>NC_136470.1:26743557-28048557 GCF_902686455.1 Sciurus vulgaris | reverse complement strand
ATTGTGAGACAGAAGAAGAATTAAGAGTCGGGAGTGTCTTGGCATGTAGCAAAGAAAGGGTTTCAAGGAGAATGATCATTTGTGTCAAAAACTGTTTATAGACTCAATAGCTGTTTAAAGGTTAGGCGATATCAGGACTGAGAATTAACTACTGGATTTGGCCTCATGCAAGTCCCTGGTGACCTTGAACAGTGGAGGGAAAGTGATAGGAGGCTGATGAGAGTAGGTTCAGGAGAGTATGAGAAGAGAGGAATTATAGACAGTTCTTTCCAAGAGGGTTAGCTGAAAGAGGAGGAGAGGAATGGAAGATGGAGTTGAAGGAGATGTAGAATCAATGTACACATTTCCATTTTATTTTTAACATGGAAAAGAACAGAATTGCAGGAATGAAGTCACTGAAGTAGACTGATTAGAGGTGATGAAAGTCCGAATACAGGATCATTTAGCCTTAGGAATGAGGACAGTCCACTGATTTGGATTATAGGAAGGAGCACAGCATATGTGAGGGCAGATGCAAGTTACCAGATTTGAAACATTTTTTTCCATGAAATAAGAAGCATTAGTTAAGAATGAGGAGCAATATGGACGCAGTGTCACACACCCGTAATCCCAGCAGCTCCACAGGCTGAGGCAAAATGATCTTGAGTTCAAAGTGAGCCTGAGCAATTTGGTGAGGCCCTGCTTAGTAAGATCCTATCTCAAAATAAAATATAAAAAAGGGCTGGGAATGTGGCTCAGTGCTTAAGCACCTCTGAGTTCAAGCCCCAGTACCAAAAAAGAAAAGAATAAGGAGGAGGTGTTGGGTACTTTTGTAGAAAGGAGAATTGTGTGAGATACTTGTGTGAACACACAAGATTAAACTAAGAGAAATCTCAAAAACTCCCCTCTTAGGTAAGTGAGGTATATATTCCAGAGATTCTCAGATTGATAAAATAGTTTGGGCATTTCATCAGAATTTCACATCATTGGAACAACAGAGGAATACTAATTAGTTTTCATCTTCATGAGCTGCATCCCAAAGTACTAAATTTTTTAAAATGTACCCTTTTTTGGGAGACCTGAACTGGGTATTGAACCCAAGGGCAATTTACCACTGAGTTACAACCCCAGTCCTTTCTATTTTTTATTTTGAGGCAGGGTCTCACTAAGTTGCCCTTGAACTTACAATCCTTCTGCCTCATCTCAAGTCCCGGGGGTTGCATGTGTACACCTTGGCAAATACTCCTCTTTCATTGACAGAATATTAAAGTTTTATTTATGTAAGAATATATCCCAATTTCATTTACTTCTATTTAAGCTACACTTATAAAGCAGTTCAAGAAACCACCAAGGTGATTGAGTCCTACTGAGGTACCTTGCTTCCTGGTACTTGCCAACAGAAATCACAGCCTTAGACAAAGTGTTCCATCTTTGGCCCATAGTTGACATGGAATATGAAATAAGATTTCCATTTATCATGGTGAAGCTCAAATGAGAAAAACCTCCTGTGTCATCCTTAGTAAGAAAAGGATGTAAACTCTGCGTTGCTGAAACTCCCCTTGCTGTTTCCAAGAACCTAGCCAAGTCAACTGAACAATGAGAGTGGGCTGGACTGAAATGTCCAGATAAGTAGTATCTTAAGGAACACTAGAATCTAGGGCAAACTAGTGTTATCTGTAGAAATGGTTTTCTTGCACCTATGCCAAGGCAGCTATTTCCTACAATGCTGGTCATACAATGAGACAAAGCAAACTAATGATGTCAGTACTTATGTGGCCTAACCTATAAAACCCTGTAGTGACTGATACGGAACAAAGCACTGTGGAGACAATAAGACTACTCATCTTGCTGGACTTTCTGGAAAAGCACCATGATGAACTAGACTCATGTGTTACACAGATTTTGAAATTATCAGCAGGAAATTTAACTAATATATCAAAGATCCTAAGGGAAAAAGTAGACCATGTTCAAAAACGAACAGTTATCCTGCCCTAATCTTGTACTCCTTAAGTGACCTAGCTGAATATTTGCCCAACCCTAATCTTGCTTATATTTGAGGACTGGATGCTGAAGGCCACAAGTTCCTCTTCCAATGAGCTAACTGAAAGCAATTGGGTCTAAGAGGGCTGCCTGAGTGACCACTACACAGCCTCTAGATTCATTATAATAAAAGACATGAATATTTGGGTATTCTTCCCCTTATTAGCCTACCCTTCCCATGTGTGCGTGTGTTTCTCTGTTGTTTTTTGTGTGTGTGTGTTTGAGGGTTTAATTTTGTCTGATTTTGGTACTGGGGATTAAACCCAGGTACACTTTTCCACTGAGTAACATACATTTCCAGTTCTTCTTATTTTTGGGACAGGATCTCCATAAGTTGCTCAGGGTCTTGCTAAGTTGCCAAGGCAGGCCTCAAACTTGAAATCCTCCTACCTCAATCCCTCGAGTTTCTGGGATTACAGGCATGCACCACTGTGTCCAGCTTCTCCTCATTTCTTTTATTCAGTATCTATAACCTCCTGATCCCTCAAGGGGCAGGAATTTTATTTACAAGTTTATCTCCCATTTCTCCTATTCTTGGTCAAGAATACATGACTCTCTCACTGCTCAATCAAGGCTTGTCCTTATTGGTTCCACAATTCCAAGAGGGAAACAAGAACCCAAACTTTGGGGTCAGAAATTGATAACAAGATGTATTATATAAGCAGAGAAATTGAAAATCAAAGAAAGAATCAAAAGGAAATGGCAAGAAATAAAAAAAAAAACACTGTTAAGAGAAATAAAGACTGATAAAATATGGACTCAATAGACTCCACAAGACTGTGGAAAGAGTCGGTGAGCTTAAAGACAGGTCAGTAGAAGTGATTTAGTGAAAGAATCTAAGGATGGGAGACACATTAATAGTTATCTGGCATACCCACTAATTTTCCTTCTGCAGAATTAGATTCAATTCTCTTTTCTGTTGAGATCCTCATATAAATAACCATTTTGTTTGTTTCCAGTGTACTGCCTATGTGACCTAGCTTAACCTGCCCTGATCTTATTTATCTTTGAGGACAGGATGCCTGAAGGCCAGAAGTTCCTCTTCAATCGGGCTAGCCAAGACCAGTTGGATCTGACCTGACTGCAGAGGGACTGCCACACAAACTCTAACTTCATTATAATCCCACTTCTGTGCAAATGACACCCCTATCCCTGCACCACGACAGTTGACAATTGACATGCCATGCTGATGACCAGAAGGAATGAAAAGAGGTGGCACCCAATTTCCTGGAAAATCTCTACCTATACCCAGAGAAGACAAGAATATTCCTCCCCTTATGAACCTATCCCTCCCCCTCATTTCTTTTAATATGTATCTATGACTTTTCTAACTTTCACAGGTTGAGAAGGTGATGTGTGGTCCTGTCTACCTGCTTCTTCTATTCTTTGGCCAAGAACAAACCTTTCTTCATTGTTCAATTAATGCTCAGTCTTGTTTATTGGTTTCATGATTTTAAGAAGGAAAAGGACCTAGTTTGTGTGAAAAATTGGCAAGAATCTGATTCTTGCTTTTAAGGTCATTGCAAATAGAAATATAGAATTTTGGCACAACTGACATTCAAATGCCATTTGACCACTAAAGAGCAATGCAGCACACAAGTTACATACAGTTATGATTAACTGGGAGAATTAGAGATTCTACATTTTACCTATTTTGCATAGTCTTTGGCCAATTTTTAACATCCTTTTAATAAACCCCCTACATTCTTCATGCTATATTCTTTACACTCATCTACTGTTAATTTGATCCTTTCTGGGATTAAGGATCAGCTGTCAAACATTGGAACTAAGAGCTCTAATTTATGGCCCTACCTCCTTGGACTCCAGTATTTTGTGTCACTGCCGTCAGTGTCGATTTCAGTCCAGCTGTTCATGTTTGAGCATTTAGGTAACTTGCTTCCAAATATTCATGACACTAAACTCTGGAAGGTCAAGTTGCTGCTAAGTGGAGTTTTTTGTTTTTAATTATAATATACCTGATCAAGAGTCCAGAACTTTAAGATTATTAGCTTTTCCTGTTGTTCCAGCTCATTTAGTCTAATTGGTATGTAAGCTTATAATCACATACGTCACATATATACAACATTCATCTATGTGAAATTTTATGCTGGTATAGAGATGGCTAAGTGGCACCTGCCTTAGGCATAATCAGGCTGTACCTGTGGTATTATAATTATCTTGGAAGATTTCAAAAACTGTCAACCAGGCTGTTGAAGCTGTTTGAGTCAGGGGGGCCTAGGCATCAGTACTTTAGAAGAAATCCCTAGAGAATTTTAATATGCAATAAAGGTTAGAACTACTGAACCATATAGCCAAAAAAAAAAAAAAATTCCCACAAATAGAAAAGTATGTCTCACACTTACTCACACACATGGGATTTTGGAGGACAGGGAGATCATATCCAATACAAGTCAGCAGCAAAGTTTTCTGAGGTTAAAGGACTGCCAAAAATTTGGAAAGGAAATCTTAACTGAGAAGAGAAGTATTCTGACAGGCAGACACTGTGACAGAAGGAGACCAAACAAGGACACTTGACAAAGACCTTTTTGGACAATAAAGAGGAGAGAGATTCAGAAGAGAACATCAATGAGACATGGATCAAGGGCCCAGGCTGAGAAGACCTTAAACACCTGAATCTCAGGATGCTTCCTTTATAAAGTATTTCTTATAAGTTTGTTGTGTTATTTAAATATACAGAAACTTAAATCAAGGATCCTATTTCTTAGCTTAAGAAGTCAAAATTGTTAATACAGTTGGGAAATCTCCTTCACTCCTTTGCATAATTGTAACTGTTTCTACCCTTAGCAGAAATAATCATCATCTAAAATTTGGTGTTAGTTTTTCTCAGTTATTTTCTAAGACTCGAGCACATAAATGTAACTTAAATGGATAGGTGCTTACTTAGATACACAAATGCTTATGACTCTAAGCAAAGCTTAGAGTTTTTAGTTTTAAGTTTTCCAACTTAAAAAATATTATTGTAAAATATTGAAGCAAACAAATATGGCATGATGTAAAAAGGTGTTTCAGGAAAATGAGCCTAGCTATAACTTACAGAAAGTTTCTATGTCATTTAGGATTGTAACTAGGTGTAAAGTCAAGCTTAGAGAGGGGGAAAAAATATCCAAGAATGATATTTGAGACCATCAAAGTATGGGATGGATATCTTATTGCCTTGAACACAGTGAATGAGGAAACGGGATGAGTCAAAACAAAGAGAGTAGACTTGGCCCTGAAAGATTAGAATAATAGTGCAGTGTTGACAGATTCAATGAGTCATGGAAGAACTGGTTTCCAGGAGTGTAGATTCTATTGCTTTGTGGAACTTGGCCCTGGAGACCATTCCCTCATTGCTGAAGCACTCTGCTCTCCAGTCTTCTGTCATTCCTCTCTTTTGGCTTTCCCATTGTTCTTTCTAAGTCTTCTTTATGACCTCCAGTTGGTGTCCAGTTCTTCTTAGGACTTGTATCCTCCTGGATAGACTCATTCACTTTGGCACCTAAATACACAAATACTAACAGCTTTCAAACTTTCATGGTCAACACACATGTCTCCTCAGTTCCAGATGTGGCCTTCTAATTGCCTATGAGTATGCATCTCCATGGTCACTTTTACTTTGTCCAAAATTAGTCATTACCATCTTATTCCCATGCTGCTTTATCCATCCTCTACATTAGTTATTCCTTTTCCTTTATTTTCTTTTCCTTTATTTTATTTTCCCTCTTTTTATCTAAGGTAGAAATTGGGGACCTTCCTCAAACTTCTTCCTGAATTTCAACTGTGCCCACTAACTCATGTAATGACCTACCAAGTCAGTCTCCTTAGTTGTACATGCACTTTATCCCTTCCTCACCCCTTTCCGCACTTATCTCAGTTTCTTTTTGCCTCTTCTCTGATCTACTATAACAGTCTCTACACTTATCTTTCCACCCTTAGTTTTGCTCAATTCCTTCTATCTCCCATGTACTCTGAGTGATTTTCTTAAATATAAATCTGATCATTCCCTAGCCTTAGGTGAAAAAAAAAAAAAAAAAGACTCCTCATTATCTTCTGCAGAAGTTTTCTATTTTGTTCTTTTTTGCCTTAATTAGGATTCAACAGAACTGGCTCAAAGACAATAAATGGTATCAAATTAGAAACTGAAAGGGTAAATAAATCCTTTGGAGAGACATAAAAGCACTGGGTTCAAAGGCAAAGACCCTCTTTTTTATCTGTCTCTCCTGTTCTGCTGCTAAATAATTCATTCAGTAAATATTTATTGAGCACCCACCATGTGCCAGACTCTTTTCCATGCTGTTATACATTACTACTACTAATTCTCACAACTCATGCATATAGGAAATACTATAATTTCCACTTGGCAGAAGAGGAAATTGAGGTATTCTGATATATTGTCCAATATCATCCAGCTTGGTAGTATCCAGAACTAGAAATTGAACCCAGGTAATTTGATCCCAGAATGTTGCTATTCAAAGTAGGATCCATGGACAAAAGAATTATAGCACTCATGATATGGTTAGTAATGCAGCACCTCTGCCCCTGCCCTAGATATACTCAATCGGATTTTAGATTTTTACAGAATTTCCAGGTGCTGTGAATGTTCATTCATGTTTGAAAAACTTTACTTTGAAGTTGACTTCTTATCCACTATAGTGATGACATATATCAGTAGCTGACTTTTTTTTGTTTCATCCAACATGGGAGTTGACTATTCTTTTCATGGACCTGTCAAAAACAAAAGTAACAATCACCTAAACCTTGACCTTTTACTTTTCACCAAAGGAATGAACATAAAAGAAACTCCATACACAAGCTCTGAAGTAGACTTCCCTGTCAGTGAGCAGAGCCCTCTTGACCATTCCCTCTCCTTTGGTGGCTGTTCCGTTATTTGTATTGAATACTAGTATCTGATATCAAGAACAGAGTACACTAAGAAGCAGAAACTTTAATGATTAGGGAATATAAATCTTTATATCTATAATCATTTTTATTCTAACCATTTCTTGGTATAGGAGAATTTTATAGCTCCCAAAGAGGAACTAAGAAACTGATGTCAAAATAACCTCTGATCACTCCATGGTTGTCCAAACACTTGATATGTATTGAGTTCTAGTAGCTAGATAGGCAGGAAAAGGACTGAAACTAGCTTTGATGTGAAGTCCAAATAAGAGGAAAAACTGGAGATCAAATGTCATCCCAACCCTAATTAACATCACAGACTCACCATCTTTGCAGTGACTTAAGGTAGTATGTACCTTCTACGTTAATGTGGGATGAAAAGAGTTGCAGGATAAGCTATAAATCACTCAGCCTCACTCCTGAAGGCCCTTAGTCTTGATTCCACTTCTTCGGAGGTTGTGTCAAGTACTTTGTGGAATTTCCCATAAAACACTCAAAACTCCATCAGGTAGTAATAAGAAATGGCTTACTGAAGATTTTTCAGAGAGAGGAAGAAAGTACACACATCACATCCCAAGTGGCAGAAATAAAAGTAACATCCTCATTTCACATAAGGAATCTTTGTGTATTTCTTCTCTAGATACTTCCTAATTTAAATACCTTTTCTCCCTTTTGCTTTCTTTACTCCTTTTTCCTGCAGTATCTAGCAAACCAGTGTTCTCACCAGCATCGACTCTAAACTTGTAATGTTAAGTAAGAAAAGATGGGGGATGCCAAAAAGAAAAGTAGGTTTCCTCATAATAATGCTACATTCTTCTCTGGTTTTAGCACTTCTTCATACTTTCATAGAACTAAAATTAAAAGTCATTATCCTCATGGCAAAAAGCTAATTAGGCATGGCTTCTGTGTCAATCAGCTTTCCATTACTGTAACAAATGACTAGGACAATCAACTATCAAGAGAAAAGGTTATTTTGATTCATAATTTTAGTCAGTTAACACTGTTGCTTTCAGGACTGGGGTGAGGCAGCACCCTGTGGCCATGGTGGGAGCACATGGCAGAGCAAATCTCCTAAAGTCATAACCAGAAAATAAAAGGGAGGAGAAAGAGAGCAGGGTCACACATTCTCCTCAAAGAACTAAAATCTCCCACTAGGTCCTTCCTCTTACAGCTTCCACAACCTCCCAATAGCATAAAGAGCTGAATAAGCCTTGAATACATGGACCTTTGGGGAACTTTTAAGACACAAACTATAGCACCACCCTGAGCATTCAAAAAGGCAAGGTGCCTTTCCTTTGCATGTTTTATGCATTCATATGACAAGCATTGGAAACAGATCTTTGTATCACTGCAGTGATGAGGGGCATCTCACACCAACTCCAGAGAGGCTCCCCAGATATCTCTATCTCTGTCTGTCTATATAGCTATATCTATTTTTCTGATGGTGCAGTCGTCAAACCTAGGGCCTCGTGCATGCTTTACCACTGAGCTACATTATACATTTTTACGTACTGGATTTCAATAATATGTGTGATATTTCTTAGGAAAAGGAGCTCCATTTCTAAAAGCATCATTAATCATTATCTCTAATGTAGTATCAAACAGAAGGAAAATATTTCCCTCATGTTATGAGAATCAATTTAAGCTTAAAAAGGGTTGACATACCTGGAAATTTTGATAGGCAATAGAAAGACTTACAAGTTAATTCCCATCTTAAAATATAGGACATAAGTTTATCTTTGAATATATGTCAAAAAATGGAATGCCTCACAGCCTCACAGCACAAGAGTATTGTGAAAAATTATCAGTATCTAAAAAATGAGAAGAGTCTGAGTATTAGAAAATTATATAGATACAGACCAGACCACTTACATTCTAGAATTAGCATAGACTTCAATTAAAACTTTGAGAGTGTCAAGTTCCTTTTGAATTGTACTGAATAAGTAAAATTCTATTTCTAGCCCTGTGATTTATTCATATTCTTTCTATGACTCACGTTATGATTAAAAGTATGTCATTTACTAACTACATTTTTTTGTTTATTTACTTATTTTTTATTGTAAACAAATGGGATACATGTTGTTTCTGTTTGTACATGGAGTAACAGCATACCATTTGCATATTCATACATTTACATAGAGTAATGATGTTTGATTCATTCTGTTATTTTTTTTTCCTTCCCCCCCACCCCTCCCACCTCTCTTTTCCCTCTATACAATCCCTCCTTCCTCCATTCTTGCCCCCCTCCCACCCCCCATTACATGTCATCATCCGCTTATCAGTGAGATCATTCCTCTTTTGGATTTTTGAGATTGGCTTATCTCACTTAGCATGATATTCTCCAATTTCATCCATTTGCCTGCAAATGCCATAATTTTATTATTCTTTATGGCTGAATAATATTTCATTATATATATATCTCCCACAGTTTCTTTATCCATTCATCAATTGAAGGGCATCTAGGTTGGTTCCATAGTCTGGCTATTGTGAATTGAGCCGCTATGAACATTGATGTGGCTGTATCTCTGTAGTATGCTGATTTTAAGTCCTTTGGGTATAGGCTGAGGAATAGGATAGCTGGGTCAAATGGTAGGTCCATTCTAAGTTTTCTAAGGAATCTCCACACTGCTTTCCAGAGTGGCTGCACTAATTTGCAGTCCCACCAGCAATGTATGAGTGTACCTTTTTCCCCACATCCTCTCCACATCTCCTTGCTTGTGTTCTTCATAATCGCCATTCTAATTGGGGTGAGATGGAATCTTAGAGTAGTTTTGATTTGCATTTCTCTTATTACTAAAGATGGTGAACATTTTTTCATATGTCTGTTGATTGCTTGTAGATCTTCTTCGGTGAAGTGTCTGTTCATTTCCTTAGCCCATTTGTTGATTGGGTTATTTGTATTCTTGGTGTAGAGTTTTTTGAGTTCTTTATATATTCTGGAAATTAGCGCTCTATCTGAAGTATGAGTGGCAAAGATATTCTCCCACTCTGTAGGCTCTCTCTTCGCATTGCTGATAGTTTCCTTTGCTGAGAGAAAGCTAAATAGTTTGAATCTATCCCAGTTATTGATTCTTGCTTTATTTCTTGTGCTATAGGAGTCCTGTTGAGGAAGTCTGATCCTAAGCCAACAAGGTGAAGATTTGGACCTACTTTTTCTTCTATAAGATGCAGGGTCTCTGGTCTGATTTCAAGGTCCTTGATCCATTGTGAGTTGAGTTTTGTGCAGGGTGAGAGATAGGGGTTTAGTTTCATTCTGTTGCATATGGATTTCCAGTTTTCCCAGCACCATTTGTTGAAGAGGCTATCTTTTCTCCATTGCATATTTTTGGCACCTTTGTCTAGTATGAGAAAATTGTATTTATTTGGGTTTGTGTCCATGTCCTCTATTCTGCACCATTGATCTACCTGTCTATTTGGGTGCCAGTACCATGCTGTTTTTGTTACTATTGCTTTGTAGTATAGTTGAAGTTCTGGCATTGCGATACCCCCTGTTTCATTCTTCCTGCTAAGGATTGCTTTAGCTATTCTGGGTTTTTTATTCTTCCAGATGAATTTCATGACTGCTAACTCTATTTCTGTAAGGTACGTCATTGGGATTTTAATTGGAATTGAATTGAATCTGTATAGCACTTTTGGTAGTATGGCCATTTTGACAATATTAATTCTGCCTATCCAAGAACATGGGAGATCTTTCCATCTTCTAAGGTCTTCCTTAATTTCTTTCTTCAATGTTTTGTAGTTTTCATCGTAGAGCTCTTTTACCTCTTTGGTTAGATGGATGCCCAAGTATTTTAATTTTTTGGAGGCTATTGCAAATGGAGTTGTTTTCCTCATTTCCCTTTCAGCTGTTTCATCACTTGCATATAAAAATGCTTTAGATTTATGCGTGTTGATTTTATAGCCTGCTATTTTGCTAAATTCATTGATGAGGTCTAGAAGTTTTCTGAAGAAGGTTTTTGGATCCTCTAAATAAAGAATCGTGTCATCCGCAAATAGTGACAGCTTAAGTTCCTCTTTTCCTATTCGTATCCCTTTAATTTCTTTAATCTGCCTAATTGCTCTGGCTAGAGTTTCGAGGACAATGTTGAATAGAAGTGGTGAAAGAGGACATCCCTGTCTTGTTCCCATTTTTAAAGGGAATGGTTTCAGTTTTTCTCCATTAAGAATGATATTGGTTGAGAGGAGAGGAGGTTTGCACCCTCTGAAGAGTCTTTTCTTGGAGGTTTGCACCCTCCGAAGTGTCTTTTCTTGTTGCTTTTTTCCATACCCATGGGGCAAGAATCAACCACTGGGATAGATTCAAACTAAAAAGCTTTCTCTCAGCAAAGGAAACTATCAGTAATGTGAACAGAGAGCCTACAGAGTGGGAGAATATCTTTGCCACTCATACTTAAGATAGAGCGCTAATTTCCAGAATATATAAAGAACTCAAGAGCTCTACACCAAGAATACAAACAATCCAATCAACAAATGGGCTAAGGAAATGAACAGACACTTCACAGAAGAAGATGTACAAGCAATCAACAGATATATGAAAAAATGTTCACCATCTCTAGTAATAAGAGAAATGCAAATCAAAACTACCCTAAGATTTCATCTCACCCCAATTAGAATGGCGATTATCAAGAACACAAGCAACAATAGGTGTTGGAGAGGATGTGGGGAAAAAGGTACACTCATACATTGCTGGTGGGGTTGCAAATTAGTGCAGCCACTCTGGAAAGCAGTATGGAGATTCCTCAGAAAGCTTGGAATGGAACCACCATTTGACCCAGTTCTCCCACTCCTTGGCCTATACCCAAAGGACTTAAAATCAGCATACTACAGAGATACAGCCACATCAATGTTCATAGCTGCTCAATTCACTATAGCCAGATTGTGGAACCAACCTAGATGCCCTTCAGTGGATGAATGGATAAAGAAACTGTGGCATATATATACAATGGAATATTGCTCCACCATGAAGAATGATAAAATCATGGCATTTGCCGGCAAATGGACGAAATTGGAGGATATCATGCTAAGTGAGATAAGCCAATCTCAAAAAACTAAAGGACGAATGATCTCGCTGATAAGCGGATGAGGACATATAAGGGCGGTATGAGGGGTTAGCGTTAGGTTTAGGGTTAGGGATAAGGAGGGTGGTAAGAATGGAGAAAGGAAGGACTGTATAGAGGGAAAAGAGGGGTGGGAGGGGTGGGGAGAAGGGAAAAATAACAGAATGAATCAAACAATATTGCCCTATGTAAATTTATGATTATCAATTTAAAATAAATAAATAAATAAAAATTAAAAAAAAAAGAATGATATTGGCCATGGGCTTAGCATAAATAGCCTTTACAATGGTCAGGTATGTTCCTACTATCCCTATTTTTTCTAGTGTTTTGAGCATGGAAGGGTGTTGTATTTTGTCGAACACTTTTTCTGCGTCAATTGAAATAACCATATGATTCTTATCCTTAAGTCTATTGACATGATGGATTACATTTATTGATTTACAAATGTTGAACCATCCTTGCATTCCAGGGATGAACCCCACTTGATTGTGGCGCACAATTTTCTTAATATGTTTTTGGATACGGTTTGCCAATATTTTGTTAAGGATCTTTGCATCTATATTCATCAAGGATATTGGTCTAAAATTTTCTTTCCTTGAGGTGTCTTTTCCTGGTTTGGGTATGAGGGTGATATTAGCTTCATAGAATGAGTTTGGTAGGGTACCCTCCTTTTCTATTTCCTGGAATACTTTGAGAAGTGTTGGAATGAGTTCTTCTTTGAAGGTCTTGTAGAACTCGGCTGAGAATCTGGTCCTGGGCTTTTCTTGGATGGTAGATTTTTAATGGCTTCTTCTATTTCATTGCTTGATATTGATCTGTTTAAATTGTGTATGTCCTCCTGGTTCAGTTTGGGAGGAGCATATGTTTCTAGAAATTTGTCAATGTCTTTGGTAGCTTCTATTTTGTTGGAATACAGATTTTCAAAGTAGCTTCTCATTATGTTCTGTATCTCAGTGGTGTCTGCATGATATTTCCTTTTGCATTATGTATTTTAGTAATTTGAGTCTTCTCTCTCCTTCTCTTTGTTAGTGTGGCTAAGGGTTTGCCTATTTTGTTTACTTTCTCAAAGAACCAACTTTTGTCAATTTTTTGAATAGTTTCTTTTGTTTCAATTTCATTGATTTCAGCTCTGATTTTAATTATTTCCTGTCTTCTACTACTTTTGCTGTTATTCTGTTCTTCTTTTTCTAGGGCTTTGAGCTGTAATGTTAGGTCATTTAGTTGTTGACTTTTCATTCTTTTATGGAATGCGCTCCATGCAATGAATTTTCCTCTTAGTACCGCTTTCATAGTGTCCCAGAGATTTTGATATGTTGTATCATCATTTTCATTGACCTTTAAGAATTTTTTAATCTCCTCCCTGATGTTTTTTATTATCCATATTTCATTCAATAGCATATTATTTAGTCTCCAAGTGTTGAAGTAATTTCCCTTTTTTATTTTGTCATTGATTTCTACTCTCAGTCCATTATGATCTGATAGAACACAAGGCAGTATCTCTATTTTTTTGCATTTCCTAATGGCTGCTTTGTGGCATTAACATATGTTCTATTTTCGAGAAGGTTCCATGTGCTGCTGAGAAGAAAGTGTATCTGCTCGTTGATGGATGGAATATTCTATATATGTCTATTAAGTCTAGGTTATTGATTGTGTTATTGAGTTCTATGGTTTCTTTGGTTGGATTTTGTTTGGAAGATCTATCTAGTGGTGACAGCAGTGTGTTAAAGTCACCCAGAATTATTGTGTTGTGGTCTATGTGATTCTTGAAATTGAGAAGGATTTGTTTGATGTACAGGGATGCACCATTGTTTGGGGCATAAATATTTACTATCGTTATGTCTTCCTGATTTATGGTTCCCTTAAGCAGTATGAAATGTCCTTCTTTATCCCTTCTGACTAACTTTGGCTTGAAGTCCACTTTATTTGATATAAGGATGGAAACCCCCACTTTTTTCCTGAGTCCATGTGCGTGGTAGGTTTTTTCCCATCCTTTCACCTTTAGTCTGTGGATGTCTTTTCCTATATGATGAGTCTCTTGCAGGTAGTATATTGTTGGATCTTTCTTTTTAATTCATTCTGCCAGTCTATGTCTTTTGATTGATGAGTTTAGGCCATTAACGTTCAGGGTTATTATTGAGAAATGATTTGTATTCCCAGTCATTTGGCTTATTTTTGGTTTTTAAGTTGGCTTGGTTTCTCCTTTGAGTGGTTTTTCTCTAAGGTAGTTCCTCCCTTTGCTGACCTCCATTGTTGTTTTTCATTTCCTCCTCATAGAATATTTTGTTGAGGACATTCTGTAGTGCAGGCTTTCTATTTGTAAATTCTTTTAACTTTTGTTTATCATGGAAGGATTTTATTTCAACTTCAAATCTGAAGGTTAGTTTTGCTGGGTATAGGATTCTTGGTTGGCAACCATGTTCTTTCAGAGCTTGAAATATGTTGGTCCAGGCCCTTCTAGCTTTTAGAGTCTGTGTTGAGAAGTCAGCTGCTATCCGTATTGGTCTCCCCCTATATGTAATCTCATGCTTTTTTCTCACGCCCTTCAAAATCCTATCTTTATTTTGAATGTTAGGCATTTTCATTATAATGTGTCTTGGTGTGGATCTGTTGTGATTCTGTGTATTTGGTGTTCTGTAAGCCTCTTGTATTTGATTTTCCATTTCATTCTTCATGTTTGGGAAATTTTCTGATATTATTTCATTGAATAGGTTGTTCATCCCTTTGGTTTGTATCTCTGTGCCTTCCTCAATCTCAATAATTCTTAAATTTGGTCTTTTCATGATGTCCCATAGTTCTTGGAGATTCTGTTCATGATTTCTTGCTATCTTCTCTGTTTGGGCAACTTTATTTTCAAGATTAAATATTTTGTCTTCATTGTCTGAGGTTCTGTCTTCCAAGTGGTCTAGTCTGTTGGTGATGCTTTCCATTGAGTTTTTTATTTGGTTTATTTTCTCCTTCATTTCAAGGATTTCCATTTTTTTTTTTTTTTTGAGAATCTCTATCTGTTTGTTGAAATGATCTTTTGCTTCCTGCAGGTGCTCTTTCAGCTTATTGGTATTATCATTAATTGCCTGCATTTGCTCTCTTATCTCATCCTTTGCTTCACGAATCATCTTAATCATGTATAATCTGAAGTCCTTTTCTGACATTTCTTCTAACATACTGTCACTGGATTCTATTACTATAGAATCTAGATTTGTTTGGATCATTTTCTTCCCTTATTTTTTCATGTTGTTCATGTATCTTTCCCTCTAGCAGTGCAGATCTGGGGTATTGCAGATTTCTCCCTATAGGCTTATAGTGGCCCTATAGGTTTCCAAAACCCTTTCTTTAAGGGGAGATCAATATTAGCAGTGCCCAAATCAGACACTATGCAATCCTAGACCAAATAGCCCCTATGGGGACAATAACAAAATTGTCATAATAAACAAAGTGAGTTCAAATATTATCTTTGGTAAAACGAACAGGTTTGCAATAAGGTCTGCTGAACTACATTCTTAAAGAAAGAGTAACAAATACGTTTATTACCTTAAGAATAGTATTAGTAAAACAACAACAACAAATTAAGATGTGGAAAAGTGACCATCTATTAGTATGCTATTTTATCCAAAATCTAAAAGGCAACTACTAAATTTTGAAAATTTATTCAAGAGACTTTTTATAAACATATGCTTTATGTTAGGAAAGATTAAAATATTTTTTAAAATCTGAAAAATGTTTTCACTTTCAAAGAGAGAAGACACTATTTTTTTCCATCTATTTACATTTTACAACCACTTAGTTGAAAACTCAGGAGCTGCATTATGAAGTGTTTCTTCTTATTATTCTTCCTCTTCTTCTTCCTCTTCTTCTTCTCCTCCTTCTCCTTTTCCTCCTCCTCCTCCTCTTCCTCTTTCTCCTCCTTTTTTATACTGCTGTGGATTGGACCCACTGCCTTGCAGAAGCTAGGCAAGCACTTTGCCACTGAGTTTTATCCCAAGAATGCTATTAAGCTTTTATTTGGTTGAGTGGAAGAATGAGAATATGTAAAATCCCCTGGACTCTTAGGTATCAATATACATTATGCATCTTATTCCTGGCTTCAAGGACAACCCTAAGTGCAGTTATTTTTACCATTTATTAAGTTTTCTTTTCTCAGTTATTCCAAAAGAGAACAGCAATATTGAAACTCAGAGACCAATTCCAATTCGTTTTTGTGTTTAGTATCAGAGAGGTTTTCTATTTAATATTTAAACACATTAATTAATATTTAAACAGCAAAGTACTTCTGCTGGATAAATTTTAACTATGGTAAGATAGAAGCTAGTTTACTGTTCCCATATTTGGAATCACTAATTGGAGATTCTCTGATATGAGCTTTTGGTGTGTGTATGTGTGTGTGTGTGTGTGTGTGTGTGTGTAATCATTTTCAACCTATTCAATGTGAAGTTGTTTCCAAGTTAATTTTGGTCAAAGTTGGGCAGGCAATAAAACTAGTTGGTTTTAAGCAAAATAATTGACTCCAAAAGATGGGTATCATGGTTTTATAGCATATGTGGAATCTAGAAAGAAAAAAATGAGACAATATGAAAGTAGAAGGGAGACTTTGAGAGAAAAGGTAGGGGGCCAGGGGTGGGGCAGGGAGAAGAAGAAGAGGGTAATGGGGGAGTGTGTGGAAATGATCAAAATATGTTATGTGCATGTACAAATGTGCCACAATGTAGCCCATTTTTTTGTAAAATTATTATGTATTAATAAAAACATTTTTAAAACAAGTTGGAAGATTAAAGGGACTAAAACTTTTGCTTAGTTCTATACTCTTGAGCAAAGTAATTTTCAAGAGAGAAGTAACTTTTTCAAGTTTAAATTCTTAGCCACAGGTATATGTTTTCCTTTTTTGTTGTTCTTTTGCTTATGTTACATAATAGAACAGTACCATGCCTACATACCATGTCTGCATACAGTTTATAGAGTCTTAGTGCAAATATGTGCAAACAAAACCCTTTGCAGTTCTGTTAACTGTATGCATGACAAATATCCAAAGTGGAAATAACAAGAGGGCTACATTAAGTTTTATGACATATAGTTATTTACTGGATCCTTAGATTTAGTTAATTAGGACAGATGTTCCCAAAGTACTTGGTGGTTCCATAAGAATTCTTTTAAATGCCAAAAAAGTTAATTTAGATTGGTAGATAAATTGGGTGGATATATAAGGATAAGAAAAATTGGATTAGATGGTCTCTTCTGAAAGCCTTCTGGTTCTAACACAGAACTCCCCCTATAGAATATTGGAAGAAATCTATACATGTGAAGAATTTTAACAGTGTTTTAAATCTATCAAAATGTTTGAGAGTGTTTCTAATAACAGAAAATTATCTCTAATATATGCTATTAAATGAAAAAAGCTAAGAATGAAGTATATATGATGCTGTATTAGATATTGTATGTATATACTATATATAAACAGAGTATAACTTCAAGGACAGAAAAAATTGCAAAATAATTGCCCCCTGGGAGGGAAACAAAGGGCGTGGATGGAAGAAATATTTTTATCTCTATGTCCTTTTGAACTTTAAAAATTTGTCTCCTATGCATGCATTATATACTAACAAAGCCTGTATAGATGCTGGGACCCAACTCAACTGACTCAGAATCTCTGGGATCTGACGGAAGCAATGAAATTTGAATGACTTGCATTTGGTACTTGCCTTCTTCTCTTAAGATATGTTCGCAGGATAATATAATGTATCTCCCCAACTAGAGAAGCACATGGTAGAAGAGCTGGTATTATGCTTCCTGGTTGACAGGATAGAATAGAAGCATGACTGCCTATCTCCTACTAGCTCACGTTATGATGAGTAAAGGTTTTTGGAAGCAAATTCCAACACAACAGGATTATGGGATTATTTCAGTTTCAATTTTGCCAGGCCAAATGACAGGGCCAAAAAGATATTTCATCATCTTTTGTATTTTGTATGTCCAAATAATAAATTAAGAGTTCACTGTCAGGACAAATGGTAAAACTAAAGCTAAGAGCTCATATCTTGGGATGTATAATTAGCAACTACAAGGAGGCACATTGTCTTGAAGAAAGGTCCTATCTCTAGGCCAATAGGTATGGCAGATTCACATGGTTCCCAATCTTCTCATCCATAAGTGCATCCCTAACCTATTCAGGGTGTGCAGAGCATCCATGAAGATCTGGTGTCCCACAACTTTCTTCTTTTTGACACAGGCATGCAATTCAGACCCATCTAGCCTCAAGTACAGCAGCCATGCCTACTGTACACAGCTTGAGAGCTGGGCTCCAGTTGGTTGGTTCTTTGTGTCTTCCTCCCCTCAGTACACAGACATTCCTCAAATGTCCTGGCAATGGATAGTTTAATGAATCATGAATTCCTTTTAATATTGCCCTGGGTCTCTCTCTCACTCTCTCTCTTTCTCTTTATTTTCTTTCTTCCTGGAATTTATGACTGTAGGGCCTCAGTCTTCAACCTTTGGGATTACAGGTGTGCAACACTGTACCCAGTTTCTACCCAGGTTTTTGTTTTTTATAATCAATCTTTCTGCTAACAAACTACTTTTCCTACCTGCTAATTTTATTCCTTCTAACTAATCCCAGCCAGAAAACAAGTTATATCAATTAACCAGCCTTGTGACAATTATAATTAGCAAGATTTAGAATTGCATAGTTGTGAAATTATATTCTCTTAGGCTAGGAGGTCCATGTGAGCTACTTGAATTAAATATCTTCTTTCATATTCAATTATAAGATATTCTCCCTTTGGGGTACTGTCACCTACCACTTGACTTGACACATTCTTAGAATGTATTTCTCATAGAAATTGTCCAGTTGGAAGTACTAGAAAATACAATTGCATTCTATATCCTGTAACTTTGGAAAAACTGGATCACTCAGACTTCATTTTTATATATGACAGAAATCAATTCTTCCTTTAAGAAAGAAGCATGTTGGAAACCTACTTGCTAACTGACAGAGAAAAAGGAAGGATTGAGAACCTGACTTGGAAAATATGTGAGAATTTAGAACTCCAGTCAAGAGATGACTATTAACATCCAGAGCAGTAGGTTCCTATACCATTGATTAAACTCTGATATACTCATGAAATGTTTATCACCACCATGTTCCCACTTCCAACATTCCTACCACCAGAATGAATTGTAAATTATCTGTCTGTCTCTTTTCTTCACAAGCTAAAGATTCAGTGAGATTGGGGAGTACATGATTGACTGAGTTCATTGTAAGGATCTGAGAGATCCAGTAGCTGGCATGTTTGACCTCTCTGGCAGTAAGTGGAGCCCTGTCTCTCACCAAAAATCAGATAATGGTCAATTGTCCAAACATAGTGTTCAGATGGTGATATGCCCAACCCCAAAACACACATCTACTACAAAATGCTGACATCTTCTAGAAATAAGATTAATTTGTTACTATCATTGAAAAAAAATGTGCAGCAGATGTGAATTTCAGGAAAGACTTCAAATAAAGGCTTTGAAATTGAGAAAACTACAATAAGTTTATTCAATGATCAAGTATAGGATAGATTTTGGCAATGGTTACATAAGAAAGATGCAATACAAAACTGAGTGTGGTGGTACATGCCAGTTACTCAGGAGGCTGAGGCAGGAAGATTCAAAGTTTGATGCTAGTCTGAGAAACTTAGCAAGACTTTGTCTCAAAATAAAATAAAAAGGGCTGGAATTGCAGGTCAGTGGCAGAGCACTAGCCTAGTATGTGTGAGGCCCTGGATTTGATTTCCAGTACTGAAAAAAAAAAAAAAAAAAAAAAAAAACCAAGCTTGCTTGCAAGAAAACAAACAAGCTAGTTATAAATACCAAATGGTTCTGGGAACTTCATGGGTTCCCTATAGATGATTTTGTATACACAGCTGTGAATAATTTAATTCCATCTTAGTGGAGTGAGGATTCTGCAATGCTCAAGAAGTGTGATTGTCATTCTCAAGGGTTTTCTTAAAAAAAAAAAAAGAATGAATGAAGGAAAGAAAGAAAAAGAAAACCTATTTCCTTACTTGATTATTGCAGACTCTGGCTAAGGACTTCCTCTTATCTCATGTAAAGGGTTCAAAATAACACAGTATGTTCATGATCATTTTCTTCAAGTTTCTGTGAAGTAAAGGCAAAGGAAAGGTCAACTTTTTAGGCTGGGACTTTATGCTTATGCTATTAGTTACTTTTACTTCGTGTTTTCTCTACCATAGCCTAAAGCTGATGCCACCTTCTCTGTGAAACTTTGCTCCTCCTCCTACCCCCCAGACCGGCTCATTTCTCCTTCCTCTGAATTATAGCAATTTGTAAATAAATTTGCTTATTAGCATCTTCTATTATTATCTCTGTTCCTGATCTCCTGCCAGATTTAGAACTGTGTCAGAGCAAAGACTGTGTAATTTAGGCAGAATTAGGCACATCTTATTCCTGGTTTCCTCATAACCATGTGTCTTATGACATTGATTCTGTGGCTGTCTTCCCACCAGGCTGCAGGCCTCTTGGGGGTAGAGATAGGCTTCTTTTTTGGTCTTTGTCCATGGTCCTGAAATTCGAAAGAGTCAATAAGAAAGGGCTATTGGTTTTTCTTAAATGAGCTTGTCATATATAAGATATTGGACAAAATTTCCATTTCTTTGAAAAAAATTTTGTTCTTTCGGAATGCCAATGAAATTCATGTATTTGTTTTTCTGTCTTTGAAAGTCAACATGTCATATAAAAAATAGTTTGCATTACATTATTTATTCTTTGAAGATGAAAAGAAATTGTGACGATGGAGTCTAAGTTCTTAGGTGTAAGAATGAATACGTCACCTTCCTCTGTGTCGCCCTCCTGACCAAGATCTGCATAAGCTAGTACTATGTAAATGCCACAATATGCCTTTTCAAATTCATAATGATGGCAAATGAGGTGCTGTTGCAAAATCCACTATACTCAAATCGGCATATGCCAGAGCTAAGAGAACAGACTAGGAGTAAAGGACCTGGGATCTTTTATTTGCTCAACAGATATGTGCTGATGCATTACAGTATGTACAAACTTTAACATGACTGTATACTTGCTGTGCAATGCTGACACTTTACTCAACTACTCTAAGACTAGGTTTTTACATTTGTAGATTGGAGATGGATTATGCCCTGCATATTCTCATAGCATGGCTGGTGACAGTCAAATGAGATACACCAAATGTTCAAGTGATTTATATGTGGTGAAGAACTTAAAATCAAGTTATTGTATTTATTATACTACTTGTTATATTAGTATAGCATATAGTACAGTCATATCAAATATTAGACTAGTTAATGTAATAAAATTATATTATTAAATAGTACTATGTTTAATCTATCAGAACTAATTCCTAACTTTCACAATTTAATTATTACCAAAACATTATAATAACTCAGAGTAATATCTTACATTTGAATTGTCCTTTAACATTTTCAAAGTACTCTCAAGTAATTCATCTTGGATCCTCTCAATAACAGAGAAGGTTGGACGACAAGCTCTGCTTTATTTTTTAGGCAAGCATTTCTAGGATTTTACCTTTTTATACAGTTTCAAGATCATTTCTAAACCTAGAATTCAACTACACTTTGAATGATACTAGAAAAAGGGAAAAAGTTTGATTTGATTAATTTTATTCCAATCCCATGAAGGTTCACAATAGTGATGCATGACACTTGAGAAACACAAAGCATTATCAGATCAGTGTTATTTCTAGTTCTTGCTAAATACCTTATCATAGAGGGAGTCCATTGCAGCAGATATTAACTTCTGTGGTCCTAAGACTGCTTTACATTTTAAAAAATTATTGGGAACCCTGATGAGATTTTATGTCTGTAGGTTATATCTATCATTATTTATTGTATTAGAGGTTAAAACTGAGAAGTTTTTCAAAGGCTTATTTATTATTTTATTTTTAAAAGAAGCTCATTCCATTTTGATATAAATAGACATGTTATGAGAATAGCCATGTTTTCTGAAATAAAAAAGTAGTGAGGAGAACAATGCTGTTTTTACATTTTTGCAAACCTCTAACATCTGATTTAATAGAAGATAATGGAATTCTCTAAACTGTCGCAGCTTTCAATCTGTTGCCACATGTTGTTTGGGTTGGAATACAGAAAGAAAATCTGGCATTACACAGACATAGAGTTGAGGAAGGTTGAATCTTGCCAACCCCTTGAAAGGATTTTGAGGACCTATCAAACATGCCTTGAGAATGGCTGGTCTACAGTATTGGGTGTTCAAGAAAAAAAGCCTTGAATTCACATAAACCTCTTACTGGGATTCAAACTTGCTTAACAGGTTTTGGTTGTGTGCCTTTGGGCAATTCACTTAAGCTATAAACCACAGCTTCTGCCTCTGCAAAAAAGAGTATAATAATTCTAACTTCATAGGATAAGGATTAAATAATAAGTGTAAAGTGCTTAGCACAGGTCCTGGCATACAGTTAAATGCACAAAAAATAGTAGCTGGCTTTGAATGTGTTACAGACTATTTCCCATATGTTCCTCAAAATAGAAGGCTTAGAATATCCATCCCAACTTACCTAAACAGCAAGGCTAATATTAGAGGGAAATTCAGAAATTGAAATTCATGGGATCTAATTTTAAAATATGATATTCTATTTGTATTTATATAGGAGTTACTCTCAGTAATAATATGTGTATTTATATCCTAGTTTCCCTTTATTGATGGTTTCCCCCTCTGTGATTTCAGTTACCTGCAGTTATCTGTGTTATAAAAATATTAAATGGAAAATTCCAGAAATATAAAATTCATGTTTAAAATTGTGTGCCATTCCCACCACCTGTTTTGCCCTGCCCAGGATGTGAATCATCCCTTTGTTTAAAGCATTCACACCATATATGCTACCTGATTAAAGTCACTTAGTGGTTTTCTTGGTTATCATGATCAATTGTGCCAGTATCACAGTGCCTATGTCAAGTAACCATTATTTTGCTAATAATGGTCCCAAAGAGAAGGTGTAATAATTGTGGCAATTCAAATCTGTCAAAGAGAAGCTGTATAGGGCTTCCTCTAAGTGAAAAGGCAAAGGTAGAATAAGATATTTTGAGACACCACATTTACATAACTTTTATTACTGTACCCTACTATAATTTTTTATATTTCGTTATTAGATATTGTTAATATCTTACTGTGCCTCATTTATACATTAAACTTCATCATAGATATGTATAGAAAAAACACGTTGTATGTAGGATTCAATACTATCTGAGGTTTCATGCGTATACTACATTTCATGGATTGTATTCTCTGTGGATAAGGGAAACTACTTTAATACGATAGCTCAAACTGTAAGATATTTTTCAGTTGGTAGATATGTAAACCATCATCCAATCAACCTTTCATAAAAAATTCCTTGTATTCTTCTTGATGATAGAACAGATCAAACTAAAAATAGACAGAATATATTAATATCTCATTTTATAAATGGTATTATATATACTAATCATTCTAAAAACATTTCCTGAAAACCAAGAAAGGAGATTTTAAAAACTTGTTTTATTTTTGTTTATAAATTCATTTCAATTATACTTAGTGAGCACTCAAACATACAAATGTTATTGTACAAGATTCAAAAATGATTAACATTTCTGCCTAATATTTAAGATTTTTTCCTCTATGCTTATAGTATAATTTGCCCCAAATTAATTTCTGATTCCCATAACTCATTCACATATTTTAAAATTAAAAACATTTATAAGCAAATTTTGTGTGTTTTCTTTCTTTTTAATTTTTTTAGATGTTGATAGACCTTTATTTTATTCATTTATTTATATGTGATGCTAAGAGTTGAACCCAGTGCCTCACGCATGCTGGGCAAGTGCTCCACCACTGAGCCACAACCCCAGCCTTCTGTATTTTCTACTCTTCAAAAATAACCCAAATAATCACCAAGGATCTGAAACTGAAGTAGCTGTCTAGGAATTACTAATTATGTATTTTTGTACATGAGCTGATATATTAATACAAGCTAAGACACAAATGTCAGCAGAACAGTCTTTAGACTGGCAGATTTTTCAGCTGACCTCACTTAACCCTGTTTCTTGCCTTGTTTTCCCAGAATTGAAATATTGAATACTAGTTAAATAATTATTCTTGGTACTCATCTAATGATTCTTAACTTCTGTAGATGGGCAAAAAGTGGCTACCCTTTACCCTTCTGTTTTTTGTCTGGGATCCAAACCAAATTGACAAAAGACAGATTAACAAGTGAAAACCCTGTTAGAGGTTCCTGAGAGAGGATTCCCCATAACAAGAGACTCCAATCATCTATATGGAGTTGATACCGATTATTGAAGCTGACTTAGCATGCTGAGTCACAGAAGGAAAGGGCATGGGATGTCTGGGGTGACAACACAAGTCATGGGAGGGTCAGAGGTGGAAATATATGGTGAAAAATAAAGGATATCTTGTTATGCAGGTAACACAGCATTCTGTCAGTGGTGTGAATATTACTGGCAATTTTAGCCACATTTATTGTTGAGAATTAGGAGCACAAAACAGAAGTAAAAGGATTATAAAAACTTGCAGTTTCTAGAAAAGTGCTTGTAAAGCTGGGGTCAGGGAAATTGTGCTTGTTGAAGAGATTATAACTCTTAAAGAGATGCTAAGTACTTTGCACAGAGCACTAGGAAAGATGACTCACAAGACAACTCACAGCAAAATCTTACACTGGGGAGCCTAGGAAGTTGTTTCATAAGGCAGGGACATGCAGGTACTTCAAGGCTGCTGCAGTCATGATACCAGGGGCCAAGTACTGCTTAATCTGGTGGTAGATCTTGGCATCATCTACATGGTGTTGATTCTGCAGGAATGCAGGATGCTGGAGTTAAGGGGTTATGAAGGTTCCACTGAGCTTTCAAAAGAAGACTTGGGAGGCCATGCAATGTATAGTAAGGTTGGAGTCTTTGTGGGCTGAGAGGGTGATTGTGAAACTGTGAAAGTGAAGCCAAAGCTGAAATGTAAACCCTAGGATTTAAGAGATGCCAGTTATGTGGATGGTCTGCTGATACAAGGAAGGACAAGATGAAAAGAAAGTCCATGTGCTCTTAAACAACCAAGACCAAAGGGCAACAGTGACCAGGTCCGTTGGAAATAGCATCTCACCACTATGTGTTCTAGGTACTGTACATAGAGTTATAAACATAGTTACTGGATCAGTTTTCCCAGCTGAGTTCCCTCTTACTTTTACTCCATCCCAAAAGCCCTTTTTCTAATACAGATACTACACTAAGTAGATTTCCTTTAGATCTATAATTTCTTCTACAAATAGGCAGTTTTTGAAGTTTCTCAAATAACTAACTCAAAACAGGCCCAAATAATATATTTTGAGATGGTATATTCTTGGCTCTTACTGTCAAAATTTGGGTTGGTATATCCTAAACCCCAACACTTAGCTTATTGGTCACAAGGAAGCACTAGTAATTATTTCCAAGGGCCTGAAATAGCAAGAACGTTGTTCATATTTGTGAAAATAATAGGAAAAATCATGATGAAAACAACATCAAAGAAACTTTTCAAAATGGAATCAGGAAGTCAGGGGCAGTGGTGCACACCTGTAATCCCAGCACCTGCGGAGGTTGAGGCAGGAAGATTGTGAGTTCAAAGCCAACCCTCAGCAATGGTGAGGTGCTAAGCAACTCATGAGAACCATCTTTAAGTAAAATACAAAATAGGGCTGGAGATGTGGCTCAGTGGTTGAGTGCCTCTGAGTTCAATCTCCAGTACCCACACTCCAAAAAAAAATGAGAATGAGGAGTTCATCAGGAAGTAGGACTTATGCGTGACTACAACTTCTGTCCAGGAATGTGAACTTTGGTTCAAAGGTTAGTTTGCTTGACTGATAGCATCTAGAACAGATAATTACATTGTTTACAGAGACTGTAGATACATATCAAGAGGTTACCAACTTTTGTTATGGACATTTTTACTAAGTATGCACATTTTTTCTGTGTCTCCTATTAGTCACATAGCACTTGTCACAAAGCAACTGTCCACATCTCCAACAGAAGTTTTCTCACAACATAATTTTTATTGCTGTATAATAATTCAAGACTATTTCTCAATAAGTTATCACCTTCTCCACTTTCCCTGAAATACTGAAGTTAGAGTTATCTGAATTGGTGTTTCTGGAATTCCCATTCCTAAGATCTCAACTAAACCTCCTTTTTCCTTTTGTATTTCTGAGTTTGGTGTGATGACATACTTGTTATATATTTAATTTAGGCCTATGTTAGTCAGCTTTTAATTAATATAAAAATACACACAAAATCAACTTAACAAGAGTTTATTTTGACTCACAGTTTTGGAAGGGTTCAGTCCCGTAGTCAGTTGCATTCATTTCTTTGGGTCTGTGATGAGGCAGCACATCATAGGTAGAGCATGTCTGGAGTAAAATGCTCACTTCATGGTGAATGGGAAGCAAAGAGAGAGAGGAAGAGAAAGGGGTGTGGTCCCACTATTTTATTCATTCCACCAATGAGCCAAGACTGCTTTCCCATACTTTCTTTCTCATATTCAGAGCTATGGTCCTTACCTATACACAAATTCTGAGGAACAACACCGGACTGCTAGTTCTGTGATCTTGGGCAAATTATTTAAGCCTTTTACATAGTCCTAGTAGCTATTAGATACATTTCCATGAGTTCCCATTGCTCTGCTCTGAATCATGGAGAGGACCATTGTGTTCCATATGCCCTTTCAAGTCACCCGGCTTCAGAATAGATCTGGGTCAACAAGAGGCTAGTGAGCCATTGGAAGGTGGGAGAAGGGAAAATTCAAGGCATTTCTCTTTCTTGTTCTCTCTTTTTCCCTAGGTGGAATCTTCTTAGGCTATATTTCTTTGGTATTTCTACCTCTCAATCAGCCTGGCCTTCTCTCATTCCAGGTCTCCCAGTAAGGCAGGTTCTGAGATTAACGAGCATTTGTTCCTGATGGTTTTCCTCTGTTCATATATATTACATATGGACTAAGGTCAGGGAGATTTGAGTCTGCCAGTGTAGAAGTGGGAGATTTTATCATTTGAGTAAGGTAATGGAAAGAAAGGAAAAAGAACTGAGAAAGGGGTTTGAGGCCTCCAAGCCATCTTCAGGTGAGAGAATGACTTGGGCTTACTCAAGGTAAGGGAATATGAGTGATGCTTTCTGATTATACCTTGCCAAAGCAGCAATTCACATTAGACTACATTCTTTTTTCAATCCACAAACCCCTCTTCCTCCCAAAAAGCACTCCAACTGGAAGTGTAATATTGACAAAAAATATGTAAGGGCTACTATTCTTTAATGTGTTAATGCATCTCTCACCAATCTAATAGGTTATGGGATATGGCAGAAAAAAGATATTTGAAGGTATGAAAGTGTGAAGTATAGGAATAAGAGAATATAGCTTGAGTATTTTGTGCTGAATAATCTTCCCCTAAAATTTCATATCCCCAGTATTTCAGAATATAACCATATTTTCAGATAAAGTATTGAAAGGGAAAATTAAGTTAAAATGAGACTGCATAGGTGGAGCCATAATATGATATGACTGGACCTTAGAAGAAGGTAAAGAGACACCATAAGGTGTGTATGCACAGAGAGTTAAACTATGGGAAGAGGCAGTAGAGGTTAGCCATTTAGAAGTCAAGGGAGAAAGGAGGCAGGAGAAATCGACACCTGTCAGAATTTTGATCTTGACTTTCATCCTCTAGAACTATAAAAAAATTATTTCCCTATTATGGTAATAGTGTAATTGTGACATCAAAGAGACCTCCTCTTGGAATGAGGGCTTATTGTTTCCTTATTGGTGAAAATAAATTATTCTAGAACTCAATGTACATAAAGGAGACAAACAATTTTAATGCATCTTTAAGTAGAGTTAATTATACTCATGTTGTGGAAATTGTAGAACTATACAACATAAACTGAACTTTATTATTAATGTTCTAACGAATGTGCTTGGTAACAGTACACTTTGAATGACCAGAGATAGATTTTCTGGAACAACAATTTCCTTGTTAATATAAAACAATAGTACTGATATCTTAGAAATATCATTTTAATGATAATAAAATAGATTTAAGGTTTGTCTTGGTCTTTTTTGTGCTGTTATATAGTATCAAACACTGGGCAATTATATATGGAGGCAGAAATATATTGACTCATAGTCCTATATTTGGTAAGTCCAAAATGGAGGGCCAGGTTAAGAACTCATTCTTACTCTATCAAATACACACTGGTAACTATTAATTCATGAGGATAGAGACCTCATCGTCTAGTCACCTGACATTAGGCCTGACTTTACACTGTTGCATTGGAGATTAAAGTTGCACGATTTTGGGAAAGACTTTTGAATCACAGCAGGGTTAAAAACGAAATTTTAAAGTTTATATGAATCCTATCGCTTTGTTTTTTACCTGAGTGGGAACAATACAGAATAATGCAACAATTTAGGAGTTATTCAATAAATATTCTGAGAATATGTCATTCCACCAGCTATGTATATTAAAGCTGACTCATGAACAGCAAATTGACCATAGGCAAATTTTGAAAATGAGTTCATGAGTACTAGTGATGGTTTTGTGTGCTAATTTATCTCATTTCTCAAATTCTGTCCTGTGATTTTTCATTTCAATTTTACATTTTCTAAATATACATCTATGAGAACACTTGAAATTTTCTCTCAAATTCTTACACAATGAACACTTGATGGTATTTCATTATTGTTGAGTAAGTATGCAACCATCAGAAGTAAGCTAAAAATGGATGATCTAAGTTGAAAATATGACTGTCCTATAAAAAGTTGTCATTTGGTAATTCTCTGGTGAGCACTAGTAAGATACTAAAAAATTTTAACTAAAGAATTGAACTCAGAGGGACACCATAATGCCAAGTTCTTGAAATTAAAGTATAGTATGTGGTAATATATTGTTTAAACCAAAGTACTAGATTTCCATGTTAAATTTAATTTCTTAAATGGAAAAAAACTAAGTTGATAAACTAGGAAAAGGAGAAACTGATTTTCTATAAAATCTATATTATTGAAAAACATAAAGTTAGTTGATAAACTAGGAAAAGGAGAAACTTTGGTATATAATGATGAAAAAATGCATTCTTTGACAGGTAACCCTCTCTGGGTCTCACAAGTGTTGCATTATTCCTAAAATTCTTTGTTTCCAACCATTTCACAACTTCTCAAGTTTTTCTAGCAAGGGTATAGGATATCGATAAAATAAAATTTGCAATTTGTCAAAATCAAATGATGAATAATGTGAGGATTCAAGGGAAAGATCAAAAAGATGATTTAAGGCAGCGGTCTAAGGTGCAGATCAAAGTGCACAGAATTATTATAAAGCCTTTGTGAATGACTATGATTAAATCAAATCAGGTAATATCTCAGGGATCCTAACTGTTTGCTTTCCTTGTCATATGACTGAAAATAACAGACGGGTTTGGGTTCATACTATATTTGTGACAGTATGCACTGATAATTCTTCCCATTCTATGGCAGGTCCCTTACTGTGTCCCTTACTTAACTGGTGCAACTCAGATTTGCGACTTCGGATTGTTTTCTCATTGTTAGGTTACCCTACCATCCCATACAGAGTATTCCATCCATAGTAATTGTTTGCGTAATTGGCAGTGGGATATTAGAATCATGTATCATCTAGGCAGTAGTACTTGGTTTGCCTTCAGACCCTTTTATTTAAATTAAATATTAGGTAAATAAACTTTATTTCTGCAGTGCCTAGCAATGATTGGCACACATTCGAATACATGAAGTAGACGCAAGATACTAATTTCCTGTATTTAGTTATGATTAAGGGAGAAAAAGTACATTCCCAGCATAAGATTTGTGTCAGTCCTTTGCTTATTGGACTTTTCCCCTTCGGTAAGTTCATTTTGCGGGCAATTCCTAGAAAGTTGGCGGGGGAGGCGACCAGTGACACAAAGCAGCCAGCCCCCAGAGTTCAGGACCCTGAGAGGGTTCTGGAGGACCTACAGGTAGGGAGGGATATGTTTGTCTTGGAGGCGGTGGGAAAGAGCGCGAGCCAAGGCGCAGGTAGCCGCGCAGCCCTCCGGCTGCCGCTCGGGGCTTCGCCGAGCCTAGGGCAGGCGTAGCGCCACCTGCCCCAGGGGTGGCTCCGGGGCCCCGCCCGCGGGCCCGCCTCGCAGCACCCGGGAGCGCCTGGCCCGTGCGGGGCGGGGCTCCGCGGCGGCCCCGCCCCGCCGCCCCGCGGGTCACAATGTAGGGTTAGGGCGGCCGGCGGGCGGGGCTCTGCGGGGGAGGAGCCACCCGGCGGGGGCGGTGACGGCGGTTGGGGGAGGGGAGGGGAGGAGGAGTCGCGGAGGGAGGAGGACAGCGCCATTCCGGCCGGCCGCTCCCTCCGTCCCCTCGCTCCCTTCCCCGCAGTGGCCCAGGAGCCGCCGGCGAAGGAGCGCGCGAACCGCGTGACGCGGCCCGGCTTGCTCGCGCCCTCCCGCGCCCCGCCGCCCGCCGCCGGCCCATGGCCCGGGCCGCCGCGGACAAGCCGCGCTGAGGCGGGCCGCGCGGAGACGTGGGGCTGCCGCGGTGGCCCTCGCAGCCCGCGCCTCGCCGCCTGCCCGCGGTGCCGGTGCACGCCGGTCGCCATCGCCTTCGCGCCTGGCTGGTGGGGGCGCTGTCCACCCCAGCCGTCTGCGCCGCTCCCTGGAGTTCGGCGGAGCCCGGCTGCCAGGGCCGGCAGAGGCGCGAGGAGCCGGACGCCGCCGCCGCGGGGGCCATGACCGTGGAGCAGAACGTGCTGCAGCAGAGCGCGGCGCAGAAGGTGAGGCGAGCCCGTGAGCGCGGCCCCGCGCCTCCTTCCGACGTGCCGGCCTCTCCCGCCGCGGCCCGGCACTCCGGGGCCTCGCTGCCCGCAGCCGCCCGGGCCTTGGCTGCCCCTGGCTTTCCCCTCCACCACTCACCATCCCAACCCGTCGCTTTGGGGGGCCTCGCGCTTAGTCAGTGCCAAGCTGCGTGTAGGGAAGGGATGTAGTTTGCGGATTTCAATCCACTTCCTTCTGCCGATTGTTTTTCTGTAACAGACGGTGCCAGGTATTGAGTGAACCTCTCACATTCCTACAGTGCTCTCTATACGGCTTCTTAATTAAACTTTATTCTTCCCTACTTCTCTCTTTTTCTTTCTTTCTAAGAATATCAGTTGTCATCCTTTTTGAGCACAGTTTATATTTTGAAGGTGGTAGGATTCCAGGCCTGCTATTCTACAAAAAGATCACCAAAATTGAATTGTTTGCCCTTTTTTGGCAGGTACATTGATTGACCAGGTGAACTCTCAGTGTACAAGTAGAGGTTTTGGGTGGTTTTCTTTTCTTTTCTTGAATGTTGGAACTGTTTCTTAAGAAAGGAAACCTTTCTGGCTATGTTATTCCAGGAATCTTTTGTCCCCTAAGTTTGACCTTGTTCTGTCGTTCACCCTTTACTCTTGCATCAGTTACAAATTCAAATGGTCACTCACTTAAGCGAGAATTAAAAAAAAAAAGTGTTTACTGATGCATCAGATCTTTATAGTGAATAATGAGCTCATCTTGCTATTTTGGATTTAGCTTTCAGAATTTTAAGTGCACTATCATGGCTTGCACTATATCCTGAAGAGTAGTTGGCCTTGACTTATTTCCCATTCCTTTGAAAAGCGTCTTGGACAGTCGAGAAATATTGCCTTAGTTGTGTTGGAATTTTGGGGATAATTGGGCTTACTGTGAACGACCAAAGCTGTTTGGTTTATCTGGGTGAGTAATGAGTGCCCCACCCTGTTGTAATTTTGGTATACCGTAGTTGTATTTTACCTGTGTTTGACTTTACAAGGACTGTTGTACTAAAGTGAACTATTTATACACTCACATCTTGTTAAATTTTTGCATTGAGATTGTTTTTAGAATTTCATGATATTATAGAGGTAATTGAAGATAGTCAAGAATTTTGGAAAGCCAGGATAGTACATTGTTATTTTAGGCACTTTGGGAAAGTTGTTTTGAAGCGCATGTTAATTGATGTTACTGGTGAAGGAGAAGATGATTGCAGACTGCAATTTATTACAGTGAAATAATTCAAGATATGATGATGGGAGTTTTAAAACAGTTTACCTCCTAATCCTATTCCGTTTTGAAAACCTGAATGTTTAGTTTTTGATTGTTGAGTATGTGGTAAGAGTTAAGACTTAGGGCAGATCATGTGGTTATAATAGACTTTGTATCATTTTATTTTTAATAGTATTTCAGTGTTGAATATTAAAACTTGTTAGTTTCAAAGTGGGAAAAGTGGCTTATATTTTTCATATCTCTTTATGCTTGAACACTGGCAAGTTTTGCGATTTTTAAAAATTGTTTTGACTAAACAGCTTCTTTAACATAGTCAGATTACCTGACTTTCTTGCTTGGTTCAGAGGGGTATGCATGAAATTGTACAATCAAAAATCAAATTAATGAATGTGCTCTCGATTATCATGTCCAATTTCCTAGTTCAATGAGCCTATCCTCCCTCACAAAAGGAGTAGTCTTTAATTCAAAATATTACCACTGTGATGCTATTTTTAGTATGTATATATATGTGTATATGTGTTTTAGATTATTTTGTTTATACTGGGGTAATTTTTTAGATCAGTGTAACATTTTTATACTTCCATGAGGGTATTTTTGAAACACATATGTTTATTTTCCATGTCAATACACTATTTCTTTGTTACTCGTATTAGAACTATTAAAAATATTTATATGATTGTAAATGTTTGAAACTACCTCAAGTAAGTTAACAGATTTAAATACATCAAACGAGAAACTAGGAAGTAGACTTCAAGCCAGTAACTAGGAAGTGAACTTCATACTTTAGAAGAAACAAAAGTGAAACTGTTTTCACTAAGAAACTTTATGAATTATCAGTAAAAGCAGAGGTGTCTAGGGTATGTTGAATAGCCAAACTTTCAGTTAGTTTTCTGCTTTTTAAAAATTGTGTGTGTGCAGGCATGCTTGTATGTTTTAAGGAAATAGTTGCATTATGGTAGTTGGAACGGTTTCCCACATTTTCAAGATTTTTTTCTTTTAATGCAGAGGGATGTTAGATTAATAATGTTTTAAAAAATCAGAACAACCTAAAATTTTCGTATGTCTTTTATTTACCTAAAAGTAGTTGCCACTATGTAACATGAAAAGACAGGGGTTGTCTTTCCCGCTTTATGTGTTCTTTGCCTGATTGAGGATGTTTGGACAAGCCAATCATGACATGTGGTAACACCACAGAGGGCTGCTTTTCTGAGGTTTAGAATGTTAAGGTGAAGTGAAGTTGGCAGCATTATCAAGTACAGTTAAATCCTTTATTAGTTTGGTCTTGGATATGTACCTATAGCCATTGTGCTTGATATTTCACCCAAGTGTAGGATCCTTAGATCTGAAAAAATTGAAACAGATTCCAGTTCCAAATGAAGATTGTTTAGGGCAGCACTAGGAGGTTTCCTCCCAGGAACCAAGTCAACTTATAGATGAAGTGGGGGAGGTAAGTTTACAGAGAGTATCCTCCTGAGTTGAATAAAATATAAAATTCCTAAGGATACCTTGCCTATATTGTTTCACTGTAGTACTTAGAATTGTGTTTTGTACATATGTAAAACTTGGCAAATATTTGATCAGTGAAGTAAGGAGTGAATGGGTTCTAATAGAAATGCAAGTACAGTACTTACCTCAGTTTCCTCACTAAATCTTGAGATTTAAATATTGAGAAACAGTGAAAACTTGAAACTTCATTCATACTAGGAAAATCGGCAGTGGCAGTGAAGACAGGATGTGGGTTAGATCTAAATCACCTTTCTATGACCTTGTTGAAATCATTAAATACCTTTAAATCTTTTAAAGCCTTAAAGTTAGTATGATTAGATTTGAGTAACTACTTTAGATCTGGGGGTCACTGGATTTACACAAGCATTTCTTCTGTATAGGGAAGATAGAGTGTGGAGACAGTCAGCTTTCACTGTGTGAATAGTGGGCATTAGGTGGGAAGGATTTTTGAGATTAATCAAATTCAGTGTTAAAACAAAACTTGAAAAACAGTATTGACTGGGTGTGTTTCTTAGTTAAAATAACAGTGTATTTTAGATTATCATCAAAGGTTATAAAAGTATAAAAGAGTCATTCAACATTGAATAGTACTCAAAGGTTACATGAAAGAGATAATCTCTGAAGTAACTGGTTATATTGTTACTAGTATAACATGCAGAAAGGTACAGTTTCAGCTGTATATTTCTTTCTTATGCCTTCCCTTTCTCTTCTTACTTTTATTTTCTTTATATTACTAACACATAATTGCCCTTAATGAATTCTCATCAGTTCTCATAAATTTAAGAAATTTTCCAGTATGTCATTTTGATCTTTCTTATCATTATTCATTTTTTAAATTTTTTTTTATAGTTTAGCTAAGCTCATATAATACTATTAGGATTAATATTAGTTTCTGTTATTATTTAATCATAATATGGATATTTCTTTACACTGTATTCCCAAGTTTTCTAGACTTTTTGAAATCAGATTTAGATGTTGATTATCAAATGTCTTTTTTTCCCCTTCAAGGAATGATGTTGTATTTTATATCAATAAAATAGAACTATAATTCTAGATTAGCATGCATGACTATTGTGTAATAATTGAAAGGCATTGTGCTGAGTGTCTGAGAAATTTTTTTAATTTAATCTTCCCATTCGTCTGTGAAGTGAGCACTATTTTTACCCTTTCTTGTGTCATAGTTTACAGAATTAAAGAACATTTCAGCCCTAGTATATATTGAGAGTGGTACTGAAACTCTGGACATTAGAGTCACAGCCCTTACTCTAATCTGTATTGTTTCAACTATCCTTCAGTTTCTGATAAAACCCAGTTTAGTCTTGATGCCTTATTATTTTAGTATTTCCAAATTTAATATACTCAAATCTATCCTGAAATTGTGTGTGTGTGAGTTTGTGTGTGTTGTTTAATGAAATTGGTTTTAAGATTTACTTGTGTTTCATATGGGCTGTCAAGATAAAGAATCTTAAAAGGATTAGAAAGGTTTTTGTTTTGTTTTTGCTTTTGGGATTATTTAGTATAAGATTAGGTTGAAGTATTCAGAATTGGTTAATATTAAGTATGACTAAATTTAAACCTTTGTTACTTTGAAGATTTGATGAATCTTCAGGGCTGAGCTTATTTAGAGCAAATTTTAGACAAGCTTTCCAAATTTTGCTTTATTGTCTTTAAAATTTCTTATCTCTTTCAGAGTCAAATTTTAAAAAATGTTTTATAGTTCCAGAAAATCTAATCTGGAATTTTTCTTTTGTATTTCCATAATTATTGGTCTGTTTTCTTTTAAACAGAACTATACATGTTTATGTACAGCTATACCCTCTCTTATTCCTGTTTGTTTTGGTGTCAATAATGTTTGCCAGGTGGTGTTCTATTTTATTAGCCTTTCCAAAATCCAGTTCTCTGTTTGATCTTATCAGTTGTTTTGTTTTCTAACATTAATTTTGTTTTTTCTTATTTCATCCTTTTTGGTGTTTATTGTTTCTCTTATTATAGCTTGAATTCAGCATTTAGGGAGTTTATCATCATAGTTAACATTGAAAAGTCTTTTGGGCTGCAAATTTTCATCTAACTTCTTTGGCTTTTACTTTCTTTTTCATTATGTATAGGGCGATTTAAATTTTCTTTTTGGCTTAACTTTCAAGATGAAGTTTTTGAAATATTCCTTTTGTTGTTGACCTTCATTTTTGCTTCACTGTTTGGAGAATATGGTTTGTTATGGTTGTAGAAATTGATTAATGTTTTCTTAGGACCAAGTACATGTCCTTCTAATAAGCATATTAATGGAAAGGGCCTGCATTCTCTGAAACTTACAATTCTAAATATTTATGTATGAAGTAAACAGTGTTATTAGAATATTTCACATTTTCTTCCTGATCTTTTAATTTGAGAGATCTTGACAGAGAAATCTTGACATCTCTACTTTTAATGTGACCCACTTATTTCTCTTTGTATTTTTAATGGTTCTAACCCAAAATTGTATTTTTGTCTTTTAGAATTTCGCCATTCACATATGTGATATGATAAATTTAAACTTTACTTAGCATGTGATTTTCCTTTTTTTAGTCTTATTCTTCCATTCAGTTTTGATGGAATGGTCAAGTTCTCATTATATCACCACCCCTACCTATCCTTTTGCATTTTTAAAATTTCTGCTTTTTAAATTTTACATACTTTTTGCAAGTATAAAAATGAATAACTACTTTCCCTGTTCCCAGGTAAGACATCTTAGCATGTTTTTCTACTCCACTACTGCTTTTGTTGCAATAATATGGAGTCGTAGTTCTGTGATGAATTTTCTTAATTTTTTACAGATATATTATTGGCATAGCTTGTTTTTATAAATTAGCTATTTTAACAATTCTTTTTTTCCTTGTATTTTTAGTACTGTTTGATGGTTTGAGATTACTTGGCTTTTTTTTGGTTGTGTGATAAATGAACTGTAAGCTTATAAAATTTCCTCTTTGGTTTTAGAGTTCAGAAGTTTCTCTAGCATATATTGGTATCTGTTTTTTAGCAATTCTACATAGAAATTTTGACTTAAAAGTTTGGTATACTTTTTAGGAGATAGCTATATGTATATTTAAATTATTACTTCTACACTGTTCCTTTTTCTCTTCTTCTAAAATGGCATTATTTGAATTTTGGACACCATTCATCTTTCTTCCTTGCTTTAGATTTTTATAATTTTCTTCTCTCCATTTTTGCTCTATATGCTAGGATAATGTTTTAGTTTGATGGTCCATCCAGATTATTATATGTGTAATGCCAGTTTTATGTTTCCACCATAGGTGGTTAGATACTTTTTAATAATATTTATCCATTTTTAGTTGGTTCAAAATTGCACAGAATTGGATTAATTATAACAGGTTGTCTAATACTCTAATACTCAGTTTTTCATGCAGATAGGTTTTCATGAAAATGAATTTACTTACTAAATTGCTTATTTATAATAAGTATACATGAACCCACTAAAAACAAAAGCTAGAACTTGGATGTTAACTTGTATGTAACTGTTTTGTTTCTTCATCCCATCTCTTTCTTCTTTTCTTTTTTCTTTTCTTTTCTTTTTTCTTTTCTCTTTTCTCTCTCTCTCTTTTTTTTCCCTCTTTATTTCTTTTTTCTTTTTCTTCTTTCAGCATAGGGGATAGAATCTAGGGCCTTGAACATGTCAAGCAGGCATTCTACCACTGTGTTATATACACAGCTTTTTAATTTCATTTTGAGATAAGGTCTCACTAATTTGCTGAGACTGGTTCCCAACTTGCAGTGCCCCTGCTTCAGTGCCTCCCCAGCAGCTGGTTTTAACTGGCATGTGCTACCATATCTGGCTATCATCTCTCTACTTCCTTTTGAGATTGTCATTATCTTGAATCCTGTTTTCATTCTCCCTTTGATTTCTTAGTTATTATATGTAGATCAATTTCTAAAGGTATATATTTTTCATTCTAGATGTTTTAACTTCACCTTTAAAAGCTTCCCATCACAAAATCTAGAAGGTATACTTCTGTATTTCCTACAGTTTTAAGATTATATTTGTAACATTTTAGACATTATTTCATCTGCACTTGAATTTGTATATGGTGTGAGGTAGGGATTCAATTTGATTTTTACTATATATATATATTATATATCATGAAAAATATTTTTTTGTTAATTTTCCTTTACTGAAAAGTTAATGCTCTCCCTCACTAAATTGATAGGTCTTCTTCATCATACACAAATTTTCATGTAAAATACTTCTTCTTTTCTGGGCTTTCTGTGCCATTGTTAGTATTATGAATACTGCCCTACTGTTTTTTCTTTTCTAGACTCTGTTCTGTCACCCATTCTGTGAATACCAACTGGCTTTTATTGCTACTGCTTCATAATAATCGCTAATACTTGAAAAGTAATTTCTTTGTGCCTCTTCCTCACAGGTACCCTGGCACTTTACTTTTCATTTGAAATTTTAAAATAACCTTACCAAGGTCTCTGAAAAGTCTTGTTTTGCTCTTCAATTAATTTTATTGACTTCCGTGCATCAGTTTGGAATCATTAACATCATTATGCTGTTAAGTCTTTTTGTTCATGAATGAGTATACTTCTACATTTGTTTAGATTTTTATTAATATCTCTTACATGGTTTATATGTTTACTTAAAGGATTCTTACATATTGTTTGTCGTAGGGAGTCGATAATTTCCGATAACCATTACATGTGATACTTAAAAAATTTGTTTTATTGGCATGTGCAAATAGATTTAGCCACCTTGCTAAAGTTTTCCAGTACTTTTTTTCAGAGATAATTTTGGATTTTCTTTGTAAAAGATCTTATGAATAAATCATGAGTTTTACTTAGTCATTATTTCTAATTTTTATGCCTATAATTTCATTTTTCTTCCATCACCTAAAATCCTCTAATAAATTTTGGTTAGATGTGTTGATAATGCTTATTGAGTTATTTTGAATTTTAAAGAATAGTTCACTACTTTTGTACCTAAGTGTACTTCTAAAAAAGGTTACTTGTGTAAGTCATACCAACTTATAAAGTGTATTCTGTTTCTAAAGAACTAAAAGATATTGTAGTATTTTACATTCTGATGCTTGCATGTTCTGTTCTTTGGATCCAGGTGACCCTTGTGACAGCTTTCACTCCAGGCAACTTGTGGGTGGAAGGGAGGTATGGTTGGTTTGCTAGCCTCTTTTTGTCATCGTGGGTCCTGGTAAGGTCAGGCAAGGCACGGTACTCCTTTTTTTTTTTTTTTTTTTTTTTAAATTATCATTGTGCCTCCCTTATTTTCTTTCCCAGACTTTCTGTCCTGATGAGCTTAGAGTAAGGGTAGTACAGTACTCTCTTATGTCATAGAATTGCCATAAATAGTGACCTGCAGCACAACACTGGCCTGCCTTTTTCCTAATTATATAATCATTGATTTGTGTTATGTATGATGAACTAAATTTGGCTCGTGAAAGCCAGTTTAGGAATGTCTCATGTAAATATGGATAGGTAGCTCCTATAAAAGTTAAATTTGTGGAAATTGAATTTAAAAAGTGACAGACCCTTTTATTATTTTGGTAGAGTTTTTTTTTAATTTCCAAGAATTTTCTACACAATTTCTTGTTTATATAAGTAATAAATGATTTTTCAGTTTCTTTTTTCCCCTTAATTAACTCCACTTTTATGCAGACTCTGCTTTATTTTTAGTCTTCGGTCCTTTGAGTTGCTAAATATTTTAAATGTGCAGTAGTGTTTTCTTTGTCTTGTTAGGTTTTGATGAGCCTTTTTACAGTGTGGTTTTTGTGGACCATCTTCATTATCTATAGTGCTTGCTAAAAGTTCATATTCTATGCCTCACACCTCAGATCTATTGTTTCAAGACTGGATTGGACTGCAGCATTCTTTATTTTCATTATTATTGTTTTTTATATTGGGAATTGAAACCAGAGGCAATTTACCACTTAACCACATGCCCCTAGCCCTTTTTATTGAGATACTTAGGGCTTTACCAGGTTGCTCAGGCTGGCCTGGAACTTTCCATTCTCCTGCCTCAGCTTCACATTACTAGGATTAGGGGTGCCTGCCACCACTCCCAGCTTGGACTGTAGCATTCTTAATAAGAATTTCAGGTGATTCTTCAGCATTTCAAGTTTGAGGAACACTGTTTGAATTCATTAGTATTCTTAGAGATAAAGATGCCTTTTACACTTGTGTAAATTGACTGCAGGGATCTTTAGGAGTTGAATTACACAATGCAGACAGTCCCTGATTTTCATTGTGAAAGCGCTATGTATTCAGAAGAAACTGCACTTTGAATTCTGACTCTGAATCTTTTTCTAGTCTAGGAATATGCTGTAGGGTATTCTTTTGAAATTCTGGGCAATAGCAGTGGGCCCCAGCGCCTAGTCAACAGCTTGAAGGTAATGACCAGTACTTCACAGTGTAGTGTGTTGCTAGTTTTTTTTTTTTTTCTTTTTTTCAATCTATTGCATGAGATAATCAGTACTTTTTATAATATTTATCATATAGTTATTCAATATATTGCATGAGATAATCAGTACTTTATTATTACATAGACTTTATGTTAGATGATTCTGCCCAATATAGGCTAATGTAAATGTTCTGAGCACATTTAAGGTAGGCTATGCTAAGCTATGGTGTTGGGTAGGTTAGTTTAGGCTGTGATAAGTCTTTACATACTTAAAATTTCACACAATTTCTTCCTTTTTTTTAACTCTGATTTAATTTATCCATTAAAATATCTTTGAGATTCAGCCATGTTTCATTTCCTGTATCTGTAGGTATTTTTGTTGTTGCTGCTGAGTGATATTTTATGAATATTCTCACATCTGTATATACATTTACCTATCAGTGAACTTCAGGGTTGTTTCCAGTTTTTTACTTTCACATAATACTGTTACATGTACATTTGTTGTTTTTATTTTTTAAGCTTGTAAACAGGTTTTTGAGTAGATATATTTACATTTTCCTTGGGCAAATCATAGGAGTAGAATTGTTCTAAGATATTGCTAAGTTATATGCAAAGCGATTGTATCATTACACATTCTCATCAACAGTATATGAGAATTCCAGTTGGTCTACTTTTTTTGTCAAAACTGAGTGTGGTTACTGTGTTATATTTTAGCCACTTTAGTGAGCACAGTGATAACTAATGATGTTTGTATTCCCTCAGTGACTAATAGTTTTAGGTAGGTGTCTTTTCATGTGTTTATGGACTATTTTTTGGAAACTTTTTGCTTCTCATATATTACCCAGTTTTATGTTCTTAGAGCTATGTAATAATTGTTAACTATTCTGGTACTGGTAAAGATTTTGCGAAAGGTAAAAATCAGGTGCTAATATGTTCTCAAAATAAAATTGCACATTTTTTTCTTCATTTTATTTTTTAAAAAACTAACACCTGATATATAAAGTGTTACTGCTGAAGAATAGGAACTCTAGAAGTGAGAACTAGATACTCAGTGAAACAGGATGGATGTGTGGGGGAGAGGTATGGACAGAGGGTCAGGAAAATGTACTATTAGTGGCTGGGACCTGTGCTGTGTTAACACCAGTTGTACATGTACATATCCAAAAATTTGTATGTCTTAACTGCTGCCAGGATACAGGCTAAATCAGATGTCTTGTTTGCTTTAAGTGGAGCTGCACAAACAAGTTTGGGCCAGGGGTCTGGGGTTTTTTGTGTCTTCCTCTGGGGTCTCTGAGCTAGGACTGGGTGTCTCCAAGAGCCCTGATCATGAGGTCTTCGAGAAAGGCTTTGCAGCAGGGCAGGGCTGAGGAAGAGGCTGAAAAGGAAACTAGAAGCCAGTCCACCATGTCAGATTTAAAAATCCTCAGTCTTTGGAGGGAAGAAACAACTCTGCACAGACCACATAGGATCAGTGGACATCTTTGTACCAAGCAGATTTCTAGAACTGACTTCTAGGCTTTTCTCCCAGTGGGGCAGCACTTGACACCACTGATGAAACCACAGAACTGACAGTATTTCTATCTTTTCTTGGTGTCATCAAAGGGAGGGCACCATTGTCCAGTGTCTAGGAAGGTGAAACAATCCAGGATCTGTCCAGGACCAGCTCTGTGGTGTCTGGTGTAAGATGGGTAGGGGCCCCAAGTGTCTGGGAATGCAAGCCTTAGAGCAGTCCTCTCAGGTAATAGGGTCTTACTTGAGGTGTGGTCCATGGATCCTGTGAACATAGGTAGGATTTGGTGTTGCTATTAGGTTGTTTTGGCCTTCTTGGGGCTGGTTTGGGCAAACCTCAGAATCTGTGGTTGTGGGATAAAAGTAAATGGTCACCTAAGCATTCTAGACTGTGTGCTTATTCCTTCCACAACTGGAAGAGTAGACAGAGTTCTTTGGGTTTAATAGCCAAGGGGAGGGGGCTTCAGGGACACTCCCAAACACCCCCCTCACCCCCATCCCCTTGCCTTGTCCTCTTTCTTGGTGCTGGTGATTCTATCTTGGGTTTCTAAGTGGGGGGACCTTCTTTGGTGGGGAGTATGGGGAATAGGAAGCCAGCTGGTGTGCATTTGGGAAGGTACTAGAAGACATTTGCCTTTTACTCATTGACTATTGTCATGTAATCTTTTTAATATGTTCAGATCATTTGCCAATTTCTTATAATTTTTTTTTTTTTTGGCACAGAGGTTGAACCCAGGGGTACTTAACCACTTAGCCACATCCCCACTGTCCCTTTTGTTTATTTTTTATTTTGAAACAGGGTCTTGCTTAGAGCCTTGCTAAGTTGCTGAGGCTGTTCTTGAACTTGTGATCCTCCTCCCTTAGTTTCCTGAGTTCACTGGGATTACAGGCATGTATCACCATGCCTCACTCATTTGCCAGTTTCTTAATTGGTTTGTGTATTTGCTTGCTATTGAGTTGTAGGAATTCTTTATATATTCTTTGGATCTTTTGTCAAATATGTGCCATTTGACAAAATGTGTGGTCTGTCTTAATTCTATTATTAGTTTTTTTGAGTTAAAAATATTTACCTCTTTGTTTATTTATTTTTACAGTACTGAGATTGAGACTGGGGACACTTTATCACTAAACTGCACTTCCAGACCTTTTTATTTTTTATTTTGGAGCGGTGGTTTCACTAAGTTGCTGAGACTAGCCTCCTGAGTCCCTGGAATGATAGTTGTGCACCACCACACCTGGCTTGTACAAGAAATATTGAAATACTAATGTTCAGTTTACCATTTTATCCATATTATGATTAGCACATTAACCTAGCTTTTTGACCCTTAGTTTACATTTTTTCAGTGTTTTCTTGTAGAAGTTTTAGTTTTTATGTTTAAGTTTGTGATCCATTTGGAATTTATTTTTGTGTGTTCTCCGAGGTATAAAAATCAAGGTTTATTTTTTTTATATGTATATCCAGTCATTTTAGCACCTTCTTCTGAAAAGATGGTCCTTTCATCCATGAATTACATTGATATCTTTATGAAAAATTAATTGACCATATATAAGTGAGTCTGTTTTTGCAGTTTGTTCTTTTTTTATCCTTATGCTATACCATACTATCTTGACTACTGTGGTTTTGAAATGGGTCTTGAAATTGGTAAGTGAAGTTTTTCAACTTTGTTCTTGTTAAAAACATTGTTTTGGCTACTCTTGGTCTTTTTGCATTTCTATATAAGATTCTAAAGTACTTTGTAAGTTGGACAAAGAGGCCACTGGGGTTTTGAATATGTACCAACTAGATCAGTTCTGAGTGGAGAGATATCTTAATGTTTTAGTCTTTTAATACAAGAACATGCTGTATTGCTCTATTTATTTAGGTTTCCTTTAATTTCTTATTATAGTTTACAGGTTTTTGCATATTTTTTGTTGGAGTTCATTTTTGGCTTTTTTGATTTAGTTTTATATTAGAATGTAAACAACTGGAGTTGTTTTTTCTCATGCAAAGAATGTTATTGATTTTGGCTTATTAGGCTTGTGTTTTGTGACTCAGTGACTTATTCTAATAGTTTTCTTATTTATGTTAGTGCATTTCCTTCCTTCCTTCTTCCCCCTCTCTCTCTTTTGTTTTCTTACTTTGTACCTTTTTTTCATTTCCCTTTTTCTTTTTCTTCCTCCCTTCAATGTTGATATGGTGATAACAAATGTCCTTGATTTATTCCTGATTTTATATAGAAAACATTAAGTTAGTAGTGACAGTAAATGGCACCTAGTCATTTTATTAAGTATGAGCTTAGCAACTTTTTTTTTTTTTTTTTTTTGTATCAGAATCCATCATCCAGGGACACTTAATCACTGAGTCACATCCCCAGACCATTTTTGTTGTTCATTTTGAGATAGGTTCTCACTAAGTTGTTTAGGGGCTCTCTTAAGTTGCCAAGGCTGCCTTTGAACTTGCAATCCTCCTGCCTCAGCCTCCTGAGCCACTGACATTTTAGGGCTGTGCCACCATGCCTGGCCACACCTTTTTTTTAAGATGCTGTTTGTTTGTTTTGTTCCTGTGTTACTAATATTTTCTTAAAAATTTGTGTGTGATAGTTCATTTATACTTTTGTATGTACCCCAACTTAACCATTCTACTATTGATTAGCTTTTATTTTTTTGGTACCAGGAATTGAACCCAGGGTTGCTTAACCACGAGCCACATCCTTTATATATATGTGTGTGTGTATGTATGTGTGTGTGTGTGTGTGTGTGTGTGTGTGTATATATATATATTGTTTTTAGAGACAGGGTCTCACTGAATTGCTTAGATCCTCACTAAATCGCTGAGACTGGCTTTGAATTTGCCATCCTCCTGCCTCAGCCTACTGAGCTGCTGGGGATATAGGTGTGGCACAGCACCTGACCTTAATTAAGCTTTTGATATTATAGACTGTTGTATTTCTTTCTGTGAAATTCATATTTATTTCTCTAGTCATTTTTTTTCCCCCTTTGGGGTTCTTTACCTTTTTATTTCTGTTTTGAAGAAGTTATTTGTAGTTAAGATATTATTTATGTTAGTTTTCTTTAATTGTAACGATATACCTGAGTAATAAAGTTAAAAAGAAGAAAGGTTTAATTTATTTGGATTATAGTCTTGGAGGTTTCAGTCTGTGGTTGCTTGGCTCTGTTGCTTTTGGCCTGGGGGTGAGGCAATAGTACATCATGGACAGAGCACATTGGAGAGGAAGCAACCTTTACTTCATAGAAGCTGAGAAGTCACAAAAAAAAAAAAAAAGAGGGAAAAGGTTGGACTATCAATATTCCCTTTAAGTGTATGTCCCTTCGAGTGTATGTCCCTCATAGCCTAACTTCCTCCCATTAGTCCTCTATTAGTCTCTATCTCTTGAAGGTTCTCCACATCCCAATAGCACCGGGGCTGGGGACTCAAGCGTTTTAACACAGAAACCTTTGGGACACTTAACAAAACCATAGCACTACTCTTGTTTTTTTCATTTATGGTTTGCAAATATATTTTCCTATTTTCTGGATGTATTTTTCTCTCTATATTATGTCCCTTTTATGAAAGAAGTTCTTAGTTTTTGCTTTTTTTTTTTTTGCGGTGCTGGGGATGAACCCAGGGCCTTGTGCTTGCTAGGCAAGCACTCTAACCAACTGATCTATCTCCCCAGCCCCCCATTTTATGCTTTTTTGATGTAGGGTCTTTTATTATTGCCTGTGTTGTCCTCCAGTTCCTGGGCTCCAGTGAGCCTCCTGCTTTAGCTTCAGACTGTTGGGAACTACAGGCCCCTGGCACTACATCTGTTTTAAGGGTTCTTAGTTTTAATTTAGTCTCGTTTATTACTAGTTCTCTTTATTGTTTGAACTTTCCATGTTTGATTCATAAAGATATTCTCATTATTGTCCCCTGATCTTTTTCTCATTTTTGTTTTTTCATTCATCAGTTATTTCTACTTGAATGATTTTTATGTATTGTTTGAGTAGGTCTAAATTCATTTTTTCCTCTTAGAGAACCAGCAACTTATTGAACAGTTTCTCTTCTCTCTATAAACACTCCACCTGATGACAGAATTTTTATCCTTGAGGTGGGACCATTTCAAAGGGGGAAAAAAGTCTCAGCTACTCTCTCCCTTGAAGTAAAACTTTTTATATAGTTTTATTAAAACTTGCCTAAAAATGAACTAGGGCATAAATTTATCTATGTTCTGTTTATAGCTCTTATCAGTTAACCAAAGACCAACTAATAACTAGATATAGCTAAAGCTACAAATGTAAAAAATTTAGAATAATAATGTTATCTTAATTTGACAGATGGTAATTCAGCATTTGTGACTTCAGTTAAGGAAATGAATATATGTGTTTCGAATTTTCTTGTACTATGCTGTTAGGTTTTGGAAATAATTTTATTGCTTGTCATCCATACTACATCTGTGACCCTGGTACTTCTGTTGATAACCATTATCTTACGGTTGTGTTCTTGACTTTTGTTTTTTTTTTGGAAAATCTTCACAGGTGTCCCCCTATGTTTTGATATAGTTTGAAACTTTTCCTTTTCTTTTCCTCTGTAGCTCAGTAAATCTATAGTTCTTGTATAGTGTATCTCAAGAAAAACCTTGTACCAAGGGTTTCTGTGATTTAGTATCAGTGGGATATACTGCTGTATATAAGAGCTAATGTTATTGCTTACTTTCAAGTTAGTGCCAAATAAATACTTATTAGAACTAGGAGTTCCTTACTTTGTGGACATATCTGAGTGCCTGTCAATCAGGAGAGGCAGGTACTGCTGTTGCAGAGGATAACTGCCTTTGCAGACAATCAAGAGACAGTGGTGATTATACTGGAGTAGTAATTGTAATTGTAATTATTGCTACATTCTGTAAGGTTGTTACACTTGTTGTATTGAAGGTTTTAAACTTTTGCAGGTACACTGCCATTTTTTTAGTATTTGAAAGTTTTATCGCAAACACAAAGAAGCTGAGAATTATTGAGTAAGAAAACTGTGTGAACTGTTGTCAGTAGGCCTACCTAGTAAGCGAGAAATTGGTCAGCATGTTCACTTTAAGTATATAACATTTAAACTGTAACTTAAAGCATGTGTATTTAAAGCAGTTACATGTGCTTCTATAGCATGCTGGAATTTGGTTTATTATATGTACTATTTCTGCTTTTTGAAAACTATTGAATTATAATTAGACATAATTAGTAAAATTTTTTGTTAAATATTTTTACATGCAAACATATAACAACATAAATTGGGTCAGTTTCTTGCCCAGTACCACTCTTCCTCCCTTCCCTTGGTCTCTTTTTCTATTCTATGGGTCTCCCTTCTATTTTCATGAGATCCCCCACCCCCAAACCACCTTAGCTTCTAAAGTGAGAAAAATGTACAACTTTTGACTTTGTGGGTTTGATTTACTTGTTTCTTGCTTCTTAACTGTGTGAATTTTTCAATTTTAGTCTGAGTTTTGCTTTTTTACTTTGCAAGCTCCATCTTTTTGAGAAATAATGTATTTTCTTAGTCATATACATTTATTACTGCAAGTTTGTATATTCAAGTTATTTAATGTTACCACCCTCACATTAACTCAGATTCAGGCTCTCCGTTGCCTGTTGTACATTTTCACTAGTATCGTGTCCATTAATTTGCTGATTTTTATTTTTTTTTCTGATTTTTGAACAGATTGAGAAATAAATAATACACAAAAAACTTATAGTTTGGTGGTAGTGTGAGCCCCAAATGCACGTGATATTAGAATTTAAGTGAAATGTTTATTAGGTGGGATTAAGGAGAGATCAGGAAGAACAGAAGAGGTATCATGGAGGAAGGTAATGGTTGCTGTTGGAAGGCACATTGGCAGACTGAAAGAATTCTCTAAGAAAGGTGTAAGAGCAGGGACTAGAAACATAAAATGATTTGGTGCCTTCCATTAACTACAGGTAGCTTTATGTGACTGAATGTGGTCTAATAAGAAAGTAAATGTCTAGTCTTTTACCTGGTTCCTGTGCGTAGGAATTTGCCCTTGGAATTTACCCTGGTTTTATATGTGCATAATGAATCCTGGGGGAATAAGGGAGAAGAAAGGCTAGATAGCTTTTGGATGGGGACTATTTGCCAGAAAAACTAAATGATTAAAGAGTTAGGACTTCCAGCCCTACCCCAATCTCCAGGGTAAGGGTCAGCAAATTGTATCCAGTCATCAGTGGCCAGTGACTTAATAATCAGTTATTCCTTAATTAAATTACCAATGCTTTTAAATGCTCTTCATGTGCTTAGTAAATGGTATTCTAGGATAAAGCTCAGTATACATGGTTAAATATTCCCTTCCCAAGTTTTGGGGGGTGGGTACCAGGATGGAACTCAGGGGCTCTTGACCACTGCACTACATCCCCAGCCTTACTTGTTCATATTTATTTAGAGACAGGGTCTCACTGAGTTGCTTAGTGCCTTGCTTTTGCTGAGACTGTCTTTGAACTCCCGATCCTCTTTGCCTCAGCCTTCGAAGCCACTGGGGATTATAGGCATGTGCCACTGTGCCCGGCTTACCTTCTTAATTTTTTTAGTAGGATTTATTGTCTTAAAGAGTACAGTATTGCAGTAATTAATATTGTTAAAATACAAATATTATTTTAAGGGAAGTTCTGTCAGTTGGGGTCCAATCAGGACACACACAAAAACAAAGATTTAGAACAGGACAACTTAATATAAAAAGTATGCCTACTAATAGATGACTGGATACTAAAGGATAAAGAGAACTCTGGAGAGTAAAATAAGGAACATATTAGAGTACATCCTGAAGTGCTAAGTCTTGAGATTTCATTCTTGTTGGAGAGATTGTGATATAATGCACTAGATAGGGGAGCAGGTTTGCCAAGGTATGACAGGCTGGGACATTCTAGCCAACAGTGCTTTTATGGGTCTGGAAAAGACAGTGGTGTAGGACTTTTGCTTTATTGATCTAGAATTATATCTAGAAGAATGGTGTTTCTAATAGTATGAAGGGTGTATATGTATTTAATTAGTATGACCAGAAACTGTATTTGCTATAAGAAATTGTGACATATATAACTGCTAGAAATCATAGCATTTTAATTTGAAAGCTCTAGTAGAGCATGTTTGTATTATCAGTATAAAAATTTTTATTTTTGGACTGAAATTAATTATGAGATTTTAAGTACTGAACTGGAGATACATAAAAAATGTTTAATTGGACAAGAGAGCTGTATTAATATCTGTTACCATCAAGAAGAAGCTGACATTTTATTTAAGGTACAGATGTGGTAGTTCTAGGATATGATTTGATTCACAAAAAAATTTTGTTTACTTACATAATTTGCAGAATATAGGTACTCTAATTTAAAATCAGATTGTGTTCCAAAAGATTTTGCCAGTTGAGTTTTTGGAATTAAAATTGCATGTTCCCATAGAAACGATGTTCCTTGTGTGAAGTTCTGATTTGGCTCCACAATGTATTTTATTATGTATGGGCTTAGGTTATAGTGGTGTATAACAATGTTTTGGGTACAGAATGGCATTTAGAATTTTTATGATTCATTTCTTTTTTCTGCTGGCAAGAGGAATGGGGAATTCTTTAAGGGGCATGGACATATTGCTGAGGTGGATGTAGGGTTTGGTGACTGTAGTGATAAGAGCTCTTGAGGTGAGGAAGATGGAAACCACATTTTTTCAGGAGAAACTATGTCCATTGCTATTTACCAGCAATTTGCTGTAAATTATCACATTTATTTTCTTAGGTGTTTTAATTTTTTAATTTTGGATTATTGAATGTTACTGTTGTTTACAGCTCAAGTATTCCATGAAACATACAGAAAGACTTCTTAAATTTAGAATTTCTGGCATTTCTAAGCTTAAATAGGAAATGGTAAAGCAAATAAAGTATACCTTCAGATTTATGTGCTCACAGAGGTATGCGATTCATTTATTTAATGCTGAAAGTGCTATTAATCCAAAAAGGTTGAGAGAAACTTCACCGGTGGCAGCAGGAAGCACAGCATGCCTGAACCATTCATGGGATTATGAATGTCAATTATTTGTGTTAAGATAACGTTAGAATGGACGCTAGGCCTAAAGAATCCCTGAGCAGGCAAATATATGACTGAAACCTTGCTTAATTTGCAAACATGAGTGAAACTTGACAGTTTCTTATAAATGCCCATGTTCAAGAAGAACAAAAGTTAAGTCAATCAGAAACTTCTAACAAACTGCTAAAACTAGGAACTTTCCCCAATAAGCAACTGTATAACTGTGACCTATCACATATTTTCTTTGTTTCCCTTCTGTGTCCCTCCATAAAGACCTCCTCCTTGTTTCCCTGATTTGGAGCTTCCTTAATCATGAATCAGTGTTTGCTCAAATAAATGCTTTACATTTTTATTGTGCCTTAGTTTGGCCTTTTTAACATTTGCAATTGGAAATTACTACAATATTGTGTATTCACCTTCAAGTAGGATTGATAATACCAGAAGTAGAAAATTAAGCCATCTGAATAGATAGAATGTAGGAAAATATAGAAAGTTTCCTTAGTGTCCCTGTTTATGTGTTATTCTTGAATCCAGAGGAGTTAGGAAATTAGCTTATTAGTTATTGGCCTGATGTATGTCACCAATAATAATAAAAGACGTCTGATGTGCGTTTTCTTCGTGGATGAGCTCATGCTCTGTGGTTTTAGTTGCATTCACCTTTGTAAACTCTGCTATGTTAATTTTTTCAGTTAATACTGATTGAACCCACCTTGTGCCAGGTACTGTACTAGATGTCAGGATTACAGTAATGAATGAAATATCCTTGCCTTCTTTGGACTTACTATCATGGCAATTAACTGTTCTACATTATATTATTGTAATCTGTGGTAAGTTCCAAGAAAACCTGTAACCTTAATAGAGGCCACCTCAGTGTGCAAAGACCCTTGCATTTGGAAGGAGAATCATATTTGTGTAGATCCCAATTAAAGTTGGAGGGAAGAAGGAAAGAGGGAGAAAGAAGTACAAGAGATGGAAGTAGAGACCCTAGCATGTAGAGGGCCCTTGAATATTTAAGGAGGGCCCAGTAAGCTATGGAAAGGGTTAAACTATAGGGAAATTCCTCACAGGAGTCACAGAACCTTACATTTGAAGGGAAATAAAAGACTGAAATTACAGATTAGGAAAAAAAGCAAGCCTCGGAAATTATGTATTTTTTCCTTATTTATTATTATTATTAGTATATTAGCATTTTGCTTATGTAGCTGGTTAGAGGGCAGGTCTGAACTTAAAATATGAAGGTGTTGGGCTCAGAAAAGCAAAACACTGAAGACTGGTGCTTTGACATGCTGAGAAGCCTTTAGAACCCACCTCAGAATCCAGGTCCCTTTGATCTTTTTTTCTCCTTTTCCTGATGTGAGGAGAGACTTTCTTCAAATCTTATCCACTTGACCAGATCTGCCATAAGAAGGAGAATTGCCCCCAGTCTTCTTCTGAAATTTATTAACCAGAGAACACTTAAACTCCTACTGTAGTCTGTCAACATACACTGACTTTTGTCACCCCCACAGTTTCCTCTATTTCGGTCCCATAGAGAATAATTATAATTCCTTGTTCTGAGGCCCAGAGTCGGCCATCGTATGTTCTCCAAGCCTATTGAGTTTCCCTACAAACCATTTACTAATTCACCTGACATCCTCATGTTCTCCCTTTACTATAGAAAGAGGTACATGTAGGTTCTAAATCATGTAGGGCTAGGTGGGTGATCACCTTCCTGTGGATTTTTTCCCCCATGCTGCAGATTTCTCAGGTGTGCTCTACCACTGAGCTACATCCCAGCCCTTATATTGTTTATTTTGATATGGGGTCTTGCTAAGTTGCTGAGAGTCTTGCTGATTTGCTGAGACTGGCCTTGATCTTGTGATCCTTCTGCCTCAAGCTCCTGACATGCATGTTGATATGAATGATAAAAGATTATATTCTGGAAGCACTTAAAACAACCGTGAACTGCAGGAGTGTAATAAATACTTGTTTTCTTTACTTTAAGGCAGTTATTGCCTCTTTTTTGCATCCTTAAAAAGTTATGCTGATATTAACTATGCTGTCTTTTTACTGAAACAGATTTTAAAAAGACTCAGCTTTAGGTAGGATCATCTGGGGAAGAAAAGAATTTCTGTAAAATCTTCTGATTCTTAATTTATATTGAAACTGCCCTTTTCCTTATCCTTGCAGTCCATAGTACTGTATTTTGCACGTAGTAGGAAGTTAAGGATGTCATTGTGATGTTACTGTACAGTAAAAGTAACATTGAAGAAGAGATCTGAAGACCATTATGTAGTCTTGATTTGTTTGCTTATTGATTTTTGTGACATTTGCAAATGACTGGATCTCTTTAGACATTGTGTCTTGCCCTTCTCAGTCCAAAGGTGGGAATAGGTTGAACCTACCTCCTCCTGCTTTAGTAGATAGAAATTCGTACAAGGAGGACTTTGGAGCAGAGTAAAGGAGCTCTAAAGATGCAAGTGCATTGAATTAGATTCACTGTGGGTCTGAACTTGCTTGTTATAGGGGATAATCCATATAAAGTATATTTCTAGTTGAGAATCAGGATATAAGAAAGACTAGAATTTTGGTAAATGGGAAGGTAAAGCCTTTGAAAGATAATAGTAGCAGCAACAGTAATAACAACAAATACCATAATTTTAGGAAATGAAGACAGATTTTGAAAGGCAGAAAAAGTGCAACTGGGAGATGTTAGTAGCACAGAATCTCTTTGCTCTTGTTCTCTTTCCCATTTCTCGCCAATTTAGCTCAAAGTACTTTTTTTTTTTTTTTTTTACCTTTTGTCTGTTTCAACCAGACTTCTTGCTTCTTCAGCCTTTTTATTGTTTTAGTTTCAAAGTTTTTGGTATTTACAAAAACCAAGCTGGAGATACACCTGAATTTTTTTTTTTTCCCCTAGAATTTCGGACTGACCTTATAGTAAAAGATAAAACACCAAACAACTATAACAAAATTTCAAAGACCTTGCTTCTCTACATAAAATAATCAGAATTTTTTACTGTACTATCAGTCAACTATTGCTATAGCAAACCACCTCAAAACTCAGTTACATAGTGAAATACTATAGCATGTTCACAAATTTGCTGGTTGGCTGACTGGCTTTTCTTTACATCTTCCAGACTAATTACCTACCCTAGAGGAAGTTGCACAAGTTCAAGAGGGCAGTCCCAACCATGCAGTTTACATTTGATGTCTGCTTGCACACTATCCCCTAACATGCCATTGATCAAAGTCCATCTTCAGGGCTATAGGAAATATGTCTTTAGTATAGGAAGTAAAAGTAGCAATGTTGTAGAAGAATTGGGAGTCTTTTCAGGCTTTGCATCTGTGTCCACATTTTAGTCACAAATGTGTTTATGTACTCTTTTGTATTCTACCATTTTAGCTTAATTCATTGTACAGAGATAACTTTCTCTGTAGATAATACATGAAGTTACTTGTTTTTGAAGATAACAATAATTATTTTGCATAGTGTTCCTCAGTTGGTATTATCTGATGCTTTCACAAGGTTAGATTGATCATTTAAGAATATAATTCTTGCTTAATGTTAACCGTTTCTAGGTCCATTGGCATCAAAATATATGAAGTTATGTATCTCCTGGAATCACAAATTTTGAAAGGGTCCATGGAATCCATATTATTTAATTTAGTTTTATTTTATTTTTTGTGGTGCTGGGAATTGAACCCAGGACCTTGTGCACATGAGGCAAGCACTTTACCAACTGAGCTATATCATGAGCCCCAGAATCCATATTATTAAACACATTTTTTAGGTCATTCTTATACACATTAAAATTTAAAAACTGTTTCCTTAGTGGAAGGACTTCTATGTTGTTTCTGTTTTTTCCAGCACTATAAATAATAGCCATCAACATTTGTACAAATGAATAATTTCCTTGAGATGTTCAGTAATCTTTCCCAGATCCATGATTGAATAATTCACAGTTAATGAAAATAATATGTTATGTAAAAAATATGGTTTGAATTGCTGGTAGTGGTGAGATTGCAAGCAGACTTGTACAATTCCTTAAGTATGTTCATTTAACTAAGACTTTGAACTAGATAAAAAGAATTTCTGGAATATTTTTATGTCTTTAATTTGTAATGTTGGGTATTGCCTAATACATTCATGATTCCATTGTTATTTAAATGAAAGTAGAAAAGTTGATAGGTTTAAATAGAATTTTTTCCCCCCTCACCTTTCAGTTCTGTTAATTTGATTTTTTTATGTTTTTTTTTTTTTTTTTAATTTATTTTATTTTTGGTGCTGGGAATTGAAACCAGAGCTTTGGGCATGCTAGGCAAGTACTCTACCAAGTGGGCTATATCCCCAGCACAGATTTGATTCTTTCATTCTACTGTTATGATACTATCTGGCATTTTATATGACTTTCCTTATGTATTTTATTATGTATTGTGTTATTTGATAATATTGGTTATCTTAACTGTAATATGATTTTTATGGAAATGAAGTTCTTTGATTGCATGGTAGACTGTATCAATGCCTTTCCAGTATACATTTTTTTCCCCTCTCTCTCTTTTGTAGTTAACAGAGCCCTGATTCATTTTCAAGGCATTTTTTGCCTAGCTGAAATTCATTTCCCAGCCTCCTCTGCAGCTGTGAGTGGCATGCAGCTTTGTTCTGCTCAAGAAGTGAGGATTTACTCTGAAGTGTCTAGGCAGGACTTGTTAAAGAAGGCAGGTTCATTCACCTTTTGTCCTTTGTCCTTCTCATGTATCCTACCTAGAACTTGGTCAGGGTGCTGGAGGGGGACCACAGAGTGACACCTACTGGTGTGTCTCACACAGAAGTATACTGAAATGGGAAAACTAGTGGGCTTGAGTCCTTGATCATGTTGGGTGTCCTTGGTGTCCTTATCAGGTCTGGAGTGCTCACTGCTGGTCTTTTTTTTTTTTTTTTATATTTAATTTTTAGTTGTAGATGGACACAATACCTTTATTTTATTCATTTATTTTTATGTGGTGCTGAGGATTGAACCCAGGGCCTTTCGCATGCTAGGCGGACACTCTACCAGTGAACCACAACCCTACTCCACCGCTGGTCTTCTTATGTTAGAAGAGCAAACAAAAATCTCCAGAATATTGGAGTTGTCATTTTGATGAGACTCTGGTACATGTAGTTTTCAACCAATAATAGAATTTTTATAAATATATTTTAAGGGGGTTGTAAACATTTTAAATAAGGGTTAATTAATAAAACCCCTTATTACATTTTGTAATTTTTAAGATCTTTGATTTCTGAATGTCTGTATGTTATGTACATGTAAGTTGCGAAGCATGTTTTGAAATGAGTATTTTACAGTTCTGACATTAACAAATCTGAATGCAAAATGCTTAAAAACTTTATTTTGAAATAATTTCAAAGTTAAAGTGAAAGATTAGTACAGAGAACATAACTAGTATTTTTTGAACCCTTTGAGAGTAAATTGCAGACATGCTACTCTACTACTTAAATACTTTAAGGATACATTTTGTAAGAGAAAAAGTGCTTACTATACTGCAATTCTCAAATTTAGGAATATAATGTTAATACAATGTCATTATCAAGCAGTCCTATTTATGTTTCTCCAATTGTCCACTAATATCCTGTGTAACATTTAGTATAAGATGTAGTGTGCTTCTAGTGTTGTATTTGGTTTTACCATGACTGTAGTTTTCTTTAATGTGGAGACTCACTCCTTGACTTTGGTGTTGTAGACATTGTTGAAGATAACAGAATAATTATTTTGCATAGTGTTCCACAGTTGGTGTTATCTGATGCTTTCATAAGGTTAGATTCGTGTTCCAGATTTTTGACAGGACCATCACAGAGTGTCAGGAGGCATACTATTGTTTTGTCCTGTTATTGTTATTGTTCCTGTTATTGTTATTTTTAACTTTGATATCTTGGTTAAGGTGGTAATGGTCAGGTTTTCAACTATAGAGTTACTCTTCTCCCTTTGTAGTTTATACCAAGAGAGATTGTACTATGTAAATTATTCTGTTCCTCTTCAGACTTTCACCCAGTAGTTTTAGTATCCAATAATGATATACATTTTTTTTTTTTTTTTGGCGGTGCCGGGGATTGAACCCAGGGCCTTGTGCTTGCAAGGCAAGCACTCTACCAACTGAGCTATATCCCCAGCCCACCAATAATGATTCTTGACTGGATTATTACTGAGATAAAATGTAAAATATTTTCAAAAATGTTTTCTGTGGATCTGAAGTTATTCTAGTCTTATTTTTATTACTATGTTTTTGTGCTTTATTTCATGATGCTTTTAAAAATAGTTTGGGTGAACTTTGTTAAAGAAATGCAAAGATATATGTAGGGAGGAAAATGGTTCTGATTTAGGGAAGGTTATTGAAGAATTTGATAGTGGAATGCTGTTAATCTATTTTTCTCCCCAATAGAATGTAATAGATTACGTAGATTGTGAAAACAACTGAAGCAAATGGGGCAAATCATTCAAGTCAGGATGTCTTATATTAGATTGGAGAAGTAAATGATCATTTTTCCCTTGAATAGATCTCAGGACCTTTGTGTTTTAATTACCCATTTACTGCATGTCCTGCCAAGAGCATATCTTTTCCAACATTCCAGGTGTTAATCTCAGGCTTTAACCAGTATGTGGATTGCTCCTTTTCTTGTTGGAGGCATAATAAAGGGGTGAATAATGGAACCCAAATTGTTAATTCTGAAAGACTTCTTGGAGAGTAATATAAATTTCCAATATCAGAAACACAAGAATTTTTTTTTTGTGTGTGTGTGGTTTTTTTTTTATTGTAAACAAATGGGATGCATGTTGTTTCTCTGTACATGGCGTAAAGGCCATACCATTTGTGTAATCATAAATTTACATAGGGTAATGTTGTTTGATTCATTCTGTTATTTTTTCCCTTCCCCCCACCCCTCCCACCCCTCTTTTCCCTCTATACAGTCCTTCCTTCCTTCATTCTTGCCCCCCTCCCTAACCCTAACTCTAACCCTAACACTAACCCCTCACTCCCCCCATTATGTGTCCTCATCCACTTATTAGCAATATCATTCGTCCTTTGGTTTTTTGAGATTGGCTTATCTCATTTAGCATGATATTCTCCAATTTCATCCATTTGCCTGCAGATGCCATAATTTTATCATTCTTTATGGCTGAATAATATTCCATTGTATATATATACCACAGTTTCTTTATTCATTCATCAATTGAAGGACAACTAGGTTGGTTCCACAATCTGGCTATTGTGAATTGAGCAGCTATGAACATTGATGTGGCTGTATCTCTGTAGTATGCTGATTTTAAGTCCTTTGGGTATAGGCCAAGGAGTGGGATAGCTGGGTCAAATGGTGGGTCCATTCCAAGTTTTCTTTTTTTCTTTTTTTTTTTTTTATTGTAAACAAATGGGATACATGTTGTTTCTCTGTTTGTACATGGCGTAAAGGCATACCATTTGTGTAATCATAAATTTACATAGAGCAATGTTGTTTGATTCATTCTGTTATTTTTTTTTCCCTTCCCCCCACCCCTCCCACCCCTCTTTACCCTCTATACAGTAGATCTTTCCTCCATACTTGCCCCCCTCCCTAACCCTAACTCTAACCCTTCCCTCCCCCCCATTATGTGTCATCCTCCACTTATCAGCGATATCATTCGTCCTTTGGCTTTTTGAGATCGGCCTATCTTACTTAGCATGATATTCTCCAATTTCATACATTTGCCTGCAAATGTCATAATTTTATCATTCTTTATGGCTGAGTAATATTCCATTGTATATATATACCACAGTTTCTTTATCCACTCATCAATTGAAGGGCATCTAGGTTGGTTCCACAGTCTGGCTATTGTGAATTGAGCAGCTATGAACATTGATGTGGCTGTATTTCTGTAGTATGCAGATTTTAAGTCCTTTGGGTATAGGCCAAGGAGTGGGATAGCTGGGTCAAATGGTGGTTCCATTCCAAGTTTTCTAAGGAATCTCCACACTGCTTTCCAGAGTGGCTGCACTAATTTGCAGCCCCACCAGCAGTGTATGAGTGTACCTTTCTCCCCACATCCTCGCCAACTCCTGTTGTTGCTCGTATTCTTGATAATCGCCATTCTAATTGGGGTGAGATGGAATCTTAGGGTGGTTTTGATTTGCATTTCTCTTATTACTAGAGATGCTGAACATTTTTCCATATGTTTGTTGATTGCTTGTAGATCTTCTGTGAAGTGTCTGTTCATTTCCTTAGCCCATTTGTCGATTGGATTATTTGTATTCTTGGTGTAAAGTTTTTTGAGTTCTTTATAGATTCTGGAAATTAGTGCTCTATCTGAGGTATGATTGGCAAAGATTTTTCTCCCACTCTGTAGGCTCTTTCTTCGCATTGCTGATAGTTTCCTTTGTTGAGAGAAAGCTATTTAGTTTGAATCTATCCCAGTTATTGATTCTTGCTTTTATTTCTTGTGCTATGGGAGTCCTGTTGAGGAAGTCTGGTCCTAAGCCGACATGTTGAAGATATGGACCTACTTTTTCTTCTATAATCTGCAGGGTCTCTGGTCCCATTCCGAGGTCCTTGATCCATTTTGAGTTTAGTTTCGTGCATGGTGAAAGATATGGGTTTAGTTTCATTCTGTTGCATATTGATTTCCAATTCTCCCAGCACCATTTGTTGAAGAGGCTATCTTTTCTCCATTGCATATTTTTGGCACCTTTGTGTAGTATGAGAAAATTGTATTTATTTGGGTTTGTGTCCGTGTCCTCTATTCTGTACCATTGATCTACCTTTCTATTTTGGTACCAATACTATGCCGTTTTTGTTACTATTGCTTTGTAGTAGAGTTGAAGATCTGGTATTGCGATACCCCCTGTTTCACTCTTCCTGCTAAGGAAACCCAGAAACACAAGAATTTAATGTCTGGTTAAGAATAAGAATGGTTCATTCTTTCTAACAGAATAAAGTTTGTTTAGTTTCCTTTGAGTTCTGTTCTTTTCTGCTTTAATTGAGAAATTGAAAAATTTCTTTTGTGTATTTCACAAAAAGAAGTTGATAGTGTAATGATTCTGCTTTTTTTCTTTCCTCTAGCACCAACAGACATTTTTGAATCAACTGAGGGAAATTACTGGGATTAATGATGCCCAGATATTGCAGCAAGCCTTAAAGGTATGGCCTCTGTTTTATGACATACAGTTGTGGCATGCTCTGATTTCTTCTGTGTACCATATTTGAAAGTTATCTTTTAGTTATACAATGTGGGTGGCAGTAGAGATAGAAAAATGTACTTTTATAACTTAATAGTCTCACTTAACCCACTACAAATTTTGAGCATGTTAGCTTTATCAATCTAATGTTTACATGATACCTTGGAACGATAGATAAATTCTCTCTGCATGACATGCTTTTCTTGCAAAATAGTGGAATGTGAATTATAATGTTTAATAGATGATTTTATTCAGGCATGATTTCAGAATTTAATGGGGTCCATGGTAAGAATGGTTAGAGAAATAAGTGGAGCAGAAGGGAAAAATAAAAAATTATTAGAGGGTCAAAACTTACATTTTTTTTCCTCCCAAGAAAGAGAGTTATATATTTCTTCCATTTGCTTTAAGAATATTAACTTCAAACCTCAGTAGTATGAGCAACAAATAAAATACATCATTTTGGTTATATCTTAGATGAACCCTCATTTCCATACAGAGATGCTGAGAAGAGTCAAATCACATGAATAATTCACATTAGAAAAAGATCAAGTGAATGAAAGATACTCTAGAAATAGAGCTTTAAGCTCATTTGTATATTGCTGCTGAAGGCTAGCAGCAATATGGCATTTTTGTCACACACGACTCCATTCCTTTGAGAAATTCACTTCGTGAGACAAAATCATTTATGTAATTCCTAATCCTGGGCCAAAGGTTCTTTATTTGTTTCTAGACACATTTTATCTTTTAGATGATTATAATAGAAATCATAATGATAAGGATAATATCTAAGAATTAAAAGTTAAGAGCACCAGGCATTATCTTAAGTACTTCATGTGGGTTAACTCATCCACATAATAACTGTGAGTTCTATTTCCATCCCCCTTTTGAAGATGAGGAAACTGGTTAAAATAACATGCCCAAGATCACTCAGCCAGTATGTGGAGAAATGTGGAATAGAAGCCACAAACCTGGTGCAGGGTGCCACATGTGTCTTTCTGATTCTTTTGCTAAAGACTTTGCTTCACCTTATTTTCCCATTAGGGAAATAATGGACAATACTGTTTAGTGCATCTTCTCAGGGATTTTTTGAAGCCATTGTGAGTATTTGGAGAGGAAGCGGAAACATCACATTTTAATTTTCATGATTATGACATTTAGGATGATTGCCAGTCCTTTCTTCATTCTGATAAATACCATGGCTAAATCATTCCATGTCTATTTTCAGAAAATGCCTTTCTTAATATACCACAGAGCCTCCTACCACTTTGCTTGAACACATTTGGAGAAATCACTTTTCTTTTGCTTCAATTATGGTTATGGGGAAAGGGGAGTGGGCAGTATACTTAGCCGTAATTGCCCATTGTAAATTTCTAAGATGTTCAAAATGAATTGATTCTCTTAATATACAGGTAGTATACTTTTGGGAAACATGTTGTCACTGATTGATTTCAGTACTTTTGAGATTTTATTTTTAGCCATACAAAGTAAATGATCATGTGAAATTTCTACTGTATGTAACTTTTTTTTTATATGAGATAGTACATGAAAAATACTTAGCAATTTCTTGGTACATAGTAAGTGCTCCATAAATATTAGTTATTACTATTGCAGTTTATTTATATGTTAACTTGTCACACAATAGACTATTTTATGCCCTTATTTTGAATGAGTCACTTAAGACTCTTATAGTGATCATGAAGGTAACATATTTTAAAGCACTAGTGCTTTTCATATTGTTCTCTTACTTTCCTCTCTGACTGTTAGAGTTGGGTGGGTTTGAGTGACTTCATTCTTTTAATTGCTTAGACTTCAAATCTTAGAATCATCCTGATTCTCCTTCTGTTATGTTCCACATTTAATGTGATAATTATGTTGGACTCTCTGCTCCTGCACTTACTCTGTTCTTAATATATAGACAGAGTAAACCTTTTGAAATATGAGTCACACCATGTCATTCCTGTCCACTGGCTTCCTGTTATCCATGTGTATGTGCTGAAGTTCTTAGTGCCTTCCATGTTCTGGCCTTCTGTTACAGAGACTATATTATTTAGTTTCTTATTCTGTTTTAATGTCTTAGACCTAATGTTATATTTTATTTATCATTAAGAATGTAGAGAATATAAAGATATTACTGGGAAAGTCTCTTCTCATTTTTTACTTAAAAATTCTTATTTATTCTGGCATCATTGCTATTAATGAACTTTATAATATTTTGTCTAGTTATGCTTTTGATGAGGATTAAATAAAGTCTATGTAAATTTGGGTAGATTGTTATCTTGGTAGCATTGGTTATTTCTGTTCAGGATTTGTGTGTGTCTCTCCGTATCGTTAAGCTGCAGTACCTTTTGCTGTTTTAATTTTTTTTTACGCACCCTTGACGTTATGTTTTAGTTTGCCTCCAGGTATTTATTCCAATACCCAAATTATGGCAAATGTCTTTTATTGTTCTTGTTTGTAGAAATAGTATTTTAAATACCCATATCCACTTCCCAGAAAAAAATTCAATTTATTCATTTGTTTAAAAGTATAAATTTGTGATTGAGTTTTGTTAAGCCGATATGAGAGTAATTGAAAACTAAAATGTTAGAGAATTGATATTTACATTATATTTGTAGTTTAATTATTAAAAAGGAAATTCCTGTTGATACAGTGTATGGGCGAAGAATTTGTACTATGGAATCATGTGTAGACTGCCCTCTAATCAAAGTGGTTCTTGGAGTAGTTTTATGGAGAAAATTGCATAAATTTGTTGACAGTGTGTAGAATTGTTTTTAAACATTGGGTATTCTTGTGTTGCTATTTGAAGGATAGTAATGGAAACTTGGAATTAGCAGTGGCTTTCCTTACTGCAAAGAATGCCAAGACCCCTCAGCAGGAGGAGACAACTTACTACCAAACAGCTCTTCCTGGCAATGATCGATACATCAGTGTGGGAAGCCAAGCAGATACAAGTAAGTATCCTTTTTTCTTTAGCATTTTAATATAAATGTAAGGAGAATTTTTCCCTGATATGTTAATTTTGCTTAAGCACAGATGGAAAACAATAACAACAAAACCAAATTTAACATTGAACTTTTTCATGTAGCTCAAAGAAGTGTAACCACATTAGATTTTATTTATTTATAGATCCTTTCATGAACATTTCTTATAGTACTCCTTGTTTTGAAATATAGAGCAGCTATAGGTATTATATTCATAAAAAGGAAAAATTATAAAATTTTAAATAAGAACAATCATTTGTTTTGCAAATTTTAAGTGTCAATAGTGGCCTTAGTATTACTTTTGAAGGTAAAATACTATTTCTGATAACTTGTAGGTTTACCATTCAAAATTTCCATTCCCTTTTCTCCCTGCCTCCCCCAAATAAAAATTTGGAGAATAGGCTTATTCCATTTAACAGAATTTCCTTTCACCCCAAGCAAATAAAAGAACAAAGGGCAAAATAAAAACTTGGGAAAAAGTATTTTCGGGAGCCACATACACATACATAAGCAGGTGCCTATGGAGGATTTTACATGGAACTCTAGTTTCTCTATAATATGAGTGCTTTATTTTTATATAGCACTCAGTGTTTTTCAAATTATAAATGCTGTGTTTCTTCCACATCTCATTGTGGTCTAATAACTATGACTGTACTATAGGACTGAGGGTATAACTCAGTGGTAAAGAGCATGCTTAGCATGTGTGAGGTCCAGGGTTGTGTATAGCACCAAAAACCAATCAATCTGTGTATGTATGTAAGCATTTATTTTTAAGCCTTATGGATTTGTGAAGTTTGATTACTAACATGTATTTGAAGAGAACTTCTGGTTTTATTTCTAGACGTAGCCAAAGTTAGGAAACAACCTTTTCCTTCCTACCTCACACAGTTAATAGATGAAAGGAGAATTTTGTATATGAGAGACCCAGTCACTGTGTCTCAATTTGAGACAAACTGTGACTTGGCCCTGTCTACAACTCCAGCCTCATTATTATTATTATTTTTTTTTTCTGTTTTCTCCTCCCATTTACAGTGTAATAATAATGGTTTGAATTTTGCATACACCCAGAGCCATTTAATTTCTTTTTCTCTATGTTTGCTCTTCCTTCTGTCAGGAATTTCTTTTAACTTTTTCCTGCTTAGCCTATGTTATTCTGGTCTTAAAAGAGTTAAAGCTGCTTGTTGGAGAATGTTTTTCCCTGGCCTCTAGGTTACATAGTGTTTCTGCATCATCCAGAACCTGCTTCTGTCTAATGAGTGCTATTACTTCAGAATTATTTGCTTGAATGTTATTGGTGTTCAGAAATGTTCATTGAATTATTTTTTTGTAGTATTTGTAGAAAGACTCTTTCAAGACCAATGAAAGAAAATGAAATTGAGAAGTTTGTAAGAAGTTGGAAAAACAGAAGTGATATTAATGTAAGAGGAATTAATATCTAAATAATACCTCATTTCTTAGAGGTTCTGAGATTTAGGATTAGGGAAAGAAAATAGGTAGTAAAAGAAAAGGATGACATGGTTAAAGCAAAGCAAACAGGAAATTAAACAGTTTTAGTTGAAATGATAAAAAAGATTTTAGAACGATAACCGTGAACTCAATATAGATGGTACAATTTGTGACATGAATAGCATATATGCTTTAAGGGGAAATTCAGATTACAAGAGTGTCATAAAAGAAGATATGTTACTTGCTGTGTAAAATTGAGAAAATATTGCATAAGCCAAGTATTGACACCACTTTCAGACTTTGGATAGGAAATAGTGAAGATGTTATGAAAGACAAAAATACATATGAATAGGCACCCTTCGAAGAAGGCAACCTAATTTCAGAAGGCATGAGTTTCATTTTCTGAGAATTAAAAAAAAATTTTTCTCTGTGTATGTATTGCTTGAAAAATACTCACTAAATAATTTTATTTTCCACCTAAAATAAAAAGTAGAGAAATGCAGTTTCTGATTTTTATCTGAACTGATTGCCATACTTGAGTAAATGGTTCTTGGGGTGTGTGTGTGTGTGTGTGTGTGTGTGTGTGTGTGTGTGTCAAATATGTTATCCTTCTAACCTGGATGTTAATTGTGATAAGGGTATTCATAAAGTTGTTTTGAGATTATTGAGAGGCAAGTTTGTAGCACTTTAATGTGATTATTGTATTATAGTATTAGTGTCAAACTGGAAAAAAAATCTCTAATGGAATAACAGTACTTTTCCACTTAATGTATTCATACCATGTTTTATAAAATTCTAAGGAGTATAGCTGTCTTTAGGAAATAATCTTGATTTAGTAATTGATTAAGCAGTATCAGAATACATTTCTAACTTACTATGCAGTTACTGTGAGAACTACTGAAGTGTTTTCACGTGTGTGCATTTGTATTTCTTGAAACAATTGGTAAGATTTACATGTGGGTTGGACAGATAGGATATAGTTACAAATGAATATGTATTTAAATGCAGGCATCTATTAAAAATCTACAGAACTACTGAAGGGATGTAGAGTAATACAGTGATCATTGTGTGAAGATGTTCTCTAGTTAAAAAATCTTTCTTTGAGCATTTTCTCAAATTTATGTGAAATATGCTATTTCAAAGTTAGCCATGGTTTAACTTATTTCTTTCAGATATGGCAGGGTTTTAATTTCAGTCAGTTCTTTCTTTCTTCAAGTATGCAATCTCTTATAGTCAAGGCTAAAGAATAAACATTATGGTAACTTAAACCATGTCATCTATTGGTAGCAGTGCTGTAAAGACATCTGTATTTTTAAATAAAAATCTCTAATAATGAATAATGTTCTTCCTTGTTGTTGGAATAACCTATTTACAACTTAGTGTCTCTTTTAGAAGGTATGAAACTTATTTCTTTGGTGATGAGAAAAATTTAGGTTTTTCTCCCCCAGTAGTTAGGATCACACGCAGGGCCTCATGAATGCTAGGCAAGTGCTCTACCGCTGAGCTACATTCCCAGTCTGAAAAAATTAGCTTTTCAATTAATATTTCCTGCAAGTCATATTTGGGGATTGTGGGAAACTTTATTTATAGATATCTTAATAGATCAAAGGCAATTTATAAATTATGTCACTTGATTTGAAGTCCACTTACATTTGTGAGCCTTCATTTGATATTAAAGAAGTAATTACATTTTCATTTGTAAGTGAAACAATCATGCCTTTTAAATTCATTATTTTATTTTTGAGAAAGAAAGGAAACATTTCAAGAAAATCTTGTATACTGAAAGTATATAAGTACTACACCTGGCATCTTTATATTATTTTGGTAACATTCTGTGTAGTCATTTATACTGTGTTAGATTCTAGGAAAAGATACAATTCATTTGTAATATAATTAACCTAGATCTTGGGCAACTGATTTTCATCACTTAGATCCTCCTGTTCAGACTAGATAATGCAGATCATCAAATGAGTGTCTCCTGTTCCCAGCTTAAATTCAGAATAAAATTCTGCTGGAGTTTTACAGTAAAGTACTAATGGAAGAGAGGCTGGGTGTTGAGTATTGTGGATATACTTAATAGTCAGAAGAGAAATTCTATCAAGGTTTTGTGTCTTGGCAAACTCTATCACAGATGTGACCATACAAGGCTTTTGCCCAATTTGAATCTGATAGTAATAGTCTTTATTTCATGACCATTAAATTCTTTTGAACTTTTTTAAAACAGGAAAAAAACAGTATATGCCTTCCAGAACAAGATGTGCTACAATTGAGCAATCAAAATATGGATCAAAAGATAAGAGGGATTTGGGTAGGTAATTTTAACACAAAAGTAATGCCACATTTTGACTTAAGTTTTAGAGAAACTGGTGTAATACACTGGAATGAATGCTAAGAGGTAGACCCTTCAAAAATTTAAATTCTTTGTATTTTTTTTTTCCCCCAAAACAACTTGAATTACATTCAGTGTGAGAGAAACCTGGAGGCTTTATCCTAGATTTCTGGTTATGGTTACATTGCTTGGCCAGAATAATAATGATTTAAAGCACCAGTAATAAATAGATCCAGTTCTAGTGTTCTTATCTCTACTGAGGTAATCACTTACATGAAGCAGTTAAAGATTTTATTATTAAGCACTGATATTTTTCCCATTTACCAAATTTGTTAAACAAGTAACTTCATATAGGAAAAAAATTATGCAGTGAAAGTTAAATCTTTTCATAGAAATTTCTAATATATAAAACTGTTCTGATGAGTTACCAGCTAATCAAGGTTAATCTTAAAAAGAAGATGCTAAATGATATGAAAGTTACTTTTAAAAATATTTTATTTGTTCTAATTAGTTGTACATGACAGTAGAATGCATTTATACATTTTGAAAAATCATACATAAATGGGGTATAGTTTCTTGTTTTTCTGATTTAACATATTGTAGGATCACAATGGTCATGCACTTTTTGATTAGATATGATTAGGTATTTCAAACTGATTAAGTACATCCTGTTAGCTGTTAACTGTAGAATGACTTATAAAACTTTCTGAATTTTCCGTCCTATGTTTGTGAGTCTGGGTCTTGTGTTTTCCCAGCCTGGTCTTGAACTGATTCTCCCACTTCAGCCTGCCAGTTTTCTTTAGTTTTAGGACAGAATGAGAACCATGGGCCTTTGTACTTGTTGTTGACTAACATGGAAAATTTATTTCCATTTTTTTTATTTTTAACACTCCACGTTGAAAATCATAGCAATAATAATAATGACACAACACTGGAATGAGTTTTTTGGCGCTCACTTCAATTTCTTTTCTTACTTTCCTCGTGATGCTATCATTTTAATTTTAGTAGCTATTATTAAAAACAACTAAATTTTTTAAAGTAGAGCTGTTCAGTATAGTTGCCACTAGTCACATTTGGCCATTAAAATTAAATAATATTGAAATTTTGTTCCTCGCCTACTCTGAAGTGTTCATTACTAGTAGCAGTTCAGATAAAAGTACATTCCAACATCACAGGAAGTTCTCTTAGGCAATACTGTTTTAGAGAACCTGATTTTAGCAATGAGAAAATTAGAAAAGTAGGAATATCCTTAAGGAAGCTGATTGGTCATGGTAGGGAGGAATCAGTGGGTGAGAAACAAAATTCATAGTGTTTATATCTTCATTCATGTATTATTTAGAATAGTACCTTATTTATCCTCTCATATGAAAATACTTTGGATGACTACAGGTTATATTCTCAAGTCTACTAATTAATGCCACTGAACAGATGACCCACTAGTTTTTACTTGTTCCACAATATAGGTATTAGCCTTTATTGTCTAATACATATTTATTGATTACCTAATGTGTGTTAGGTACTTTGATAGGTCATTACAAAATCTATTTTCATAGGAGAAGAACATTAAACAAGTAATATCTGGTAGAAGGAAGTGCAAGAGAACAATATAGCTGAGCAGAGAGACTTTAGGGGAGTGTGGTTACAGGTTGAGCATAAGATATGCTATTTTAGGTCCTGTGGTTAGGGAATGCCTCTTGGATTAGGGTCACATTTGTACAGACACCTAAGTGAAGTGAGAATGGGAAAACCTCATGGCTATCTGAAGAAGTTCATCCCAGGCGAGACCCTGAGGCATGAGTAAGTTTGACTCGTGAAATGAATAGTGAGAATGCAATCTGGTTGAAACTGAATGAATGAGGATAATGATGGCAGTATTCCCATTTCCCATCTGTTGAATACCCTTATGATCATCTGTGCATTTCTCTCAAGGATATTCCCATCCTTCTGGTGGTCTGTGGTTTTTGTTGTTGTTTTTAAAATATCTTTATCTCTCAAAACAACTATTCACTTTGCAATTGTATCTGTTTTTGTTTGCTACATTTTCCCATAGACACAGCATACTTTGCATATACCAGCCAGAAGTACGGTACGCATCTTTAATATTTTGTCACAAAACTTGCATAAATCAAGGTTTGAGATTTCGTAAAATTACCTTTTGTCTTTTCATTAAGGTTGTAATTCTTAAGAGAAACTGACTTTTTTTTTTTTTTAACAGTGAGTGTGCAAAGTTACTACACATATTCCCATAACCTGGTACTGCTTCCTTAATTTGTTCTAAGGTGAAGTAGTTTTAGCCACTATTGTTCAACCTCATCAGTACAAATATAACCACATTAGAAAAGGCAAATAGCATTTTTGTATTGTTTTTAGTATTCTATTTACTTAAGGAACTCCCCATTCCTTCCTTGAAGTGTCACAGGTACCCTGTGACACCAAGGATCAATGGACCACACTTGGAGAACTGCTAGTAAGGTGGAAAGACTGTTGGGGTTTAAAAGTTAGAAGATGTAAATTGAAAGCCTGTGCACCATTCTCTGTCCTTATAAAGTACTTCATTTCAAATATCTCATTTATGAAATAGGTTAAAAAAAACTAGTCTTGTTTTTGCTTTTGTGTTGTTTGAATTATAATTGATGTCATGAAAAGCTAATAGTATAGGTTTTTGCTATTTCTAAATGAGTTTCTGCTCTCATTTGGTTTGTCAGCCATGACACACTAAAATTCTAGTACTTTCAAAGCAGAAATTTAATACAGAGGATTAGGTTACTAACCAATCACTGAAAGAACTGGAGAGAGGGATCTGTAGCTCACTCTTCTGAAATGACTCCCAGATCCCTGTGGAATCCACCAGACAGGGAAAGCTGTTCCTTGTGTCATAGTCAGGAAGACAGCCACTAGGACTGCTGTGTTCAAGTGAATACTTCTGTGCTATAGCCTGGAGAACAGAAAGCCAGGATTAGGTAACTGCCACTGAGCAATGCCTGGACACTGGAATGCTAAGTCTGGTTGCCATTTCTACTCACTTACATTGTTGAATCTGGAAATTGGATATAGGAATGCTACCGTGGACCAGCCTACAGCTGTCAAATAATGTTGGAGAAAGAGCCTGAAGCTGCAGAATAATGGCTGTCCTTTTGCCTTTCAAATCTCATGTTAGTGCATCCAATTGATGTAACCTAAATCTTTTCCCAAACCTTAACTGCAAATGAATAGAGAAGATAGGTTTTTTAAAACTTAATTATTTATTTTTGTTGTTGTTAAAGAAAACATGCTTAACTAACTGGGTGCATTGATACATACCTGTAATCTCAGGTGGCTAAGGCAGGAGAGTTGTAAGTTCAAGCCCAGCCTCAGTCTCAAGCAACTTAGTGAGATCCTAAGCAACTTAAAGTCCCCCTTGCTGCCCCCAAAAGATAAAATAAAAAAGAAAGCACACTAAAAGGATGAAGAGAATGGAGTCTGAAGGCTAATTGATCATATCTCTAAAACTGGTTTTCCTATTTTTCTTTGAATCCCCTCTCCATTATCCTCTCTTTACTTACCATATTCTAGCCATTTTATAAGCAAAATAGCTCTCATTTTGATAATGAATTTCATACTTCTCTCTAACCCAGTTTATCAGTATTTAAAGTAGACTGGATGTCTACTCCCATTTTTAGCTGTGGTCTGGGTGAATGTGGATCGCGTAGCCAGATTTATGAAACCTTTGGTCTATTGGCATAGGTAAGGTATTTCATCATTTCAGTTACTTTATTGTGTTCTACATTTTACTTGATTGAATTTTAGGGGGCCTATATTTTCATGAGGTTTTATTCTTTAAGGACATTTGTAAAAAAAAAAAAAAAACCCTTGTATGGCCAACTATTTTTTTCTACTATTTTAAATAAATATTCTTGTAAAATGCTGTTTGGGGAAAAAACTGGGTAATAATAGAAGTGCAATTTTGGAACCATCAGTATACATTTTTTTTTCCCTCATTAGTGTAGAAAATATCTACATACATATAGTTGCACACATGCACATTACTATTTCCAGACAGTAAAATGAAGGTACCTTCTTCCGTCCTTTCCCTTTTGTTTGTCTCTTGTAAAATTCTATGTAATTGTCAAGAAAATAAAATTTAAACATGTTTAAAATACAAATATGCAAAACGAACACAAAACACAGATAAGCATAATCCCAACCACACAAATATGATAGATATACTTCATTCTTTTTCCCATCATATTTATTTCTATCATTGTTTAAATGATAATGGGAGTATTTATCATTGGCTTCTTATAATTGACCAGTACATTTGGGGAAATTGTATTAATAGTGCTTTTACTAAAGGTGGAAATAATTGTAGCTTTTATTCTTTGGAAAAAGAATTAATACATGTAGCATCAAGTCTTTCTTTTATTAGAAGGGAATTGGTTCATTCACATGTTTGTTTTAGAGAAATGATAATCTTGTTTTAAATCAGAAGAAGTGCATATTTATTAAATAATTCATATGGTACAGATGTGCTTGAAAACACAAAATGAAAGCTCCTTGTACTCTCTTCTCTAGTGACTCTTCCTTAGAGTTAACCACTATTGACAGTTTGGCATATTGTTCCCAACTTTAAAGTGCGAACGTGTGTGCGCGTACACACATACATGTAAACACACATCTGTTTATGGTTAGTTAATGTCTGAAACAAATTTTTGAGGACTTAGTCGTTATAATTGAATAGATGATTTCTAGATGGTAGTATGGACAGAATTAATATGTATGTGATTGTTTTAACTTCAGAGAGCATATATGTGAATGTCCTGATTTCAATTTTTGTTGCTAAAGAAACCACTCTCAAAGATCCCATTCTCAGCAGTCTTTCTGCCTACTAATGTTTAATGAGAGATTTCATAATAAGTACTGAGATTGTTCTGCAGTGAAAAGTACTTCTGCTCCTACTGCTTTAGTTATATTTTATATATGAGAACATTACGTTACCAAGTATAAATAAAAAAATGTATTTGTGTATTTTTTTAAATAGGCTCTTCCTATAAAATAAACAGAATTAAATTGGTTATGACTTTGGTTTAAAAGGCTATATTAGGTATAAAATCTTCATGATAAGAATTACTTTTAATTTTTGTGTGACTTTTAATTTTGAGAAAGATAGTTTTGCTTTTCAGATGTGATTGATCTCACTGGAGATGATAAAGATGATCTTCAGAGAGCAATTGCCTTGAGTTTGGCGGAATCAAACAGGGCATTCAGGGAGACTGGAATAACTGATGAGGAGCAAGCCATTAGCAGGTAAAACATAATCTGTGTAAAGCAGATTATTAAAATACTATATATAACAAATAATAATTGGCTTTAATTTTAAGAGGCAATATGATATTCTTTATAGTAAATAAATAATTAATATGCTTTTGTATTTTTATGTTTTATGTAAACAAACTTTTCATATTATAGTTCTGTTGGCAATTGAGCTTAGATTTCTAAGATTCTGGAAGGGTGTTATGAACTATTAAATTTAGGTGTATATTTAAATATTGATTTTTTTTTTTTTTTCCCTGCATCCCTTTTGAGTACACTGCCCAATTCAACTTTAATAATTTTTAGCAAGATATTGTCAGGGTCAGTAGACTTTTCCTATAAAGTGTCAATAGTAAATATTTTTGACTTTGTTGTCCATATGGTGTCCGTCACAACTACTTGGTGTTGCAGTACAAAAGCAACCATAGCTAATGAATAATATAATAAAGATGATGATGGTTTTACAGTAAGTCTTGATTTACATAAACAAGTAACCAGATAGATATATCACAAGGGCTGTAGATTGCCAACCTCTGATCTATACTATGATAGTATGTTTATATATATATATATATATATGTATATATATATTTTGAAGAAATAGGGTCCTAAGATGTATGATAGAATGTGTTTTTTTCATTAATACAGTTTTTAATTTTGAAACAATTTGACCCACTTAAGGTTTAAATAAATACATTTGGTTTTATCACTAAGCAGTGTTTGTTTTTTTAAAAAAAGAAAAACTTAAATTACAACTAATTATAACTCTCTAAGCAGCTATTTCAAAGCAATGGTATTTTATTGAAGAAGAAATTTTGCTTTCAATAAGTTAAATGATTTTCCAAAGACGTGCCTATAAGATAGGTCTTATGACTTCATTGTTTTTACTGTAATACAGCTATGAGTAGCACAGTGTACCAGATTTCTTAATTTCCCTTGGCATAATATCAATAACTTTTAAAAAATAATAATCTGAGATTACTGCATGGCAGGAGATGTTTCAAAATGTTTTATTTAGCAAAGGCACATAATTTTTTTTTCTTCATGATGCTTTTAATGTCTTAAATGTTTCTTTGGTAATTACTTTGTGTAAGATATTATCTTAAGATCCAAAGACTTAAAATTCCTTGTCCCCCTCTTTAGTGTGACTAATATTTAATGCTGGTAATTTTAAATGAAAACCAAAAAGGGCATAGACTATCTTTGGATGTTTTAATTTGGCTAATTTTGTGAAGAATTTGAAAAATTAAATAAATTTGGCTTTGTCTTTTAAAAATTGATTACATACATTAAATAATTGTTTTAAATAATTGTAGAACCTGACAGTACATGGCGAAATTTAGTTATTTTCCCTTAGGTGTGGAGGATATGTTTGAAGATTATCTATTATGTGAAAGAGATTATAAAACAGAAAGTACACTTGATACAAATACTGTTTTAAAACATATATGTATGTTTTTGTTTACATGACTTTATATTAGCTTACAAATATGAAGAAGTCTGAAAACATAGCAGTTTAGTATTCATTCTGTGTTTTGTGTTCTCTAAACAATGTATGATAATTGTAGTAATAGCTAACAATGGAGATAGGTTCTGAGAAACTCATCATTAGGCAATTTCATGAGGTTGTGTGTGCATCACGGATTGTATTTACACAAACCTAGGTGGTATAGGTTAACCACTCAATGTGACCTCTTGATGCATTCCAAAAGTGAAGTAAATAAGAGAAGTACAAGACTCCTGTCAACCTAATGTGACATACTATTTCACAGTAAAATGTTCTCTTTAAGTACACTATAACAATAAAATATATGGCATAATAAATGTATAAACCAGTATCATAGTCATCATTATCAAGAATTATGTACTGTACATAATTGTATGTGCTAGATCTTTATGGGACAGGCAGTGCAGTCAGTTGGTTTACACCAGTGTCACCACACACACATAGTACCTTGTGTTATGACATTACAGTGGCTACCTGATCATGAGGCAATAGGAATTGGTCATCTCTGTTATAATCTCATTATTGTTGAATACAGGATCTGCCATTGACCAAAATGATGTTATGTGGCACACTGTTGTATATAATTAAAGTAAAAGGAATTAAGACTTCCTAATTTGATGTTAAATCATTTCAATGTATAAGATATAGTTTGTTTTGAATACCTATTCTGACAAATTGTAAAAAAATTTCTTAAGAGAATGTCGTTTTTCATTTTTGGTCTTTTAAATCTTAATATACTCTTTAAGCAGATGCCATCTTGGAGGGAATGTGTGCGGGACTGAGAGATCACTTTTCCAGATTGGAGGACCTGAGAGAGATACTGGGGTCCCTCAGTCTCTTCTGAGGAAGTACTCCTGATAACCTAAGGACCTACTCCTCTGCCCTAGTTCCTAAAGATTCACCCCACTTCAACACATGAACCTTTGAAGGGCAAACCACATCCACCCTGTAGCACATTGCTAGGACACAAAGTGAACTCTGGGTAGTTGAAATTTGCTAATATACTACATTAGAACTTGTTTGTGTCAATGGCATATTCCTTGAAAAATGGCTTTTTGTGTAATGACTTTAAAGTAGATTGATAGAAGGTAGGGCTAGCTTTAGATAAAATTATTGCAAAGAGCAAACTTCCAACTTTCAAGAAATGGTGGACTAGGTTATTTGGACAAAATTTTTTTTGGAAACAGTATGTTTTCTATTGGGTATAAAAATACTTTGGAATTTTTAAGAAATGTATTAAGACTTGTTAAGTAAAGACCAAAATCAAGGACTAAAATCAGTGAAAGCAGAAACTTGAAGGAAATAGGTGCAGGACACTGAAAGTTACTTTTTGACTTGATGAAATTTGACTTGTATCTATAAACTTAAACTTTGGTTTAGAATTGTTGAATGGAGGAAAAAGAAGAGGCCATTTTGAAAACAAGATGGGCAGCTTTAATAGGAGATCATTTCTCTTGTCCAATTTTATATCAAAGGATGACATTCCTGGTAAGGGTAAATCAGAAGTATTCCTTTCGTCATTAATCACAAGCACATTAAAAAGGTTTTTGTCATGGCTGTGAGGGGTGCTTTTGAGATGGAATTTGCCTCTGACAACTTCTACTGTGGTTTTACAGCTAAAACTTGTCATGTTAGTGGTACAATAAATTATAGCTTGGGAATTTAATTTTAAATGGCATTTTCTCTAGGATCTGGCAATATCAAAAATGCATTCTCTTTCTAGGTGTCTTTGTCCTAGACCCCAAAGATACCCTCGAATAACTTTTAGAGCTCTAAAATCATCACCTGCCAAAATTACCAAACATATATGGAAAAAAGTCACTGCGAGAATCAATAGAAACAACAGGCAGTGAAAGTTCACCCATGTACGACATATATAACTGTGCTTTAATTTTCTAAGGAAATTTGAAAATTTTAAAACTATAACCTAATGCATTTGAAAAGTAACTGAAAAATATCTTTACGAAGTGAAAATTAGAATAACTAGAGTAGAATTAAAAACAGAATGAAACTTTAATAGCAGATTAGAAACAGCTAAAGAACACATCAGAAGCCTGGGAGATATATCAGAAGAAATTATAACCACTTAAAACACATATCTAAAAAGATGTAAACTATGGGAAAAGGTTAAAAGATATGGAGAATTAGAGTAAGTCTGTTGTTGTAATTGGTGACTCAAAAGACTCGGGCCTGAGGCAAAATTTAAAGAGTTAATCACCAAGAACTTTTTAGAAATAAAAAAACCAAAAATCTAATTTCACAAAGTACAATAAATCCCAAACAGGAAAATTAAAAGAAAGCTCACATCTAGATTTATTATAGTGGTACTATGAAACACTCAGAAATGAGAAAACTTAAAAGTGCTCAGAAGAAGAAGGTAGGATTATCCCAAAAAGTAGTTACAGTGCAAATGACAAAACCCAGACATTTAAAAATCAATAATGGACTAGTGAACATAATAAAATCATTTTTGTTGAGTGGAAAGAAAACTGTTACAATTCTAAACTCAGTAAAGCAACATGGGAGAGTTTTGCCAGGGCACTTTCTTTTGTGTGAAAGAGCAGTTCTGAAAGAAAAACATGATTAATGTCCTCTCTGTTCCCATCTTGTATGTCCACATTGTTTTGGTTACAACTCATTATATCCCTTTCCAGTGGTTATGATAATTTTCTCTTTTTCCCCAGTCATCCCCTGTTTGCATCCCACCTTTTATCTAGAGGTACCAAGTATATGAGGAGTACAGATATTTTTTTATAAAATTTACAGGGACTTTGTGCCTTCCACTTTGACCAACATGGTTTATTGAAGAGGAATTGAGTGAACTGTGCACTCAACTGAGTGAGCATTACATTTATGCATTAAGATCATTCAGACAAAAAAAGAGAGTCCAGATGTATGACCTGAAATTAAGTTGGTCTGGAAGCTACCTTGGAAGATTTGCCAACTGGGACAGCCTACCATTTTGGAAAGAAGAAAGTGTCATGTCCAAGAATAGTCAGATGTAATTTTATTATTAAAATAGATCTTTTAATCTCTTCTCTTTCTATCATTCCTCACAAAGCAACTGTTAGATACTCTTGCTTAAGGTGTATGAACCTTAGGTAAGAAATGCAGAGTCAAACCGATTTTTGAGGAGCATTCTGGTGCTCAGTAATACCAGATACAGGTGGATGAGAAGGGAGCATGGAAACCTTTGAATACCATCAGCCCATTTTTGAGTTGCTTTTATGATCAAGGGTACATCATGCGGATGGTCTGGAGAAATAAAAAATATGACACTGATTCCAGGGACCATAAAACTGTGACTGGAGGTGCAGATCAGTCTGGAAAAACAGCACTATAATTTAACAAGTGTGAGCAACAGCAAGATATCACTGATGGCCTCAAGAAGGGTCAAAGTTGTGAAGTAGTCTCATCAGGAGTGGGCAGGAGCCCATCCCCATGCAGTCTGGCCTCCCTTACCACAAGAGACACTAGCCAGTGTCAGCTTTATTCAGGAGTTATGTGTCCCATATGAGTGCCTCTGTTGAAGAAAGAATCCCTCGATTTGTACTTATTATATGACTATGGAACATCTCATTGTTGGTACCTTGATGGATTACAGTGTAAGTGGTGATCTGGATGGTACAAGCTCAATCAGGAATTTATTTTCAGTCATCTCATTAGAGAATAGTCACCATTAAATACTCACCACAATGGCTAAAATTAAAGGCTGACAATGCCAAGTATTAGAGCATGTTACGGTTTGGAAAAGCTTGGTTGTTAGAAACAGGATATCCAGTATCAGAGATAAAATGATTCAGTCATGAGAACTATAACCTCATCAGTGGATTGATCCATTTGATAGATTAATGATTGGAATGGTCTACTGGGTGGTAACTGTAGGCAGATGGGGCATGGCTAGAGGAAGTAGGTCACTGGGGGTATGTATGCCCTTGTGGATTATATGTTATCCCTGGCTCCTCTTTCTCTGCTTCCTGGCTGCTACGAGCTGAGTAGTTTTCCTCCACCACATTCTTCTGCCATGATGTTCTGCTTCACATCAGGCTCAGAAACAGAACCATAGACCGAACCTCTGAAACTGTGAGCTCAAAATAAACTTTTCTAAGTTTTTTTGGTTAAGTATTTTTGTCACAGTATAAACAGCTGACTGACAGAGAGCACATGCAGGCAACTAGAACTCTCATCCACTGCTGGTAGGAATGTGTAATGGTGTAAGGCTTTGGAAAATTTGGATTTTTAATGACTTTCAATATATGCTATTTTAAAACTCAACATTTCTTCTCTTAAATATAGATCTATGAGAAAGAAATAAAGTGGATTTATTGAAAATAATTAAAACCTGGAAATAGCCAAATACCATAAGAGAAGAATGCTAAACAATGCTGGTACATTTATATGATGGAATTCTAAGCAGTGTGTGGAAAAGTTTCCTACTTCTTGGAAAAATGTGGAGGAATCCTTAAAAGATGGGAGAAATAAACCTGACATAAGAGAATAACCACTATGTGATTTCATTCATATGATGGTTAAGGATAGGCAAAACTAATTTTTGGTGTTAGAACTTAGATAGTGGTTAACTGGCATGGAGAGGACTCTTTTGACTGGAAAAGGTATTTTATGGGATAATGCAAATTGTCTATAGAGTGGTGGCCACATTGGTATATACATATATAAAAAGTTTTACTGAGGCCTATATTTAATGTTTGCATATCATAACTGTAAGGAAATAATCCCTCAAAGTATTCTTATAAAAATAATGCATTTAGTTATATGAATTTATAATCAATATATAAAAATTATATTTCTGTATATAAGAATGAGAAAGTACAAAAGTGATACCATTTATAACTCAGAAAACTTTTTAAAGCTGGTGTAGTGGAACATATCTGTAATCCCAGTGACTCAGGAGGCTGAGGCAGGAGGATCACAAGTTCAAATTAATATTGATTAGCAAATTAGTGAGGCCCTAAATAATTTAGCAGGACCCTGTCTCAAAATAAAAAATAAAAAAAGGGCTAGGCAGCCCTGGTTACCCCCCCCCCGCCCCATCCTAAAGATAAGAAGTAAATCTAATAAAAAAATGTGCAAGCACTTTCAAGAAGGAAATTATTAGGTTGGGGATGTAGTTCAATGGTAGAGTGCTTATGCAGCATGTGTTGGGCTCTGGCTTCTCCTGAAAAGAAAAAGAAAAAAAAACAAAAAAATTACTAAATATCATTGAAATACATTAAACAATGTACATAGGTATTTTGAAATACATGCTCTTTCAAAGATGGGAACCCAATCTTTATAAAACATCAGTTTTTCTTGGATTGACTTTAGTGTGATCTCAATCGGAATACCAGTTCTTACTTTAGCATTTCTTTTTTTTTTTTTTTTTGAGAAATCAACAAATTATTCCTACCTTTCCTTTTTCTCTTCCTTCCTTTAAAAATTTTTTGATTGATTTATGCCACTTAAATAATGCATGGTTTTCAGTGAGTGTAATGCTTCACCAAGAGTCTTAGATGAGCTAGAGTGGGATATTTTCAACATTAGTGTTATATCTGATTTAAATAAGAATACAAAATAAAAGCCCCTAAAAGTATACAATAAAATTTTAATGGGAAGGTGAACATTTACCATAAGAACTTTAAACATTCCGTATAATGTGTGGAAGGAAAAGAGACAGCAAAATGTTTTGTTGTCTTTTTTATACTACTGATGTTACGGTCCTAATGAGTGTTGAGAAGATGAGAAAGCAGGTGATGTGGGCTGGGGGCTGTTTTTTTTTTTTTTTTTTTTTTTTTGTGGCTGCTGAAGTGGCCTCTCGGCATGCTGCATTTTGTTATTGGCTTTCTCTGAATTCTCTAGGATTTGCAACATTTATTTTCTCCTCTCTGCCAGTTAGAATGCCTGAAATCTAGCTATTTCTTACATTTTACTTAAAGTCTGGAAAGTATCACTGGTAAGACCACGGAAAGAACTCTTATGTAGGACTTCAATTTATAAGAGTTTGTATTTATGTTGACAGTACTGGATTATAGAAGGGGAAAATCTTGGAAATTGAGTGTCATGAGGGCAAGAGATTTGACTTTTGATTTAAAAAATAAATCAAGCTTACTACAATTTATCACGTATAGTCTAGAGGTAAAAACAAATCCCTGTTTCTGCCTGCAGATGTTAATAGGAGATTCTGGTTGATTAATAGATGTTTTGGTGCAGTGTTTATAGAGTCCTTTAGGAATCAGGAGAATGTGGTAGGAGGAAGCCTGCTGAAGCCTATAGTAAGATTCTGCTGGTACACAGAAGTGAGTGTGTTATAAGCTTAAGTCAAGGAGATCACAGAATTATGGCTTTCCTCTTTCATGTACTGATGATGTTTCCTTTCAGCAAGAAAACATTGAGGGGCTGGGGTTGTAGCTCAGTGGTAGAGCGCTTGCCTAGCATGTATGAGACACTGGGTTCGATTCTCAGCACTGCATGTAAATAAAATTAAAGTCCATTAACAACTAAAAAAATTTTTTTAAAATAAGAAAACATTGGAAACCATAATTCTATCTTATGGGGTGACTGAGGAATATTATAATAAACCTATTTCTTTAAAACCTGTACTTTTGTTACAATGAATAATAGCAATATGACTAAATTAAGCCATATTAATACTTGATATATATGTCAAATAGAAATATGGTTTAGGAAATGAGCATTATTTTATTTTTGAATCTTAGGTGACTTTGAGGAGCAGTAAGCAGTTATAAGCATCTCTTCAACCCCAATCAGATGACTATTACAGTTTATACCTAATTTGACCTCTGTAGAGAACATACATAGGAATGGTAGGAAGATGGTGTCTTGGTTTATATCACTATCTTCCTTTCTCTTCCAGTTTTCTTTGGGGAATAGTATAACAGTTTAAGTCCTAGGAAGTACATTTGAAGCCATACATTTTCCCATGACCAGTAGGGTAAGAGTATGGGCAAGGGAACTAAAGAGTTTACATTATTTCATTATATTAATGTAGTGTTTACATCGCTTTGTTTGTATATACCAAGATGTATAATTATTTTTTAGTGGGGAGAGGTACAGAAGAGGTAGACAGGGGAACTAACTGTATTTAAACTATTTTTTAAAAAATCCCTGGGTACTGCAGTAACACAGCCACATCAATGTTTATAGCAGTTCAGTTCACAATAGCTAGATTGTGAAACCAATCTAGATGCCCTTCAGCAGTTTAGTGGATAAAGAAACTATGGTATATATACACAATGAAATATTATTCAGACATAAAGAAGAATAATATTATGGCATTTGCATGTAAATGGATGGAATTGGAGTGAAATAAGCCAATCCCAAAAAACCAAAGGCCAAATGTTTTCCATGATAAGTGGAGAATGATATATAATGGGGGTGGGAGGTTTGGGGAGTGAGAGAAGAATGGAGAAACGTTGTATTATGTAGAAGAAAATGAGGGGGGGATGAAAAATGGTCCAGTGAGACAGACATCATTACCCTATGTACATGGATGATTACGCAAATGGTATGAATCTACATCATGTACAACCATAGAAACGAAATCATGTACCCCATTTGTGTACAGTGAATCAAAATGTAGTCTGTAAAAAATTAAAAAACAAATAAATAATTTTAAAAAATTCCTGGGTCTTAGTAATCACAACCAGATTTGGAATTAAAAGAAAAAAATTGATCACAGGACAGTCTAGATTGTTGGGTTGAGTTGGGTTGTTAATGCTTGTGAAAAATATTTAAAACCTAGTTTTGCTAAATTTCATCTTAGACTGAGTTCCATTTTATTATTACTCACTCTGATTCAAATGTAAATTATAAGTTTTGCAGATTGTATTTATTTCACAGAGATTCTGTTCCTCAAATTTTCTAGAACTAATGTGTATCTAACTTCATTGCTTGTTCATTATATGTTTGCTCTCATCTGTTGGTATTCAGTAGGTTTGTTTTTTGCTAATATGTTATTATAATTAATTAGAATACAGTAATAGTAGAGGCTCATCTAATAGGAGATTCAGGATTGAACTTAATTCTCCTATATTTTGACCAGTTTTTATTTTTAGTATATGCTTTAGAATTCTCCTTTTAAATGATTATTATATATGTCTGTCAATGTTAATCAATTGTTGGGTACCCTTTCTGTCTTATGTATGATCACGGGTACTGGCTGTGCTTTCCTGCTTCTGGTATTGTTTGTGCTGATTGCAGAAACTTCTTGCATGTTTTAATTCATTCACTTCTATTTACCAAAATAGAAATAAATTTGTTTTATGTATACTTATAAATAAACGTGTATTTAAAAAAAAAACCCAACATTTCCAGTGTACAGCTAGACTAAAACTTTTTTCTGAGGTTTTTTCTTTGACTTTTTATCTCACCCTTATGTTCTTACTTTCTGGTAGCTGTGGATTGTGGGGAGCCATCCTTATTTAGCAGAATCAGACTAGGTTGAGCCATGGGACTCAGAGGTCTGGCTTCCAGGAACTGGCTACAAAGGAGGAATCCCAGATTGCTGGGAAGCATCTGGCGCTGTGTGGGAGTGTTTCCCTCTCTGCTTCTGTGATAATTCCCCCCCAAAAATGGCTCTCCTAACTTCACCCCATTCTGTTCATCATAAAAGAAGCCCCTCCTGGTCCAGGCCCCTTCACCTGTCTGACTATAAAATAAAGTTGGGCTACTCCAATTTGTTAGAGGTCATAACTGATATGGCCAGACTTGTCATGCCCCCTCTCATTTAAAAAGAGTATTGGCTCTTGTGTTTTCATTGATTAGTTAAGTTTATGGATAATTGATTTATAGCCAACATTATCCTCCAGCAGTTAACCCTTTTTGCATCCACGTGGGACTGACTGAGAGACCCCCACAGTGGATTTTCTAGATGTATCCTGCTTTTCTTTTGTCTCAATTCATCTAAATACCTCCACAGGACTTCTGATGTCTTGTTGAAAAAGCCTAAGGTTTGAGGTTGCAAGTGAAAGTTGATTTGGGGGCCAAGAGTAGGGCTGCTAATGTTGGGCACTCTTAAATATGATGGAAATGTAAATTCACTTTTTAAATAAATGTATTTACTTTGATCTTTACATTTTAACATATAGTTAACCATTTTTAAAAATTTTTAAATTGATTTTTAGAGCCTTTGTTCTGTTTGCATAACTTATTCCAAGTAATGATAACTTTGGAATCTTACTACATTGTAATTAATGTGATGTTGTCAATACCACTGTTAGATATAAAAGTATATTATTTTGACATTTATCTGGTAGAACAAAATCTTTAGATAAAGTCAAGAAAGCGTGAATGAAGTTTTCTGGAGAACCCGAAAAGTTGGAAAAACTCATTTTTGCTAAGGTTTTTGTAATTAAAACAAAGTCTCTTGAGACACTTGAATGTTATTTATACTTATTAGAATAGTAACATACTTCTTGAGTAGATAGAATACTTGGTTAGTTTGTATGTGGAAATTAGGCTTGATTATAGGTATAATGGTGCATGCTTAGGATCAAGAAAAATAACACTTAAAAAAGTAGTATTGCTTTTGCCTGGCTGAGCTGCATTTAATGTATTCTGTGGGGAGTTTATTTTGGAAAGGTTAATAAGTAACTTTTGGGTTAATAAGGGAATGCGTTTTTCTTTATTTTGCTGTCAGAGTCAGATTTTTAGAACTGAAAGGAACCTGAGAACTTATCTCATCTACTTTTTTTTTTTTTAATAGAGGAGGAAATTAACAGAGAGCTAAAAGTGTAGTTTGTTTAGTTTTTGCTTTTGTGATGATTCAAATTAATTGTTATAAAAGTTGTTATATTGTATCGTAAATATGTATGGGTACAGATATTGCTCAGAAAATATATATATTCCTGGTACTAAACCACTAATTTGTTGAAACACAATTTAATATGCTTTTTATTGCCTAGCGCTGTCTTTGTGTTTGAAATTTTCTTTTTCTTGGGGAAAAAAAACTGCATGTGGTCTGTTGGCATTGCTACGACTATGCTTTTAAAGGAAACTTAACCTTTGCCTGTGTAAAGTTAGCTTTAACTTTTACTTCCCCAGGCACATTATTCAGAGCTTGAGTATCATCAGAATGCTTAAAGTTTATGGTATTATGCTTTTGCTTAATAGATTATATAATACCCTTTTTATTTATTTTAATCTTCTTCTCTCTTTGCTTAAGAGTTCTTGAAGCTAGCATAGCAGAAAATAAAGCGTGTTTGAAGAGGACCCCTACGGAAGTTTGGAGGGATTCTCGAAACCCTTATGATAGAAAAAGGCAGGACAAAGTTCCTGTTGGGCTAAAAAATGTTGGCAATACTTGTTGGTTTAGTGCTGTTATTCAGGTAAGTTTCTTTTATTCATTTCTTTTTTGGTGGCCGTGGTAACCCTGAAAGTAGGCTGGAGTTGTGTTTCTTTTAGATTGTGTACTTTAAACATAAGGGCAAGCAAGTTTTTAATATGCTTTTGTCTGTAATCTAGTTTGGGGTTTATAGTATCCTCCACTTCTCTCCACACTGTGTGTGTGTGTGTGTGTGTGTGTGTGTGTGTGTGTGTGTGTGTGTGTGTTTCTCTTTTAGTGGTGGGATCAAACCCAGGGCCTCCTGCACGCTAGACAAGTGTTCTCAAACTTTGCTACATCCCCGGACCCAGTATGGAGCTTCAGTAGAGTACTGCTTATGCCTTTCACTTATCTAAAATTAATTTTTTCTCCTTTCCTGATCTTAGGAATTGCTGTGAGGGTGGGAAGAAAATTTTTGTATGTATTTCCTTGCAAATTTAGGGAAGCATTTTAACCAAGAAAGGAAACCACAAATGACTCTTCCTGGGTCTGGTTGGATTTATTTGTATATACTAGAAACTATTATTCATAGTAGTATACTCTTTTAAATAATTTTTTGAAGGGGCTGGGAACATAGCTTAGCTGGTAGAGTGTTTGCCTCACAAGCATAATGCCCTGGATTCAATCCCTAGCACCACACACACACACACACACACACACACACACAAATAGTAATAATAATATTATTTTCAACATGAAGAGGTATATTATTTGTGGTTGGTGTAGATTTACAAATAAGTTATTCGCAGTGCATATTAGGGGGGTGTAAAATTAATATCTATAAATCAAGAGTAACACATTTTCCTTTTAACTTTGAAACCCTTAGTAAATGGTTCCATAGCTTATTCTAAAATACAAGATATTTGTCCATGTAGACATTCATTATCTTCTCAATTTGTAATACTTTTATTTACCTAAGCAGTTTGATTTTTTTAAAACTTTTTTTTAAAAAAAATTAGAATAGGAACATCTCAATATGTAGGAAAGTCCTTCTTGATGAGATAATTAAATTATTATTATAGATTCAGGAATAATCAGTCACCTTTTATTTGTATTGGATAACCTCCTTCCACTGTCTCCACTCATACTTGGTACAGTAATCCATCTATTTTTACCTTAGCTTTTGTTTACCTTAACTTTTATTTTACATGTCAAATTTTTGGTGTGTATGTGTGTGTATGTGTATGTTTTGGTGGGAGGGAATGGACTAGAGAAAAAATTGCTTGTCCTTTTTTTAACTGCTAGTTTATTAAAACTGGTAATTTTACTAGTTTTAAAATTTTATCTAAAAGCAAGTAATAGATAATTGAGATTATTTTTTCTCTGAGAAATTTCAATACCTAGAAGAAGTAATCTTTAACCAGGGTTGCCCTAAAAAGATAGTGAATTTGGGAACCTGGAAAAACATTAAGTTTTAGATTTTGGAAAATTATGGGTGGGTCAAAAAATTTGTCTAGACATTTTTAAAGTTTTTAAAAAAATTTTTTTAAATACATTGATTTTTTGAACTCATACTATTTTAAGTAACTTTTTATTTTTATCATTAATAATTGTAACCCTTTCTTCACATTCTCAGATATAAACAGATGTGACAGCTTATCATAAATGGAAATTTTCACTTATTAAAGGAAAGTTGCATTAGTATTTATTTATTCATTTATTTAGATTTCTGAAGACTTGAAGTTTGTTCCGCACTAAGATTTAAATGTGCTGTAAAGTTTGATTTTATAGAATTTTCTTGGGTGGAGCTTACGGTAGGCCTCACATGATTCTTTTCTTTGTGAACATATTTACAAATTTCAGATTTCTGGGAATATAATAAACTTCAAAGTAGGTAGTTGGGATAGGCTATAAAAGATATAACTTTATAAACTTATTCCTTAGCTACGGGTACTAAAGTTTTGAGAGAACAGGGAAGAAGAATGTCAGAAAGGGACTATAAACAAATGGAGATTGTACTGAGAATGGGTTAATAAACCTTTGGGCTTTAGTAATATTTTTGTGACTTCAGGTTGGACAACAACCCCCTATCTAGTCAGGATGGTTTCTGTTCTGTTCACCTGGAACTTTTATGTAGAAAGTACTTATTGTACCTGCTTCCCTCACTAGGGTATCAGTGAATTAATTAGTGATTTACAGCTGTATTGTCCTCCTTAGTTCTGGGGTGTTAAGTAGTGTGGATTCTCTTGATGACTTTTAGCACATGTCTCATGATCCCTCTGAGATGCCCAGAAGTAAGGTGCTCCTGCCTCTCAGTTTGCCTGATCTAGTCTCAGTTCACTCCTTTTATAGATGTGTTGGCACATATTAAAGTCCTGTTTTGTACTTAGAAGGATTGTAGGGTAGATACATATATAAATCATGTAACTCCAGGTTAATCACGTAACACCAGGTGAATCTTGAAACTCCAGCCTTATAAATCACATAATTCCAGATTGACTGAAGTGCAAACATCCTGAGAGCACCAGGGCACAGCTGGGCTACTGTTAAATGTCAGCACATGGTAGTGTCTGACACATTGGAATAGTCTATTAAGTACTTAGTGAATGAGTAGACGAATGAAACAAAAAGCATATATGATTTATGGTGAAATTGAAGGCTTAAAATGCTTCTGCCTCTCTAATGTAGATAGCAATGTTTAGAATATCTAAAGTGTTAAGTGAGGATGTTGAAAAAGTGCTGGAAATTTTCGGGATATCATTTAAAATGTTTGTTCACATTACTTGTTCTTATCTCTTTAATTTTCATCAAAGGAAGAAGTCCATAGTTCAAAGTGAAAAGAAAAACCTCATGACACTTACTGGCTTAGAGTACAAAATGGTAGTCCTCTGCCCCAGACCTTGCTGCCTCAAAGCCCTTTGCTTCTTGAGGACATCTATAGCCAGTTTTGTTTTCTTCTGTTACTTCACTTTTCTAAATGACCTGCTTTTCTAAAAACTGAGTCAGATAAGTGGTTAGCGCTTCCATTTCACCTTCCTACAATTACTATTTGTTTTATCTCCCAACATAGTTCTATCACAAGTTTAAAATAGTCACTATTTGATATATTTTCTACAGTTTTGTAAATAACACAGTATCCACTCAGTTGCTTTTGACTGATTTGATCTTTGAGGCATTTTCAAAAATGACTGCTAAGTAACTGGGAAGCTAAGTTTTTCACAGACTTGCAGCCTTAGTAAACACCTCAGACTTTCAGTTATAATTCTTAAAGTTGAGAGCCTCCAATTAACTGAGAACAGAAAGTAGACAAGGCTTTCTAGTTTCTGAATCATACAGCTTCAAATCATTGCAGACTTTATCAAATTATGGTGATCTGGGATTGCAAGTGACTCTAGTCTAGCTCTCAGCCAGAAGCAAATATAAATTCTCTGTTAGTAGATAATATATATATTTTTAATTTTTCCAATTTTTGTCTATAATATTTGGCACTCAAATCAACCATACCAGAAAATAAAAGAATAAAGAGAAAAAGTTAGATGATAGAAACATACTTATATGGAAACCAGAAGATTGTTAGTTATAATAACTGTACTTACTATCATCAAAGAATTAAAAGCAAGATTGAGACTTTTGACAGAAAACTAAAAAACTATTAAGAACAATATGGAAATTTTAGAATGAAAAATATAACACGTGAAATATATCAATGGATAAATTGAACAGCATATCTGATGCAGCTGAAGAGACAAGTAGTTAACTGGACAGTCGGTCTGAAGAATATTTTCAGACTAAAGCCATGAAATAAAGATAAGAGCATATAAGAGAGAAAGTGACATAATGAGTAGTACAAACATAGTGTATTGTAGTTCAGAGGGAAAGTAGAAGGGCACAGTGCAAACACAGTATTTGAAAAGGTGATTGAGCATACTCCGAACTTGAAAGAGGGATCAAACCACAGGTTTAGGAAGTAACAGGAACCCAATAGTAGAAAAAAAGATCACTGCACTAGTGTGCATCATAATGAAACAAAAAAACTACAAGAAGAAAATCACAAAAGTAATGAGAGAAAAAGATGCATCATGTGTATAAAGGAGCCAAAATTACCAACTGACTTTTCAATAGAAATAATGTCTTCAAAGTGTTGGAAAAAATTAAGTGGTCACTTAGATTTCTGGCTCAATAGAAATCTTCAAAAATGAAGAAATACCAATTTTCCATCAAGCCAAGGCTGAAATAGGTATTCAGAGCTACACGTAACAAAATTCTAAACGTGTTTGGAAATAAGGAAAATGTTCTCCAGTGGGAACTCAGAGTATCAGAGTAGTGTTCCTTTTTAAGTTTCTCATAAGGATAGTTTATACTTTGTCCCCCTTATTTACGTCCCATCACTCCCATTGTTATTGTACCTCTTCTTTCTCTGCCACTATACGAAAAGGTGAATTCCTCATTGCCAAAGGTTATCTCTTCCCCATACTTCAGTGGCAATATTGCTATTCTTGCCCTTCTTGAAATACACCATTGATTATTTGATGATACATCTGAGTCTTCTGTAGTACTTCAAATCTTCATTGAGAGACCCTCTGAAAATGGTATTTTTTAGAGTTCCACAAATTAAAAATAAAAAAAAATAAAACTCCACAAGTTGTTGTGATAACCAGCCAATGATTGAAAATTCTGCTTTCTCTCCTCTCCTTTCTTTTCTGATTTTCTTACTATTCATACTCAGTCCTTTACAATATTCTCCTCACCCACCAGCTTTAAAATGTTGCCTTTTCTCAAAGACTCTGATCTTGGTCTGTTGTTATTATATTCATATCCTTTCTCCTTTATAACATCTAGTGTCATTGTTCAACCTGTAGTTTTAAGATTATAATCTCCATAAGTGGGGAGATTATATAGATTTTTTAATTTTCTGCTATCTGTCTTCCTAGTATCTGACTTATGTTAGCTTTTTGTTGCAGTGACCCAAATATCTGACAAAAGCAACTTATGGGGGAAAGTTTTTGGCGGGGGGCTTGCTGTTTCAGAAGTTCAGTCCATGGTCATCTGGCTCCCTTGCTTTGGCTCTGAGGCAAAGCAGAACATAATGGCAGAAGAGTGTAGTAGAGGAGTACTGCTTCCCTCATGGAATCTAGGAAGCAAGAGAGAGAGGGGGGAGAGCCAAGGAGGAAATATAAACCCCAAAGGCACATTCCACAGGGACCTACTTCCTCCAGCTATTCCCCATCTGCCTGTAGTTACCATCACCCAGTACAGAAGTCCTTTCAAATTATTAATCCATCCAGTGGATTAACCCACTAATTAGCTTACAGTTCTCATAGTTTTATCGTTTCACCTCTGAACATTCCAACATTAAAACAGGAACTTTTGGGGAACACCTCATATCCAGGCCACAGTAGTGTGCTGTAAATATTTGTTAAATGAGTTGGGAGTGGTGGTAAGCACCTGTAGTCCTTGCTGCTTAGGAGGCTGAGGTGGGAGATTACTTGAGGCAAGGAATTTGAGACCAATCTGGACAACATATTGTGACTCCATCTCAATGAGGAAAAAATGAATTATTTTATGTGCTCATAATGTTTAATTAAGGTGTCCTTCCAGATCACAAACGATCAAAATATTTTTCTATAGTTTCTGCTATCAGAAACTCTTTTTATCTTTCATATTAGTCCATACATTTCCTTTTATGTAGTGATCCAGTTTTTCTAATAACTTGTTGAGAACTTTTTTCTAATAACTTATTCTAATAACTTTGCATATGCTTGTTTTCCCTTTGATTTGTGCTGCTACCTTATATTCTGTCCAGTGGTCTTAACTCATCTTGTATAAAATTCAATACATGATTTCTTCCTATACAGTAATTTTCAAACTTTAAAAACTGTGACCCATGAAAGAAATATACTTCAATTATAAAACAGTTTACACATACAAAAGTTTGTAAAACATCCACCATGAAAATTTTACAAAAAATACTGTGGTGATGGATATGTTGCTGATACTTTTTGTTTTTAGAAATCATTTTTGAATAAATGTTTATTAAGATGACGTAATGATGGGTCACAAACTATTGTTGAATACTCCTGCAGGAAACCTTTTCATGAGCTTCTTTCATATGTTCTCATTATACTCTCAGAATAATTAGTGTTATTGTACCATGGAGGTATATTTCTATATATACCTCCATGTTTTTTATGTGTTTGTCTCCTTTCTTGGACATAGAGTTAATATACACCTTCTTTGTGTATCTATCACCTAGCATGTGAGTATAATTCTTAGTGAACATGGAATGTCTACAAAATTCTTGACTTTGTATTGTATACATTTTATTTTGAGGAAACTTTCTCTCTCTCTCTCTCTCTCTCTCTCTCTCTCTGTATAGTAATAACAATAGCTTTCAATATTATTTTTTTACCTTGTACTTGAATAATTGTGCTTTGCAAATTAAGTTTTGCTAATTATCAAGTATATCAGAATATAAGAAATAAAACTTTTTCTCAGGGAGACAATAGGCCGCCTTATGCAACAGTTGTGTATTAGTGTATAGTCAAAAAAAAGTCTCTTGACACCAATTTTATAATTCTATTCATAGAATTTTCCTTATCTTAAATTGTTGTTCTTTTTCAGTCATTATTCAATCTTTTGGAATTTAGAAGATTAGTTCTGAATTATAAGCCTCCATCAAATGCTCAAGATTTACCCCGAAACCAAAAGGTAAAATTGTAAAAGATTTTTAAACAGATTACTTGTGCTTTTTTATGTTCTGTCATTTATAATTGCTTTGGGGCATTTATTTGCTTCATCAAACTGAAACTGTTGGAATTTTTTTTTTTTTTTCTTTTTTGCTGGGGATTGAACTCCGGGCCTTGTGCTTACAAGGCAAGCACTCTACCAACTGAGCTATCTCCCCAGCCCAAACTGTTGGAATTTGAATGTCAACTAATTAATCTCTACCATAGTAACTTAACATTCTTTGTCAGTATATTGCAAATATGACTCTTTCTTCATCTACATGTCAACAATTAGATGCCAATTTTTTGTGTCAGTTTAGTAAACTTTTTGTACTTTATTGTCAAATTCCAATAGATTTTATAGGCTATAATTTATAATTCAGGATCTTTCCTCAATTGATTTCTCAAAAATTGTGTGGAAATCAGGTTTTCTTTTCAATTGTTTTGAGTTCTTTACAGTACAAATCTTTACTTTTTTATTTTTGGAAATTAATGTTAGGAAATGCAAAATAAGAGAACTCGATACTGGAGTTACCTTGCCTGACTTCTAGCTATGGACCGAAAGCGAGTTGCTTGTTCTGTCCGTGCACTTTCTCTACAAAGTGTAATAATAACAGTAGTTATTTCATGGATTGCTCTGGGGATTAAATGAGGTAAAACGTATAAAAGGCATAAAAGTGCCTGCATATAGTAAGTATTAGTTATTAGCGATTGAGTTAGATAATAATTTTTTAAAATAGGAATTTTTTAAAAATAGGACTGATTTGTAAGCATTCATATTTAATATACAGAATATTGACTCTGATGATGATATTCTTAAGTGCTGGGCTTTAGTGATCTTGCCATAAAAAGCCTATCGTCCTAAAATGGACTGGATTCAGGCAAAGAAGGTACAGTTTTAGGTTTCAGTGAAGTGCTGTACTTTGTGTGACCTATATTGTGGTAGTTATAAGTTAATAAATTATGTTTTCCTTTTAGTGTTTAATTTTTAAAACCACTTTTCCTGCAATATGGGAAACATTTATAATGTACACTGAAGGGAATAGAACTTGATGTATAACCAACTTTTCAGGCTGTCATCTCTGGGCTGTAAAGTGTCAGCTTGATAATTAATTTTGAACAGGGAACCAAGACCACTGGGTAAATGATCACACTGTAGACAAATTAAACAGATCTGTTCTGTTACAGTTTTTACTTGTAACTTTCTGGACTGTTGCCTCCCTTTATCACAATCGTTTGTTAATATTAACAGTTCTCATGTTTCACTTGAAGTATATATACATATAATATGTATGACATTATTTAGAATTATTATTTCCACTTATTTATTTTTATGTGTCTTCTTTATCTTTTATTTCCTGGATTTTAGTAGTTTACAGAGCTTTAATTTATTTTATTTTCATAGTAGGCCAATGTTGGTTTTGTAATCTATATAAGCAGTAGTCTTTATGTCCATGTTACATACCAGAGCTAGTTGTGAGGTTATGAACCTGTTCAGCACATGCTGGGGAAATGTGTGTTCAGCCTATTTCTAGAGAAGTTTTATTTCTTGCAGTAGAAGGGTCGGAATGTGCAGGTATCTCTTTGGCTTAGGGAGTTGAAGTATTCACTTCATTCTCTGAAAGACACTAATTTAGAAGAGTACTGTGCAATTTTATATGGTGGTTCCATAAATGAAGTTATTTTTTAATTTGGTGTGGTGACAACAGGATACGCTACAATTTGCTACCTTTGAAGCAAATGTGGTAATTATAGGTAGTTATTAATTACTGATTTGTGATAGATTCACTTGAGGTGATTAAAGACCACTTTTAAAGATGTCAGTGTAACTTCTGTCACCTGTTAATAGTGAATTTGTTTCTAATTAACGAAATGTTTACTACTACTTTGTGAACTTGAAAACCAATGTGTCAAGATGCCAGATGCACTTAGGATTAACTTAATCAAATCATAGAGATATGATTTTTGTACATTTGTAAGAGGATTTCTTTTGTTGGCTGTTAAAGCTTGCCACAAATATTATGTATATCTTAAGTGAGAAGAAGAGATCATTAGTGTATTTGGAAATCAGTTAATATTTTAGGTGGATATGGTTATTCTAGAAATTGAAACTATGTTTTATAGATCCATATTCATTTGAACTGTAAGGTCAGTGTTTAGGGAATCATAAAGTGATCAAAAAATAATGTAGATTCTCAGTACAATCATTCTTTCCCACTTCAATACTCTTTTGGCTTAAAATATTAAAAACCGATGGTAAAACATGAAATATTGAGAAAACAAGTATACTTAACTATGGAAATCACTATGTAAGTAGCTAAAACCTTACTGATTTTTAGCTTATATTATTTAAAGCCTTGATTTAGGGTAAAAGTTTCCAAATAAACAATACTTTACCCACTTTTCACCATGTAGAATTGAGCATAGAAGGGAAGGTGCTTAGTTGTGTTTAATAATGTGTTCCTTGAGCAAAGACCTAAAGGGATTTTGAATTTTACAAAAAAGGGGAGGCATTCTGGGATTTTTGTCTTTAACCATGACAAAGTAATAGGGACTGGATTTACAAGTTTAATATAAAAGGAAATAATAAATGTAAGAGCAGAAATCACTGAGCTAGGTAACAGAAAAACAGTAGAAAATATTAAAGAACCTAAACCTGCTTCTTGAGAAGAATGATAAAACTGATGAGCTTTTAAGTAGACTGAGTAAGAAGAAGGCAGTAATATGTAAATGACAAATAAAAGGAATGGAAAAGTGGGATGTCATTACATAATCTACATAAAACACAGAATAAAGAGAAGGACGTTGAAAGCCACAATCCATTGAAGTTTACCAATGAAGAAATGAATAACATGGAATAACCCTATGTCATATTGAAAAAATTTAACAGTTGCTGGGCACAGTGGTACATGCCTGTAATCCCAGCAGCTTAGGAGGCCAAGGCAGGAGAATCATAAGTTCAAAGCCAGCCTCAGCAACTTAGTGAGGTCCTGAGTAATTCAGCGAGACCCTGTTTCAAAGTAAAAAATAAAAAGACCTGAGGATGTGTCTCAGTGAAGCATCCCTGAATTCAATCATCAGTATCATCTAAATAATCATACTGGCACGATGCCAGTTCTCTATACATTTCACAGAAAATTGAGGAAGAGATAAAACTCCCCAACTCACTATGGAGCCTAGTATTATACTGAAATCAAAAGTAGAAAAATATATTTTAGGAAAAGAAAACTGAGACCAATATTGCCCATGAATATGGAAAAAAAAGTTGTGACAAAGTTTTAGCAAACTGAATCCTACAGTAGAATATGTAAAGGATAATACCTCATGAAAAAGTGGGGTTTATATGGGAATGCAAAATTGGTTCTTCTATTTTAAAATCAGTCAGTTTAATTCAACATATTAACAGACTAAAGAAGGAAAATGGTAGTCTTCTCAATAGATGAAGAAAAAGAATTTGACAAAAGCTAACACTTACTTATGATGCAATCTCCCAAAACTAAGAAAAAGAAAAGAACTTCCTCATCCGGATAAAGCCCATTCACAAAAAATCTCCATGTAATATAATATTTAATGGTGAAAAACAGAATGCTTTTCCACAATAATCAAGATGTCAGCCTTCAACATTTTTTTAAACATTAGACTGACATTCTTAACCAGTGCCAAAGGACAAAAAAAGAAGATTGGAAGTAAGAAAGCAAAACTGTCTATATATTGGATTACCCATGTAGAAAATTCTAAGTACTTTACAAAAAAAGAAAATATGTAAGTATTTCTTGGTTCAAGAACCAAGAAATGAGTAAAATTAAATGGTACAAGGTCAACATACAAAAACATTTGTATTTTTGTATACCAGTAAAAAAATACTTGAGTATAGTGACATATGAAATATGTGAAATACGAAAGACTTAGAACTTTGCTCAAATATGATATGAAAGACCTGTGCTCTGAAAATTCCAGAATATCATTGAGAGAAATTAGGTAAATAAAAGAATATACCATGAATCGGAGGATTCAATATTTTTAGTAATCAGATGTCCCAAGATTAATCTATAGATTTCATGTAATCTCAATCATAATCCCATCAGTCTTTTTTATAGAAATTAGCTGATTGATTCTAAAGTATGTATGGAAATTTAAATATATAGGATAGCAGTAACAATTTTAAAAAGACAAAAAATGTTGGAAAGATTAGTTATTGCCATACTGTGCTGCTGGCCAAAATATAATAATATAGATCAGTGGAGCAGAATAAAGTCCAGAAATAGACCCACACACATGAGGCAAATAGATTTAGTCAGAGTTGCCAAAACAATTTAGTGAGAAAACAGAAAGATCTTCACCTAATAACACATATAAGAAAATGATTTTTAATCTTTACCTGACTCTAAAATAATCTATAGTGGACTATATTGTATTCTTACAAAGAAGAACTTAAACCATAAAATTTCTTGATAAAAGCAGGAGAAAATTTAAGTGTCATTAAACAGTGATTTCTTAAACAGAACAATAAAAAGGCATTGACCATAAAAGAAAAAAAGTAGATAAATTGGCATCAAAATTAATTACTTTAATCTTTGAAAAATTCATGCAAAATGAAAAGGCATGCTACAGACTGAGAAAAATAATTTGTAAGACCAATTGATTACTCTTTTGAGGAAAATATTTGAATAAATGCTCCATGATAAAAGATATGCAGATAGTAAGTAACTAGATTAAAAAATGATCAACATTGCTCGTCATTAGGAAAATAAAGAATAAGCTGAGATTCTCTGTGTACCCACTTGAGTAAACAAAAATTTATAGATAGCTCATATTCAGATGTTGATAGGATGTGGAGCTAGAACTCCATGTCATTATACTAAGATATGGTTTTTATAAAGGAAATTGGAGGAATATATCCACACAAAAACATGTGTATCAGTATCTCCATCAGCTAGAGCCTGATGGATAAATTAGTTGTGGTATATCCCTATAATGAAATACTACACAGCAGTAAAATGGAATGAATTACAAATGCAAACAGTCATATGAATGAAGCTCAAAATAATTAGCTGATTCCAATAAACATGCCTAAAACCAATATAGAGCACTTAATTCCATTTATATAAATTTCTAGAAAATACAAATGACTGTGTTCACCTGGAATTGATGAAGGAATGACAGGGATGAAGAAGTTTTGGAGGGTGATGGACAGGTGTGCTATCTTGAAATTGTGATTCATGATTTCATGAACACATACATGAATGAAGCTTGGAAATTTCTCTATTTGATAATGTACAGAGTGTATTGTTCATCAGTCATGCTTCAACAAACTTGTTAAAAAAACAAAGGCTAAAAGTATTGTGTTCAAATAGTTTCTATTGATATTTTCATAATTTACCAAATAAATTATCTGCTCTTGACTTCATTTATAGTTTTGCCTTTTGAAATTCAAGAATGATTTTCTAGCCTTACGAATTGATTAAGACAAAAATCTGAAAAAGTAGGTTCAAACCTTCAACTTGTTGGCTTAGGATCAGACTTCCTTAACAGGACTCCCATAGCACAAGAAATAAAAACTAGAATCAACCACTGGGATAGATTCAAACTAAAAAGCTTTCTCTCAGCAAAGGAAACTATCAGTAATGTGAACAGAGAGCCTACAGAGTGGGAGAATATCTTTGCCACTCATACTTCAGATGGAGCGCTAATTTCCAGAATCTATAAAGAACTCAAAAAACTCTACACCAAGAATACAAACAATCCAGTCAACATATGGGCTAAGGAAATGAAGAGACACTTCACAGAAGAAGATCTACAAGCAATCAACAGATATATGAAAAAATGTTCACCATCTCTAGTAATAAGAGAAATGCAAATCAGAACTACCCTAAGATTTCATCTCACCCCAATTAGAATGGCGATTATCAAGAACACAAGCAACAATAGGTGTTGGTGAGGATGTGGGGAAAAGGGTACACTCATACATTGCTGGTGGGGTTGCAAATTAGTGCAGCTACTCTGGAAAGCAGTATGGAGATTCCTCAGAAAGCTTAGAATGGAATCACCATTTGACCCAGCTATCCCACTCCTTGGCCTATACCCAAAGGACTTAAAATCAGCATACTACAGAGATACAGCCACATCAATGTTCATAGCTGCTCAATTCAGTATAGCCAGATTGTGGAACCAATCTAGATGCCCTTCAGTTGATGAATGGATAAAGAAACTGTGGCATATATACACAATGGAATATTACTCTGCCATGAAGAATGATAAAATTATGGCATTTGCAGGCAAATGGATGAAATTGGAGGATATCATGCTAAGTGAGATAAGCCAATCTCAAAAAACTAAAGGACGAATGATCTCGCTGATAAGCGGATGAGGACATATGGAGGGGGTAGGAGGGGTTAGTGTTAGGGTTAGGATTAGGTTTAGGGTTAGGGATAAGGTGGGTGGTAAGAATGGAGAAAGGAAGGACTGTATAGAGGGAAAAGAGGGGTTGGAGGGGTGGGGGGGAAGGGAAAAAATAACAGAATGAATCAAACAATATTGCCCTATGTAAATTTATGATTTTCAATTAAAATTTTAAAAAAAGAGATTAAAGTCTCAATTAAAAAAAAAAGACAAAAATCTTTCAGTATATTAAAGTATTTTACTTTTCAAATAAGCTACTCATCAGAATTTCTCTGAATTTTCAAAAATCATTATTTTCTTTATGATTCACCAAGAAATATTTGAAAAACTAATTTGTCTTATGTACACTGATAGATGAAGAACTTAATGACAGGAAACTATTTTTGGAAACAATTTTGTGGGTTACAGTTCAATAAAATTTATACTTTTCAAACTTACATAGGGCAGTTGATGAGAGAATAGGAAGTACTAGAGAGAAAACGTGGATTAGTTTTCTTATTTAGAAATTGGTACTTAACCTTATTCATTGATGATGAAATTTATTATATTTAAATAAAAACTATGCCCCTCATAACTTAATACTTTTATGTCAAGATTAGTGTACTTCATGATTGATTTAATGCTGTGTGTAGTTTTTGGATCAGAAGATAAGTATTTGGAATGAATTTTATTCCCTTCCACCTATTTTTTAGAAGTTCTTTTTGAATGCATTTTGGAGAGCAGTTATTTCCATACAAATTATATTATTTTGGGCAGTAACTCTACAAAGATACACCACTATAATTTTGTAATATTGAAATGTTACTTATGTAAACTTGGTAATTTTTTCTCTTATTAAAGTAGTATATTTAAGCTTTATGTATTAAAATTGTTATTTCAAGAACTAAATATTATAACAATTGCTTGTTTGACCTGTTGTTAGGACACATTTTACTACGTTATGTGAATTACATGCCTCAGAAGTTTTTTTCCTAACAATAAATTGTTATTGATTCATAGTATTTTTATTTATTTATTTATTTTATGGAAGATTTGATTTAATCAGTCAATAAGAATTGAATGCCTGCTATGTGCTTCCACAGTAGCAACACACTGTGGAAGAGTAAAATCTTTGAGAAGCTTAGAGTCTTGTTTAGAATGAAAGTAAGGTTTCAAAGCCTGGCAGGAGGGTGACATATTAACCTCATATGAAGGTCTGACTTAATTAATTTTTAGGTTAATACTGTACCTATTAAACAATTAAATCATATTAGAATTAAATCATATTAAACATTTAGTAATTCAGTTATAAAATAAGTATATACAACTTTATAAAATAATGAATATGAATAACAATATTTATTAAATATTGCTAGTTAGGGTCCTAACAGTAGTCTAATAATTAAGGTCATCACACAGCAGTGGCAGTGGTTATTCATAGTGGAGGGTATTCATTTCAGTAGATATGGAATATGCAGGCATTGGTAACTTAGAGGGGTCTAGAATGACTTCATAGAGGAGGAGAGGTTTTTGCTTAAATGGGTGTATTGGGGAAAAGTACTCAAAGCAGCGCCTGGCATGTAGTGAGCACTCATTGAATGCTGGCTTTTACTGTTTCTCTTGCCATCACCAGCTGGGCCTACATGAATGAGAAGGATTATAATAAACAGACTTGAATGAGGAGGATATTCTTGGCTATGTAATGACATGATTTGCTATGAATATGTGGCATTTATCCTGAAATCGTGAGCCTAGCCTGGTCCCTCTGCTATTTACATGCTTGGCTCCTTCGAGTCCTATAGATGGTAGCAGAACTATTTTTTAAATATGATAGAGAGTGGTAGATTTATGCCTGATCTCTATCAGTTAGTTTAATTTTGGGTTACTATTAATATGAATACTTGCTTACTAGTAAAAATTGCTAATCTTCACTAAGGTTTTTAGATTCTTATCTGTGTTTTTTTTTGTTTGTTTGTTTGTTTTTCTCATTAGGAACATCGGAATTTGCCTTTTATGTGTGAGCTGAGATATCTATTTGCACTTCTTGTTGGTACCAAAAGGAAATATGTTGACCCATCAAGAGCAGTTGAAATTCTTAAGGATGCCTTCAAGTCAAATGACTCACAGCAGGTAGATTTCTTTTACTGTTTATTGACCTTTTGAATTTTATTTAAGCTAATCTGCCCTGCAGTAGTTTATACTAGAATACGTAATAACTTAGGATGTCTCGTTCAACTTTATTACAAATAACCTGAAGTCATTTAATCATTTTATGTTTGGAAGACTTACTTTAAAGTGATGTTGGAAATGTTCAGAAAAGTAAAGTGATTTATTATGATTGAAGTTGATAAGGAAAAATGTGGATAAAATGAAGAATGTTCACCTGTAATTAAAATATCTCAACAAATGTGTGACAACCCAGTGTCAGCATAGTATACATGCTTTTGATATTGCTGTTTTTGCCAATAGGAGGTAATTTTTTTTTTTTAAACCCAGGAAAGGGTTTTGAAAGACCTTGCTGTTTTATTGTTTGCCATTGTTTAAATAGTGCAATCATAGTAGCTAGATTTCCTAAAAACAAAATTGAGAACTTTCATATAGAAATATAAAATATCTGTTAAAAAAACCCAACATTGTCACACATTAAGTAGTCAGAGAAATTAAGGAAAACACAAAAAAATGAAAAAGGTAGTAAGGGTAACAAGTATTGAAAAGACAGCAGTGTTAAAAAGTAAAGGGCAGATGATGAAATCATATTTGAGAAGAGATTTAAAAAGCCAATTTTTTTGTAGTGTAGTTTTTATAGCACTTGAATGTATCTCTGCATATGTGGAACGGGAAGGTTAGGTAGCTCTGAGCAATTCCGTTAACTGCCTTTCCAGTCTGCCTGCCTGTGTACTGCCTTTCCCCCCACCCCCAACTTTAAAATAACACCTGTATGACCAATATAAACAAACAAAAACAAAAAGGGTCTCACATCAAGTTTTCTTCTGTTGATTTTTTTCTTTGTTAAAACCATTTCTAACAATGGCCCCCTGCCTTTTTGGTTCAGCATCATTTCAACTTTTTTACTCCCTATCATAATAACACACAAGGCAAAAGAAATGGTGGGGTCTGATCCCAAACTGCCGTTTTAGGAAAACTTCTTCTGGTTCTGGATACATTTTACTTATGTATTCATTCATTCCTTTATTTTGGTTGCATTCTTTTCTTTTAGTATGTTACTTTCTTCTCCAATGGCACATAATATACAGTTACATTTTGACAGATTAGTTCTGTTGGATTCCTTTTTATCTGGAATTGTTTTTTCCTTTGTTTTTCTTGTTTACTTCCTTTTCTGTTGATGCTTTTCACAGTTGTGTAGTAATATTTGAGTGTCTTCATATTTGAAGATGAGGCCGCATAGACTTCATTTTGAGCCACACATATGCATAGTTGGACTTTCATTTGAGTTGAGTCCAAATGGAAACAGCTCTGCTGTTATGTGCTCCTGAATGCTGCAGTATGGATGCTTTTGCCTTGAGCTGGCAGGGTTGACTAGCTAGTTTTCTTATTGTCGATTCTTTTTCTCTTTTAAAGTAGAGAGAGAGACATTAGTTCAGGTTGAGAGAGGTTTGATTCTCTTCTGTTCCCCAAACTCTTGACTCTGAAGTATACATTATGACTTAGTGGAATAATTCTATAGTGACATATACATCATCAGTTTTATAAGTGAATATATACTTAAATTTTACATTCTTGGTAAATATTTAAAATATATCATGTTTTGAAATATTTTAATGTCTTTATGGGAGACCTTTTTGGTCTAAAGAAGTTCTGTCAATTTTAATCATGCTTTTATTAATTTCCTTTTCAAGTAACAATATTGTAATAATAAAGACTGGTTTTATTTTCTTTTGGTGAAAGATCTAAAGTTTATTTTATAATTGTGAATTTTAGATTGATTGCTAAAATGGAGATTAACTTCTTCTGAAAGACTTGAGAAAAATAGGAAACTTTTTCATTTTTTGTTAGATGTAATCATCAAGATTAGTAAAGTTGAAAAAAATTATGGAAATTTGTGTTAAGGTATTAGATTAGTTCCCTAGGACTGCTCTAACAAATCACCAGAAACCAGGTGGCTTAAAAATATAAAAAAGAAAATTGTTCTTTCATTGTAGAGGCCAGAGTTTCAAAATGAAGGTTCTGGCAGAGCCGTGTACCTTGTAAGCAGTTCTAGGGGGAAAGCCTTTCTTGACTCTACCATTTCTAGGACTTCTGGTTGTGGCAGGATAGCTTCAATTTCTGTGTGTCTTTGCATGTCCTTTTACCTGGAGAGTCTATTTCTTGTCTTCTGTTTCTCACAGGAACATCCATCATTAGATTTTGGTTCTGCTCTTACCATGATGATCTCATCTTGAGATTCTTATGTTAATTATATTTACAAAGATTTTATTCCTTATTCTTAGGTTCTAAGCAATTATGTAATTTGGTGGGCCACTGTAGATGATTATAACTGGATTTTTGTGCTTCTGTAGCTAGCCATCTTTATATGTTTCTAGAGCAATTTACTTAAGCTTTCTAGATGTTAGTATCAATATTTTTCAGGTGAATAGGTTGACCTAGACTCTCCTCTAAAAATATAGCTGGAAAAATATATGATAATTCATTTTATAGTTGGGACTATTTAGATAAGAAAAGGTAAATTACCTGTGCTGATTCATCTGTTTTTTTGCAGTCTTAGTAGGGTCATTTAATTTTTTTTCTTCTGTTCTCTGTGAATCTTTTCTTCTTCCAGCTCATGTTGTTCAAAGAGTTATGGTACTGGATAAGTACATCTGCCACTACCTATCCTTACTTTTCTGTGTTAGGAGAGCAAGGATCAAAGAAGGGGATGTGAAAAAGTGACATATGTGCTGATACTGAATGGAGGATCAATTCGAAGTTCATAGGATCATGGAATCCATGGTTGGGAGTTAGTGGTTAGTTGGACTTAACCTGCTGAAGTAAACAAGTCTTCTGGTACAAGATGGCTATGACTTAGGAAAGTTATGTGTATGAGTTAAATTAAGAAACCAAATTGTCAAAAAAACCTCAAGTTCTTTTTATACAATGCTTTGTAAAATGAAGAACCTTTGTTAATATGATTTTCATTTTACAAAGACTGCAGAGTCCTTTGGACTTCCTTGTGTGTGTGTGTGTGTGTGTGTGTGTACATCCATACATACATACGTATTTTTTTCTCCTAAAGTAAAACTTAGTAACAATGATAGTGTTTTTTCCCTCAAGTAATGATTTCCATATCCTTAAATGTTAAATTTCAAGTGTTCATTGGATTTGGTATGAAACATTTCACATGATACTTTTGTGAAGAGTTGGTATTGTACATTTCAGTGACTGGCTACAGGTTTTATGTTGCAAGAGTTATTATTTTTATTAGTAGGCTAAAAATCAACAAGACTTTTTTCTTTCCACAGCAAGATGTGAGCGAGTTTACACACAAATTATTAGATTGGTTAGAAGATGCCTTCCAAATGAAAGCTGAAGAGGAGACGTAAGTTACCATAAAGTTTAGTGATGGGATTTTAGGAGGTCAATGAATAGGACTCGACTTTTTCCTTACATGTGTTCGTTGTCAGAGAAATGGGAAACCAAGATAACTTGTAGGAGTACCAATTTTAACTGTGTTATTGACAAAAACTGTTTGGAATTTATGTAATCAAATTTTGAGTTGCTTTCATTTTCCAGTATAAGATCAGATCAGAATTTTGTCAGGCAGAGCTAAGAAATGATTCCTGAGAGAGCTGATCTTATGTACTCAGTTCTTCTTAGATTCAATGATCATTTTTCATGAGGAGTAATGGGTTAGTGGTAGAGTAATGGGTTAATGGTGGAGAAATTAAAAAGACTTTAATCTGACAAAGTCCTTTAACCTAGGGACAGGGTTATGAAGTTTCTCCTCAGTATTCCTCAGTATTCCCTACTTCTTATTCTTTGTGTCCATTTGGTTAACTATTAAAACCTTGGTTATTTAATAAAGTATTTTACTGGCCTCCTTGAAAGAGAAGTCAGTGCTTTTAGGGAAACCCTGCTTTCACCCTCATTAGGCCATTCTCCTAATTCTCCATTTGTTCCTTTATTTATTTTCTTGGAACACCAGGTGACTATTTAGATTGTCATCCCGGTCTCTGACATGACCTTACCAGTTGTAGTAATTGAATTAATACATAGAACACAGAGTGAAATCCCAGGCTTAAAATTCTGAGTCTTTTTTCCTATTTTCAAATTATGTCCACCCTTACTGCCCCCAATAAAGTTTACTATAACATGGTTTGAAATGAAAGTAAGGTTCAAGATATTCCAGTCATGCAGTTTTAACAACTAAGAGATGCTTCTGAATTTTAATATCGATTCTTCCCCCATTTTACTGCCAAAATCCAGGGAAATATTAAGCTTCCACATGACATCCCTTTTTTAAATGTGAAATTCTGAGAAGTTATACTCAGAAATCAATATTTTGCCCTGTGATTGCAAGTAAAATAGAGAAGATAACTCATTTCCCAGTCTCTTTTATTTTGTGTGGTCTCAGCTACAAAGCTTGTTGTTTCTGTGCCTGAACAGAGTTGTGATTCTACCACTGCAAGATGTAATCACATACACGTATACATATGTAGTCCTTTGGTGTTTCACGTAATGAATCTCACATACCTTAATTTTAGATTTCAGGACATTGTTAGGACACACATGATTAACATTAGTCTCTTACCTTTGACATTTTGCAGTAAAAGTGGAACTTTAACATCTTGCCTGTCAGTCTAGCAATGTTATTATTCCTAGAACTTGGTGCAGTTTCTCCTCAAGTTGTTACCAAGATCGTAGCAGAAACTTAGGATAATGGTGAACTGAGATAATTGTTAGTTTCAATTCTGTCAGGATGCCAGTCCTGATAGAATTCTATCAGGAAGGCCAGTTGACTGCAGACAGTTCTCTGAACTTAAACTAAGTTGAAAGAAATCTCTCGAGAGTAATCTGATACCAAGTATGTAATACTGAGGGGACAAAATTCCACTCATTGCAAAATGTCTCTGTCACATAATATGGTATTTGAGACCTGCTTTCTTAGACTATTTAGAAGTTTATGATGTGGCAGTTTTGGCCAGTAGGTAGCTTTCATTTTTGTCCATCAAAACTCTGCAGTTGCGTTTTTCTTAGGAGCTCCAGTTTGTCCATTGCCAGTGCTGCAGGGAATGGACGCTTTGTTTGGTAACTTGTTTTTGTGCCATGATGGCTGCCATCACTGCTGTGCAATTGCTTGGGCCTGAGAAGCCTGCCTCGGAGGTTGATCTGTCTTCTCTTTATCTAGTTTCATCTGGAAGATCTCCCCGTGAGATTTCCGAACAAAATCTGCTCTTGCTGTTTTTGACACCTAACTCCCAGCATCCCATGAAGATCATTATCTCTGATATATTTTTTCCTTACATTCTGAATTTTCTAGACTTTGAGTATATTTTTTTCTGCTAAACCTTTTTCTGGGTATGATATGCTTCTGTGTATATAATATATACATATATGTATACACATTTATGTGTATATGTTAAATGTATACATGTTATATATAGTGTATACATATATATGTATAGTTACATTTATATGTGTGTGCATGTATGTATATGTGTATGATGTGTGTGTGTGCGCACACACACTTCTTTTCCCCCTTTCTTCTTTTAAGAAGACTTGACTTAAAAATTTTGACAGTTTAAATTGCTACATCATCCAGAACAATTCAAGGTCATCTTCTTATTCTTTAACTTTGATTCTTGCCTAGTCTTTTGCTTTTTCCTGACTTATTCTTCTGATGTTGTTTTCATAAGTACTTCACAATGAAGGTTAGTGAAATCTGAGTTAGGATATCCAAATTATCTATTATTCAAACACTCTTTTGTTCAACTTTAGCTCTCTTAGTTGGTGGATTCCATCAGGATTATTGTCCTGTTAGGCCATGTGCAGAATTACTCTATGATTGTCCATCCCAGCTTTAGAGAGCTAATGCTAAAAATTCCTTGCTTATGTTCCACTAAGAGTATGAAAAATACTTGTTTTTCCATCTGTGATAACTATATCTCCTCAGGGTACTTTTAGTACTTCTTTGAAAGTTTTACTCTGGAATTCATAGTTTTTACTTTCAGATCTTACCACATTTTCTGTAAGCATTTTATGGAGTGTCATGTCTTCAATACATGACTTCCCAATTGCTTTTTTGTCTGTAGCTTCCAATGTACTGTTTTGAATTCTTATTCCTTCTGAAGGGGTAAGTGTATTGTGATTGTGGAGATCTTGCTTGCTTATTATTGATTTACTTTTTGTGAAATATTTTTGAATCCTAGTCAACTCTTTCCCCCATATTTTAAAATTTGTGCATAATCGGATTATGTTGTACATAATGATGGAATTTGATGTAACATTCATACATGCACACACTATAAGAATCTAATTTGGTGAATATCATTTCTCAGTTTTCCCCTTTTCTTCCCTTCCTTCTCTGCTCCTTTTCCTCTATTCTACCAGTGTCCCTTTGATTTTCATGAGATGCCCAGCCACTGTTCTTTTTCTTTTTCCTCTCTAGCTTGCACATAGGAAAGAAAACATGAACCTTGACTTCCTGAATTTGGCTGATTTTGCTCGACATAATGTTCTCAAATTTCATCCATTTTCATGCAAATAACATCATTTCATTTTTCTTATGGCTGAATCAAATTCCATTATGTGTCCATATCTTAGTCCATTTATCTATTGCTGGACACCTAGGTTGATTCTGTAGTTGGGCAATTGTGAATTCTGCTGCTATAAACATGGACATGCATATATCACGAGAGTATGATGACTTTAATTCTTTAGTATAATAATGGAGTGTATCGCTGGGTCACTTGGTGGTTCCATTCCTAGTCTTTTGAGGAACCTCCATACTTACTTCCATAGTGCTTATACTAATTTACAATCCCACCAGCAGTGTAAAAGTTTTCCTTTTTCTCCACATCCTCTCCAGCATTTATTATTATTATTTTTTTTAATTTTGGTATTGGGGATTGAACTTAGGAGTACTTTACCACTGAGCTACATACCCCATCCCCTTCTTCCTCTTTTTAAAAAATTTTGAGACAAGGTGTCCTTTCTAAATTTCTGAGACTGGCCTTGCACTTTCAGTCCTCCTACCTCAGCCTCTTGAACTGCTGGGATTACAGAGCTTACTGTTTGCATTCTTGATGGTTACCATTCTGACCAGAGGGAGATTCATCAGCCATGCGTTTTTTTTGAGAAGTGTGTGTTTAGTTCATTGCCCCATTTATTAATTGGGTTAGTTGTTTTTGTGATGTTAAGTTTTTTGAGTTCTTTTTATATTCTGAATGTGAATCTTCTGTCAGAATAGCTAGCAAAGATTTTCTTCCATTATATAAGTTCTCTTTCACATTCCTAATTGTTTCCTTTTCAATGTAGAAGCTTTTTAATTTGCATCCCATTTGTTAACTCTTGGCATTATTTTCTGAGGTCAGGGGTCCTGTTAAGAAGGAGTTGCATAGTTTTTAGTCTCATTCCTAGGATTTTGGGTTGATTTTTGTTCAGGGTAAGAGATAAGGGTCTAGTTTCGTTCTTCTGCATATGGATAACTTGTTTTCCCAACACCATTTATAGTAACTGCAACAGCATGAATGATTGGGCAGGAATTATATAAACCAAATCTTTCTAAAATATTGTAAAAATTCATTAAAAGAATAAGATGAGATAGGGTGGTAAAAGAAAATTTAGAATGTTCAAAATGTGAACAGAGAATATAGAAAAGATGTATCAAGTGATGAGTATAGAAGGAGGAGAAAAAGTAGAAAAAACAAAGGGAGAGAGAAGAGAATTGGACTGTTAGTGGGACAAAATATGAAAGAGAAATGAACAAAAGAAAACCAAAATAAACAAAAATCCTCTCAAAACATAAGACAAGGAATAATAAGTATCCTAAAAAATAAGTTGGTTTCATGTAGTAGCTAAAAATGAGGAAAAAGAAACAAATATGTATACTTATGTGTTCGTGGCTTTATATAACATAATTAAATTGTGTGTGGGCAGGTTCACCTTATATTTACCTGAAAGTGAAGTGCCAACCAAGTGTTTTGAATAGCACTAAAGATTAACCCAGTACTACTTGGATTATTATAAGAATTAAGTGAAGGATTTACCATGTTATTCTAAGGATTAAATGATGACCCATATAATACATTTATCCAGAGGCACCTAGTGTTCCCCCATATCAAAAATAGTACTTTACAAATCAGTTGTATTCATTTAAATATAAAATTAAAGAATAAAAATTCTGTATATGTGACTGCAACACATTTTATATACAATAAGGCCAAGACCAGCTTTGTCTTTCAGGGCCACATAGTACAAATCCCAAAAGGATAATTTAAAAATTGTAAAAAGAAAAAAAATAACAGATCTCACTTGTTAAACAATTTGGAAAATTAACAGACTAATTTGGAGCAACATGAAACTCAAAAAAGATGGGCTAGCTTTGCAGCTCCTCTGACTGAGATGGTATAACTTTGTCCTTCATTTGTGAAAGCCATTGTTTTTGGATTTTATGCACTCTTTTATCTACATGTGGAAAATAACTGTGTTGTAGAAGTCTATTCTGACTAAAAGACTTCCCAACAAGTCTTTAAGTAACTACGTATTGTAGGCATAAAGTTTGAGACTGAAATGTGTGACAACAGAAAGAGGAAGGTCATCATGAACACACGCTGTCAGGTTCTCTTCTAAGTTTTTTCATGCAGTTGCTCATATTAGCCCTTAAAACAGTGTCATGAGTGCTTAGTTGACAGGAGAAGAAATGGAAAAATAAATAGAAGTACTTTGCCTAAGATCACATGATAAATAACAGAGCCATGTGTAGTGATAGCCACGTAAATGAAATGTTACCATCTTGTCATATATTTTAATGTTTTCTCTAATATTTGTAGATCCAAAAATTATAAGTACTTTTGTATTTTTTTAATATGCTTTAGGGATGAAGAGAAGCCAAAGAACCCTATGGTAGAGTTGTTCTATGGAAGATTCCTAGCTGTGGGAGTGCTTGAAGGTACAGTTAACATGTTTGCTTTTTATTACAAGTGAAAGAGATGTTATTATCCATTAGTTCAATTGTCTTGATAGTGACTCTGTGTTTGTGGAAAGATTTTTATTTTTAATTTGACTTATTGTCTGAAAGTCTCTTGTATTGCTCCTACTGATCATTTGCACACAGAGCACAGAATTGAAAGAAAAGGTATAGAAGAGCATTTTCACATGCTAATTGATACTTTATTTTATGCTAATGTTCTTGCCACTGAGAGAGCCTCTGTTGTACTGGGAATTGTTGAAATGAAGAAATTAATGGGATGTTAGGGAGCTGACATGAGACTCAAAAAGTTTCAGATATTTGAACTTTTTAGATATTTGAACATTTTAGATGTTCAGATTGGAGATGTTCAGTTGGTAATCTCTATGTAAATATTCCAAAATCAGAAACGCTTCTGATCCTAAGCATTCCAGATAAGGGATATGCAGCCTGAAATGGAGTTAAATGCCAGGCTTGGTATGATGCTCAGTTTTTAAATTTTTTTCTTTTTTCTTTTTTTTAGTATTGAAAGCTGAATTTAGCAACTTAGCATAGAGTGTTGCAGGATTCTCATTTTCTGGGTAATATGAAATTATTTAGATTCTGGTTTTCAAGAAAAGATTGTATTCTTTATCTTTTGAAAAATCTGTTAAGAATGTTAGTACTCATTCTAGGCTAGTTACCTATTCCTTAAAATTTGGGTGTAGCTGGTTTTCTGAAATGGATAAGGGAATCAGACTCATTAGATATATCTTCATTTAACAGTATTTTTAAGTCCCAAGCCATAGAGAAAAAAGTATTCTTGAAAAGTAGTTTTTCTCATATGGCCCCATCCATCAACTTTTGAAAGTAAGTTTTTTTAGGTCACCCAAAATACAAAGTTTGGACAATTGTTTTTCCTTCACATCCTTAAATAGTGGATTCTCATGAAATTATGTTTGAAGTTGATAATTGGGATTCATAAAAAGGAAGTTACTAAGTCAACTTTTAGTCAGGCATTTGAAAGGTTACATTGAGGTTTAGAACATTTTTGTTTATTTCAAATGTCAAGTGTTTATTATTTAGGTTTATATAAGTGAAATACTTCTCATAGAGTATTACATTGGGCCAGCTATGCTATTCTGATTTTATGTGAAGTAGAACACTATCTGAAGCTGTGAATAGGTTCAATCAGGTTGAGACTGGGCACTGGATCTAATATGCTCTGTGAGTGCTTCTACTTATGTTATATTAGTTCTTAAAACTGGTTGTTATTAAGCTGAGTGTGGTGGTGCATGTCTCAAAATAGAAATAAAAAGTTCTGGGAATAAATAAAAACAAAAAAAGGTGGTCATAATTAAAATGTAACAATTTGTCAATCAATGTTGAAATTTTTGTATTCAATATAAGTAAGTTGCTTCAAAGCTGTTGTGCTAAATAAATGTGACTTTTTTTGGAGTATGTATTTTTTTTAGTTTTTTTTTTTTAAATTTACTTATTTATTTTTAACAGGTTGCATTTTGATTCAGTGGGGTACATCATTTAGTTTCTATGGTTGTGCATGGTAGATTCATACCATTTGTGTAATCATACATGTCTGTCTCATGTAATGATGTCTATCTCATTCCACCATTTTTTATACCCCCCTCTCATTTCCCTCTACGTAATCTAAAGTTCCTCCATTCTTAATATGTTTCCATTTGAACTATATTGCAGTAAAAATAGTTTATCCTAGAGCACTTATCATTTTTACACTATTACATCACTTTTACATCGTTATTTCCCTAAAGCTTTATTTCAGACCAGTGCTTTTCCTTGAGGGTGATTTTGGGTTTGCTTGCTAAAACACTCCCACTGCAAAACTTCCTTTGTTTTGAGAACCTCTAGTCCATTGACCCTTGCATTCCATCTCTCTTGGAACTGGTCTGTACTTTACTTTCTTCCCTGTCCATTAAGATCACTTTTAAAATTACCTAAAATCATCTTTCTTCTATTCCTTTCTGGTCCCTGATTATTCTCTAACCCTCATTGAGCTATTCATATTCTTTCTTCGTGTACTGAGTACTGAATGTTGCTGGGTAAAAGTCAACTACTGGCCAATTAAAACAGAACATGAATTTGTAGTAATAGTGCAGAAGTGAAACCTTGGAAAAGGGACTGGGGAGAGTGAACTGAGCCTCAGTGGTCTTGTATCTCTGACCCCATCTGGCAATGGTATTTGCTTTTTGTAATCACTGATGTCTGTCATGTTTTCTGCAATAAATTTTCATCTTTTCTGCTCCTTCATTTCCACTCACCTTTGTCTCTTCATTCTCTTAGAAACATGTTACCTCAGATTTCAGGGATTTATTGTGCAACTGATAAAACTTAGTTAACATGGGTCCTACCCAAGGCTCTGAGTTTACTTCTATGTCTGTAATTTTGTATTGTATTTCTTAACCACTTCCCCGAATATGGAAGCCTTTGGATCCATCACCACCTCTGCCATATTCTGTCTCACCAAATAATAAAGGAAATATTGTTTTATATAAAAACACTTTTATAAGTGTTTAGAATTCCATCTCTTCGTGCTTTCACTTAGACCTTACTCCATAATCTCACTTTTTCCCAGTGTCTTGGACTTTTTTTCCTCCTCTGTCTTTATCTTCAATATTTAGACATATTCTAATATCTTACATCTTGAAATAAAAAAAAAAAAAAAGACTCCCTTCTCGTATTTTTTCCCCAGAATCCCTTTGCATTCCTATTCAGAGTCAATCTCCTTAGAAGAGAAGTGTCTGCTTCCCTGGCTTACTTCTCATTTACTCAGCCTTTCTGCTTTAGCTCCTAACCATCCAGCTTCTCAAAAGGGATCTTAGGTCACTGATGTTCTTCTACATATGGTCCTTCCTAGAAGTCATGCTTGTAGTCTTTGTATCTAAAGATAGGAGATCCTTGGGACTCAGCTTAGTTCCTCTCTTCTTCCTATCTGATCCCTAGGCAGTTTCACCCATTGCCTTGATTTACTATCAGTAAGCACTTCTCCAGCTATTCGTATCTTCAGACCAGACTGTTAATAGTTATAGGTTTATATATCCAGCTCTCTTTTCACATTAAAATGTCATGGACCGTTCTGAGTCAGTAATTTCCATGACTGCCTCAAAACAACCGTTAAAAAATATGTCTTTGCTCTCCCTTTGGTAGTGCTGCTTTCAGTCCATAAAATCAGTCTCATTCTTCCTGCTAGAAATCTGAATGTCATTCTTGATAACTTCCTTGTTCTGCTGTCTTTTGTCCTGTCTACAGGCCAGTTGGTTAAGTCCTGTGGTGCTCCCTTTTGTATAAATGTGTGAATTTACTTAATTTCATCTGTTTTTGTAATTTTTTTAATTAATACCTAATCCATACACCTTTATTTCTGTGTGGATTCTGCAGTTGTCTCCTCATGGTCCATTATCCACTTTGCAAAGAGGCTTGAAAGACATTTCAAGACATAAATCTGATTCTATTATTTCTGTGTTTAACTGTTCAATGACTTTCCATTTTGCTCAGAATACAATGAAAATTATCTTAATAGGACTATGTGACCTTATAAATTTTAAACCTGCTGGATTTTTCATTATTATCTTCCTGTTTACCCAAACTGTACTGGCTTTGTTTTCCTTAAGTAGGCCACGTTCTTTGCATCCTTGAAGTCCTTGCCTTGCTGTTCCCTGGAAAAGAGTACTCCCTAGCCCTCTTCCCCACTCTGGCCTGGCTAACTTCCACTCACTGTACTATGTTAGCTCTCCTTCTATACCTTCTCATAGCGCTCATTCTCCATATTTTTAATAATAACTATAATAATAAGCAATAAGTGGCTTATAGTATATGAGCAATTAGTGTACATAATGCCTTCCAAACTGAACAGTTTCTTCAACTCAGGACCGTATCTGTTATTCACTGCTATGTATATACTAGATATTTAGTATGATTTCTTGTCCTGAGAAGGTGCTTCTTACAATAGTGTGTGTGTGTGTGTGTGTGTGTGTGTGTGTGTGTGTGTGTGTGTGTGTGTGTGCATGTGTGTAATTACATACATACTTATGGGTATATGATTAATATCTATGACTGGATGTAAGGGTGCATGTGTATATAGGTAAACCAATAAGAAAATTATACTAATTCTTTTTCTCTGGAATATAATCAATCACTTTTACAGTTCAGGTTCAGGAAAATATTCATATATACTTTTTGCTGAAAAACCATATTGAAGAGATTAATTAACTTTTCCCCTTTCTATAGGTAAAAAATTTGAAAATACTGAAATGTTTGGTCAGTATCCTCTTCAGGTCAATGGGTTCAAAGATCTGCACGAGTGCCTAGAAGCTGCAATGATTGAAGGAGAAATTGAGTCTCTACATTCAGAGAATTCAGGAAAATCAGGCCAAGAGGTAATCTTAGCATTTTCAGTATCTCCTTCCATCTCCAGGTCTTTCTTACAATGGCATCGAGCACAATTTAAGGTTTTAATTATACAATTCCTAATAATGGAGAAAATACTCAGGCAAAATAGGTTTGGTTTTAATTTTGGCAGTTTAGACATATGTAGAAATTATGCACAGTTTCATCTATGAGTCTATGTAAAATTATCACTTAAATTATCTCAAAAAAATTTTTTTGTTAAAAACCCATCTTTAGTCTTTTTATATTTTAATTTTTTTGTTTTTCAATCAAGGTATAAGCCATTAGCAGTGTGCTAGTTCTACACTTTAAAAAAGAAAAACATTGATACTAGGGTGGACTTTTATATAGGTATATGTTACTTTTATCAAATATTGTTGGAATTTGTTCAAGCTTCCATAGGAAATATTGCCCTCCCTTTTTTGTAAAATTGCTATGAATGCATGAAGTCAAATGGAAGAACTTACTTTCTCAAGAAAAAAGTAATTTAAAAAACATAATATAACCCTATTATTTATCTTTTCTGATCTCTCTCCACCCTGTTTGTTTCTCCATCTCTCTTCATCACCATCTCTCTGTCTATCCATTTCATGTATTTTATCTGTTGGGGAGGCGTGACACTATAATAGAAAACAAAGTACAGATCATGTGCCCTGAAATCAGTCATTGTGAAACAATTACTGATAGTTATCTAGATGTAAGCTCCATGTGTGAGGGCATAGATCTTTATCTCTGTTGTTCACTACAGTGTCCTTAGTGGGTAGTGTGGGGTGACTGCAGATAGAATTACATCATAAGTATTCTCTGTCTCATGCTTAGCAAAAAGTTTGCAAGGTCTTTGTACTGAATAGGTAGGTGCTTAATAAATATTTAGTAATAATATATTTATTTTTAAAAAAAGTCTTGGGTTTTTGTTCATTTGAGAATAAATTGCATTTGTAAGTTTTTTAGAAAGGTGGTGATTAACCATTTCCTGTTTTAGTTTCAAGCTCACTTTCTTCTCTTCCCTCACACACTCAAACAAAATAAGAAAAAATATTTAAACCAAAAAATTTAGATTTTTAAAGAATATTTTATATTAATTACTAACTAATAATTTTAATTATTTAAACATTTATTTTAAATTTTTTGGTTTTTTGTTTTGAAAGGGAGTGAGTGAGAGGGAGATTATATTAGAAATAGTTTTTCCTTTCTACATCATGAATCATCTGTTTAAGTGATTCTCATAGATGCTGAAGCTGTACTTTAATGCTGTCAAATAAGAGTCTAGGCAGGGATATAACACATGGGTATAAGAGCTCTACAAGTGATTCTGTCATAGAGCTCTGAGAATGTTTTAATTCAGCTGGCTCAATTTTATAATTGGTACAGAGATCTCTAAAGATTGGGGCTTTTGCAGGTTTTCATATGGAAAAAGAAAACAGATCCCCTGAAATCTTACCTGTTTGCTATTAAATAAAAGGGTAATGAGTTTGGGGAAGGAAAGCATGGATGGCATTTTTCCTTATATTGACTGAATAGTTTTTAAGTGAAATATACTGTGTTCTATTGTTAAATAATTTCTCATTTTTCTAGTTTTTAAAAAATTGATTATCTTACATAGAATCGGAATTTATTTATTCAACACATTTTTTTTTTTTTTTTTTTTTTTTTTTTTTTATTTTTTGGGTACCAAGATTGAACTCAGGGTCACTCAACCACTGAACCACATCCCCAGCCCTATTTTGTATTTTATTTAGAGATAGGGTCACTGAGTTGCTGAGCCCCTCGCTTTTGCTAAGGCTGGCTTTGAACTCGAGATCCTCCTGCCTCAGCCTCCGCAGCCACTAGGATTACAGGCATGCATCAGCACACCTGGCTAACACATTTTCTTTTTATCCTCCATCATTTTACTGGCTTTATAATCTAATGCTCCATAGTCCAATGTGTATTTTCTGTCTGGTTTTTCCATCTCACCTGAGGAATACATGGTTTGTCATTTTCTCTGAATGAGCGGTCTGAAAACAGTTTCAAAAACAGCAAATTTGATTAACTATGATTCTTACCATCAGTTGTCTAGATTTGCTAGAGATAATAATAATAATAATAATAGTTTTCTTAATAATTCAACCTGTTTTTAAGAGAGACTGTCAATGACTAGAGTTTAATATTTTTTATTGATGTTTAAATCACTGCATATTTTATTCTTTCAGACAATATTTTATTTCTTCATGAAACCATTATTGTTTCTTAATTATACAACCAAACCATGAAAAATATTTAAATGAAAATATTTAAATATCATTTTAATTATTTTAAATAATACTAATTACTTTATATTAAATTTTAACAAATAATTTTAATTATTTAAAATTTGGGGCTATTATTGGTATAATTCCTGTGAATAGTAGCTTTTTCTTTTCACTAGTATTTCCAAAAAAATGATTTTACTTTGACACATACAAAAAAACTCTTGTTGAAATAGCTGCAGACAACTAATACAGGAAGAGTGCCAGTGTCTAAAATTGCTTATGTTGAAACACTGAATGGGCTATGAATTTAAATTTCTAGAGTGGTATACTAAATAAACATACTGAATAAATTAAAAATGGTTGTATGCAATATAACTATAGCCATGTGTCTCCTAACACTTGTGACACATTCTAAGAAATGTATTCTTAGGAATTTTGTTATTATATGAATAATAGCACACCTACACAAACCTGCGTGTCTAGGTCAATCACTTGGCATGGCCTAATGTGCCATGAATCATAGACACAGCAAAAATGAGATATATGAGGCTGCTGCCAGAATATGACGTACTGTTTTGCAGTAAAGTTTTCTTTTTGTAAGCAGAAAGAACATACTCTAAAATAATTGTAAAAACTGATATAGTAAATACGCATGTATTTGCTAGTAACATTTATTGTCATCAAGTATTATGTACTGTACATAGTTATATATGCTATAGTTTTACATGACTAGCAGTGCAGATCTGTTTTCAACAGTATCATTTACAGATGTATCAGTAATACCTTGCACTGGGATATCATGAGGTGATAGGAATTTTTGAGTTCTATTATGATCTTACAGGACTTTTCTCATATATGCATTCCATCACTGATACAAACATAGTTATGCTGTGCATGACTGTACTCACAAAACAGTTTTCTGATTTTTAAATTTTTTTGATTTTTTAAAATTTGTTCTTTTTAGATATGCATTACAGCAGAGTGCATTTTGACATACTATGCATACATATATTATAACTTATTAGGATCACATTCTTCTTGTTGTACATGATGTGGAATTACACTGGTCGTGTATTCATATATAAGAATAGGAAAGTTTTGTCTTTTAATTCTACTATTTTTTCCTGTACCCATCCTCCCTCCTTTCCCTTCATTTCCCTTGTCTAATCCAATGAACTTCTATTCTGTGCCTCCCTCCCCCACCGCACACACATTATAGTGGATTAGCATCCACATATCAGAGACTACAGTCAAGACTTGGGTTTTTGGGGACTGGCTTATTTCACTTACATGATAGTCTCCAGTTTCATCCATTTACCAGCAAATGCCCTAATTCTATTCTTCTTTACGGCTGAGTAATATTCCATTGTGTATATATGCCACATTTTCTTTATCCATTCATCTGTTGAAGGGCCCCTAACTTGGTTCCATAGCTTAGTTATTCAGAATTGAGCTCTATAAACATCGATACGAGAGTGGATACATCACTCTCGTATGCTGATTATAAGTCCTTTGTATATAGAGCAGTGGGATAACTGAGTCAAATGGTGGGTTCCATTCCAAGTTTCCTGAGGATTCTCCATGCTGCTTTCCAGAGTGGTTGCACCAATTTGTAGTCCCACCAGCAATGTTTGAGTGTACCCTTTTCCCTACATCCTCTCCAACATTTATTGTTACTTGTATTCTTTCTTGATTGTTGCATTCTGACTGGAGTGAAGTGAAATCTCAGTGTAGTTTTAATTTGCATTTCTATAATTACTAGAGATGTTGAACATTTTTTCATATATTTGTTGACCTATTGTATTTCTTCTGTGAAATGTTTGCTCAGTTCTTTTGCCCATTTATTAATTATGTTGTTTGGTTTTTGTTTTGTTTTGCTTTTCATGTTTTTGCATTCTTTGCATATCCTAGAGATTAATGTTCTATCGGAGGTACAGGTGGCAAAGATTTTCTCCCATTCTGTAGGCTTTTCTTCTCTATCTTGATTGTTTCCTTTGCTGTGAAGAAGTTTTTTGTTTGATACCTTCCCATTTATTGATGAGGAAATGCTTTCATAACAGAGACCTATTACATCCTTTTGTGAGATGTGCAAGCTAATTATGTTTCCTAGACTTCATGGCTTATAGAAGAGCATGCCACAATGTGGGTCATTTCATTTTTCTTAGCCATTGTAGATTCAAATGAATTAAAATGTGTAACTATTTAATTTTAATAATGACACTTAAAGTAATAAAATGTGAAAGTAGCTGTTCTTAAAATATACTTGTTTGAATATCACAAAATTGAATATGGAATATTAATTATCATAAGAGGTCAGAAGTTTTTATGAGATTTATGAGGTAATGTTTTAAAATTTTACAGTACTTATAAGTATGAATATGAAGTAACTAAAAAATTCTCACCAGTGTTGTGAGATCAATAAGTAAATAAACTTTCTTATCAAATTTTAAACTTGGATGTGTTTAATATTAGGTCTTTCACAATATTTATCTATCCCATTATAGGTAATATCCTTATAAACAAATTCTTAAATCTTAACTTTGGGTAAAAATAACATATATACAGTTCAGGAAATCTCAGTTCAGCTAATCATTAGCTGTTTTGGACGGAGAAATAATATTTAATAACCATTTATTTTATTAGGTTTATTTAAAAATGTAACTTTTAAGATCCTGCTCAGTTTGTTTGCCACATGTGCATCATTCCCTGTTTTTTACATGTTCAAATTTAAGTTAATATTTTTTTAGTTTATTAAAAGATGTGTGGTGGCATTTTGTGGCACTTGAAATCATTATACATGGTAACATATGCAGTAATTTCTGTTTACAGTAGTATATTGCAAGACATAAAAATAAGTGCTTCAAAATATTTGTTACATGATGTTTTATTTCTGTATTTGTTGATATGCAAGTTTTAAAATTTTCTTTTCTCTTTAAGTAAATAATATGTTTATGTAAAACTTGAAGCCATTATATAAAAACAACTTTCTTCTGAAATTTGGTTGAATTTCATGCTTCCTTGAACAGCTACCAATTGACAGTGTGGTTGAATAAAGTATAGTGCCATTCAGTGTGCTGTTAAAGATAGAAGACTTGGTAGTAAGCTTTGATTTTTATCTCTGTTTTTTTCCTTTGGGTTAGAATTTCTAATGTAAAGAATTGTCTTGGGAAGAAGATGGTTGTTAGAAGATTTTTCTCTTTCCTGATTGTGGGTTATACCCACTCTTGGACTTTTTAAAAGGTGGGGAAAACTTTGGAAGAAGTTGGGTTTAAACTATATTTTGTACTCAGTTGTGATGTCAGAGGTCTGATGATGTGTATGAAAATGTTAGTGTCAATTTATTGTGTCTCATTTTAGTGGTGATATGAAGGTATTTTGTTTGTTTTGTTGTCTTTCAGCATTGGTTTACTGAACTACCACCCGTGTTAACATTTGAATTGTCAAGATTTGAATTTAATCAAGCATTGGGAAGACCAGAAAAAATTCACAACAAATTAGAATTTCCTCAGGTTTTATATCTGGACAGGTATGGTTTGGTGTACAGCATGACTTGGTTTCTTAATAGTTTTAGTAAGCAAATGAAGAATTTATTGTTTTTAGAGGAAAAATTTGCTTGATATTCTTAAAATTAATCACTTGCATGATATGTCTAATACCATTTATTAAGGAAAATGGAGCTCGTGTTAGAAAAGTATAGATACTGGGAATAATTTTTTAAGGAAATTAAAAAATGAAGTTATTTTTGTAATCTTAAAATTGTTAGAATTTTAGAAAGTACTTTTGTCGTGTTATTTGGTATTTTATGGTAAAATTCAAAGTAATTGATTCTTTTTTGTGATGTTTAGTCTTAACATTGTTTTTGCTTCCAAGATATTTGAAACTAATGATTGCCAATTTTTTCCCCTGATAGATATATGCACAGAAACAGAGAAATAACAAGAATTAAGAGGGAAGAGATCAAAAGACTTAAAGATTACCTCACAGTATTACAACAAAGACTAGAAAGGTACTTTAACTTATATGAAATTTTAACTATGGGAAACTACATACTTGGTGACTGTCTAAATTTTTTTATTGTAAATGGAGGAGTAATCATTCTGGATTGATATATTGCTTGAAAGGTTTAGTTTTGAATTTTCTTAGAAACTAGAAATAATCTATAGTCAGCTACAGAACACTGTTATTAGCATTTGATATTAAATATCTAATTGTCAACAGGTGATGCCTGTGGTGCTGAAAATAGAAATGAAGTTGAATTAATCTAGTATTGAGCATGAAACTAAACAGTACTCTTGAGCTTTCTATTAACATGAATGGCACCTGAGTTTTTCTCAACACGGGATATAAACTCAGATAACTGTCAGGGCCTCATAGAAAGTTCGTGAAGGAGGCAACCAGGTGCGGACTAAATATCGGTTACCATATTAAGAGATTAAAATAGTCTTTGGAGATGTTCCTGTTGAGGTACAATTTAGACTGGTGTTTAAAAGTTATGAGGGTATATATACACCTTCAGTCTCAATCAGCTTTTGTTTCCTCTGTCTTAATCAGCTTTTGTTTCTTCCTTTGAAGAACATCTGATTTTATTTTTTTATTGACTGCCTAATCAGTTTCACTTTCTTCATCTGGAAGCAAATTAATTTCCTAGTTGAGAGTTATTGAAATGTTTATCATATTTTGTAAAAATTACAAATGTGCTATATATAAAAATAAAAGTATCCATATATTTTATGGTTAACAGATATTTAAGCTATGGTTCAGGTCCCAAGCGATTCCCTTTGGTGGATGTTCTGCAGTATGCATTGGAATTTGCCTCAAGTAAACCTGTCTGCACTTCTCCTGTTGATGACATCGATGCTAGTTCCCCACCTAGTGGTTCCACACCATCACAGACATCACCAAGGTGAAGTTTCCTTTGTGAAACGGGCAGCTGTTTGCCTGTATTACATGCAACTGATGTAAGGAAGGTTTTAGAAAATGTGTGCTCTGACTTACTTAGAAGATTGTATATCTTCTTTGAACATTCTTATTTCAATATTTCAGTAGAGTTTATGGTTACAAATTTAATAACTTCATTTTTTTTTTTGTTCAAAAATGTATTGTAGATTGTTTTGGTTTGAGTTATGCAAGTTTCAACTGTTAATCATCCATGCAAATAGTGCTTTAAATTAGAATTTATTAGTGTAATATAAGCTGGTAAAGTTTAGAGAAGATCTTTATAATTTCAGCATGCATTAGCTTTGTTTTGTTTTTTCTTAAATGTAAGCCATTTTTATTCTAATTTTATCCTTATAATAATTGAGTCCTCATGCATTACAAATCTCATCAGAATATTAAGTCAGTTCATGTATTTCTTTTCTATGAACTTCTCCTTTTGAAAATTATAGGCTCACTCAGTGCTGGGTATTTCTCTAGTGTTTCAGTTTGAAAATTTAATAAGAAATATCTTATGCTTTAAAAATATAGCACAACAGATCTACAGGGAGCTCCTTCTTCAGAACTGCCCAGCACATCCCCTCCATCAGTTTCTGCCATTTCATCGAGGTCAGTAATACACAAACCGTTCACTCAGTCTCGGATACCTCCAGATTTGCCTATGCATCCAGCACCAAGGCACATAACAGAAGAAGAACTTTCTGTGCTGGAAAGCTGTTTACATCGCTGGAGGACAGAAATAGAAAATGACACAAGAGGTATGAAGCTTCTTGTAGTGTAGCTAATGTCACCTCAAATGGATGTGTAAAATATTAAATTGAGAAGGGAAATCACATGTGAATTTCATGTTTAAATATTATAGTCATTTTTTTTTTCCAGAAGAGGTTTTATGTCAGACAACTTAGTTTGCCTCCCCATTTTAAAGCTCTTAATATCAAATTCACAGGGACTAAGAGTTTCTCCAGATAACTTAACTGATTAATGACTTAGCAGATGGTGTGATTTTCTAGTTTAGTGTTCTAAATTTATATCAAACTGGTATTCACAGCTACTCTATTGGTGAAATGTCATACAATATCAGAATTTGTATTTCATCTGATGTTTGCATAATGAACAAGTTCAAGTGATAAAGAAATTTTCTTTAGGATTATAAGACTTAAATATGAATTTTCATTTTGAATCTGCTCTATACCAGAGATTTCCAGATGTGATCTGTGAACCCAGTGCTGGTATATAACAGTTTTAACTGGTATGCAGCAAAATGGGAAAAATAAGGACAGTGTGTGTGTGTTTGTGTGTGTTAGTTTACAATCTATCTTTTCTTTAAAGAGACTCATCTTTATTGTGAACTTATCTCCTTCCTATTTTTAACATACACTTTTTATTTTTAATGAAATGATATTGTTTATATTTCATGGGGGACTTTGTTATTATGTATTTTCCTTATATGTTAAAACATATATTCTTTTGTTACCTCCCAATTTCATGCTAATTAATATATCTCTAAAAAAGGAAATAGGAACTATTGTTTAATACTATAGGTTGAATTATATTGAACACATTGACTGTTGGATATTATATAACCAGCTCTGTAGACAATATGTGAATAAGTGATCCAGTTTAATAGAGAGTAAATTATGGGATTAACAATTAGTATTAGCGTTGTAAAGATTTTCCCTAGTGTTTCTATATAAGGGAATTTTTAAATATTTGGACTTGCTAAAGAATACGGACACAGTGTGGGTCAGTGACAGAGGTGAGAAATTAATCAGGAAGAGTTCCTGTGGTTCATAAAGGGCTAAATACTAAACATTATACTTTGAATAAAAGCAAAGTGGTAGGCAAGCAGGTGCACTTGGAGGAGAAAGAAAGCTTTTGTAAATTTGAGGAGCATGAAAGACATTCATATTATGAGGTTTTGGATGTATAATATTGTGGTTCTTCAGAAGTTCATTTCCTGTCATCTCTATTAATAGTAGTTGTTAGCATTATTTTAAAAACTTTTTTAGTACCCTAACATATAGGTATAATATAATTTATTTAACTTTAATAATGACATATTGCTGGCCTTCTACACATATATTTATATACTTCTGTAAGTAGGATATGTTCTTAAATGTGCCATTTCTAGTCCAAAGTATGTGTATTTTAAATACTAGTGATTCAAGATTGTCTCTTCAAAATACTGAATCAGCTGTGTGTGAGAAATCCTATCTCCCAGTGCCCTTCCAAACTCTGGGGACTTTTAATCTATGGTGGTCTGGGACTGGTATATCAGTGTCTTCATGTGCATTTCCTTAGTTATGAACAAAGCTGAATATTCATATTTTTCTATGAATTTCTTTGTTTTGCTGTGAATTTCTTAGGTCACTTCCTTTTTTATTTTTATTTTTGTAGTTCTTTGGATGGGTTCCAAGGCCTCACACATGAGAGGCAAGCACTCTACCACTGAACTATATGTCCCCAGCCCCATTTGCCTATTTCTTATTTTGAGCCATTTGCCTTTTTCTTACTACTTAATAGAAAATTTAATGTATTATAGATATTAACTTTTTGCCTATAGGTATGCTATAGAGAATCCCAATTTATCATTTGCCCTTCGTGTATTGATTTTTGTTTCGAAAATATATGTTTTTTAAAGTTTTGATTGTACTTGCAGGGAGGTTCTTATCCTCTGGTTTTCTATCAGGCTGAGATAGGTCTTTCTGTGCTCTAAAGTTACTAATATTTTCTTGTGGTCTTTCTCAGTTTCTTCATTATTCTTTTGAATACATTCCCAGTATGTTGTGATTATACTATAGTTTACCCATTTCCCTAATAACAAGTATTTAGATAAGCTTGAGTTTTTAAAATTATTATGGAAAACATAGTTGTAAAAGCCCTATCTCAGAGTAATTTTATAGGATTATTTTCTACTATAAGTAGAAATAATTGATAGAGAGCCCCATCATTAAATTCATTGGTGATTTTAGTAAATTTTTATTCACTTATGTATATATACATGAAATGTGGTAAAGTTATTTTCTTTCATTCTTAAGTTATTCTGATTTTGTATGTAAGGGAAATTTGCTTTAATTTTCATTGAAACCTTCCTTTACAGATAAAGTTCAGTTGTGTTGGCTTTGCCAATTTTCTAGATGACACATTTGCTTTGATTTTCCCTGTGCATTTGTGGCATATCTTTTGTTTAAGATAACTATATCTTATTTTACAAAGACTCCAAATAGTAATATTTTAAGAAATGTTTCAGAATTTTTTCTTTTCTCTGTAGTTAACTTTAATCCTGGTCTTATAATTTTCAGTAGAAACACACTTGATGTTAATCATTAAATGTCACCTTATATCATTAGATTTGCAGGAAAGCATATCCAGAATCCATAGAACAATTGAACTGATGTACTCTGACAAATCCATGATACAAGTAAGTGAAAATTTGAGCTAGTAATCATTATCAAAATTATTTACATGTATTTCAATTTATGTTTATATTATTTGTCTTAACCCAGTTCTTTGTTACATGGTTTGTTATAAAATTTGGATAAATTTTATTGTGAAATAACAAAACAGGTAAGTGATATACAGTTTGGAAGAACAAGTAAATGGGAAAAATTTTATGACAAGTTGTATAACAAATTTTCTGTATTCAGTTGTATTATTCTGAACTTACTGCTTACGTGTTTTATAATTTTACAATATAATTTATCAAAAAGTTTCAAAAGGTCTCAGTTTTTTGGAAAAGTTCTACAGGAAGAAATGTTATGATTATTTAAGGATATAGGATGTGGGGAGAAAACCCAAAGCTCAAATGCATTTTAAATTCCAGTGTACATTATATAATTCATTTTGCTAACCACCAGTTGTGAAGTTTTGGAAAAATCATATGTTATATATAAAATTGTTCACCCTTGGTTTTTTATTCAAAAGAAATAAATAGATCAACAAATATATACACAACAAATGTATTCTGAAAGTTTCAGATAATCATTCTCTTATTATACACATTTATACATATCTTTAGCTTATTTACTTTTTATGAGTTTATGATTTAATTTTTTTTTATTTGAACTTTTAATCCTGACCACTTTTATTGTGTTAGAAAAATCTGTTTCCATGGTTCCTGTCAAATAGGTAGCTTTTGGGTTTCATGGAATATAGTCTTAGTAGTCTTCATAGTTGCAGTTTAACTTTTTTTTTTTTTTTTCTTTTCTTTATTTAGGTTCCTTATCGCTTACATGCTGTTTTAGTTCATGAAGGCCAAGCTAATGCTGGGCACTACTGGGCATACATTTTTGATCATCATGAAAGCAGATGGATGAAGTACAATGATATTGCTGTGACAAAATCCTCATGGGAAGAACTAGTGAGGGACTCTTTTGGTGGTTATAGAAATGCCAGTGCATACTGTTTAATGTATATAAATGATAAGGCACAATTCTTAATTCAAGGTAAGATTATGACATATGAGGTGTATATAGTTTTAAATAAGTGACACTTCAGTGCAACTCTGTTCTGTGGTGTAATTATTAATTCACTTAGAGTTTGATGTGCTATGATTAGGGTAATTGCAAGTGAGAAAGCTGGAATTGAAAAGTCATTGTCCAGAACTGAGAACTGACATACATTTTATACTCAGGGTTAACTATGAAATGTAAATCTGACCTTTTTTTCTCCTTTCTAAAAACCTTTTATGATTGCACTCACATACTGACACATTTAAACTACTCAGCCTAACATGAGGCCTATTTTCTGACCTCTGACAGTCTTTCCAGCTTTACTTATCATCTTCATTCATTTTGAACTTCATATACTTCACTGATATTTGAGCTACTTGCTGTATTCAGCTTATATCAAATCACTTCACACATTTATATCTCTATGTTCTTATTTATTTATTTGTCATAATGTTGTTCATTTTTCTTTTGCTTAATTCCTACTCATCTGTCAAGATTCAATTCAGGTATCATCTCTTCTGCAGTTTTTCTTAATCTGAAAGGAAGTACCTCTCCTTGCGCTATCCTAGCATGCTTCCATTGGCTATTTATTGTTGTGTATTATAACTGTCTTCACGCTGATCTGCTCAAAGCTGGAGTCCATGTCTTACTACTATACCTTAATCTTTTTGTTCCTAATCTAATGTGGGCTCTACATATAGGAAACATTTAATACAGGTTTGTTGAAACCAATAAAATCAACTTTCCTCTTTAAGTATTCAGCAAAACTAGCTAAGCAGTAGCTGCAAATGTGAAGTTCGTGTTGTGTGTGTGCATAGTAGAGGTCAAGTGAGTCTTTTAAATAGTATTTGTATAATGTTTTAAAACATCTTGTTATATTGTTTAGTTTTTATAATCTTGCATTTTAATAACTACACTACTGCTTCAGATGAAGAATGATTTTAGTTGTATTTTGAGCTTAATAAAATTCTGAGTTTGTGAGAAGTTTTACTTCACAAGTAATCAAACATCTGGTATTTTCTGAAATAACGAAAGTAGTACTACATCAGTGTTGGAGTAGCAAAAACCTCAGGTTCATATCTTGTCTCATTTTTACTCTTCAGAGTGAAAAAAAAATGACAGAATTACCAAAATGACTTATTAAATATTTGTATCATTGTTTCTTCTGAAAAGAATTTGGAGTTGTTTTAAAAAATTAGATAATATGCTGTACTATAGTAATACATAATATGTGTTTCATTTGAAATAGTACATAGTTTATAACCTTATTTGGAGCTTTGCATTTTTCTTTTAATTCTTAATTTTATACTAGTTTTTGAAATATGATTTGCAGAGGAGTTTAATAAAGAAACTGGGCAGGCACTTGTTGGAATAGAAACATTACCACCAGATTTGAGAGATTTTGTTGAAGAAGACAACCAGCGATTTGAAAAAGAACTCGAGGAGTGGGATGCACAACTTGCCCAGAAAGCTTTGCAGGAAAAGCTGTTAGCATCTCAGAAACTGAGGGAGTCTGAGTCTTCTGTGACAACAGGTTTGTTCATTTTTAAGTTGCATTTTATTATCAGCAAATTTATATTTGTTATTATTATGTTACAAAAATAAAATATGCTTATCAAATTAAAAAATCCTAAAACTTTTAACTACTGAGTATAAAGAAGCCACAATTATCTGAAATTCCAGCAGTCAGCAGTAATGACAGGTAATGGCTTAGTTACCCATGGCCAGACACTACTGTTGGCTTGTAGACCTTTTTTCAAGATAATTGTGATGATTCTGCTGACTTTCTCTCTTAACCACCCTGCCTACTTTGAGTGAGCTAGTCTCTTGGCAAGAAGCAGGAAAAGCTGTGAAATCAGCAAACAATGCAGCCAGTTTACTAAATCTATCAGAAGAATGAGCTCTAGTAATTTCAGGTCTTAGAGAAATGATGCTACTATACATCCATATATATTTTATGTAGTATTGAAATAGTACCATTATTTTTTATTTTTTAAAAATTTTATCTTTTTAAAAAAATTCTTAAGATTAAAAACAGTTAGCCAAAATAAACTGTTTAATATATTCCAAATATAAAAAACATTTAGACCTTTAAAACAGAGATAAATGTATAAGAATATAAATACTAAAAAGTGACATTCTTGATAGGCATAGTGGTGCATGCTTATACTTGGGAGGCTGAGGCAGAAGGATTGCGATTTTGGGAACAGCAGGGCAACTTAGACCCTGCCTCAAAACAAAAAATAGAAAGGTTTGGGGGATGTCATTCAGTGTTAGAGCCCCCTGGGTTCAATCCCCATTACCAAAAAGAAAGCACAACTATTCTCAAACTCTGTTTTATTGATGAAATCAAGAAAATACTGAAAGGAAACAACAAAAATAAAGAAAATATGTTCCAGCAAAGTTGGAAAACTTTAGATCCCTTTAAAAAAAAGTCAAATTCATCATCACAGAGTTTTAAATATATTTTCAGTTAGTATTATTTCCTGCTATAAAGAGGTGCTATTTCTCTGTACTCACTGGGGAAATGAGAAGGTATAAATTAAACCTAGACAATTTCCTCAAATTCATCTCTATTTTTTTTCCTATCACATTGAATGGATCTTTTTTTTTTTTCCCTTGGGGTCGGAGTACTGGGGATTGAACTCAGGGGCACTCAACCACTGAGCCACATCTCCAACCCTACTTTGTATTTTATTTAGAAACATGGTATCACTGAATTGCTTAGCACCTCGCCTTGCTGAGGCTAGCTTTGGACTCTCGATCCGCCTGCCTCAGCCTTCCAAGCTACTGGGATTACAGGCGTGCACCACTGTGCCCAGTGAGTGGACCTTTTTAAAATAACCTTTGTTGTTGTTGCAAGATCTGAGTATTTTATTTTTAAAGAAGCATTTCAGGATTGTTTTGTTTTTTTATAATTTCTTTTTTTTATAGACAGATTTACATTCAGCACTATGTAGGTGGGTTTCAGAATTATCATTTAGAATGTTAGGTAGAATTATTTCTTCAGTGAGAAACTTTCAGTTCCACAATATGTTATTGTGATGAATTTAGGCATGCAGAAATCTGTCCACATTCTTGACTTTTTAATTATAAATTGAATAGTTTAGTCACTGATTTTGATTTTAGGCAAATAGTTCAGAATTTTAAAAAAGACCCAGCTAATGATACCGAAAGATATCCACATTTGGATTCTTAAACATCACATAGTGCACTTGAACTTCACCACTGGTGGACTCTACTGTTACGTAGGCTTGTTGTGCTTTCTTCCCAGACATCCACAGCTGTCACACACAGCAGTCAAATCTTCATGGGTCCCCAACAATGTAGTTTCAGTAGACATCAAGATGTTTGTTTATTTTATTAGAATTTTATGGTTACGCATAGTATTTGGATTCATCCTGACAAACTCATGTATGCATAGAAATCTATTTCAGTTCATGTTTTTATCAATTTCAGTTCATGAACAAAAAGATTTTTTGGTTCAAATCAGTTCCTTTTATTTTTAACCCAATTCCATCCCTTTGTGATATCATATTGGTCTTTTGTTCATATCCTTCACAAACCATTGTCTAGAACATGCCCAAGATGGAGTTTCTTTGTTGTTCTTCCCTTAAGGGAAGTACTCTATTCACATGTCATTTTTCTTTGCTTGCTGTTAGTGGGAGGAAGAGACTGCATAATTAAACTGTGTGGTAGTAGTACCTAAACCCTCAGGCATAGAAAATGCACTATTCATTGATCTACTTTATTCTGGTTCACCTATATTTTGTGAAAGCAAAATGTTAAATTCTGCACATCCTTCTCCTTTTCATTTTGTCTATTTCTTGTTATTCTCTCTGTATTTAGAGTTAACACATTTTATTTCTAATATCATTGACCTCTATTTTATGATACCAAAATGTTAAATTCTATATAGCCTCCTTCTCTGCATCTTGCATGTCTTTCATAGAGTTAACATTTTATTTCTACTGAGTCAAACTAATATATATTCCCCGCATAAGGACCTGCCTGCCTTGTCCCACCTTTTACATTTGTCATTTTATTTTCTCTTTTGATATAAAAAGCCATATTCATATGCCCCACACCTTTTTTTCATGATTAGCACTTCCCACTGTATACGTTACATACTGTTTTTTTTTTTTTTTTTTTTTTTTAAGTTCAGTACTAGTTTTTGGCATATATTTTCATGTCTCTTTTTACTGCTAAACTCAGCTTTTGATTAAAGGCATCTTATATTTCTGAGAGGAACTAAAATAACTAAAATACCAATAAAAATGGTCAATTCACATAAAATTGCTACAGTAGTTATCCAACAGACCAGGGGTTTAGAAGACAGTGGCAGTATGGAGCATTGTGGCTTCTGTATGAAATATGCATTTTGTATAGAAATAGAATGTGCCAAGTTTGTAAATGTATAGTGAGATTGCTATTTAGAAAAGTTATTTCTATTACTATATTATCTTTGATATCATGTTGTAATCCTCTGTTGCAGTGGGGTTTAACATATACAATTGAATAAGCATAGTATTTCATTGAGAACCACTTATCTCCTTTGTAAAGAAATTTTACTTTAGTGCTCATGCCATCTTTTTCCTATTTCTCTTCATAGTTTTCAAAATAATTTGTTTAATCTGGTTGTATACGTTTCAGGATCTCACAGAGAACCTGTATTTACATCTCTTAGGTGTGCACTATGAGTGACTAGTAATACAAGTAATACAAGGAAATCTTGTTCATAAAATTTTTCTTATCTCCCCAAAAAATCAAATTTCTATTGAATCACATTCCAAATAAGTGTATTAAATATATATATTAATCACATCAGTATTTGTTCTCTAATGTGGCCAAGTAGTCCATTAGCATTAATTCTCCAGTACCATTCATCATTTACAGAAACTGAAATAAAATTTCCAAAAACATGCTATTTTTTTTTTATTTCGTACCACCTCCTGCAACCTGTTTACTGCAGAGAAGAACTTAGCTGAATACTTTTTTTTTTTTTTCTATCCAACAGTTCTTTACCATGGGTGTACATTTAAAAATTACCAATTGGGTTTTTCTCTTGAGTATATTCAGCACACACTCTACCTAAGACCTATGGAATGAATCACAATCTCTGGAGGGAGGATCTGGAATCTGTATTTATTAAAAGAGCTTCAGATAATTCTGAGGTGTATCTCTAGAAAAGCAGCATGACTCTAGGTATATATGTAAGAGAGATTATTCTGAAGAACAGAATAACATTTTGGGAGTTATTATTTTGCTTGTGTTGTTCCTATCTTAACCAAAAGTATTTGGAGTGCTTATAATATGTATAGCATACTGAGATTATAAAAAAGAAAAGAAGGAAGGTGATATGAAAAATAAGGTAAAAATAGTTAAGATTGGCATGAAATGAATTCCATAAAGTTTCACGAATTTATTTAGAGATGGGAGGCAAAATTGGCTCTGGGACTTCTCTGCAAACACTCTCTCCAAATTGAAAAATAAGCTTATTTCTAGACAAGTATAGTTAGTTCCTTAGAGTAAGCCAGGTAGAAAGAAAATATCCTGAGCATGTCAGTTTTCTTGGAAGCTGGGATAGGTGGTGTTCTTATGTGTATCTCCAGTGTCTGGCAAAACAACCAATCTGTGATAGATGCCCTGAATTCCTTTCTAAACTGAGTTCCTTCCCTGTGGAGTCCAATAATGTTATCCTAGGTATGGTCCTCATTTGTAGAATGCATGATCTCAGAGGATAGCCAAAGTGATTTAAGAGGCTGGTTGAAATTGTGGTGAGAATATAGCTCTCTCTTCTGAAGTAATTTTAAGTATAACTCCTGTTCTTAAGCCTGTATTCTTTATACCCCAGTGATTGTATTTAGAGTGGTACCCAGGAATGTGAAGTCCTAAAAGTTCTACCTGTGATTCTATGCAGCCAGCCTAGCACGTCTCTCTACTGACTGCTTTTAGGGAATCATTGATTTTAAATATATTTCAAGAATGGATGGGCTACATAGCTGCCAAGTAATCTTCTTGAAATATCCTACAATGTGATTGTAATAACTCTTTAGAAAATCAAGAAATACTTTTAAAAGATATCTGAGATATTACTTTTTTCTTATAGTCAATCAAGAGCTTATTCTTGCTTTAACAGAAAGCTAATTGATGGTTGAGTTGTGCCATTTGGTAAAATGCTGAAGACCATAACTAGTTAGTACACATAAGTAATAATCTCCCCAATCCCCTTTGGTCTTTGATATGAAGGTACTCCAAGGAGCTAGCTGAGAGTGCCCTCAGAAGGCCCTGCCTTTTGTAACAGCAACACAGGTGAATAACTCTGCTATTATGCAACCTGTAGAGCTTGTCTGGAAAATCTCTTATGTGAATGCCACTTATTTGAAAGTCTCAGGGAGCCATTCATAGAACAAATGGTATGAGAGATACTTCAGGTTCAGGTATGTTATATGCCTCCATAAAGAGTTGGTCACTCATGGTAAAATGAGCTCATTTAGAAGTTTGTAGCAGGTAGGGAATCAAGGAAAGTTTCAGGAATTAAGAAAGACAAGCGTTGCAAAAGTAGTCACCACCTATCTTCCGATTTGTAGCTTCAATAAGACATTAAACTGAGTTCAGTTAGTATATAAAGTGCCATTGAGACCATAAAGTAGATGCAGAAAACAGCATGGTCTCCGTTTATTAAGTTCCTACCTTTTATTCAAGCCTGTAGGCGTGAGGTTTTTATACAATTCCAGGATAAATAAAAACAATTGTGTGTATTTATGTAGGAAAAGCCAACCTTTTTTGTCCTTCTCCTGTTAACCATGGAATGGAAGTTACCTAAATGTTATGTTGACGTTTTAGTTGTAAGAAATGTTCATACAGAATAAGAAAACATAACCAAAAAAATTATATTGATATGAAGATGCTTGTTATTTAAGTTAAAAACAATGTATATAAAACAGTTCTTTTTCATTAAAAAAATATGGGTAGATAGGTACTGTCTGGAAACAGGACCTAAAAATATAGTACCCCACTTGTCTCTGGGTAGTGAAAAGAGCTTTTAATTGTCCTCATTGTATTTGTTCCAGTAAACATATTTTTACTCTTTTGATTTGACAAAATGATGACAAAAACCTATTTTTTTAAAGTGAGGACCTTGATGATCATCTGAATCCTGTTATTCTTCCAAGAATATTTCCCTATGAGTACCTCATGCTTCATCTAAACCAGATTACTTACCTTTTCTCTTACATGTTTTTCATCAACATGTTTTCTTATTAACATGTCATTGTTTATATAGTATGCTTCATCTTACAAATCTCCTTTTATTATGAACATTCATGGATTTATGCTCATTCTTTAAGATCATCCTCATATCCCATAGTCTTTACGAATGCCTTTTTGGTCACCCAAATCCATTCCTACTACCAAATTTATTACAGCACCCTTTATTGTATTTTATATTTTGGCTTTCTTACCACTGAAGGGGCTCCTCAATAGCAGGGATTTTTTTAATCTCTTATCTGCCCTTATCTGGTTTTGCTTATTCTATTCTTTCTGCCTGGAGTTTTCTCCTTTCTTATCCCCAAATAATTCTCTCTACAAATTCTTCAAGACTCCTCTCAACTGGCATTTCTTCTGGAAAGTCTTTGTTAGCCTGCCACACCATTACAAGTGTATATATTGGGTCTCTAATTCTTTCATATCTCCTTATGTATAGTTATTATTTCATTTAGTACCTTGTATTATAATAGAGTGTATTTATCTGATTTTCATGGGAGTTCCTTAAAATGAATGAAGTAGGTAAAAAACCTAGCACAGTACAGAAGAATGGCACAGGTTCAGTAAACTGGAGATGCAGGATTTCTGATTGAAGCCTCAGTGAGTGCTGAATCTGTGCAGGTTTATATATACTGTGACTTTAGCAGCACTCAGTTCCCTGGGAAGTATATACACAGGGAAAACTCTAGAAAAAATAGTTCTATGTGACATTTAGGCAAAATCATTTGATATTACTCATAAGGATTTTGGACTCAATCCTGTATATGGAAGAAAACCTTGAGCCCTGGTGATACAAGGTGGATTTAACTGTGTTAATCAAACACAATCACTCTTCCTCCTAAAGACTTTATTTTACATGACTGAAGGTTTAGACCAGTGTGAAATGAGATGGATTTCTTTGCCTTCATTGAATTAAACTCTCATGCCCCTATCAACCAGTGTCATTGTCTCTTATGGTGAGAAGAAAAAGATCGGAAAACCTAAGAACAAAACTTTATTAACAGAATATTTCTCTCTGTTAAGCCCTAAAGCAGTTGGCTTAAGCCACTTAAATGAAAACCTTCTAGAAGCAGATGCACTGCTAAACTAGTAGTTGCCTAAGATTTTCTTTTACCTTATCCATTGTGTAGGGGCATAGAGTATATTGCAGTCAGTACAAAGTCAGGTACTAGCTATATATGAGGTCATTTAATTTCTTCAGGATTTCTCCTTTGTTAAACACATTTTCTGCATTCCCACCTGTTTTCAGCTTTTCACAACTGTGACCAAAAGACCTGACGAGAGCAGATTTAAAGGAGAAAGTTTATTTATTGCTTATGATTTCAGAGGGTCTTAGTCCATAGACAGTTGACTCCATTTCTCAGGGTTCAACAAACATGGCGACAGAGTGTGGTGGAGGGAAGTGACTTCAGACATGATGATCAGGACAACAAAACATAAACTCCAAAGGCAAACCCCATGTACCCAGCTCCTCCAGCCACATCCCCTACCTGCCTACAGTTATCACCCAGTTCATCCCTAACAGGGGATTAGTGCAATGATTGGGTTAAAACTCTAGTAACCTAATTGTTTCACCTTTAAACTTTCCTGTATTGTCTTACACAGGAGCTTTTGGGAGGACCACTCATATCTCTAAACCATAACACTACCTCTGGATATTTTTTAATAGTAAATGTTAGCTATGGCATTGTAGTTTTTTATGCCCAAAATCTAGAATCATCTGAATGTGTAGTCTTCAATCCTTTGTGTCCAAAATACGCCTTGAATTTAGCTACTTTTTTCTACTTTTAGAGCTCTGTTATCCAGAAGTGCTATCATCTCTCTCTCATATTGCTCTAATATCCACCAGTACCTTCTCTGACCTCAAATTTTACTCTTCTCTTAATTCATTCCACACAATGTAACCAGAATGGTATGTTTTCACCTTGTGTTGAAGATCGACCCCAGGATCTTGTGCATGCTAAGCTTGCATACTACATCTGAGCTACACCTTACCCTCAGAAAACCTTTTTAAAATTTACCATGTTACCATTGTATTTAAACCTAGCTTACTTCCTATTGCTCTCAACACTTTACGTGACATAAAGGCTATTGACATTTTTGCCCTACCTGTGTCATCTCTTGCCACGTCTCTACTCTGACACTGTAGTCTAGCCCTGCCATTCATTCTAGGTCCAGCTCATGCTCATTCCCTGGCCTCTTAGCTCTGCCATCTGGTGAAACCACTAATGTATCCTTCAGTTTGTAAATGATACTTTACCCTGTATGTCACGCACTAAATTTTCCATACCACTCTACCCTGATTTTGTTCCTAGAATGTATTGTCAAAATATTATCTCAATTTACATCTGTGATTATTTGGTTAGTGACTTTCTCCACATTGACTGTAAGCTTCTTGAAGAGGAGACTGACTCTTGTCATACCCACATTCCCTGTGCCTACCTGATGCCTGGCACATAGTTAAATGCTTTAATTAAAATTGTTGGTCACATGAATGGGTATGCATATCTTCAAATTGTAGTACTCCTTTGTGATTAATATTTCCCTTTTGTGATTTCTAAATTTAATAAGTATTAGGGAGAATGACAGTAGCCCTATTGTGTTTTACTAGGTAATTGAGCAAGGACTGTTACCAGTAACATGAAAATTTTGTTGTACCTTCTTATTCTCTATATCCATTCACTAACTTATTAATTCATTTGTTCCATTAAGTTATTATGTTCCTATTTTATGCTAGACATTGAAGAATTAGTAGATAGGAGATAGCATTCTGGCTTATGAGATTCTTCCAGTCTAGCAGGGAATGTGGACTTCAAACAAATCTGATAGTAATAATATTAATAAAGTTAAGATGTGGTAAATTAAACTTAAAAGGAAAGTTTAATTTTCTCTATAGCAGTGATTTCTACTTGATTTTGTCATTGAGTAGACATTTGACTAGGCAGTAGACGTTTTTGGTTGTCATACTTTGAGAGGAGGGAGCAGTATTACTGGCACCTATTGGGTAGATACTGGAGTCCACAGGACAGTCTTCCACACCACAAAATTGTCTGAACAAAAATCTCAACAATACTGAGACTGAGAAACCCTGCTGTACAGGGTGGGCATCCAGCTGTACTTCCATACAGAATTGTTATTTAAGCAAAAGGAGTAATAGTTACTAGATGAGAAGAATAAGAGAGTGGGTGAGCATAAAGGCAGAGGGAAGAATATGTGGAGAGTTCTGAATGTTGGAAGGTAAACTCCTTCAGTGTACTAGGGAAACAAAACTAGGCTCACATGTGGACCTTGTGAGCAAAGGACGTAAGGTAATGTTTGAGACAGAGACAGAAGCTCCACTGATGGCTTTATCCTTCTAGGTCATATGAGAATTTGGAGATTAGCTGTGAAATACCCAGTAGATACTAAGAGTGTTGTTGGATTTGTGAGTCTGGAGCTCAAAAGATAGGTAAGAGTTGGAGATAACTTTGAAAGTCTTCATATGGATGGTATTTGAAGTCATGAATTATATTACTACTAGTTAGCCAATTTGTGCTTGCTTTTCTTGCTTTTCTTCTTATAGTACTCAGCTGCCAGTATTAGGTTCAGAAGGAATAGGTTAGGTTTTTTCAGGATTAGGATTTTGTCAGGTAGGTGTAAAAAAGGATATTATACTTTACATGGAAAGTCAGCCCAGGATTGTTGTACAAACCAAAAAAAATTTGTTTGGTTTTTCTGTTTTGTTTTGTTTGATAAAATGCTGGAGATTTTTCCAAAATGAGCTTCTGTTACTTTTTATGCCAGGAAAACTTACTATGAATTTCTTAAACTATAGTGAGTGCTTTCTTTAATAATTATTTCTGTCTCTAGGTACTCTGATTTTTTGGTTTTGGGTTATTTTATTTGTGTGTGTGAATTTGGGGGGGAAAGTGCTATATATTGAAGGATATGTTTTATTTTAAATAGAAGACTAAAATTGGTTATTAAAAATAACACATTCAACCTAGTTTAGATTCTGTGATTCATATTAGATATACAATTGACTCTTTTCTCATGAAGCACAAGCAGGAGAACCAGAATATCTAGAGCAGCCATCAAGAAGTGATTTCTCAAAGCACTTGAAAGAAGAAACAATTCGAATAATTACCAAGGCATCACATGAGCACGAAGATAAAAGTCCTGAAACAGTTTTGCAGTCGGTAAGAACTTTTCTTTTGGCTCTCTGAACATAGCCATGCTCACAACATTTCCTACAGTGCAGGGAGAGCGACCTGAGCCAGGAGAGACAGGGCCAGTTCCAGCTGCGCTATGGTCTCTGAATGGGGACAAGTCGCCTAACCACTGGGTTGTAATTTCCTTAACTTATCCTTTTAAAGATGCTTTTCTCTTAAGTTTCTACCTGTCAGAGAACTACGTACAACCATAATCATAGACAAAATTGGCCATTTGACCTGGAACTTTAAAAGTTGAACAATTTTTTCTCCAGTGCTTTTCCTTCCCTCCATCTGTTATCTGCTTACATTTAAATAGTTGGAAATTTAAGATACAAATTTCATTGTTCCATGAAATGTGTTTGCTTTAAGACTACTACATACTCTATGTTAGAGCACTGTTATCAGGATAAGTATGATGTTCTTAGACAGTTTGTGCATAGTTACAGTGTCCTATGAAAAAGTTGTCATTATTATCCTACTACTTCATAATTTTCAAGTTTGTCTTTTTGTAACACTCAACTAAGCAGTGATGTTGTGTTATTTTATCAGTTAATATGATTTCCTGAGAGATACTGTTTGATACTACAAAACTATTCAGTTTCTGTAGTCATTGATCATTTATTTAACTAGTAAATATAAAGAATCCTGATGCACATTTTATGGTAGCTCCTTTTAGTATTTGAAGAATCCTTTCCTGTAGAACTAAAACCAATAGGATAATCCATAATTTTATAACACATAAATTTTCTTCTTAGTGAGCTTACTCTGAATAATAACCTGTCATGAAGCCTTCAAGTATGATATGACCTCACTTAACCAAAATGTCCAGTAAATAAATTATTCTGTCAATTATGTTTTGATGAACTAAATAAGTATAGAATTATTTTATTTACAGTTTGAAAATATATTAATATCATCTTACCATTAAAAATAAAGTAAAATAGAATTTTTTCTTATATTTCCAAATTTTTCAAATGCTTTTGAAACTCGTAATAAATTTAAGGTAAACATCTGCTAAAGCTAAACCTTTTCCAGGAAAATACTTTGCTTAATGGATCTGGGAATTCTGCTTCCTGGAGGGTGGGAAGAAGAAAGGAGAAAGGAAGGAATAGGTACAAAGGAAAAATACTTTTGCTCTATATTAAAAAACAAACAAACAAACAAACAAAAAACACTAGTAAGGCTCTTGCTACAGACTGAATCATTAGAACCTAAAAAAGAGTTAATAAATGTTATCCTTTTAGCTAGTATCAGAAAACTAAAAGCATTACTTAGCTTAATATAGAGTCATTTTTTTAGTTCAACTAATCATCTATAATTTAAATTCACAGAAATCAGCACTTATATTTTGATTACTATAGGCATCGTCTTATGAACTAACAACCTACTGCTTTATCTCTACTTAAAAAAAGAGAATGGTAGTAAGTGAATATGATAGAAAACAATGTAAGTATTTATCCACCTTGTCTTCTGGGGTAGCATGGAGAGTTAGCCCCACTGTCTGATCCTTGAGCACATATAAAAATTTGTTAGTTTTGGCTGTCAGAAATGTGGTTCTTGATCGCATATTTAAATTTAGTATATCTTAGAAGATAAATTAAGAGTCTCCAAACTTTGGGATCAGGTATTTTTGGATTTTCAAATACTGATTCTAATGTCTTAACTAGTAATTCATCCTTGAATAATTGCTTAATTTCTCTAGTCTCACTTTTCCATAAGATGAGGTAATTGTAGAGTTAATGAAGAACATTTTTGCAGCTCCTGGCACATCATCCAGAAGGCTCTAGTTTCCTTCTGTTACTTCAATCCTAGCCATTTTACAAATACACAACATATGAAGTTCCAGCCTTAGAGTCTCTAAGACAATTCCCTGGAAAGCTTAAAATCCCAGAAAATGTAGACAGTCCCCAAATGTTTAGGCAGTTTGTTTTTAGAAAAATATCTTTAATTTTAAATGGAGTACATTAGGATACTTTAAAAATAAAGAAGAATAGACTCTAAGAAAGTATCATGCATAGTCCCACTCACTGCTGAAAGTTAGTGAATGGACTTTTGGATATATGATTTTGTTTGTTTTGTTTGTTTATTTGTTTTTTTTTTTTCATTTTTATTTTTAAACATAATTTTGGGGAATATTTTTGTAGTTTAATTATGACTATATATGAAATTTTATATCTTGCTTTTTATTCTTTTATCCACGTAACCTATAACATTATCATTTCACTATATTATAAACTCATTTTAAAAAAAACCATGACTGAGTGTTTTTCCACTGAGTAAATTGTTTTCTTAACTCATTCTTCCATTGTGTATTTGTTTCTGCTTTTATATTATTGTAAATAGGCAGTAAGAAATATAATTTTATTCCTACTTCCTTCTTCCAGCTATTTCCTTAGATTTCCCATAGTTGAATTGTTAAAATGGATGACATATTAATATAACCATAATATATTAACAAACATATTAATGGTTACTTTAATACTTCTGCATAATTAAAGTTCTATATCTTTTTTTTTTGTGGTGGGTACCAGGAATTGAACTCAGGGACACTTGACCAGTGGGCCACATCCCCAGCCCTATTTTGTTTTATTTAGAGACAGGCTCTCACTGAGTTGCTTAAAACACCTAGCTTTTGCTGAAGCTGACTTTGAACATGAGATTCTCCTGCCTCAGCCTCCCAAGCCTCTGGTATTATAGGCCTATGCCACTGCACCTGACTAGTTCTATTTCATTTTAACCATCCTTTGGATAAAACCCCTTTTGAAAATCTCATATGGTTAATAGATTTCAAGCAGTATTAATAAAAATTTTTGTATTTTAATTATTTTTGGAATTTATTGACTGAGATACTTAATTTGTAACTCTCCAATTTTAGCATTTCTTAATGTGTTCATATAAGGCCTGATAATGATAGAAAAAGATAAGCATGTGCTTTGTTTCAGTGAACCCTTAACTTCCTTATATGAAAAATATTTTTAGTACCGTAGATCTAAATTTGATAAATGGTAGTGAATTATTTTATGCTGCTAAAGCTTTTCCCTTGTTTAGCTTTTTACCAGCATTATTCTGTTGAAACTCTTTAACAGAAAACTGTTAAAAACTGGAAAAGCTTATAAAACCCCAACTGCAGTTTTTTTCCCCTAAGGTAATATGTCATTTTATAAAGATCAGAATTCTACATAATACATTTACCAGTTGATATTTACTTTAAGTTTATATTTTTGTTTTTAAAGTAGTATTTTTTGGACTAGTTTGCTGTTGGGAGTTAATCATCACAAACTCCAGACAGATTTCTTATTTTACCTGATTATATTTCATTCTTTTGAGTGGAGACCTAGCAAAATTCTTCTCATGTGCTGGAAGGACTAAAATTTGTTAATTATGAGCATACCTTTATAGATTATGTATGGTAGTAATATGGAGTTAGAATTATTCAAGTATAAACAAATTCAAGTATTATAATAAAGTAATATAACATTGGTAATAATTGTCATTTGTTAAACATATGTTATGCATGAGGTATGGGGTTTGCTGAATATTACTCTTGTGATCACAACAGCAATGCAGGTTGCTTATTTCTTGAAAAATTGAGGATTCTGATAAGTAAGAAAACATTTTCTAGAAATGAAGCAACCTTTCTTTTGAAAGGGGTAGTAATAGTCTTGGTCATTAGTTCTGTTTTATTGTTTTAGTTAACTGTTTCAGAATTTTATACTTCTAGAAAGTCAGAAAATGTTTACATCACCAGAATTTGCCTGTACTTTATGTGAAAGTAAAATGCCTTATTATTCTTGCTAAAATTTATTTTATGTCAAAACTGAAGTTTTTCTTTGCTTAGAAAAACCCAAAGTAAATTGAGATTACTTAAATGAGCTGCTTTCAAGCAGCTTTCTTTTTTTCTTTTTCTTTTTTTTTTTTTTTTGGCATTTGCTCATTAATGAATAGTGGATATGCTAGTTGTCAATCTTTCAGTAAAATAAAACTATTTAAAGTCCAAATAATTTTTTTTTTTTTTTTTTTTTTTTTTTGGTTAGAGTTGTTCTCTGTATTTTTTTTTATTGCATAAAATTAGGAGGCACAAGGTATCGGGTGGGTCTGTTACCAATGTTGGTATTGCTAATTAAATTCATGTTCACTCTCTTCCTCACTGACTTTTCTTTACTCATTTTAACATCTGAAGATAGTTACACTGATATTCTAGTAGTATGAATTAGTGGGATGCATAGAATTTGTTCACAATGAAAAGGTAAAGAATAAATCCAATTGAGTTGTTAAAAATGATTATTACTTTCTAGCAACTACTTCTTAATGTGAACAAGAATTCAAGAATTTGTTGGACACTTAAAATGTACTAGAATTTCTTAGGCTGGACATAGAGAGTTAAACACAACAAAGTAGGGAAATTAGCCTTATACACAATTAATTATTAGAAAGGACAGAAAGGTAAACCGTAAGGAGAAAACCTTGGAAACACTGCTGGGTTTAGAGAAGGTCATAATCTTATTTTTATTAAAATAGCAAGAAAAACTTTTTGAAGTTAATGGATTTTTTTTTTCCAGCCAAACAAGCAATAGTAGGAAATACAATTTCAGTATTATTTTTATATATTTATTATTTTTAAGGCCTTGGAGTTGAAAATGCTTTGTGAAAAAGTTATGAAAAGCTAGTTCTAAATGTTTGGTAAAGACTAGATTTTTGTGTTACTATTTAATTTAAAACTTTGCTTCTCATTTTTAATTTTGAGTGGTTTCATTTTATACCTGGTAAGTGTAGGCATTATTAAAGGATTGAAGACTCTATGAATTTAATCTTTCTGTTTCTGTTGTTCTCTTTTCTAATGCTCATACCAATGATTTTCTTCTGCAGAAAACTGAAAATACCACAAGCCAACCACCTTCTAGCCAGCGAGTTGTAGAGGTGGCGATTCCTCACGTAGGGAAATTCATGATTGAATCAAAGGAGGGGGGGTATGATGACGAGGTACCTTTATGACAGTGCTCTGCACCACCATAACTTTTTGCCGTTTAATGCAAGTACTTTAGGCATGCCTAGACCTGCACATTTATTTTTGTTGCTTCATAACATAAAGCTTTATTACCTGTGGTGTGAAACTACCATACCATTTACTAACAACTTTGAAATCAAATGAAAATTTAAGTAGAACATTTAGAGAGTATATAAGAAAATTAATTTTATGTTTCTGGAATTATTTTCTCCAGAAATAGAATCAGTTTACTCTCAGGTAGATATATAAGTAAGGTTTAATTATATAGCAAAAATCTTTGCATTTAAAAATAAATTCTATTTTTCTTTCCTGTTTTACATTAATAACATTTTATTTTGCCCACCATTATCTCTCAGAAAATCCTATAGCATGATTGCAAGATGGATGATTGGTATTTTTGCCACCATACCATCTCCCTGAAACAGTGGGTGGAATGATTGCCTCACAGTGTCTTACACTCTTTGACACCCCTTGCTGTTTTTTCTTTAGCTCCTCATTGGTTATTCTCATCTACTTAGTTTTTTCAGATGCTAACAGCCTGAAGGCATTTTTATTTCTTGTGATAGTGTTCTTCAGAATCAAGATGAAAATGATCTGTTGTCCTGGTCCAACAGAGTATTTTCACCCCTTTTCCACTCTTCTCTTGGGGCTCTTTTATTTATTTATTTATTTATTTATTAATATGTTTTTGTTTGTTTTGTTTTGTTTTAGATAGGATCAGTTTAACTGTTTCTGAATAGTAAGGGCAGAGAAGACCTTGCTTATAGGGGAGGGAGAGTGATTTATGAAACAACCAAAAATATTTTGATTCTGTCATTTGTTAGTTTTTCTGGGTGTGCATGAAAATTGAACACATATTAAATATTTTTTTCCAAGTAACTTTTTTTCCAGACTTACTCCAAGGTTTTAATTACTATTATATAAGAATTAATCACCAAAATCAGAAGTGTCATAAAGACAATAATAACACTATGCCGATGTAAGAAAACATGGCCATAAAAAGAATAAGAAGTAGTTTGTGAGATGGGAACTTGTCAGAGGATTTTCTTTACTGGGTAATTTAGATATATTTATTGCAACTCTTGAAATATAATCCAAAATGTAGGTTCAGTGAATTAGAGATAATAGCTGCAATCTCTTGATTGCCGTAAGATAGTTTTAGTGGAGCATTGAGTTTTCATTTTGTAGATATTTAAATAATATAAACAGCTAAGAATAATAAGCTGTACTGAAAACAAATACTCAGTACTTACTTAATAGTACACATTGTTCCAGTTAACTATTTTATTGCTATGTGGGATCTTAAAAATTATGAAAACTGCCATGTTTTTAATAACATGTTAATTTCTTCAGAAGGATTTCCTTCTGGCATTTAAGAATTGTGATTAATCATTTAACACTGTTTTCTTGTGGAAGTGCTTATGTTTTGGCAGAGTCATATTTTATTTTTATTTTTTCAATTTGTTGGAGTGACATTTTAACAGTGCATGTACATTGGAACTATTAAAAATAAGTTGCATAGCTACAACACTGCTGTTTACAGATGTACAGGTTGTACAGATGTGCAGAGGTCTCTAGCCAAGGGGAAGAAGTGGGACTAAATTTGAGTTTTTCCTGAACTCCTAAACCTTGTTTTTAATTAACAAAAAAGAAGTGTTGCTTTTTTTCTGAATGATTTTCTCAGCAGCACATTTTTCTAATTAGTTTGTCCAGAAGAGTACCTCTTTGAAATTTCAGTTGAGAGACAATGTCTTTTTGCACTTTGCATGGACACTGAGACAGCCATCTGTGCCCTGTACAGATGATTCTGAAAGATGCTTACATGCACATCAGATCACTTTCACTATTTTAAACATGCAGCATATAATTTATAAGTAGTGAAAAAGAGAAGAGTTTTAACTTGCATGTGAAGAAATTACTCCATTTTTTTAAAGTTTTTATATTAATCATTCACAAATTCTTACTTTGAATCCCTGTGGCAGATCATGATGACACCGAACATGCAAGGTATTATAATGGCAATAGGTAAATCCAGGAATGTATATGACAGGTGTGGTCCTGAAGCAGGGTTCTTTAAGGTACAATTAACATTTTCATTTTATTTTCTTGTTCTTTTTAAATTAAAATTCTTAAAATGTTTAATTTCTTTGATTTAAATTTTGTTTCCTGTTTAATTTCTCTTTTGCTTTCTTAGCTGTGACTGATATTCTCGGAATTTATTCTTATATGCATGAATCCAAGGTTCTTTTCCTTTTAATCTACATAATTCAAGAAAATCAAAGCATTTTACCTGGGTAACAACCCTGTAGTATGCCTCTGATTCATTACAAAAATTTGAGTTGTATTTATATTTGAAGGGAATAAGGATATTGATGAGCAATAATAGGAACTGAGTAATTGCTTCTGACAATAGTTTATTTTCTCTATATTGTTCATACTATTTGCCAACATTGCATTTTTTCTTTATTATCTTTTAGTACTAATTGCTTTATTCATTTAATTTTTCTAACATGATTTGTTCATTTAGTAACTTTTTATGTTTCTTATTTCTTATTTTTCTCCTTAATTTTTATTAATTTGGTGAGTTCAGAACACATGAGACTGCCAATCTAATGCCTGCTTCCCATGACCACATCTTTCCCACTTGTATCAGAGTTTTATGATGTTTTGATTCCAGTGTCATTTTTCTTCTACATTTTTGAAGGTGAAAACACCACGTATGTTTTGTCATTTTATTTAATTTATCAGAAGTTTTCAAGTTTTCGTCTCCTCCCTTTTTAAGAAATAGTTTTAGTTGAACTGTAAGTCACGATAGTAAACTCCTTTCTTTTTTGACCTTAGAATCTAAAAATTTCCTTTAATATTCAGTATTTTGACATCATTTAGTCTGGCCTTCAAAACACTGTTTTTCTCCCACTGTTTTCTTCAGCATACCATACAAGACAGAAGCCATGTGCCTATTAGCTATAAGCAATTAAGCATTTTTCTATTTGTAGGTTTGGGTGCTCACCTCCAGATATGCCTAGGACTGAAGGGTTTTCTGGGATACAGGATTTGAAATTCTAAATTTCAAAAGTTCTAGGCAAACTGGTCCCAGGACAAATTGATCACCTTATTGAGATCACATAAGAATGGTTGAGGAAGGCAGGCAGGAGGGAGAGCGCATTGACTGGACATTTGTAATATTGCTATATGCGCTACACAGGATTGAGCAATCATAAACATTATTACTTTCCTTTTAATTTTTTTCCCTTAACTTTCATTTTTCTTAAGAGTGAGTTCTTTCCTTTTTTGGTTGCTTAGTTTTTCATCTCTATTGGTTTATTAAATCTCTTCACTCTGCCTTTGTCAGTTTATCTTCTTGGAGAAGACTTTTCTGTAGCTTTGTGACATGCTCCAGTATGTATTGGTTTTCCTAAAGTCCTGGTGCATAGCTAGTCACTTGAGACCTCCTTTCAGCATCACTCTGGGGATTCACTTCACATCTTTTCCTTTGTATTTTCTAAATGTTATACATTTCTGTAGTTTAGTTTCTGTTTGGTGGTACAGTAACAAAAATGGGTTATGAAGAGAATAAGAAGCAAGTTTGTGAGAAAGGGACTCATCAAAGGAATTTTCTTTAAGAAGCTGTTAGGTGTATTGCAATTCTCAGTATTTAATCCAGATTAAATACCATCGTTAATAACCTTCAGTGATTTTGAGGTAAGAAATTTCAAGTCATTTGGGAAGGTTTGAGCAGAGTTTGAAGTTTCAGTCACGGCTATAGCATGTGGAGCTATTGCCCTTTGTCAGATAATTAGCATTCATTAATTATTCCAGTATCTCTAACTGACTCACTAAGGACTCTCCTTACCACACTGACATTCCCTTAACTGCTTTCTGTCTGTTGAAAAGTCACTTATAAGAATAGCTGGAATATACATTAGAAAAGAAGTAGCTTAAAGCTTGATATAGGAATCAAATTGCCTTGGATCAAAGGCTTGTCCCACTGCTTTTAGCTATAATCCTGAGCAGATTATTCAACCTTTCTCTATTTCCCTAGGTGTTAAATGAAGGTAACTATTCTATTTGGTCGTTGTGAATTTTAAACAAGTTTATACAATTAAAGTAGTATTTGGTTGATAATAAAGGCTGAAAATTTAGCCTTATAATTATTAAAGTTAAATTACAATTTAGCCTTATAACTATTATTGCTACTATTACTAGCCTTACTTTTTATGCCATTGTTTTAGTTCAGGTACAATTGGAGGTAGAAAACATGTCAAAGGTTTTATTTTTCTGATAGGACTTTTTTTTTTAAATTCAGCTGTTAGAAATTTCCCAAACCATATTGAACCTACAAAGTTAGCTATTTTATATATCTGTAGGGAAATTTTTCAATTTTCTCTTGTCTTTCTTAAGGTTTGATAATTTAACATGTGAAATAAGCTAGAAATAGGTTAACAGGAAAAAAAGAGCATACAGATTTATTAAGGTACAGGAACAAGGGAGTCATACCAAGCATAAGCATCAAAGGAGGGGCCAGAAGGTTGATGCTTAAGTAGCATTTTGAACTGCAAAAACAGGGGGAGGTGGCACCTTTGTTGGGTGCAAGCTAAAGCTATGTGAGGTTGGGGAAAGGAACAAGGTGAACAAGGGTTGTGCAAATAAAATTACTCAGTTATCTGAAGATTGTAGTAATCTGTCTGGGCAGTATCTTCCTCCAGTGAAAAAGTCTTTTCCAGGCAGATGAGGGAGTTCTTGTTTGTATCAGTTCTTTACTTTTGCTGCAGATGCAGATCTCTTCCATAACAGGACAAGTCTTCTGAGCTATTCCTATGTTAGCTGCCCCTCTGAATAGCCGTCTTGAAATAGGCTAAAGAAATATTTGGGTTGGAACATTTTGTTATCCTGCATGGCTTAACTTAATAACTACAATCATAAACCCTCTTTTTCTGTCTGTAATATTATGTATGTTTATGACATGTCTGTACATTTTTACCCATCTGTAAGTCAAAAAATGCATTTGCGTATAATTTATGTAAACAATTTCTATGGTTAATTAATATTTTTCAATTATAATTAATGTGTATTTTATAAAAGTGAATCACATTTAGAAAATTCTAGCTGATATTTTAAAAAAACTTGTTACATAAAAAAATAGTAATATATGTGAAGTTCAGTCATTCAGCAAAATGCAGCTGTCTAAAATGAAACTAAATGGCAGTGTTTACAACTACCCTGTTATTACCATTCTTGGCACTGTGTATTCTTTCTTGTTTTTTTCCATTTGTTTTTAGCAATATACGTATATTCTCTTTATGTATAGAAAAATATTCTTGATCTCGTTTTTAATGTAGAGTTTACTCTTCAAATTATTTTGTAATTTATATCACTCAAATGTATTATGGGCTTTCTTAAATTAAGATAGCATGTTTACTGCATTATCTTTACTATGTGCAGTATTCCATGCTATAGACATACTCTTAGTGATTACATATTATCCTCTTTAGGGACACTTATCCTGTGTTTTACCCCAGTCAGCTATTTCTCTTTGAATTAGTTCACAGAAACTTTTTCCATAAAGAAGTTTAAAACGTAAGTTTTTGAATCTTTCTCCTCTTGTTGGATTTTGGAATTTAATTTCCATATTAAATGGTCTATTCTCATCCAAGGTTATTTATTTAGAGCTCTTTTTTACTACATTTTTATTTTATAAATTCAAATGTATACAATTTAAGTTTAGCTCAATAGCATTTTATTTGGACTTTTGACATTCCATATTAATGAATTTGCTCTCTTTTTCCTTTTGGGCTAATTTATCAGGTTTGCCATTATGGTTATCTTTAATAAATGAATTTGGGAGCTTTTCTTTTCATACTGTAATATGGTTGGCACAGGAATTATCTATGCCAAAAAAGTAGCTTAGAACTTAACTCATAAAATCATAGAATGCTGCTCACCACCACCCCACGTTTTTGGTGGTAGATCGTTTAACAAATTATTTTGGTTTTTTTCCCCCGCAGTTATTGGCATATTTAAGCTGTCTGTATTTTCTTGGCAATAATTCTAATCATCAACATTCATTATTCACAAAATATATACATAGCACATCATCTAATCTGTGATGGCTACTTCTGCCTTCCTATTTTCATAAATTAGATATAATATGTTTATTATTATTCTTTCAAGACGGGTTATTATAAATTGACGGAAAATTTTTTTATGATTCTGTTACATAACTGGAAAAAATATTTTCAAGTTTATTTTACATTAACTCTGTGAGAGAAAGCTTTCAACTCTGGGCATGTTTAAGTACTTCCACCTGTGGATCTCCTTATGCATTATGATCAGACAAATTTTTAATGCTGTATATGGTAGGTAACTAATCACCTGATGAAACTCTCAGCTTGTCTCTGTGAAGAGTGAAAATTAGGTCTGGGTAAAGTGGACTTGGTAAGGTTTAACCTGTGATTTAGGGAGAATTACCAAACCAGTCAGATAGAATTTTTACCCACAGGTCTTCCCATTATGAGAGTCTGCCCCTGTAGACATACAATATGTAAACATACAATATGAAAGAATTCATAGGCAGCTGACATGGAAGAATTAAAAAAAAAAAGATGACAAAGAGACTGGGCTACACTTACCTTGTCCTCTTGATTTGACTTTATATTTTTGTTTTCTACTATAAACAGAAAATCCTATATAATAATAGTGGCTTAACGAGAAAATTCTATCGTGTAAAAAATAAAATCCAGAAAAACAGAATATAAAGCTACTGTAATGAGCAAAAATAAGAGAAAGTAAATAAAGGAATATTTTTAAAGTACTGGTTGTATGTATATATGCAGGGGTGGAGGTAGGAGGGTGATAGTATATTTATAATCATTGGATTTGTTTTTAAATTCACTTTGAAAGACATGAAAATTTCCTTTTTGAAATTTTTTGTCTATATCTTTTATAGCATGCTTAGTGTTTTAATGAAGTAATAGCTCTTCCACATTATAAAACTTTTTCCTTGTTATTTTAATGCTTCATGAATTGTCCCCAGTTGACATAGCTTTATCACCCTTTTTTACTTTAGAAATGCCCATTAGTACTGTTGCCCCTTTATTTGTTCAACAGATATAAAATGTATTTATTAGAGTAAAAAGCATGGTGAAAAGTATACAGTTTGTAGTATACAATTCAGTGAATTATCATGGAGTGAACATATGCCATGAAACCACCAATCAGTCTTAAGAAGAATCTTAGCAATGCTCTTAAAGCTACCTTTGTTCACCTTCCTATGACTACTTGGTTTCTACCCAGAAGTAGCCCATATTTGGAGTACTCAAAACATAAATGCGTTTTGTTTGTTGAATTTTATATATCTGGAGTCTTGGTCCTTGTTGGTCTTACTGCATTTACTCAACAACATGTTTGGAGCTTCATCTGCTTAATTGGATATAGTTGCAGTTTGTTCTCACTATGGTATTCCATTGTCTGGCTATATTGTAATTTTTTTTTTCCAATCTACTGTTGATGGACATAACAACATGCAAAGCTCTCTCCTAAATCCAGTGGATTTAACTAGAATAATTATGGGCTGAGTTTCTGCCTAATAAATCTTTTTTTTCTAGTAGGGAAGCAACATTAATTAGAATTGTAATCAGTATGAAGAAAAAGCAATTTGAAGGTGGAGGAGCATATAGAGAGAATAGAAGACTTCTTAGAGAAAGTGACATTTAAATTAATAATACACCAAAATGTAGAATATAAAGGTTTTCTCTCACTTCCTAATTCCCATTCCATAGCTCACTTTTTTGAATTGTTTCCTGTATATCCTCCTAGTTAGGTAGATATAGACAGACGAGACTCACTTAACTTTAAATATTCATCACTATATTTATAATATATATAAAAAGCATGTTCTTCTGTTTGCTTCTTTTTCTTGAGTTCTTTTTTTCATATAATAGGGTGGTTGATTTATTCATATCAGACTTAAGAGATTTATATCATTACTTGAGTTTAGTATAATGTGTTTAAATATTCTCTTGGAGAATTCCAATTTTTTTCATGTTAATACAAACATGGAAAATGATAGTATATATCCAGCAGTAATGCACCTAGCAGCTTTTGGCATCTGTCAGGCTAACCAATCAGTATTTCAGCACACCTCTAATTTATTCATGCTTAAGTTTAGGAAGCTCTATCCCAGACTGACTGTTACAGGAAGGGCTCTATGGTCAGCTACCTAGGCTTTAAACTAGGTTTATATCCTAGTTTTATCCCTTAATAGCTGTGTGACCTGGGCAATTTATTAAATTATCAGAGCCAGATTTTTCATTTGTAAGTGAGAAATTGTCTTAAGAATTAGAGAATCCACATGGAACTCATTAGCAAGTATGTCACATAATACTTGAAGATGATAAGCTATTAAATTTATCAATAACTTGGTTATGGCTGGATTTTTGGGTCATTTCCAAAATTATTATGAACATTTATACATGTATTATTGAATACTTGTGTGAACATAGCAAGGTAGAATTGGTGAGTTAAAGTGCTTACAAATTTTAAGTGTTGATAAGACTCAAATTACCTTCAAGTAGCTATGCTTTTATTTTTACTCCTATTCGTGGTGGTTTGATAAAAATTGTAATCTCCTTTTAAAATTTATTTATTTGATTTTTGATGGTTGCTCTAATTTCATAAATATTTGGCAGTTGGTATTTTTGTTGACCATCTATCTTTGTACATTTATCATTTTGTGGGTTTTTTTTTGTTGTTGTTTAAATGAGCTAAGAGTCACTTTATCTGTGATTGAATTAATTTATAAAATATGGCAAATTTTTTTATAGATTTGAAGCTTATATGATCAACTCCAAAATTATACAGATGTTTAATTCTACTACTTTTGTGATTTCACCTTTTGTTTAGAATACTAGATAAGGGATTTCAGTTTTCTCCAAATAGAAAAATATCCAGATAATGCAAATATAAAATTTTTACCACTGCACCCCTTCACACCAATTTAAAATACTTTCTTCATCCCTTACTTAGACCCTCTTTGTAATTGGATCTGATTAAATCTCTGATTTATTTTGCTCTTTGTGAACAATACACAAATTAAATTATGAACCATTTGTAATATATTGACATTTTATGGAAAGAACACTTACCTAATTTTTGTTCTTTTAATAACTGAAAGGAATATGATATTCTCCCAAAAGGAATATGATGTCTTTTTACTTCTGTCATATTGTTATGTCATTTAATAAGTCTTATAGTTTTCCATCTAATGGTCTTAGAGTTTTTCATTTTATTTCTCGATGTACAAGGCCTATATATAGGTCTTACTAGATCTTATATTTTTGTACTTTTTTTCTAGGTATATTCCTGATGTACTTTTATAGTTTTTGCCTTTATGAATTGGGTCATTCACTCCTACTTTTCCTATAAAGTTACTGGAAGTATAAGTAATAGGAAAATAATTTTATATATTATATTTAGTTATTTTATTAAAATCATGTTTTCTAATAGTTTTTCACTTCATTCCCTTGATTTCCATCAAAATTTGCCAGTAATAATTCTTTTCATTAAACTTATTTATTATATCATTTCTGATTTTGTTATATTGACCAGAAGTTTTAGAACATATTCTTACTATTAATTGTAATGGAATCTTTGTCTAGCTTTTAATTTTAATGAGAATATCTCTGTTGTTTTATTATTAAGTATAAGGGGTGGGATAGGTTTCTTATAGATTATTTTGTAAATATAAAAACATTTTGTCAAAAATGTGGTGTGGGGTTTTCTTTCAAATTGATATTCTACGTTTTTTAATGCATCTACCCCAATATCACACACACACACGCATAGCACATGTAATGCATCTATTGAAATGCTGAGCAGTTTTCTCCGGCTCCTTGTAAGGGAAATATCTTAATATTGATCTCGCTTTTAAAAAGCAATGTAAAAATTATTTATTACTGTATATTTTTGTACACTGTGCAATTTCCTAACCAGAAATAGATATGAATATTGGTGTCTGTTATATAAAGACAAAATTGATCTGTAGTTTTAAAAAACATTCATCAATCTTGATACTCAAATTATAGTAGCCTATAGTCATTGCAGAGGTTTGCTTCCTTCTCTTTCTTCCTTCTCTTCTGTTTTCAAGCTCTAAAGCAGTTTAGGTATCACAGACATCATCTGTTCTTTGAAGGTCTGACACAATAGTGCAGCTCCAAAGCAGTGTGGGCCTGATTTTCTTAGTATATGGTACTTTTAAAGTTCTTTTGCAGGTCTGTGCCATCTCTTTTTTTTTTTTTTTTTTGTACCTCTTAAAAGCAATTTTGGCAATTTGTATTTTCCTAGCTCTTCATTTGTTTAAACAAGATACTGTAGTTTATTGACAGAATTATGTATGCTGTTCTTTAATACATTTTAAAACCCTTTTCCTGGATTTTGTATTATCACCTTTCTTCTTTCTAGTGTTGACTTTTCTTCTCCTTTCTGCTCTTCTTTCTTTTTATCTTTTTGCAAAATAAAAAAGCATTTGACTATCAAAATATCACATCATTTTTATTTCTCCTACTTCATTTTGGTTTACTTTCTCTTTTTCTAAATTGTTGAGATAAACTTTATTCAAGTTGGGATTTTTTTGACTCTCAATTCTATAGGTTTTGCTATCTTCCTCCTAATGTAAATATAATTTTTATTCCTTTCGACCAAAAAGGAATTTTTAAATTTTTGTGTTTATTATTATTTTTGTTTCATTATATTCAGAGAAAACAACTTATATGATTTCAATCTTTAAAAACAAGTATGAAATAGATTTTCTTTTCATATCTTGGTACACTATCAATTTTTAAAAATATTTTATAATATATGTATACTCCCTTAACTATTTTAGAGAAAAAAAAATTGATTTTTAATACTTTTAAAAATTAAAGGAATGTGTTCCTTGTTTTATTTTGCAGTTATTAGTAACTGGTATACCTGGCTTTCTGAATCTTAATCTAGTCAATTTATTATATCACTGCTATCAGAATGTGCTACCTTTATATAATATTCTCTAATGTTTGAGTATATACTTATATCAAAATAAATCCTGTAAGAAGAAATAAATTTAGAATCTAATTTTATATTATGATTTAGAAAAATAGAAAATAGTAGTTAGAAAGTTGGATCTTTAGAATTAAAGGAGGCTTCGTGGAGCTGTGGTTGTGGCTCAGTGGTGGAGCACTTGCCGAGCATGTGTGAGGCACTGGGTTCGATTCTCAGCACCACATAAAAATAAATGATAAAAATAAAGGTCTGTCAACATCTAAAAAGTTTTTTTTTAAAAAAAGGAGGCTTTATAAAAGTGACTTCAATTAGTCTTATTGAATGAGTCATGTATAGATATATGGGGAGTGAATGAAAAAGAACCTCACATGGATAGAGCACCTGAGACACAAAGTTGTGGATTTGCCTGGGATGGCAGGGGAAGGGAACCTGACCTAGATGGAAGGAGGTTCATACTGAGGAGTAATAAAAAATAAGACTGAATAGATGGCACTGTATCTGAATAAAACTTGATGTAAAAGTTAAAAAAAAAAATGAAATACAAAGCTGTTCTATTATTTAATGACCAGTATTATATTTCATATTGTAAATGTTTGGTCTGCAGTATCTACAGTAATTATCTTAAATAATTATCATCATAGATAGTCAGAAAATATGACAGATATTCTAGAACAGAATGCTTAAAGAAGTAGTGAGAGGTAATTTAGCATAATGTTAACTTTATTCATATGCAGATTGTATAGAGCCCTGCGAAATATAACAGCATGGAACATTAGTTGAGAACTTGAATAGATTCAAGTTTATTTCAAAAGCTGTAAAATTTCTGAAGAAGGAAATCCATAAAAAAAAAGTTGAGAAATGTCTTTATGCTTGCAGAAGTGTTTGCCTGTGTGTTTGAAAATGTCTCCTAGAGGTTCTTATGCATCTCTACTGGTTTAGAGACTTTAAATTGTAAAGTGCTATGACCAAATTTGGCATTCACTTGTGAAAATTTAGAGAATCTTGTTTTGAATAAAATCAAGAGCTAAACATAAAGAGGTTATATATTTCATTACACTAATAAAAATCTATAAAAAATCATACTTCTATTTTGAAAGGGGAATGTAGACAGAGTAATATGAAAACTTCTTATATGTAAGTTCATATTATTTTAAGAGACTCAATACAAACTCCATTCTGATCAAACACATGGATGACATCTGAAACATCTGACATTTACTCTTCTAAAAGTTTTCTAGTTTATAAGTCATTGTCTCAGAGCCATAATAGCAATGAATAGTTACTGATTTTTATGTTTCACATTTTTTCTCAAATTCAATATGATTTATTAATTGAACATGTGCTCTTTCACACACCACCCCCCTTGCGGGAATATAGATTTTCAAGTTCAAAGCAAAGCTTATGTATGCTAAGTAGTCATACAGTGATGAACCTTTGATTGTCTACATGTTTTTTAATGACTTTTTAACCACTAGCAGTGAGACTTTGGAATGACATGTATATCTTACAAATAAAGATCAGATTTTCTCTCTTTGAAAATACTTATTTTATTCTGTTTATACTTTGCCATATAGGAAGGACTTGTTAGCCTTCCCTCTAGTGAAGTATGACATAACATAACTAGGGTATTTCATTTAATGTATGTTAGTTACTCTTTCTTCCTTCAATAAAGTACAGCCACATAGATAAAAACCTCTGGATGGCCAAGAATTAGTTAAGGAAGACATGTATTTAAAAGCAAAAATTTTGTAATAGAATGGATTTTTTTGTAATGCATCTTTCATGTAGAACAAAATATTTTATGGTTAATAGAATAAATTTAGGTACTGTCCTAACTTAAATGAGTTTTATAAAAGTGTTCTCTTTAATCATCATGTGGACTTCAGCAGTATTTGGTGTATAATATATTTATAGAGTCTAATATTTTCCAGATTTTGCTTATATGTGGAAACATGTAATTGTAATTAAAATAATAAATATTAATGAATGTTTAATGTTGTAATTACATATAAATTCTGAAGTATTTGTCTATAAAGAAAAACTAAGCATCAAGGTAATGATAGTGATAACAGTAAATAATCATTATTAATATACTCATAAAATTCAATAGCTGGTGTAGTAACAGGAAATCACTTGGTGGTAACAAATAAATGTTAATGATTTGCTATTTTATTCTTTATTTGTGGACTATTCAGCTAAAAGGTGGTTGTAGTAGAATTACTATGCACTTCGAGTGCTATCTACCATTTTCATCAGATTTGGGTATTCTAGGAAGCTGTATATCATTTCTAGAGTTTAGGTATGCAGACTGATGGTGGAAAGGTAAAACAGAATAAGAAAACTTGGAGCATCCACCTTATTATGCCCATAATAGACATCAACCAGATCTTAATAAATTTTACAAAATCAGTCACGACGTACACTTTCTTACTTTATTACTTCTGTGTGTAGAAACAGCAAGAACACAAATGACCTGTGTGGCCATTTATTTAGAAAACTTTGAAAGTATGTAATGTGGAACAAGGTTCTTTGATGTACTGCATTATTTGTAGCACATTAAAGGAAAAAAGACATTTGCAAAAAAATTAAAAATGAAATATTGAAGGATTTTAATTATAAATGATTATTTTTGCATTTTCTAGGCAATTAAGTTGGAGTATTCAAGGTTGGTTAAATTGGCCCAAGAAGACACCCCCCCAGAAACAGATTATCGCTTGCATCATGTAGTGGTCTACTTCATCCAGAACCAGGCTCCAAAGAAGATCATTGAGAAAACATTGCTGGAACAGTTTGGAGATAGAAATCTGAGTTTTGATGAAAGGTAATATGAAAACAAAATATCTTAATTCATGTGCTAAAATTATACTTGTTTTGTTGTAGATCCCTAATGCAATTTTGGTATAATTATTTTATGCATATGTGAGCACATTTAAATATAGCACAAGATTTGATCTCAGCTAATTTGGATGTTGCTTTATAATTTCTCTAAAAGCCTATAATCATGTCCCTTTAAACTAAAAATAGTTACTAAAAATAATGTAGATAATTTTAATATATTTTAATTGTGAATCAGTAAATCACCCTCTTTATGAGACTCAGTCTTTTAGGAAAAAAAACATGATTTCTCAACTTCTACACCATGAACATATTAGGTTAAATAATTTTGTTGTCTGGGCTATCTTATGATTTGTAAGATATTTATCAACATCTTGACTTCTACCTGCTGGATGGCAGTAGCACCCCTAGATTGCAACAACATTAAATATCTTAAGATACTCCCATATAACCATTAGGGAGCAAAATCATCCTTCTGTGAGAATCACTGGGGGAAATTTTAGTCTTGTATATAAATATAGTAGTTAAAGCATTCACTAACAAAGAAAGCTTAGAGTGATTCACTTATTTTGATTCACCCAAAACTATCTTCTCTTAGAAATTTCTATAAAACTGCTAAAGTTGAAAATTAAAATTTTATCTAATTAGAATGAATGCCATTAGAACAAATTTAGACACCCCCAAAAAGGTCTAAGGTATCAAAAGTTACTTTAGTTTACAGAAACATTTATGCTGTTTCAATGTAATTACATTTTAATTCTGAAGTAGATGATTATCCTTTTGTGTCTCAAAAATACTGAATTTAAAAAGTGTAGCAGAGGACAATATGAGGGGAAACAAAGCAACTAGGATCAGTTGTTGCCTCATCTTGTGTCTACTGTGAAATTTAGGATTAAGTGAAGTAATATAAGTAAATGGTTTTGAACATATCTAGTAGAAAGTTGTGTGTTGAATGACTGTTAGCTATTGCTATTTGTATTATTAGTAGTATGTATGTCACTTAAAATTGTTACATTCATAATCAGAGCTTTGTCTGATTATGACCCTTGTTATCTAAGCTGTCAGTATCCTATGTTGCAATGAATATATGCCATTGACTTTGGGGGAGAAGTTTATGGGATAATCACATTGACTTTACAATTTTTTGCAAGTATCTGTCTGGGAACCCCAAGTAGTCAGTCCGTTTGGACAACCTGATTTCTCTTGTGCTTCAAAGACAAGAGTTAGGTGCATCTTATGTACCAAATATATGTTGTGGGAATTTCTTTAGTGTTGATTGTAATCAGAAAGTTCATTGAAATTTATTCTTACCTGAAGTAATAGGTCCAGTTTTTAAAGAATACTGCCATTTGAGGGAAAAAGAAGGTGCAATGGCTCTTGAGCTTAAAGATAAACATTATAAAAACCAAGTTTCATTTTACCCAGGCAAACTGTATTAATTAAATATAGTTTAAAAGCCATATGTAAATATAACACAGTAACTTTGAATTAAAATTATGGATGCTTTCTTTGTTGTGATTCAGCATTGGTTCAAAAACTACACTTTTCACTTTAAGGGTTATTTCCTCAAGCATATTATTCAGTGACAGTGGGTTTTAGTTTTACACATTGGGTGTAATGTAGTGTCATGTAGCGCACATTTTTCAGTTTTTATGGATTTTGCTTTTGATTTAGAAGTATATTTCTTTTATTTGAAGGTGTCACAACATAATGAAAGTCGCTCAAGCCAAACTAGAAATGATAAAACCTGAAGAAGTGAATTTGGAGGAATATGAGGTAATGTGCTATTTTGAGAGATTAAACTCTGGATTTCAGGTGTCATGTATTTTACTGATGTTCTTTTCATTTCAGCATATAAGTTCAAATTTATTATGAATGGTTAAAAAATTAAATGTTTAAGTCAATGCCCAAGTTACTAATACTTCTATAAATGATTGTAGTTTTAATGACATGTAGGCCAAAAAGTTTAAAACCAAAAGGTAAGTTTTTTGTTTTATGCCCAATTACTTATATTAAAATGAGTTTTTCTAGTTTATAAACAGTGTGGTAAATTGCATTGTTAGTTTTGAAGTTTTTATTACCTAATAGTGTCTATCAAAAGCCTACTGTTATGTCAAGCATTTTAAGCCATTTGCGTATGTAAACTGATTTAATCCAGACAGGAACTCTGTGAGGGAGATAGTAGTCTAATTATCGTTTTACATATGAGAAAATAAGGCATAGAATGTTGAAATAGCCTCAGATTCATTTTCAAAGCTAGAAGTTCATGATTTGGCTAACAGAACCTACATTCTTGGCTGCTTTACTATACTGACAGTGTGCTTTATATTCTCCTTCAACTTACTTTATCACATATTTTGGGAAAAGTTAAAGTTTCATTTTACTCATATGTTTTTGTCATTGTGAAGATGGTGCTTTGTGTGAGTGTACAACATACGTCCCCTTCTGTGATTGCTTGTAGAATTTGTATACAAATTCCTCCCTATATTAACTTTGTCTTTAAAAATTACATTTTGGTCTGAGAATAGAGAGTACTTGCCTTAGCATGTACAAGGTCCTGGGCTCAATCCCCAGTACTACAAAATAAATAAATAAATAGGTAGGTAGATAATAGATAGATAAAATATTTTTATTATAATTGACCTATTCAGGGACCTGATATTTCTTTAAGCTTTTAAATTTAACTATATATTATCTTTTTATTTATAAATCTAATGATTTTAACTTGCTTTCCCATATGCCTTTGATTAATATTTAGTCCCATTTATAAACTTGGTTACTTTATATTCCTTTAAATAATTAGTGTAATTTGCCACATTATCAGAGAAGAGGAAAATCCAGAAAAACACTATTTTCAATGAAAACTCTTAGCTAATTTTGTGTGTAAGGTAACTACTTTAATTTTCTAACAAGCACTTAAATTCACTAACAGTAAAAATAAAACCAAAACTATAGCAAATACATAAGATTATGAACATTGAAAGATTTAATTTTGTGATCAGGAAAAACATGGTAAGGCAACAGAACTAAGAAAAAAGTAAAATATTGAAAAAAGAAGAAACAGTCATCATTATTTGCATATTTTTGTGTCCAGAAATTTGAACAAAATCTACAGAGATTTATTATCATGAAAGAGCTTTCAAACACACAAATCTACTTTAAATGTTAATTTTATGTTCGTATTCCAGTAACAAATAATTAGAAAATGAAATTTATCAAAACTATTTAACAATGGCATCTAGTTCATAAAGTTCATTGCAATGTTTTTATTCTTACCTGAAAAGAGTACTTCAAAATAAATTGAACAAAATATGTGTATGACATCTGCAGAGAAAATTATGAAACTTTTTGGGAGAAATTAGAGACCTCAATAAATAAATGGATATACATAAGATATTTGAAAAACTGATATTGTAAAAAATGTTAGTTTTCCCCCAGTGGTTTATAGATTCAGTGTAGTTCCTATGAAAATACTATCAAATTGTTTTATGGAGCTTGTTTTAATGAGCTCTTCTGCTGCTGTAACTAAATGATCTGACCAGCACAATTATAGAGCAGGAAATGTTTATTTGAGGGCTCATGATTTCTGAGGTCTTATTCCTTAGAAGACCGACTCCATTCCTCGGGGCTCCAGGTGAGGCAGAACATCATAGCCAAAGAGCATGGCAGAGGGAAGCAGCTTGCATCCTCAGGAAGCTGAGGTGGGCAGGGGAGAGGGAGAAGAGCACTCATCTCCACTCTCCAGATACAAAATATATACCCCAAACTCTGTGCGAATTCCAATCTCCTCCAGCCACACCCTGCCACTTCAGTTACCACTCAGTTAATCCCATCTGGGGTAATTTAAATCACTGATTGAGTTAAGACTCACAACCCAGTCGTTTCTCCTCTGAACCTTCTTGTATTGTCTCATACGTGAGCTTTTGGGGGACACCTCACATTCAAACCATAACAGAGCTTGTTGATCTAATTGGAAAATTCTGTGGAAAAACAGAAATCCCTTTCTGAGACTTTATTGAAGAAGAGTATGGAAAGGATTATTTAGAAATCAGAACATACTGTCTTAAATAACTTTTAACTTTATAATATTAGCGTTAAGAAGAGGTAAATTAGAAGAATAGGGCAGACTTGAGGATTTAAGAACAGATTCACCCATATGTGGACATGTGTACCAGAAGTGACAAGAAAATAAACTGGGAAAAAAATAAAATTGAATTCCTTCTTCATTTCATATACAAAATCCATTTCACTTATACAAGTCTTTTGTATAAAGCTGTGTAAATGTCAACATGGACAGAAGCTCAAAGTTTTTATTTACACATAAAGGAAACACATTGACCGAGAGAATTTTATCGGAATATGCAATCTGGAGGCATAGATATTCAGAACATTTCCTCATGACCTTTAGGAACAAGTCAAATCACCAATAAGTTAATAGTGGCTCTAAATCTATGTCCTTTAAATTTGTTAATCTCTCTATCCACATTGTTCCTAAGGGTTTCATGTTCATCAGACTTGATTTTTTAATTATAATGTGATTCTACAGTTTACTTCCCAGGTTGCTTCAACAGATTGGATTCTAAATGTTTATTTGGAACCTTCCATATTCTCACTGCAGAGCCATTGAATTATACACAGCTATTTAAATGATGTTGTTTTGAATTCTGCTTATCTGTCATTCTGATCTCTTTTTTTTTTTTTTTTTTTGCTCTAAGTTCAGGAGTTACAAATCTTGATCTATAGACCAAATCTAGTTCATTACTTATTTTGTTAAAAAAAAGTTTCATCAGAATACCACCATTTGTTTTCATATTATCTGTGTCTGTGGTCACACTACAGTCTGAGTTGAGTAGCTTCAACAGAGATTGCATGGCATGGAAAACCTCAAAAATTTGCTCTTATCCATTTACCCAGAACTACTAATTAATTAATAGTGGTTAGTGATGACAACATGGAGTAGCAGTTTGAAAATACCTTCTCCAGCAAATCTAACTTTTATACTTGTAGAACAAAGTTTATGTTTGCTATCTAATAATATAAAAATTATGCCTTGAAAAGTTAAAATTAAGATTAAAAATTGTAAAATAGTTTATTGAGGGAGAAAATTGTTGGCCAGTATTCTGTATACATGTTTCATAATTGCATTTGCTTATAATGATGTATCTATAAAAGCTTTAATATTTTATTATCAGAATTCTCTGAGGTAAGTCCTATGTTGAATTCATAGTTTTCTTGAGTCAATTTTTAGTAAATAATTCAAGAAAATCATGATTTTGTTGCCTTCAAGATTTATAGGATACCAACTCAGAGTCACTTTAGACTATTACATGCCCTGTAAATTTGGGAGAGTACTTTGGGGGATACAATGAAATGTGAACTGCAACTGTCCTTTCACCATATCTCATGCATAGACTACTCAATTACAACATTTAAAATTTAATTTATCACAGATTTGGCAAAATTGAATAAATGTATTAATACATTTTTCTTTTAGTTCTTTAAAATTCCTTATCAAGTAATAGTTTCTAAACATTGAATTATGTTAAAGTAATAAATTAATTTTCTTCCTACCTTCAGTGCAATAGAGAATAATTTTCTGAAATGCTCTGATATCAAAACTTCTTGAGTGCAACTTTTTAGATTTTGGAGCATTTCAGATTTTGGATTTTGGGCCGAGAGATGCTCAGCTGGTAAAGTCTATGCAAATATTCCAAAATTTGAATAAACTCCGATATCTAAGACACTTTAGGTCCCAAACATTTCTGATAAATGATACTTATGCTGTCCTGTAGTAATATTTTAATAGTATGATTTCATACCTAAGAATTTTTAAGATAAAAATAAACCTATTGATAATCCAGTTTTTGCATTTTTACCTTTTAACTTAATTCCTGTTGATGCTTAATAATTTTCATACGTATTATATTCATTTGTTATTATATGCATATGATTATATATTCATTTACTTTCTAATTATGGTATCAATAATGTTGTGTGTTGGAAAGTAAAGTCTGATTTAGATCATTTATCTTCTGAATTCTTTATTTCTCTTAAATGGAATAATTTACAAACAATTTTATTTCAGTTTTAAATCTTACTGTTTATATTTTTAATTCTTTCTTTCACCTACAGGAGTGGCATCAGGATTATAAAAAATTTAGGGAAACAACTATGTATCTTATAATTGGACTAGAAAATTTTCAAAGAGAAAGGTAAGGCAAAGTGGACAAATAGGAAAAGATTTCTCTAATAGGAAAGATTTTATTCATAGTGTACGTTTTTTTGTTTGTTTGTTTGTTTGTTTGTTTTTTGATACTGGGAATTGAACCCAGGGACACTTAAGCACCAAGCCACAGGATCTCGCTGACAGGGTCCTTCCCAAATTGCTGAGGCTGGCTTTGAACTTGTGATCTTCCAACCTCAGCCTCCTGAGCCACCAGGATTACAGGTGTGTGCCACCACATCTGGCCAATTGTGTATATTTTAAATAAACATTTTTTTAGAACAATTTTTATTACAGAAAAATTGCAAATTTAGTACCAAGGGACCTCAAATACCATAAAATTGAATTAAGTCTGTAAGTTTGACATTAGTGTCATTTTTTTTATTAGCTCTGAGATACTACTCTTAAAGTTTAGGAAAAAATGGGAGTAGATCAAAGCCCAAATATTTGCTGGGAACCAAAGGAGCTAGTAGCCCTGCAGAGAACTTTCTGTTCCCTAGCTTCTCCCAACCATCACTGTGCTTTCCCATATTCTGAGTCTGATCTTAACTTAAATCAGTGGTGCTGGTTCCAGTGTCTTAACTCCCAGGTATCATAAAAATATATTTGTAGAAAACGTGTAAGCAATGTGACTGCAAACACACTTTAAGGTTCATTTAAATTTAAAATAAGATAATATTTATAATATTATCATTTTAATTATCATTAAGAATCAGGACGAATTTTGACTTAGGTGCCATTTCTTTTTTACTAGATTGCATTTACTTTATTTTCCACATACTACTTAATTTGTAGTTTTAACACTAATTTGACTAGAGATTGTTTGAGAAAGTGCTATAGTTTCAATAGAGTGTCTTATTGTGGCAAAAGAAAAAGAACTTTGAGTTGTTTCTTTTGTTTTAATAAAGTGTAACAAGCCCCCACTGAGGTAATGACTTTTTACAAGATGGACATGTACATCTAGTGACCATCAAACATGTGTTACAGTTTAAATCAGTTAAAATTATTAAAACTAAATTCCTGAGTCATACTGACCACATTTCTAATGTTCAACAGCCAAACCTGACTGGTGGCTGCTCTGTTGTGCAGCACCATACGACAGTTTGCTATTGTGGAGAGTTCTGTGGGTAGTGCTCTTCTAGAGTACAGCACTGTCATTTTTAGTTATCACTGTATTAAGAGTTACCATACAAGGGTTTTCAAGATGGCGGCCTAGAGGGTGGCTGCATTACGTGTTGCTCCAGAACTCAGGATTCAAGAGAGGAGATATTGAGACGCTTGGGACCAACTCAAAGTAGCCGGGTGACTCTCACCCCCTGGGGGGGCATCCCGGATGGGACGGGGGTCCCGGAACGCAGGAAACTTTGTGAAGTAGAACTGCCGGCGAGACGCCCCTCCCCCCGCTGGAGCGCCATAGAGGAGGCCGGCGGCACAGCGCTGGGACTCGGAGCAGCCACTGGGGCTCCGGCGGCTGCCCGGGGGAGGAGAGGCGGGGAGAACTGTGTGGACTCAGGACACCAGGGCCTGCCCTGAGGAGGAGGAGAGGAGCGTGGCCACTTGGATTCGGAGAGACTGCGCCAGAGCTGCAGGCGGTTGCCAGAGGAGAAGCCGCGCGGCGAGCTGTTTGGAATCAGAACGACGCTTCTGAACCCCGGGGCCTGCCCTGAGGACGAGGAGGAAGAGGAGCAGCCGCTTGGATTCGGGCGACTATACGGGAACTACAGGCGGTTGCCAGAGAAGGGGCTGCGTGGCGAGCTGTTTGGACCCTGACCACTTCTGAACCCCGGGGCCTGCCCGGAGGAGTAGGAGAAGGAGGAGAAGGAGCGCGGCGGGTCCTTTGGACTCGCAGTGACTGCATTAGCGCTCCAGGCGGCTGCTCAGAGGAGAAGGCGAGTGGTGAGTTATTTGGTCTTAAAGTGACAGCTCCTGAACACAGGGGGGCTGCCTGGAGGAGAAGCGTGGTGGGACGCTTGGTCTTGAGGGACCACACCAGAGCTCCGGGCGGTGGCCCAGAGGACCCGTGCAGCGGGTCACGTGGATTCAGAGCCACTCAGAGGGACTGCTCCTGAACACCCGGGGGGTTATCTGGAGAAGGAGGAGGAACGGGCAGGGTCACTTCGACTCGGAGTGATTGATTGCCCCGGGCTACGGATGGTTGGTGGGAGGAGGAGGCACGAAGTGAGTTTCTTGGACTCCTAGTGACCGCACCGGCATACTGGGCAGCTGTCTGGAGGAAGAGGCCTGTGGCGGGTCTCTGGGACTCAGAGCGATTGTTCGGGGCCACAGGTGGCTGCTCAGAGGAGGGGCCACGCAGCCAGGCGATTAGGTGCAGAACACGGTCCCAGGATCTAGGAGGCTTCTGGGTGGAAGAGCCGCACAGAGACAGGCTTAGGGCGGAGCGAAGGTTCCAGGCCTGTGGGCAAATTCTCTGAGGAGGGGCAGCCTAAGGAGATTCATCTGCGAAGGGTGAGGCTCCCAGGCCCAGGAGGTAGGGCCGGGCCCCTGGAAACTTTGCAGAGGAAGGCAGCCCAGCCCAGGCAGTAGATGTAAATTGAGGGGAACCTCTACGAGGAAACTGACCAGCGAGACCTCCCCACCGGGTGAGTCTTCCCTGCTGGGTGAGGTTTCCCACAAGGACGGTAAAACCAGAGGCTCAGGCCCAAACAGGCCTTGCCTCAGCCCACAGCCTAGGTCCCCTTTGGATGACCATTGGTCAACAAGTGGAGGCACCTCTGCCCACTAGCAGGGAATATACCCCACCTGAAGGCCACCACTCCTAGAGAGGCAGCTTCCTTGTGGAGCACCGCATTATCAACCTCCTCCAAGACTTCAGCCTACTGAAGGCTAAGAGGGGATATATATAGAAATCTTCAGGGTCATTGTAAATCAACAGAGGAAATCTGCAATATCTCAGCGGTCCACTGATATCTGAACAACATGAGAAAACAAGGAAAGAAAATGCTGCAAACAAATCTAGATGTCACATCAATAAAACCCAATGACAGCATGGCAGAAGAAATGACAGAAAAGGAGTTCAGAATGTACATAATTAAAATGATCAGAGAAGCAAACGAGGAGATGAAAGAGCAAATGCAAGCATTGAATGATGAGATGAAAGAGCAAATGCAAGCATTGATTGATCGCACCAATCGACAGTTAAAAGAGCAAATACAGGAAGCAAAAGATCATTTCAATAAAGAGTTAGAGATATTGAAAAAAAACCAAACAGAAATCCTTGACATGAAGGAAACAATAAACCAAATTAAGAACTCCATAGAAAGCATATCCAATAGGATAGAACACCTGGAAGACAGAACCTCAGACATTGAAGACAAAATATTTAACCTTGAAAACAAAGCTGAACAAACAGAGAAGATGGTAAGAAATCATGAACAGAATCTACAAGAACTATGGGATATCATGAAAAGGCCAAATTTAAGAATTATTGGGATTGAGGAAGGCCTAGAGAAACAAGCCAAAGGAATGAACAACCTATTCAATGAAATAATATCAGAAAATTTCCCAAATCTGAAGAATGAAATGGAAAATCAAGTTCAAGAGGCTTACAGGACTCCAAATACACAAAATTACAACAGACCCACACCAAGGCACATTATAATGAAAATACCTAACATACAAAATAAAGACAGAATTTTAAAGGCTGTGAGAGAAAAGAACCAAATTACATTCAGGGGGAAACCAATACGCATATCAGCAGATTTTTCAATCCAGACCCTAAAAGCTAGAAGGTCCTGGAACAACATTTTTCAAGCCCTGAAAGAAAATGGATGCCAACCAAGAATCTTATACCCAGCAAAACTTACCTTCAAATTTGACGATGAAATAAAATCCTTCCATGATAAACAAAAGCTAAAAGAATTTACAAAAAGAAAGCCAGCATTACAGAACATTCTCAACAAAATATTCCATGAGGAAGAGATGAAAAACAAAGAAGCAAATCAGCAAAGGGAGGAATTATCCTAAAGGAATTGTCAAAAAAAGGAGGAAACAAGTTGTGTCAAACAAATAAATAAACAAAATTTTAAAAATGAACCAAATGACCGGGAAACCAAATCATATCTCTATAATAACCCTGAACGTTAATGGCCTGAATTCATCAATCAAAAGACATAGACTGGCAGACTGGATTAAAAAGAAAGATCCAACAATATGTTGCCTGCAAGAGACTCACCTCATAGAAAAAGATACCCATAGATTAAAGGTGAAAGGATGGGGAAAAACATACCATGCACATGGACTCAGCAAAAAAGCTGGAGTATCCATCCTCATTTCCGATAATGTGGACTTCAAGCCAAAGTTAGTCAGAAGGGATAAAGAAGGTTATTTCATACTGCTTAAGGGAAGCATAAATCAGCAAGATATAACAATCATAAACATCTATGCCCCAAACAGTGGCTCATCTATGTATGTCAAACAAATCCTTCTCAATTTCAGAAACCAAATAGACCACAACACAATAATACTAGGTGATTTTAACACGCCGCTCTCACCACTGGACAGATCTTCCAGACAAAAATTGAGCAAAGAAACCATAGATCTCAACAACACAATTAATAATTTAGACTTAACGGACATTTATAGAATATTCCATCCAACCAAGAGTGAATACACTTTCTTCTCAGCAGCACATGGATCCTTCTCTAAAATAGACCATATATTATGCCACAAAGCTAATGTTAGCAAATACAAGAAGATAGAGACACTAGCATGTATTCTATCAGATCATAATGGATTGAAGTTAGAAATAAATGAAAGAGTAAAACACAGAAACTATTCCAACATCTGGAGGTTAAACAATATGCTATTATATGATGAATGGATAACAGAAGATATTAAGAAGGAAATTAAAAAATTCTTAGAGGTAAATGAGAACAAAGAAACATCATATCAAAACCTCTGGGACACTATGAAAGCAGTACTTAGAGGGAAATTTATTTCATGGAGCGCATTTAATAAAAGAAGTAAAACTCAACAAATAAACAACCTAACACTACAGCTCAAAGCCTTAGAAAAAGAAGAACAGAACAGCACCAAAAGTAGTAGAAGACAGGAAATAGTTAAACTCAGAGCTGAAATCAATGAAATTGAAACAAAAGAAACAATACAAAAAATTGACAAAATAAATAGTTGGTTCTTCGAAAAAATAAACAAAATTGATAAACCTTTAGCCACACTAACAAAGAGAAGACGAGAGAAAACCCAAATCACTAAAATTCGGAATGAACAAGGAAATATCACTACAGACAGGATGGAAATACAAAACATAATTAGAAGCTATTTTGAAAATCTATACTCCAACAAAATAGAAAATTTCGAAGACATCAACAGGTTTCTAGAGACATATGAATTGCCTAAACTGAATGAGGAGGACATAAACAATTTAAATAGACCAATTTCAAGTACTGAAATAGAAGAAGTCATCAAAAGCCTACCAACAAAGAAAAGTCCGGGACCAGATGGGTTCTCAGCCGAGTTCTACAAAACCTTTAAGGAAGAGCTCATTCCAATACTTCTCAAAGTATTCCATAAAATAGAAGAGGAGGGAACCCTCCCAAACTCATTCTATGAAGCCAATATCACACTGATACCTAAACCAGACAGAGACTCATCAAGGAAAGAAAATTTCAGACCAATATCCTTAATGAACATCGACGCAAAAATTCTCAACAAAATTTTAGCAAATCGCATACAAAAACATATTAAAAAGATAGTGCACCATGATCAAGTGGGTTTCATCCCAGGGATGCAAGGTTGGTTCAACATCAGGAAATCAATAAACGTAATTCACCATATTAATAGACTTAAAGTCAAGAATCACATGATTATTTCAATAGACGCAGAAAAAGCATTTGATAAAATACAGCACCCCTTCATGCTCAAAACACTAGAACAAATAGGGATAGTGGGAACATTCCTTAATATTGTAAAGGCCATTTATGCTAAGCCCATGGCTAATATCATTCTAAATGGTGAAAAGCTGAAAGCATTCCCCCTAAAAACTGGAACAAGGCAGGGATGCCCTCTTTCACCACTTCTATTCAACATCGTTCTTGAGACTCTGGCCAGAGCAATTAGACAAACCAAAGAAATTAAAGGGATACGAATTGGAAAAGAAGAACTCAAACTATCCCTGTTCGCTGATGACATGATTATATATTTAGAGGAACCTGGAAATTCCACCAGAAAACTCTTAGAACTCATAAGTGATTTCAGTAAAGTAGCAGGTTACAAGATCAATGCCCATAAATCCAACGCATTTTTATACATAAGTGATGAATCTTCAGAAAGAGAAATTAGGAAAACTACCCCATTCACAATAGCCTCGAAAAAAATAAAATACTTGGGAATCAATCTCACAAAAGAGGTGAAAGACCTCTACAATGAGAACTATACAACACTAAAGAAAGAAATTAAAGAACACCTTAGAAGATGGAAAGATCTTCCATGTTCTTGGATAGGAAGAATTAATATTGTCAAAATGGCCATACTACCTAAAGTGCTATACAAATTCAATGCAATTCCAATTAAAATCCCAATGACGTACCTTACAGAAATAGAGCAGGCAATTATGAAATTCATCTGGAAGAATAAGAAACCCAGAATAGCTAAAGCAATCCTTAGCAGGAAGAGTGAAACAGGGGGTATTGCAATACCAGATCTTCAACTCTACTACAAAGCTATAGTAACAAAAACGGCATGGTATTGGTACCAAAATAGAAAGGTAGATCAATGGTACAGAATAGAGGACACGGACACAAACCCAAATAAATACAATTTTCTCATACTAGACAAAGGGGCCAAAAATATGCAATGGAGAAAAGATAGCCTCTTCAACAAATGGTGCTGGGAGAATTGGAAATCCATATGCAACAGAATGAAACTAAACCCATATCTCTCACCATGCACGAAACTAAACTCAAAATGGATTAAGGACCTCGGAATCAGACCAGAGACCCTGCAGATTATAGAAGAAAAAGTAGGTCCAAATCTTCATCTTGTTGGTCTAGGACCAGACTTCCTTAACAGGACTCCCATAGCACAAGAAATAAAAGCTAGAATCAACCACTGGGATAGATTCAAACTAAAAAGCTTTCTCTCAGCAAAGGAAACTATCAGCAATGCGAAGAAAGAGCCTACAGAGTGGGAGAATATCTTTGCCAATCATACTTCAGATAGAGCACTAATCTCCAGAATCTATAAAGAACTCAAAAAACTCTACTCCAAGAATTCAAACAGTCCAGTCAACAAATGGGCTAAGGAAATGAATAGACACTTCACAGAAGAAGATCTACAAGCAATCAACAAACATATGGAAAAATGTTCAACATCTCTAGTAATAAGAGAAATGCAAATCAAAACCACCCTAAGGTTCCATCTCACCCCAATTAGAATGGCGATTATCAAGAATACGAGCAACAACAGGTGTTGGCGAGGATGTGGGGAGAAAGGTACACTCATACACTGCTGGTGGGGCTGCAAATTAGTGCAGCCGCTATGGAAAGCAGTGTGGAGATTCCTTAGAAAACTTGGAATGGAACCACCATTTGACCCAGCTATCCCACTCCTTGGCCTATACCCAAAGGACTTAAAATCTGCATACTACAGAAATACAGCCACATCAATGTTCATAGCTGCTCAATTCACAATAGCCAGACTGTGGAACCAACCTAGATGCCCTTCAATTGATGAGTGGATAAAGAAACTGTGGTATATATATACTATGGAATATTACTCAGCCATAAAGAATGATAAAATTATGACATTTGCAGGCAAATGGATGAAATTGGAGAATATCATGCTAAGTGAGATAAGCCAATCTCAAAAAGCCTAAAGGACGAATGATATCGCTAATAAGTGGAGGTTGACACATAATGGGGGGGAGGGAAGGGTTAGAGTTAGGGTTAGGGAGGGGGGCAAGTATAGAGGAAGGAACTACTGTATAGAGGGTAAAGAGGGGTGGGAGGGGTGGGGGGAAGGGAAAAAAATAACAGAATGAATCAAACAACATTGCTCTATGTAAATTTATGATTACACAAATGGTATGCCTTTACGCCATGTACAAACAGAGAAACAACATGTATCCCATTTGTTTACAATAAAAAAAAAAAAAAAAAAAAAAAAAAAAAAAAGAGTTACCATACAAAAGAAAAAGCAGTGTTTTACATAACATTGTGTTTAAGTAGATAAGCATTATTAAGGTTCCAGTCACTGTGTTGTTTATAATTCACTTTGCTCATTAAAATGGACACACTGTTTTGATTAATAGCTCCATTTATTAGTGAGTTTAGTCAAGGTTTTATTGATATATGAATATTTACATCCAGGATTTCTGAGATTTGTACTTATGGAGCAAAATAATAATGTGGTCTTAAAATCGAATAGTGTCTAAGGTCAAAAAAGCACTGCAGTTTTACAGATAAAGAATCGAGGCTCTACAGAAATGTAATTAACCTTGTCAAGGTCATTCAACTAATAAGGGAAGAAAAATTAATATGGACACCATATATTCTTATATTTTCGTGAAATATGTACAAAAAGTATGTTGAGACAGGAGGATTGCTTGAGCCTAAGTATTTGAGTTCAGGCTGGGCAATATAGCAAGATACTGTCTCAAAAAAATTAATTATTTATCTCATTCAATAAGAATTAAAAAGGCGAAAATGTCATTTTGTAGTCAGTTGCATAGCTTCCACCTTAGTTTCTCCTAAAGTCTGTTAGACTTCTTAAAGTTTGTTAAAAGACCTCCAAAGATATAACTTGGAAGAATGTTTACATTTCCTAATTTGCTTTGTAGTTCTCAGATTGGTACTTGTTTATCAAGTCAGTGTTTATTAGATTCATTGAAAATTAGTAATGATGACAAATAATATGGTGTTTATGAGAAATGTTAGTCTTATGACTTTCTTAAACAATGTTACCATAACTTGCCCTGTATAAAATATTACCAAAAGGTTGTGTCAAACCTGTTTTTAATGAAAACGTAAGAATTGAAACCCTTCAGTGAAATTCTTGTTGATGAGTCCTTGTCACTTCAATTGGAGTCAATGTTTTAGGAACTGAGTTTATCAATCTTTTTTGTTGTCATTATTGTTCTGGGGAGTGAACCAAAGGGCATTTGGGCATTTTCCCACTAAACAGTATTCCTGGTCTTTTATATTTTTTATTTTGAGACTCGGTCTTGCTAAGTCAACCAGGCTGGCCTCAAATTTGACTCAGCTTCCCAAATTGCTGGGATTAAAGGTATATTGCCATTGCCCCAAATTACATGGTCTTATTTTATAAGTAAGAATGTAGTAACTAGATTGCTGAATTTTATTTTGAATTTTTATATATTCATAAGCACTTTAAAAGTTGATAAGATGTTTAAGCATTTTGTACCTCTTAGTGAAGAGTTGTACCAAGATCATAATTTCAGAGCTATTCTCAGAGTGGTGACTCAGGTCTATGAGGCCAGATATTAATATCATTCAGGAGAGAGATCTTTTTTATAGGAAATGTTATAGTTATGGTTATAAAAGGAAAGATAGAAGAACCAGTTTTTTATTAAATAGCCAACAACTGCAATTTAATAGTATAACACAACAGTTAGTATTAGTACTTCTCTTTTTCATTATGAAACAAAATCTTTAGTTGGAGAATATGTTTATTAACATATTATTTCAACATAAAGTTTCACACTCAGGTTTTCTCCAAAACAAATCCCTAGGAAAAGGCATTTTTAAAATAACATTTAAAAATTTATTTATCACAATGGCTTCAGATGTATAATTTGTTTTGTCATGAATGTGTATATTCATTTTCAAATAATTTTACACTTAATATTTGAGTATGAAAATAATTTGTTTCATATCTGAGCAAAGAAAGCAAATAATAAACAGTAACATTGATTTGGCAGCATAGAGTTTAAAAAATATTCTTCTATAATATTTTATTTTTTAGGATGTTATATTTCTCTGCATTAATCTGTGAGAATATAACATTAATAACTGGATAAAACAAAAGGCAATATCTTTCACATTTTAGTTGTACAAATACATGACTAATACTTTTTCTTTAACATGTTAGGACAGTAATTGTTTTCAATAAAAGCACAATAGTCTATTAGACATTTTCCCTTCTGTTTTCAAGCCTGGTTTGAACTTCCTGACTTTTAGGCTTATTTTTTTTTAGGCTTACTTTTAGGTTATGTGTATAACCTAACACATAAACTTCGCACTTCAGCCTTTTGTGTTATTGACGGTATTCTTTTTATTTTATCCCATAGATTTCCCAGATTTAGAAGAACCCTTTCCTTTTTCCATTTCCCCCATTACCTTTGGATATTCTTTCTTCTGTCTTCTACATTTTTCTCAACAACTAGAACTGTGTATGTACATACAGAAAATCCGACAAGAAGTCACTACGTGTACCAGAGAATATTTGTGATCATGAAACAAAGGATCCCAATCCATCCTTCACACAGAAATGGTGCTGTTTTTAAACAAGTAGTTGGCTTTCATACCAGTCCTAATTTTGGAAGGACTGGATGACATCAGAAAAATAAGTTGGGCCCAGTGGTACACACCTATAATCCCAGTGGCTTAGGAAGCAGGTGAATTTCAAGTTCAAAACCAAAAGAGAGAGAGAAAGAGAAAAAAATGCAAAAAAGACTTGGTGCTGATTTTATCAGCTGTGGCCTCTTCTCTGAGCTTGTATTAATTTCTACAATCTGGTTAATCTGGTTTTTTTTTTGTTTGTTTGTTTGTTTTTTTAACTTTTAAAACATATTTGTCTTCTGGTTTCATGTGTTGCTATTGCTTAGGAGATATTCTTGGGCGTATAGTGCATTGGTTTAATCATATACTTAAATTGTTTTGCAATTATAATTGACTTTTCTTTAAAAAACTGAAATGCTAATAATTACTGTTTGTTTTTCATTTTTAAGTTATATAGATTCCTTGCTGTTCCTTATCTGTGCTTATCAGAATAACAAAGAACTCTTGTCTAAAGGCCCATACAGAGGACATGATGAAGAGTTAATATCACATTATAGAAGAGAATGTTTACTAGTAAGTTGAATGCACATTGTATGTTTACGATTTTGTCTTACTTTGGGCACATTTTCTTGACTAACATGTAAGTGATTGACTATGAATCCTGGCAGGGTAAGAACCACAATGATGTCTATACATTGGGTCTGTTCCCTTAAGATGACAAAATGCACCAAGTGCATTATCCTCCTCCTATAGTTCCAGGTATTCCACATTTTAAGCTGGAAATGTTTCTAGAATGAGAATTCATTGTTTTCATGTATGTTTAGATTTCATCATTACACTACCTACCACTCTTGTCTTTGGTGGGCAAAGAGGCGCTACATAGATCTTGAGGAAAAATTGTCACAGAAACAAAGCATAGATGTTCTGAGATTTTGTAAATGGTGATATACTTGTTGTATATAATGGCAAAGAATTCACTGTGAGATTTTTTTTGTGCCTGGATTTTGTAGTTTTTCTCCCAAATGATTTTATTATGTCCTGAAATATTAGTATTATTACAAACTCCAGAAGTTACTTTAAAGAATTCTTTTTACACCAGTTTATTTAACTCCAGATATCTGGAGTACTCTGTTGATGTTCCTTGAATCAGCTAGCCTTCATTTAAAAAATAAGAAATTCCATTGAATTTCTTTTATTAGATTTCACTGAGTTAACTGGTGACATCATTCTGTTCTATATTGTGAACTTCTAAGTTGTATTTGTTTTCTTTTTTAAAACATAGAGACAAAGATATTTGAAGAGTGTATATTTTTTGAACCCATAATAGGTTTGTTAAATGGACAAAGTGTACTTTAAAAAACTTAAAATGATCTGCTGTTGAAATGTTTTCTTTCAGTACAATCACAGCTTTAACTAGTTTTAATGTACAATTAAAATATTTGAATGGGAATATTAGTTTAAAATCTTACTGTTTAGCTGTTTTTTTACTGCATTTGAGTGCATTTTCAAACTTAAAATTGTTGGTTTTATATCCATTGACAATGGTATTATGATCTATTATTATTATTATTATTATTATTATGGCTCTGGGGATCAAACCTAGGACCCCACATATGCTAGTTATGCAGCCTGCTGCTGTGCTATATCCCCAGCCCTGAGAATGTTACTTTGACCAGTTTAAAGGGCTTTTAAATATTCCCCTGAGAAGGAATACTTGAATTATGTGTATTTTGGCTTTAAAAAAATTCAGAGTTGTATTTAAGTACATTGAGACAGGCATTGAATGTATTAGAGTGGTTTTAACTTAGAACAGTGAATTTGGGGGCTATGGAAATATGTTTATTATACCTGATTTTAAATTAAATGCAACCCATACTTGATGATTGCTTTTAAAGAATTCAAAAAATGGTAAAATGTTTCTCTTCATTTTTAATAGTAAAGCAGTCACACTTAGTTGTTTCATACAGGGATTTGGATGAAACTGCATGAGAAGTGTTCATTTCAGGTTTTTTCACATTGTATGTTTACTGAGAATCAAGTTCTAAGCAATACAGAGATGAGTAAGACACATTTCCTTTCCTCAGAGAACTCAATCTGATAACAGACATATACAAACAATTTTTATATTCCAGATTAAGTGCCATTTGCAAAACAAGATGTCTAGCATTGTTGGGAAGAATTTTAAGAGATAGATAAACACTGATCTGGATCTCCTTGAATAAATATAGAGAAGGGAGAATGTCATTCAGGTCAAAGAGACACCAAGTGAAAAGTCCTGGAATGCAAACAATGGAACATGAAGATGGATTTATTGTGGCTTGGATATGGAGGAGGCGCTAGGTGGAAGTGCCAAACTGACAGCACTTCTTGGTGGCAGACTGTGAAGAAGCCTACCTGTCATGTTTATCAGTTTCCATCAGTATAAGTTTGACTAAGTTTACTATCGTTAGTTTTGTTTTCAGAAAATAATTCTGGCAGTAATTGACAGTTCCTGTTTGTAGATCAGTTTGTAGCATATGGTGTGTACATAGCAAAAACTTGTTGAGGGAAAAAATAAATAATTACTTTTACATTTGTAAACCAGTGAATATAATAATATGTATTTGTTCGACTTTTATACAGGAGATGATGATGAGTTTCTCAATTTATAGTATTCTGAATTTATTTGTTTTTAAAATTACTTTGAATGCTTATAATATTTTTGAACTGGGAAAAGTTCATCCTGAAGAATTAAAAAATGACCTTTAGAATGATAATCAAAGTAATAGAAGCTGAACAACACTTCAAAAAAGTTTTTAACTTTTCTGCTTTTACTTTGATTTCTATTGCTATTATATGCACAATTTTTAAGAAAAAATTTTTTCAGTGCTACAGTAGATTGTTTTTCTTCACTGCTATTTGTTCACTACTGTTTGTGAGCATACCTATTATGTTGTTTTTAGTATTAACATTTATAGGTGTTTTATTTAATTAAAAAGGAAATAAAACTTCTTATTTTTTTATTTTTCCCATTGCATTAAGAAATTGAATGAGCAAGCTGCAGAACTGTTTGAATCTGGAGAGGATCGAGAAGTAAACAATGGTTTGATTATCATGAATGAGTTTATTGTTCCATTTTTGCCCCTGCTACTGGTGGATGAAATGGAAGAGAAAGATATACTTGCTGTGGAAGATATGAGGAATCGATGGTGTTCATACCTAGGACAAGAAATGGAATGTAAGTTTACACAATACTGATGAGTACCTGAGTTGCTAGGATCAAAAGTTTTTAAAATATTTATTCTTGCCATTTTTACATTCTATAGTATTTTTATGTTCCCCTCATTACTGATTTTTCCCTATTTATAAATTAAGCTTTGTGCATTGCTGTTACCATTTGTATTTTTATCTCTTCCACAAAATGGCAACTACTTTACATATTTCCATAATGAAACATCAACTGACCACTGCTACTTAATCATAATTGCTGATGATCTTTTGATAATTTTTGTTTTGATACATCTCATTGTTTGTGTTGCAGCAAACCTCCAAGAAAAGCTGACCGATTTTCTGCCAAAACTGCTTGACTGTTCAACGGAGATTAAAGGTTTCCATGAGCCACCAAAGTTACCTTCCTATTCCACACATGAACTCTGTGAGCGCTTTGCCCGAATCATGTTGTCCCTCAGTCGAACTCCTGCTGATGGAAGATAAACTGCACACACACTTTCCCTAAACACACTGTATAAACTTTTTTTTAGTTCTTAACCCTTGCCTTCCTGTCACAGGGTTTGCTTGTTGCTGCTATAGTTTTTAACTTTTTTAATTTTAATAACTGCAAAAGACAAAATGACTATACAGACTTTAGCCAGACTGAAAATAATAAAGCTGAGAATCGCATGGCGCTCAGACTTTGTTTTAACCAGAACTGATGTATAATTATAAATCTGATTTTATTATGGCAAAACTATGCTTTTGCCACCTTTCTGTTACAGTGTTACTTTGCTCTCATCTTTTCTTTATCAGCGGCTTTCCATTCAGTCTGGATCCTTCCATGACGACAGTCATTTTAAGTATTCAGCACTTGTGTACGATACATAATATTTGGTAGCTTGTAAATGAAATTAAAGAATAAAGTTTTATTTATGGCTACCTATGTGTTTGTAAGCAGGTATATTGTATATTAGTTCATTGTTTTAGCTATAATATATAAATGAATTTTGTCTGGGAATTAAGATTGGGTGATGAGTAGATTAGTACAGTCTTTATTTTGCTATAATCGGAGCATACTGGAAAATTACTAGGTATTTGACACTTAAAATATTTCTATATTTTTTACTAAGTTGTTGAACTTAGGATGGTACCTAAACTTGTTACGAATTCAATCGGATTCACTAAAGTGAGCATCCTGTTTTTTAAGTCAAAGTACACTGAAACTTTTAATCTTTTCTTAGATTAGCCTTTTGTTTTTTGTATATTTACAAATAATATAGCAAAGTAATTATTTCAAGAGAAACCTGAAAGAGTACTTGAATAAGGGCTATTTGTGACACTTAAAAGAAATATGTATGCACACACACACATAATCACAAACACACGTACATACACACATTTTTTCTTCATAATGGAGTACAATGTTTTGCATTATATAATCATTCTATTTTTGTAAATTGTATATCACTTTAATTGAAAATGTTCTCTGCTAATCAATGCTGTGAAATGAAGTTGATATTGTTTAATTAGAAGTCATGAGTATCTTAACTGTTTTTATTTACTTTAATCTTCAAAAAGGAAAAAGCTGTAGAATATTTTGTAGATGGAACTACTGTTTAAGATTAATGAAATAATATTGTGAATGAAAATCAAGTCAATGCTTTAAAGGTAATGATGTTACCAACAATCTATTTTTGAATTTATAAAAATTTCTTATAAATGATAACTTTGTTAGCATAGTAAAATATATCATTATGCTATGTCTATGTTTGTTACAGCGTCGCCAAAACTAGTACTTTTTATAAGTGCCTTTCCTAAAACATCCTGGATAGAGGAGGAAGAAAAAAATAATAATCTATCATATGGTACTTTTTATAAAGGTATCATTGTATTGGTAGGGTGTAATGACAAGAAATTGGTTCTATTCCTGTTGTAAAGTTAGATTTTGCAAATTGTAGCTATCAAAATATTTGGGTGTGCAATTTAGGCTCTCTACTAAAGAGAATTCTATTTTGGTTTTCAATTCCTGTTAAAAGTTTAGAAACTTCATATATATTATTGTAGCTTTTGTAAAGTATCTTCAAAATTTTTATAATGCTCTACCACAGTGGTTGAGTTGTTTTTGTTATGTGTATAATTGATCAGCAAGACACAAAAGTGCTCACATACCATATGGAAATCATTCCAAGGAATCATGTGGCCCTTGCACTGAAGGTAAGTATTATTACTGTTTACTTTGTACTTAAGAAACAGTCCTAGAAATTATTTCAAAACAACTTATTTAAAGAAGTGACTTTTTTCCAAACCTAGGGAAACAGCTTTTTATATTGAATTTTAATCTAGTCTTAAGATTTATGTTGGTAAAATTTTTCTATATAATTTATTGAGTTAGTATAACTAGTAGTTTAGGATTGGAACCTCATAGAACTATTGTCAGTGGCAGGTTTGATTTTACTTTAAATGATTCTCATTTTGGTCACTGCATTACTCTCTTCCAGTCCTCAAAATTTAAGTTTTGAAATAACTTATAGAATTCAAATAGAACTTGAGACCAAGTAGGAACTTCTAATAAACACATAGTTGAAGGATACAGTAGCCATGAGTGAGCCTTAGTACTTACCACATTCACTAAAATACAGTTAGTTCATAGTCACACTAAATTAGTACTTCTCCAAGTGTAGCTTCTTGAACAGCAGCCTGTGGAATCTGGAAACATGTTAGAATTGACAATTCTTAAGCCACCACCTCAGGACTGTGAATTCAGAAACTCTTCAAGTTATGTGTCCTAACCAAATCCTTCATATGATTTTAACATCTGCTAAAGTTTGAGAGTCCTTGCACCAGATAAAATTCTTGGTAGCATTTTGTACAACTTAAATTTATGCTGTTTAATTTCCAGTCACCTGGGATTCTTTACTGGCAGCTTTTTCACAGCTTTCTCATTTGTAGTTTCAAGAAAGTGACCATAATTTATTTTTTTTTAATTGTTACTTTTTGCTTCATTTTAAACTTAACTGAGAGTAAGGTAAATTTTTCTTCTCTTTTATTTGGTTCTCCAGAAGTTCAGTGTCTTTGTTTTGTGATTTAGATTAGTTGACTTACCTGTAATTCCTACCTCATCCCCCAAAATACAAAAACTTAGATGGTTGGGGGGTGGTGAGTTGGAGTAATCTTGTGCGGTTTTACGTTTTATTTTGCTTTACGTTGTTAGATAGATTAAACACTGTTTGTTGTGGTCATGATAACTTATCCAAAGTGCATGTATTATTCTGCTAGGGATGTTATAACAAAATACTACAAAGGTGGTGACTTAAATAGCAAGTTTATTTTTTGCTGGTTCTTGAGGCTGGACATCCAAGATCAAGGGGTTAGTGGGTTTGATTTCTCCCAAGACCTCTCTTGGCTTGCAAGATAGTGGCCTTCTCCCTTTCCCCTTACCTGACCCTCTCTGCATACATCCATGGTGTATTCTTCTCTTTTCACAGGGACACTAGTTCCTATGGACTAGGGCCCCACCCCTAAGACCCTGTTTAACCTTAGTTGCATCCTCAGAGGCCCTACCTTCAAACACAGTCACATTGGGATTTATGGTGTCAACATGAATTTTTTGGTCACCAGTCTATAACAGTATGATTTATACTTCCTAACCAGAGTAAGAGTGGGATTGTTAGCATCTTTTCTTTTGCCTTAAGATGCAGTGCAAATATCTATAGGTCTGCTCTTTCATCTGCCTGTTTTTTAAAACCTTAAGCTTTATTCAAAAAACACTTAAAATTATAGCAATAAAAATTACAAATTGCCCACAATGTTCTTATATAATCATTCAGTATTTTCATTGAATAGTTTGTTAAATGAATGAAAATAATCCATGTTGAATTTTGTGTCTTTTTCATCCATTTCACCTAACATTATACCACAGATGTTTATTTTGCTAGTGTTCTTACTCCATGACCCTTTTTTATTCCCCCCTTTACTCATACACACATAAATGGTGATGGGTTTGTTGTTGTTTTAGTGGAGGTTGGTAGGGGAGAGAGTTATTTACAAAAATGAAGTAACTGTCTTTTTTTTACGAATCATTTCTTTCTTTTCAGTACTTTCTAGCCTCTTTTTGTTTTGTTTTGGTTAGACTGACAATAAAAAAAAAACAGGATAGACACTGATAATAATAAGAATGAATGAGTCATGATGGAGGGAATTATGTACAATTGAATACACACATGCAAAAAGGTTAAATATCCATATTTGTTCCAAGTACTGTTCTTCTTAAAGACTATTTCAGACCTTCACTGCCATCCACAAACTCTTATTCAGTCGGCTGTTGTAACACTGGGTGATCTTTCTTTGCCTTACCAAGAAAGTTATGAAAATTAGACATGATTTTCCTTCACTTTTGTACCTCCCTTTCTGTATTATTTACAGTTAATTATTCATTAACCAGAATGTAAGTAAGGGATGGGCATTGTTGATAACTCAATAGTATGAAGAAAACACAAATAAAGGAAAAGTGTATACAGTGAACTTAGAAATTTAATTAGAATGTACTCATTATTTTGAGGTTATGTTTTTTCTTCAGAAATAATACAAAAAGCTCACTTTTTTCACCCTATACTGGCAGAAAACCTTTACAATATGTTTGTCCTTCAGCAAATGCTTCTCATTTCTTTCAGGAAACTAGAAAACTAGACAAGTGTCCGTATATCCCTGGTTATACATAAGGCGTATTACAGAGGTTTCCTATCATGTTTGTTTGTTTGTTTGGTACTAGGGATTTAGGGATTGACCCCAGAGGTACTTTAACATTGGGCAATATCCCCAACCCTTTTTATTTTGAGACAGGGTCTGCTAAATTGCCAAGCCTGGCCTAGAATTTGTAACCCTCCTGCCTTAGTCTTCTGATTCATGGTTGTTCCTGTACCTAGCCTCATGTGTATTCTTGAAAGCCTTCTTAAGTGGGAACTGGTTCAAAAACATTGGGTTAAGTAGTTGCTTTTCCAATTTTAATTTATCTAACCGTTACCTGTGACCTTACTTTGAATGTCTGTTACTGAGCCAAGCTCAAGCCAGGTAGATGGATTTGCTTTTCATAACTATTACTACCATTTCGTATGTGAGAGGCAGGGAACTTAAAATTGTTTTACATCTCCTCATCTCTACAGCATACCCATTTTGGCTTGTACTCTTGCCAAAGCAATACACAAATGTTTTTCAGTCCTTAACTTATTGGTGTCCTCTCCCCATCTTTCTCTCTCTCTCTCTCTCTCTCTCTCTTTCACTCTCTGTCTAGCTATCTATCTCCTGAATGGGTTATGAGTGTGAACTCTGGACTCTGGAAGTAAACTGTCTGGATTCAGATTTTGGCTCTTAATCACTGTGTATTAACCTTGAATGGATGATTTAACTTATTGTGTCTCAGTTTCTTCATCTATAAAATGGAGATTACAATTAAATTCATTTGGAGGATTCTTTTAAGATTAAGTGTGTCTCTCCATATAGAACATTTAGAAAATTTCTTCCACAGAATGAATATTAAATATTTGACAGCCACCCCCCCCCCCTTTATTTATTTTTTATTTAATTTTCTGCAATCTGGTGATACCTCTTGCTCCTGGTCTTCAGGACCTTTCCTGAAATAGACCTCTTTGAGTCACTCTAATCCTGCCTATATTCCTTCTTGTTTCCTTTTCTTTCTACTTCTTAAATGTTACTGTTACTCAAAGCAGAGTGCTCGGCCCCCTTCTTACTCTTTTTCTCTCTCCCAGATGGTCTTGTCTACTAATTTGTCTTCCCATTCTGCCTACGTAATTCACACATCAATATTTTCTAACCAAAAGTTTCTTGTTCTGGATTGATAAATATTTCCAGTCCTTTGTACTGAGATGTTTCAGAGGCACTTTAAACTTTGCACATCCAAACTGAATTCATCACATCCCCAAATCTGATTCTTATATATTCTCTACATGAATGATATAATAATCTATAAATGAGGAATTTAAAATTTTTCATTTATTAGCAATGTTGACTAGGTGGATTTCTAGATACCTCCTCACTAGTACATCTGTGAGGCTTCTCACTTGATTGGACTATAGGATCTATCTCTGAGTAGCCTCTTTGCCCTTGCCTCTTTTTAGTCCATCTTCCAAACTGTTGGCAGAATAATATTTCACAGTGAACTAGTGGACTGAATTCCTGTAAAGGAAGATCCTATTCCTTGGGTTACTATTTTGTTTTCTTTCTGGTACCAGGTATTAAATCCAGGGGTGCTTAACCACTGAGCCACATCCCCCTCCCCACAAACTTTTTAAAAAAATTTCGAGACGGCCTCATTAAGTTGCTGAAACTGACCTTGAACTTGAGATCCTGCCTCAGTCTCCCGAGTCCTTGGTACTATAGGCATGTGCCACCACACCTGGCCCTCTCTCTCGTCTTTATAACCTTAGCACTTCTGGTGCAAGAGGGTGCACTCTTGCCACTTCTGTCCTCCAGTCACCCTAGACCTGCACTCTTAATTTAGTAGCCACTAGCTACTTAAGTCAAATGGAATGGAAAATTCTGGTTCTTGGTCATAGTAGCCACATTTAACATGCTCAGTAGCCATGTGTGACGTCTATCACATCAAACAGCATGTTTCAATATATCAGGAAATTACATGGGGTGGAGCTGCCCCAGACCTTTGCTGATATGGCATCTTTCTGTATCCACAACCCTTTAACCTTCAGTCACACCTTGAAGTGCTAACTGGAGCAAATTAGACTTTAACTTTTATTTATGTCTTGATCCGGCTATTAACCATGTTAGTATGTCAATTTTTTACAATTTGTCGCTGTTCTTGCTGCTGATTTTCAGGACCTTTGACTTTCTGAAATGATCCTCTTTGGGCTACTCTTAACCCTGGCCAGCACCTCTAGCACACATATGCAATCAGGGTAACCCATATGAGGTATGGAGGACATGTGGGTACTGAGACATTAGAAGGTAACCCAGAGTGTATGCTGCAGGATGTAGCTCCTGGTCCTAGGGGTGGGAAACAAAAAGTGAAAAGTTGATGTTGTCAAAACCTTGGCTCTCCCAAGAAAAGGTCCATGTGGTGGTGTTCCTTATACCTCTGAGGTTGACCACATTAATTGTTCCTGGTAATTCCAAAGAATACATTTTTAGAGATCTAGAAGTTCTGAAAGTCACTGAAGCCTGAGATCAACTACCACTGTCAAGTCAACGCTGATAATTAAAGACAAAGACATAGATCTTGTTTGCATTTCCCATCTTCCTTCTAGTTACTTCTTAGCAGTAACTAAAATAGGAAGCCAGCAAAGGAGTTGGGGAAATGTTTGCAGAGTCCCAGCCCAACACCCAGGGTAGAGGATAAGAGGACAGAATTGGAGCTGAGAAAAAATAAATTTAGGATCAACTCACTGGCTTCCTCATAGATATATTTTTTATCCAAAGACTTTAACCTAAAACTCTAGATATACAGGAATGTGCAGAGAGTGACTGGGGCTCAGAAGGATTCTAGTTCTGATTGAATTCTTGTTATGCTATCAAATGAGACTTAATGATGCCACTTAATGCTTTATCTTTATTTTGTTTTATTAGTTTAGTTTTTGCAGTGCTGGGTACGGACGCAACACAGGGCTTCACACATGCTGGGCAAATGCTTTACCATTGAGCTGCAGTCCCAGCTCTTTTTAAAGTTTTTTTTTTTTTTTTTTTTTCAGATAGGATGTGGAGGAATATACATATAATCAGGAATTCATACAATTATTGAATGCCTACCATGTGCCATACAATCTGTTAGTATTTAAAAACAAAGTTAATGAGACAAAAGTAATCAATTCCATCTATCTATTGAGTTAAGCACTATTAACATATTTATGTTGGTTTTTCTGAGCATCTTTCTATGCATGTGAACATGTAAATACATATACAACTGTATCTAAATGATGTCACGAAAAACTTTGTAATAGATGTGGACATACTTCCAAGAAAATGTGCCTAGATCTAACTTCCTGCTAGAGCACCTTCAATTGGAAGGAGAATGTGTTATGTATTTGTGGACATACAATGTAGGCTGCTATACATGTCTGCAGGTTTTATGTCTGTGTGTTTTGTCTTTCTGCTGTATTTTCAAATGTATACTTTTTATCTAGGTCACTGAGTATATATATTTAAAATTTTGAACTACATTGTCAAATGACCACCACCAAACCTGTTCCAGTTTCCACTTCCACCAGTAGTGTAGGAGACAGTGTCTTTGTACTACCCAAAACACAGAATATTATTAGTGTTTAATATTTTTCAGTGACATTCAAAAGTTTATTTTCTTTGCACCTTTTTTTATTTTCCTCAGTATATTTCTGTATGCTCATAGGCTGTTTGTGTTTTCTGTATAGTTAAATATCTGTTTATATTCTTTGTACTCTTTAGGTGTTCATGTCTATAAATTTGCAGTAACTCATCTTGGAAATCATTTATCCTTTATTATACATATTGAAAATGTTTTTCTACTCTCTATTTTAAACTTCCTTTTTCTTGCTTTACCACATTTTGTTTTATGTAATCAAATCTGTTGATTTGACTTATAATTTCTGCCTTTGATATGTTTAACTTTCCCCTCACCAAGATTATAAAAATATTCATCTATGATATCTCCTATTTTTCACTTTAATATAAATCTTTAACGTAGTTTTTTAAATGATGAAGTAAATATCCTCATTTTCTTCCAATTTTATCCTGTTATCATAGTACTATTTCTAAAATGATAATCCTAACATTCACTGATCTAAAATATAGTCTCTGCTTATAAGTTTTTATATTTAATATTTATACTCTCTTCACTCCCATTTGTCTGACTAGCTACCATCACTTGTTTAATTACTGTTGCTTCATATTGTTATAACATTGGTTTAAAATATTAGTTTTATAACCAATGTACATTTTTATATCTAATAGTTTGAGTATTAGTCTCCAACACATGCACTCTTTTTACTCTTTCAGAGTTTTCTGTGCTGCTTTACAGATGAACTTTAGATTGATGTAAATCTTTAAGTGAATGTCTATGTGACATTCTGATTATAATTACATTGGCTATAGAGGTGGACAGGAAATATAGAGAAACTGTGGTGATTTTATAATACTGAGTATTCCTATCCAAAAAGAATATTGTCTTTGTTAGTTCTGTATGTCTCTCAGCAGAATTTTCTAATTATTTTTCATTTTTCTTTAAGTATCTTAATGTGTTTTACTGTTTTTATAGTGTTTAGCGGTGAGTTCCCCCCACCCCCCAATGTTCTCTAATTGAGTATTGTCATCATAGAATACCAGCTCTGAAACTTTTTGGTCTCAGAACATTTGCACATTCAAAAATTACGAAGAACCTCCAAGAAGTTTTGTTTAAGCAGACTGTGTCTATTGATGTTTACCATTTTAGAAATTAAAACAAAATTTAAAAATTTTTATTTGAAAAGAATTTTAATATGGTATGGCAACAAAAATGTTCATAGCGTAAATATATATAAAGTGAAATATACTCCAATTTTTTCTGTCCATTCTTTTAGAGGCTATCATCCTTAAATCACAAGGCTGAACCTTATAAGGAAATATGTGCTAATTATAACTTTCCCTCAAATTTACAGAAATTATGAAAATTATGCTATGCTCACACTTGCAGATAGAGTTAAAATTTGGACTAGCAAGGACTGAATTTTTGGTTATTCTAGAAAATTATGGAAACGGTTTTTCATAGTTGTCATAGAATTTCTTAGAAGTTTAAAGATAATTCCTTATAAAATAAAATTTAAGAGTAACACTTTGGAACTTCAGGTTCCATTTATTAGTCCTGGAAATTTCACCTAGTAAGAAGACATCTGCTCTGTATTTGGATTGAACTTCACTCACCCCATATTTTCAAAATGTATCCAGAAACAATGTTACCTGGGTTACTTACCTGCTCTCCAGTATTGCAACCTTGCACTATCTATGGTCCAACTGAAAAGAGTTGCTTTTGTATATTTATGTCCAGTTTTATGGTTGGTTATGGCAGGAATATTAATTCAGATACCAGCTGTTCCATGATAATTAAATCACAGAGATCTATATATCTTTCAGAAGACAGCAGAGGATTATCTTTGAGATCTTGGAAAAGCAATGAATTTTTTCACACAGGGAAAAAAAAAACATTGAACATGAAAATTTTGATACATTTGGCTATGTAGAAAACAAATAAAAAAGATTTCCTAAAGTGGTAAAAATGCAAGCCAATTTATGGAGTGAGGCTGTTTGCAATGTGCAAGAAGACAGTACACTGACAACAAAATTATATCAAGAATAGACCTGGGTGATATCATCTGACATTATCTGAAATGTTCCCAGGTCATTTTTACAAATAACAGCAAATAATCTAGCTACAGAAAAACTTACCAACATCATGCTCAGCAAAATTTAAGTGAGAAAGCATTTTCATAAGCCATAAAATATAAGTGGATGGAGCCAAACTACAAGCAGCTATGATATTTTTGAAATACTTTGGCAGGATTAAAAGGTGAAAGGGGTAGCAGAGTACAGAAAACCACAAGTAGAAAAATCTTATCACATATCAGTGCACTTAAATCACCAAAAAAGCCTGATAACCTAGTGAATAAGTAAGACTTGAACAGACAGAAAAGAATACCCAAATGACTGATAAGGAATGGTACTCAGCCTTATTAGCAATCAAATGCAAATTAAAACTACAAGGAGATATCACCAAACACAACTAAGATTGGCAAAATCTAATTTCTGCCACTAACAAATGTTGGTGAGAATGTATATGGGAACACTCATATTGATGGATGAAATTAGTACAACCACTAGAGATGTGTTTAGCTCTTTAAAAAATCTGAAGTTAATAGAACATGGGGGGCATGGTGGTGGATGCCTATGATCCCAGAGGCTCTGGAGACTACAACAGGAGGATTGTGAGTTCAGAGCTGCCTCAGCAACGTAGGGAGGCACTGAACAATTCAGCAAAAACCCTGTCTCTTGATGTTTTAAAAAGGCTGGGATGTGGTTCAGTGGTTAAGTGCCCCTGGGTTCAATCCCCAGTACAAAAAATAATAAATTAATACATAATAAATTCAATAGAACATTATTTAGAAATTCCTAAGCACCTTTTCTAAAGAAATGTGGGTATATGTGTCTCAGTTAACATGTACAAAATCTTCTTTGGAGAATGTTCGTATTAGCAAATACTGGAAGTAAATAGCCAACCATGAATGGTAAACTAGGCCATATTTATTTAATGGAATATTATGCACCATTGAAAAGGAGCAAACTGCAGCTGCATCTATCAACATGAGTGAATCTTATAATGAGTGAAAGAAGCAGACAGAGTTTAAATAGAATAGTTACATTTGTTTAATGTTCCAAAATCCCAGGTGAAGCCAAAATATACAAGAAAGCACTTGTAGAACATGAAACTAGATTTAAAAAATAAGACAAGGAAAAGATTATCATGCCATCCAGCATAGTGATCACTTCTAGTGGGGTAGAAAGTTGTGTGATTTGAAAGTGACATCTAGTAGTCCTCTGTGTGATTTCATGTTTTAATTTTCCATATGTAAGTTTGCAACTGGAGTTAGGATTGGAAGTTTAGAATTATCCCATAGGGATATAAGCTTGGGACCCCTCAGCTCTGAGATGCATGTGTAGCCAATGGAATTCAATATCCTATGCAAAAAAATGATGTAGAGGTGAGAGGAGGGCTGATGCCTGACTTCTGAGAACCTGTAACGTATCCTATGTTGGAGGGAAACCCATAAGAAAAAAAGAGAACAGCGAATGAAGTTGAAAAATCTGGTGTCTGTTAGTTTTTCTAAATGTAGGTAGTGGTCACCATGGGGAGTACGGCTGAGTAAAATGAGAAGAGAAGGCAGTCTTGACAAGGATTGCTCCAGAGAGAACAAAGGCACACTGGCGAGAGGCTTCAAGGACTCACTGAGGGTTGCATAGGCATAGCTGACCATGCAGCTAGGAAGCATGCCGATTAATGAGATTCTTAAAATATTAAAACAGTTTTAACACATTCCTTAAGCTGGGAGAAAGTAATATTCTCAATGACTGAGAATCAAAAAAGCCCAAATCCATTTTGGGGAACTATGCTAAAAGGAGGACTAAATTACTTTTCTAGCCTCCACTAGAAAATCATTAACTCATGAAGGAATCCAGCTGAAAACGTAAGAAAAGTTTTTATGATATTTGTTGGTATTTGTCATACTTTTTCAAATTTTATTATTTTCATGTTCTAAGAAAATATTAACCTTCTTACAGAATTTTACATTTTTTTATTTAGCAGCTTTTTCTCCCACTGTAAACTGGATCTTTGGATCCATAAAACTTAATTCACACCAGTAAACATGGGAAAAACATAAAAGCTATGTTCACATAAAGGGCAAAACTATCAGGAAAAAGAGTGAAAATCTTAACAGAGAAAACTCTAATTCTCAACCATGAGATGAGTTTCTGGATACGTGGGTCTGAGGCTAGAATGGATTTTACATACGTGGTCTGAACATCTCAAATAAGAAATTGAGAACTTTTTAAAACTGCAAGTGACTCTAGGTTGGTAGTTCTAGCAGGCACCTAGCAGTAGCAAATTCACATCCTTAGTGTGTCAAATGACTTACATCCAGAAAGGTTGAAAATAAAAATGAGAAAATGTTCACCCTAAGGAATATGGTGTTTAATTAATATAAGCCATAACCAAGAGATGAAAAACATTTGTAGAATTGTCATAAAAATTCTTTCAGATGTGAATGTTGTAAAGGAATTCACCACAACTTTGATGGCAGTTATACATAGTGAAGGAATGATTTAGAAGAATTGAAATAATCATGTTTATAGGTTAATAAGTCTTATAGAAACATGACCTCAAATTAACTTTAAATTCTTGCTTGAATTTCATGGATTTGGAGAGGTGTCTTCCAGATCCTTTGAAGGGAGTTCTTGTGGCTGGCAGCTCCTTCTGGGTCAGCCTTCGTTGCAGAAGGTCATTCAAGGTATACGCCTTGTTATAGTTTAGATGTTAGGTGCCCCCAAAAGCTCATATTAAGAACATGCAAATGTGAAATGGTTGGGTTATGGGAGCCTTAACCCTGTCAGTGAATTAATCCCTGAGAGGAATTAACTGAGAGCAGGTAGGGTGTGTCTGGAGGAGGTGGGCACTGGGGGGACGTGCCTCTGGAGTACAATTTTTTTTATTGGGCCAGTGGCATCTCTGCTTCCTGATTATGATGTGAGCAGCTTTCCTCCACCACACTCTTCCTTCCTGATGTTCTCCCTCATCTCCGCCCCAAGGAATGGAGCCAGCTGTCCATTGACTGAGATCTCTGAAACCGTGAGCCCCAAACAAACTTCCCCTCCAAAATTGTTCTTGTCAGGTCTTTTAGGCACAGCAGCAGAAAAGCTGACTAAAACACCCCTCTTGGGACCACCCACATTCTGGGGCCCATGGATGCAAGAAGTAAAAGGCCACGTCGGCCCAGTGCAGGGCCATGTTTCCCTCAGAGCCCGCTCCGGGCTGGCCACAGCCATCATCACAGCTGTTCTCTCTCCCTACCCAACCCTACTTTTCCCCACTCCGTCCACAGGGGCCTGTTGATCTCATCTCTGCTTCCAGAGGACCCAACCTGTGCCTCAGGTTCTCCCAGACAACATGCCATGATTGCGTTTCTGAAGTATATTGATAAAAAATTAGGACTAAATTCATCTTACAAGCAATTATCTCTCATTATAGGTTAGTACCAAGTAAATAAGTATGTTGCTTAATAAAGTCTATTATCAATTTCATGAATCCAAAGTAGGTCAATGTTGGTTAATAGTATTTGCCCCAAAGAGTGAAGGTAAATGGTTAAAATACAGGATTCCTTAAAATTAAAATGTACTAATAATTTTGCCAATTTTCTCTATGCCATCAGTGTATATATGCTGGCCATTCTTTTAATCACTTTACTGATAATTTTAAAAATGCTTGTTCTTGAAGAAAGGGTAGTTATAGAGATGACTGTTGTCTTCCAAATTCCCAGTAGGTGGTGTCATAATACTGTATTTTGGGAATAGTTTTTTTTTTTTTTTTTTTTTTTTTAACGAAGTAGGAAAAGAAGAAAGTACTAAGATACTTGCTAAAATATATGTAATTTTATTTTCAAAGCTGCTTTCCCCTTTATTCTAAGTCGACAGTGCTTTAAGCCCCTTAATTCTTACATATTTTTTCAATTGACATTTTTCCCAGAAAGTATGTACTAAGTGACAGGGATTTGTTCTCTTATGCAGTACTACTAATTGTAATTAGTTAGAAACAAGATGACCAAAAGATTTACAGAAAAAAACTCCCATTTTTTTAAATTTCCATATTCTAGATATGAAAAAAGAATAGATGTCAAATGCAGGACAGGGTCTACATTTCTAAATTCTTTGAAGGTACTGCCCACAGATTAGTGTGTATTTTGTTTGTTTAATTTTGTGACTGCTAAAATGCTTGCTTTAAACTAGGAAAGAGGTATATAGTAAAATGTTTGCTAAATGCAGGTTAAATAAATGTGATACTATTTAAGTTTAAATAATTAGTTTCTCCCTTGCACTCCAGAGATTTGGTGCTTGCATTGAGTGAGATCTATTATTATAGCGATTAGTGCTTGTGATGCTTCAGTAGCCTGGGATTGGAAGATATGTGCTCTCCATGGGTTGATCTTTAGTGGATATAAATTCCTTTGAAAAAGTTATAAATATTTCACTCATTTTAAATATCCACTACAGAAGTTAAAGAATATTATACTTTGCTTCTTTTTCCCCCTGAAAACTAAGAATTGAGATAATATTAAATTAAAAAGAATGGTTTTTAAAAATTCTTAGATGTCTCATAAAATATAAGGAAATGTCTAACACCCAGGACATTGAAAGGACTGGAGGCACGACAATCTCAGAAATGTTGGCAGTAAGAATGATGTTCCCTAGGAAAGTTGTCCCTTAGCTTTGTCATGGTTACATAGTTGGAAGAGCCATTTCCTGAATGCTCTCTAGGAGGTCTTTAAATACCCAATCACCTCCAATGTATGGAAATAATGATATTTCTATCTGAGCACTAAGACCAATCATCCCTGGTGTTTGGGGTCAAATTGTGTCCATCCACCTCCAAAATTTATATTTTGAAGTCCTAACCCTTATAGTACCTCAGCATGTGACAGTATTTAGAGAGAAGAGTCTTTAAAGGTGTAAGTAAGGTAAAATGCAGTTAGTAGGATTGGCCCTATTGCATGTAAGTGGTGACATTATAGGAAGAGGAAATTTGGATATGGATATGCGGAGATGAGAGCTACGTGGAGACACAGGGAGAAGGTAGTCATTGTAAGCCAAGAAGAAAGAACTGAGAGAAACTCAACCTTTCTCACACTGTCCTTAGACCCCCTGGTCTCCAGAATTAAGAGAAAATAAATCTAAGTTGTTTAAACTGCCCTCTGTGGTATTTGGTTATGGCAGCCCTAGCAACTAAAATATTAGCCAACATCAGATCTTCTTTTTGGTTTGAAAATATTCTAAATCTGCCTTTTGCTTAGAAATGAAAGAGCAAACTGGTGGTGGGAGGATGGTGGTGCATGCCTGTAATCCCAGTGATTTGTGAGGCTGAGGTGGAGGCTTTCAAGTTCAAGGCTAGTTTCAGCTATTTAGGGAGACCCTCAGCAACTAAGCAAGACCCTGTTTCAAAATAGATGATAAAAGGATGGGATATAGCTCAGTGATAGCAAACCCTGGGTTCAATACCCAGTACCTTGTTAAAAACAAAGCAAAACAAAAAAAAAAAGAGCTCTGAGAATGTAGTTCTGGGATGCAACAAAGGGATTAGGTCGGCAGGTCAGAGGCAGGGCCTCAGCTACTGCACCTTGGGTAAACACTCTGTGTGACTTTAATCAAGATGGTCTTCAGTAGTATCAGCAGTCCAAGATTGTGAAGGAGCCTCTTGGGGCACAAAATGGCTATGGTTAGATTTCCTCATGGATGCTTCCAGTGGGCTATGTTATATTTTTAGTATGTAGCCAAGGTCATGAATTAGGTATTTTATAGTTAGTGTGTAGTCACTGTCAGAAACACTCTAATTCAGTGTGGGTGCACAAAGTCATAAACATTTGCTTGTGATGTAACCTGTTGGCAGTGTGCCTTCTTTGTTTTGCCTGCATATAAAAAAGGTCTATGGAAAAGACCAGAGGGGTAGAGGGCATAAAAATGGAACTGGCTGGGGGCTGAAGCTAGAGGCTAAAAGCTGGAGGTTCTTACTGCCTCTGAATAAAGCATATCATGTCTACTATCCTAACTGCATCTTGCATCTTCTACCTGCTGGAACTCGAATCTGTATCCTGAGTCTGAGTCCTCGCAGGACAGAGCCATTATTTCTCTCTCTCTCTCTCTCTCTCTCTCTCTCTCTTTTTTTTTTTTTTTTTTTTTTTTAGAGGCAGGGTACTGGAGATTGAACTCAGGGGCACTCAACCACTGAGCCACATCCCCACCCCCGTTTTGTATTTTATTTAGAGACAGGGTCTCACTGAGTTGCTTAGCACTCACTTTTGCTGAGGCTGGCTTTGAACTCATGATCCTCCTGTCTCAGTCAAGGAAGTCGCTGGGATTACAGACATGCACCACCTCCCACCATGCCCAGTCCATTCTCTTCTTTGAATTCCTTAAAATCTCATATGCTGTGGTGGGAAGGCACTCTTCTTTGGGGTGAAAAAAAAATTCCTAGAAATCAGATTTAGAAGCCAAAGGCCAGGAATTAAAACTTCAAGTGGAGTTTTTATTTTGGAAAATAGTACATTAGTTGTTTCAGGGCTATAGTCCCTGTAAACAATAACAAAAAAACAAATGTGCAAAATACATTGCATTGGAGAACTGCCTAAGTAAGGAACGTTGAGAATTGGGAAGCGGGACTCCAGGAAAGGAATCACAGAGAGATAATCCCAGCATCGGTTGCTACTTTTTCTCTTTAATTCATTTGCTAATTCCTTAAAAGGCAGCTCAGGTAAGGTAAGGGAGCTGAACAATGCTTGAGGTTGATTCATGGGGCCAATGAACTAGGGGAGAACAGGATTTGGAATTCAGGACTCATCCATGATAAGATGCCTTAGAAAACACCTTTTGATGGCACCTGGTGGAGTTATAATCTGAAGAATAAGTAAATAGAAATACATAGGCCCTCAAAGAGCCTAAGGCCTAGGTTTGAGTCATCTCTGTACTGATGAGATTAGGTGAATTGGGTGGTGGTTTATTGCCTCAGTCAAGACACCAACTAGAGTGAATATAAGCCCTCTAGGTGAGGATACATCATCCAAACCCTGATGTGGTCTCTTCAGACTTTATTTATCATATCTACCCTCAAGAAAACAAAACTAGCATAATCAAAGAACTGAATTTGAACTGACAAATTTTGGACTGAATTTTGAACTGACAAGTAGTTGTTAGAAAAAGATAATTAGGAGATGCAAACCAAAAGTGTACTTTAAAATGTGTGATAAAGAGGTTCAAGGAATTAAAGGGCAGGGGAAAATATTGTCAGATCTCTGTAAAATAAAACTAAATCTTGAAGAACTGAAAAATGCATTTACTTAACATAGTGGGTAGACTTGACTGCGGAATGAACCCAGCTGTAGCAAGCACTAGAAAATTAGAAAATGGGTCAGAAGAAACTCTAGACTGATGTGCAGACATGAAGTGATGTTTTAAAACTACAGAAATGGATGTAAGACACGGAATTTAATGAAAACTACTAACTTTTTGTTGGAGTACCAAAAGGAGAAGAAAGAAAAGAATCTAACAATACTTAAAGTAATAGCTTAAATCTGGTGATAGCCATCAAGGCATGACCTAAACAGCATGAGAAGCCCTACGTAGAAAAGAAAATAACCAAAACTTTACAATTCTATATCCAGCACATGTATTCTTCAAAAAGGTAGTGGAATCAAAGATTTTGTCACCAGAAGATTCACAGCAAAGAAAGTATTAAGGGATATTATTCTTCAGGGTAAAGGAAATTATCTCAAATAACAACTAGAGATGTAAGAAAGAATGAAAGTCAAAATAAAAATAAATTTATGGCAAAAGAAGCACATCTAGAATGGTAGAGTAAGGACTTCTTAAAATATGTTCTTCCATAAAACAATGAGGACACTGGAAAAAATAAAACCTAATTTATTTATAACTCTGGAAATTAACCAAAGGCTTAATCAGAAGTGTTGGTTCAACAAAAATGACTGAATCTTAGGAAAAAGAGCAAGTTTCTGCATTTTAACTTTCCTCTTTGTAGTCAGCTTGACCAATTGTGGTAGTCTTGAAAACCAATAGTCTAGCAATTTCTGGAGAAAGCAGAATAGACTTGGTTCTTCCCTGAAAAAGCCCAAGTCATAGGGTTTATCATTATTTGAACTGACTCAGAAATTGCTCAGTGGCAAAGGTCCTGTGCCCAAGGCATGTGTGAAAAACAGTCATCAGCAATTATGTAACATCCAACTGGCTGGGACACAAACGAGACTGGCCCAAAAATGTCAAAGAAAAATCCAGGTAATGAGATGTTCATATGAGTTTTTTAAGAGACTCTGACATATTCCTGGGGATGTAGAAACCCTTGCATGGGCATGGCGGTGGCATGTTCAGGAAAGACCTAAAAAGTCCTCAGTCCCTCACAGAGAGGAGTCCAAGCAGAGTACCTTAGTATTGCTCAGCTAAAGAGAGACTACAACACAGATGCTGAGGTGCTGGAATTTGGAAAGAGGGACATCAAAGGAGGGAGCCACTTTCCCTGTGTTTGAGAGTCAGAGATGTGGTATGGAATTCTTTCTCTTGTTTTCCCTTCCAGGTATTCTTCTTACTTCAGGGGCATTTTCCTAGCATCACTCTTCTGGCCTCCTCAGCCGGAAACAGTGTGATTTTTCAGAGTTGCCCCCAACCCTACTGGGTGTCTACATAGCCTGGAATTAACCCTCAGATAAAAAAATATGCCCAGGTCCCTGGCAAGCATATGTCTCAAGTGCCCACCAGACAAGAGCAACATTGCACTTCCTGTCTCTCACGAGAATACATTGATCTTGGTGTAGACTCTTGCATGGGGATCCTGTGGCCACCTACCACTGCTTGGAATTGAGAATATTTGTTAACAAAGGGATCAGCTGGGAATAAGCTGATAAAATATGTAGAAGTCTGGACAAATAATAGACGTAAGGTAGTACTTTCGCTGTCAGTTGTCATGGTTGCTTAATTGGTCGACTGCTGAATTACCTTATTGAATAAAGATAAATGTATTTTGTAACACGAAGTAGTTTTCTTGGTTATCTCTTTCAGTTGACATCCACAACCGAGTCTTTGCTGGTTGTGGCAGAATCTTTGAGTTTAAAAACATAGGCTCAACTTTAATGCTTGGCACTTTGCTAAAATTTACTGATCTTGCAACTCATGTACTCCAGCTACTCAGTATTTCGGTTCTATTTGGTTTTTAAACATCCCAAATTAGATAATCATACTTAACTTAAGCAAATTTTTATATTTATATATACATTTTATTCTATATTTCTTGTTCCAACTGTCTTTCTATAATCAGCTTTCTTCCTATTACTGTACATCTGAAATTTATTTTTAAAATGATAAATGTACAGAAATTTGCTTTCTGAAAATTCTCTTATTATATGAATTTCGCTCTTATTATAGAAATAGTGTTTGAGTGGATACATACTCTTAGTTGATACATATTTTCTCTTAATATTTTCATATCTTTCCACTGTCTTCTGGCTTCCCTTGTTACTGTTGAAATTCTGTCAGGTTATTTGTCATCAGTTGGTCACTCATCTATCATGCGGTTGTAATTCTGTCTTTTCTAACTAATGATTTTAATATCAATATCTTTGGTGTTTCCATGTTCACTGTGATGTCTTCAGATGTGTGTTTCTTTATTCTTTTTTTTTTTTTTTCCCATTTGGGACACACAGGCAGATACTTTTATTCTGGTGTCTTCATTTTGTGTCTCAGTGATTTCCTTATCATAGTATTAATCCAACCAACAGAGAAGAAAGACACCCTTGGGAAAGCGTATTAAGCTTCTTGAAGTATTTGACCAGTGTGTCACATAAATCAGTTGCTTCCACTAACTTTTCATTGAATGTACACCAGTCACATGATTTCATCTGGATGCTAGTAGGGATAGGGAATTTTACCCCTTGTTTGGGTGACTGCTTCATAGTCAATCCTTCTAAATTTTTTCAGGTATAGGATACATTTTTCCCTCTCTCCAAGGGAAATGCAAAGTTTCACTCAGACCAAATGATGATCACTCAAAGATATTAGACCCTAATCCCTGGGACACATTAATGTCTCCTTATCATGGAAACGGTCTCTAAAGATTTGACTAAATTTAGAATCTTGATATTGGAGATTTTCCTGGATTTCCCAGTGTGGGTTTTAGATACCATCACATGTGTCCTTATAAGAGAAAACAGGAGGATAATCAAGACAGAGGAGAAGACAAAAAATGGAAAAGGCCATGTGAGGATGGATGCAGAGAGTAGAATGATGTTTCCACAGTAGTAAAAAAAAAAAAAAAAAAAAAAAAGAAAGAAAGAAAAAAAAGAAAACAGAATGCTAAAAATCACTAAAAGCTGGAAGAAACAAGAAGTGGATTCTGCCCTTGAGTCTCTGGGGGGAGCACATCTTGTGTTCACCTTGACTTCAGCTCAGTGAAGCTTGATGGTGAACTTCTGGCCTCCAGAACCATGAGAAAAAAACTTAAATTTGATGAAGTTTCTAAGTTTGTTCTAGTTTGTTTCGAAGCCACGGGAAATTAATGACTCAGTGACTACTCAAGATCATTTGAGCTTCTTTTTTTGAGTGAATCCTAAAGAGAGTGAAGGAAGGTGTCACTAGACCTCCATTTTTCTTCTTGAAATGGGATAACTTTCTAAAACAGATACCACATTATCTCATCTAATATTTTTGGTATGATGGGATAAAGGTCAATAGTACTGCACTATTTGAAGTTTATTAGAGAACATGCAGAGAAGGTCTGCCCCTCCTATCTCCTTCTTTTATTTATATATAATTTTTAGTTGTCAGTGGATCTTTATATTTATATGTAGTGCTGAATATCAAAGCCAGGGCCCCCACATGCCAGGCAAGTACTCTACCACTGAGCCATAACCCAGCTCCTTCTGTCTCTTGGAGTTTCTATGTTAATCTTTTAATCTAGGTATCCACAAAAGACTAAATTCGTCATATGTGAACCATTGCAATCAATTCCTTTTGTGTATGTTTTATCTGTTATTTACTTATTATGTGTTGCTTAAGGAATGAGAGACTTTACTTAAATGGTGTGTGTAGTAGGAAAAGTTTTTGACCTTCAAGTATCCTTATACTCCACTTCAGCTATTATTACTGCAATTCCATTAGGTTTAGTTGACTCTCCTGTTTTGTGTTATTTTGGTGAGACAGAAACTAACTGCTCTGTTCTCTTCTAAGCAAGAAATGGCCATATGACCTAAGTTGGAGGAATTGGGCTTGCCCTCCAAGGACTTTGATTTTTGAGTAGAAGGACTTAAGGGCAGGAGAGTATCTGAATCTCATTATTTCCTGAAGTTATCCTTGAGAGGAGGATCAAGTAGTGCTTGCTGCCTGGAGCTTTAGTTCAACTCTTATTCCAGGCCTTTTCTGAGTCTGGTTCTCCAGACTTTCTGCCAATTTTATAAGCTATCCAATATTATGAAAATAAATTTTACATTTAAGTATCTGTTGCTTACAAATAAATAACCTTAGATCTATAAGAAGTTATGTAAGTAAGTTCAGATACCATGAGGGAATTCTGCACCTGGCGGGAAAAGGAGAGAAGGGCATATTTAAATAAGAAAGTTATGAAAGAATGTTGTTATATATTATGCAATAAGGTCAAAAGTAGTCCTTAATAGCTCTAAATACCTTTATTCCTTTGTATTTTGAAATGATAGGAAGTGGCTTTCCATTCTGGTAAGTTCAGAAGGGCTTTGAATTATGTAATCTAATATGCATACAAAGTTGCTTCTATTTAGCATTTGCATTTCATGTGACCCTTTTATTGATCAATACCTGTGTGATTATTTGAGAAGTATTTTCACTAAGAGAAATTTTCTTTCAAACAGAGATAAACACATTAGTCTAATAATATGCATTCTTTATTTAATATGCAATTTATTATTTCTTTTTTTTTTTTTTTTTTTGACCCTCCTCAAATACCGCAATCTTCCAAGAAAATAGAGTATGTGAGTATGTAAGTGAATTATACAGAAGTTGTTATTGTTTGAGTTATTTTTTCACTGGTCTCATTTCTGGTCAGGACACTATTGTTGAGACTCAATCTGTTTCTCTCTTTCATGTTTAAGGAAAAAAAGGTCTGACTCTGTAATTCCATTTCTGAGAACCCGTCCTAACAAAATAATACTAAATATAGAAAAATCCTTACGTGAAATGATATATAGCTTTATTTATATAGACTACATAACTGGCAAATCCCTACACGCCTAGCCAAAAGGAAGTATGAGTAAATTCCCCTCAGCTATTAAAAAGAATATTTGCAAAAATAAGGCAATGAGGTGACAATGCTAAAAACCTTAAGTTATATTTTTAAAAATCAATATAAAAATTGCATGTGAAGTATTATCACAACTGTGTCTAAAATTCCATGCACTAAAAAGAGAGGGAAAAAGAGATTGTAGGAATACAACCAAGTTTTTAACAATAGTTTTATTTCAATAGTGATTTTTTTTTTATTGTAAACAAATGGGATACATGTTGTTTCTCTGTTTGTACATGGCGCAAAGGCATACCATTTGTGTGATCATAAATTTACATAGAGTAATGTTGTTTGATTCATTCTGTTATTTTTTCCCTTCCCCCACCCCTCCCACCCCTCTTTACCCTCTATACAGTACTTCCTTCCTCCATACTTGCCCCCCTCCCTAACCCTAACTCTAACCCTAACACTAACCCTTCCCTCCCCCCCATTATGTGTCATCCTCCACTTATTAGCGATATCATTCGTCATTTGGCTTTTTGAGATTGGCTTATCTCACTTAGCATGATATTCTCCAATTTCATCCATTTGCCTGCAAATGCCATAATTTTATCATTCTTTATGGCTAAGTAATATTCCATTGTATATATATACCACAGTTTCTTTATCCACTCATCAATTGAAGGGCATCTAGGTTGGTTCCACAGTCTGGCTATTGTGAATTGAGCAGCTATGAACATTGATGTGGCTATATCTCTGTAGTATGCTGATTTTAAGTCCTTTGGGTATAGGCCAAGGAGTGGGATAGCTGGGTCAAATGGAGGGTCCATTCCAAGTTTTCTAAGGAATCTCCACACTGCTTTCCAGAGTGGCTGCACTAATTTGCAGCCCCACCAGCAATGTACGAGTGTACCTTTCTCCCCACATCCTCGCCAACACCTGTTGTTGCTCGTATTCTTGATAATCGCCATTCTAATTGGGGTGAGATGGAATCTTAGGGTGGTTTTGATTTGCATTTCTCTTATTACTAGAGATGTTGAACATTTTTCCATATGTTTGTTGATTGCTTGTAGATCTTCTTCTGTGAAGTGTCTATTCATTTCCTTAGCCCATTTGTCCACTGGATTATTTGAATTCTTGGAGTAGAGTTTTTTGAGTTCTTTACAGATTCTGGAGATTAGCGCTCTATCTGAAGTATGATTGGCAAAGATATTCTCCCACTCTGTAGGCTCTTTCTTCGCATTGCTGATAGTTTTCTTTGCTGAGAGAAAGCTTTTTAGTTTGAATCTATCCCAGTGGTTGATTCTAGCTTTTATTTCTTGTGCTATGGGAGTCCTGTTAAGGAAGTCTGATCCTAGACCAACAAGGTGAAGATTTGGACCTACTTTTTCTTCTATAATCTGCAGGGTCTCTGGTCTGGTTCCGAGGTCCTTAATCCATTTTGAGTTTAGTTTCGTGCATGGTGAGAGATATGGGTTTAGTTTCATTCTGTTCCATATGGATTTCCAATTCTCCCAGCACCATTTGTTGAAGAGGCTATCTTTTCTCCATTGCATATTTTTGGCACCTTTGTCTAGTATGAGAAAATTGTATTTATTTGGGTTTGTGTCCGTGTCCTCTATTCTGTACCATTGATCTACCTTTCTATTTTGGTACCAATACCATGCCGTTTTTGTTACTATTGCTTTGTAGTAGAGTTGAAGATCTGGTATTGCAATACCCCCTGTTTCACTCTTCCTGCTAAGGATTGCTTTAGCTATTCTTGGTTTCTTATTCTTCCAGATGAATTTCATAATTGCTTGCTCTATTTCTGTAAGGTATGTCATTGGGATTTTAATTGGAATTGCATTGAATTTGTATAGCACTTTAGGTAGTATGGCCATTTTGAGAATGTTAATTCTGCCTATCCAAGAACATGGAAGATCTTTCCCTCTTCTAAGGTGTTCTTTAATTTCTTTCTTCAGTGTTCTGTAGTTCTCATTGTAGAGGTCTTTCACCTCTTTTGTGAGATTGATTCCCAAGTATTTTATTTTTTTTGAGGCTATTGGGAATGGGGTAGTTTTCCTAATTTCTCTTTCTGAAGATTCATCACTTATGTATAAAAATGCGTTGGATTTATGAGCATTGATCTTGTAACCTGCTACTTTACTGAATTCACTTATGAGTTCTAAGAGTTTTCTGGTGGAATTTCCAGGTTCCTCTAAATATATAATCATGTCATCAGTGAACAGGGATAGTTTGAGTTCTTCTTTTCCAATTCGTATCCCTTTAATTTCTTTAGTTTGTCTAATTGCTCTGGCCAGAGTCTGAAGAACGATGTTGAATAGAAGTGGTGAAAGAGGGCATCCCTGCCTTGTTCCAGTTTTTAGGGGGAGTGCTTTTAGTTTTTCACCATTTAGAATGATATTAGCCATGGGCTTAGCATAAATGGCCTTTACAATGTTAAGGAATGTTCCCACTATCCCTATTTTTTCTAGTGTTTTGAGCATGAAGGGGTGCTGTATTTTATCAAATGCTTTTTCTGCATCTATTGAAATAATTATGTGATTCTTGACTTTAAGTCTATTAATATGGTGAATTACGTTTATTGATTTCCTGATGTTGAACCAACCTTGCATAACTGGGATGAAGCCCACTTGATCATGGTGCACTATCTTTTTAATATGTTTTTGTATGCGATTTGCTAAAATTTTGTTGAGAATTTTTGCGTCGATGTTCATTAAGGATGTTGGTCTGAAATTTTCTTTCCTTGATGAGTCTCTGTCTGGTTTAGGTATCAGTGTGATATTGGCTTCATAGAATGAGTTTGGGAGGATTCCCTCCTCTTCTATTTTATGGAATACTTTGAGAAGTATTGGAATGAGCTCTTCTTTAAAGGTTTTGTAGAACTCGGCTGAGAACCCATCTGGTCCCGGACTTTTCTTTGTTGGTAGGCTTTTGATGACTTCTTCTATTTCAGTACTTGAAATTGGTCTATTTAAATTGTTTATGTCCTCCTCGTTCAGTTTAGGCAATTCATATGTCTCTAGAAACCTGTTGATGTCTTCGAAATTTTCTATTTTGTTGGAGTATAGATTTTCAAAATAGCTTCTAATTATGTTTTGTATTTCAATCCTGTCTGTTGTGATATTTCCTTGTTCATTCCGAATTTTAGTGATTTGGGTTTTCTCTCGTCTTCTCTTTGTTAGTGTGGCTAAAGGTTTATCAATTTTGTTTATTTTTTCGAAGAACCAACTATTTATTTTGTCAATTTTTTGTATTGTTTCTTTTGTTTCAATTTCATTGATTTCAGCTCTGAGTTTAACTATTTCCTGTCTTCTACTACTTTTGGTGCTGGTCTGTTCTTCTTTTTCTAGGGCTTTGAGCTGTAGTGTTAGGTCGTTTATTTGTTGAGTTTTACTTCTTTTATTAAATGTGCTCCATGAAATAAATTTCCCTCTAAGTACTGATTTCATAGTGTCCCAGAGATTTTGATATGATGTTTCTTTGTTCTCATTTACCTCTAAGAATTTTTTAATTTCCTTCCTAATATCTTCTGTTATCCATTCATCATATAATAGCATATTGTTTAATCTCCAGATGTTGGAATAGTTTCTGTGTTTTACTCTTTCATTTATTTCTAATTTCAATCCATTATGATCTGATAGAATACATGGTAGTGTCTCTATCTTCTTGTATTTGCTAACATTAGCTTTGTGGCATAATATATGGTCTATTTTAGAGAAGGATCCATGTGCTGCTGAGAAGAAAGTGTATTCGCTCTTGGTTGGATGGTATATTCTATAAATGTCCGTTAAGTCTAAATTATTGATTGTGTTATTGAGATCTATGGTTTCTTTGTTCAATTTTTGTCTGGAAGATCTGTCCAGTGGTGAGAGAGGCGTGTTAAAATCACCTAGTATTATTGTGTTATGGTCTATTTGGTTTCTGAAATTGAGAAGGATTTGTTTGACATACATGGATGAGCCACTGTTTGGGGCATAGATGTTTATGATTGTTATATCTTGCTGATTTATGCTTCCCTTAAGCAGTATGAAATGACCTTCTTTATCCCTTCTGTCTAACTTTGGCTTGAAGTCCACGTTATCGGAAATGAGGATGGATACTCCAGCTTTTTTGCTGAGTCCATGTGCATGGTATGTTTTTCCCCATCCTTTCACCTTTAGTCTATGGGTATCTTTTTCTATGAGGTGAGTCTCTTGCAGGCAACATATTGTTGGATCTTTCTTTTTAATCCAATCTGCCAGTCTATGTCTTTTGATTGATGAATTCAGGTCATTAACATTCAGGGTTATTATAGAGATATGATTTGGTTTCCCGGTCATTTGGTTCATTTTTTAAATTTTATTTATTTATTTGTTTGACACAACTTGGCTCCTCCTTTATTTGACAATTCCTTTAGGGTAATTCCTCCCTTTGCTGATTTGCTTCTTTGTTTTTCATCTCTTCCTCATGGAATATTTTGTTGAGAATGTTCTGTAATGCTGGCTTCCTTTTTGTAAATTCTTTTAGCTTTTGTTTATCATGGAAGGATTTTATTTCATCGTCAAATTTGAAGGTAAGTTTTGCTGGGTATAGGATTCTTGGTTGGCATCCATTTTCTTTCAGGGCTTGAAAAATGTTGTTCCAGGCCCTTCTAGCTTTTAGGGTCTGGATTGAAAAGTCTGCTGATATCCATATTGGTTTCCCCCTGAATGTAATTTGGTTCTTTTCTCTCACAGCCTTTAAAATTCTGTCTTTATTTGTATGTTAGGTATTTTCATTATAATGTGCCTTGGTGTGGGTCTGTTGTAATTTTGTATATTTGGAGTCCTATAAGCCTCTTGAACTTGATTTTCCATTTCATTCTTCAGATTTGGGAAATTTTCTGATATTATTTCATTGAATAAATTGTTCATTCCTTTGGCTTGTTTCTCTAGGCCTTCCTCAATCCCAATAATTCTTAAACTTGGCCTTTTCATGATATCCCATAGTTCTTGTAGATTCTGTTCATGATTTCTTACCATCTTCTCTGTTTGTTCAACTTTGTTTTCAAGGTTAAATATTTTGTCTTCAATGTCTGAGGTTCTGTCTTCCAGGTGTTCTATCCTATTGGATATGCTTTCTATGGAGTTCTTAATTTGGTTTATTGTTTCCTTCATGTCAAGGATTTCTGTTTGGTTTTTTTTCAATATCTCTAACACTTTATTGAAATGACCTTTTGCTTCCTGTATTTGCTCTTTTAACTGACGATTGGTGCGATCATTCAATGCTTGCATTTGCTCTTTCATCTCATCGTTTGCTTCTCTGATCATTTTAATTATGTACATTCTGAACTCCTTTTCTGTCATTTCTTCTGCCATGCTGTCATTGGGTTTTATTGATGTAACATCTAGATTTGTTTGCAGCATTTTCTTTCCTTGTTTTCTCATATTGTTCAGGTATCAGTGGACCGCTGAGATATTGCAGATTTCCTCTATTGACTTACAATGTCCTTGAAGATTTCTATATATATCCCCCCTTATCCTTCAGTAGCCTGAAGTCTTGGAGGAAGTTGATAATGCGGTGCTCCACAAGGAAGCTGCCTCTCTAGGAGTGGTGGCCTTCAGGTGGGGTATAATCCCTGCTAGTGGGCAGAGGTGCCGCCACTTGTTGACCAATGGTCATCCAAAGGGGACCTAGGCTGCGGGCTGAGGCAAGGCCTGTTTGGGCCTGAGTCTCTACTTTTACCTTCCTTGTGGGGAAACCTCACCCGGCAGGGAAGACTCACCCGGTGGGGAGGTCTCGCTGGTCAGTTCCCTCCTAGAGGTTCCCCTCAATTTACAGCTACCGCCTGGGCTGGGCTGCCTTCCTCTGCAAAGTTCCCAGGGGCCCGGCCCTACCTCCTGGGCTATTATTTCTTTACATTTAAACTAAATTTATTTTTAAATGATACAAGCAAAAAATTGTACATATTAGTGGAGTAACAATTTAATACACATATATATTATATAATGTTTAAATCTATCACCTCAAACTTTTATCATTTCTTTACAGTTAAAATCTTCAATTTATTTTCTTCCACCTTTTTGAATTGTATAGTTCATTATTGTCATCCGTGCTGTACAGTAGCACACCAGAACTTCTTGTTCTTATGTAATTGTAACTTAGTATACAATGACTGATCTTTCTCCTACTTTTCTTCCCTGCCCTCTAATCCCCCCAGCCTTGGTAACCACCTTCTACTTTCAACTTCAATAAGAGGGGACCACCATTTTTTAAGGTAATATTTTAGATTTCTCATATTATTATATAATTTTTTAAAACATAATTGTGCTTGAATTGTTAGTTATTACTGAATTTTAAACTGTTTGCAGATATGTATCATTCAGGGATCAATCAGGAGACAGAAATCATGTTATGATTTTTAACAGAGAAAGTTTAATATAAATGTTAATAATAATGACCTATCTAAAATACCTACTGAGGGAAAAAAAGAACTCTAAAAAAATATTGAAATAGCAGAAGAAGTACCTCTCCTTGGCCTTTGAAAGACTGTGGTTATGGTCATGGCCTATTGATGGTGCAGAAGTTCTCTGAGATACATTGCCTGGAGAAATTGATAGGAAGTCATCTTTTGGGGTACTTGGGAAACTGACCATGAGGAAATGTTGCTTCATGGGATTTGCCGGGAAGCTGCCCTCTACAATGCCAGGGAAGTTGCCAAGGAGATAACTGTGCCAAGAAGCAGAACTCTTGGGGTTGGGGGGCACTGTGCATCTGCTGCACTCCTGGGTGTTGTGCACCACAAGAGTGAGCAGAGTAAAACACTGGGAACAAGTGTTTCCCCTGCAGTGTACTCTGGAGCTAACAGCACTTAACATTGTGCCATATGACAAGGGAGGAATATTTACAAGGTTCATTTCCAGTATCACTAGCAGGACAGTGGAAGGTGGATTGGAAGCTGTGAGGCAATGAATTGATAATTGTCACATGGTAGGTGAAATTGCCTTCTTTTTCCTCTGTGAAAGCAAGGGATTGGCAAGACTTGGAATCTATTGATTCTGCCAACAAGGGAAACCAGGCCTTGGGTAGAATTTTGCATATGGCTTCATATAGTGGTTAAACTGCATAAACAAGAGAATAGTTAATGTTTCATTTTGGAATATGCTTTTGAAATATTTAAGTACATTCATGCTGGGAAAGTGTTAGAATTCTGGTTTAGCTTGTGAAAATGCTTGTTGGAGAATGATTTTCTTACAAAAGAAACATCCTGACCACAAATAGTCCATTCCCTAAGGGAAAAATCTGTGGTTCCTTAAAAATTGAGTTCAGATTGTATTTGCATAGTTAGGAGTAAGCTGACTTTTGTGTATTGCTGAATCATCTAAGATGTGAAATTGTATTCCATCCAACATGATGGCATAGAAATAAATAGGCCATCATTTGAGGTTGCATGTACAATACATTGTAAACTAAAGGAATATGAAAAAGTCATTCTAGAAGGATTTCTGTTTTTACTCTACTTTTTCTACTGTCATTTAACTCCCATAAAATTTTTCTTATGTTTGGGAAAATTGTTCTTAAAAGCTTTTGAAATGATACTGCAGAGCTCATCAGGTAGGCCAATTCAATATACTCTGTAACTTGTTGTGACTTATAGGGGTTTACTATAACATAACAGATTCTAGATGTCATGTAGAGGAAAAATAACCCCTTTTCAAGTGGGTCTGAACATTATTAGAACTTCTTAAAACTTTTACTCCTTGGGCATGTCTGCAGAAATCCTGGCATTGCATACCACCCTTGTAATACTCTAAATAATTATTATCTAGGGTATATTTTACAGTGTCTGCAGAACCAATCAGAGAAGAATTAAATTGAAACAATGGCTTGCTATTCCTCAGTGTATTACACAGAAATATAACCTAAGCCTAAAAATCAAAACGAATATTTTATAAATTATACTTATTTGCTAAGATTTCTAAAGATTACCTATTAAAAAGGTTGAACCATATCTCAACTTTAATTTAAAAAGGTTTAAGAGTTTCTAGATATCATTACCATGTTTTCCAATTACCCACAATCAATTCATAATTTAAGCAGAAAGGAAAATATAGCATCGGTAAAACCGAAGTGTTTGTATCTCATATTTCTGTCTACATTTTATAGCTGAAAGGGTGGATGTCACAGATGCTATAAAGTAGACCATTGGTCATTTAGCACTTAACTGTTTTTAAGTTTCTATAATAGAGTTATTATCTAATTAAGTAATTTAGATCTCCCACGCACACACCCAAAACTCCTCATCTCTTAATTACTATAAATACTAGTTTCGTTTTGCTTGCAAGTAATTTTCTACTTCCTACATTTTTGTGGTTTTCTAATTTTCAAAGAATTATAATCTGTGTATTCTACCTCAATACTTCAGAGTCCAGGGTAGAAAAGTTCCATTTTCAGTGTTTTGAGCAATTTTCAAGAACACTAATTCACAACAGTCATATGGTTCTGTTTCTTTTATAGGACAAAGAAAAATTCCTTACAAGCATGGTAACATGTCAGAGCTGCCATGTAAAAGAAAACCAGCTTCCTTTATCTTAATATTAAAACTGAAACACCCTTTTTGCCAACAAAAGCCATCCCTCAGGCTCACTCACCTTCAAATAAACTTAAAAATGGCAAGTGATAAATTCATCCTTTAGCGTTTGTTTAAAATGGAAATGTTAGTCATACACAATTGCTTTTCTCTTGAGAATAGAAAAGAGCTGAAAAATATTATGTTAAGACAAATGACCATGCAATTGAAGATATCGATGGTTTTGAAACCCCATTGGGTTCTGCTCCTTCTAGCTTTTAAGAGTGGAGAGGTTTATAAGAACTTTTATAGCCTTATCTCAGAGGGAAAAAAATTCTATAAAAAAGCTTATATTGCTTTTGAATCATGCAATTATCTCATAAATACTCAATAAAAATTGACTTAACAAAGAGACAGTATTTGTAGTGAAATGGTATCTTAAAGTCTATCAAACTCAAAATCATTTTGGGCTTGTTTTTCAAGGAACTAGCTACTAAGAACTCTTTAAGAAAGGAACACAGTTCAGAACAAATAGGATATTAATCATTTATCTTCAAGTTGGATGGACCACTTGCCTTCACTAGCTAGATTCCATTCTCACAAATAATAACCATAATCATGTTTGAAAATATTTTAATAATTCTAATTCATAAGCAATTAATTATGTCAGCTCTTGTAAATGATTATATGTTCAGGAATTGTTTTAATTTTTAACATATATTTTTGTCTCATTTTATAAAACTGTCATTTGTTGCTATCATTAACTTCTTGACCGTTTTATAAATGTATTCATCAAATGGAAGTTATAATTTATTAGATCTATTCTAGTTGAGCTGCCTCATTTTAATGAGAAACCAACATTTATGGTAAATATTCTATATAAGAATGATAACTAAGTTTCTTGTTAAATAATTCAATATCTTGACATCTTGATATAGGCATGTATTGATTTGTTGAGAGTTTCCTAGTTCTTAGTATGATGAGTGATTTGTGATTATATCCTGGACATTTGGGGTACTGTGTTATGAAACTGGATCTTAGAGAAATCTATTTAGCAGACCTCCTCTAATGCTGATGAGGGATATGAGAGCACCTCTTCATCACTGCCAGGTGAGTGTAAGTCCAGGTTCCTCCCTTGACCTTGGCCTTTTATTGACACCATCATGGGAGGAGAGGTGCTTCAGGGAGTACCTTATTCTGAGCGGAGTTAAGAATTTAAGCTTATCTGGCTGACACTCCCTGGCTGGAATGCTTTCCTATTACTTCTTTGTGGCCTCAATTAACATTGTGGACAGGGATGCCACTGGCCTAACACCTCCCTGGGCACTGGTAAAAGTCCTGACTGTCCACTAGACCTTCTCTGATATCACTGAAGTGTGACAGGGAAATGGGGCTTTGTTACTACTGTATGGGGGTGGAAGTCCAGACTCTGGTCTCCATGTACGCTTCAAAGTAGTGTGGGATTCCATAATACTTGATGGAAATAGACTCCCCAACTTCCCACCCAGCCTTCTGGGCCAGCAGGAGTCAGGCCTGGAGGGAGTGCCTTTACAACTGGGCCCTGGTGAAATTCCTGCTCAGTATTTGTTGACCTGAAGGGCATGGGTCCACAGTGCTTTCCATGCTATTGACTTGGAGTTGAGTTGCTGTTGTTTAGGCCACCCTTTTTAGGTACTTTGGGTAGAGACAAACAAGCTTTTGTTGAAACATTATTGTCTGTAAATATCAGCATTTCCTGATAGTTGTTTTTTGTTGGTTTTGTTGTTGTCGTTGTTGTTGCTAGTTGTTTGAGTCCAGGATATATGAGGCAGAAAGAATCCCCAGGAATTTTATCATAACATCATTCCTTGGGTCCACAGTCCTTAGCCAATTTTTCTTCTCTCTACCCTTCAGAGCCTTCTTATTTGGGTTTATATATCGTGTCTAGGTTTCTCGGCTAAACTAAATGGGAAAAAAGAGGGAGCAGCACCTCTCTTACAGTTCTCCAAATTAAGAATGATTTTTTCATGATCAATAGTAAAAGTAGTAAAATAAAATAAAATTTGAATTACATGGCAGTGGGATGAGAGGAAGTTACTAAGATACCAAAACAAACAAGCAAACAAAAAACAAATCCCTATCTGTTGGCAGGCAGATAGGGATTTATTTGACTGAATATGACAAGACTGCCCTGTACTTTGGCAGTTGCAACCAAGCATGTTCCCACAATAGCCTTTCCCAGCCATTGACACACAATCCACAAATATTCAGAATTACCCCTAGGCCCTTCCCCAGGATGAAGGAGCATGAATACCCATATCTTTGGAAAGTAACTGACTGAAGCAAGAGTAGTGGTTCTTTGAATCTTTCCCTAGGATTCCTAAGTGCTGGACAAGAACCAGCACCAGTGTGGCTCCCTGTCTGTGAATATGTAATAAACAAGTGTCACTTGTTTGTTTTCTTTTTTCTCGATCCATGTGCAAAATTCTCTCAATATGATTTCAGTACCAGCAATGCAAAGCTTTGTGCTACCAGAAATTGCATTTGTGACAGAACTTCGTGGTTAAACCACACTGTTAGCCCTGAGATTTTATTTTAACCCACAGCTTATAACCTTAAAATATTCCGATCCATGCAAATCAAGTTGTGTTTAGAAGAAGAAAATTCTCAAGAAATCTAAAAAGCCCCAATACTTCAGTTCTCCAGTGTTCTCATATTGAAGTCACAGTTCCTGTATTTATTACATAAAAATCATATCTGACTTTCTTTTCTTGCTCTCTCAGCTTACTCAGCTGCGGTGAGACTTTGTACAATATGGACTGATGTTTAAAGCCGAGGTAGAATCATGACTGAGAAACCGGTAAAAACATTTAACAACCCACATACCACCTGGGATCAGTGTTGAGCTTTACTCTGCATGTTTAATCAGGAAACTTTAGTTTATCCAAGCATGTGCAAAGTCTACAGTTTAAATATGTGCTCTTTTGCTCCAGTTTAAGGAGTGAGGCAGGCTCTGGAAGAATTTGAGGCAGTTGACTTTTTCCTTAGAGTTCCACACCACAAAACCTTGTGAATACTCTCTTCAGAGAGTGATGGGATTAAGAAGTATCTTAAGTCAAGATCTGGACCTGGGAGTACTAGGGTACTAAGTACTTACTGTCTGGTAGTATTGCAAGGGGACTACTACCATATTTTCACACATAGCAAAGTCCACCAGTAACTTTATGGAAACCTCTATGGAGAAGGATGGACACTCGGCAATGGTCTCTGTCAAGCTCTATGATCTCAGTATGGGTTGTGCTTGAAGAAGGGAGTGTACCTCCATTGAGTATTTGCATTTTGGGAAAAAACAGAGATTATTAGCCTTCCATTGCACTTCTTCATCACCTAGAATAGCAACTGGTACAAACTTGGTATTTATTCAACATTTGTGGATTGACTAAATCCCTCACTATCAAAAAATCTGGGTACGTCTTCAACTGATAATTGAGACCCTAAAAGAGAATTAATTCAGTTCTTGGGACCTTCATCCATTTGACAGAGAATTACAAATATGAGGTAATATTTTGAAATATTAACAGAGATTCCCACATCTTTGCTTTTCTCCCATTTAATCAGTTAGAGTATTATCTACTTACTTCCAAAACATTCAATTCACAGTACTTTAGTTCCTTAACATGATTTATAAAGAAAAGTATTTCCTGAGTAACTCAAACTCCCTGTTCGCTCACCAAAATAATAAATATTTCTGGAACTGGAAAAGGAGAGGAGTATGATGATGAAGGACAAGTGAATAAATAATGGGAGTCCCTTGGAGAAAAGGGACTGCCCCTCTCCCAAGGGGGTCTTCAAAACCACTAGACAGGATGGGGAATCAGCATATAAGGGGTACCTGTGCTTCCTTGGCCACACACCTCTCGGCAGCCATCGGTTGTACAGAATGGCAACCATTGTTTAACACATCTATCAGACAGGCCTATATGCTAATTAGGATCATTAGCCAGTCTTAGCAGACAGACCCAATTCTAGCAATGGCTACATAAAGGGAAGTTTTCTTTATGGTCTATAAAAGCCAGAATAGGTTTTCAGACAGTGGCGTTCCACACTAGCCCTCAGGAAGAAAGGTCCTTTCCAGCTTCTACAATCCTGTGATCTTTAGGGCTTTGTTTGTCTATATCACGACAATAGAAGGTCAAATAACATAGAGGAGTGTGTGAGGAGGTTTGGGGACCAGACGTGGAAGGGTGGTGCAAATTATTTCATAAGAATTAATGTTCATATCTGAGTTTTGACTGAAACGCAGACACATGGCTACACCTCCCAACAAGGGAGGACTGCATGTTGGTTAAGGAAAAAGTCAAATCAGATTTAGATGAACAACTTTCTCTGCTCACCTTGTGACAAACACACTTTCCTCAATCCCCAGGAGGGACCTGAGAAATACATATATCCCCTGAAACAAAGAGGAACAAGGAAATAATGGCAAATCATAGCTTCTCTTCCTATAATGTTCCATCTGTGGGATGAAACACAGGAGACAGATCTCATGGGAGTTAACCTAGAGAGAAAAAAATCTGAAGGACCATTTTGGATGACTTAGCAGTAACCTGTTTAGACAGAAAGTCATGGACCAAGATGAAGTATGGATTTCTTAGCTGACTTCAGGAGATGCCAGCATGTACAGATGATAACACAAGGGCCAAGTGCCCAGAATACACCCCAGCATTGGAAACCCAGTGAAAATTTAATGGATTGTTCATGGGTATTATATTTTTATAATATGACTGTTTGGAATCTGGTTAATAGAAAATAAACTAAGTACTAGAAAATAAAATTGTACCATGTACCCACCTGAATTTTTATACTATTTTGTATTAATTGCACATATTTAATTATTTAATTCATTGCAAAAGCAATTAAGTTTCTCTTAAGGTTTACTTCTTTAAATACACTAGTCTTCCAAATGTCTTCATTGGATTTTAAGAAACTTAACTAACATGAATATTATATCAAGTAGTCATATAACTGAATGTACAAACATTCCTTATTGCATAATTAATGAGAACATAAACCCCCGAGTTCTGTACAGTTTCAACCACTATGTGTGATATTAATTGCTCTGTGATTTAAAGTAAGTTACAATATTTTTCTGTGCTCCAGTTTCCTTATCTATAAAATGACAATATTGAATACCTAACTTAGGATTACTGTAAGAATTAAATTAGGCAGTATACTAAAGATAACAAAGTGCCTGATGGAGAGTATGTGTCCTATAACTGTTGGTAATAATTATGTGTACATCTGGAAATCTATGCATGCTTTGGACACTTCATCACCTCTGACTGCTATCCTACTTCCTTTCATTTGAAATCGTTCCTATTCCACCATACTTTAAGAGAATGGGACCCATTCTATATTTCACCTTTTAAAAACAAGTGCATGCTCTCCTGTCTGCTGATAAACCACTTCCTACCTATTTTATTGGGAGTAATGGTGTTGAAGATGTAAGATTAGCCAACTATTTTGGTTTCACTGTTTTTACTGTTCTTTATTTTTATATTATATTATGAATCCTTGAACTCTCCAGCAATATTGCAAAGTATGTTTTATTGTTTTCATTTTATTGATAAGAAAAACGAAACTTTGAAAGGGCAGTAAATGTAATAGCATTATGCTGCTAATAAGCAATGGATGTAGAATACAAACAATTGTTTTCTGTTTATCATACCACTTTGCTATTATTTCTTACCTGTATGTCTCCTTCCCTGCTCTGTGGTCTCCATGATGTTAGGAGTTAGATTATTTATCTTTGAATCTTTAATGCCTAAGTAAAGTAAAATTCAAAATAACCATGAAACTAATTTACTATCTTACGGAATTTCATGTCAATTGTGTATGTATGTGTATGTGCATGTGTGTATGTATGCACTCTGGAAGCAAAAATATACTAGATGTGGTAGAAATAGACTGATATTTATCTTTCTACCTAGTTTATTAGATATATTGAAAACAAAACCTTTTTGTCATTTCTCATTTTCTTCAACTATAAGAGAGGATCTGAAAATTGCCAAAAGATAAGACCATTTGTCATTCTCTGCAACATAAAAGCCAAACTTTTGGCTTAATTAAGGGAGAGTCATGTTAATTAACAGAGTCTCATAGAGCAAAGCAAGGTGACAATCTTTAGAAACACTGGGTTGTGCTGATTGCAGAGGCAGGGGTGGGTTGAAGTCTATTTCAGATGCATGTTTTGTATAGCTGATAGTAGCAGAAGTAAAGTGACATCAGTCCTATATCCTGTTTTTTATATTGCTGAAGTACACCAAAGTGAATTGTCACTGATGATTATGTTTAAATCAGGTTCATATTCTCTTATTACCATTGCTGTAGAATGGTCATTGATGGATTAGAGAGGTTTAAAACCAGTTCTGTTTGTTATATGTTAAAACTATTGGATCCTTAACACTGTTGCTTTTTGCTTTTCCTCTAAACCAAGCCTCAACATTTAAAACTCTGCAAAACAGAAAGAAAACAAGACTAATGGTTTTATGAGAGGGGACTAGAGCCAGGTGAAGTGCAGCATGCCTAGAATACCAGCTACTTGGGAGGCGAAGGCAGGAGTTCCAGGCCAGCTGCTGCAGCTAAGAGAGACCCTGTCCCAATTTAAAATAAAATAAATAGAACTGGGGCTGTAGTTCAGTGGTAGAGAGCCCCTGAACTCCATTCTCAGTTCCAGGAAAAAAAAAAAAAAAAAAAAAAAAAAAGTGGGGTTGGGCATGAAAGGTATTCTGGAACTATGACATAATTTTCCAACTTTAAGAAAACAAGTGTCATTAACTTTATTTATCTACCTTGTTGCTCATGCAGTTTTTGAAAGCATTTTTTCAGGAATAATTTTCTTACAATAAATTGCATTTATATTGTGTCCACATTTTATGAGTTTTGACAAAAATATATACTGGCGAGAACACCAATGCAACCAAGATATACAGTACTGTCATCACTGTCATCATCCAAAAATGTTTCCTGCTGGCCCTTTGCAGTTATCTCCTTTCCATCTCCTCTGAACCTCAGGTAGTCACTGATGTGCTTTGTCATTGTCCACCAGTTTTGCTGTTTTCACATTTCATGTGAATGGTAACATACACACTTCTGTATCTGTGCTTGGGTTCTATTGAGAGTACAAGTGAAGATTATATTGAATCTGGTTCTTTCAATTTTTAGGTAATATTCTGTTGTATATATATACCATTATTTGTTTATCTATTCAGTAATTGGTGAGCATTTGTATGGTTTCAAGCTGTTGTTTTGAATAAAACTTATAAATGTTCATTTATAAGTCTTTTTGTACATCTGTTCTTTCTTTATTATTGGGTAACAGCATTATAGTTTGAATGTGTACACTGAAATTTCATATGTTGGGAATTTTATCCCCAAATTCACATTAATAATATTTCAAGGTGAGGCTCTTGGGAAGTAAATAGAAATAGATGAGGTCATGAGCATGAGACCCCCATGATGGCATTAGTGACTTCATAAGAAAAGAAAGACAGACCTGAGTTATCATCCTATAATTTGAGATTGTCAAATGATGATACTGTCACATAATATCTCCAAATAAATGACTGAACTTATTCCCTTAGTAAGGCAGAGCCATAATAATCAAGAATAGTCCCAATGAACAAAGTAAACTCCTAAGCTTGCTTGTAGTATTTTGCAGGGTTTGTTTTGGGTTATACTGATTACAAACACAGGAGTGAGGTTTTCTTTAGCCTTAGAGTTCTGTTATGTGTTGGTTACAGAGGACTGTTTGCTGAGTGTTTTCAGTCAGTGATGAGATATATGTAAAGCAAGTTCTAAGGTGGTTTATTATCATGTTTTATTTTAAAACTACATAAATTTTAAAGCATTTTCAAATAAATAACTTCAGTAATCCTAACACCTTTCCTGTTTATACCTCTACTTAAATCCCTTTATAATCTCAACCTTTTTAAAAAAATACTTTTATTGTTTTTCTCATGGACACAGGTAAATTCCTTTAAATTCATAATATTGTTAACCTTGCTTACTTGCTTTTTTCCAGCTGTTTTTTTGTTTTGCTTTTTTTTCCTTCTACCCATTCTCTTCTGAAATAAATAAAATGCACAGTAGGTTCTCATTAATTTTCTTGGTTTTTCCCACCTCAATTCATGATTCTACTTTTTCAGGTCTAAAATAAGTTTAGATAGGTCTGTGGCAACCAGACTCTGTTTTGAAATGTAAATACCATGCTATAGCATTTTGCTTGAAATAAAAATGTCATGATATTAATCAGAAATTAGAAAGAGTGGTTGATATTGATAGATTACAAACCAGAAAACCAATAAAAAGAAACAAGGAGAAATGTCACCAAACTTTTTGTGTAGGGCCAGGTCATAAATATTTCAGATTTTACAGGCCAGGAGAAAAAGTTCAGGATATTATAAATGGCTATATAACAATAATTTAAAATATAATAATAATTGAGTGAACTTTTGTAATATAGACCTACTAATTAGAAGAACTAAATTTCGGAAGAAGGACTAACATTTTTTTGCATAACCGAGTTTCAATGTTGTTCCTATCTTGAAAATTAACTACAGATATTCTATAAATGCACCTGAAATAAGTTTTTTTAATGTATTTCATTTTGGGAAATGTCTTTTTACACAAAGACTACTAAATATAAATGTTGATCCAGAGCATATAATTTTAAATTAGCATATTCATAATTTGGAATGCATTTATAAAATTGTTAAATTATTTTCTTAGTATTTACCTTTTAACATGTCATTGTATTATAAGTTATTTGCACAACTCAATTGCAGAACTAAATGGAGTTGGCAATATAGACATTCTCATTGTACTGGCATTAAGTTCTAAAAAGTATTCCTAGAATTGTAGGTTGAGCTTGAAAGGTATGTGTTGCAAATTTCCATGTTAGTGAAGGTCTCATGTATTTTTTGAACTGTTGAGATGTGTTTAAAACAGCTTGATATTATTTGTGATAAAACAAAGTTAGTTTCATTAAAATGATTTTATTACAGTACAAGTTGCATACAAGTACCATGATTTTAGGTTGATTTAAAACACATTATCACATCTTCAGCAAAAGATAATTCCCTAAGCATTCAGTATTTGATAATAGTGATTGAAGGGGGTATTTCTCATTCAGAAAGAAATCATCAAACTAGTTGTGGTAGGAAAATCAAAATATTCAGTTTCTGTTTATGAGAATTCAAAGAACTGAGGATTGTTAAGAGAGCAAATGATTTCATAACTGAAACTGCTATTACGAATGATTTAGAATGTCTTAATTTCCAAAGTAAATAAATTCTCCAAGGAACTTTCTGTTTTATCAGGAAACTTCATTCTTATGATATAGTTTCATATTGTTTGCTTTTACTTTGAGTGAACACATCAATTAAATATTATGTTGGTCTCTGTGTTCCTATTAGCCTGTACAAGAAAGGTGGTCTCATTGGAGCTTAAATCTAAGAAATGAGGGCATTGAGATTAGAGAGCCATACTGGTACTTGTGCAAATAATTAATGATTTTTAGATCATTATCAATATGGCAATAAAAGTTTTTTAATTATGCTAATTCACAGTAAGGGGGGGACTAGGGAAGAATAGAGGTAGTTTGGATTAGAAAGAGGGGAGTGAAGGGAGAACGGGTAGGAATGATGGTAGAATGAATTGAACATTATTACCCTATGCACATATGTGATTACATGACCCATGTAGCTCTATCTACATCATGTACAACCAGAAGAATGAGAAGTTATACTCCATCTATGTATGATGTGTTGAAATGCATTTTACTGTTATGTAGAATTAGAACAAATTTAAAAAGTTAAAAACTCGTTAAACAATAAAAATTCTAGAGAACTCACAAAGCTCTCTTGTTGAAAACTGATCTAGACTGAACTAGTGCAATGGCAAAATAACACAAACCATCATTTCAAAAGATTGTTATTTGCATGTGATGGTCAGTTTTTTCTTTTTTTAAAATTCTTTTTAGAGATACATAACAGTAAAGTGTATTTGGACTTATTATACATACATGGAGTACAACTTCTCATTCTTGTGGTTGGTCAGTTGTTTCTTGCACTGAAATAATTCTGAATTAGATCAATGCTTGGAAAATTGTCTATGGCCCTAATTTAGATTCTGTGATAATACTCTGAAAATAAGTCACAAAAATTGGGAAAACACATAAAAAGGAAATAACTTTATAATTTTCTTTCTATTGTACTTTCTCAGCAGTTTTGCCATAACATTTCTTGGAACCAAATGAAGTTGAATCACTACCCTGTTATTTACATAGGAAAATTGCTTACATGTCCTGTTCTTCATTTGTAAAAGTAGTAACCTGATTCATACAATTTTGAAAGGACTCAATGCAAAAATATTTGCAAACTTCTTAACATATCAGATGTCAGAAATATTAGTTTCCTTCTTTCTTTATATGTTATAGAAAATTCGTTAGACATTGATTTTGGTTAAGTAATGGAAAAAGTACTTAAGCAAATATTTTTCAGAAGCAACTATGATTTTTCCCATAGAACCATGAATGGATGAAGTTTGATGTATATTTTTAAAAATTATTTCCAAAGTCTGTTAATTCAGTGGCATAATAAAAAAAACATGCAAATTTAAGTCATTGTTTTAATATCCTACACTTTGATACTGTATCAAACACTTTCTAGGTATTATTTAACTCAATTGAGGAAGATTGCATAAATAAGACTTTTGTTTTGTTCATATGGAGTTAAAGTTGGGAATAAGTGCTTCAGAGTAGTATAGATAACCTAGCATAAGGTAGAATCATAATCACTTAACCATGGCATAAATTCAGTTACAATTGTGTCTTAAATTATAGGGTATAATTAGACAAAATTAGGTTATGATTTCGGTTTATGTAATTACTGTGGTAAAAGATGTATTATGATGTTTGAGTTAAGTACCGAGATTGTTTTTTATTTCTGGATTTTTGTACTCTGATTCTTCATTACAGTGTCTGCTTCCCATAAGGGACATTTTGCCCACCCCCTTTTTTAAAGTTGCCGTATATACTTTTCCATGCAATTTCCACATAATGTATCTTTCTCTCTCTCCCTTTCTCTCTCTTTCTCACTCTCTCTTAATGAAAGAGCAAACAGCTCTGTAGGAAAAGAAAACTACAGTTTCAGCCTTTAGATAATGTGGGCTAAACTCAGAGGCTCCTTTCAGCCCTGCTTTGTCTTCATGTCACTTAAACTTTTCCTGAAGATAGTATTGTGCCCTGTACTTGTATGAAATGGACACCATTCAAATGACAGATTCTAAAGCCTCAATTTCTTCCTTAAATAGTTATGAAAATAGAAGAAGACGATCTTTATGATTATGTTATTATTAATGTTGAAGAAGGAATGGTCAATAAGTACATGGTATTTTGTAGTCTTTGGTCAAGAAAAGAAAAAATGGAAAGTGTTCGTTTTATATATATATATGATAAATCTGTTTTCTCAGACATTGTTCTTAACTGTTATTGAATTTAAGTGTTGTATGTAGGAATTCCCAGCACACAAGTAAGTACATGTTTTCAACTACTAATTTGCTAAAGAGTCATTCAAATACCTTGAGGGGATAGGTCTTTGAGGGGCTCTGACCTAAGCAGCGCATTGATCTATCCATGGACTGATAGCTTGCTTAATGGACTATCGGGAGGTGGTGAAAACTTTCAGAGGTGGAGCCTCATTGGAGGAAGTAGGTGATGTCCTATAAGGGTATATTTTTTCTCTGGTCCCTTCCTCTTTTTCTCTTTCTGCTTCCTGATCACCATGAGGTGAGCAGTTTTATGCTTGTTGCCTGAATGTTCTACCTTAGCACGGGCCCAGAAACAGTGGAATCAAGTGACTATGAACTAAAATTTCTGAAACTGTGAGCCGAAATAGACTTTTCTTTCTTGAAGTTGATTTATTTCAGGTATTTTGTCACAGTGATGGGACACTAGCACACTAGGTAATTGGTAGTTTAGGGTGAAATGTAATTGTTGCATTTTCTTTCTTTTTTTTTTTTTTTTTGAATTCATGGAATTTATTTACTGGAGAGAAATAGAGACGATGACACGTAATTACAGACCTGGGTAACAGATGTGAGGATGAGACAGGTGGAGTGCGTATTAGCTGAGGGCTGCAGAGTGAAGCTGAGGCAGCTCAACAAGACTGTTCCAGGCAGAGGGGAGGAGCAAGGAAGTCAGCAAGCTTGGACCAGGGTAAGAACCCAACACCATGGCTCTGGGAAGGGGTCTGGGGCCAACTCCTGCAGGGCTGGGGCTGCAGTAGTGAGCATGGCTGCAGTGGTGGCTGTGGGTGACTTAACATGAGGAATGCCAAGGTCTGATTCTGTTTGAAGATTTCTCTGGCCACTGAACAGACAACCACAGACATGAGCTTGGAATTCACCAAAGTCCAGATTGGAGATACAAACCTGGACTACATTGCTGTTTGGATTTTTGATGCATAGGAACACTTTGGGGAATGAATTGTAGATACAGAAGAGTTTAGGCCTTGGACAAAGCAGCCAAGGCAACCAGACAGTAGTGATCTGACATAAGAAGAGTCAGCAGCAACAGGGATGGAGAGTGAATTGACCTCAAAGCAGGAGGAAAATTGAGGGTGTCAATTTAAAGACACAGAATTTCAAGGTAGGTTGTTACGTAGCAGTTGACAACCAGAAGCCTAGGAAACCCTTTGACCACTCGGATCAGCTGTCCTTAGAACAACAATATTATTTCTTTGTCAATATTGAATTACCCTTTTTTGTTTGGAGCTAGTAATATTGGTTTTTCCCCCCCACCCCTCGCACCCCTCTTTTCCCTCTATACAGTCCTTCCTTCCTCCATTCTTACCACCCTCCTTATCCTTAACCCTAAACCTAACCCTAACCCTAACGCTAACCCCTCCTACCCCCCATTATATGTCCTCATCCACTTATCAGCGAGATCTTTCGCCCTTTAGTTTTTTGAGATTGGCTTATCTCACTTAGCATGATAGCCTCCAATTTCATCCATTTGCCTGCAAATGCCATAATTTTATCATTCTTCATGGCAGAGTAATATTCCATTGTGTATATATGCCACAGTTTCTTTATCCATTCATCAACTGAAGGGCATCTAGGTTGGTTCCACAATCTGGCTATGGTGAACTGAGAAGCTATGAACATTGATGTGGCTGTCTCTCTGTAGTATGCTGATTTTAAGTCCTTTGGGTATAGGCCAAGGAGTGGGATAGCTGGGTCAAATGGTGGTTCCATTCCAAGCTTTCTGAGGAATCGCTATACTGCTTTCCAGAGTGGCTGCACTAATTTGCAACCCCACCAGCAATGTATGAGTGTACCTTTTTCCCCACATCCTCGCCAACACCTGTTGTTGCTTGTGTTCTTGATAATCGCCATTCTAATTGGGGCGAGATGGAATCTTAGGGTAGTTTTGATTTGCATTTCTCTTATTACTAAAGATGTTGAACATTTTTTTATATACCTGTTGATTGCTTGTGTGAAGTGTCTGTTCATTTCCTTTGTTGATTGGATTATTTGTATTCTTGGTGTAGAAATCAGTGCTGTATCTGAAGTATGAGTGGCAAAGATATTCTCCCACTCTGTAGGCTCTCTGTTCACATTACTGATAGTTTCCTTTGTCGAGAGAAAGCTTTTTAGTTTGAATCTATCCCAGTTGTTGATCTTGCTTTTATTTCTTGGGCTATGGGAGTCCTGTTAAGGAAGTCTGATCCTAAGCCAACAAGTTGAAGGTTTGGACCTACTTTTTCTTCTATAGGATGCAGGGTCTCTGGTCTGATTCCAAGGTCCTTGATCCATTTTGAGTTGAGTTTTGTGCAGGGTGAGAGATAGGGGTTTAATTTCATTCTGTTGCAAATGGTTTTCCAGTTTTCCCAGCACCATTTGTTGAAGAGGCTATCTTTTCTCCATTGCATATTTTTGGCCCCTTTGTCTAGTATGAGAAAATTGTATTTATTTGGGTTTGTTGTCCCTGTCCTCTATTCTGTACCATTGATCTACCTGTCTATTTTGGTACCAATACCATGCTGTTTTTGTTACTATTGCTTTGTAATAAAGTTGAAGATCTGATATTGTGATACGCCCTGCTTTGCTCTTTCTGCTGAGGATTGCTTTAGCTATTCTGGGTTTCTTATTCTTCCAGATGAATTTCATAATTGCTTGCTCTATTTCTGTAAGGTACATCATTGGGATTTTAATTGGAATTGCATTGAATCTGTATAGCACTTTTGGTAGTATGGCCATTTTGACAATATTAATTCTGCCTATCCAAGAACATGGGAGATCTTTCCATCTTCTAAGGTTTTCTTTAATTTCTTTCTTTAGTGTTCTGTAGTTCTCATTGTAGAGGTCTTTCACCTCTTTTGTGAGATTGATTCTCAAGTATTTTATTTTTTCGATGCTATTGTGAATGGGGTAGTTTTCCTAATTTCTCTTTCTGAAGATTCATCACTTATGTATAAAAATGCATTGGATTTATGAGCATTGATCTTGTAACCTGCTACTTTACTGAATTCACTTATGAGTTCTAAGAGTTTTCTGGTGGAATTTCCAGGTTCCTCTAAATATATAATCATGTCATCAGCGAACAGGGATAGTTTGAGTTCTTCTTTTCCAACTCATATCTCTTTAATTTCTTTGGTTTGTCTAATTGCTCTGGCTAGAGTCTCAAGGACGATGTTGAATAGAAGTGGTGAAAGAGGGCATCCCTGCCTTGTTCCAGTTTTTAGGGGGAATGCTTTCAGTTTTTCACCATTTAGAATGATATTGGCCATGGGTGTTGCATTTTCTTTAGTGGCATCTTTAAATTTTTTTCTCTCATTTTTTTTTATATAGTTTTAGCACATTACTGCAAACTTTAAATACACCCAGAAACAGAATGAAATATTTTCAATGTTTGCCTTTCCTGAAGTTCCAATCCTATCTGTGTAAATTATTGAAAGAATTTAATCACCTGGCTTCTGAATCACTTTGATTGTTATCAAATCCTTGTTTTTAAAGGTATTTAATATCCAAGAGCTAATGTCCTTTAAGAACCTTTTTTTTAATTTGTTTTTGGTAATTTGTTTTCTTTTTAAGAAAGAGCTTAAAGCTTTTTGGACTGAAGGAAACTTGCCTTAAGACAAAAATAATTTGATTTTTTAAGAGAAACTAGCTATAAAGTCAGTCCTTATTCTGTTTTTGGTAATTGTAATAGCCCATCAAATTAATTCAGCCATTATTTATACCTTAAGATACTTTTGGAAGTATTCCTTTTTTATGCTTTATTAGTGTATTATAATTATATGTAATTGTTGGTTTCATTTTGACATAATCATGCATGCATAGTATTTATTTTACTCAATATCAGTCCTTGGTCCCCTCTCCCCATTTTCCCTTCCCTCCTTCTTTCCCCTATTCTTTTTCCTCTACCCTACTGGTCTTCTTTCCACTTGTTTATTTATTTTTAATTGGTACTTTATACATATACATAAAGATGGAATTCACTGTGATATATTTATACAGGTGTATAGCATTATTTTGTCAAATTCACATTTCTGTCCCTTTCCTGCTCCATCTCCCTCCCCTCCTTCTCTTTCCACTCCACGGATCTCCCTTCTATATTTATCTTTACTATCCTCTTACTTTGCTCTAGCTTCCACATACAACAGAAAGCATTGATTTTATGAGTCTGGCTGATTTCATTTAACATGATGTTCTTCATTTCCATCAATTTACTGGCAAATACCATAATTTCATTCTCCATTATGGCTGAGTAAGAACTTCATTGTGTATATATGCCACATTGTCTAAATCCATTCATTATTAATAGTTACAAGGAATGGTTCCATATCTTGGTTATTATGAGTTATGCTGCTATAAACATTAATGTATCTGTATCACTATAATATGTTGATTTTAGTTCTTTTGGATACAAAGAGTAGAGTAGCTGGGTCATATGGTGGTTCCATTTCTAGATTTTTGAGAAATCTCCATACTGCTTTCCTGAGCAATTATACTGATTTACAATCACATGAACATGTAAAAGTGTACCTTTTCCCTGTATCCTTGCCAGCACAAATTTTTATTTGAATTCTTGATGATTGTCATTCTGACTAGACTGAGATGAAATCCTGATTGCTAAGGATGTTGAAAATTTTTTCATATTTTTGATGGCCACTTAGGTTTCTTCTTTTGAGAAATGTCTGTTTAGTTCTTTGGAAGTATTCCTTTAAAAATTTTTTTTACATTTGCTTTTTATAGTCATTTTGATAATTTTGTGATAAAGAAATGAAAACATAGCTTGTTTATAGTCACATAGTTCTGTAGTCACAGAATACAGGTCCTTCTGATTCTCGTTTCATCTCTTTGTGAAAAGCTTTACTGCCAAGTCCAACCTCCACTTGTTTTTGTAGCTTGGTTTTCTTTCCATGAGCCAAAGTAATTGAGAGCAACATGGTCGTCTGTGTTTCTGCAGCTCAGGAAAGGAAAGGGGTCCTCAGAGTCCAGATAACAGAGGAACTCTCACTTCCCTCATGAGGCTGCTACTGAGCCCTTTTAGCCCTGCTGTCTTTGAATGCATTTCTTTTTTTTTTTTTTTTTTAACCATTCAAATTTTATATTTGTTGGAGTGATTTTTCCTCTGATGCCATCCATGATGCTCTGATCCCATCCCTCCCTGGGAGACCAGAAGCTATATGAGGTGAAGGATAGTGCCTATTTCCCCCAATATTTTATAATGTATTATTTCAAACATTAAGTTGGAAGAGTTTTTCCATGAACACCCATATACCTGTGACCAGATCCTGTCCCCACGGTGCCTCTGTCATGCTCAGGTCCTGGTTAAGGTAAACAGGTAATGGATCTGGGGAGAGAAAGAGGTTTCTGTTCTTCAATTCCAGGATAAGGAAGGAAAGATGAAGAGTCTATGGAATAATGTTAATCTCAGAATGATCAATGAGCATGGAAGACTGCAAGTAACTTCCACACTCACCACAGGGGACTAGCTGTATAAGAGATGACACTTCTGCCTCCACCAGCTGTCACCAGGGAGGTCTATGTGCGTTGACTCTCAGGGGCTTGCTGACAATGCAACATTAGCAACAAAGCTAAAGCAGATTTGGTGTAATAGGAAGCTATTTTTCATGGGATTAAAATGATAAATGTAGATAATGCCTGTTCTGTGCAGGTTCTAGTCTAAGCACTAACAGAAATCTGTACATTTCAGTCGTCACAACAACCCCAAGACGTTGGGGATCCTTATTTTCTCCATTTTATAGGTGAGGAAATTGTGGTGTGGGAGGCTATATAAATTTCCCGGAATCACACAGCTATTACCAGGAGAAACTGCTGTGGAAGTTACAAAATTTCACAGTAGTTACTGTGGCAATCTTGTCTTGCTAGTGTTTCTTTCTTTTTTCTTTCAAGGAAAATCACTTATCAAAACAAGTAAGTTTGGAGAAGGGAATACACAGTCATATGCGCAGGCAACCATCTCAACAGATGCCCCATCACAGCAAGATTCATCCTGACATCTTAAGAATCATGCAACTAAGGTGAGGAGAAAAAAATTCCTAGGAACCTTTGTCAGAGCTGGATAACTGAATGCTGAGGTCCCTGAGCAGCTGCTCTGTCTTCTTTATCTGCGGCAAGTGACTCAGGATGTCCAGGGTCACCTTCTGGAGCTCTGGGGCGGGGGGGTTCATCTGAAGGTGCTGTAGAAGGTCAGCCTCCCTGTTTAGGCCACTGCTGCGGCAAGACAGTTTCATGCAGTCCTGGCAGCTGTCCAACGACACCTTTAGCTTCTCCATGCTCTTCATGCTCCTCCTGTTTAGAATTGCTCAACTGGGTCTCCTTCTGCAGGGTCCCCTTTTTGCTGAAAGTTGATGTTGTCCTCAGTGACCTGAGCGATCTTCTCTATCAGCTGTGCATTGACTCAGAGGACTGGAAAGAGTCCTGGAAGAATAGCAGGGCAGTTGTCACCCCAGAACCCCATCCTCTGCCATCACCATCTTCCTCTTTGGGAGGAAACAGCCCTTGAAAATGCTCTTCTTGAAAATAACTCCTTCCAACCCAGATGTTCAAAGCAAATTATTTGGTGTTTAATAAACACAAACATAAAGCATCATCAACTTCACATGGCAGTTTGCAAAGGGTAAGAACAGAAAAAAGGGTGTGTTAATGTTTTTTTATGCCTTCAGGATTTGGTTAAAGACAATGAAACACACTGACAGACAATGAAAATAATTATAGATAAGAAATTTGCAAATGAGGGAGGTAACTAATCGTTGAATGATTAGTGGGTATCCCATTTTCTGTCTTTGGAATTATCAATAAGAATATTTTTCTCCTAACAGTGAGAGTGTATTAAAGTTTTTTTCACAATCATTTTCAACCCAAAACTTTACAGTAGGAAAGTGCTTTTATAAAACTAATGAAAGTACCGGACTTTGTTAACAGAGCTGACCTATTTACAAAAAACACTACAAAAACATGCAAAATAATGTGTGCTGTTCTGAAACTGAAACTCAGGCAAAATATAAACTGAGAATCACCAAATTAAAAAAATAATAATAATTGTCTCAACTACATTTAAGTCACTTCCCATAACCTCTTGTATTGAATTTCAGAACCAAGGAGTCTCATGTATGGTTAGCAATTTAGAAAGCAGCACTCTTCCATAGATCTACTAAACCTGTAACTACCATAGAATCCAGCAATTTTACTTTGTGATATTGATCCGAATTTCCTTCTTGTACAAGAGGCTGAATTAAAAGAATGATGATAGAAAAGAGGTTGCATGTCATCAACCATACCCACTTCTCATGAAAACCGAACTCAAATAGCACCAACCCGTAAGAAAGGAATGATGATGAATGTATACATAAAATGTGGTACAGCTATACAATGGAATATTATTCAGCCATAAAGAGAGACACACTACTATTACATGCTACAACATGAATGAATCTTGAAAACATTATAAAAAATCAAAGTAGCTAGTGACAAGGACCATATATTGTTTTACTCTATGCGCATGAAATTTCTAGAATGGAAAAATCTCAATACAGATTGAGAAATGGAGACTGACTTCTAATGGGTACAGGCTTTCTTTGGGGGTGATGAAAATGATCTAAATTGAGTGTCATAATGTTTGCAGCACTCTGTGATTATACTAAAAACTATTTAATTGTGCACTTTGAGTAAATTGTATTTTTTAAATTATATTTCATTAAAGCTGTTTTTAAAAAAGTAAATAAAAATATTAATGTACCCAACTTAATTCAGGTTCATATAATTCCTAGTAAACTCTCAGTAATATGTAGACTTCGATAAGCTTATTCTCAAATTTATATGGGAAGGCATAAACAGCCTAGAATAGTTAAAATAATCTCATAAGCAAATAATAAAATGATGAATGACTCCACTTGAAGCTAAGGCCACTGTATAGGTATAGTAATCAAGATAGTGTGATACTGGCAGGGCCCTAGTCACAGAATAAAAAAGAGAGCTCAGAAAGAGTCTCACACAAATAAGTGCAACTTAGTTTTAGCAAAGATTCAAAAACAATTCAGCGGAGAAAATCTTTTCAACAAATAGTGCTAGAACATTTCCTATGAGTATAGGAAAAAAATTGAACCTCAATTTGAACCTCATTACTTATGGAAAAATTAAGTCAAATAGATCATTATAAAACCTTAAAAAAATATATGGGACTAGGGATATAGTTCAGTGGTAGAGCAGTTGCCTGGCAGGCACAGGTCCCAGGTTTGATCCCTCAAAGCACATAAACACAACATAAGAAAGAGAGAGAAAATTATTCAGGATCTAGAACTAAATAAAAGTTCTTAGATTTGATACCAAAAGCATGACCCATAAATAGAAGTATTGCTACACTGGAGCACATTGAAATTAAAACTTTTTCTGTGTTAAAAATCTTTGTTAAGATGAAAAGACAAGCTACAGATTGGCAAAAGTGTTTGCAAACCACATATCCAACAAAGGATTAGTATCTAGACTATATAAAGAATTATCATACTCAACAGTATCAGCCAATCAATTAGAAAATGGACTAAAGATGTGGACAGTTCACTAGTGAGCCTACATGGACAGCAACTAAGCACATGAAAAGATGTTCTACATCATTAGCCATCAGAGAAATGCAGATTAATACCAAAATTAGATATCAGTACATTCCCATCAGAATGGCTAAAATTAAAATTGTGATAACATCATCAAATGCTGATGAGGATTTGCCAAAACAGGATTATTTGTACAATGCTGATGAAAATGTAAGATGGTACAATTACTGTTTAAAATGGGTTAGCAGTTTCTCATGAAACTAAACGTGTAACTACCATAGGGCCCAGCAATTTTACGTTTTGGTATTTATCTAAATGCCCTTCTTGTACAAGAGGTTGAATTAATGATGATGGAATAAGAGACTATGTCATTGACCATACCCATTCTTCATTTAGTCCTTAACTTCAGTTCAGTCTCAATAGTTTTTATTTGAATGTTTTGAATTAAAATGTTGGATAATAGGGAAGAAGTAGAGTACACTTTATCTTGGATTGTAAAATTAATTTTGGAAAGCACAGTGCTGTTTGCTAGAATTCTCTTAAAAACATACGTAAGTTCAAAGTTATGATTTCAGTTGCATAGGATGTTACTTGAGTCTTTGTATTGAGGGGTCTCATGTGTGTTCAGCAATTTAGAAACAGCATTTTTGTCCCAAAATATTATTTTTCAGAAATACACCATTAAACTGCATTTGCCTAATAAAAGCCCTGCTGATAGAGTTTATCAGAAAATTGTAATTAATAAAATTATTTAATATGCATATTGGTAAAATTCAATATCAAACTCTAAAAAGGAAATACATTAGAATATTGACAGGAGTTATGCTGAATTCATAGATTGAATTTCAGGGTTTTCCATCTTAATGATGTTAGGTATGATAATTGATTTTTGAAAAAGTACCAAGATTATTCAACTGAATAGTGCTGGATCATAGACTTAAATGCATAGCTAAAGCTATTACTATTATAGAATAAAACAGGAGAGAATCTTTATGACCTTGATTAAGCAAAAATTTCCTAGACACATCAAAAGCATCACTAATAAAAAGAAACCTGGTAATTTGGATTTGAACAAAAGTGAAAACTGATGATCTTTTAAATGACACCATTAAGAAGTTGAAAAGCCAAGCCACAATTTTAGAGAAAATAAATGTTTACAATTTAATAACCATCAGAAAACCCCCAAAATCAACCCATGGTAAAATATTTGAGTGGCCATTTTACCAAAGAACACAAAAATGTTAAGGAAAGAACATGATCTTCAACAACATCAATCACTAAAAAAACAGGAATTAAAATCACCCCACCCTGTACCCCTAAACATGGCTATCAGCAAAATGACCAATGTCACTAAGTATTGTTATGCATGTATTGCTGGTGGGAATATAAAATGGCAAAGTTACTTTGGAAAATAGTGCAGTTTCCTAAATATCCCATCTAAATCTATCATAAGACCCTGTAATTTCACTTCTTAGTATCTGCCAAAAAAAAAAAAATTAAAAAGAAAAAAGAAAAAAAAAAAAGGAGAAAAGAAAGGAAAAGGAAGAAGGAAAAGAAAAGAATCCCACAAAAGAACTGCATGTGATTTTTTTAATGGACACTTTTATTTACACCACCTCAAGAATAAAACAAATTGAATGTTTAAGAACTATTAAGCAGGTAAACAGAATACTGTATATACATATGATATTTAATTATCTGGTAATAAAAAGGAACAAAGCACTGATGTATACAACAACCTGTACAAACTTCAAAAGAACAAAAATGCTAAATGAAAGAAGTTGGACACAAAAGACCACCTTCTGTGTGATTCTATTTAAAAGAAATTCCAGAAAAAGCAACACCATAGTGACAGAAATTAGATTATTGTTTGCTTGGAGGTAGGGAGGGAGTACAAATTGATTGTTAACTGATGTGAGCGAACATTTTGGATTAAAGGAATTGTTCTAAAACCAGATTGTGGTAATGGTTACACACTGATGTAGGTTTTATTAAAATTAAAACCTCTTTAAAACTGTGAGAAAATGAAATATTAAAGAATAATAGCTTACAGCTTATAGGAATTGCAGGTATGCTCTTTATTTGGTGTTCAGTTTGAAAAGATGACTGCTTTGTTTTATTTTCCTCATTAGCCATCTTCTTTTTTTTGTATTCTTTTAACATATCACAGTGACTCTGGGAGAGTTCTTTTAGTGAACAATTTTTCCTTTGTTGTGTGAAAATAATATTTGTAACCTCTGAACTAATTTCAATAAGAAAACCTCTTGTTTTTTCTTTTTCTTTTTTTTTTTTTTTTCATTTATTCTTATTAGTTATACACGACAGTAGAATGCATAGTATACATAGACGGAGTAAAATTTCCAATTCTTCTGGTTGTACATGATGTGGAATTATATTTGTTGTGCATTCATAAATGCACACAGGAAATTAATGTCCAATTCATTCTACTGCCTTTCCTATTCCCAAATCCCCTCCTTTCCCTTCATTCCCCTTTGTCTAATCTAAAGTACTTCTATTCTTCCCTAATCCCTCTTCCGTGTTGTAAGTTGGCTGCGTTGTCATTTAGTATTCTTGAATCAAAAGAAGGACTGGTTCTTTTGTGTGTCTGTTGTTAAACCATCTCAATATTCTTTGTTTTACATATTTATGGTCTTCCCATTGGTTTTCCAACTGTGTCTTCTTGATTGACTCTTTCTTGCCCATCAGTCCCTTTAACACACATTAGTTTAATATTAATGTTTAAGAAGATTCAACACAGCTGTATTCTAGCCCCTTATAAGAGGTATATCCTGTTTTCCCATTTTTGTAATTATGGACATAGTTTGAGATATAAGTGTGATGTATGTCAAGATCAAGTTACAAAGGCCAATTTTTGTAGGCAGCTATTGTGTTTTAGATTATAAATATAGTTCTTCTCCAAATGCCTGCCACTATAGTGGCTAAACAATTGCTTATCACTACTGGAATATGCCTCATGGGCACATATTGTGCTATAGGATTTGATTAAAAATATGGCTTAATAAAATTTCTTATGGCTATAGAATATTCAGTTCTGTTGGCAACAGCTATTTTCCACCTGTTATAGTTTGTTTATGACTGGGCTTCAGCAATTCTTCACAATTTTTCTTCTTCTTTCTAGTTGCATTTACCCATTTTTATTCTTTGTACTAGAATAGATGCTTATCCTATTCCAACATTTTTATGTCTAACTCCACAGGTTTGTTTTCAGATGAACAGTTGTTTTACTAATAGTTAACTGATAATGATAATGTTCAAAAATTCTAAGGGTCATAGAGGAAGGGACTGTAATATCTTTTATTTTTAATAAGCAATAAAATTTATATAAAATATGTGTTCCTAAATGATTTATCTTTAACACTGTACCTTCTTCCCTCCCTTTTTCTCTCTTCCTTCCAGTTGCCAAGAGCTAAGAAGTATTATTCTGCCATGATGTTCTGCCTTGCTTCAGGCCCAAAGTAATGGAGTTGACCAGACATGGACTGAATTTTCTGGAACTGTGAGCCAAAATAAATCTTTTTTCTCAAAATTCTTGTCAGATATTTTGATCACAGCAATGAAAAGCTAACACATATATGAAATAATTAAAACTGTGTTATTTCTTCTCTTTAATTTTGGAGATTACTTCTCAAAGTGCTAACCTTACATGGTAGGAGAGTGCCATAAGTCAAAGGCAATATGGTAGCTTCTGGTTGTAGTTTATTTGCTTTAACTAGGATGATCATGATAATGATTGTGGTGCTGATAGAGAGGAGGATGAAAACGATGAAATGATGGCTTTTGCTATGGGGGGCAGTGTGAAGACATTGTAAATACCATCCTGGAAACTCATTTACAGCATTGTAGAGGTCAGAACAATACTCTAGAAACTTGTATATGAGATAATATCAGTCACCAGAATGGTGAAATGCTTTATAAATATATGGTTCATTTTAGGTGTACTTTAATTTACCTGCCTATACAATGAAATCAACTAAGTTAAATTTTCACCAAATGCTCTTCTTAAATGGACAAGTTCATTCTACTGAGTCTGATGTGACAACACTCCATTTCAGAGGATATCCAACAGAAAGAAGAGGAACAAATTTAGTCGTGATCAGTTTATGCTCTTATGCAGATAAGTGAGATCTACCTCTATATTTTGCTACTTACTACCCACCTAGGTTCTGAAGATCCTGGGAGATTATTATTGTTGGTGGTACTGTCATCCAATCATGTGTTTTTCTCCTACCTTAAGAAATGCATTGAGTTGTGAATGTTGCACAACCTTCAATGTATGCTCAGAAAGTAGAAAACATAAATTATGATGAAATTTGTCAAGACATGGCATTTCTCGCATGTAATTCTTGCAAAAGAGTAGTTGAATATGTCGACCCCTTGTGAATACTCATTAAAATCTATTGTCTACTAAGATTAAAGGGGTAATACGTTAAATTTAATTCTAGAGGATGGGTTGTAGTGGGAGTATACTATGAAATTCTGGTTTTTTTTTTTAAAAGAGATAACTAAATAGATCAATGGATTTTTTACTTTATTTTTTATAAAGTATGACTTAAAAAAATTATTTCCTACCGTCCTACCTATTCTCCTTTGATAATGAATGTGCTGGCCAGTTGAGGTAAGACTAGGATTTGGTCACAGAATTAAAAGACCTCAAGTCTTGAGTGTATTCCATCAATGATACTGATAAGAGCAATGTCTCATGACATAGGTTAGAATGACAAAATTAGACTAGAGTGAAAAAATATTAACCATTAGATTGGAAGATTATTTTTAAAAGTTTTCATGTTCAACAAAAAATACCGTACCTGTTGTTATGTTTTGACCATGAATACTACTTACCAGACTGTTATGAAAATGGCTTAAGCCAACAAATTAACTCAGATAATGAAGCTTGAACACTCTTTTCTTAAACCATAGATATCTAGTATATGAATAAAATTTACTCAGTTATAATATTTTTATAATATTAATGTTTTGCCTTATTAGAAATATGAGTATTCATTGTAAAATGTTAGAAAATAAAATTAAGCAAAAAGCCCTCAAATTCTTAAATCACTCATAATCCCCCTACCCAGAGACATCCACAATTAACCATGTCTTCTCTACCAATGAAGTTTGAAAATATGCCCTCAAACTTCTCTAACATAATTGGAATTATGGTATACAGTGTGGATGTTAAATTTCCTGCCTATTAAAATGAAACTTTCATTAAATTCAAGTATTTCCAGAACTCCTTTGCCTCTGAGTACAGATTTAACTATGGTAACTTGTTCAGTTTTTCTGATTTTTGTCTTTATGTTCTTTACGGAACCTCAAATCTTACTCAAATTGCCCCAAAGTTTTATTTTAGAATGTTTTAGTGGTTACTGCATTTGTTTCCAAGATGGACTTTTGTGTTCCCCACCACACAGTTCCTATTCCTCCTGCTGCTATGGTATTCCATGGGATAGTTGTGGAACATTACCCTGCCCACCAGGGTTCTCCATTGCTCTATTGGGTATTGCCACCGATATTGTAAAGCCTTGTAAAGCAAAATGCATACGAAATTCAACTGGAAAATTCTACCTTGTCCCTCTTGGTTTTATGATCTGTTGGAAGGACACTATAGGAATACTGCTGGACCTTGGTGATGCAAGAGGAAAATAGTAAAAGTCTAGAGTAAACACATAGGATAAAATGCAGCTATTTAACTTTTGTTTTTCCTTTGTAGTGCTGGGGATTGAAACCAGGGCCTTGAAACCAGGGCCTTGTGCATACTAGGCAAGTGCTCTACCACTGAGCTACACACCCAGCTCCAAAATGCAGCTATTTAAACTAATATTTATAGTGATCACTTTCTACACTAAACCAAATTATGTATATTACCAATTCTGGTGAAATTGGAAGTACCTACTACTTAAAAGATATTCCATGCTCTGTCTTAACACAACAAGGAATGTGAACAGAAATCAACATTTGGTATGAAGACAGCGGACTAGAAAAGGAGAATAAAGTGACAGGTCAGAATTTTATTTGTACCAATTTATACTAAAATTTTCAGACAGTTCTCTAACACTGTGACCTAGAACCTCCTTCCTCCTTTTTCTTTTTTCTTTCTTTCTTTCTTTCTTTCTTTCTTTCTTTTTTTTTTTTTTTTGCAGACACAACTGATTTTGCTTTATTCCTCTTCTCATAGCATTGACATCTTTGACATATAGATTGCACATAAAATGGATATACGATGACGATATGGGAGAAACTTGAGCTTCTTTTACTTTAAGCCTTGGTTAAACTTCCTTAAGAAGGGTAAGGTTGTAATTTGGGATTCAGTCTAAATATTTTGTTTTCAATTGCTTTTCACAGAACTCTGCTAACACCTTTTGTTATAATTTGGACATGGAATGTTTCCCAATAGACCCATGTGTTGCATGTGTTGTACCTAGCTGTTAGCTCTATTTGGAGGTGGTGGAAACATTAGGAGGTGGAGCTTTGTTGGAAAAGGTGGGTAACTCGGGATATGCTTCTGAAGGATATGTCTTGTCTTTGACCCCAATCTCTATTTCTCTCTGATTCCTGGCTTCCACAAGGTCAGTAGCTTTCCTCTACTATGCCCTTCTGTCATGATGTTTCTGCTTTGCCAAAAGCCTTAAGGCCGAATGGAGCCATCCAACCATGAACTGAAAGCTTTGCAACTATGAGCCAAAATAAACCTTTCCTCCTCTAAGTTGATTTATTTCAGGTATTTTGTCACAGCAATGGAAAGCCAACTAATACACCTTAATATAGTTACTCATATTCTATTCCCTAGACTAAATTCCTGATGGTAAAGATTATTGCATTACTGTTTAATAATTCATCTCCCAGGTTTTTCCTCAGAGATTGGTACATGGTAGGTCTGGTTTTATGTTAAGAAGCATTTCAGAAGATACTGTTTTGGAAAACATTTTTATCACAATTCCTTTATCCTCCCTTCATAGACTATAGAACTCAGCTTACAGGTCTTATGGAACTTCAGAGTCACTTTGATCCCATTTCTAATTTAATTAGTCTGGAGCAGGGCCTGTGTATCAGAGGTAATTCTAATCTTAATGTTCATAGCAACTATCTTAGTAGATGCAAAATCATACTTTTACAGTCATAGAAATTGTTTTACTTGAAGTGTCCCTGGATCACATAATATAGATTTTTCAGAATGCCAAGATTACCTTTAAAATTGAAATTTATTGGGTAAATTTCAACTTCTTTTAAAAGGAATTATTGTTCACAGATTTTTAAGATAAATTTCTATTTTCCTCATTCTTCATGCCTAAACATTGAATTCCAAACTACCTTTGTATATCTGCTGTTCCTCCTGTTTTAAAGAAAAAATGGTATGTTTGCTTGTTGTCTTTCAAAATGTGAAACTATGTGATTAGATCCACTTTAGGATTGTTGGGAAGAAAACATGTCTGAAATAGCTCTTATTTAGGTTGCAGTAGCAGGCATAACTTAAAACATGCAAAGCCACAATGAGGTGATTTGAGGACTGATTTTTTCCACTTGCTGTTGTTGGGATCAAGTCAAAGTTTGTCAGTCATTGAATGAGCCCTATGGATGTATTTGCTCTGGCATTGCTGGACAGACTGAGTCTACCACTTTGGGCAAGAAGCTCACTACATTTATTCTTAATGGTTGACAGTTTTATTTGTGGTCCCTATTTAAAATGGAGAAATTGAGCCCAGCCCTTAAAACTTTGGCTTTGGTAAAACTGTTTTGGACAAGATACAGAAGGCTAAAGAAGGAGAGGCTGAATTTTTTCCTTAATAAACCTTTCCTTTGTAAAGTTGGCAAACTGTAACCTACTAAATGATGGGCAAGTTCAAGCAAGTTGTTCAATGCCAGCATGACCTAGAATTTCTTTACCAGTAAGCACACTAGCTCCTTGTCAGAGACAGTCTTGGTACTTTTTTCAGCCAAATATTTCAGAAAAATCTCATTAAATTTTTGAACTATTATAAATATCAATTTGTGGCCTTGGCATATATGTGGGAAGTTATATGTGGCTTCATAGGGCTTCATAGCTATTTGCAAACTTTTTTCTTTCAGGTACAACTTTGAATAATAAATAAGCAACTAGAAGGTGTTGAACACTAGAACAGAATACTCAAAGTGAAAAACTTATAACAGTGAAAAATAAAGTTTCCTCTAATTTTATTACTTTTTATCCCTGCATTCCTGGCATATGAATTAAGGTAAAATGGTTTTAAGTGAAAAAGACAAAGGAAAAATTTCAGTTATATTTTTAAAGTTTATCAGAAAGGAGAGTGACAGCCAATAGGAATGATGCAAGAAGAGTAATAAAAGTTGCATCTAATTAATCATAAAATATTTTTGTGCCTTTCTTTGTAAACATTAAGAGGGAGTTGGGGAAACATTTACATAGGCGAGACTCATAAATTGTCCCATTTTTCAGTAACAGAAAGATATTCATTATGCATGGTTGACTCTCATTTCGGCAATACCAATACAGCAGTGCTTCCTATATCTCCAGACTAGTCCTATAAGAAGATTGAATTATTAGATGTTTTACAATTGAGAAGGTCCTAAGCTCAGTTCCTAAACTGAGCAAGTTGACTTGTGGACCTATTAGTCCTCCACTTTTCATGGACATCAGCTGCTACTGATGCTATCAAATATGTATTAAAAATATGTGATCTTGATAAGATTCATTATTTATAAAGGATTAGCTTACTCTGAGCCAGGTACTGCTTTTGGTGCTGGGGTTCACTTAGTAAACAAAATGGATAAAAAAGTCACTTTTTTTGTGGAGATTTTACTACAGAAAGAGAAAGAATACCCAATAGGTATAATATTTCCAACAAATATAATCATTTTTTAATATACTGTATTAGAACTTGCTTAGTGTTAGGGAATAGAAAATGTGAAGGAATAAGGGTGATTCAGAATATGAAAAGTATAGTTTGCAGTGTTTCATGGAGTGATCAGGGTAGAGGTCTTTTAAAGCTCTAACTGTGGCAAATGGCAAAGACTTGAAGAAGGTAACTGAGAGCCATTTGGATATTTGGGGAAGGTATATTCTGGACAGAGGAAAAAGTAATTCTTGAGGTGTGGAACTCAGTTCAAAATTTCAAAATCAGGAAAGGAAATAAAATGCTTAAAAAGTAGTTTCATGTATAGCTGAACTTTAGGGGTCAAGTGAATAACAATAGAGAAGCCAGAGGTTTGAATACATGTGCCCTATCAAATTGTTGAAACCTTAGTCTGTAGAGGCCAGGATGGTTCCATAAGCAGGGACCCTTTGTATCTGCTGAAAACTTCTGGATTCCGGAGACACTCAATAAATGTCTAATGTGAATAAAGATATTCTTGATTACAAGGTAACCACTTTCTACTCCTAAAGTGGAAGAATTATAAAAATATAAATTCTATGGGTATAAAAATGCTAATAAAAAGAATATTGATGTTAACCTTAACCAGAGCTATCTTCTTCCTAAGAAAAATTTTTCACACACACAAAAATTTATATGAGTGAATTGTTTCTGTAGTAGCGTCCTATTGCCATGACAAATTACCACAGTTAATGACTTAAAACACCACAGATTTATAATTCCTTTGTTCATAAGCCCCAAGTCCAGAATTATTTAGTTGATGTCTTTGTTCCAGGTCTCACAAGACTGGACTCAAGAAAGTGATCATGTTAGTGGTCTGGGCTCTTTTCTGGAGCTTGTGATGAAGAATAAACCAACCTCTGTTACCTTTCAGGTTATTGATAGGGTCTAGTTCCTTATGGATATAGGACCAAGCTCCATTTCCTTGCTGACTGTCAGCTAGGGTTTGCTCTTAGCTTCTCTAGGCTCTTCTCGGGTCCTTGCATGTGAGCCCTAAGTCCCAAAGCCACCATCAACAGGAAGTTAAATCTTTGGCCTGATTATAATCTCTCTGATTTCCTCTTCTTCTCTTCTCCATCCCATCTTTATTTCCACCTGGCTTATTCTCTTGCCTTTTTCTTCTGCTTTTACACGATCATGGGATTGCATTATGTCTAGCCAGGTAATCTAGAACAAGCTTCTTATTTAGATTAAACAGATAAATAGCTATGATGTTATGAAATAATATTTGGTTTTCTTCCTTGATTCCTGAAATGATTGCTAATATCTTTGAAATACCCAGAGTGATAAGACTGTTTTTTATTTGCTCATGAGATCACTTCACTGGTGGCTAGGTTTCTGAGATAGCCTCAGGAGGGGATATGGTGACCAGAAAGATTAAGCTATGATTACAAGTCTGGAATTTTCAGTTCTATCCTCCTGGTCAGAGGGAAGAAGGATTGAAGGTTGAGTTGAAAAAACAATGGCCAGGGGGCTGGAGTTGTAGCTCAGTGTTAGTGTGCTTGCCTGGTGCATGTGAGGCACTGGGTTTGATCCTCAGGGCCACATAAAGATAAATGAATAAAATAAAGGTATTGTGTCCATCTACAACTAAATGTACATATGTCTAATGACTTAATTAATCATACCTATGTGATGAAACTTTCATAAAACCCCAAAGGACTGAGTTCTAAGGACTTCTGGATAGCTGACTATATGGAGGTTCTTGGAAGATGGCATGCTTATGGAAACTCCATACTCCTCCCCACATGCATTTTCCTATGCATTTCTTTTGTATGCCTGTTTATGCAAATCTTTGGTAACATCACTTATAATAAACTAAACATAAGTATTTCCCAAAATTCTGTGAGCTACTATAACGAATTAGTCAAATACAAAAAGGGAATTATGAAAATTCCAACTTTTAGGTGGTTAGTCAAGCATAGGAAGAACCACCAAGGGCTTGAGATTGGCTTCTGAAGTGGGTGCCAGTCTTTTGGGGATTAAAACCTTCTTGTGATTTGGATGTGAGGTGTCCCCCAAAAGCTCCTGTTAATGCAGATCTATTCAGAGGTAAGATGATTAGTTTGTGAGGGACCAAATCAGTTCATTCTAGTCTGAATGGAAGGACTGTATAATAACTGTAAGCAGTTGGAGCACGGCTAGAGGAGGTGGATCTCTGGAGGCATGCCCTGGAAGGGTGCATTTCCCTGTGGCTCAAATTCTCTCTTTCTACTTTCCAACCCCACCATGAGCTGTGCAGGTTTCCTCTACTGGGACTTTCCCCCATGATGTGCTGCCTTATCTCTAGCCAAGAGCAATGGAGTCAGCCATCTATGGACTGATACCTCTGAAGCCATGAGCCCCAAATAAACTTTTCCTCTTTTAAGTTGTTACTGTTAAGTGTTTTGGTTGCAGCAATGCAAAAACTGACTAAAAGAGCCCTCAACCTTAGGGCAACGGTTGTGGTTCAGTGCGAGCCTAGCATGCGCGAGGCCCTGGGTTTGAGCCTCAGCACCACATAAAAATAAAATTAAGGTATTGTGTCCATCTACAACTAATATATATATATTAAAAAAGAGCCCTTAACCTGAGGAATCTGATACTATCTCAAGATAGATAGTACCAGAATTGAGTTGAATTAGAGGACACTCAACTAATGTCTGCTAGAAATTAATCTACAGAATCACATAGTGTGGGGGATGTAATGTATAAAGCTGCTCTCCCACCCATCAGGTACAGTCATTGTCCCTGCCTCCCAACCACTTGTCAATCTGTGAACATCCTAGCTAGCTATTGGTTCATCAGTCAGCTTGCCAGTATCCTTCTCCGATATCGGTCCCCTGTTAGCCCGGCACAATTCAACTGTTTATTATAGCTTCCCCGCCATCTTTCCCCTTCCTTCTGTCTGTCCTCCTCGCTTTTCTCTATCCTCCTGGGTTTCACATTCTCTCTAGCACGCACCCTTTCTATTCCTCTCATTTTCTCTCTTACCCTGCAGGGAGACACTCTGTTTGCTTAATAAATTCCCTTATGTGATTTCCCGTGTCCAGCATGGTTTCGTGGGATTTCCTTACATCTGGTGCCATGACTCGGATGGGTCCTTCCACTGTCGCGAGTGGAACCTCATGTAAGCCTAGGCCGATTTGTATCCTCAAGGCAGCTGAGGGGTGGGGCTACCCCCAGCCACAACTTTTATAGTTACGGCTGGCCCCTATAGTAGGTCTTAGCTGCCGGGTGGATTCCTGATTTTATGGTGGAGATTCCCTCTCAGGGTTGAGGCTCATCTCGCACTCACATTCACACTCGAAAACCCTGATATCAGGTCCTCAAACCCTTCTCGGCTTTTGCCTGGCCCCACATTGATGTTTGTGTGATGACACAATCAATGTGCTGCCCCTCATCTCCAGCCCAGTACTCTGGCCTCAGGATGCCCTGGCCACAGACTCAGCTGTATCAGTCCCCACCGTGGACTCTGGGTCCTCCAATCTGGCAGATTCCACCCTGGGAACCCTTCGCCTGACCCGCGATACTTAAAGCCATCAAAATCCGTTTGTGTAATGGCACACAGCTTCTGTGACCAAGCAGGCAGATGGAAAGGGATTCCTTATATTCAAGTCTCTTCTTTCTTCTTTCTTGGCTCTTCCTGCAGGCTCAAGCACCTCCAGACCCTGCTTCTCCATCTTCCCCTGCTCCCCCATTTAATATAAGCAGCCCCATTCGCCAAGTAGTGGGAGATAATTGTTTAACAATTTTCTGCGTCCAAACCTAAATTAATTACTAACCAGGAAAAAGAGTTAAAAGGACCTAAGCATCAAGTTTCTGCTAGAACATTTTAGCCCCTTTCAGATTCAGTTCTCAGTCAAGGCTTACATTGAAATGTAAATGGAGGAAGGCACAGTGGGAGATCAGTCTCAAACCCAAAGAAAAAAGCATCCATTTTAAATTTCTCCTGGGCTACAACTCGGAATACTTTTCTCCCTTTTGCCTTTTCTCTCCTCATTTTCTCATGCTATAATTAATGACCATTATCATTTTTCTTCTAGGACTTTTGTTTTTCTTAAATGCTATATCTTTGAGCTCACAATTTTGAACCTACATACCTAGGTTAATGATTTTTGATCAGTTCTTTTTATCCAACTCTAGAGTTATTTTTGAACATCCATTACATTGCAATGGAGATAAGCATTACAAGGCCTTTACTTTTGTGTTAAATATAAGCACGCATAAAAATTAAAATTTTAAAAATTGATCCAAATATTTTTAATTCACGTGATTTAAAAAGGTTCAAATTAAATTGGGTAAACTAATAGAAGTAAAATGTCTTTAAAATTAACTCACAAGTCTCTAGGTGGTCACACTAATAAAATATTAATGTTTATAAAATGTCTAACATCAATTTTTCTAGGACTTTTCTTCAACAGGAAAGAGATGGCAAATAGTGTTTACGCTTGTCTGACATCTTGTTTTCTTACACTTGTCTGATATCTTGTTTTTTTTTTACAATAAGATGAGTGAATTAAAGTTGACATGTATGGGATTACTCAAATGTGTTTGTTAGAGACATCTAATTAATTTACAGAATTATTCCATGGAGTAATATACTTAAAAACATTATTCTTTGAATATTAAATGTGTTCATATATTCCAGGTATACAAGCCTTTAAAGTACAAAATTTATCAAGCTGCTGTTCTCCAAATTAAACTTGTCTGTGATGGTAAACTTATCATTTAATGTTCTATTATAGGACCTGTCATCAATAGGGTATATATAAAATTTGTTAAATGTATTTCTAAAAGTTATTAAGAGGACAGTTAAAAGCTCTCTCAGCTTTTCTTTAATGCTTACTTACATACATATATGAACATTGCTGACATAACTCTTTAGATCTGCATTTCCATCAGAGAACAGAGTTCCATCTGATCTCAGCTTAATTTTCAAAATCTGTGTTTACAAACCTTTATTTTCTAATACTCCTTTGCCCCTCATTGAACTTGAGAATTTGGTCATGCTGGTCATGGCAAAAGAGAAAAAATTAGCTTCAGGAATTAGAATATTTTACCTAAGATTTGTGAAAAGCCCCGCCTTACCTGAGATAAGGCTCTGCCTCACAACCCTGCTGCACATCACAATGGCTCCAAAGTAAGCCTGACTTTAACTCATTTAAAGTTGTGTTCAAAAGGTTGATGTTTGTTGTAAAGATTACTGTGTCTCAAACGGGAACTCAGCCAAAATTCAAGATAGCTATTGCACAAACTGAATGTTTTACTGTTGGTGATTCCATTTTGTATTTTCCTTGTAAACTCTAATTGTTGCCTGATCAATATTTTGCAGAAGTACTGCTTCAAGAGCGAACACCGTAAATTAACTTGGAATAGTAAGCCATCACCTATAGGACAGATAATGTAAACCCCAATTAGATAAAAGGGGGTAAATAACTGTAAAGTCATAGACATTGAAGTTAAAGCCCAGTCCTCTTACTTTATGACTGGTGAGACTGACTTGCTTGATGGTTAAGATCAAACTTAGAGATTGAGATTAAATACAGAGGTCACGAAAAGTCCATATTTGGGTCTTGCCCTCAAAGTCAGCCTGAACCCAGGGAACCAGAGGACTTCTCTAAGGAGGTTTGCAACTCTGGGTCACACAACCTCCTGAGCAAGGAGATTGATGAGGCCACTAGAGGAAAAGCCACTCAGTGCTCCTGCTGCAGAGGAGGGTCAAGGAAAAAGGGAGACATCCTTGGTGCTTTCAAGGAAAGCCACCTCATCGAGGAGACTCTGCCTAACCAATGGCACTAATGGAGCTAAGAAGCTGCTCTTAAGTTCTCTATGAGTAACCCCTGTGGAAACTCAGCTGACTCTTTAACAGACAGGAACAGGTCACCTTGACCAACTTGATCTTAAACACCTAGCAAAACAGTTAAAACCAAAATATAGCCATTCTTGGGCATTTAAAAGAAATAATACTTAAATGTAACTTAAGATGTACACTTGTGTTAGCCCAGTAGAATAAAGACTAAAAGCTACAAAAGAGAGTCTTAAGCAAATGTGCCTGATAACTATCAAGAAAAACTGCCAGAGTCAGAAGTTTTATTCAGTTTAAAGCCTACAGACACAAGTAGGCTTACTCTTGTTTGCTAGTAACAGAAGTATAGAGATCTCTACTAAATGTTGTGTTTACATTCCTGATAACCTGGACAATGTTAAAGTTCCCAAATAAAGGCCTTATCCTTTCCAGCCTTTGCTAGGCCTTGTTATGGGAACAACTTCTCAGTTCTTCCACCCCCTGGTGAGGAATTATTGGCTTCTGTCATCTTTATGATATTCATTGGCATGTTCCAGATTCTGCAACATTTATATTGTATCAATCTCATTTCAGTACTCATGTCTTTTTGTTCTTCTCTCATAGAAGCACCCATCCCCAGATGCCTGTACAACCTGCTCTTCCCAACCGGACTTCTACCATGAACCCCTCAATTGACCTGATTTCTAAAAAGGGAACTCCAAACTGCTTGCCCCACGCTGCCTCCTTCCAGCTCGAAGAAACCAGATCGGTCATCACCCCCTTTCCCTACAGCAGTGAAAGAGTTCCTAGAATTAAAGGGGTAAATGAAGTAAGAATTGGGGACAGGCAGTTAGTGTATAAATAGGGGATCAGTCAAATCAAGGAAATGAAGTCCATGAAAACCATCTGCCTTTGGAAGTCTGGAAGGAGAATGGATTTTTTACATCTCACCTGCAAAACCAAACCCGGTCACTTAGGCAGGAAGGAGAGAGAAGGCTTCAAAAAGAACTGAAGAGCAAAAGATTTTCTTATAAAAAAAGAAATGGGGGAATGTAATGTATAAAGCTCCTCCCCCGCCCATCAGGTGCAGTCATTGTCCCCGCCTCCCAACCACTTGTCAATCTGTGAACATCCTAGCTAGCTGTTGGTTCATCAGTCAGCTTGCCAGTATCCTTCTCTGATATTGGTCCCCTGTTAGCCCAGCACAATTCAACTGTTTACTACTATAGCTTCCCCGCCATCTTTCCCCTTCCTTCTGTCTGTCCTCCTCGCTTTTCTCTATCCTCCTGGCTTTCCACTCTCCCTAGCGTGTGCCCTTTCTTTTCCTCTCATTTTCTCTCACCCTGCAGGGAGACACTCTGTTTGCTTAATAAATTCCCTTATGCGATTTCCTGTGTCTGGCGTGGTTTCATGGGATTTCCTTACAGGGGAGAACAACTCACACATAGAAGTGTTGATTGAGTAACTAAGAATAGGAAACTCATTAGTTTTTTCTGTATCTTTACAATAACCTTACTATGTGTATGAATGTGCTAGAACTGTAGATTAGTGTTTTGAGTAACAAGTAGATAGGCATTTTGTGGGATACATCTTTAAAATTCTGCCTACTATAATGTCATGTCTTGTGATAACTCATGTTTCAACATAAGTCATCTTTCTAGATAGAGGAGGATGGATCAGAAGGAAGCTAGGGGGTTGCACAATACCAATTCCCTGGAACAAACTGATATGGGAAAATGACTCATACTCACTGGTGATAACGGGATGATAAATTGGGGTTAGGGGCTCAGTATTTGAAATGAGTCATATTCTAATATAATACAGAAAAAAGTTATTTTCTTGTCAGGTTAGTGCTGAGTAAACCAGAAACAGAAAATACCATGAGCCAAGTGGACAGATGGACATCATTTGTAGAATTGACTTGTCTGAGCAATACGTCTCCATTGTTGGATAAGGTTCAGGATAGGGCTTTGGACTTTAGGTGGTGAAAGACTACAGAGGTAGGCATGCAGTACTAGGCAGGGGAGAAGTCAGAACTTAATTTTAGGGCTAATAACAATAAAAAAAAACAAAGCAGAAGTATAATAATGGCAATTTAGGGATAAGGAGCCAGCTGCATACAACCCTTGATGACACCAATTTCTAGCTCTTACTTGCAGTACATTATTTTTCCAAAAAGTCTGAGAGTTCCCCAATGTTACTACATGAATATAAATGTTTAGTCTAAATCTTGTCTCTAGGAAATGTTACATCCCCCCCCCTCTTTTGGCATCAGAATTGATTTAATAAATTACTGGTTAATACTTTAGAATGTTTTGGAAATGGATCCTCTAACAAGCTTTCACTATATTGACCTCAAAGCACTTTTCTAATGCTGTTTGGTTTATTTTCAGATGTGTGTTACAAAGAATTTTAGAAGTGAGAGACAAAATATGAGTGCACATACACATTTACAGAGATAGAATAAAAAACATTTTTATGTTCTTTGTAAGTACTTTAATATATTTGTTTTTGGTGTGAAAAAAAAAAAAAAAAGGAGAATATTCTTGGTAGCTTGGAAGGATTGTAGGGAAGGAGGATCTGGGAAGAGAATCTTAATTTATCCCTTGAGTAAAATATCATCAATAAACCCAGGGAAGGAAAGTGAAGATTTTCAGTGTCTGTTTTTAGAGCTCTGTCCTGGGGTACATTTCCTAGGCTCTTTGCTTGTTCGTCTTGTGGTCAAAGACTTTAATGAAAGATATCCATTTGCTCTTAGATGTGTGTATTTTTTGGAGGGGATATTGGGGTAAAGGTGATAATTATTGAATAGTATTACTCTGTTTTTAGTCAACTCACACCTCTATAATGAGCAAATTTCTGCTTCACATTTTTTTTTCCATTTAACTACCCTTGCCAAAACTTAATCTAGCAGATGATTGAACATGGCATTAGCCAAAACTAGTCTGCCTCTAGCTTCCTCTCCTGGGTCTTCTCTCCTGGGGTTATTATATTTCCAGTCTGGTTCTTCTCCAGTTGGCTCATAGTCCCAAAGATTGCTTTAATTGTGATATGGAAAGGCAATATGTGAGTTAAGTTTCAGGAACATCAGAAATCCTTCTCTTTATTCATTCGCTAATGGTCTCTGCAAGTTACAAAAGCATCTGTATGTGAATCAATACATTTGTACCAGGCAAAGGGAAAATAAATACTTTAATTGCTGTTAATGAATCTTTCAGACTGTCATGCACATACAAAATGCTATGCATTCTACTAGGAATTATTTGGTGCTTTGACAAACACCAATTGGTATTTAAGATAAACAAATTAGTGTAGTAGCAATGATTAAAATGCAGCAGGTAGTCACAGAACAAAAACAATAGGAAAAAGACAATTGCTTAATTTTTAAAATACACAAGGGGACCAAGAAGGAATATTGACTCATTAGTATTTTTTTCAGCATTTCCCAGGAACTTAAAAAAAAGCGGATCAACTGAATAATGTTTGGGTTAACACCCCAGTGAGTTAGTGGTAGGTTCTAAGTAGGCTGAAGTAGGTGTTCCATGCTTTCATAGTTGATCAAAGGTTACACCCTTATAAATTTGAATTTCTATGTTCTGTTTGTAAAAGGCCATGTTCTGATGACTTAGTACCATCTACCCCTATTCTGGAGAAATTACTAGGTACAACTTGTTACAAGTGGACCAGTGACACAATTTTCCTTTACAGAGGACAGTGTGGGATATAGACTTGAAGGGTAAGGGAGAGGGGTACAACCAGCCCATGACACCTAGCCCTCAGAAAGTCTTCTATATTCTGTTATTCTGTTTGGAGGGCTAGAATGTATGTAATGTCAGTTCCCTAAATTCATAGGACCCTAAAGTATAGATGAAAAAGTCATTTTTCTTTGTTTTAAAAGAGAAAACAGGGGAAATAGCTCCTTAATCTTGGTATTGACAATGTTTCTTTTGGATGTGACAATCAAAAACATAGATAACAAAAGCAAACACAAGTAAGTGAACTTACTTCAAACTAAACAGTTTCTGCACCAAAATTAAAACACAAACTATGTAACAGGAGAAAATATTTGAAAACCATAAAATTTATGGGGGTTTATTTGCAAAATAAACAAGGAGTTCAAATGACTCAAAGTAAGCAAGCAACCTGGTTTTAAAGCGAGTAAAAATATTTTACTCATTTGTATATTTACTCACTGTATATTTCAAAAGTCTAAAAGAAAGGAATTTGAACGTTTCCACCATAAAGCAATGTTAATTTTTAAGAAGATAGGTATATTTAACCTGATTTAAGCATTATACAATACAAACATGTATAAAGATAGCACATGGTACCCTAAATATATAAAATTTTTGTTTTTCTGTATCACTTAAAATTTTAAATAAAAAAATATTTTTTAAAGGAGCAAACAACCTGTATAGACATTTCTTCAAAGAAGACATACAAATAGCAAAAAGATCATAAAAATGTGTCCAACCTCACTTATTATGAGAAAAATTAAAATAAAAATCACAAAATATAAGAATTATAAGAATGACTATTATAAAAACAAGAGAGAAGAATTGGCAAGGATATGAAGAAGGGGAATATTTGCATATTGTTGATGGCAATTAAATTGGACTATCCATTATGGAAAATGGTATGAAGTTTCCTCTAAAAATTATAAATAAAACTACTGTAGTATCTAGCAATTACACTTTTGAATATATATCCAGAGGAAATGAACTTGTATCTTGAGAAGATATCTGCATTTCTATATTCATTGCACCATTTTTCACAATAGCCAAGATAAATCCAAGCTTTCATCAACAGATTAAAGGGTAAACAAAATGTAGGATATATACACAAAGGACTATTATTCATCCATTAAAAAGTGGAATCCTGCCATTTAGAGCAGGAATGAAATTGGAGGACATTGCGCTTAGCAAAATAAGTCAGATACAGAAAATTCAATTTATGTGGTATCTAAAAAAAAAAAATTGTAGAGTGGTTTACCAGTAACTGGAAGTGGGTAGGGAAATAGATCTTGGTCAATGGGTATAAACTTTAAGTTATGAGATGAACAATTTGGGAGAATCTAATGTATGAAATGGGTGGGGAAGGATGCCTTAATTTAATTATGATCATTATACGATGAACATGCATACACTATCACATAGGTCCTACTATGTCTAGGAGAGATTGTATAACTGAGTTGAACAATAAGGAAAATTGGGGGGTTTGGGCAAATGTTATTATTAAATGGAAAGTTATATCTCATGCTACCCTCTTTTCCCCTTTTATTGTCTAAAACATGAGCATGGTTGTTGAAACTGCAATACCCATTTTTTGTAGCCTGAGTACGTGTACACTTTTTACATGGATGAGTGAAAGACATCTCACTAAACTAAGGGTAAAAGAACAAAAAGATGGAAAGAGTGTAGAACTTTGATATCAAGATTAGACTAGCCTAATTGCAGTACTGCACCCCTGCAGACTTTTTGCTACATGGGGTAACTAAATCTCTCTTTAACCTTCTGTGTTTTGGGATACATTTCCCTCCCTTCCAACTAATTTTATTCCCAATTAATAAACCCACCTAGCTTTATAAATCTCTAATGTGAATTATTTCCAGGGCATTAGTATTAGTTTTTAATTTTACTCAGAATGTTGATGAGAGATATTGACCAAATTACCAAGGAGCTGGGTCAGTCTTTTATATAATCAATTATTTTGTTAAGTGATTTAAATAAGAATAATAAATAAAAAGTATTTTGTATTTATGCCATAGCTTCCATGTGCAGTACTCTTCATTCTTTTGGGTAGGTGTATTTTCACCTGGTATTGCTTTTCTTCTGTCTAAAGGATTTCTGTAACAATTCTTATAGTACAGACAGCTGGTGATAAATTGTTTCAGCATTTGTATGTCTACAAAAGTCTTTATTTTCCCTCTGTTTTTGAAACATACTCTCACTGGGTGTAAATTTCTAGGCTGACCATTTTATCTTTCAGTACTTAAAGATGTCTGTCTACTGTCTTCTGACTTACATTGATTCTGACATAAATCTGATGTCATATTTAACTTTGTTCTTCTGAATGTAATAAGACTTTCTTCTCCCTCTGCCTGCTTTAAAATTTTCTTTTTTATCACTAGTTTTAAAAAGTTTGATTCTGATGTAGTTTGGTAAATTTTTTTTTTTTTTGGTTTCTTGTTTGTGGAGTGCTTTGAGCTGTTGAATCTAAGGGTTTATAGTTGAAATGTGGCCATTATTTCTTCAAATGTTTTTTTTATCTCCCTTCTACACATTCTCATGTATATTAGAGTGCTTGAACTTGTTCTGTAGCTCACTGAATGCTGGTATAGCTCTCCGGTCATCTATGAGAGGCTCATTTTCTCTGGAAATGGTTCTTCAAGGCTTTCATGCACTCGCTGTTCTTTGTTAACTCCATCAAAAAGTATGGTTTTAAATTTTGTGTAGTTTTCTTTTTTGTTACAATGATAAAAGGTTCATATCCCTTTATCTCCCACTGATGGTGAAAGTCCATTGATTCATCTTCGTCTTGTCATTTAATCTTACTCAAAGAATAATAAAGCAGGTAGATATTAGAATATACTGTATCTTTCCTACTTCTGGTGATTTTCCCTAATTAAGCAGGTTGATTACCATACATTCCTATACTATGTATCCTTTCTTTGCTCTCTCACAGAGGTGAGAGAAGAACATACTCTGGTGAATCTGAAAGAGGAACCTAGAGATACATTGTTGAGATTCTCTGTTTTTTCCTTTTAGGAAATAAAACTGGAAGCTTACATTCTCCTCCAAAGTGTTGTGTAACTTGTAAATCCTGAGATGTCTATGACTGAGAAGGTAAATCTATCTAATTTGGGGGATTTGAAATTTTATTCAGTATTCTGTAATACACTGACCACTTATTCAATATTGGATTTTGTAGCTGCAAAAGCAATGTGTTGGTCTTTGCAGGCTCACTCCTTTGCTAATTTTCTATTGGTTCAGAACTTGGGCAACTAAGAGGAATGTCAGTTACTGGCCTTTCCTGAAACTCCAACTAATTGTTAGGCATTAATAATCCCTAAACATAAATATCTTCTCCATTACACAATAAAAGAACATAAATGAACTAATCATTTTCGACATGTAAAATTATATGTCAACTTAATTTATTTTCTAGTTTTAAATTGCTATTGAATAATTTTGTAATGAAAGTTCATAGATATAGTAAATTAATGAAAAAATTCCCACTTATGCATTTAATAAATTAGCTTTCCATAATATAATGTCAAAATTACATTAAGTCATTCCAAAATACAGTGACTTAAAATAACCACCAGTTTTATTGATTCTCACAACTGTGTGGTTGACTAGATTCTACTGAGTTGTGTTTTCTCTTCACATGATGGATGTGCAGCACCTGGAGGATTGAATGGGAAGTAATGCACAAGCTGACCTCCTCAGTGGATGGCAGTTGTGGTTGGGGTTCCTGACAAGAGTGTCCCCATGGTTCTCCATTTGACTTGGACTTCTCAAGATTTTAAATTAAAGCTGCTATTCCTTTTAGTGCCTCAGCTTAGATGTCCCAGAATTCACTGCTGCTGCCTTCATTGACTGAAGCTAGTGCCAAAGTGAGATTTAAAGGGATAGGAAATCAACTTTACCTCTTCATATGAAGAGTAGCATGTGCAAACAAGGGAGAAGGATTTGTTGGTGTCATCTTGGAGATTACCTCAGTTGAAAAAGATCTAATAGATCAAGTAGATTACTTGAAGAAAGATAATTCTCAGTGTGACGGATGCTTCACTTCAGATACTTTATTTGGCTCAAGCCTATAGCGGAAAAGCCTCCTGTCTTTAAGCAGTAGACAATGAGATCAAGTCTACTTCATCTCCACTGCATCCCAGCAGATACATGATGGAGGAGAAAGACCTTCAAAGGGGATGAGAGAGGCTAGGAAAGTAGTAAGATTGAGGGGAACAGGGATTTAATCCTTGTTTCAGAGTATGATTGGATATTCTTGAAGAATGTATGGCATATGACAGGAGGTCTCTGAATCAGGTTTCTTTTTTTCTGCTAATTTTGCCCCCATACTTGGGAATCTGAACAACTCTGAATGAAAAATAGCTTTATTTGTTTTGGGGAACTACTGTACATACTGTTTGGGGAAAGATAGAAGAGATATTGAGATCATAAAGAGGGAAGGTACCTCGTTTCCTTCCTGTTCAACTGTCATCCTCGCCATCTTCATCAGATACATTGTGAATTACAAGTAGGAGGGGCTGTGTGCCCATAGTGTGAATACTCAAAAGATCGGTCCTTTTTATTTTTTCTCTCTCCATATTTATGGCGTTCTTTTACAGGGATAGGATAGAGATTACTTGGATCACAGTGTGTTTTGTAATTATGTATTTTTTTTTTTTTTGTAGGGAAAATGATATTCTCAGGGGAAAGCCAGGATACGATTAAGGTAAAAAGAGTTTATGCAAACTATTTAAAAATACAGGAGCATTTAACTTCCTATGTGAAAGGCAAGGAAGTGTACCAGGTCAAGTAGAAATAGGATAGGATGGATTTGGGGCAGAGGGTTAGGGTAAAAAAAGTAGTGGAAATGGTTGTCTTATATTATGAAGACCCCAGGGATAAGATTTATATATGGGATGGTCCTAGAATGCTACCAAATAACTTTGGAGTTAAATAATTCACCCAACACCTTTCATATTGTCAAGTAAATGTTGTCATGTACAATAATTTGGAAGATAACAGGAAGTGGTATTTTAAATATAGCATTTAAATAGATTTGATGTTTAAGGCAGATGATTTCAAATTCTGCTTTTAAAAGTTCTTAATTTTTTTGAAAATTTATGTCACTGTGTCCTATAGTCTGACTCTAGAATGTTCTACAAAGGCCCATATGTTAAAGGCTTGGTCCTGGACTGTGACACTATTGGGAGATGGAACCCCTAAGAGATGGGGCCTAGTGGGAAGAAGCATGATCATTGGTGGCATACACTTGAAGGGGACACTGGGACCCCAGCACCCTTCTCTTTCTTTTTGCCTCCTTGTTGCCATAAGGTGAGCAACTTCCTCTGCCACATCTCCACCATGATATGTTGCCCATTATGGGCCCGAAGGCAAGTCCGGGTCAACTGCCCATATACTGAAATTTCCAGAACTGTGAGCAAAAATAACTCTTGTTTATAAGTTGATTTATCTGAGGTATTTTTAAATGTAATACAAAGCTGACTGGCACACTGTGGAATAGAGGTTTATGTTATTTACTTTGGGATTTATTCTTTTATATACTTTCAAACTTGTATTTATTCAGAATGACTTTTACCATTTCTTAGAGACATGAAATGAAATTAATACTTAAAATTTCAGTAGAGGATTTGATTAATATAGAAGCACATTCCAACTTTTAAAAATTGTGTTATTCCCCAGGTAACACTGTAACTATTGGTGCCATTTTGATTTCTTTCAGTGGATAAGCATTTCATCCCAAAGATTTTAAAACTCTCTGTATGTTCATGAAAATTGTATAATTTTGAACTGTTTTTCCTGTTAATCTTTATAATCAGTTAGTGTTCAGTGTTTTAGACACAGAAATATAAGGCATGCAGCTGAATCTACTCAATTATGTATGTATCCCCTGGACTTCTAATAAATTCCTTATTTAACTTAGCTTAACTTGCTCTTTTTCATCAATAAGGGATCAGAGTGTGTGGCTTTTTGATCTGTAAGCAATTTAGCTGGGTATAAAGAGGTGAAAGTTAAAGCAACCTTTACTTAGCTTGCACTTTTAGAATCATAAAATTATGATTTCACTATTTTAGTTAGTGTCCTTTGATACCTTATCAGTCTTCAACCATATTATTTTAGCTCATTAGCATATTGTTATTATTCTAGTATATAATTATTTTGCTTTAATTGAAATTAACCTCAAAAGCTTTGAATTAAAAGTGTAATCATCGTGCTGTAAAGTTTTAGGACATTCTCCTTAAAGAATGTGGGAACTCAAGTTTCTTTCTGGAAGTAACCACTATTGCCAGAATCTCTCTCCTCCTTGTCTCACAAATTGTGATTCTGGTACTTCATAATACCAGGTTTCTGAGTTCTGTATGGATATGTGAAGTTCTATTTCCAAGAAAATTGTGAATTGCTGGGTCCCCTCCTAAATAAGCCAAAATTTAGCTTCTTTGAAATCAATGTGGTTCATTAGATAACACTTTGAAAATTCTTATTTTAATGGAATCTCATCTTTGTTTTCACATTTGGATTGATCATTTGAATGTGACTTCTCATTGATTATTTAACCTATAAGTTCTTTTTTGTTGCTGGTCTTTTCTCAGATGGAAATAGCTGAATTGTGGGCAGCATTCAATTTTGCTAAGTATAAATGTCTTGAAATGATGACACTTGCAGAAATATTGTGCATGAAGGTATATGTCTAATTAAAGAAAAAATGTACATTATTGTTCTCTTTTTTACAGTGTGCATCCTCAGAGAATAAAGTTTGAGAAAAATCACCTCAGGACATAAAATTATAATCTAATACGAATTGTTCGTCCCCTAATTCCAGATTACTCCTCCTATCCAACCCCTGCCAGCAGTACCATCTGTATGATTTCTCTTTACAATTTGAGTTAGTTCAACAAAGTATATTCTACGGTCTGGAAGAATGAGTGGCAACCTTAGGTATGGTGACAATGGCATGTGCCTAAGACATGCTGGCCTTTAAGACCTTCTCCTTATAATTTAGGTGGATTTGCAAGTCTCCCTTCTATATGGAGCTGCTGCACTTCTGTCACACTGTACGTACTGTTCTGGAAGTTGCATGACGCTCTTAGGAGTCTTATACCAGTGGAGAGCAAGGGTTATTCTCCAATACATTCCAGGGCTGTTCTGTGATTTATAATTCTCCAGAGACTGGATCTGCACAGGTCAATGCTGAGGAGTCATTATTTGATGAGAAATATGGATAAGTTTTGATTTGATGAGAAATATAGACATCCTGTCTCTTAACAGATTTCAATAATTTCTCATACCTTTTCTATAAATGTATCAATGCCATATATTGATATATTTTTATTCCCTGATTAATGTTGTGACATCAATTTGTTTCAACAACAATAATATAATTATCAGTGACAATCTGCATTATAAAAAATACAACATTCTCTTTTATAATTTTTATATAACCAGTAGGTTTGATTAGTAATACAATGTTATCCTCACACTGCTAAAATGTTTTCATGTACTTTTGTCCTATATGCCAAATCTTATGTAACTTTCAGAGCACAGCAATATTTAATTAATATAGTATTTAAATTTTTAAAAATTAATAATTTTTTTCTGAGAGTTTCTGATTCTACAGAGAAAAAAAATCAAGTGATAAATGAATTCCATTATTGGAAACAAGTCTTTTAGTCCAAAAGCTCCTTTCTCACAAAGAAGAAACTTGGATAACTTGTTCTTATTTATTACTGAAACTATGAACAGGAAATGCAATTTTGAAGGAAAATACATGCTGAATGAAATGTTCCTATTTCTATTATGAGAAAGGGTGAAAAATGTTTTGTAGAAAAATTGTATTAAAGTTATTTATATAGAAATTAGATTTAGTAGTAGAATTTAGATAAAATATCATGATATTTAATTGAACTTTGGGATCTACTACCAAAATATATTATAGACCACCCTTGTAGCGTATGTATTTTTAAGAACAATTTAGATTTTAAGATGCTTTAGTAGAATATTGTTGAGGTCAGATTGAGGGGGAAAAAAAGGATTGATCTTTTGGAGGACATTCTATTCAATAGCTTTGTTACCTCTATGGGTATGATGAACCTTTTGTTAAATAGTTTTTGATAAAAATGATTAAAAATTACTATTTTTATTCATTTAATGAAATATTCATTGAATAAGGAATTACTGATGTACTTCTTAGGTTCTGAGAGAAAAAAAAGAGGTGACGGCTTTGTCTTTGACATTAATATCTTATTATATCATCAGATCAAACCAAATATGTAAATACTAAGAAGTGCTGCAATAGCACAACAATTTTAATGGGGATTCTGAAGAAAGGGATCCAACCCAGGCAGTGGTACAGGAAAATAGCTCCTTTTTCTGAATAAGCAGGGATGTTTATTACATTGTATGGATAAATGCATGATCTCATTCAGGCATCCCTGAGTTCCATGTTTCCTGTATTCATGTGCAAAATCCTTAAAGAATAGAAGCTTTTCATTTTCTATAATATGTAGCACAGTCTTTTGCAAAAAGTAGATTTATACAGGAAACATAGATTACTTTCCAATTAAACCAGATACATGGAAGACAATAGTAGTTCAGTTTTTATTCTCTTGATAAGTTTCAATAAGTTTCATATTTTTGTGTGATTTTTTTCTTACTTATAATCAAATTTCTTGGATATGCTGTTGATTAAAACCTAAGTCTTTGGTTTTAATGATATTGTAGTGAGGTTTGATGGTGACTAAATATGAAAGCAGATTGATTTGAACTCACATAAAATTCAGATTGCATAAGCCTTGGTAGAGCAATTATTGTATAAAACAGAGAATGCCTGAACTTGTAATCTGACTTGAAAACATTTATTAGTGCAATCTTCTCCACAAGAAAACCCTATATAAACTATATAAGCACATTCCTTAGTCAAAACCTGATGACTAATCTTTCTTTTTCTCCTTTTCTTTTTTTGTGCTACTGGGAATTGAACCCAGGTATGTGCTAACACTGAGCTATAGACCCCGCTCTTTTATGTTTACTCATTTTTATTTTTAGACAGGGTCTCCCTGAGTTACTGAGGTGACCTTGAACTTTAAAAGATGGTCTGTAGATAATTACCCTAAAAGTTATATTCCCATACCTTAACTTCCACAATTCCCTGTTTCTTTTGTTTTTCTATTTGTCACATTCTAAATGCTTTTCACATAGTATGTTCACATTGAAGACTCTACTTAGATAATAAATTATTTTCAAGGTTAAGAAGATTCCTCATTTGTCTTGTATCTTCAGTAGGGCACATCTCAAGACCTGGAATGTTCTAAGTCTCCACCAAAGTTATGGAATAGGTAAATGGTGAGATAATAGAGGAATTCCTTAGGCAAACTTCCATAAATTAGAAGTCAATAAAAATTAATTTGAAAATGCTAATTGCTAGACTTTTGCTTTAAGAATCATGTTCTTCTAACTTAGAGTAACTCTTATTGTCATGCTTTCAGGTCCTAAGAGTAAAGACTTAAGTTCACAGTCTGAGTTGGCTTTATATGAAATATCTTTTTGCCTCACTGACTGCTGGAATTCTAGATAATCTGCTTATATGTTGTGAGGGCAAGTGGGTGTGCTTTGTAGACATCGAGACTGGGTATGTAGATAGATAAAGACCTTCCCAGTAGCTGACAACTTTCATCGTTAATGTTTATATTTTAACATATATAAGCATATTAATTATTTAAACCATTTTCTGTCATTTCCAATCTACTGTTCATCCAGTTACTTTTTCATTGCAAGTAGAATAGTCTCTTTTCCTAGATATTACATTTGATTGTTTTCCATTTTCAGTTTCCCTGTTGAGATTCCCTCCTCTTCATTATATTGCTCTTCTTCCTTAAGTCTTTGCACACATTTATAATAATAATACATTTTACAACTCCTGTTGGCTTTTTCCATAATCTAGGTTGAGATGAGATATTGGTCCATTGTTTTCTTTTTCTGTCCAAGAGACTCTGGGTTCTGGAGTGTTGTTTTTTTGTTCTAGCAGGCAGGTAACTTGACTGTATTTAAACTCCAAACCCTACAATTGGCAGACACCAAGATGAGCTACTGTTCATTTCTTCTAGCTTTCCAACTTTGAATTTGACAGATAACCTTGAAATTCACTCCCACCCCCACTTCCCTTCCTGGGCATACCCAGGGATCAGCTAAGATTTGGGGGAGAGCTTAGATGCAGATTTGGGTGTTATCTCTCTTCTGTAGTTGGCTTTATTTGCTTTTTCCAACTTCCTTATCCCCCTGTTCTAGGTGTTGCTTGTTGGATATATTCAGAAAAAAGCTATAAAGACCCAGATTTTGTTGGTTTAATTCTTTCTTTAAAGAAAAGTCAAATATTTTTCATTTTCTTTTTGTTCTTGATTGCTTTCCAGCTCCTCAAAGTTATATTTGTCTGAAATGTTGAGTGGTTATCCTTGGTTGGATTAGTCCAGTGGAAGATACTCCATCATTCTCACAAAATAAATTTAATTATGAAAATTCATATTACACTTTATCTTCGATAGCTAATTCTGAAACAAAAAGAGCAAAAGAGCTTAAAATTTCTGAGGTGGCTGTTATTAAAGGAGAGAGATAATTTCCCTAGTAGAAGTATTCTACTTTCTCTCAGAGGAATTTAGTTTTAGTGTAGACTGGTATATAAACTGAAATTAATTATTTGATTGATTTTACTAGTATATGCAAAAAGTAATTGAATATTTGGAAACAGGTTAGAAAGAAGCCACAAATCAAACTAATATGCATTTATTGAACACATACTCCACATAAAGAAAGTGAAGAAATGTACTTCCTTCCAGGTCCTCTTCATCATTCAGTTGAAAAGAAAGAATCTGAGATTTGGGGAAGTTGTAGGTAGTAGCCTACATATTGATTCTCCCTGAATGTTTTCACAAATACAAAGAAAGAAAACCAAATGGAAAATGAAGTGTGGCAATCTGAGAACAACAAAGTTGGAAGGGTTTCTTAGGATGTAATTTGCTGGATGGTACTTGGGGACCATCTAGACCCTCCAAACTCTCATACTAAAAAATGGAAATTCCCTTCCATGTCCAGGTTGAACTAGAAAAATTTAGGGAAAAATTACTGGGAAAATAAATCCAAAGTGAGCAGGACAGTTACAACAAACTCAAAGGAAAATATTGATCTAAAACTCAGGAGGCAACAAACTTTTTCTGGGAAAAGCCATGCAGTAACTTTGCTGTGATCTCCTTTATATCTCCCTCCTGGTTTCCTTTCTTCCTTCTGTCCTTCCTCCCCCACCCAACAGATTAAAGACATTAAACACATTCTTAGCTGGAGAGCAGTTGAAAACCAGGCCCAGGCTCCTATTTGGTTCACTTGCTGTAGTGTACCAGCCCTGCTCTAGATAAAAATGAGAAGGGGAAGCAGAGGAACTCAGGATTCCCGATTAGTTAACCCCTTGGTGAAAACAACAGAGGGAGCCTTAGAGCCACAAGCTCGGTAAGATAGCAGGATTCATCCCTTTTTCCTAAAAGGACATGAAAACTCATTTTACTTTAAAAATTAGCAATAGAAGAAGTGAGTTAAATCTAATACTAATTTAAAAAAATTTTAATTAATACATATTGAAATAGATTTATAAGGCACAGTATAATAGATGTCAATACATATTTATGGAATATATAGCAATCAAATCAGGGTAAGTAGCATTTTCATCTCATCAAACATTTATCACTTCCTTGTGTTGGAAACTTCAAGCTTCTTTTTCCTAGTTATATGTAGCCATATCATAATTTATTATAGATGAATAATATCAATTTCAAGTAGGAAAAAAGAAAAAAAGGAGAACCAGATCATCCTTTTAGATAAGGAAAATACTCATGAGTGATAAATTCTCACAGAAATGAAAACTAACCTAATATTTTAAAACAAAACACATGAAGAATATGATAGAAAATGTGAGTGAACAATATAAATTTAAGTGATAAAAATGCCAAAATACATTAAAATATACCATCTTGATATAAACTGCTTTTTATATACACATAGGAAATAATGACTTGTTGAATTGAATACTGAAACTCTCTAATGATGTAAGTATAAGAAATTAACTCTTTTTATACTCTCATATCTTAGGGAGTGTCTCTAAGTTTTGTAAAGGACATAATCAGGCATTGTCTTAATTTTCTTTCTCTTCTTTTACCAGATATTTTGTCTAAGAATTTCCTGACCTTTGAAGCTATCCAGTGATTAGGGTATGTAATAAAATGATAGGACTTTATTTTGTTAGGAATTTTATTGAAAAAATGCATGATAACAGAAATAATATTTATAAATTCAGAAACTAGAATAAATTAATCTTATTTTTAATTAGCAAATTATATGGGTGAGAAGGATGTTTTCTTACATCCATTTCTTACTCCATTGTTGTTTTGTTCAAATCTCAAGGGATGATTAAATCTGCTGAAATTCATCAAATTTATCATTTATTTGAAAGATGACCTTTTCTAAACTACATAGTGCTCTTAATCCATTATATGAATGTGCACCATTCCGGGAGGAGAGGATTTCCATTTTTCTAATATTACACTTCTTGCAATCAATGCTATTCTCAAGAGGATTTTTGTTTCATGGACTAGATGTTCTTTGTAAATTCTCAACATGACCTAATATAAAAATCAATGCATCTTTAGGTAAGTTCATTTCTATTATTAGATCTGACCGTAGCTTCATGCTAACGTGTTTTGAAATATAAGCAGAGCCCTACACAGAGCTTTGCTTTTTCCTAGTAATGCATTAAATTTCATTATGGTAAAGACCATTACGACAATAAAATCCACCACAGGTTTTAAAAAATTCTCTCAGCTCCAGCCAATTGCAAGCAATGTTTGTGCTTTAATGTTCTCATTGTAATATTAGTCTTGATTAAATTAAAAATGCTTTTGTCCAAGTTATATCTGTATGAGTGAAACTCCCACAGTGAAACCCAGGGTTGCTGGCTTAGCAAGGACTTAGCAAGCTCCCTACTGTGACACTTGAGTGAGAAAGGCTAAGGGTGCTTAGTAGAGAACGCAAAGCAGTGCACATAGCATTGCTTACAAGGTTGATTAACATGAACGATTTGTTTCTTAGAGTAAAGAAGTGGTGATAACTTCTACATTTGGCATATTTATGAAGGAAGCTGTCCAAATAGAAAAAAATGTGCCAAAAAAAAAAAAAAAAACCTTTTGGTCATTTGAAGTCTACATTATTTATTCCTATTCTGACCAAGGATGTGATTAATTATTCTGCAACTTGTTTTTTTTGTTTTTTTTTTTCTAGTCATTGTAATTAGAACTTTCCAGCATAAGGAAAGAGTTGAGCCATCCTTTGAAGTGGTTATGGAAGGATTGCCCTTGAATTACAATTTTTCTAGGATCTAGGGTACATGAAACACTTCAGGGATTGCATTTTCTATTGATCTTATTCTCATCAAAGTACAATTTTATGAGTCTATGGCAACCCACGTTTTTTCATTATTTATTTAAAAAATCTCACTTTCATATTCTAGACTTCTTAATTATGTGCTTGACTAAAATAATCATTTCTACCCCACATTTAGCAGAATGAGAAGACAGACATTTTTTTAAGCAAAACCATTATTATGCATATTCAGGAGAGGTATGAGTCATCAAGTTTGCAGAAATTCTTTGGGAATGATCACAATACTGGTCTGAGAAGTGCCGTCAAGGAGAATTGCAAAGTGATGTACAGGTAGATGTGGAACACAAAGAAGAATATCAATCTTCAAAACTTTGTGGTAAAATTCCAATATTTAAAATATTTTCCAAATAATAGACATACTCACAATAATTGTGTATAAAAATAATCTTTAGAGACAAGTAATTCTTGGATTGTTCATCAATTTGCATATCAACAACTCCTGTGTTCTTCATTGTCACCAATTACAGTTTATACAGTTTCAAAAAATACATTTTTCTCATCGTTAGGGTCCTGTCTTCAAATATTTTGTATCAACTTGAACCTTAAAAATATATAAAAAGCATCTTAAAATCCCATTGCAGAATGCTATCAGCAATATTTTTAGACATTACACGTTTTATGTTGTTTGAAAGGAAAATCATTACCCTGACTTTTATTACCTTAAAGAGACATGATGCAGTAATTTTTATCCTTCCCCATAACTGCTCAAAGATAAGGAGGAAAACCTCCGTGACTGTCACAGGAAGATTTCAACTCTCTTTGTGAGAAGTAGAAAGTGAGAAATGCTCTTCCAATATCTTCAAAAGTTCTTTGGTGTAAGGCCTTTCTCTGTGAGGAGTAGTGAGGATTGCAGCAGCTAGTCCTTCTTGTATTCTTCCCCAACTTTGCATTATAGTTGACTAGCAAATTTTTCAGTATGGCACAATTGAACTTGATCCTCATGAATAAATAAATGACTAGTAAAAGGGAATATTGAAATCTAAATCAAAGGCATACAGTATGTAAGCCTGAGGACTGTAGCCTATCCAATGAGAAACCTACATGTTACAAGATTGACAATAACTATCTATTTGAGGGAAGCTTTTATTTAGTGGAAAGAAGATAGGAGTAGGCTTCAGAGGCTTGGTCATTTAAATCCTGATCTGCCAGTTACCAGGATAACCAGTGACAAAACACCTTGGGAAGAATTCTCAGTATTTCATAATCTCCATTAGGAGAAGGGCAAACAAGGGGATTTCTCAGGTGATGATGTCATTATAACACTGTGTGAGTGACTTGTACTTATCATATTGTTAGAAAAGCAGTATATTTGAGTTTATCAGAAGACATCACGTTTATGTTTGTACAGTTTGCTTAAGCTTATAGAAGGATGAAGATACAGCCTAAGCATTTCTAGAGAGGTCATTTTTCTCCATATCTATTCTGGATTCTTTACAGATATATGTAGATGCTTTTAAAGAGAAAACCAAGAAGAAAATAGTGTTATTCAGTTACACATTTTTAGTGTCAAAGAATTAACATTTTGAAGATGTTTTCTACCCAGATTCTTGACTGATTAGAAAATCTTATTGAATTCAACATTTAATTTTTTTTTTTTTCTGGAAAAAAATGAGGTTTTTTTGGTGCTAATCAATGCTCTTTGTTCAAATCCTGGACAAACATCTTGGCTGTTCTCTAAGAGTCTTTTCTAATTCCGTTTTGTAATTGCAGTAAGGCATCTCTGAGGATTTATCTCTAGTGATGCACGCCAGCAGTATGTGGCCTTTTCTTGAACCCGTCAGAATTGTGACTCTTCTTTGAACTCTTGGCTGCTTGGTGCTACTGACCTTGTTGCTCATTTATAACTTGGGTGCCATTTATCACTTCCAGACTTACAGATATTGTTGTGGAAAGAGACTGAATGCAATCATTCATGCCATTGCCTCTTTGGAGTGGGGCCTCCCAGCTTCCTTCCTCACAGGATAACTGATAGGGAGAGATTAGTGACAAAACTGTAATTCTATTGAGGGATTGTGATGTAACTGTATCATACACCATGAAGTGAGACTCTAGAGATTTGAGATCACCAGAATGCTGAGATTAAGTTACAGCAGCTACAGTCAATCTCTGTCAATATGTGTTTTGTGATGGTTTGTAATCTGCCTGTAAAATATTAGCTACCTGTAGAAAATACCTCTTTTTACAGTATTGACTTTAATATAGCATCTGCAATTTCAGAGCTTAAAGAAAATAATGATTTTTGTTTTTACAAATACAGACACATTAGAGATCATTAAAAAAAACTTACCCTTGATTTAGTAGTATGTTTTGATTCTATAAAACTTTTTGTTGGCTTCTAATACACTACTTGAAACATTTTCATATTAATATTGTGAAACAGAACCTGTTATGCATGTGTGAAATTTAAAACTAATTTATTAAGGAGATATGCACATAAATAAGCCATTAAAAGTAAAAATTCAGTGGCATTTGGTATATTCCTAATGTTGTGCCATATTGCCACTTTCAAGTTCCAAAGCTCTTTCATCACCCGAAGGTCAAGCCCTTCACCCTTTCATCAGGTTCTCCCCTTTTCTCTATCCTCCCTCTTCCCATTTGTGAATTTTTCAAAGTAAAAATAAATTAATTGGCTTGATATTTTATTTACCTAATACTCAGAAGAAACTAAAACCCTTATATTTGAGTTTTCCATAGCATTAGCTAAAGGCTAACTTTTGCCTTTAGCAACAGTTTCATATGCAGTTTGGGGGCTGGAGGTTGTTAAAGTAGCACAAGTGTTTGGAGGTATTAATAGGTACTGTTTGTTAAGTGTGCCAAAGAAACTGTGGATTAGCTAGTATAAACAGAGTTCCTTGTTGCAGGATTTTTAAAAACCTTTTATATATTAACAACCACTGCTTCTTTTAAATCTAGAGCCATAGGCTATGACATTTCCTGAATTTTTTGTCTCACTTTTCCAACAGCATCTTGAGTCTAATGTTGAGATCCACTCTATGTCAAACAATAATTTAGGCCTAATTAGGTCACTGTTGAAGGATAGTGCTCAAAAATAGGATTTTTATTGAAGGACTTAAAAAAATATTAATCAGATTTAAAGCTCACGTGGACATCATACTCTGTTAGCAAGAGTAAAAGGGCTGAATTTCAGGATTTCTGAAATCTCTCCTGGTAAGTTAAAAAAGCAGCTAACATTTTAAAAGCACTTTTATACATCATCTGTATTTCTGTCAGTCAGTCTAAAAACTTGGTATTATTGTCCCAGTTTTGCAGATGGATGAACTAAAGTTGACAAATAAATTAGTTTAGTTAAGGTTATCCTCCTTGGAATTAAGTGATTTGCCCAATATCTCACAGTTGTAATTGATAGATTAATGAATACAGGTGTCCAGGTTTCCAAATTTTACAATCTTCCATTTTGTTCTGCAGTATTGCTGTATGAGCATGAGCTTATACTCTTGTTCTCTGTGTCTTAGTTTCCATCAAGTGTCTTCACAGGATGATTTCTAAGGTCTCTCCAGTTCTTAAATTCTGTTCCTAAAATCCTGGATTATTCCTAGTATGAGTAATGGTTTCAGTAAAGCAAAAAGTCGATCTATGTATCAAGAGTCCCAAGATCTCAATAAAAATGTTAAGCTGCTTGCCCAAAAAAATGAACAATTATGACAGTTGACCTTTATAGAAGCCTCTCAAAACTCACAGTAAGTTGTGGAATCAGAGAAATAACTCTACTGTGCTTTTATAAATATAGTTAAGACCAATGTAAATACATAACTTGCCTTAGACTCTGTGGTTTCTTAGACATAGATTGAACTTGTAAAGAGGATATGTGTATGTTTGCCTTTGCCTGGCCATCCTTGTTCATCAGATAAGGAGTCAGTTCTGAAGTCTTGGCCTGTTTATAGGAGGGAGGCTAGGAGCTTGTCCAAATGGATCCATCAACTTTAATATTGCTTAGTTGTTATGTTAGTAGAGGAAAATATTAGAGTGAATAGTTTTGGTCAAATGTTAAATAACCTAATGGACTTTATTATTTTTTCTCTCTTATCTTTAAGAATATATTTTGCCTGTTTATAGTGACCAATATTTTCTCTTTTTCCAAACAAATGCATCTCAAAAGATAGTTCCAAATTTCCCTTACTTCTAAATATAATAAACACTCTTAAAGTCACTCTATTACATTTTCTTTTTCTTTTTTTTTTTTTTTTTTGTTATTTGTTTTTGGTACCAGAAATTGAACCCAGGGAAAGTTAACCATTGAGCCACATCCCCATCCCTCGTTAATTTTACTTTTATTTTATTGAGACAGGGTCTCACTGAGTTGCTTAGGGCCTCCCTAAGTTGCTGAGGCTGGTTTTCAACTTGTGATCCTCCTTCCTCAGCCTCCTGAGACACTAGGATCACAGGCATGCACCACCATACCTGACAGTTTATTATATTTTCACCTAAAAAAAGATTTCATTGTTTTATTTTTTGCAGTATCATTTACTACTATAATACTACAAAAATAATTTTTGTTTGCTTTGTATAGTTGCAAATAAATACAAAAATAAATACATAGTTTTCAACTATGTATCTTTCTTTTTTCACCTTTATTTTGGTACCGTTCTTCAACCTGGTATTTTATTGAAAATCCCTGGTGGAGTGAATTCCTTTTGAGGCTGCAGAATAAATTTCTGGTTCTATTTCATTTTCGTAAGAGAAACTGCTCTCCAGTTTTGAATGAGGAAACTGAAAACATGGAGTCTGGTTAGGGAAGGGCTATTTGGTAAGTCAGGTTTCTGATAGTTTAACTGGATCACATTAGAAATGGAAATAATAATCGGAAGATTTAATTCTTTCAGTAATTACAGCAATTAAAAAAATAACAGATCTGAGACTTATTTTGGAAGACATAAGTGGGATTTAACTTCACATTTGACTTTTATAATTATCAGGAGAATCATCTTTGAAAAACAATGAAATTTTCCTAAATTTCCCCCAGATCCTCTTTTAATCTTTTGCTCTTTAGTCATTGACTTCTGTGTCAATCGTTTTTCTTCAATTGTTAAATTCAGTAAGCCACCTGAATTTTCATTGTCATCTTCTGTGCACACAGTACAAGCAGTTCTCCAAAATCACTTACACAGAACTCATGAAATCCCACATCTTTTGCAAAATTTGTTATTTCATTTAGCAAGCAATTTCCACTGTCAGATTTTTATGACTCCTGTCAAGAAACTGATAGATGGTTCCATTAAGTAGTTTATATGATGGGCAGGAATGGAAGTTAGTATCAGGTGTGAAAGAAAATTTGAGTGGAGTCTAATTTTTTAAGTCACAATTTTATGATGAATTTATTCATATTATCTGGCTACATGACAGTAGTAGGTCAAAAAATAGACATTCAGGTGTCATGGACCCCTTTTAAGCCACCTAGCCTTCTGGAAAAATGCCTAGTATATGAACACTAGTTTGTTTTTCATATACAAATATTTTATTCCTAAGAAAATTGATTCCTTACTTGGATTTCTTACCACCATTCAGGTCAAGCATTTCATTTCATTTGCAAGCCCACCTTCATTTATCTTCCTTCCACCCACAAAGAGAGAAGCATCAGAAGAGTGCAGACAGTTAGGCTCACCAATAACTTACTCCCCTAATATATCCAAGAGTTCAGTTTACCGGCTAGAGAATATGTCAGACACTTCATAGAGGTAATCCAAATATTGACCTGTCTGTGGACAAGTAGCACTGCCTCTCAGCAGCACCTGGAAGTCTATGAAGTCTGCTTAGAAACATGTGGCTTATTCTGACCAATGAATGGATCTATGTAAGGACTCATAAAACGTGATGGATTTATCCTAGGCAAACACTAAGATATTGCCCCCTCTGGTCCTTTCTATTAGTAGGGGCACATAGCATGACATCCTTGCTTTTCATTAGAGGATGTTCATGAAAATTGTCATGACCTATTTCATTATCAAAAAGATTGGTTTTTTTTCCCATAGGAATAATTGTAAAATGGGTGGTATGCATTGTATTTCTGACCAAGAAGAGAGCAAAACATATAGCGACTATAAAAATATAAAATAAATTAGTAAAAATTTTACTCCAAGTCAAAGAATGGAGAAAAACTATATTAAACATATCAGTTATATAATTAAAACTTTTATATTTGATTTAAAAATTATAGCTAGTTATTATAAATACTTATTAAATGACTGTTTTATTTGCCTTCTAAGAAATTAGAATGTATTCTTTGAAATGATTGTTTTTTTTTTTTTTTTCAGCTGGCTTTCAAAACTGTCCAGGGAAATTTGAATCTATGCCTTGTTTTTCTTTCCACACTTTTTTTCTTTAGCGGGCAGATGTGTTTTACAAAAATAATCTACAGTTTCTTTCCTTTTTTTCCCAAGCCAGCGTGCATCATTAAATATTGAGTAAGACTTGCAAGGATGTCAAAATTGAGTAGGGTTAGTGGTAAAATTTACCAAAAGTAGTTGCTTGCAGATTGTGAAGACCTCATACAAGCATATTCAGGGAAAGTTCTTGGGAGAAAACTTTTGTGTTTCTGCACAATGACAGTGTTAGCTTTGAGAATGGCATGTTCAAGTCACCAGAGGTCCCTCTGGAAGTGGGAAGATTTGAGGAGGCTACCAGGATAATTCCTCCTTGCCATTTCTTCCCTTACCCTCTTTGCAGTTGAGTACCTTGGCACCAGCTTAACATTTACTCCCTTTCCATCTCAGGGTGGACCACAAGAGTGTCTCTCTGCCTGACCCTCATGAACCAGAGACATTTTGCTTCTCTTCATGCCTTTCCCTGTCAGGCCTCTCTGTAAGGCATTATACATACTCCTTCCATGTCGCCACCTGCAGCAACAATCCTGCGGATATTTGTTACCACCTGCAGCAACAATCGCCCGGGTATTTATCGGAGGTGGACTGGAAATAAACTACTTCTATTCCTGAGCTGCTTCCTTGCTTGCTTGCTTATTCTCTAGCTTATAGAGGAAGAGAAGCTTGCTTGATTTTACAGGAAGAAAGGCTTTGAGAAGGAGAAAGACTTTGCTTACAGGAAAAGAGACTTGCTACGCTTTCAGAGATCTACTTCTTCTTAGAGTTCTGCTGCTTCTTCTTAGAGGTGCGTCCTGCATCCTGCAAACTAAAAGTGCGTGCTAGAGATGCGTGCTAAAGATGCGTGCTAAAGGCGCTGTCTATCAGAGGTGCTTCTTAGTGGTGCGTCCTGCTACTGAGATCTGTGATCTGCCACCTAGAGGTGTGTTCTTAGTCCTCCACTCTGCTATCTGCCATCTGCCTTCTGCCTTCTGCCTTCTGCCTACTGCTTTTTGCCTTCTGCCTACTGCCCGCTTATATTCCCTCCTGGAGGTGGAGGGTAGGGCCACGCCAGTTAAGCGAAGATCAGGCGAGGAGCCAGCTGCTCAATGAGGGCAAAGGTCAAGATGAGCAGGCACGAGCAGGAGCACTCGGGAACACGTGCACATGTTGTGTGTATGGATTCACTTGAATATGGCCAATAATAAAGCACCTGAGTGTGTTTATGTTAACTGACTTCCTCACCCCCGATGTGATCAAAACAACTTCTGGCTGGCTGCCAGGTGCCATCTTGGTGTAGTCCCTATGGCATAGCCCCCAACACTTGGATAGGCCGAAGACTCTCTTAGCTGAACATACTCATTCTAAAGAAAGGATTGCTGAATAGTAAATTAAGTGGGAAGTATGAGTTAGCTTCAGAGATCATTTTACATATTAAGCTGCCAATTTGTGAGAAGAATTAAACATGAATTTAGAATCATGACCTGAAGAGTATAAACTGAAATTTAAGAAAGATATGCTATGGATAGTTCTGCCACTTATTTGCAGAATATCTTGGGTGAAACCATTGAACCTTCCTGCATGTCAGTTTCCTTCTCTGCAGAGTGACCAGCTTTAACATCCATGATTGTGTGTTTACAGATGGAATTTGCCTTTGTTCCTTTCTGCCATTTTTGAACTGTCAAATTCCACTTATACAGACTAGGATAAGTATGTAGGTATATTAATTTTGACACTCTTTTTATAACTAGTTTATAGGATTCTCTTTTTTTTATACGATTCTTTATCTTGTTTATATCTAGTTGTTTAAGTCAGAGTGATCCAGAGAAATAACCAACAGAATACACACATGTAGATATAATCCCATAGCTTAGACACAAACACATGCTACTTATGTATTTTTCACTTTTGACTGGTATAATGGTTAGTTTTATTTATGAACTTGAATGAGCCACAGGATGCATATGTATTTGGTCACATATTTGGCCGTGTGTGTGGTGTGTGTGTGTGTGTGTGTGTGTGTGTGTGTGTGTGAGTGTGTTCCTTATTCTCACAATTTGGCTTACATGACTATGGAAGCTGAAAAATCCCAGTACCCCCAGTCCTCAACTGGAGATTCAGGAGTATCTGTAGTATACTTCCAGTTCAAAATTCAGCAAGCACAAACCCATGAAAAGTTAGTTTCAGTTTAAGTCTGAATAGAGGAAAAGAACCCTAATGTTCCAGCTTAAGCAGTCAGGAAGGAGGAGTTCCTTCTTACTCAAGGGAAGATGGACCTTTTTGTTCCTCTTATTCTTTCAACTGAATGGATAAGGACCATACAGATTTGGGGAAAATCTACTTTACACAGTTGGCTTATGGAAATGTTAACTTCATCTAAAACACCTTTACAGACTGCCGCTTGCCGCTGTTTGCTGCTTGCCATCGACCAGTGGGACAAACGACACGTTCTCTTCAGAAGTTCATGAAGCAGCTTCCGCTTTATTCAGATAACACCCTCAATATATAAGCAGTCTCATGCATAAGCAATTGTAACCAGATATGTTCATCCAATTCTATTAAAGGTTAAGCGATCACGAGCTCAAGCATACATGTAAGATATATCTGTCCACGCGCTAGGCGGCTGAACTAATTATCATACAGCCAATGGTAAGCACTTCCTGTTTTTCTCAAGGCGCATTCAGCATGCCTTTTGGCTCTCCGCCAGTCACCATCTTTGGATCCATGTAGCATAACCCTGGGCCCTGGGTCTCGCCCACCACAACAGACAGATCTAGAATAATTTGTGACCAAATACTTATCCATCCTGTGGCCCATTCAAATTGATAAATAAAATTAACCATCACACTAATCAAGAGCAAAAATATGTAGGTGCCATGTATTTGTGTCTAAGCTGTGGGATTAGGTATTAATATCCATTTTCCAAGAGTCTTTTAAAATTCTTGAAATCTCTACCAACTCATGAGTCTCTGAACCACTTTGGTGGAGAAGATGTCAGTTCCTTTCTATGATGTTTATCACAAAGAGTAGGGACTGGAACTTATAAAATATAATTTCCTTTTGGTAAAGATCTTTCTTGAAATTCCTGGACCATCATTTAGGGTGATGAAGCCCACTGAATAAAAGATTGCATTCATTTTACAAAAATGATTCCTTCCAGTTTCTAAGGGCATATTCTCTTTTTTATTCATCCTGTAATTGAAGATGAACATGTCCTTCATGTTTATATATTCTTTAAACATATATTTCTCATGATATTTTCTTTTATAAACCAAAAAATCTTGAAGTATCTTGATTCTACTTTCATTAAAAATTTGTATATCACATGGACTATTTTAACTTGAGTTATAATAGTCATAATTGCCACTCTCTATGAGTAGGTTGGGAAACAGGGACACTGAATAACTCACTGGAAGAGAGAGATGGTGATGATAGGGTCAGAAACTTCTATATTTAGAAAGTCCAAAAAATTTCACCCAAAAATGTCCAGAATAAATGAATTCATCAAAGTAGCAGGATAGAAAATCAACACCCATAAATCAGAAGTATTCCCACACATAAGTGATGAATCCACTGAAAGAGAAAATAGGAAAACTATCCTGTTTACCCATAGCTTAACAAAACAAAACAAAACAAAACAAAACAAAAAAAAAAAAAACACTTGGAAATCAATCTAATAAAAGATGTGAAAGACCTCTACAATGAAAACTAAAGAACACTAAAGAAAGAAATCAAAGGAGACCTTAGAAGATAGAAAGACCTCCCATACTCCTGGATAGGAAGAATTTAATATTGTCAAAATGGGCATACTACCAAAAGTATTATACAGATTTAATGCAATTTCTATTAAAATCCCAATGACATTTTTCATAGAACTAGAAAAAACAATCATGAAATTCATTTGGAAAAAGTAAGAGAACCAGAATAGCCAAAGCAAGAAAAGTGAAGCAGGAAGCACCACAATACGAGACCTTAAATTATACTACAGAGATATAGTAACAAAAACAGCATGATATTGGCACCAAAACAGACATGTAGATCAATGGTACAGAACAGAAGACAGAGACAAACCCACATAAATAGTTATCTCATACTATACAAATGCATCAAAAACATTCATTGGAGGGAAAAAAGCCTATTCAACAAAAGGTGCTGGGAAAAATGGAAAGCCACATGCAAAAAAATGAAATTAAACTGCTATCTTTCACCCTGTAAGAAACTCAACTCAAAGTAGATCAAAGACTTAGACACTAGAATAGAGACTCTGTGCCTTATAGAAGAAAAAGTAGTCCCAGTTCTTTACCACATCAGTCTAGGATCTGAATTTCTTAACAAGATCCCTAAAGTGCAAGAAGTAAAATTAAGAATCAATAAATGGAATGGATTCAAACTAAAAAGCTGCTTCTCAGCAAAAGAAAAAAAATCTATTGATTTTTTGTAAAGAGAGAGCCTACAGATTGAGAGAAAATCTTTACTACATGCACCTCAGATAAAGCAGTAATCTCTAGGGTATATAAAGAACTCAAAAAACTTAACACCAAAAAAAAAAAAAAAAAAAAAAAAACAACGACAAAAACCAATCAATAAAAAGGCTGAGGAACTGAATAGACTCTTCACAGAAGAAATACAACTGATCAACAGATACATAAAAAATGTTCAACATCTCTAGCAATTAGAATAATGCAAATCAAAACTAAGATCTCATCTTATTCTAGTTAAGATGGCAAATATCAAGAATAAAAGCAAAAATGTTGGGATGTGGGGAAAAATGTACACTCATACATTGCTAGTGGGACTACAAATTAGTGCAACCATTATGGAAAGCACTATGGAGATTCCTCAGAAATGGAATGGAACCACCACTTGACCCAGCTATCCTATTCCTAAGTTTATACTCAAAGGACTTAAAATCTGCATATTACAATGATGTAGCCACATCAATGTTTACAGCAGCCCAATCCATAATAGCTGAACTAGAGCTTTAAAGAAGAAGAAATTATGGCATTGGCTGGTAAATGGATGGAGTTTGAAAAAATCATGCTAAGCGAAAAAAGCCAATCCCAAAAAACCAAAGGCAGGATATTTTCTCTGATATGTGGATGCTAATTCACAATAAGTGGGGAGGTGCTAGGGAAGAATAGAGTTACTTTAGACTAGGTGGAGGGGAGTGAAGGGAGGGGAGGGGGTAAGCGGGTAGGAAGGATAGTAGAATGAAACAGACATTATTACCTTATGTATATATATGACTGCATGACTGATGTGCTCCTACAACATGTACAATCAGAAAAATGAATATGTGATCCTATACCATGTACAATCAGAAAAATACTTTGTTCATGTATTATTTATCAAATGCATAAATGCATTCTATTGTCACGTATAACTAATTAGAACAAATAAAAAATAAAAAAACTTCTGTGTCCATACAGTGCCTGATATATAGCATTAGAAATTGCTTGATAAATGATTGTAAAATGTGTGAGTATATTGGAGCATGGACCCATCTTGGGAGACCCCCTCAAGGAGATACTGACACACCTACTTTCAGAAGAAAGTTACATAGCGGTTTTCAGTTGGAAACTATCATAAGATAGTGTTATGGTTTAACTATGGTTTTTACCCTCCAAAACTCAGGTTGAAATTTGATTGCCTTTGTGGCAGTGTTGGGAAGTAGGCCTTTAAGAGATGATTATGTCATTAAAAGAATTTATGTCTTTCTTGTGGGAGTGAATGAATTCTCATTTACAGGACTTGATTAGTTACAATGTGAATCCACCCCTTATGTTTTGTCTCTTCCACATGTGCCCACTTGCCCTCCTACTTTACCACCATGTTAGAGTACATTATGAAAGCCCTTTCCAGAAATTACTACAGTGCCCTTGGACTTCCTAATCTTTAGCATTGTCAGCCAAATAAACTCATTTCTTTATGAATTACCCAACCTCAGGTATTTTGTTACAGCAACAAAAAATGAACAAAGGTAATAACATCATTCCTAGAAAACTGAAAAAAAAATACTGCTTTGAGCAATATACATAATCAAGCCTGCAGTGAAAATGTAGCTTCATTTTTTTCAGGTGTTTGATTTAACCCTTCCCCAGTTGTAACTAAAGGCTTAAAATTCTATCTCAATAGTAATGACTATTTTAAATGTGAAAAAAAATTGTATGAGAAAAAAATTAACTTTGTTTTGACTTCAAGTGCAAATTATAAATAAGTACTAACAGATCTTCATTGGGTTGGGAGTTAGCTCAGTGGTACAGCACTTGCTCAAGACATTGGGTACAATCCCTAGCAAAATATACACCCAGAAAAATCTTCTTTTAACTTAAGAGTATGCTTATATGGGACTACTGTTAGTATTATTACTGATTTTTCTATTTTTTGAATATATCTACAGCATACAATTAAGGTGAATCAGTATTTGTGAACTGTGTGTCTTGCTTCAAAGAAAGTAGAATATTTTCATTTTCAAAGAAAATTTATACTGTGAATAAATTAAATTTGTTTTGTATATATAGTAAGTAAGTTTTAAGAAAGGAATAGTTATAAACTCAAATTGAAAGTATGAACTTTATTTTATAAAGGAATATTTTGTACTTCAATGAATAATGAACCATGAATTCATGTTATAGTTCTACAATTAAACTAAATTCATAAATTTTCTTTCCATTTCCTAAGATTGAATGTTTAAGTCAAATGAAGATTGTTTTAGATATTTGATATATAAATCATATTTTTCTTTAGAGATCCGTGAGAGAAGATTGGAAGAAGGCTGCCTTTCCAGTTATTCCATGGCTTGAGATTCAAATAGCAGGAGTACCGTTTCTCCATGAAGTGAGTAAAAGATAGAATTCTGAAATTTAATATCATACATCCAAGTATTTTTAGATACTCATAAATTTGGCTGCATTGAAGAAAGGACAAAGAGTTCATTGGAGCCACAAGTTGTGGTGGTGGAAGCAGCAGTGTTGGTTTACCACAGAGAGGAGGGATAGCACAGAGAAACACAATGGACAAGTTTGGCACAGAAAAATCCGTAGAACAGAAAAGCAATCTGAACTTAGTTGATCCAGAGGCTGCCCAATGAGCTGGTGTTTTAAGAGTTCACTGTGCCAAGCACAGAGCTGAGGCAAGGACACATCTTGAGGAGGCTGTGCTTCAGCATTCTGCTGTGGGAACTAAGGAGATCATAGGAAACATGGCCATACCATCCTCAAAGAGACCTACCATAAGGCCTCGTTTTATGATTTGAATGTGAGGAGTACCCCCAAAGCTTCTGTGTTCTAACAGAAATATTCAGAATTGAAATAATTTAATCATGAGAGCTGCAACCTAATCAGTCCATCCTAGTTTGAATGAACTGGTTGGGTGGTAACTGTAGGCAGGTGGGATGTGGCTGGTGGGAGGTTGGTTCACTGAGGGCGTGTCCTGGAAGGAGTGTTCTTCCTGGGGATACCCCTCCCCCAGCTCCCTGACCACTCCATGTGCTGAGTGGTTTTCTCCTCCACCCCACAATGTGCCACCTCATCTCAGGTCCAGAAACCATAAGCCCCAAATAAACTATTCCTCCTCTAAACCTTGAAGTTGTTCTTATTAGGTATTTTGGTCATGGTGACAAAAAGGTGAGTAAATCACCTAGGGTGTAGCAAACAGAATGTAATTAAAACAGGCATAAAGAAGATTGGACCCAGGAGGATTCAAGGCAGACACATGGAGGGAAGGTTATCTTGCCTCCTCTTTGAGTCTAGTAGCTCACATGATCAGCTGAAGGCATTGGAAAACTGAAGAGGGGGTTTTGATTACATGTGAGGACTGATCCTGAGATGGCTGTATTTGTTGGTGGTGGAGTGTTGACTCCCTCACACTACAATTAGGATTCTCATAGGGCTATGGAGACCCAGATACCCAGCAGAGATCAGCATCTGCCCTGCCCTGGAGTTGTGATCTAATCTCTCCAGAGCAAACACCACTCAACAAAGTTCAAAACTCCTGATTAAAGGTAAACCCCAGCCTCCAAAATTTCCATTTAGAATTATGTAGTAGTCCCACCCTGGGATTGCATCAATCCTGTCTATCTAGACAGAGCTCCAGTTGACAGTCCATTCCGTTTCATTCTACCTATACTGGTGAGAAGGAAAGCTTACCATTATTTCAATCAGCTTCAATTTTAGTACACTTAAGTGGGCAACTCAATGAGCAACAAAAAATCCCTTGATCTCTGAAAGGTACATAGCCTAAGAAAAAATAGAAGGAAGGGCAGTGTGGCATAGGGACCGAAAATCCACCTTGTCAGCAGTACTGACCCCTAAGCAGAGACAGTTCTTTCATTTTTATTTAAAATTTTTTTCTTTTCCCTCCTCCTTTTTTGGGTGTTCATGCTACGCTAATTGGTTTGTGGATATACATACATATACATATTATTTTTCTTTGTTTTTCTTTTGAGGGTTAGGAATTTTTATTTTTGTTCTGTTTTGTTTTTGCTTCTTTGTTTCTCTTGGTTTTCTTTCTCTTCTTTCTTCTTCCCTCTAATAGCCACATTCTCTTCTTCTTTTTCTATTTTTTCTTATTTATATGTTCTCCTTTATATCCATCCCTTGCTACATCTCCCTGATTTCTCTCTGTTCACATTTTGAGCATTATAAATTTTCTTTTACCTTCCTATCACATTTTCTTTTCTCTTAAAGAACTGTATTTTAACACCTGTTAGAACAATTTTGTTTTTATAATTCCTGCCCCACCATTCATGTTATTAGTATTTGGATGTGAAGTCGACACCAGTTGTGTAATGACAGATTTAATTCAAAGTTATTTATTTTGGTTGCTGTTGGCAATTGCTGATGCCTCCTTTCCTGTTTTTGTGGTAATGAGTATTGTAGATGTCTAGTGGGCACCAAGTATTTATTTTAATGCTGTATATTGTTTGATGTTATTGTTGCTGTTTTTTGCTTTCCTATTTTCTGTGAAGTACTAGGAGTCTACTGGGGCATTACAAGTTCACAGGGTAGAGGCTGTGCTGCTGAGCTACACCTGAAACCACACCCAGAGACAGCACACCTTGCTGCACACACAAAGTAGTGATATTCAAACTTCAACAGTAATTTAATACATAATATAGAGGAGACTAAAACCCCAAACCAATGACCAGGCCCCAAGTAGGAATGGCTAGACCTTAGACAATAATACTGGATTATTTCGACATACCTCTCTCAACAATTGATAGGTCCATACAGTCATAAACTCGGTTAAGATTTTTCAGACCTAAAGAATATCATAAATCAAATAGACTTCACAGGCATCTATAGAATATTACATCTAATGACAGTCAAATTTACTTTCTTCTCAGCTGTTCACGGAATCTTCTACAAAGAGCCTGTATTTAAGGCCACAAAACAACTCTGAGCAAATACAAAAACAAAACAAAACAAAACGAAACAAAACAAAACCAAACCAAAAAAACATGGTTCTTTGCAATTTGTTTGGTCCTAATGGAATGAAATTAGGAATCAACACAAACACACACACAAACACACATACACACACACACACACAACTACAGAAACTATACAAATACATGTTGATTGAAAACACACTTTTTAATGATGAATGGGTTTTAGAATAAATCAGGGGAGAGAAATTTTAAAACTCTTAGAATCAACCAAGAATAGTAATACATATAGCAGACCCTTTGGGATTCTGTGACAGCAGTTTTTTGACAGTTAGTAGCTGTGAATGCCTACATAAGAAAATCATAAAGATCCCAAATAAACAATGTAATAACACATTTTCAAGGTCTTTGAGAAACAAGAACAAATCAGTTCCAATACCAGCAGAAGGAAGGAAATATAAAACATACAAAGGATCAAGCCAGGCAAGGTGTTATACACCTGTAATCCCAGCAGCTTGGGAGACTGAGGCAGGAGAATCACAAGTTCAAAGCCAGCCTCAGCAACAATGAGGTACTAAGTAACTCAATGAGGTAACTCAGTGAGACCCTGTCTCTCTAAATAAGTACAAAATAGGGCTGGGGATATGGCTCAGTGGCCAATCCCCAGTACAAAAAAAAAAAAAAAAAAACAACATTTCAGGAAACTCAAATATAGTCACCTGATCCTTGACATAGGTGCCAAAAGGACACATTGAGAAAAAATGGCCTTTTTACCAAAAAGTGCTGATTGTGCATATGTAGCAGAATGAGACTAGATCCTTATCGATCACCCAGCACAAAAATCAAATAAAAATGGGTGAAAGATCTAGAAAATAGACCAGAAAATATGCAACTCCTAGAAGAAAATGTAGGGTCAACACTCCAACATATAAGCACAGGCAAACTCTTCCTTGATAGTATCCTTAAAGCTCAGAAGTAATCGTAAGACTTAATAAATGGGATACCATCAAATTAAAAAGTTTCTATGCAGCAAAGGCACAATAAAGAATGTGAAGAGAGAACATACAGAATGGGAGAAAAATTTCTCCTAGCTATTCTTTTTGACAAAGGACTAATATCCAGAAAATAACTCAAAAAACTTAACATCTAAAAAAACAAATGGCCTAATAAGTAAATGGACAAATGAACTGAGCAGACACTTCTCAAAAGAAGAAATACAAAAGGCCAAAAAAATATGAAAAAAGTTCAATATTTTTAACATTTAAGGAAATGCAAATCAAAAGGACAGTGATTTTCTCACTCCAGTTAGAATGAGAGCCAAGATGAATGCAAACAATAATAAATACTGAAGAGAATTTTGAGGAAAAGAAACACTTTTACACTGCTGCCAGGATTGTAAATTAGTACAATCACTATGGAAATTAGTATGGAGCTTCCTCAAAAGACTAGCAATGGAACCAGCACGTTACTCAGAAATACCACTCTTCAGTATTTGTTCTGAAGAATTAAAGTCATCATGCTATAGTGACATATGCATACCCATGTTCAGAGCAGCACAATTCACAATAACCAAACTATGGAATCAGTTTAGGTGTCCATCAACAGATAAATGGATAAATAAAATGTGGTAGCTGTATACACAGTGGAATTTTATTTAGCCATAAAGATGAATAAAATTATGTCATTTATGGGAAAATGGATGGAACTTGAGAACATTAAGCAAAATAAACTTAGAAAGTCAAGGGTCACATATTTTCTTTCATATGTGGAAGTTGAAGAGGAAAAAGGAAAAGAAGTAGAGTAAAATCTCATGAAAATCAAAGGGAAACCAGTTGAGTAAAGTAAAGGAAAGGGACCAGTGGGAGGAAAAAGGGAGGGGGAAGGAAAGATACTGGGCATGATACTAACCAAGTTACATTGTTATACTGTGTGCAAGTACAAATATGTGACAGTGAACCTCTCCATTTTGTATAATTATAATGTACCAATAAAAATATCAGAGGGACGAATTATATTTTCTCTTCATTTTCTTTAAACAGTGACTTAGAGTATATATCTTAAATGCTTAGGATAGTTATTACCTTGTTTTCTTGGAAAAAAAATGTTATTTAAATAGAATATTGAAGGGTGGAATTCAGGTAATCTCTACTTCTAGAAACTTTTAAAATTTGTTCTCACTTGTTTTAGTCAGCTATTTCACTGCTGTGACTAAAGGACCCGACCAGAACAATTGTAGAGGAGGAAACGTTTATTTAGGGGTTTATAGGTTCAGAGATCTTAGTCCATGGAAGACTGGCTTTATTTCCCAGGGGCTCCAGGTGAAGCTGAACATTATTGCAAAAGAGTGTGGCAGAAGGAAGTGGCCCACATGTTGATCAGGAGGCAGAGAGAGAGAGCCTCTACTCTCCAGATACAAAATATATACCCCATAGCTGCGCCCCAGTTTCTACCTCCTCCAGCCACACCCTACCACTTCATTTATCAGTCAGTTAATCCCTATCAGGGGATAAATCACTGATTGGATTAAGACTCAAAACCCAGTCATTTCTCCTCTGAACCTTCCTACATTGTGTCACATGTGAGCTTTTGGGGGACACCTCACATCTAAATCATAACATCACTTATCTTGGCAGACTTAGATATCTAAATTCTTTTACATGAGACTTCTAACAGTCAGTATAGGATATGATAACTTGTACATTCCTCAAAAGGAAACATCATATAGAAAAAAAATCTGTTGTGTAGGTTTTAAGATTGAGGAATAGTGAAAAATCTAAAAAGGCTCCTCCATAGCCCTCTAAGGAGGTAGTACCCTGTGACTTATGCTCTTCACCTAGGTATGAGAAAAGTCAAAAGGAAACATTCTTTCTTCCCCAGCTCAGAAAACACTATTTTATATAAGTCTCAATCATTCATATCAGTAAATACTTATTGACTAACACTGTGAAACCATACAATATACCAAACAATATAGTATATTATGATGAACTGATGTATGTAAAAAATAAAAAATACGTATTGTCCTTGATGAAACCTTGGTCTAATTTTGGGAACCTTATTGTGATATAAGCAATAATGGAGTGCTTAAGTGGGGGAGCAGTTAATGAACTTACTTTGCTTGAGTGAATAGGTAAGGAATCAACAAATGACCTGAATTTATGTTTATCATATCAATAACACAGCACTCTACAATTGGAAAGGAATTTAGAGATTACTATTCCACAGATTAGGTACGAATTTAAAAAAATAATGTAAGGGGTCAGTAAAGTCAAAGGTAAAACTCTTCTTGACTCATTCAACAAATAATTATTTAATACCCACTATGTCCCAGCCTTATTTTAGGCACCTTGATCAAACTGTTGAAAAACAACAGAAGTTCTTACCCTTATGCAAGTTTCATTCAATTGATAATGAAGTTCACACAATTAAAACTAGCACTGAGAAGTAAAGAAATGGAGCAACTTGAAAATAGCTAATAATGCAGATCATAAAATGCAAGGATTCTATACCAAATTTCAGCCTCATAGAAGAAAAACCTTCACTAACAACAAGAACTGACTTTAAGGTCAAACAATCATCTAATAATAAACATTTGTTTTCATTATGGTGGATTTTGAGGTGATGTTGACTAAATCCTCAAATATCAGAAGAGGGGATTTCTGAAGAAGTAACAGGCAAGTGAAATGTCTATTCTTTGTGGACTGTGTCAGTGGGGAAAGTAAATGGAAAGATCTTTATTTAGAGGTCTGGTTTTGAAAAAAAAAAAGAGCTACAGATCTGTTATAAATGGACTCATCTATGGAAAAGTTGTGACTCTATACAATTATGAAAATATAATGATGCTATAATTGGTTGAAGATTAGTTGCAGAGCCTACAAAGGGTTTCTACCACATTTTGTCACTTATCCTTTTTACAGAAGTGGTAAAACCTAGACTCAGACACAAAATGTGGTTCTTCAACTCTGAGGTCTTTGCTCTTGGCACAGTTGTTGGCAAATATGATAAATCAGTGCCAGTTGAACACATAGAAAATTTTAAATTATAAAGAAATTTTTACTTCTCAAGAGTTGTTAAATGAAATGGGTAGTTACTCTTAATTCCTCTAGATTTTGTAAATAATAAAATTTCTCCATGTTGTATAAAAATTAATATGCCATAATTTTTAAAATCACAAGAGTAGCTTGGCTTTCATCTGGCCTGTAGTTTGGTCACAGATTATGTGTCTAATAGATACCGTGGTTTATTTGTGATGTTGTTAATTGTTAGACTTCTGGGAAAAAGGTATGTAAGCTTATTGAAATCTTTTAAACTCAACCCCAACAGTTTTTTATTTTTTCTCAACTAGAGTTGGTGATCTTTTCTTCTCCTTGGTGATATTCACTTCAAAATCCTAGAATTCTTTTTCTCTGTAATGTTCATCTACCCTTTTCTTTTTTCATTATCTACTCTCTTCCATTTTTCTCTGTTGCTCTTCATTTTCTCAGGGAATATTGTTTTTTCCTTCCTTTTCAACTGTGTGTTGAGGTTCATGATGTGGTATGAGTTGCAGAATCAATTAGCTGGTCCTGGAACAGGAATTAAAAAAAAGAAATAGAAGAGCATATAAAATACCAGAATGTACAGCATGTAGTAAAGATAGCCAATTTTTTATGAAACATTTTTTTCTATTTTCATAATGTCTAGCTATGATATATAATATATTTTTTAACTGGGGGGTCACAGTATAAAATTAAAGCCACTAAAGTGATGAATGTTGAGAACTTGATCAAACTATACAGAATTATTTTGAGTAGCCTGGTTTAAAAACTCAACCAGGCATGGGCAATAAGCCAGGGTTCATGACTATTTTCTTTATGGTGATTATTTGTTTTAAAATTTTTGTGGTGGTAGAAATTGGCGGTGTTAACGTTTGCTATATAGTTCATTCATTTGAAGTGTATTCAGCCTGGAATGAGTTCAGGTCACAGAACAATCTGGCCCTCAGTAAAGAGGTGAAATGAGGGGAGGGTGTTTTTTTTTGTTTTTTTTTTTAATTCATCCTTAAAAGCCCAGATTGCTCTTACCTCAGGGAGCTGTCTTCCACCTTTCTCTCCATATACTTTTACACACAAGATTTATTTTAAAGGCCATTTCCTCATGAAAAATTTTCTTACCAATAATTCATGTACCAACTTACTACTAATAAATGCTTAACATGAAAATGATAGATGTGGTTTTGCATTAATAAAATGAGAATATTTCCTACTCTTGTTTTGAAATTCAATGCTTCATTCTTTATTTTTCTTTTCTTTTCTATTAATGCCTGTGAAAGTAAAAGTGAAAAGGATTCTTCAGATTCTCATTTTATATTTAAGAAATTTAATTCAGGGTTTTGTCTGAAGTTAAGAGGTGAAAGCTCTCCTAAGAATTACTTGGTTATTTTTAAAGCCAATTTCGAGATTAATCAAAAAGTAACAGAACTTTCTATCTGAATGGAAGAACAAGAATATGATCTATTCCTATTACTTATGCAAAATAAACATCAGGGACTAAATAATAACTAACAATATTGGCCATAGAAATTTATATATGTGTATGTTTCATTTTCCAATTCTGCCACTCCCAGGGACACCAATGATACAAATTCCTTGAATATACACAAGCAGTGGTAAATATAGTCCATTATATCTGCAGTATTCAAATTTCTTGTTGATGATGGACTTCCTGTGCTCTTGAGACTAAATCAATGTCAGCAGAAAAATTACACAGAAACTCAGAATGTTGAGTTTGAATGGTCTCAAAGATGCCAGTTTAGGGATTTGGACACTGTGACCAATGGCCCTGAGGTTTAAGGCGTTGCCCACAAACATGGACTTAGAGAAGGAGTGATCCTCAAACCCACAGCTTCTGAGTCTGTTCGAATACTAGTTCTAGTAACTGGTGGTTTCAGGTCTCTACTCCCTAATAGGTTATAGTTGTGTACCTCCAAAAATAAGGCTGTAGCCAGAAGTGACTGGCCACAAACACAAGCCAACCATGTAGTCATATATTCACCAATGTGTGCATTCTATATAACCTGTCTAAATGTTCTCAATTATATGAAATTAAATAAATCTTATGTGCCAAGGAAGCAAGCTGTATTTTTGTACCAAGTTGGTAAACACCCAGATATCACCTATCACCACATATCTCTAAGGGTATGTATAAATATATATATATATATATGTATATATATGCACTGTCCTTTATTACTTTAATCCTCCTGTGTCAAGAAAGTAAAGACAAAGTGCTTTTCTGTATTGGCTTAATATTTGGTAGTCTCTTGGAAGAGACTGCAAGCTTTGACCTCAGACCAGGTCTGTCTATTCATCACTCTGCCATTTGCACCTATGAGAGTACCAAGCTTGTTACAGGTATAAAACAAATTTTGTTAAAGTCACAAGAGTACTTTGACTATTGGTAAATTTCATCAATATATCTGTTATATTGTTTGGTTGGTACATAATGTTAATAGAGTAGTAACATATTTAGTAAGTAAAAACAGTGTTGTACATTTTTTTTCAGATTTCTTTCTTGAATCATCTGTAAGATGTTGAAAAATAAAGTGTCCAAAGGACAAGTCTAGCTCTACTGTAAAGTGAATGACTGCTTAATAGATGCTCTAAATATGTAAGCACGGATAATATCCTTTTTGATACTACTGGGGCATGCATTTCAGGATATATGCAAAAGAAATTCCATTTATTTTATTAAAATTTATTTGTCTAAAAATAAAAAATTTCATTACTATATAATGTTAAAATTGATGGTAGAACATGCATATTATTTACAAAAAAGCATAATACATTGAAATATACCTGTTTTTACTACAAAAATAACGTGAGTGTTAAAGTTTTGAGTATCACTGTACAATACACTATTGATATATATTCCGAGTATCATGATAGTGTGAAATACTATGTGGTGGTGCATGAATGTATTTCTTGTTCATTGATATAGGTACAGGTGACATAAACCATACACTATAACTCTCCATATGTTCTAAACTACCTTTTAGAGATCACATTGTGGGAATACGCTAGAGGTCATAAGCAAATGACAGATACAGAGAAATCATGTAAAATTGTGGAAGTAGAAAGTTACTGAAAAGGCGATTTCCTGGCAAAACAGTGGAAAACTTAACCAAGCTGACATTATCAAAACTTGACAGAATAGACTGAGGGCTTTTAGAGGGATAAATTTTGGACAGCTGCTAAGTCAGCCAGTCAGAAGGATCAGCTGGATTGAGGACAGGTAAATGGAATTGACAGTAACATGCATGCTAGAAACAGAAAAATATGATCTTTCAGTAGTGAAGGAAAGCAATTGGTGACTTAGAATCTATATCACTGAAACTTTAAAAAACAGGGATAAACTAAAGACTTTTGCAGATACATAATAATGGAGAGCATTTCTCAGCAGTAGACTTGCATCATAAATGAACTGATATCAGAGGTGAGTCTGGGATGCAGAAAGATAAGGTGAACAGAAAACATACAGAACATCTGTGCAACATGAAGAAAGACAATTATAACATTTTCTAGTTAATAGGATAAAATCAAGAAAAATAAGTACAAAGCAGTAAGAGAATATAAGTTGAGAAATAACTGATTAAATGAAGCATTCTGAGTTCCTTTAATTATTCAGAAGTAGTTTAAAGAGAATTGATTAACCGTACAATGTAAGAGAGGTATCATATTACATTTTCTAAGAAAACAGTTAATAGGATAGAGATAGACTGTTTAAACACTAATGCATGGAGGGGGGAACTCGGATTTTAAACAAAATGATTTCTTAACTATTTAGTAAAACATGCAAAATTTTAATTCTGACAGTAGAGGGCAGGGTATCCCTGACACTGTGTTGATCATTTCTTGAAATTGCTGAGTATCTTATGTTATCACTGAAATTATATATTTCATGCACTGAATCAGATAATAAAGATTTTATGGTTCAAGATACAATTTACTTTAAATTGAAAAACAGATTCTGGTAGGATTATGTGCTATGAAGACCTAGCTTCTAGACAAAGAAATGCTACATATATTATTAGTCTTTGAATTTTGGAAATCTGTTGAGTTTTGCTAAGGCATTTTGAGTCATTTCTGTTTTCACTGAAAACACCTTCAAAGTTTATGAATTGAAAAAAAGAAAAAAAAAGAAAAGTCACTATAAAATAACAAGAGTCCCATTTTCTAAATCTGTTGATGATCTCTAAATAATGACTAACGTGTTTCTGGATGTGGTGTTTTTGCTATATGCTTTCCTACCCTACAAATAACTTAAAAATTCCTTCTTGGATTCTGAATCCCATTCAACATTTTCATGGTTACTGTAGACAAAGTTGGCCTTATATTCTAAGTAACTGTGTTCACATATAGAAAGCATTTAAATGCTTTTTTTTTTCTTCTGAATACATGAAATGTTTTCTGTTGCTTTCCTTTTTCGTTACTTATTCTAATTAAAATGTCAAGTACAATGTGTAACTGGACCTGAACATTTTATTGCCAGTTAGGATAGCCTAGGTTATTCCACAATAACAAGTGACCTCAAATGTCATAGACTAATAGCAGCAACATTTAACTTATCACTCTTGCTCCATGGTGTCCTAAGTTGGTCTTGTTGCTGTCCCATGTGGTCCTCACTCTGGACCTCAGGCTGATGGATAGTCATTATGTGGAGTATTTTGGTCTAATGGCACAGGAGAAGAAAGAAACTGGCCAACTAGAATGTGATTATTAAATTTTCTGCTTGCTAGTAACATGTGTCCTCTCACTTTCATAAGCATATGACCAAGGCTGACACCAGTGAATGGGGAGTGTAATCCTCCCAGAGAGATGGGCTAACAAACCCTTGCAAAAACTAGTACTATATCCTTATGAAAGTTCTTAGAAATCTAGCCAAAATTCTAGTCAACTGTTTTGTATAAACTACTTATTAGAGATACCTGGTATTTCAAGCATATTATTGTTTGCTTTTCAGTCCCAGAGAATTTTAAAGAAACTACTTTAGGAATCCAGTAGATTAAATATTTAGAAATGACTGTGTCTTATGTAGGTGATTACACATGATAAGGAACATTTTACAAGATCCTGAAAACTGAAATGGTCATTGAATTATAAGTTGATTTTGCTTTTTTCACAAGGATGGAATAGTGAAGATTCTGAACTCTGGGAAGAGAGAAAAACAAAACAAGAAATGTTTCTTTATAAGAATAGACTATAAGTCTTAGAAGACTACCTTAATGAAGCTATACTTTACATTTATAAGATAATTTATGATATTGTTTCACTTCACTTTCACAGTAACCCTGGTAAACTAGCAGATAATCTGATTACCATTTTCCTGAGAAGGACACAGATTTAGAAATTTCGGCTCAGGTACTTAACACTGTTAAGACTGAGAGTTTAAATTTTATGACTCTTCTTTCTCTTGCCCATACGTTAAATATCTTCTCAATGATTTTAGTGCTCATACAAATAGCTTTGCTTCAGCCTATATTCATGTGTGTGACTCTCAAATTCTGGTGACAACCATTATTTAAATATGAAATAACTGACCCAATCTACTGATTATTTTTCACCTCTATAAATACAAGGAAAACTAAATGTGATTAAAATATATTTCCCTCATACTTTGAATTTTAAACAACCTAAAGGGGGTACAAACATTAATATGATTATATTTATAGACATTTATAAAGTGACATAAATTTTGAAATGTAAAAATTACAGATGGTAAGACTTGTTAAACTAAACATTTCTGTATTAAAAAGAACTCAGTCATCTCCTTCTTACCGCTTACATTTTAAAAGTCTGAGAACTACACAAATTTAGAATCTGCACATCTGTTCTGAAATAACATTGCTAAGTCCACATTCTGTTAAGAATGCCCCCTACTTTGCTGGTGTCACTTGGGCAGACAAATCTTTTTGCCCACCAAATCACAATCAGTGAAAATTTACATTGACTAGTGAGTTTCTTTTGAACAGAACTATATAGAAAGCCAGATTAATATTTTAGAATGAGTGAATTCACATAACAAAGAGTATAGTATTTATTTTATTGTCTCTTATTATATGGTAGTTTATTTATTAAAGGCCAAGACTCAAGGTTGAATCTTGCATTACTATTTTTGAGGTCAGAGATTGGCAAATCATTCTAATGGACCCAATACCCATTTGGCAACACAGCCATGTTCCTTTATTTAAATATTTAAATGTCGTCTATAGATACTTTCTCCATTAACAGGAGCAGAGTTGAGTATTTGTGTCTGAGACCTCATGTCCAGTGAGTTCAAAATATTTATTTACTGCCCCTTTAGTCTCTACATGACTAAAGTCTCTTTATGACTCTACATCATGCACAACCATAGAAATGAAATGATGTACTCCATTTGTGCACAATGAATCAAAATGCAGTCTGTAAAAAATAAAAAATAAAAAAATATCGTTCCACTAGGGGGAAAAAAAAAAAAAAAGAAGTTTGCTGATCTCTATTCTAAATAGATGACCTTGGCCAAATTACCTAAGTGTCTTTATCTCACTTTTCTAATATGTGAATAATAGTCTCTTATCACGTTGATTTTGTGTGATAATTAAATTAGTTACTCAGTATAAAACACTAGCTTAGTGATAGATGGGAATAAGTGCATGATAGAGATTAGTTACTGATAAACCCATGATTACAGACAGAAAATACAAAATGGCATTTTTCTTCTTCACTTAAGGAACTGATGAAACCTCTTCTAGAGAATAAATCTTTAGTTCTGTTTGGTCAAGAATCTGGACTCTTTTTGTCTTGTTTCATTTCTGCTGAGTCTTTTTTCTGTGTCCCACGCAATTCTAGCCTCCTGCAAACCCGTTTTGAACTGTCATTCTGTGGCAGCCTCTTGCAGATTACTTGTGGAAAAATCTCCATGTCTACATCTGGAATTGCTCAAAGGTCACTGTAAGTATTGAGTCTTTATTAATGGTTTGTTCGCCTCCCAAATGCTTTCCAAAATGCCTGTAGCCAGGGACTTATAGCTCGGGAACAGTTTTCCAATCTGTTTTCAGAGACCTCGCAGCTTTGCTTTTTATTTGCTTTCTCAGTGAAGAAGAGAGGTTCTATTCTGCTTGATATTAGGCAGGAAGAGTTTGTGAGTTAAAAACAAGTTCTTTGTCAGGCAAATGTATTTCAGCCCCATATGTTTAAACATTTCAGATTACGGCATATTTTGAGACTTTCTGGTCTTATAATGGTACATCTAACATGAGATGAATTATAAAATGTGTGAAGTTTCTTCAGTTTTATGACTTTGGATTTTTTACCATTACTTTTCAGATTAGATATAAAATCTGTACTAACTTGAGAAATTTTAACAACAATAACAGAGGATAAAATTTTTTTTCAAGATCTGCTCTAAACCTTTCCCCAGTTGTGGTACTTCCTGTATCCTCCTCACATATTTATGTATATATTACAATATAAGTAGTAAGGCATCATATTATCATTATGCTTCATTGTATTTTTCATCTTGTTTGATTTAGTTGTGTGTGCAGTTTTCCATATCATTAATTTTTTTCAAAACAGTATTTGAGTCTATGGAAGTTCTGTAATTTATTTAAATATTTTATATGGGTCTCTTAGTAAATTATTACAACTATTCCAAGGGCAATTTGTTAATATGACATATAACATTAAATTTAAAGATTCTTTAAGATAGAAAATTACATTTCTAGGAACTTATGGGAAATAATCGGGTAATCTCACCTGCATACATGTGTTGAGATACCCAGGTTAAAATTTATAATGCTAAAAATAATTTGCAACCTAAATGTCCATTAGTAGAAGATTGTATAAATAATTTATGGTGCATGCTTCCAGTGGAATGCAATGTGGTTAAGTGAAATGAGTTCATTTTTATTTATGTACATTAATATGGGTTGTTATATTAAATGAAATAGAACAAACAAAAAATTTGTTCAACAGGTTCTGTTTGGTGAACACACACATACATGAATTTGGAAAATTATTGGTGACGATGTCAACTGCAATAATCTCTAATTGTGCCAGCATTGCAGGTTACTGTTGCTTTTTATTTTTTCTTTGTAACAGTAATTGTGAGTTACTTTTATGATTAGGGAACAAAGATAACTTCAAAAAGGAAAAAAAAAAGACTTCTTATGTATGAGCCTCTTCATTGATCTTTGTCTCAAATTATTTATAATAGTAGAGAAGATATTAGAAATTATTATTATTTCTTAGTTGAATTTTCAATTTTTTAGTACCCCCCCAAAATTTGTAATGACTGTACTTACAGTTCAAAGGTGCTATAGAAATATTTGTAAGCAAGAATTGTTGGATTCATGGACTTCCTCAGAAGGGGTGGACAGTCATGTGGCTAGAAGTATATGCTTGTAAATGGTCTTTAATAGATTTCTCCAGAAAACTGCTTAATCCACCAGAGGAAAAAAGGTAAGAAAAGGAAGCTGAATAGAAGACCACATGTTGTTTACATTGAGAAATTCAAGAACCAATAGATAAATTATAGAACTTCCCACTTCTTACCTTTACTGTGTTCCAGGTAAATTATGGGGGTAGGAAAGTTCATATATGTCATTAAGTAAATCATTATTATGGCTACCCAAAATTCTTGTCTTGCTCCTGACCCATCTATAAATAGCTTTCAAACTAATTCGAATTTTAAAAACAAATCAAACATATATCCTTAGTAAGACTTTCTAATTCTAATTTTAGTTTTATTATTCAAACTTCAGAAATCTTGTGAAGTTTACTTCAATATGTTCTCCCTCCACACAGCCATGTATCATTCATAATGTTGCAGGAAACAATGGAATTTCATTGTTTCCCTTTACATTTTTCTGATGACTAATGTGTTTGAACATTGTTTTCTTATTTTATAGACCTACGATTTTAATTTTTTGTTTTGTATTTGTTTGGTGCTGGGCCTCACATATGCTGTGTGAGTGCTCTACTACTGAGCTACACCCCAAACTATGTTTTGTCTTTTAAAAAAAAATTCTGTTACAGTATTTCCATCTTCTGTTTATTAGAACAAGATTTGCAAACTATGGGGTGCAGGCCCGATTCATCCTGCTATTTTTTTGAATCAAGTTTCACTAAGAAACAACTGTGAACCATGCCCATTTATTTATAGATTTTATTATCTGGAATTTTTTTTTAACAATACAGGATTAAATAGCTGTGATAGAGATTGTATGACCTGCAATGCCTAAAATATTTGCTATGTGACTTTACAAAAAGAGTTTGTGAAATCTTTCCCCTGAACTTGACAACTAGTTTTAAAAAATATGTTTTTTAAAAAATCACTTTGAATGAACTATTTATGTAGTAAGGATTTTAGCCTATTTGAAATATTTCTTGCAAATCTTTTATTTCAAGTATTTTGCTTGCCTGGCATGTCCCTAAGGTTTTTCAATTCTGAGAGAGTACCACCCCTTCCCTTCCTGAACTTCTAAACCCTGGGGTGCTAGAATGATGCATTGAGTGTCTTGTCCATCAACTTAGAAGGGCTTCTCCTGTCCTTATTGCTTTGGATGGAGGTTGGACCAGTTTATTATTTAGGTGATCACTTTTTCACCAAAATGCTTATAACCTCATTCTTTTTATAAATTGGTTTTTAGTCGTAGATGGACACAATACCTTTATATTATTTATTTATTTATTTTTATGTGGTGCCAAAGATCAAACCCAGTGCATAACATGTGCTAGGCAAGTGCTCTACCACTGAGCTATACCCCCAGTTCATAATCCCTATTCTTGACTTAGATGTTAAGGAATAACCATTTTTGAGAAAAATTTGGTATCCTTTTACTTATATGTAATCTTGATATGCTAACTATGATAAAGTTTTGGCATTATAAGGCAATCCCTTGTATGGACTAATAACCTATCTTTATTAGACAAGATGCCTGATATACAATTATGTGGTTCTACTCTCCTTTTCCTCTTCTACTTGTTTCTTTTCCTCCATTTTTTCTGCCCCACTTCTATTTCCTGCTAATAATGTTGCTTTTTGTTCAATAATCCATTTTTCCATGTAGTATCAGAGGGAGTTCTTTTCTTTTTTTTAAACTAAAAGCCAATTAGATTGTTATATGCTTTGATTTTATAGATGATTAGTTATAAGTATTTTCATAATTAAAGGATGGATTGAATTTCTTTCCATTCATGTTTATAATGTGATCCAATACTTGGTTTGACTGACTCTCCACCACAGTGATAATCAAATAAGTTACTGTAACTTATCTATGTTTTCATGTTTGTCCAAACATTGTGAATAATGGGCATACAGAGAAAGAGAGGTCACTAGTCTCTATGCTAATCAAATTTCCTCTAATTTTTAGGCATGTGTAAGAAGGACTTTCCAGCCTCCCATGCCATTAGGTAGGACCATGCATCTAATCATAGACTAAGACGTAAGAGGAAGTGCCTTGTTTTTTCTCCCATCTAAGATATTTAAGTGTAATTTTAAGTTCCTCTTGGTCTGACTACCCAAGGAGTCACATGTTGAGATGGTAGAGTAAAAGACAGTGAAACGACCAATAGCTTGGTTCCCTGCGTGACAATGTGGAGGAGAATTCCCTGGTAAGTTGTACATCATATGAATAAGAAATTACCCGTGTTGTAGGAAGCCACTGAGATTCTATGGTTAATTTGTTACTAAGTATAACTTTTTGTCCATTCTCACACAGAAATGAATTTTTGAAATAGGGTTCTATTATTTATGTGTACTTGGTGGGCAGTGGTTAGGCAGTGAGAAAATTAATCCTGAAGTAGACAAAGAAAAAAATTCATATTATGTGCAGTAAAACATTTGGTGAAGCTAATGCAGTCAGAACCTGAAAGGAAGACCACAGGATTAGGTAACTTTTCTGTTAAAAAAGAGGAAAAATAGAACCATAGTTTAACATAGTATTGGCTATATGTAGCAACATGTTACAAAACAAAGATGAATTCAGGGAAGAATCCGCTGGTTCGCAAGCAGAGATGGGGAAGAAATAAAGGTGATATAGATATGTGAATTCCTACAGTGGGGAAAACCAGATGCTTCTAGACCCCAAAGCATAAATGAAGGACTTTTATAGAGACTTCAGGTAACAAATATTCAATAAAACCTTTTAGTTGATTGAAATCCTTATGTGGATTAACCTTCTTAAGGCAGAGAAAGTTTTAAAAGTGAGGACTCCTAACCTTAATAAAGTAAGCTTTCAGACAGTCACCATCACATTGAGAGACAATGACATGTGGTTGCGAGAACAAAGAGCTCTAGGAGATTTGAGAACCAGTTAAGTGTGGGAGTGGATACTGGGACCTGGCACAAACTGAAAATAGGAAAAGCCTCTTAAGTTTTTGAGAGAAATGCACTACTCAAGAAACCACAAGCCTAGATGAACAAGGTCTTTAACTATGGGAGGCTAAAAATGACTTTTATGTATAAAAGCTTTGTGAGCAAGAAGGAAGCTAAGAAAGCTGTGCAGACTTCGGGAGCTGTATTTCCAGATACAATCAGAGAAAGAAATGGAGAAAAAAAGAACTCCTTATGGGGTGGAGACAGAAGCCACATATAGGTAGGGTGGCTTCACTGTGTGCACTCAGCCAAACTTGAGCATTTAAACGTGCTGAGGTATATGTGCCATTCTTCTCCTTTCTGAAAGTGAGTGTATTATTGTAATTATCCTGGGCTGTCACATTTTTGTTTATTGAGTGCTGTGTGTGAGAGTGTGTGTGTATGTGTGTGTGTGTCTGTGTGTGTGTTGGCATAGAAAATCTGATTTTTTAAATTAATAGGTCTCCAGACCAATAGAAACACTGCTTCACTGGGATTATTGCATTTCCCCTATGTAAACTTTGAGATTCATGCACTGACTGGATGGGCTTCAGGTTATCTCCCATGGGTGTGTGTACTGTGTGAGAAAAGGAGTGAACTGAACATTTAGAGAATAGAAGAGTATATAACTTGTCAATGAATTTTCTTAAGAGCAACTCTGACATTTCTCAGCTCTCTGCCCTGTGTATGGTGGTGACATCAGAAGATAGTGAAGTTTCCTTCAGTTCAGGTCTCCAAAGAAGAGAAAACTACAAAGAAGAGAAAACTTTGTTCACTTAAGTCAGATAAATATTATGTGTGGAAAAAAATCTTTTGTTGTACTGAGACATTGAGATTTGGAGTTAATTTTTAAGTCAATTTTACAGTAGGTTTTCTATTTCAAAAAGCTCACCTGGGATTAGTTCCAGATAAATGTTGGTGCAGACCACTTACATATATAGGAAAGTCTGCTCAGAATAAAGACTTTTAATGTAAGTTCAAGCTAGGAGAAAGTTGATAGTTCCTGTTCTGTACATTCTGATCTCTTAAAACTGTATTTCATATCTTTAACAACCTAAATCATGAGAGGTAAATTATTAGACTCTAAAATCCCAATTTAAATAATTAACACCCCAAAAGATTAATTAATGTCATGTGTATTTTCTTTTTAGTACAAGATATTGTTTTTCTTCTATAATTTTGGACAGGCAGAAAGCTACATGTCACCTGATTTAATTAGGCTGGACTCATTTTCCAAGTTAATTTATTTTTACCTAAGGACATAAGACTTACTTGTTAAATATTTTATGAGAATCTGAACAAACAACAGTGTTTACATTGAGGAAATAAAGCATTCACTTATTAAACAGGCTCTAAGGACATAAATGTGAGTTAACATAAGTTACATACAAGTTTAATGTGTGGTGGTGAGTCAAGAAACTTTATCCACTATGTGACTCTACTGAAATATTTATTTTTCTGCCTAATTATTGGTACAAACTTAAATGAAAAATGAAGTTCTATGAAGGAAAGATAAAAGAGAGCCCTAAGAACAGTGTTCACTGAAGGGGAACTTGGGAAGTGGCACTTTGTTTTCTAGGAAACCAAATTGGGTAGGTAACATTGAACTTGGATGCATTTGTTAGAAAACATATACAATATATAATTTTTATTTTTGAAAACTGTCATTTCTATCAATTCTGTTTTGGCCAGCTTTTTTGCTGCTGTGAACAAAATACCTGACAAGAACAATTAGAGAAGGAATAGTTTATTGGGGGGGCTCATGGTTTCAGAGGTTTCAGACCATAGACAGGTGGCTCCATTGCTCTGGGCCGAAGGTGAGTCAAGACATCAAGATGAAAAGGTGTGGAGGAGGATAGCAGCAAAGAATGTGGCACCAGGAAGCAGAGAGAGATAGCTCCTCTCTCCAGGGACAAAATATATATATATCCTAAAGGCTTACCCACAATGACACATCTCCTCAAGTCGCACCCTACTTGCCTGTAGTTACCATTCAGTTAATCCTTTCAAGTGGATTAATTTAAAGGCTTTTATAGCCCAATCATTTTACCTCTAAACTTTCTTGCATTATCTTACACTTGAGCTTTTGGGAGACACCCCATATCTAAACCATAACAAATGCTGTATGTAACTGTGCAGAGATTATCAAATTTTCATGTTTACAAATTGAAATTTTGCACACAAAACTGCCTGAACTGTGAAGAGACAGGCATCCCCAAACTTTTCAGTTAAACTTGCTAATGCTGTCTTATTTTCTTGTTTAAACTTGACTCTTTTCTTTAGAATGCCATCTATTTTTTTTCTCTCTCTCGAATCGACTCAGATCTTCCACTTGACCTGCCCATAAATATGAGACAGATGGAAAAAAATAACCCACTCAAAAATCCACTTGATACAAGTATTGCATTTTATATCTTATGAGACTGAAAATAAACCCGATTTTGGAGTCACTGCAGGGCTATATGACACAGAAAATAAATCTCTTTCTTTCCTTTTCATTTCATTTCTTCCTTTCCTTCTTTTAAAATTTTTTTTTCTTTCTTTATGTCCACTGAGTTTCTGGCTTTCGAAACCCACGGAATAGTGAATTCACTGATTCTGTATTTGCAAGGTTGATGTTTCATTACTAGAAAAAGAATGCTTACAACAACTGGATAATATAGTTCTCTTCTGGTCAAAAAGGCTTTCTAAAGATTGCTTCATGTTAGAAAAGAAAAGTGCATACCGTTCATCTTTAGGAGTAACTTGTATTGTTGTTTTGCAATCTGATTTTGTAAATAGCTTAAAGAATCCATATAAATGTGAATAGTGATTATAGCAATCCACAAAATCTTTATTATATTTTATTCTTCAAATCATTTAATTGCAAGTCATTTGTATATATTTCCTAGTGAGGTAGATCATTTCTTTCCAATTTTCATGGCATCCTACAAATTCTCAATGTAATACTTATTACATTCACAATGTAATAAGTATTACATTGAAAATAACCCTTTGTGGAAATAATTTAAATGATAAAGACAATTAGTGAACCCTTTAAAGAAACACACCATGAACTAAGGGGCACAAAGAATTAAGAGGGAAAGTGGTCAGATGGCTAATGTTTTAAGATATTAGTATTCCAATTTTTTTGGATTCATCACTAGTGCTTGAGGTATTTTGGACAAATAATTTCTGTATATCTTTATGTGTTTAATGAGAAACATCTTTATGTATTCAAGGTGATTGAGATAGTTTCACTTTGAGAGGTATTTTATCTGTACTCTAAAACACAAATGGAAAAATTTAGCTGATTAAACTGAATATTATAAGCATAAATACAAATGAAAACCTGGTTTGGTTTTTCTCTACCAAAGCTGTTTAACGAAAAGAAAATTCACCAAATTTGGCACATTATTTTATTTAGAAACTGTCAAATTTAAATAGAGAACCAAACACCAGCTGTGCTATGGTCTATAAGCTATCACTGGAATAATTAATGGAAAAAGTGATTTTGTCTAATATATTACTTGAGAGGCTCAGAATACATCACTTATGACTTTTTATATATTTACATAAATGAGAAGTGCTAAACTTGAAGTCATTAAGAGATGTTTATTTACTTCAAAACTCTGAACCAGTAACTTACTTGACTCTACTGAATAGGGTCTATTCTTTTTGCCCTTAAATAATGACATGTGTGTTAATTGCTCATTTTCTGGAAACATTTTTAAAAATGTACTTTATATTATCTCAGGATCTCAATTTATAATAACTTCTTTAGATGTTCAGAATCAAGTGCAGTACTGTGGTACATCTTTTAAGAGACAGTGAATTTTTCATAAAAATAACTAAAAAAAATCTGTAAATAGTAACTAAGAAGAAAATGTTAGAGACGTTTCAATTCCATCATTTCATGAAGAGATGTTGTACCTTACCAGTTGTGCCTGAAGGGCTTTGAGGAGTTTTAAGTAGAATATTGAAGAAAATATTTCTGATTAGTAAGTGCTTTGCAAGAACTCTCATTTAATCCAGTACTTCCTGGCTACAATCCTGAAATTCATTTTATCCCTATTATATAAGATGAGGAAATAGAGTTTTAGAGAAATTCACTTGAACAAGACCAAAAAGCTAGAGTGTTACTGAAAGGAGACTAGAACAGCCTATAAAAGGTACTTAAGTTCTTTGAGTCTTAGATTTGTTTACTATGTGGAATATATATAATTAGCACATATACTATGATTCTTAGTACCAGTAAGTGAGGTAGTACATAACATGTTTAATAAATGTAATTTATCTTCCTTTAACAACTATACAGAAATGGTTAAAACTTTTTCATTTGTAACATTACTTGTAAATTGTGTATGTATCCTATTACTAAACCTTGATTTCTGGGAGGAATTGGCTGCAACTAGGTATTTTTCCTCCAATATTTCCTTATTGAGCACCCAGTACACACTCCAGGACATAAGAAACATGTATTTGATGAAAATGGGATAGGGCAAGGAGCATAATCAATCACTCTTGGTTGGAAGGCAGTCAGACAAAACAGTTCACATTCTTAAAGTGTGCTTATTCTTTGACTAAGCAGTTTCACTTCTAAAAATGAACTGATGGGACTTGCCCACCAAAATATGTTTTCACACATCATCATTATAACACTGTTATAATTGTCATTATAACACTGTTTTCAATAGGGAAAAATTGGAAATGTCCTAATTTGCCAATTTAGAAACTGTGCAATAGTCAACAATGGAATAGTGTGAAGTCATTAAAAATGATGTACAAATGCACTTATTAGTTGTGAGAGTCTCACTGAGTTGCTTAGCACCTTGCTGTTGCTGAGGCTGGCTTTGAACTCATGATCCTCCTGACTCAGCCTCTCCAGCTGCTGGGATTATGGGCATATACAACCATGCCCAGCATATGATCAACTTTTTGATCTATTCATGCACACTATGAAAGTTTAGAAATCAAAAGAATTAAAAATGGTTCTATCTGGGTAAAGGATCACAAGCTATCTTTGTTTCCTTATATTTTATTTCTCTAAAATAGTTTATAGGAAGAAGAAAAATAAAGTATTTTAAGAAGACATCACTATCAACTGGGTTATAGACGTAGGTCTTGAGCAGTAGGTAATATTTTGGGTTACTAAAATCTTGAACAACCACACTTAAAAGAATCATTTGGTATAATGGAAATATTTAAAACCATGCCCTTTAAGTTAGTGACTACATTTTTTTGTTCTGATGAAAAACAGGCTGGATGATGGTGGCTCAGGCCTGTAATCCAAGTGACTCTGGATGGCAAGGTCAAGGCCAGCCTCAGCAACTTACAGAGGCCCTCAGCAACTTAGTGAGATCCTGTTTCAAAATAAAAATTAAGAAGGGGTGGGGATACAGTTCAGTGGTTAAGCACCTCTGTATTCAATCTCCAATACCAAAATGAACAAAGAAAAGCAAAACAAAATAAAAACTAAATATAGGAAACTTTAAGTAATTTCTCAGTTTACTTTTTTTCACTTTTTTTCTACCACTTGTACTTAAAGAATGGAAAAGATAAAATGTTGAGTCATCAAGATGGGGGATTTATTTGTGTGATTTGATGATAGAGGAAGCCATATATACATGTCTGAGTCTGTTCGGATTGTTATAAACTATTATAGACTGGGTAGCTTATAAACAACAGAAATTTGTTTTTCACAGATCTAGAGGCTGGGGAGTTCAAGTAAAGTCCCCAGCATATTCTATGCCTCTTGAGGAGGGCCTGTTTCATGGTTCATAGATGGCACCTTCTCTGGGGCTCATTTTTAAAGGGTACTAATGCAAACATGAGGACTCTTCCCTCATACCTAATCATCTTCCAAAGGTCCCACTTCCTAATACCATCCCATTGGTGTTTAGGTTTCAAGATATGAATTTGGGTGGGTGAATACAGTCATGGGTCAATATGCTTGAAATGTTCTCTGTTGGACAAAACTACAGAGCCCCAAGGTGGTTCAATATATTATTCTTAAACATAAAAGTACACATTAATATTAAATAAACATCTCTATTTCTGAGTATTGCAGCAATATCAGTGCGGTAGCACTTGTTATAAGCAGGTTGGCTGTAAGCCCATTGTAGGAAGAATAACTTTATAAAATAAAAAGGGAGCTTTCCATGTTTTTTTTTTGGGGGGGGAGTAGTGATATCTTGAAAAATTTTCTTTGCCTTAGTGCACAGAATAAGAAAGAGAATGGAAGACCTTAGCAGACACCAGAAGGGTGCAGTAAATATGGAAAAATATGCATATGATATAGAAATATATGAGTAAATGTGATTCCAGAGATCAAAAGGAAGATTAGAATATGGGATTTCAGGGAAATTGGCCTTTTGAGGTAGCAACAGAATATTTTTTAAGCATTCATTTTTAATTTTCAGAGGTTTAAAATGATCATAAATGTGTCTCCAGTTGCAAGAACCCCAGGCAGAATTGGACACTCTTGCCTTGCTCCTTATTCTGAAAAGGCACTTCTTTCCTGGCCTATTATTGTTTATTATAACCTTGGAAGATGAATATTCCATAATGAAGTAAACCAATTATAACACAGAGTGACTATGAATATCATTTGGAAGAATTTCTCACTGATGATGGTTATTTTCTTCATAATTCCAGTTTTCTCATCAAAGATTGCAATTGCAGTTTTTGTAATCTTATTTTTCTCATAGAGAGGCCTTGTGCATGATGTATATAAAACCTGGTTTTGAGTGTTAGACCCAGGAGATTAAATACTGAAGACTACTAGGTCCCTTCCCCATGTGAAGTAAATGGGATTTGGCCTAGAGAAGGGTCTGTGATTACTCAGCTCTACCAAAAGTTACTCTTCACTTTGATTATGCAGAACACATTAATATTAATTTTGTTACTTGAACATTTGCTTTTCATAACAGAATCCACATGCTTTGTCAAGGCCAACATATGCTATTTATTATGCAGGTTTATCTGTTCCTGATGATGCAGCACATAAATCACATATAAATTAAACCAGTACTGCTTCTCCACCATGCCATCATATTTGGGTACCACATTCTTGGCTAAGGCTTCAGGAGAAAGAATAAAATACTTCTGCTTATTGAATGTGATATAATATCTTTTAGAATCCTTTTGGGATATTCTTATTGTTCTTCCTAGTAATGACATTACTGGACAGGAACCTAAAGATTTCCATTATAAGTCCTTCTGTTTATGTGGTTATTTTCTTTTGCTTTTGAAATCTTTTTAATGGCATATGATCTTACAAGCCACATGGAATTTAAAAAATTAAATTGACTTATACTAAGGACTTTTAGCTCATTTGATTGGTTCTAAAATCTGGGAGAAAGGGTACTACATTAATAGCATATGTGCTTAAAAAGGTTGGGTTTGGGGGACATTTTTACTCTTTTTGTTTTTAGTGGAGTAAAATGTTGGTTACAACAACATTAGGATAGATATGGATGATTTCTCATGTCAAAAATAAATGGTTTATGAACTGCAGCACTGAAGGAATAATGGAAGACATTTTTATTGGTGGGTTTTAATTTCTATTTAAATATATTTTTAAGTATTACCTAAATGATTCAAAATTCTGTATTACCTAACCACTTTATATTGAACTGTATTGTTATAAAGTTTTTTGCGATAAATTTTCATCTTTTCATATCCTTTATTTGATGTAAACATACTTATCAATCTTGTAAATACAGAATACTATTACTTGAAAATTGTTTGCCTTATTTCAAGACTCTCAGACACCCATGTTAAAGACAAATATATTGGTACAACCAAAGGAGGGAATAGATCAGTATCCTGTGTCTAAGGCTTAAAATATGTCCTTCTCTGCAGTTTTTCCTGTATTTGATGAGTTCAATTATTCATTTGGTAGTTTCTTTCCTGGAAGCTATTTTCCCTGCTGGTCAATTTTCATGCTACAAGTTAGCTCCAAGTCAAAGGTTTTTTTTTTAATTAAAAATTTTTTTTATTTTTACAGACATGCATGATGTATATAAAACCTGGTGATTCAGGTGATTCAGGTTTTGATTCATTGTACACAAATGGTATACAACTTTTCATTTCTATGGTTGTACACAATGTGGATTCACACCATTCATGTAATCATACATATATATAGGGTAATACTGTGTGTTTCCTTCTACTGTTTTCCATCCCTACCCCAAAGGGGGGTTATTATAAGAATCTTTAGGGCCTGGACATGGAACTTCCTTAGGAATAGATCAGGTTTTCTGGCTTTTGCAACTTTCTTTGGGGCTCAATGGTTGCTGTACTTGGTACTTCTATTCCTCTTTGGCTAGCGGGACCCTTGGTGGCCCTGTTGCTCAACTCTTCCACATTATCTCCTACAGCCCATAGCTGGGTTTCTTGGTTCTAATTCCCAATACAACACTGATAACTTCATTTTCTGTGTTAGTTTTTATTCCCCCCTGGGGTTGTGAGAAGCCTATGAATGCTTCACAGTTTTTGTCCTGTAGTTTTCACTCGTCACTAGCACTTGCATAAGCATTTCTAGAGAAGCAAAATCACAATGATTCATTTTAAAAAAGGATTTAACATTGGAGCAAAAATGCTACCTAATAGTTTTGGGAATAGAAATAAAACATTTCTGCCTAAATAGTTACCCATATACTTAATATGTCAGAAATCTTTATGTTATGAACATATGGGAAATTCACTTAATGAGTTTGGTGTAGATTCTATATCTGGCTTCTTTTCTTTTGGCATTTTCTTCTTCCTTGGCTCCTAGAACAACTCTGTGTTCTGTTATTTTTTACTCCTCTAAATATTCCTCAGTCTTCTCTATTGGCTTTCCTTCTCCTCTCTCTCCTTTTAAAACCTATTCTCCTAGTATATGTTACTAAGGCTATTGCTATTGGACATGATCACAATCATACAACCGTCCTACCAATGTAATCCTTCCCCAAGGGATTATTGATCAACCATAATCGTGAAATCTGTTTTCATCCTCAACTTCTCTATTAAGTTCCACTGTATATGAGATTTTATAGCTAGCTACTTATAGGTATTTACAGCATTACTTTGCCAAATTGAACTGTCTCCACTCTTCATTCCTGACCCTTTTTTCTGACTTCTGTATTTCTAAGTCAGTGAGCATTTGCAACTAGCCACTCAAGTCAAAGAAGTCTCTACTTCTTGCTCTTAATTCCCAGTACGAATTAGTAATTATTTTGTTAAGTCTGCTATTTTACCCAGTGTTTGTCTTTAGTTCCCATTCTTTCTGATTCTAGTTTAGAGAACTTCTCCATTCTCTATATCTCACATGACTTGTCCACTATTTTGTTATCCTTCTTCTCTGCTGTATCCTTCTTATTGCTTTTAGAGTACTTACTAGAACTAAATGTCATGCTACACCTTATTAAAAATTCTGAGTGGTTTCCAATATTACAGAATCAAGCCTATACTCATTTCTTACGGCATCAAAACTTTTCAGAGATAACATTCCTCCTCTCACCTTTGTTCTTATCGTTCTCTTTCACACGTTCCTTCCTTCATCTGTTTCTGACAAAAACACAAAAAGTAAGAGGATCCAGTCTAGGATATGATATGGATCTGAAGTCCTTTCTACTTCACTGAACCAAATGAATGTTAAAATTTATCAGAATAACTAATAGTTCTTTTTCTCCTGTTCAGTAACTTCTTTATATAATGGGTCAATTTATGTCAACATTCTAAAGTCAAAATTTCTTAAGAACAAGAATTCTTTCTTGGAAAAATTTATTTATTTAGAGCACATAAAATATTGATGTAGTGAGAAGAAAGGTCAATATTTCAATCTTGTCTATTTCAATAGGCACAAAAATCAGTTGTTCAAAGTTTTTTTTTTTCTTTCTTTTTAAAAAATGCTATCATTTATCAAGCTAACTGTTATGGTTTGGACATAAGGTGTCCTCCCAAAGCTCCTATGTTAATACAGGAATATTCAGAGGTGAAATGTGCAGATTAAGAGAGCTGTGACCTAATCAGTTCATTCTAGCTTGAATGGACTAACTGGGTGGTAACTTCAGACAGATTTGGAGTGGTTGTAGAAGGTGGGCACTGGGAGTGTGCCCAAGGGTTCATCTACCTTATGATCTCTTTTCCTCTCTCTCTGCCTTCTGGTCTTTTTAGTTTGTTTATTGTATCTCTGAATTATGAAGAGTTTTATTATTTTTTTTTCCTGTAACTCTTCCTTATTAAAAAATTTTGTTATGGGAAATGAAAAGTAAACTAAATGCTTTCCAATACTGTGTCTTTTAGGTGGAAATATTACTCTGATTTCAAAACTTGGCTCACTCCATTCCAAAGGTCTAAAAGGAAAATGAAAGTTATCTATGTAGATGATATATATGTACTTCACTATTATAATATGATTCTGGACATGTTTATCTGTTTCCTGTTGCTGCTGTAGTAAATGCCACAATCCCTAGTGTGATTGTAGTATTCTTAACTACTTTTGCCATGCTGTTGGAAAAACCATGAATTGGCATGGGTTAATTTGTCATAATAGCTACAACTGTACAGAATTGTAGAACATAAAGATCAATGCTATCTCTCAAATTGGGAAGTAAGAGTTGCCTATTTCTGATCTGGGTACTATACTGGTTGACAATGAAGGAGGAATGATATGTCTATATAAGACCCAATGTTTTTTGAGCCCACCCATCAACTCTGAATCATCAAATTGTAAAAGTTTGATATTAGAAAGAATCTTGAAGTGCTGCTTGCCACCGACCAGTGGAACAAACGACACTTCAGAGGTTCATGAAGCACCTTCCGCTTTATTCGGATAACACTCTCAATATATAAGCAGTCTCATGCATAAGCAATTGTAATAAGATATGTCCATCCAATCCTATTAAAGGTCAATCGATCACGAGCTCAAGCATACATGTAAGATATATCTGTCCACGCGCTAGGCGGCTGAACTAATTATCATACAGCCAATGGTAAACGCTTCCTGTTTTTCTCAAGGCGCATTCAGCACGCCCTTTGGCTCTCTGCCAGTCGCCATCTTAGATGCATGTGGCGTAACCCTGGGCCCCGGGTCTCGCCCGCCACATTGAAGCATCATTTTCTTCACCATTCAAACATGACAGAACATGTAGATGGGGGGGGTTGGAGGGAGTCCTTCTGAACACCCAATTATTTATTGTAATGGGTACACAACAGCAAAGCTACAATTCTACTTTTCACCCTCTACAGCCTCAGCCTCATGAGTTCCTAACTTCCTATTGATGACATATGCAAATCACTCTATATGCTATTTATATTCAGCAAGATATTAAGCATATGTTTAAATTTTATATTATTCTCATAACATAGCTTAATATTTTTTTCTTCTTATTTTTTCTTTTCAGTTTTTCATGAGAGTAGAATGTATTTTGGCATATTATAATTACATGGAGTACAACTTCCCATTTTTCTGGGTATACATGATGAGGAATCTCTGTGGTGTGTTTTCATATCTGAACATAGGAAAGTAATGCCGGATTCATTCTACTCTCTTTCCTATTTTCATTCCCCCTCTCTTCCCTTCATTCCCTTTTGTCTAATCCAAAGTACTTCTATTCTTCCCTATCCCCACTTATTGTGAGGTAGCATCTGCATTTCAGAGAGAACTTTTGGACTTTGGTGTTTTTGTATTGGCTTATTTCACTTAGCATGATGTTCTCCAGTTCCACCTATTTTTTGGCAAAAGCCATAATTTCATTTCTCTTTTTGTTGAGTAATATTCCATTGTGTATATATGCCACATTTTCTTTATCCATTCATCTATTGAAGGGCATCTAGGTTGGTTCCACAGTTTAGCTATTTTGAATTGAGCTTCTATAAACATTGATGTGGTTATATCACTATGGTTTGCTGATTTTAAGTCCTTTAGGTATATACTGAGTGGGATAACTGGGTCAAATGGTGGTTCCATTCCATTTCTGAGGAACCTTCATACTGCTTTACATAATATTTGCACCAATTTGCAGTCCCACCAGCAATGTATGAGTGTACCTTTTTCCCTACATCCTCACCAACATTTATTGTTGTTCATGTTCTTGATAATTGCCATTCTGACTGGAGTGAGATGAAATCTCAGTGTAGTTTTAATTTATTTTTCTCTAATTGTTAGAGATGTTAAACATTTTTTCATATATTTGTTGACCAATCATAGGTCTTCTGTGAAGTGCCTGTTCAGTTCCTTTGCCCATTTATTGATTGGGTTATTTGTTTTTTTGGTGTTAAATTTTTTGAGTTCTTTGTATACCCTGCAGATTAATGTTCAATCTGAGGTACAGGGGGCAAAGATTTTCTCCTGTTCTGTAGGTTCTCTTTTCACAGTCTTGATTGTTTCCTTTGATGTGAAGAAACTTTTTAAAAAATAACTCTTAACTGGTATAGCTGAAGATTTTCTGCTGCTCTAAATTTTTTCTCTACTACTAATTCATGTGATTTATTCTGGGCTGAATATGATTTAGTCTTTGGCTTAAATACCCTATTTACTGATGAAAGAATTCCATCTTTGCTTTCATTTCCTTCAATGTAGAACTTGGAGCATGAAGTCCTTACCAGGTAATAGCTATGAAGTTTTGCTTATGTATTCTATTTATTGAAGTGAACATATCATATTGAATATTGTAGCTATTCTCTGCTGAAGTTCTCTGCCTTTATGTCCATAATGCGTAATGTCTTCCCTTGTGTTCTTTCTGAATGCTTTATTGTCATGGTGGTGTGGTGTTCCAACTGATACCGGTTACTTCCTACTTGAAAAAGATATTGAAAACATACCTCTAGAACTCTGAAGTGTTCTCTTAGTTTCCATGCATTATTTTCAAAATGTTCTCCAAAAGAATAGATGAGAGGATATTGACATTTAATTACTTTATGTCCAATATTTTAGGTGATATCCATGTGCAATAAAATGAAGTTCAGAAAAATACATAGATCAATAGTCTTGCTAATGAAACATTATGATATGCACATTTTGATATGCTTACTTTCAAAATGTTTGATTTAGCTTTAATCTTACTGTTTTCACACCATTCTATTTTGTTTTTCAAATTTATAACAGAAGTATTTATTCCTAATATTTTAAATAGTATCTCCAGATTGCTTCACAAAGCAAACTTTCATAACATATATAATCATTTTATTAAGAGTTGGGAGGTGGGAGACAAGATGGCAGAGTAGAGAAAGGAAGGACAGCCCAGCAGGTCTTCAGCACCAGACTTATAAAGGAGGAAGACTGCTCCTTAGTGAGGTGAGTAACAAAGGAACCTCACTGAACTACTAAAAAAAAAATAGAACGACAGAAAGTTGGTAACTTGAGCATAAAAAACAATAGAGACACATCAATCCTAGCTTCCAGCAGAGCTGGGGGTGGGGTGCAGATAAAAGAGACAAGTGACTATCAGATGAAAAAATTAAAAACTACAGAAAAATAGACGTAGGGAAACCCGTGGTTTATAGAAGAAGACTGATTTTAATGGACAAAGAGTTGGTAGATTGTCTCAGTGAAAATATTCCAAAGCTGTCCTGGTGAAAGTGTTCCATGGGGGTGGTAAGCTCTCTGGGGATAGAAAGCCCTCAGCAGGTGCAGACCATGCTCACATGTAAGAAATATGTTTCTAGGCACTGAAAACTGTCCCCTCACAGTTTATATCACCGTGTGCATGTGAGCTGGGGTGATTGGGAACAGTTTTAATCAGCTTTTTTGCTGCTGTGAGCTAAAGATATGACAAGAACAATTTTAGAAAAGGAAAAGTTTATTTGGATCTCACAGTTTCAGAGGTCTTGGGCCATAGATGGCTAACTCCATTGCTGTATACAAAAGGTGAGGCAGAAGACCATGGCAGAAGGAAGCAACTCAGGACACTGTACCAGGAAGGAGTGGAGTAGAGCAGAGAGCACATGACTTCTCCTCTCACCAAGGACAAAATATAAACCCCAGAGTCATGCTCCCAGTGACCCATCTCTGCCAGCTGCTCCCCACCTGCCTATAATTAATCAGGAGATTAATGTACTGATAAGGTTAATACTCTCAGAACCCAATCATTTCACCTCTGTCCTGTTTTGCATTTTCTCACACATGAACTTGTGGGGTACACCTCATATCTAAACCATATGGGAACTCACAAAGAAAGTTAGCAACCAACAAAAATCCCCAGAGGGTGCTTGAATAAGAGAGACTGAAACAGTCACAAAGAACATTTTACCTGTATTATTCAGCCAAGGGAGAAAAATCCCATAACATCTGGCACCTAAAAAGAGCTATTGCCAAGATTCTCACTGCAGCCACACAAGTGCATCTGCACTACAGGATGAATACCTGGTAATTCACATCTACAGCAGTGAAGATGAAACCTGTGGAGCCTTAGTCTCTATGTCCTTGGGGTAGATTTTTCTGGAAGCCTCAGAGATTCAGAAATCCATTAGAGATAACAATAGGGGGAGTAGACCAAATCTCAAATACCCAGCAACAAAGTTCTAAAACCCACTGAAGTCCAAACCCCCCAAACTGGAAACTGCAATCTAGAACTCTGCATCACTCCCGCTACAGAATTACACAATTCATCAGACTGGGAGATTGGAAGCTAAGAGTTATAAGACCCAACTGGCAGCTAGGTGAGAAACACAAGGAGAGTGGTCAAAAATTACAGAGCCAAGAATAAAGACTGAAAATCCATCCCTGCCAACAGATTTGAGCACCATAGCCGAAACAACCCTCCCTCTCTCATTAAGATTTTACTTTCTTATTTTTCTTTTTATTTGTTCTTATTTCCTTTTGCCTCCATATTCTCATTCTTTACTCTTTTAAATTTAAATTTTTTCAATTATTTCACACATCATTTTGTCATATTGCATTATTCACTTTTTTCATTATGCATGATTGTGTATGTAAGTGTGTGTGTGGTTGTATATAATCTTGCTGCACGGACAGGTTGCAACATCCAAAATATGTGTGTGTGTATATATATATATATATATATGTATATATGTGTACACATGCATATAGCTTTACATATAATTGTATATATATAACAGCTGTCTCCTGCACTTGTGCGTTGTTTAGCCTAGATTAGACTTAGGTGGGGCACAATTATGAGAGGTTCAAGTTGTTTCAATCTTACATTTGCTGGTTCATTTATTCCTAGATTCTGAGTCCTCCTATCTCCATTTCTTCACTTTCTTCTCCCAGTAACTCCCCAAATTTTGTGTTCCTCCTCCTTTCACCTTTTTATTGCTCCCTATGTCCTGTCTCTCCTCTAATCACTTTTTCAAACACTTCAAACTTCCTCTTGATTTTCTACCCCATTTTCTCTTACTTAAGAAATAATAATCCCACTAAATCATAGGAATTGCATAGATTATGTAATTCCTATCCAAGTTGTTGTGATTATTAATGTAGCAAACAACATAGTAGACATCTTCTGTCAATGCCTGATCTAGTTTGTAGTTTTTAATGCTGATACTGTTTTTAAAAGCTGATCCTACCAGTCCTGTATAGGCAGCAATTAGATTTACAGATATCAAAGTAGATATTGGACATTTATTTTAAAGCTGTACATCTGTTGCTGACATTAGTGTCATTCCTGGCTCCTCTCCCCCTCTAGGAGGGACTGGAAAGAGATTGGGGCACTTCACAATCATAGAGTAGAGATCCTACTCCTGAGAAATATGCACATCTCAACCAAGCAATAGTGAATTTCATCCCCAGCATAATCAAGCCCCACCTGAGTCTTCACATTATTCCAACTCAAAGAATTGATTAAAAGACAAAAGAGAGAGAGAAAAACAGGACCCAAGGAAGGACAAAGAGGGACCTTGGGTCCTACCCCTCGATATTTACTAATATATGAAAACCAGAAGTCCAGAACAAATAAGATAATTGTACACAGAAGGACATGCATAAAAAAGAGGAAGGGGAATTCACCTCAAGGGATGCTCAAGTCTGAGACCTCTGAAAACATGAGGAAATAGGCAAACAAATCTCCTCCCAAAATGTATAATTCCCTAATAAAGGACTCCACTGATACTGAAGTGGAGGAAATTTCAGAAAAAGATCATAAAAAAATTGATGATTAAATTGTCCAATGAACTAAAAAGATCTAGGGAATGAATTAAGAGAGCAAATACAGGAGATGAAAGACTACTTTAAATAGAAAAAGAAACATTGAAAAGAAACTAATCAGAGCAACTAGAAATTAAGGACACATCAATCAAATTAAAAATTCACTTGAAAGCCTCACTAAGAGATTGTGTAAAAAAGAACTTAAGTCTTTGAAACAGAACTTTAGGCCTCTAAGACAGAGTATCTGAACTTGAGTATACGGAATGCAGAAAAGGGAAAAAAATGGTAGAACATGATGAGAACATGATCAGAATATAAAAACTCTGGGATACCATCATGAGACCAAACCTGAGAATCATTGGGATAGAAGAGAACACAGAAATACAAGCTAAAGGCAATAAGAATACTTTCAATGAGATAGAGAAAATGTTTCTCATATCAGAAATGAGATAGACATCCACATACAGGAGGCATACAGGACCCCAAATATATCTAGTCAAATGAAAAATTCTCCAAGACACATCATAATAAAAATGCCTAGCAGAAAATAATGAAAGAATATTAAAAGCTTCAAGAGAAAAACATCAAGTCACATTTAGAGGCAAACCAATAAGGCTCGCATCTGATTTCTCAAACCCTAAAACCAAGGAGGGTCTGGAATGAGATATTCCAAGCTCTAAAAGAAAACAACTGACAGTCAATGTTACTATAACCAGCAAAGTTCAGTTTCAAATTTGAGGGGGAAATAAACACTTTCAATGAAAAGAATAAGATGAAAGAATTTATGACCACCAAGCCAGCACTACAAAGAATACTCAAAGATAAATTGAACACAATGGAACTTAAAAAAAAATTCCAAATCTCTAATACAGGAAGATCAATAGAAGAGTAATCTACTAAATGAGAATCAAGACAGTCATAAATATAGCAAAAAATCAATGTGGCAGGAAATCACAAACACATACCGATACTACTGCTGAATGTTAATGGCCTCAATTCCCCAATCAAAAGACAAAGATTAGCAGAATGGATCAAGAAGCAAGATTAAACTAGTTACAAAATCAGAAGACATGAAATAATTAAGACCAGAGATGAAATTAATAAAATTGAGAATAAAAAAAACAATACACAGAATCAATGCAACAAAGAGTTTGGTTGTTTGAAAAGCTAAACAAGATTGGTACACTTTTAAACTAACCAAAACAGAGAGAAGACCTAAATCAATAAATTGATAGATGGATAAGAAAATATCACCATAGACCCTTCTGAAATCTGGAGGATCATCAGATTCTACTTTGAAATATATCACAGGGGATTTTAGTTTATGTATAAATAAAAAGAATGAATCAAATACAAATAAATAAAGGAGTGAAAAGTCTTTTACTAGCAGAGTAGAGGAAGAAGAATTGTGAGAGGAGGGGGGCAGAAGGAAGAAGTGGGAGGGAACAGGTGGGGATGATGAACTGAAATAAATTCCATGCATGTATGATTTTGTTGGGATGAACCCAACTATGTATAACTATAAAAGTCTGATAATAATAAAAAAATATTTGGGAGAACTGTTTCCTCTAATTTTACTCCTATAAAGGTCTTTGTTCACTAGTTCTCCCTAGACCCCATATTTATAATTCATTAGAACATACTGTCAGAATCTAAGTGGTAGTTTGCAAAATTGGTCAGATTGTCCAACCTCCCACATCCAGGACCATTTGCATTATTATGTTGTAACTTTTCCCATTGAAAAGTGAAATTTGTACCTCAACTACTTGAATTAGAACTTGTGACCAACTCTGACCAATTAAATGCAGCAGAAATGACAACTGTGTCAATTCTAAGCCTTGGTCTCAAGAGGCCTAGCACTTTCTCTTCTGATTCTTGGAATCCTTCCAGCTGTCAGTAAGTCAGTTTCTGGTTATTGAGAGGCACATAACTCATTCACCCCTGTTGCTTCAGCTGATTTTCAGCCAACTACAGAAGCAGGACCACCTCCCTGAATAGCCCCTGATGCAGATGCACAAGTGAGTCCAGCATTACCAGAACTACTCTATTAAAAAAATAGTAATAAATCATCATTTTACCCATGTTTGGGGGTATTGATATTTCACAGCAAAACTAACTGATACAATCTCTCTGACCAAAAATATCAAACATTTTAGGACTTGAAATTCATATTGATAAATTGACAAGTTAGTCTTGTCAATGGATTTGCTATCTTCATCTTCCAGGGTCTTTTTTATTTGTAAATCATTGCTAGTTTAATAAAGGATAATTGGTGTTTCCTTATAATTTTCAGTGCTACTTTTCAAAGCCATTGTCCCCTTGTTCCAATAAAGCAGTTGAATGTCATTTCATTGAAATAAGTCACATTTAATAGTGATATTTGCCCCAGTTTTTATCAAATTGGGATAATATTTGTCAGGTTTATTTTCTCTTAAAGAATAAAAATTGCAGCACAGATTTTAATTCCCAATTTGTTAGATAATTAAAAAAAAATCTATTTAAAGCCCTATTCTGATATTTTTAATTTAGTAACTATTGAATTTTTAAAAATGATCTCATGACTGCGTAGAATGTTGATCTCAGTGATTGTGAGTATTCTTAGTTTTTAAGAATCATGTGATCATTCTTGGCTCAGAACAGAAAGCAAGAGGATGAGCTAATTATATTCAAATTGGAAAATTTGCTTCTGGGTCAAGCAGATGTGTGAGAAATACAAACACAGGATTGGCCACCATCCTTGTGAGACTTTGAAGTGTTGCCATCATTCAATTCTTTCTCCCTATATACAGAATAAAAGCACAGATTGCATTATGTATGTTGTCTTTGGTGTAGAACAGAAAAGCCATTCAAGCAGTATTTAATTATGAGTCTCATTGGTTGAGGTGATGTATAGTTAGTTTATACTGAGAGTGATACTAATTTTTTTAAAAATGAAAATACATTTTTGTTGATTACAGGAGAAGCTCTGCTCTATTCCATGTGTCTCATCTTGTAGGTGAGCCCAAGAATGTTCTCATGATGAAGGCATAAGAGAAGCATGTGCTCAGTTATATACTCTGCTTGAATCACAATTATTTGTATCACATTTGTCCAAGCAGGTTGCCTGGTGGGCCCATAGTATAATGACACTACAAAGTTACATGGCCAAAGCACATGGATACAGGGAGTGGTGAAGAACTCAGGCCATTAATAAAATCAAATTTTAATATATATATTAATTCAAGTCAATTGTTACAGATTGTCATCATATCTATTGATAAGTAGTACTCTTTTTGTAATGAGATCTGAAGATTTGCAATTCGACCTACCATAGATAGACCTGTGTTATGGTATGTAGCAAGTACAGTCTCTAAAAAATGTTCTGTGTTTTAGGAGCTTCAGCATTATACATTATTCTTTAATGAATTGCCCATTGCTTAGAAACACACATATACTGTATTTGAGGAATTTATTGGTATAGTGAGAGCTGGAAGAGTGATGGATATTTGTGTTTTAAAGGTCAGTCTTTAGAATTTGTGGGAGCACAGCAAAGATTTTTATGAAATAAAATAAGCGTGCCCCTAGATTATCTTTTGATGCTGTGCAAAACCTGGGGAAATCAAGGAATATATCTGGATAATGTGTAAAAAATATAATAAAATAAAACAAATCATTTGTATTTTTGAATAAAAAATGAATATTTCAACAAACTTATAAGTATTATAATCATTGGTTTTGAACATTCAGAATGCTAATATTCTGTGTCAATGAAAATTGAAAGTGATTTACACATGTATTTCATTGGAATATTAATGATTTAAATTTTAAAAATTTGCAAACTTCAAAGGGGAAATATCATCAGTCATCATTTCAGTTCCACATGATATCACCTCAGTAAATTCCAAATAATGAAACATCTGAAATGCTATAAACTTCCAAAACATTTTTAAATGATATCAATAAAGTATATAATAATATTTAGAAGGTACCCCCAGAACTTTATGTATTTTATGTTAGAAATATTCAATCACTTCTAGTTATAGAACATTAACAGTACAGCACAAAAATAATAATACTAGAATATGCTTATTTTATAAATTGGAATATGATTTCACTTGTTGGTAAGTATATTTACTTTTGGGAACACATTTTTTAATTTCATTCACTGTCTTGAAAAAATGCATAAACCAGTGGACTTTCAGTTGTCATTGATTAAGCTTCAATTGTTTCATACTATAAGTGATTAATAATTAATTAAAGTGTGAAATTAAAGACTGAAAATAGTTTATGGTTCTCATTGATCATAGAACTAGAAAGAATATCATCTGAAATAATAACATATTGATCTTTACTGGTGCTCAAGTAACAAATTAGAAGTGAAATATCTGCATGAAAGTGATATCTTTACATTTCAATTGTGTCATTGTAATATGAAGGACAAACATTGGAGTTTAAGCCAAATTTTTACAAAAATTTCTAGATGTTTTAATGTGGCATTACATTGCTACATTCAATTATTTTTGGATAAGGTCATTGGAGATATAAACAAATCATTATTTTCTTGATGAACTTTGTACTTATCCTCACAAATTAGATAAACATTAGAAAGAATTAAGTGACATGCTTACTGAGTATTAAGATGATGAAAATTATAGTGTATTTTTACCTCTATTGTCAACCTGTGCCACTACGGCAACAAAGATGGTTTGGAAATCTTTATCAAATCTTGAATATTCACTCTAATAGAAATTTTAAAATGGGAATGATGAACAATTTGGAATGTGAAATTGGGTTTTAGAGATTTTGGTTAGAATCGTAATAGTCTTAACAGTTTTCACTACTTTGTTCAACTTCACATAAAAAAATTGTTTTATTAAATTGTAAGATTAGTTTAATGAGTAAAAAAATGACTAAATCCATAAAACTAAATAAAGAAAGCAGGAAAAGGGAAGATATAGAAATAAAGGGATATAAGTTTTAAAGCAAAACAACATCAATGAAAAGACTATTACAATTACTGATAAATTATACAAAACTGATCTCAAAATGAAACATTTTTTAAAATTGGATCTATCAGTTTATTAAATTCTGATTTTTTTCTAGTAATTTTAGTTAAATTTATGGTTTGAAGATTAATAACCAATAAAACTGGGCTAATTTAGTATGATTTTCCAATGAATAACTTCATAAATTATACATATTGAATATGCAAAACACAGAATTATAAGCTAGAGATACTTTGAATATAATTTTTGTTAGTTTAGCAAAAATGTAGGGAAAACTCAGAATAATGGATTCTTGTTTGTATGTGAAGAAAAATCTCTCTACCTCTTTAGACTTTGTCACATAATAAAAAACAATTTTTACAAGAAAATTTTGTAAGATGTTAAATAAATTATGACTCAAACAGAGACATCATTTAACTGTATACAATTACATCAAAGAAAAACTATGATATTTCATACAAATTAAGAAATAATTTGAAAGTTATTAGAATGGTTTGATTAGATAATATATACTATGAATTATGATATAGTATATGTAATTGAATAAGCAGTTTCATTGTGTATGCACATATATGTGAATAGTTGGTATTTGTTGATATAATATATACACATACATGTCATAGAAGTCATATCCTTTCATATTTTGAATATCACTCTTTTTTGGCTCCTATATTTGACAGTCCAGAGCAAGAAGGACTTTGGGGCTGGTTTAAACTAGTGTCTCCACCAGTTTCTTTCTAAACCATTTGATTCTGCCCTCCTCCATTTAGACTTCTTATTAGTAGAAATATTGTTGAAGCAACCCCAGACTGTCCAAAGAAAAGAAAGAGTATTCCAGCAAAGAAAAAGTATCTTCCAGGAATTCTATCTCAAAAGCAGTTATACGACATCCCCATAAGTTTGCAAGAAACTCATATTTTGCATCCTGTTATGGACTAGGACTTTTGCACAGCGAATTGGTCATATAGGGACACCAGTCTCTTACTGTGATCTGTGAAACACAGCTCTTAAACATTGTGGAGCAATGGTCAGATCTGGAATCCATGATCCAGGGAACATCATACACAGTCTGTTGGAGGCTAAGTTCCTGAATCATTTCTATCTTAATTGATGGCATGCTCCTAGCCCTGCCAAACCAAGCCCTGAACTCCAAGTGATACCATGAAGGGGAGTTGAGGTGGGCCACTGGTCATAGTGCAAATACTTTAGGTTAACAATAATACCTTCTGTAGCTAGAATTTCTACCTGCGTCCCCTGTTAAATCTCTCTGGGCACATTAAACCTTGACTCACTCTCAACTAAGCATAGTTCTCTGAATCAACAAAGCAGGATACAGTTTCTAAGTTCTTTCTCATCACTTCAATCACTTCCACTTCAATCTGAAATGATGTTTTCCTCTTCTAGCCCATCAAATTCAATTGTTGCTTTTTTCATGAAGTTGATTTTCTTTGTGATCTGAGATTGTATGACTCAAAAAAAAAACAAAAAATAAGATGAACCTTTAATTACATAGTTAAATAGTTTATTATCTTTTGTTTTGAAAAAGAGTGAAAGATCACTTCAATATATTAAATGCTCAAGTTTAATAATGTAAATTGAGTTGAGTAATGTAAACTGTATTGAATTTTAATTTTGTTTCCTTGAGAAAGTAGAAAAATGATTTTCTTATGAGGGAAATTTAGATTGGACTAAATGTTCTTACTGTGAATTATTGAACTTGGAATTCCCTGGAACTTTGGGAAATATATCCTGCACTCCTAAGATTTCCTTGGAATTTCACTTGACTCTGCTGGGTGGAGTGGGGTGGCAAATAGTTAAGGAAAGGACTGTATCTGCTTTTGGAATGAATTAATCAGGAGGTGGGTAGAGGGACTGTTTGTGGGTATAGTCCTATGAATGCTATTGTCTGGTACACAAGTTATTCACAGCGTATGTTTGAATTAATATCTTCCTAAAATATAATTTCTAAAAATTCTGTCTTTTATAAATATACAACATCTGATATGGTGTTCTACTTCTTCCTTTTCCTCTTCCTCACATGATTAGACAAAATGCTTCTAATTCTTTAATATTGGGTGAAATTCAACCCTCCAGTCCAAGTCCAGATTTGAAAGGATCAAGAGACAGGAGTCAAACTTCAGGCAGCTTCTGTGGGGCTGGCCAAAGCCTTGAGGCTCTCCTCCTATTAACTGTTTTTTCAGCTACCCAGTTCTTCAGCAGTTAACTGGTTAAAAGTTTAAGATGTAAATCACGCCCCCTCCACCCTTGAAAATGGAACAGTGGGGTTCTAAATTTTGTATTAGCCAGGGTTCTAAAACTCCTTGTTTACATTGTCTTAATTATTAAAGAATCCAGCAGCATTAAAACAGCTCTAGAGAACGTTTGCCCAGGGAAAGTCTATATTTTTGGCAAGCAATAAAATGTTGACTATAAACGAAAACCACCCTGGATCCTAGCATATGTGTCTCCAGGATGCTATTTCCTTCCAGATTTTTTTTTCTCAAATACATACTTTTAAATAATATTCTAAAATTATGTATATCAATTTTTCTCCAAATATGTCAAAATTATCCCCTGGTTGCTAAGGTCTTCATTATATTATTAAATGTAATCAGTTTTCAAAGGAATGTCCCATTTCTTCCTGGCTAAATAAGCTTGCCATGAACAAATTAATTCATTATGATTTATTTTCTTCTTTTGAATGTATTTCCTTGGATTAAATTTCTAGAAAGAAAATTTCTGAATTAAAGGTGTTGAAATATTTATGATTTATTATAGAAAGTGCCAAACTTTTTCCAAAAAAAGTATTTTAAGCAATTTATATCTCATAATATAATCTGTACATAAGTTCTGTTATTCTGTAGCATTTTGTATTATGTTTAATTTAAATATTTTTATTGTTCCAGTTCTAGACTCATAGCAGATTATAAACTCCTGAAAAATAGGAGAGTGTATTTATTGCCATTATATTTTACTTATTTAATTTTCATACTGCTACTGCTAATACAAAGTAAGTGGTAAATATGATTGCATTGATATGAATTCATGCTAGAAATTCTTTTGGCAGTTATAATAAGTTCCAAATTATTTCACATTTTGATGTATTCTTCATTAAGATTTTAGCATTTTTTACAAATGAACTTGAGTTGTTCTCCTTTTCAATGTTTTTTTTTTTTTTTTTTTCAAATAAAATGCTTCATGATTTTTTGTGTCATACTTGCAAGAGAACATGTTTATTTTCTCTGGATTGTGCCAATTTAAAAAAATTGCTTTCTGCCAAAGTATGCATCATTTAATTTTATTACCACAGTAAGTAAATCATATCACTGAGTTTATGCTTTACATTGAGATCTGATTCTTTTAATTTTAATGCTTATTTACTAAAATAATACCATTTTGTGAATTATTTGTACATGAGATTTCCCAAATGCATTCCTGAATTTAATTTGTAAAAGAATGATTATAATTAAATTTTCATTTTTCCTAGTAAATTTGCTCTAGATTTTAAAACTCTTTCAGATTTTTCTTTGTGTTAAGATTAAAAAATTTAGGGGGGCTGGGTTGTGGCTCAGTGGTAGAACACTTGCCTAGCATGTGTGAGGCACTGGGTTCAATTCTCAGAACTACATAAAAAATAAATAAATAAAATAAAGGTATTATGTCATCTACAACTAAAAAAAAAATTGAAGAAAAGATCTAAAAATTTCAAAATTTTGTAGAGTGACATTTATTTTTGAATTTGGAAATGCCTTTTTTTTAGTTCAAAAATTATTACTTGCTCCTTCACATTGCTCACAGTAGGCTAAACGTTCAGTTTTATTCCATTTGAGACATTCTGAATGTTATTTATGCTATATATCTAATGATATGTTGTGTATTTAGAGATAGGATATTAATTTTTATGATTGTCTGAAGAGATACTTTTTCTAAACCCACAAAGCTGTTAATTAAAAATATTTTACTTTATGTATGGTTCAGTTATTACTTTTCTCTACCTTTCAGTATAAGATAATGTGTTGATTTTTGTGCTACAGTATCCATTTGTTATTTAGCATGTATTTTGACATTTTAACCTATTTTCTTCATTATTTTTGAGACTATTCTGAAATATTTTTATTAACTAATAACCTAAATACAATTTGTCAGCAGAATGCCATTGTCCACGAAAGACATGTGCTTTTTCTTCATTTTTTAATTTCTTCTTTTTAGATATATATGACAGTAGAACATATTTTGACATATTATACATACATGGAGTGTAACTTATTCTAATTAGGATCCCATTCTTGTAGCTCTGCTTGATGTGGAGTTTCACTGGTAGTGTATTCATACATAGACATAGGAAAGTAATGTCCCATTCATTCTACTCTCTTTCCTATTCCCATTCTCCTCCCTTCCCTTCATTCCCCTTTGCGTAATCCAATGAACTTCTATTCTTCCCTCCCCTAAGCTCTTTATTGTGTGTTAGCATCCACATATCAGAGAGAACATTTGGTCTTTGGTTTTTTTGGAATTGGTTTGTTTTACTTAGTATGATAGTCTCCAGGTCCATTTATTTACTGGTAAATGCCATAATTTCATTCTTCTTTAAGGCTGAGTAATATTCTGTTGTGCATATATACCACATTTTCTTTATCCATTCATCTGTTGGAGAGTTTGATAAAATGTATATTATTTGGGATACACCACTGTGTTCTATGTCTATTTATTCAAATATAATGTTTTTATAATAGAACTTTAGAATTGTTGTAAAGTAAGTCCTGTATTTTCAGATTAAGACTGTAACTTTAATTAGTATGATGAGTTATTTTTTAAAAATATCTTGCTTTTATAAGAACGCTGTTGAGTATTTTATTTGTCTCTTGTCTCATTCATGGACTTAGTTATATATAATAATTTGATTTCATGAAAATTATTTCCATTTCCTTTACTGTGAATATGTAATATCAATATATGTTAATAACTGCTTCAGGATATACACTCTTTAACATGACATGTCAGAATTTAATTTCCATTTTTACCAATAAGTAAGTGTTGATTTTGAAGAATTAAAAAAAATTTTTTTTGGTACTGGGGATTGAACTCAGGGGCACTCAAATGCTGAGCCACATCCCCAGATTTATTTTGTATTTTATTTAGAGACAGGGCCTCACTGAGTTGCTTAGTGCCTCACTATTGCTAAGCCTGGCTTTAAATTCACAATCCTCCTGCCTCAGCCTCCCAAGCCACTGGGATTATAGGCATGCACCCAGCAAACAAATATGTTTTTAAGTATTTATTGGGATTATCATTTTTTTTACATATTTCTTAATTTGGGTACTATGCAATGTCCTTTTGAACAATTGTGCAATTTCTGAGTTAAACCTTCAAGATCATGATAGATTATTCTGTCACTCTATTCAATCTCACACATTGAAATGAAGCAGAAGGGAAAATAGCTACCATGAAGTTTGATGTTTGCTCAAATGTTTAATAGCCTATGTCACTGTATTCATATCTCAGAATTAGCCAAAGTGCTTATGGAAACTTTTTGCTTTGGAGAGGCTTCCTGAATGAAGGATGTTTGGAAAGAGATGTACATCATTTCTTATTAGTTGGTCAGTGTGTCTCCCTAATACTCTCCTGCCTGATGTAGTTTTTTAGGTACTGACCAGGCTTAGAGGAGTGTTCTCATAATTTAGTATACAAACTTTCAATTTATTTCTTCTTTTACAGTCTAGCTTCTTGTCTTTGCCAGGTGTTTTTCTACTCTATGGTTCAGTTTCTCCAGAAATCTTGGAGCTGAAAACAGTATTGTTTCATAGCTTCAAAATGGTATCTGCAGGTCTATTACTTTCATTTTGGACTTTCTACCAGTCTTCCTGTTTTATCTCTAACTCTATATGCCAACTTATTGTGGATACAGTGGGAACCTTTAGTTCTTGAGCCTTTCTAAAAGTTTAGGACATAAGTCAGTCTTCTTAAATTGGCTTCTTCCCAAGAAGGCACTTACTTATACTTTTATTCCATTCATATGCCAGCCTTCAAAATTTTATTGCTGTCATTAAAGGACTTTGATCTCCTCTGCAATTTTCTTCATCCTTGTGGGTTAGCACTTTCATTTTTACAAAACACTATGTGAGTGCCAACTTAGTCAGGTTTGGTGGGGAGAGCTAAGTGAGAAGCATGTGTCTGCCATGTTTTTCAAGAAGTTTCTGTTATATTCTCACACTAATCATTATAGACAGAGTCAGTAGACTCCTTGACATTGATTCTCTCCATATACATTATTAAAAAGACTTCAGGTTTACCAGCTATGTGGCTTTGGAGGAGTAAGCCCTTTCCCAAACTAAACATCATTGTTGGTAGAGAGAAGGGTGAAGACTCTTCCAGTTCTTGGCTAAGTTTCTTTATAAGACAAGGTTTCATAAGGAGTAACACTAACTATCCCTCACTCTGTCCTCCCTGTGGAAATAGAGTGACATTTGATGAGGAGTTGGAAGAAGAAACTGATAGCTCTCATTCAGCCCTTTTTCTTCTTATTAGATTTTCTCCCCTTCAGCAAGGTAGCATGAGGCCGACTTAGTGGTACAGGCTTTGCATCAACAAGGATCTCCAGAAATGTCTGAAATGTTAGCAAACCCTTTGGATTTAATCTAAACCATGTTCCCTATTTAGCCAATGAGTATATCTATTACCTGTGTTTTACTTTTTGTTTTTCAACTTGGGAATAAAAGAGCTGTTATATATTATATTCACTCTAACCCCCACACTTGGAACAAACAGGAGCCCAAATCAAGAAGCATAATCCCATCTTCTGGGTAGTAATATTTGTTTTTGTGATAGAGAGTCCAGGCCTAAGTCATTATGCATAGCAACTCTCTGGCTATGGTGACTGGTTTAGGGCTGGAAGAACCTAAAGCTGCTCCTATAAAAACCATGACTTTCATTTCATTTTTTTTAAATCAAGAGATAGTGATTTTCTTCTGAATGGTTTTATGAGAAAACATCATACTAGGAACAGTATGTCAAGTCCATGATGAAGTCAACTAGCACATGAAGGAGGAATTCAAAGCAGAAAACTGAGACTGAACTCAGGTAGAATCCCACCTGAAGTTCTCACTACTTCTAGACTTGATTTATATGGGCTTGGAGTAGTAAATTTCTTTTTATGTTTAACAGTCACTTGAGGTAGGTGTCTTATCACTACAATAATTTAATTACTGCACTGAGTTTGCTTTCCTAGAATATCTGTAGAATTTTCACATTTTGTGTTACAACTGAGTTCCTAAAAAGTGTTTCATAGAACATTAGTGTGTTGTCCAATCTACTCAGACAGAAACCCTGCTCTTGAGTTCAAATGGACTTTCTCATTCACAAGAGGAAATAGGTTTCAGCCTGGACCAAATTTACTTAGCTTTAAGACAGGAATCATGGTAGGGAGCACTTTATGAGTGGCGAAATAACTAAGGTTTCAGGATTCTAATGTGTATTTTCTGATGTATTTACTTCATTGCTAAAATATATACAGTGGCAAGGGACAAGACAAATGGGAGTTGTCTCAATTCAGGGAAGCCATATGTTCTGGGGATCCTTTCAGTTTTCATACCTCTTAAGATACATACATAATCTGCTCAGAAGCCCATGACTTGGATTCTCCATTACAGCAAAATCTCACCAACACTTATAATTCAATGAACAGTCTCAACAAAGAGGTACAGATGCTTTGAGTCATGCTAAATGAGTAACTAGTTTTTAACTGCTCTTGACACACACACACACACACACACACACACACGCACACACACAGACGCACAGGATAACTTTGTGAGAATATTAATATTTCAATTTGCTTCACTATAGTAACCTTTTCAATATTATATGTATCCCCTAATATCATGTTGTATACCTTAAGTATACACAATAAAATTTATTTTTTTAAAAAAATATAATGATTTTGTTAGGCCAATTTATAAATATTTGGGGTTTCAATTTTCTAATTTTTGAAAGTACAGTTAATTATACATATATCAAAATAATATTCTAAGAAGCTATGAGATAACATGTATAATAAATCAATAAAAATTATTAGGTCCATTTTCTCTTTAGATTTAAATAATCTCAGGGTGTGTGCAAGCAATCTACATATTTTTATTAGTATAATCCTTTTAAGAATGGTGAAGTATAGAAAGAGATTCACTCCCTTTTTCACTCCTCCTCAGGGGTAATTTTTCAGTGATTTATGTAATATCAGAACAGTGTAAGTCAGTGAGAGAAAGAGAGAGAGAGAGAGAGAGAGAGAGGAATGAGTTAAACTTATATTTTGAAATAATTTCTTAACAGAGGATCTTTTGTAAATACCAGGCAAAATTTTTATTAATGGGTCTTGTTTGCTCCCAGAAGACTTCAGAAGAACACTGTGGTGCTCATGGATTAAATCATTAAATTATAGGAAGCATAACAAGGGCCCTAACTCCAACCCAAGTTATTGCCATGTTTGTCATGGGGTTGCATTTCTTGGGTGCTGCTCCCAGCCAATGCCTGAGCAGAACAGGGTCACCAAGTCACTCTCCTTACTGAGAGAAAGGGAGCTCCTTTCATGGCCATTTGTCTGGAGGACTCCACTCTCTTATTCTACTGCTGTTCCCCGTCTCCACTCTCTTCTACTTTTTGGCTAATTGTGGAAATTGAAATGAACTGCTTTTTTGAAAGTTGATGTTGATGTAATTGGGAACAGAAATCCTTTGAAATTATTTGTCTTTGAAATTCAGAGATTTGCCTTTATTGTAGTCTCTCTCTCTCTATGTGTGTGTGTATATATGTATGTGTGTATATATATATATATATATTTTTTTTTTTTTTTTTTTTTGGTGGGGAAAGGTGGTAACTAGGTGGCAGAAAAAGTTCTTGTAATTCCCTGTTGGGAGTTATTGCCACACGTAAATGTTTCACATATCATTTTGATTTGTGAACAATGTTAGTTATTGTTATAGATAATTTAAAATTAATAAATATTTCTGATATTAAATGTTGTATCTTCTGTGTCTTACAGGTCTTTGACAATGGTGGTTGGAAGGGTGAAAATAACCTGTTTTTATCTTGAAGTGAACCAAGTCACAATAACCTTGTGATACGAATCTATGATTATGTTGTCTATTAGTAGAATAGACATACACATTGCATATACACATACACACAACAATGCATACACATCGTTATTGTTGTTTTATAGTTAGCCATTTCTAAAGTTTTCAGTAAATTGCTTTAATTTGTGTTTTGCAACATATCATTGTCATAAGTGGAATAGTATTAATTTGCTCTATGAATTTTACACAATTAGCACCCTTATATTTCCTCTTCCTCTTCTTTCTTCTAATGGATTTTGTTGATATGTGCTGAGTTGGGTACCTCAATTTATTAGATTTAGATTACTATTTTTCACATTAAATTTTATATAGCCTATTGTATGTTACATGATACCAGCTAGCTGGACATCTTTGGACTGTCAAACTGACACATAAAATTGACCATTACAAAGGCAGGTAAGAAGATGTCATTTCTATTCTTCTACAAGTCACAGATTTTCCCACTGAATAAAGGTTACTCTCAAGTTACAAAACCTATAGACATTCCAGAAAATTACCATCTGCTGCAAATACCTGTGGAACAACTTCTGCTGTCTTTAGCTGTTGGAAATCAAATTTCTTCAAAGTAAGGCAGAGCTGTATCATGTACACAGAGGATGTGCTCATTTTCTTTCTCACCCTTTCCCACTGACCACCAACCCACAATGCTGAATTTTTAAAAATTTGTTCATCAAACATAATCTAAAAATATGATGCAATTTATCTAAATTCTCATTAAAATTCCAACTAGCAATTCCATACAACAAATTATTATAGTTTTTTTATTTATATGTTAATTTATAAAATCATTACTTTTGTGTTTGGACCCATTCTTAGAGTTCTTCAGAAGGTGGTTCCCCCATCCTATTTTTAAAAGGGAAAGATGAAGATACATAGTGTCTATTTTCCTGTATATTTGAAGTTTTCTGTTGCTTTGCTAAGCAAATGTAACTGGCAGGAGTACCCTTCGATCTACATCTGGTGTGTTACACTGAACGTAGGGACGTCTGGCACTTGCTTGATTTTTGTCTTTTGTCTTTTTGTTCTGCTGTGTTTCTGTGGAAGAGCAAGAGTAATAGACCTCTGGTGGGTAAGGCTGATGAACAGAAGCTTGTAGAAATCCTTAATTTATCCCTAAAATTTACTACTCTACTAATCTTACTAGGTTCTTTGTACTTGCTAATTTTGCCGATCACACAATGAATGCTTTTGATCTGAAGATTCATGTTGTCATTTCAACAAGATTCCATCTGTTATATATTTGGCAATTTTCACAATTCCATTTGTTTTTTTTTTCAAAAACCATAATTATCTGGTGATTGGATCATCATTTTCTGCCTTCCATATTTCTTCTCATAGATCATTTTATTTCTTCATTTTTTTATGGCTAGCAGAGCTTATCTGTATTTTATTAGAATAAATAAATAAGATCAATTGAAATGTTGCCACATTTATTTATTTATTTATTTTAATTAAAAATCATAAATTTACATAGGGCAATATTGTTTGATTCATTCTGTTATTTTTTTCCCTTCCGGCCCACCCCTCCCACCCCTCTTTTCCCTCTATACAGTCCTTCCTTCCTCCATTCTTACCACCCTCCTTATCCTTAACCCTAAATCTAACCCTAACTCTAACCCCTCCTCCCCCCCCTTATATGTCCTCATCCGCTTATCAGCGAGATCATTCGTCCTTTAGTTTTTTGAGATTGGCTTATCTCACTTAGCATGATATCCTCCAATTTCATCCATTTGCCTGCGAATGCCATAATTTTGTCATTCTTCATGGTGGAGTAATATTCCATTGTATATACATGCCACAGTTTCTTTATCCATTCATCAACTGAAGGGCATCTAGGTTGGTTCCACAATCTGGCTATAGTGAATTGAGCAGCTATGAACATTGATGTGGCTGTATCTCTGTAGTATGCTGATTTTAAGTCCTTTGTGTATAGGCCAAGGAGTGGGATAGCTGGGTCAAATGGTGGTTCCATTCCAAGCTTTCTGAGGAATCTCCATACTGCTTTCCAGAGTGGCTGCACTAATTTGCAACCCCACCAGCAATGTATAAGTGTACCTTTTTCCCCACATCCTCGCCAACACCTATTGTTGCTTGTATTCTTGATAATCGCCATTCTAATTGGGGTGAGATGGAATCTTAGGGATTGTTTTGATTTGCATTTCTCTTATTACTAGAGATGTTGAACATTTTTTCATATATCTGTTGATTGCTTGTACATCTTCTTCTGTGAAGGGCCTGTTCATTTCCTTAGCCCATTTGTTGATTGGATTATTTGTATTCTTGGTGTAGAGTTTTTTGAGTTCTTTATAGATTCTGGAGATTAGCGCTCTATCTGAAGTATGAGTGGCAAAGATATTCTCCCACTCTGTAGGCTCTCTGTTCACATTACTCATAATTTCCTTTGCTGAGAGAAAGGTTTTTAGTTTGAATCTATCCCAGTTGTTGATTCTTGCTTTTATTTCTTGTGCTATGGGAGTCCTGTTAAGGAAGTCTGATCCTAAGCCAACAAGTTGAAGATTTGGACCTACTTTTTCTTCTATAAGATGCAGGGTCTCTGGTCTGATTCTGAGGTCCTTGATCCATTTTGAGTTGAGTTTTGTGCAGGGTGAGAGACAGGGATTTAGTTTCATTCTGTTGCATATGGTTTTCCAGTTTTCCCAGCACCATTTGTTGAAGAGGCTATCTTTTCTCCATTGCATATTTTTGGAACTTTGTCTAGTATGAGAAAATTGTATTTATTTGGGTTTGTGTCCATGTCCTCTATTCTGTACCATTGATCTACCTGTCTTTTTGGTACCAATACCATGCCGTTTTTGTTACTATTGCTTTGTAATACAGTTGAAGATCTGGTATTGTGATACCCCCTGCTTCGCTCTTTCTACTGAGGATTGCTTTAGCTATTCTGGGTTTCTTATTCTTCCAGATGAATTTCATAATTGCTTGCTCTATTTCTGTAAGGTACACCATTGGGATTTTAATTGGAATTGCATTGAATCTGTATAGCACTTTAGGTAGTATGGCCATTTTGACAATATTAATTCTGCCTATCCAAGAACATGGGAGATCTTTCCATCTTCTAAGGTGTTCTTTAATTTCTTTCTTTAGTGTTCTGTAGTTCTCATTGTAGAGGTCTTTCACCTCTTTTGTGAGATTGATTCCCAAGTATTTTATTTTTTTCGATGCTATTGTGAATGGGGTAGTTTTCCTAATTTCTCTTTCTGAAGATTCATCACTTATGTATAAAAATGCATTGGATTTATGAGCATTGATCTTGTAACCTGCTACTTTACTGAATTCACTTATGAGTTCTAAGAGTTTTCTGGTGGAATTTCCAGGTTCCTCTAAATATATAATCATGTCATCAGTGAACAGGGATAGTTTGAGTTCTTCTTTTCCAATTCGTATCCCTTTAATTTCTTTGGTTTGTCTAATTGCTCTGGCTAGAGTCTCAAGGACGATATTGAATAGAAGTGGTGAAAGAGGGCATCCCTGCCTTGTTCCAGTGTTTAGGGGGAATGCTTTCAGTTTTTCACCATTTAGAATGATATTGGCCATGGGCTTAGCGTAGATGGCCTTTACAATGTTAAGGAATGTTCCCGCTACCCCAATTTTCTCTAGTGTTTTGAGCATGAAGGGATGCTGTATTTTATCAAATGCTTTTTCTGCATCTATTGAAATAATCATGTGATTCTTAACTTTTAGTCTGTTGATATGGTGAATGACATTTATTGATTTCCGGATGTTGAACCAACCTTGCATCCCTGGGATAAAACCCACTTGATCGTGGTGCACTATCTTTTTAATATATTTTTGTATGCGATTTGCTAAAATTTTGTTGAGAATTTTTGCATCGATGTTCATTAAGGATATTGGTCTGAAATTTTCTTTCCTCGTTGTGTCTCTGTCTGGTTTAGGTATCAGGGTGATATTGGCTTCATAGAATGAGTTTGGGAGGGTTCCCTCCTCTTCTATTTTATGGAATACTTTGAGAATATTGGAATGAACTCTTCTTTAAAGGTTTTGTAGAACTCGGCTGAGAACCCATCTGGTCCCGGACTTTTCTTTGTTGGTAGGCTTTTGATGACCTCTTCTATTTCATTGCTTGAAATTGATTTATTTAAGTTGTATATGTCCTCCTCGTTCAGTTTAGGTAATCATATGTCTCTAGAAACTTGTTGATGTCTTCGAGGTTTTCTGTTTTGTTGGAGTATAGATTTTCAAAATAGCTTCTAATTATGTTTTGTATTTCACTTGTGTCTGTTGTGATATTTCCTTGTTCATTCTGAATTTTAGTAATTTGAGTTTTCTCCTTCTTTCTCTTTGTTAGTGTGGCTAAGGGTCTATCGATTTTGTTTATTTTTTCAAAGAACCAACTATTTATTTTGTTAATTTTTCCGATTGTTTCTTTAGTTTCAATTTCGTTGATTTTGGCTCTGATTTTAACTATTTCCTGTCCTCTACTACATTTGGTGTTGGTCTGCTCTTCTTTTTCTAGGGCTTTGAGCTGTAGTGTTAAGTCATTTATTTGTTGATTTCTACTTCTTTTGTTGAATGCACCCCATAAAATAAATCTTCCTCTAAGTACTGCTTTCATAGTGTCCCAGAGATTTTGATATGTGTCTTTGTTGTCGTTTACTTCTAAAAATTTTTTTATTTCCCTCCTGATGTCCTCTGTTATCCATTCATCATATAGTAGTATATTATTTAATCTCCAGGTATTGGAGAAGTTTCTGTTTTTTATTCTGTCATTTATTTCTAATTTCAATCCATTATGATCTGATAGAGTACAAGGTAGTATCTCTATCTTCTTGTATTTGCTAACAGTAGCTTTGTGGCATAAGACATGGTCTATTTTAGAGAAGGATCCATGTGCTGCTGAGAAGAAAGTGTATTCATTCTTTATAGGATGGTATATTCTATATAAGTCGGTTAAGTCTAAATTGTTGTTTGTGTTATTGAGATCTATGGTTTCTTTATTCAATTTTTGTTTGAACGATCTATCCAGCGGTGAGAGAGGTGTGTTAAAATCGCTTAGTCTTATTGTGTTGTGGTCTATTTGATTTCTGGAATTGAGAAGGATTTGTTTGACGTCCATGGATGAGCCAATGTTCGGGGCATAGATATTTATGATTGTTATGTCTTGCTGATTTATGCTTCCCTTAAGCAGTATGTAATGTCCTTCTTTATCCCTTCTGACTAGTTTTGGCTTGAAGTCCACATTATCTCAAATGAGGATGGATACTCCAGCTTTTTTGCTGTGTCCGTGTGCGTGGTATGTTTTTTCCCATCCTTTCACCTTTAGTCTATGGGTATCTCTTTCTATGAGATGAGTCTCTTGCAGGCAGCAAATTGTTGGATTTTTCTTTTTAATCCATTCTGCCAGTCTATGTCTTTTGATTGATGAGTTCAGGCCATTAACATTCAGGGTTATTATTGTGATATGATTTGTATTTCCAGTCATTTGACTCAGTTTTGGTTTTTGACATGATTTGCTTTCCCCTTTATTTGGCTATTCCTTTAGGCTAGTTCCTCCCATTGGTGATTTGCATCGTTGTTTTTCATGTCTTCCTCATGGAATATGTTGCTGAGAATGTTCTGCAATGCTGGCTTTCTTTTCGTGAATTCCTTTAGCTTTTGTTTATCATGGAAGGATCTTATTTCATCGTCAAATCTGAAAGTAAGTTTTGCTGGGTATAAGATTCTTGGTTGGTATCCATTTTCTTTCAGGGCTTGGTAAATGTTGTTCCAGGCCCTTCTAGCTTTTAGGGTCTGGATTGAAAAATCTGCCGATATTCTTATTGTTTCCCCCTGAATGTAATTTGATTCTTTTCTCTCGCGGCCTTTAAAATTCTGTCTTTATTTTGTATGTTAAGTATTTTCATAATAATGTGCCTTGGTGTGGGTCTGTTGTAATATTTGGAGTCCTATAAGCCTCTTGTACTTGGTTTTCCATTTCATTCTTCAGATTTGGGAAATTTTCTGATATTATTTCATTGAATAGATTGTTCATTCCTTTGGTTTGTTTCTCTAAGCCTTCCTCAATCCCAATAATTCTTAAATTTGGCCTTTTCATGATATCCCATAATTCTTGTAGATTCTGTTCATGATTTCTTACCATCTTTTCTGTTTGGTCAACTTTGTTTTCAAGATTAAATATTTTGTCTTCAATATCTGAGGTTTTGTCTTCCAGGTGTTCTATCCTATTGGTTCTGCTTTCTATGGAGTTTTTAACTTGGTTTATTGTTTCCTTCATTTCAAGGATTTCTGTTTGGTTTTTTTTCAATATCTCTAACTCTTTATTGAAATGATCTCTTGCTTCCCTTATTTGCTCCTTTAACTGTTGATTTGTGTGAAATATGCCTGCATTTGCTCTTTCATCTCCTAGTTTGCTTCTCTGATTGTTTTAATTATGTACATTCTGAACTCCCTTTCGGACATTTCTTCTGCTGTGCTGTCATTGGGTTTTATTGATATAGTATCTAGGTTTGTTTGGAACATTTTCTTCCCTTGTTTTCTCATATTCTCAGTGGGACTTTGTGATATTGCAGAGTTCTTCTAATGGCTTATAGTGTCCCTGTAGATTTCCAGTGTCTCACCTTCCTGCCTTCAGTAGCCTGAAGTCTTGGAGTAACTTGATAATGCAGTGCTTCCAAGGAAAGCTGCCCCTAGCCTGCTACTGGTTCCAGGACTTGGAGCTGGCTCTGTGTGGAAAGGCTCTCACTGGGGGGCCTGCTCCGAGAAGCTAGCCTGGAAAGACGCTTCCCGCCAGAGGGGGCCGGGCTGTGTGCTGCTTGGGGAAGTCCCTGGCTGCCCTGTCCTTTTCCCTGAAACAACTTGTGGGCAGGAACTCGCCGCCCTGGTTCAGGGACTTGAAGCTTGGTTCTGTGCAGGAAGGCTCTCACTGGGGGGCCTGCTCCGAGATGCTGGAGAATCTGGCCCTGTGGGAGGAGCCCACTGCCTGAGTGCACAGGGCTGCCTGGGGAAGACTCTAGCTGCCCTACCCTACTCTAATAAGCCACCCGAGTCTGGGCCTGCCGCCCGGGTAGCACTTCACCAGGTGGGGGAGACTCACCCCGAGGCTCTATTTTAGTCCGAGTCTCTCAGTGCCTCCCCTTCTTGAATCCTGGGTTCTGGAGCGACTGGGGATGCAGTCACCCTCTAGTCCACCATCTTGGATCGCTATTTCTTCATTTTTGTTTCCTACTTTATTATGGAGGATTTGATTCTATGAAATTAATTTTCTACAATACTGATTTTACACTTTTCTGCGTCTCTGGACATTTTTGCTGTTGTTCTGACACAATATTTTTTTACTTGTATAAAATTTTCTTGATTTTCTAATTAAATTTGGCATAGTTTACAGTGAGGTCACAAATTTTATGTGTAGAGGTTTTATGTCTTTATAAATATGTAATTCTGTGGAACCACCACTGAAAGCCAGCGAATTCTTTGATCTCTATTGTCATAGATTTGAACTTCACATAGAATCATACAATATATACTATTTGTATCTGGCAATTTTTGTTTAATATTACAATTGTGATATTTCTAAATGTAGCAATTGTTTGCTTTTTCTCAGTGATATCTAGTCCCTTTGTATGGAATTTATCTCTTCTGTTGATGGACATTTGTTTCAAGTTTGGAGGCATTATGAATAAATTTATACAGTTCTCAAAATTTCTTATTTTATATACGTATAACTTCCCATGGATTAAACTACTGAGTCATAGGTTATATGAATACACAGCATTGACAAATAATGTCAAACAGCTTTCCAATGTCATTGTACTGTCATATCCCCTTCAGTAGTGTATGAACATTCCTATTGCTCTGCTTCTTTACCATTGATCTTTTTAATGTTAGCCATATTTTTTAGTGTGATAATATTTTATTATGTTTTTCTCCTTAGTCAATGACAGTGTTTAGCATACTTCATAGCTTATTCCCCTTTTTGATATATTTTGTGAAGTACCTACATAAGCTTTCTGCCCCCTTTTTAATTTTTTTTTTTTTTTTCTTATTGACTTGAATATCCTTTATACTTAAATTCTTCACCCTAACTCTTACAGAGTCTTCTTTGGAGATATTTGTCTCCTTTTCCCATCTTACTTACAAAAGATCCCTAATATGTTGAACTTCATTAAAACTCAAAGAAGTTATATTTATCCTTTTTTCTGTTGTTTGAAAACATCTTGTATATAAAATCATAATCTTTGGAAATATAGAGTGTGCCTTCCACTGTAGCTTAGCTGTGTAATCCAGAGTGTAGCTAATTTCCCTAATCCTGTTTCAGCATTTACAACTGTGTGCACCCTCTACCCTTCTGTTCTTTTCAGATAATGGTGCTGTATATGGAATAACATCTCTTCTATTATGTATTTGGGAGTCGCTTAACAATAAGAGACAGAGAAATGGAGTACAATATTACCTAAGAAGATTCTGTATAGTTTTCTGCAATGACTAGGAAGTAAGAATGACTTGGGTACCTGGTAAGTAATGCCAGTGCCCAGATCTTGGTTCCCTTGCCTATCTCACATCGTGGTCAAGGAAGCTACTGCATTTGCCTCAAACAGGGGCAGCAGAGAAGATTCTAGTGGTTGGTCTTGAATCTAAGGTCATAATGTAGGGGGTAGAGACTGGATCCTGGTGTCCCTAGGATACACACTTTGTTAAGCCCCATATCTTCCAGTAATTAGTTTTAGGGTACCATGTCTTAGTTGATATAAAGCTCAATCTTCCTTTTTCTCTCAAATTTACCTCACAGACAATTTTCCTTTGAAATATTGAAACAGAATTGGACTTACTATATTCCTAGACAGGCAATTATTGTCCAGAAACTTTATTTGAGTAGCTCTGATAGATAATTTCTAAGGAAAAAGGTCTTGTTAAACCTCTTTTCCTCAAACACACGTATTTGAGCTTGGCTACTCTTGAGGATTTATGCTGTCATGTCACTGAAGGGTGGCTGCCTTTAGTGACTACATAATGTTTTTCTGGCATCGGAATTAATGAGAAAATGCTGAGGGTAAAACTGCCATTTGATTCCGAAATACCATTAGCAAGACAAGCTAATTATTGATGTCTTTACTTCTTCATTTGTAGAATTCATGTATAGTCCCCACTGTTTTTCTGTTTGTATCTATCTCATTGGGACCTTGGTCTATCCAGAATTAATAATGTAGTCATCCTACGCAGTCCCTGTATCTATTGATCTCCAGTGGAGATCACTGGAGGATCCTTCTCAATTATTCTGCAGCTGTGGCACATGAGGACAAAGTGCAGCCATTGGTTTTCATGGCTGAAGAAACTGGTCTTTGAAAACTCTTTTTCTGTGTTCATAAAAACTAGTGTCCTCTGATGTCTCTAGTTTTGAGGCAGTAGCTATTTCATTTGGGAATAATTCTGGATTCCAATTATTTCAGTGAGCATAGTGGAGAGAAAAAAACCCAAAATGTATGCACTGTTTTTAAAGCCTCCACACATTCTTCCTGATTCATTTGTTGCTCTTGGTCTGCAACAACAAGATGACCCCACATCAGTTGTTTCTGTGACTTGAGACTTCAGCATGCTCCCAACCTTCACTAAGCAATCCACCCCGCCTTTTATGTCTTCCTCATTAGGCAACCACAGCTCCTTTGCAATCATAGACCAAATCCAGTCTCCTGCTAGGACTCCAGACTGGAAGGTATGCATATTGTCCTCATCTGCAACACACGTGGAAGGCTGTGATTACAGTGGGAAAAGTGGTACCTGTCTCTCTCTTATCATATATAATAACCTTTTGTTTTTTTTCTTCTTAATCCTTTTTTTATTATTTCAAGTTGTGAGGTATTAGTGCACTTCATTGGAATTTTCTCCAATTATTTAACATGAAATTAAAATGTTTACCTGAAAAGAAAGGATGTGTTTTAGATAATACTAGTTTTTTTTTTTAGTTTGATGAAAATTGTCCAACATCTGATAAAATTCCTTTTATGTTTGAGGCACATGGTTTAAGTACTTCCTTAGGTTCACTATAGAAGGGTTTTCCCTTTTTATTATTTTATTTGATCTTTTCAGTTAATTTTTGGCATAAGACTTTTCTTAAGTCAAGTCCTTAAGTTTCGTTTATTCCCAAAATTCCCTTTCATGATTTGCCTAAATGACTTTCTGAAATTTATGTAGCCTGATATGTCTAAATAATGGTTTATCTCAAATCTTTCACTGGTGTTCATAATTTTTGATGTCCTTTTTAAACCTAGTTTGTTTTGTTTTAATGGTTTATCTTGCAAATAATACTAATTGTGAAAACAAACGAATAAGAATGAAAATGAGGAACAAATGAGAAAAACTACATGCAAAATTACTTTCTTTTCATATATTCATTCTCTTATGGATAGCCAATGATTTGGAGTTATCTCTTCCCCAGCATGAGATTCTTACCAATTCTCTTTATGCAAGCCCCCCCCCCCCCATTTTTTTTCCTCTTCGCACACATAATTCCTCCTGTGGTCTCATTATTGCTGCAAACTGATTTAGAAGGTATCTTTTATAGTATGAAGTATTAGGAAAGTATCAATCAAACTGCTCCTGGTAAAGAAAATGAAGTACATTTGATTTTAAATACTTTCTTTTTAACCCATGCTTGCTCACAGATTTTATTTTGTTGAAATCAATTGTATAGGCAAAATAGGTCATTCTTTTCTATTTTGAAAATTATTGTATGCTTAAGAAATGTGAAGTGTAGAACTGATTTCTAGTTCTTTATCAATGCTAAAGAATATGAGGGAATTTCATTAAAATGAGTTGAACTTTTCTCCTATGTCTGTGCTGCCCATTGCTTTTGTTGATGTTGATGACTTTGTTTTGTTTTGTATTATCTTTGAAAAAGTGTCAACAACCTATCTTTGATAAACAAACAAGAAAAGACAATCTCTCTCTCTCTCTCTTAAGTTATAGCCCTTTATCACTTGCTTTTTTTTTTTTTCCAAAAACATCTTTCTTTAAGTATGGTATAAGAATATTACCAATGAGTTTTCCTTTTTAGCAGTTTCAGAAAGCTTTCCGTTAGGGTTTTATTAATTGCCTTAACTCATTTGTCAAGGACAGAGTGATAACGGCCACTCACTAAAAAATAATCACCATTAAAAAACTCATTTCTGAGAGACCACACCTCACATGAAGCTAAAAGGACAGCCCCTCTGTCCCATAGCAAAGTGTTTGAGGGAGAGCACTTGATGTCAATGTATGATTCCTTCTCTACAGAATCTGGAGTGAGGTCAAAATTTCCTATATTTTGTACAATGATACACATTTAAAAAAATCTTATTTGAATAGAATTTTTCTTCTAAACCAAATGATTTCTGACAAATACCAGGGTAACAAATCGTGTGTTGTCATGCTAGTCCTGTCATAATTGTTCCAGCCATGAGGAATTAGGTGTTTCTTCTCTCTCCTCCCTTGGCATTATACATAACTCTGCTATGTTACTGACTGTATGTACTGGAATTATTATTATTATTTTTTTAATATCTGTCTCCTACACAAAGGGGGAAGGTTTTATTTTTCCCCTGCTGGAATTCTCAGCAGCCAGTATCGTGATTGTCATGTAATATATGCTTAATAACTTTTGTTAATCAACAAAAAGACCTGTTGCCTATGTGAAACACAATTCACTTTGTAGTACTTGGATACAGCTTGCTTGGAAAGAATCAGAATAGAGACCTACACTTCCCCAACTACTTCTAAAATTTTACCATTAATCTCTAGGTTCATATTTTGATCTGGATGATGTTTTAGTTTTTCTTTTCTATCTTTGAAATTAATTTCTTGACCGAATATTTTCTAGTCATATTAGGAAATGAAGTACTTCCTTTCTTTGATTCTCTCTCCACATGTATTTACATACGTTATCATTAGAGGTGTTGCATTAGTTTATTTAGGACTAACAAAACACCATAAACTGGGTTTCTCAAAACAACAAAACTTTATTTCTCAAATTTCTGAAGACCAGAAAGTATAAAATCAAGTCTCCAACAGAACTGGTGACTGGTGAGGGCACTTTTTCTGTTTCATAAATATGACTTAAAAAACTTATAAGGATTGGGGGATATGACTCAGTGGAAGAACACTTGCCTAACATGTGTTAGGCCCTGAGTTTAATCCTTGGCACAAGTTTTTTTACTTATATAAGGAGCTCTCTGGGGTACTTATAATGACACTTGTCCCACTCAAAAGGCCCCAATCTCATGCCCTATTTATATCTCAAAGTTCCCACCTTCAAATAGTGTCACAGTGGGGATCAGGCTGCATGCAATATGTGGGTGGTTTGAATAAATTCTATATAGGTGTTCCCTGTTAAAAAAAAAAAAAAAAAGAGCATTATTTCATGGATAATGAGCACATAAGATAGAGGAATTTAAAGGCACACATGTACCCATTCCCAGATTCTACAACTGTGGACACAAGGCTAATTTGACTTCATCTCTACTCCTCTCAGTTCCCCTATGCTGAATTATTTAAAAAGTAAGTACTAAGTATTATATAAGTTGATCTGTAAGTAGTTTCATTGTTCAATTGAAAGGGTTAAGAATTTGTAAAAGTATTAAGAAATGAATTTTTTCAAGTATGAAAATATAATTAAATTGATTTTTATCAAAATAGTAAAGATTTTTAGGAAAAGGCAATAATAATTAAAGTGTCACAAATATATTCTTATTATTATTTTCGTCATTTCTCTTGTTTTTTTATGCTCTTTCTTTTAGTACTTGGCTAAAATCAACTCCTCTTCATTGCTATACATTCCATTCTATTGATGTGATGATTCTCCAAAAGTTACCTCAAACTTTGTAAAGCAAACCTTACTCCATTGCAATAATATGGATTCATGTTTCACTGGGCATAGTCCTTACGTATTACTTTGGAAGGTCTTGCACCAGCTGTTACAAATTATTTTCATTTCATATGTCACATTAATAGCAGGGAGGAGACTATTACTAATGTTTTTTTCTTGGAAATTAATCTGTCAATTTGGTGAAAATATAATGTTTGAGCAGTTGAGCAGGGACCCTTCAATTTAACATCCTAAGCATACTAATACAATTAACTAAAGCATAATAAGACGAAGGAATCGATAAGAATTTTCATTAAGAATAGGAAAAAAACAGCACATAGAGTAGGGGTTTAACAGCCCCTCAGTGTGATGTAGTCATAAAATGCAACAAAAAATTAGATTTTTAGGTAGTGATGGTTGAATTCTAACGATGTGTCATAGGATTGGGGATGGATGTATACAGGCAGTGTCCAGAGAGTAATATAATATCTCATGATGTCATATTTTATTTTGAGACTGCAGTTGTGGCACTGAGATGGGAAAAAAATCTTTTTACTAAGCTGGATATGAAAAAAAACTTGCTATTTCTCTGATGGTAGTCATTCAAAGGATTTTTATAAGTTGCTTTATGACTTTGTAATTGAATTTGGGTGTCCAGAACCCAGATGCTTTTTAATAATGAGTATGAAGAAATGTTTTTCTATCATGCAAACAACACAGATTTAAATCACAGGTACAGACTGTTGTAGTATCAAAGGCAAAGATCTTAATGGTATAAAAGTCCTAGTAGGTCTAACTTCGAACAACTTCCAATGTTTCTCTGCTTTCTCTAGTATTGAGTCTGCTAGATACTCTTCAAAATTTTATTTCTCAACCAGTAATTTATTTTAGATCCTCTTTAATTCTTCTTTACACTCTTACACAACTCTCACATCGCAGCATGCACTTAAAAGCCACTTTTAACTTTTCTATATTTTTATTTTTCACAATTTTATTAACTCATGAGTGGACTCTAAGTCAGATGGAAACTTACAGCATTAGAGTTCAATACCATTTAGCTTAAGATATCTCTTGTGACATGTAGATGAATCTAGTGTTATCTAATGGTTATATTCCTTTCCGTCACTCTATCTGTAGTGTGAGGTACCCCCTCCATGTTTTTATTTCCACTGTGCTTCTCGAAAACACACTGTTTTTGGATTATTAGTCCTCCCAAAATAAAGAAATATGAAAAAGTAAAAACTTGTCGAAATGAAGGGAAGTTGTCATTGTTCATTCCTATTTCTAAGTATCCAAAGTATGGATATTTATTGGTAGATAAAAGTATAGTGTTTATTAATATGTAAGAATTGAGTAAATAAAAAATTTTCTCCCATTGACACAATTTTTGAGAATCTAAGGGAAAATGAATAAGTGAGAAAAATTAACACATACAATAATAAGTTGCAACATTTTTATGATAGCAAGAAATGAAAATTAGGCCCTAAATGTTACATTAGAAGTGAATGAATAATGTTTAAGTGAATTTTTGGAACATGAAGTCAATATGCTATACAGATATCTGTTAATTAGTTATTGAGATGATAGAAAAAGTTATATGATTTTAGGGAAATTTAAAAATACAGTGTAGTTACATTATGTAAAACTCATGAAAACTATGTAAGATAAAATAAAAAAAGTATTAAAATTTTTATTGGAACTGAGTGTGTATCTCAGTAGTAGAGGACTTACTTAGCATGCTTAAAGCCCTGATTTTGATGGCCAGCACTTTGAAAAGGTGTGTATGTATTTTAGTATGTTTGGTGATGGAATTGAGTGGTTTATTTCTTCTATTTGCAGAGCCGAGCATGTAGCTCAGTAGTAGAATGCATGCCTAGCATGTATGAGATCCTGGGTTCAATCCCCACCCAACACTATAAAAATAAAAGGCAACAAAAATCAAATATAGTTCTTCTACTTGCTTTGTTTTCTCAACTTTTACTTATAAAAATCCAATACCACTACTTAACTGAATCTTGGGAAAAACAACTTAATGTAAATCAGTGCCACCCTGGAAGCTTACTCAATTTATGTGATCTAGAATAGCATCCCACTATTAGAGGGAAAATGTATGTAATTATTTCATGGTGTAAAATATTGCCATTATAATAAGATGCTATTGATAGAATGTAGGGCAGGTGGGATATATTTATTTAATGTTGAAATTCATTCAACTTTGTAGAAAGCTTGAAATATTTTGTAATAAAATGCTGGGGAAAAACAACAAAAGTGTACTCTGAGTTTTGAGTAATGAGCTTACAGATGAGTTTTCAGAACATTTCTTCTTTGTAAGGTACAAGTAGTTGGTGTGTGTCCATTATTACTCATCTTACAATTCTTTTTTCACTGTTCTAAATTGATGTCAGTGCCAGCATCAGATATTGGGTTTATACAAGTTGATCTATAACATGGGATTTTTTTTTCTTGTGGTTTTGGTAAACTTACTGTAAGTTTGTTTCTATGAAATAATTATGATATTTTATTACAGTTTTGCTTAAATATAATTTTCTCTATTGTTTGTCTTTAAAACTTTACTTCTTCATCAGTGTGATATTTGAAGAATTTATTTATAGGGAAGCATAAGTACATCTTTAATAAATACTCTAAATACATGTATACACATGTATAAAATATGTTGTACTTACTGATAAAATTAAATATATAAAGAAGATAGTAACCAGTTGTTTTCCCTCTCCTATGATGCAGTGAAGCTGGACTGAATAGAATTGGGATAAATATATAGCAGAAAGAATTCCATTATATATGTTTTTAGCTTGGGAATAATCCAGGTTTCAGTGAAGTGAGTGTGTGTGTGTGTGTGTGTGTGTGTGTGTGTGTGTGTGTGTGTGTGTTTATAGTACCTAATTATCTGAGTATAGATATAGTTGGCTTCAGAGGTTCTGAGCATACATGTGTACTAAGTTGATAACTTCAAACATAGAATTTTATGGTCTCATAAATTAAGTATAAAAGACTAGAGGCAGTATATATTTAATATCTTACTAGATTAAAAAGAGGATAAAAATATATGTCATTCATGCTTTTTCTTTAAAGATTTTTAATCATCACTTTTTTAAATGCATCGATTTAAAATACAAATTGTCTTTATCGAGGAGACAGAAGATCCATGCAGTCTTCTAAAAGAGTTTATCTCAATTTTCACTTTTCTTTGTTCAGTGTTTGGGTGCTAAGTTTTTGATCAATTCCTTGACATTGTAAATATGTTGGGATTTTACTTCAGTCATTGCAGTAAGAAGAAAATGAACCAATGATATAAATTTATATTTAACCTTCTTCATTCCGCTTTACCTAGAGACTTTTGATTTCTTGTTTATAAAAAACGGTCCCTTGAAATATTTACAGTTTAGCTGACATAAAATTCCTCTGCTTGTAAAAAATATTATGTATACAGAGCCAATGAAATATTCATATTTAAACTCATAGAAGTCTAAACTTGTATATAAAATGCAAAATATGTTTGTATTAGCATTAAATATGACTATAAGTAATAGAAAAATCCAATTAATAACTGCACCTTAAAGAAGACAAAAATTTATTTCTTTTTCACATTCAAGAAATGAAGAGGTCAGTTTGGGCTTGTTTTGGTAGAGCAAAAGGAATCAAAATTCCTTCCCTCTTGTCTTTCTGTGTTGTATGACTTCCTCTGTAAAGGTTAATTCTTAATACAAGATGACTACTGGCATTCCAGACATTACATTGCATTCCAGCCCCAGGATGGAAGAAGACAGCAGGCATACTAACTTCCTTTAGGCATACTTCCTGAAAATTTCATAGGACACTTCTGTTTACATTTATAACCCAGAACTTGGTCACTCTAAATTACAAAAGAAATTGTTTCTCTATTTTATCTGGTCATATACAAAGTTAAAATTCATGCTTATTCTACTTGGTGAACAAAACGATGGCTCTCCAAAGAGCTCCATGCCTTAATCACCAGAACAGAATACTTGACAGGGCAAAGAATTTTTCTTGATCTGCTTATGTTAAGAATCTTGAGACAGAAGAGTATCCTGAATCATCTAGTGTACCCAATATAACCACAACGATCCTTAAAAGAATGTTCATGAAGGACACAGGATGAAGGAGGCAGAAATTCATGAAGGAGGTAGGTGAGAGAGGATGGAATGAAGTGTTTGAGAATAGAGAAGGGGATGAGGGTCCAAAGTGTAGTTAGCCCCTAGAAGCAGGAAAAGACAGGAATCCCATATCTATCTCCCTTAAGTCGCCAGAAGAAATCAGGCCTACCAACACTTTAATTTTAACCACAAAAGTCTCATTTCAACTTCTGATCACCCAAAACTATAAGAGAATAAATGTGTTGTTTGGGGCTACCAAGTTTTTGATAAAAATTTATAGTGGTAATGGAAAACAAAGAGCATTTGCTAAAGAAAAGGGAGAAACTAGTATCGGATCCATTAGCAAACTGTCAGACATGTTTAGTGACATGTCCATATTTTTGCTGTGTGAATCTTACTTTTTTACATTTGTGAAATTGGTGAGTGAGTAATTATTCCACAGCAGATATCTGAGTACCTAGGGCTCAATTTAACCCATTAAGTCCCAAGTTTGCAATTCTACAAATATTTCCACAAAATTGACACAGGTGCCTATAGGTTGGAAACCATAATCTAGAGCTTTAGATCCTATATGTGTATTTCCATATATGTACACATGGAAAAATATACATATATATGTTTTAAAATGCTCTAATCATTTGCCTATTACTTTTCTCAAAATAGTAGATCTCTGAAAGCATAAAATTATTTCAAAGTTACCATAAGTGACATTTTGTTGCACAATTTAAGTTTTTATAGATTTTCCACATCTGGCAAAATGGGACAAAATGGGCTAAGTTCTTTGTAATTAATTTAGTACAGCAGTCACACAGTCACATGTACAGTGGATGAAGGCCTTCCTGGAATGCTTATTTTAGTATTTTCATTCACATTCCTCCATCTCAGCATACATCAATCAAATAGTGAGTCCTGGAATTGGGGGTGGGGCACTTGGAAGAACAGAAAGCAAAAAGCCTGCCTGGGTCTGATGGAGGAGAAGGTCTAGGAAATTGGCCTGGAGTTGATGTCCTGGCCTTGTTTGTTACTGTCTGGGGCATCTGTTTCCCAGGCCTCTCATACTGTATGTTTGAGTATGCTCTGCATTCCCACACCCCATGTTGATGTTTTCTCTCTGGTTATCTTACCTGAAGTACTAGTCATTCATTTTTGGTGGGATTTTGGTTGTCATTCTTGACCCTAGATTATTCTCCAATTCAGATTTTAAATATGCATTGAGTATTAAATCCCTATTATTAGTTTAAGGCTTGTTGCCTGCTGTAAGTATAATAATGGTCCTCCAAGTATGTCTATATCCTAATCCCCAAAACCAAGGCGTATTATGTTATATGAGGAAAAAAAAGGAACTATAGTTGTAGATAAAATTAAGGATACTAATCAGTACATACTGATGTTATTTTGGGTTACCTGAATGGGACCATTGTAATCACAAAGTCTCCTAAAAGTAGAAGAGGGAAGTAGAAACTTTCAGTATCTGAGAGAAATATAACTAGAGAAGAATGATCAGAGAGGTACAACATTGCTGGTTTGAAGATGGGAAAAGGGGACACCAGCCAGGGAATGTAGGTGGTCTCCAGAAGCTGGAAAAGGAAATGAATTCTCCCCTAGTACTTTCAGAGAGAACATAGTCCTCGCAACACCTTGATTTTATCTCATTTTGAATTCCCCACTTCCAAACTATAAGATTATATACTGAGGTTGTTTTAAGTCACTAAATGTTCAGTAATCTTTACAAAAACATTAAGAAACTAATATATCCCTCACCCGTTTAAGAAAAAAAGTTGAGAAATTGAAGTTCAAAGCACTGAATGAGGAGCTATGTAAAGATAAAGATCATGCTATTGGAAACAGAGCAAGTACAGGTTGCACAATAAAGTTTGCTTAATGTTTTCTGTCATCAAAACAAAAAAAGAAACAGTTTCTTTGTCACATAGGCTCTGTCACATAGTTTTCATCTTCTGATGACAGTACATAAGTATACCAAAGATGTAGCATTTTTATTTAAGCTGTACATGCCAGAGCTGGTATTTATTTAAGCTCCTGTCTTAGAAGGTCTTGACAAACATCCATGACCATCCTCTGAGTCATGGTTTAGAAAATGATATAGCAGGGCTGGGGATATAGCTTAGTTGGTAGAGTGCTTACCTCTCATGCACAGGGCCCTGGGTTCAATCCAGAATTGGCTCCTAAAGAAGAAAAATCTCTCTTGAAGAGATTTTTCATGAAGGCACCTCAAAGACTCCATTATGTTTTCAGGGACTTTGCTTTTTGAAAGTCTTACTTAATGAAGTTACTTCCTGAAGACAGTAGTTGAATTAAAAGTCAATTTGATTGATGAAAAAATTTTCTGTTTGCAGGGAGAGTCAAACTGGTGCTTTCTCCCTTGGAGAAGACCTCTTGTAGAAAGAGATGGGCTTAACGAGGTTGAAAACTTCCTTTCCTTGGTAAATTCCTGTTAAGAAGAAAAATAAGGGCTCTCCTCCCTTCAAAAGAGGAAAGCTCAGGGATCTCATGTGTCATAGGTAAAGTAGCCTGAATAGCTATGGAAGGGAGATGTTGCCCACAGATATGAGTCCTTTCTTATCTGTCCCAACAGGTGAAACAGAAGAAAGATTATTTAACTCTCACGTATAACTGTTTATTTTGTGATGATGTGGGTTTATCTCGTGTAGGCATAGTTTCATTATATGAATAAAAGAAAGTTTAATTACATAGCTGTGGGTTTTGATTCAATCCCACCTCACTGACTCAGGCAAGAACCATTCATTTTCCATCATATTGGTGGGAGGCTGTCAATGCCAGGACTGGATTCGCATTTTTTCCCTGAAATACATCTGCTTTGGAGGAATTTATGGCAAGGACCAATGAATCTTATTTTTAATTCTAAAGGGATTTAAAAATCTTCTCAGCTTTTAGTCTTACTTCTTTGCTACCATGCTATATGAACCTTTAAAATTCTGAATTATAAAAGTAAAAAAAAAAAGAGATTTTTGTCCTAAATGCTGTTTGAACTAGGATATTGCTTATCAAGGAAGTAGAGGGAAATGATATATGTCATATACATATTGAACTGGACACAGGAAGATATTTTAACTTAATACTTCATTTCATCATCAGGACAATCCAATATAGGATGTTCCAAGTTTGTGCTTTTTCTACTTGATCACTTTGAGATTTCTTTTATTGAATTTCCACCTGAAAAATACTCAGTTCATTATTTCAGGGAGAAATAATATGATTTTGGGAAGAACTTGTTTCTATGACGCTGTATTGAAAGAAGATGCTGCATATTTTAACACTAACTAAATATTAACTGAGGAAGTATCTTCATGTCTTAACCATCAGGAAGAATATGGAAAAAACAAGTGGATAAGCCCAATTTTTCTAAATACCTGTACATTTGGCATCACATATCTAAATGTTCATATGCTTGGTGCCATTCATTTTTTGACATTTTTACTTAGTTATGTTTGTTATTAAAATTCAGGTAAGGGGCTAGTGTTGTGGCTTAGTGGTGGAGTGCTTGCCTGGCATGTGTGAGACCCTGTGTTCAGTACTCGACACTGCATATAAATAAAGAAAGGAAGAAAGAAAGAAAGAGGAAGGAAGGAAGGGAGGAAGGAAGGAAGAAAGGCCCATCAACAACTGAGAAAAATTTTTTAAAAATGTAGCTAAGCAAAGCAATTCCCATTCCTTTCCCCCATCTCACTTACTAAGTAGTAAATAGATACTCTGAACTTGCTGATTGGTTATCGCCCAGATATTTTTAAAATAATGTTTTTAAATATAGCATGCCCACACATACATGGAACCATGCTTATTGTTCTGCGGTCTGCTTTTAATTTCCTCTTAAGGGAATTTGTCAATATTTTTCTATATAGATAACTTCATTTCCTTTTAATAGTTGAATGGTATTGTTTGGTTGCTATATGTTTTTTAGGTAGAGTTCTTGTATAATCTTGTAAATATTGTTAACAAATCCTCTCTGTGTTTAAAATTCTCTATTTCACAGAAAAAGATGAGTGCAAAGAAAGAAGTATACATTATTTATGGCTTTTTACATTTCTTGCTCACCTTTACTTACAAATCATAGTGTTTTTAAAGATGGCATTCCGCTGAATCTTTATTTTTGGAAAGTTTTTATTGATTTGTATTAAAATTATACAAGTTAGGATTGGGTTTTATTACACATAATAAATTATGACTTTATAATGCTAGAGATTATTTTTCTCATTATAGAAGAAGCTATTTCTAGCCTGGCTACTGAACACCCGTCAGGAATATGAACCAGTGGAGGGAATATGAATCTATTTTTTTTCTAAGTTCAGAAAGGCCTACTCCAGTTTTCTGGAGTCAGAGCAGGGCACTGTTGTGGGGTGAAAGAAGGCTGTTCAACTGATCAGGCAATAGGGCAGAAAAGGGAGAGCAGAATTTTCATCAGCCCATATCAAGACAAGCTTCACACTGCCATTATTACCAAGTATAAGAAAATAGAACAGTGGAAGGAGGGCTCTCTGTGATAAATGTTCTCAGGCGTCTTTATCTGTTGGATCATACAGCACTGGTCTGGACTTGCTGCCTCTTTCTGCTAGAGTACAACTGGCCTGGTGCAGTCTGGAGATTCCTTTACCTCTTACACTCACATCTCATATTTTCCACTTCTGGATTTTCTCTTTCATTTTGATGAAGCTTATGTGCCACTAGATTGAAAAAATTATATTGGTTAGTAACATATATGTATACATAGTTTATTGCCTACATTTTAAATATGCATCTTGATAAATTTTCACACATATGCACATCTATATAACTACTACCCAGACTCAGACATTAAACCCTTTACTGAACCCAGAGATACTCTTGTAACCCTTTTTAATTAATATCCTTCTCCTACCAAAGATAAATAGTGATCTGATCGCTATTACTAAGAACAAGGTATGTTTATTCTTAAGCTTCATATAAATGGAATAATGCAGTGTATTTGTTTTTTGTGACTGACTCCTTTAGCTCAATGTTTTATTTTCATTATTGTACACATAGTTTATTCATTTTTATTGTTGTTCAGCATTTTTTTGTCAGTTCTACCATTAATTAAATTTTTGGGTTATGCTTGTCTTCTGGTTAAAGGACAGTGGTTTTTGTTTGTTTGTTTGTTTGTTGGACCATTGTCTTCTGGTTAAAAGTATAGTTTTATTTATTTATTTATTTATTTGGACCAGGGCTTGAACCCAGGAGCTCTTAACCACTGAACCACATTCCCACATTTTTGTATTTTATTTAGAGACAGAGTCTTGCTGAGTTGCTTAGGGCCTTATTAAGTTGCTGAGGCTTGCTTTGAACTCCCAATCCTCCTGCCTCAGCCTCCTGAGCCAGTGGGATTACAGACATGCACCACTGTGCCTGGCTTGAAAGTACAGTTCTGTTTCACTTGAATGTATACCTTGAAGTAGATTACAGAATCATTGTTTGCATTTGCATTAGGAGTTCCTAGAGAGTTTTTCAAAGTGGGTTCATCAATTTATAACCCAACAAACAAAGTATAAGAGTCCTGATTGTTTCACATTCTTAAAAACACTTAGTATTGTTAATCTTAAATTTTGTCATTCTAGTGGCTGAATAGTAGTACGTCATTTTGGCTTTAATTTTCATATCCTTGAGGAGCAATGATGTTGACCTATTTTCATATGCTAATTGCCTATTTGAATAGCTCTTCTGTGAACTGTATGTTTTATTCTATTTCTAAGGTTTAATTGATTTGTCAGTATTTTCTCCATGTTTATTTGTAGGATTCTTTATATACTTTGAATATGACCTCTTTGTATATACTGCATGTATTGCAAATATTTTCTTGCATTGGATTTCCTGCTATATCAGTTATCTATTGCCATGAATGCTGATTGACAATAGCAAAATGAGGGTCATAGAAAAATATCATTTATTAGCTGAAGAGCTGAGGTTTCAGATGACTTCAGCTGGGCTCTCTCATGTGTTTATAATTATCTGTGAGTAAACAAGGAAACTGCTGTTTCTGGCTGGGTTTATTCACGTGTTTGGGATGGTTGTCTATTAACTGATCTAGCCTGGTCATTTCTAGTTGAACTGCAGCAGCTTAGCTCTGTGTTCACATGATTCCCCTATGAGCAGGCTAGCCTGAGAATCATCTTCTCATGATCATGACAGAAGACCAAGAACTGAAACAGAGAGACTGAGCTTTTGTAAGCTTCTCTAGCTGCTTATCACATCTGTTGACATCCTGTTAAAGCAAAGAAGAAGTCAAATGCAAAATCAAGGTTGGCAACAGACTCTAACCTTAATGAGATTGGAAAGTATCATGGCAAAGTATGAAAAATTGGAGGCATTAATAAAATCAATCCACCACATTTGCCTTTATATGCTATTAATGGTAGTTTTGGTGAATATATGCCTTTAAATTTTATGAAGCATTATTTATTAGTCCTTTCCTTTGGCTAGTCACTATTTGCTATTTAAGAAATGTGTGAATACCCCAAGTTCATGAAGAAAATCTCCAAGGTTTTGTTGTTTTATAGAAACTTCCTTGTTTTATCTTTCAATTTTACTTCTAAAATTAATTTTTATGTAGACTGTTAAAGAGGAGTGATATCAATTTGTTCTAACATACTCACCGAAAACAACTTTGAGATATTTATCATTTGTTTTCTTCCTGCCTTATTCCACATGTTAAGAATTTGAATACAATTTTCAGCATAAGCACTCATAGTGGAAATCTTTGTCTTTGTTCCTGAATTAAGGGGGAAAATAGTCAATATTTTGTATTTAATAATCCTGGCATTTATTTATTATATGTTCTATTAGTTAAGAAATTTTTTTCTTTTACCAGTTTGATAAGAATTTTATCTCAAATGGATGATGTTTTAAGTTGATCAAATGCTTTTTCTGCATCTTCTAGAAAAGTTATTCTTTATCATTTAATGAGGTGAACTAAATGCTTTAAAGTATTAAGCAAACATTTTAATTATATGATAAAACTCATTGGTCATATTATATGGTCTATTAATACACAGATTTCAAAATGCTAATTTTTACTTAGGGATTCTACCTCTATATTTATGAGACTTGTTCTGTACTTTTTTGGTTTGTGTGCATATAAAATCTTGGTCAGGTTTGTTATCAGTTATGTCAGACTACAAAATCAGTTTGAAATCTTTCCTTCTTTCTCTAGTTTTCAAAGGACTTAGTATGAAATTGGTATTGTACATAACATTTTTGGAAGTTTATTGATGAAGCCATTTGTTCTTGGGTTTTTGTCTAGGGAAGTGATTGGTTCAGGTTCAATTTACTGAACAGATGTGACTTCTCATATGGTTGTTTCTTTTTGTGTTAATTTTGGTTAGGTAGTGTTTTTAAAGAATTAGTCTATTTCTTGCAAGTTGATGTTATGCTGTTTATAGGATCTTTCATATACTTTTTAATGCCTTTCATATTTGTAACTATGTTCCTTTATTCATTGCTAATATTGGTGTTATCTTCTTTCTTCTTTTTCATGGTCAGTGTTGTTAAAGATTTATTAATTTTAAATTATCTTCAAAGAACCAACCTTCTTCTGTATTGAGTTTTTCTTTCTCATGTCTGCTTTCAATTTATTGATTTTTGTACTTAATATATTTTCCTATTTTCATTTGTTTTTATTTGTTTTTATTTACTAGCTTCTTATTTTAAAGTCTTCTTGTTTAACCCATACATTTAAAGGTGTAAATATTCTTCAATCACTGCTCACTCTTTCATGCATTTCACAAATTTTTAAAAGTCATATGAATTTATATTCAGTTAAAATATTTTCTAATTTTCATTCTGACTTTCTTTGACACATAGGTTGCTTTAAAAATGTGTTAACTTGCAATTATTTGAACCATTTTAATTATTTTCTAACTATTCATCTGGTTATCAATTTATAGCTTAATTTTACTTTGATCATGAAAATAATACTCAGTATGTAACTGAGAAAAAGTGAAATGTGTATGCTGACTTGTTTATTGAAGTGCTCTCCTTATACTGAAAAAGTAATATTGGTTAAGATTGTTGTTAAGATCATCTTTCTGAGAGAAGTGTCCTTTTTTTATAAATAATATAAAACTGATATAATAATATAAATTTAGACTTCTGTATCTTCCTGATTAACTGACCTGTTTATTATTTTGAAAGGTTTCTTGTTTTAATATGTTCCATTTGTCTTCCATAATGTTCCTTGCAATGAATTCTACTTTTGATGATATATCATTATTGTCTCACTAGTTTTTTTTTTTTTTAATGTTCTATTTTGGGTTTTTTCTACATTCTTTTAGTTTTGGTTTATTTCTATACTTTTAATTAGTCTCTTGTAGACAGCATATAGTCCAATCATATTTTTATTGAACATTTATGCACATTTTTTTTTTGGTACTAGGAATTGAACCTAGGGTACTAACCACTAAGAAACATACCCAGCTCTTTTTTTATATTTTATTTTGAGAAAGGGTCACACTAATTTGCTTAGGAGCTCACTAAGATGCTGTGGCTGGCTTTGAACTCCTGATTCTCCTGCCTCAATCTCCTGAATCACTGGGATTATAGGCATGTGCCACCACACCTGGATATGCATGTAAATTTAAGTTAATAATTGAGACACTTGATTTAATAATTACTTGATTTAAAAATCAATAATCATAAACTGTTTTCCAGTTATTTCATTCATTATTCTTTCTTTTTCCTTTGTATTAATAAATACTTTTATCACATTTCTATTTTGATTAATATTTTAGTTTTATATTCTTATACCATTTAGAGATTATCCTAAAAATCATAATATCATTTCTGACTTTTATAGTCTAGATAAATTTAGTAACTTTACCACTTCTCTATTGAAGCAAGAATCTTATCACAGTTTAACTCTGTTTATGCTCTTTTCCTTTTGGTATTGCTACCAGATATTTTACTTAAGAAATGTTTTCAATCCTTATCATCATTGGTACTTTTATAAGTACAAATACTACTCACTCACATACTATTTCTTCCTCCTGCTTTTATTTGTAACTATTTTCCTTTGATCCGAAGAACTCCCTTTAATATTTCTACTAGAATATATGTGCTAGTAGTAAAGTCTTTTATCTGACTGAAATAGTATTTAATTTTACTTCATTTTTTGAGGTCATTTCCCCCAGATAGAGTATTCTAATTAGCATGTTTTTCCTCTTTCTTTCTTTAAATGTGCATTCCATCATCTTCTGGTTTTCATTACTTCAGTTGAAAAGTCAGCTGTAATTCCTATTGGTGCTGCATTGAAAGTGATTTTTATCCCCTCACTTTTGAAGATTTCTTTCCGTTTTGGTTTTTAATGATTAGGCTGTAATGTAAATGAATGTGTTTCTTCTGCTGAATTTATGAACAGTTTCTTGAATTTATGAGTTGTTTTCTTTCACTATTTTGGAAAATACTTGACCAGAATGTCCTCAAATAGTGCATCTGCCCCATTCTCATTCTTCATACTTTATGGAACTCCTATCCACTTACCTTAGGTGTTTTTAAAGTTCCCATATGTCCTTTATTTTCTCCATCCTTCCTATTTTTTTACTTGCTTTTCACCTCAGTGATCTTCTAGTCCCTGGTTTCTAGTATATTATTAAACAAAATATATTTTCTCTGCAGTTCTGTTCTTGGTTTTATTTTGTTTTGTTCTAAAATTTCTATTTTTTAACCCCTTTTTGGTGGATGCTTTATCTCTGGAGAAGTCTCTACATTTTTCTTTAATTTTATGACAATGTCACTTACAATTATTTTAGAGCACCTATTAACTCTAGCTGAATCAAGTATGAGCATTTTGTTCTATATTATAGTTTTTTCACTAGAATCAGGAACTTTGGGGTAAAAATCAAACAGCATGTATCACCAAGGTCTGTTCAAGATTAGTGTTAGGATTTATTATGGTTATTTTATTTTTACCTTTAATCCTGTTAAGGAAAAAACCAAAACCTTAGATACAGTTCCTGACCATACCTCTTGGAGGAGGTCTTAATTTCTAGTAAGTAAACCCTTACATCTCTGCCTTACTGTACCACTTGTTGACTGAAATCTCTGTCCCAGCTTCTGTTTTTAATCTGGGTTTCTTGAATTCTTACTTTATACATGCACATGCACAGCACAAATGTCTCTTTGTGACATGAGGTAAAATTATAAAAAATTTTTACATTCTAACATCTGTTGTTTTCTCCTCCCTATAATCATGCCCTATTCTGTCAGCTCCAACCTTGATTTCTAACTCTTTAGTCAATTTGACTGTTCTTTTCTACTTTAATTCCAATCTCCTGCACTCAAAATGATAAATACATTTAATAAAAAATAGAGCTAAATACAAAACTGACTGATACATGCTTATCTTTTCTCAAGGTTCATGGTCCTTCAGTGCTTACTTGTGTGTATTGTACTCCAAAGATTTCAAGAAATTAATTTTAATATTTTATTCAACTTACTCCATAATTGTTTTCAGTATGCACATTTGTCAATGCCAACTACTCCATCCATTGCCAGAACTAAATGTTCCTGCCAACTGTTTTTAAATTATGTAATAACATACTATGGCATGACTCCATATTCATTTATTTTGTTGGACATGCAGAAACCTTTTCTGGAGACTCATATTACTTAGTTTCAAAATATTGCTTTGAATTATGTCATTGATTTCTTTACTAGGATTATATCTTTCTTTCCAAGGAGCTCTATTGTTTGAATTTTGAACATCCTAATACCATGTTTTTCAGCCTTTGTGTTACTATGATCAAACTACCTGAGAAAAAAACTTAGAGGAGGAAAAGTTTGTGTGGAGCTCATAGTTCCAGGTCTCATTTCGTGGATGATCAACTCCATTTTTTGGGGTCCAACATGAGGCAACAGATCATGGCAAAGAACCCAATGGAAGCTCAGCTTATGGTGTAAATCAGGAAGTAGAGGCTGGGGAGGCAAAAGAGTCAAAAGAAGGATTCTTCCATGGCGTGCCACCAGGGACCCACTTCCTTAGCTGTGCCTCCCTCACCTGACGTTGTCACCCAGTCAGTCCATTCAAAGTAGGATGGCTGGTTAGGTTATACTTCTCAGAATTCAATCACTTTATCCTTCAAAATTCCTGCATCAACAGGAGCTATAGTGCAGGAAACCTCATATGCAAACCATAACATTCTCTCCCTGGTCCCCAAAGGTTCATATCTATATCATGATGTAAAATACATTTAGTTTATCTTTAAGAGTCTCATAGTCTCAACAGTTTTAGCATTGCCAGAAAGTCCAATCCAAGTCTAAAGTCTCCTCTGAAACTGAAAGCAAACTCTTGGCTGCAAGTGTCTGTAAAAACCAATAACAGATTCCATATATCCAATACATAATGGTACAGAATAAATATTTTCATTCCAAAAGGGAGGAAGACGGGCATAGGAAGAAGTAATGGTGCCAAAGCAAAACCAAAACCTGGCTGGGCAAACAGGTACCATTTGTCTTGTTATTCTGCAAACAGCATCTAGGACACATGCTGTAAGATGCTATTTCCGCAGACCTTGAGCAACTCTGCCTCTTTGACCTGGTCAGTTATAGCATGCACAGATTTTCTCTTAGCATGATTTTTTCTGCAGCCAGCATATTTTCTTGTCAGATAGTACACATTACTGACATCTTTCAGTTCTTGGAATCTCCCTTCTAGCTTTGGCTTCATCTACATAGCTTCATGCATCACCCACTTAGGGATTCTGACACTGATACACTTTGCTTGGCCTCAGAGGCCTTTCTTTGACATCTCCATGGAGGCCTTCATAACTCCTTAACTTTAGCATCCTGTATTACTGTAGAACCAACATCCAATGGATGATGCCAAGGTCTGTCACCAGTTTGTACAATACTTGGACCCTCTGGAATCAAAGCTGTAGCAGCCTCTGAGTGCTTGCATGACTCACCATGGTAAAACAACTTTTTGGGCCACCTCGTGATCTCAAAGGATTTTTCCCTTCTACATCTTGGAGTCCATGGTGGGTGTGTTCTTGTAAATTCCTGATATACCTTTAAGCCATCTTTCCCATTATCTCTGTGCAAAGTACTGAGCATTTCTTTAGGGGCTGTCTTCTTTTCGGCAAGCACATCTTCCTTTACCCCAACTTTACATGCAGTTTTCTTGCCAAAGTTCAAGATTTTACAATCACTTAATTCTGTTTTATGCTCCTAGTTCTCACACTAAAACTGGATAACCACCATAAGCAATATCCATGTCAGAGATTAAATGCTGTTCTGCCTTGACATTCCTCTGCCAGATTAATTAGTACATTAATTTTTTTATTATTATTATTATCTTTTAATTTAGCTTTTAATTTTTTATAGACTGCATTTTGATTCATTTTACACAAATGGGGTACATCATTTTGTTTCTATGGTTGTACAAATGTAGATTCATACCATTCACGTAATCATACATGTACATAGGGCAATGATGTCTGATATCACTTTTAAATTTAGTCTCACACAAAGTCTCAGGACATGGGCAAAATGTAGCCAACTTCTTGGCCAGTATATAACTTGAGAGACCTTTAGTCCAATTCCCAGTGGAGTCCTCATTTCCCTCTGCAAGCTCATGAACACAGTTCCCATTCTCTTGTCATTCTGGTATTTTTGAGTTCCCACTAGAATCTCTTATTAAGCTCTGCTTAGTATATTTATAGGGTGATAGGAAGAAATATAGTCCCTTTCTGAGTTGCCATTTTCAAGAGAAAAAATTATATTATGGAAGTAGATGATAAACATTGTTGTATAGGTAGCCATCACTTCTACATGACAAGATTTTTTAAAGTCATATTTCTCTATGAAGTTTTCCAATGCTCTTTCTGGAGAGTGAGGATAGGGAAGGTAGAATTTTGACAGCCAACTTAGAGAAGAAGGTGGTTGGGGAAGAGCTTCAGTATCTAGAATGTATATGTTGACTTACATCTCATTTTTAGAGTATCTACTCCCATCCTCCAGTGTGTCAACTATTTTACCTGTTTTAGATAATAAGCCTTCAGTTTCTGCTGAAGTACAGGAGGAGAATTTGTGTACAAACCTGGGATAAGGTCTTTGTAAGTGTAGTAAACCATTTTTATTAATTTTGCCACTTCTCTCCCACTTTATCACAGTTAACTTAGAGTCTAGTTTTCTTAGATTTGACTGTTCTCAAAAATAAACCCTTTTTTTTTCTTTGTTTCTTCTGCTACCCACTTTAATAAAAAAAGAAAGAAAGAAAGAAAGAAAGAAAGAAAGAAAGAAAAGAAAAGAAAAGAAAAAGAACAGCTATAGTGGTTGTAAGATTTGGGGATCAAATTTACCATTTCTAATTAGAAGTCCAAGGGCATAATATTTTGGAAAATAACAAACTAATTCTTTTTTATCTCTGAAAATTGTTTTCCAAGCTTTATTATAGCCATTATACCATTTGGCCTCTATGAAAAAGATAATCAAAGGGCACCATCCTATGAAGGAAGAAGATATGATATAAAATGATATCTCTATTGTGTCAGTCTCAAGGGAGGTTTTCTTTAAATGTCCCACTAGATAGTTTTGGTGGTGCCGATTGTGGGACAAGGGTAGAAGATACTATCTAGAGCCATAGAGAATAACTAGACATGGATTGAAAAAATATATATTATCTTCTTTGAATGCTTCATAGATTTATGACAGAACAGCACAGAGGACAAGAAAACAAAGACTAGAGGTAATCTAGTTATCCATCTTGACCACACAGTTTACAGAAAATACAGAGATTCCCCTATACCCTGGTAGAAAATGCAGTGATATTGAAAAGATTGGTTTTCTAATAGATCCTCCAGCTAGAATTAAGAGGCTACAGAGCACAAGAATATTGTGCCTGGTTAAAAAAAAAATGTGGTCAGATACATGGACCACAACTTTGGGAACTGACATAATTTTGCAGCAGGCCTAGTAGGATCAGATCCCCTACCTCAGTAGACCCTACATAGGGTCTAGACAAAGCAACATTCAAAGCACAGATCATCAAGGTGAAAATTTCTCATTTGATCTCTATGTCTATCTTTCCTTCATCATTTTGGAAAAGAGTATTTAATGTAAAGCCTTCATTACTCAAAATATATTGTTTACTAGTTTTCTATGGCACTCAAACAAATTAACATATATTTAGTAGTTTACAGTAACAAATTTATCATCTTAAATTTATTGAGATTGAACATCAAAAATTGGTACCATCAGGCTAAATTTAAGGCATTGGAAGAACTGTGTTCCTTTCTGGAGACTCTAGGAGAGGATCCCTTTCCTTTTCTTTTCCATCTTCTAAACACTGCTTTCCTGTCTTTGCTTATGGTGTTCTTTCTGCATGTTAAAAGCCAACAATATTCCATCTCTCTTATCCTCTTCTGTAGTCACATCTTCCTGAAACTCCCTTGCTGCTTCCTTTCTCCACTTTTAAAAACACAAGCAATTACTTTGAGCACAGATAATATAGGATTATCTCATAATTTTAATATCAACTGATTAGCAACCTTAATTCCTTCAGGATCCTTAGTTCCCCTTTGCCATAGGTAATGTAACATAGGTTTCTGGGGGTAAGGATGAGGACAATTTTGGAGCACTATTATTCTGTCTACCACAGAGGGAATAACTCAAAAGACAGTGTTGAAACCAAAAGTAATGAGATAAATATGCTGGCAAATTTAAATTCCCCTTTTGATCCCTAATTACAACTGGAAAAAGACTTACAAAGAAAATTATATCACGTTTAGAAAATAAGAAGCCATGTGTCCTTTGCACTTCTGTGCTGTTTGTGTGAATAATTTTTCCTTTGTTGCATGCAGATTATGAGAAGCAATATGACAACATTCCTATTAATCACGGATTTAGTAACAACTGCTTAATATAATTCTGGACATATCCCTTATCTTGAGTAGAACATTTCTTTTCAATTCTTTCTGAATTTTAAAAACATTTTTTTTTCTTAAATGAAATTCATTCCTCAAACACATGAGATAATTTTAGATGCTTGGTGGCAATTTTTCAGTTGAAGGGCTTCTATTCTTCTTTCCAAGTTTTCTGCTTCTCCTTGTATATAGGAGAATAAATAATAGTGATTAGAGACTATCATGTTCACTGTTGCTGAAAACTGTGGCTTTTTTTTTCTAATAGAGTATTTCTCTTTGGCTATTCAATTTGTTACAAAATCCTCCTTTTTCATTTGAATATTTAGATCTCATGATTTTTATACTTACGAAGTATGCCTTTAATAAGCAATCCTAATTAAAATAGCTAGGAATTTTGAAAGAAAAACCAGTCTCTAAAACTGAAGTGTATTGTGTTTTTTTCACAGGGGAAACACTGCTAACCTTTTTGAGTTCAGTATAAAAAGAATCAACCATAGCTATGCACTGAAAAGAATCTTTTGGAAACAATGTGGATGGAATGAACTACCAGCAGCACCTTTTAAAATGTGATGCTTCTTATATCCCATAAAGATGATCATTATTAAAGAGCTCAAGAGTTACACATTTGGGAATTTAAAACATAGACTTTGAAACTTTTAAGCTGTGAATTTGTGGGCACAAAAGCTGCCAAATATTGAGAGCCATATGATGATGAACTGCATCTTGTTTTATCTTCTGAATGCTTGTCATTGCATTGCATAGACAGAGATATAAACAGTGGTTTCTTGATGTTAATTACACTATGAATATTTTCTATCCTTTTAAAATTGTATTTGTTAAAAGAATGACTCATTCAGGAGACTGACAAGTTGCTTTTCAATTTATTGGTTTTGCATCTCTTTCCAAGTTGGCTCTTCTTATAGAATGCATTGTATTATTTATAAAGTTAACATGATTGGCTGCTTTTCACACTTTTACAGCCAATTTGTGCTGACTTGACTCTTTGGGTGAGATCATCGTGATTATAAATCTAAGGTTATGCTTTTGATCTTGGTAAAGAAGTTTGCTTTCCTGCATCCTGGGAGCACAGATGGCACTTATATTCTCCATACACTTATCTCATAAATGCATGTCTTTGATCTTATGGGGGGAGGTCATCAATTCCTTATCTATAGTAAAGCTCAACCAATTAGGAATACCCTGACAGCAGCAGGTCAGACTGTATTTTAATAAAGGATGGCAGGATGATGGGTGAAAATGTGCAAACTAGTTACTAATTTTCTTTGGATGTCATGTCTGAAATTAGTGGTTTTGTATGTCTACAGGTTAGGTCTAAATCCTCTAGTAAAATGGCTCCAAATAAGATTTCATCATGAAATTATTTCAGATTTGAGTTGTGTATTAAAATCTCACACTTGCAATTTGAGTTTGGAATAGTTGCAATTTGATAGGAATAGTAAATCCTATTAATGGAATACTATTAAGAAACACGATATCGTTTTCAAAAGCATCTCATAACTCAACCAACGACAGAATATTTCCAAGTTGGAAGACTAACTTGTCTGGTTTAATGAATTATAGGAATTAAGAAGGCCTCCCTTATTTTTTTGTTTATAAATACCTCTTTGCTTAAGCAGGTCAGACATGAACCATCCATTAACCTTGTTTATAAAAATATATCTAGTAAAATTTTTAGTCTATCAGTAAAATTTCCAAGCACATTCTATGTGTTTGTGGAATGCAAATCTATGTAACATGAGGGTTTGATCTCTATTTTTACTTAGCAAACAGACCACTAGCAACTCATTATGACTTATTTTATTTTTTCTAAGCTTTTATGAAGCAATGTCAGATCAAATAATTGAGATGACTGATAGAAGGGTTGCACATTCTTCTGGAGGATAAAAAGGTTAGTCAACTGTATATATGCATAGTTGTGTGTGTATGTGTGTGTGTGTGTGTGTGTGTGTGTGTGTGTGAGACAGAGAGAGAGAGAGAGAGAGAGAGAGAGAGAGAGAGAGAGAGAGAGAGAGAGAGAGAAAGTGAGAGAGAGAGAATGCATGAAGGAGGAGAGAGAAGGCTGAATTTATATATTGTAATTTGATCACTAGTAAATTTTCAAGATTTTATCAAAAATTCAGAAATCCTACACAGGAAAATCATCAAAGAGTAAGGCACATAAGTTACTTGAGTTTTCCTTTTGTCTGAACATTATTTGTAATCACATAGAGAAAAAATATCTTACATTATTTATCAAGTAACTAATTTATATCTTTGAGTTCAGGTGTTTTATCAATTCAGCAATAAATATGTAGTATTTTCTTATATTATTTGTGTTTTTTATGATTGAGCCTTGGGATCCCTTAGTCTAGTTAGGAATTATCTCCCCCATCCCTTCTTTCAGTACTTAATTTTGGAAAGCATAGACAGAAGAGCTGTGCTTTTAAAAAGTGCTTACAGAATTTATAATCAACTTGAATGCATTTCCTGAAGGAAAATTTCTGAAGTAATTTAATAGAGGACTATGAAACATATGTTGATGAAAAAATATTAGAATTTTCTCTCTGATATGAGTATATTGCATGTTATATACATGATCTGTATGGATATAACTGAGTTTCTCTTTCTCCTAACATGCCTATTGTAAGCATGAATTTCATTCCTGATTAGAGAATCATGAGATAAAAACCAAAATACACCAATAAATACAGGTAAACATTGGTGAAATTCTACCTTAGGAAATAATTGATTCTTCACAGTTAGCATTTTGGTTTGGAATAAGAAATATGAAAATTGTAAAATAATGAGAAAATATAGAGCCTCCAAGCACATCCCATTTTTATGATATTCTAAGTAGTCATAAAACAAATGCAATTTTACCTTCAAAGATCCGAGCCGGAAGTCTCCATTTCAAAATGCTTATTTCTTTACAGTGTGGATGAAATGGCCATGAACAAAACAAATTAGTTTTACTTTCTGAGTTCATTATACTTACATATGTTTTAGTAGGTTGCCCACCCATATCCTTTATTATACAATGAGGTATCCCCAAATGAAACCCCCAAACATCTCTTCCTGGTCATGATATGCTGCCATTCTTCCCCTAGAAATTAATACATCTGTATGCTGGATCATGCCTTTTCATCTCCTGCTGCAGAATCAGTGGTCATAACAGCTATTCTGTTCATGAATATGTAAATGCAACATGCATAAAATAAAAAAAATAGCAGGCAGCTACACCACTGAGCCCAACTCTGTTTATCTAATATATATATATAACAAGAAAAAATTTAATTTTTGAGCATTTTGAATAAGTGTTGCAAGGCATGCCATAATTATGTAACATGAAAATACATAAATGAGGCATATGCAGATGCTCATGATAGTTGGATTGCAAATAAATCCGCATCTGAGCATGGTTAAAGTGATGCGTGCAGATTCACTTATTTCTTCACTGATGTCTAGTGATACGGGAAACATGCCTTAGGTCCTTAATAACCTTTTATTTGCTGACTAAGTTCCACCCCCTTAGCTCACCCCAATAAATGTCTAGAATAATATTTAAATTAAACACGCACACACACATATACACACATAGTTTTTTCTTTTGAAGGAGAAAAATGATGACTACATCCACTGAAGTGTTCTGGAGGAAGCATTAAGCTCTGGGAAGGAAATAATTGGTGGATTTTATTATTGAAATAAGCAAGCATGTTCATGCATATTTTTACGGCATGCATGCCTATGCGCCACTCTGTGCAAACAGTGCTATTGCAGCTTGTGCGCGGTAATTAGGTTGATGTAATTATGGTGAAATAAAGGCAGCCGCACTGATAATTTCACAGTGAATATTAAAGACATATGTGCCTTCCAGTATACAATAAATGAACCTGAACTGCTGTTAGGGTCTAGGAGGACAGTGTGGCCAATGCACCTATTGTGTCCCTGCTGCAGAAAGAAGCCTGCCGATTGGCCACTGTCTGCAGCACATAGCACTGGCTGGTTATAAAGGACTTGTCTAGGGGAGAGCCTGTAGGTACTCCATTGTCTGGTAAAGTTCATATGACTGCATTCTTTTTTGCAAGGGGGGGTGGAGGGAGAGCGGGGAAGAAGGGGGTGTCAGCTCAACTGTAAAAGCTGCACAGATTTTTTTTCTTTCTCTCTTTCTGCCTCTCCATAGATTGTTTCTGTTTCATGCCCTGTCTCATTTTGCATAGCTAAAAAAGAATGCTAATTAAGATCCCATGTCTTAACCTGAAAATAATGATTCGGCTGTAATTAGAAATCTGGTGAGAGTTTAAAATTCTGGTAGGGGACCAAAAACATCAGTTTCGGTGCTTAGGAGGAAACTGAAGAATTATTTTTTCTGTAATCAAGGTAAACATGGGAAAGGGGGATTCCCCCCTATCTTTTTAACCAATTTTAACTAGTGGTATTCTACTACAGATGAGAAGATACTGTATTTCAAAAACTATTTTAACCATCAAATTGAAAGAACACAAATCAGTTGCAATAGAAGCCTTCTTAATCCTCCTTAGGATGCAATTCAGATGAAAGAACTGCTTTTTTTATTTTTCTTTTTGTATGTGTGTGTTATAGATGGATCTGAGAACGCTGTCTGGGCTTGGTGCCAAGGGCTGGTATTTCACAGCAGCGACCGCCTCACAGACGAGCTGTGGGAAGCAGGAGGGAGACTCTCTCTTAGGGTGCCACTACTATGGAGACACAGCTGGGCTGAACAAGATTTGCTTCAAACGACAACAAGAGAGACAGAAAGTATCTGGTTCAACCGCTGCCCAAGCAGGCAGGCACCAGAAGAGCTAGCAGCCAATCCGGCCATGCTCGAAGCCAGCTCTGCAGCTCAGCCAATCAGTGACATCACTGGTGAGAAACTCATTTACATCATGCAGTAATGAACTTTGTTTAACATAGCCTTCCCCCTTTCCTGTTACCCCCCCCATATTAGGTACTTCCATTAATTATTCTGCTGGCATAATTTAAACCGCTATGCAAAAATGTGGCTTCGTCTCTCTGATAGCTTTTACTTTTCTCTCCCCCCACCCCCATTGGTGTCTGCAGCCACTGGAAGTGAATCGGGGTACAATTTTATTTTGTTTTGACCTTGCAAAATTATTTCTCTTTTTTTTTTTTTTTTCAAAAAAAAATCTTAGATAAAATTTAACCTGTGTTTATTTTATTTGATCCCCCTATTTCTGAATACATGCTTTTTCCAAGTTGGAATTTAGAACTGTACGAGGTAATAGAGAATAAGGGGGCACATTGCCATGGAAGTTGCAGTTTTTCCAAACAATCTGCATCTGAGAGCTTCCTTAATGTTTCCAGGTTTTATGTTGCAGTGGCCATTTTACATATAGAGCTTTATCCAAGAAGCGCTTATGTGCATCTGTCACATGGAGGAAAGTTCACTCTTGTTATATTTCATTCTTCGCTGCTCTCAGCCAACATGTCATTTTATTAATGAATAGAACTGAGGTCATTTCTGGACAAATCTCCCCCTTCCCATCTCAGCACAATGCACCTGATTTGCATCCATTTACTAGAAATACTGAACACAAGAACCAGTTTGAAAAGAAGTTGAGGGACCAGCTTACATATTATTTTGGAATATGTTGCAGCAAAGCAGTTTGCTTTTCAGAATGTATAATATTTAACATCTGCCTTAGCATTTCTATAAAAATGCCTGATCTCCATTCATAATGTAATACTCTTAGCAAATTTATGGAATTGTTATATAACCAAAGTAGACCACATGAAATAATAGTCACGGTTGAGTTCATTTATCTACACAAAAACCTCTGGAAACGCAATTTTTCTTGTACATTTGTACTTAGTTTGTCAGGGATAAAGTCATTTGTTCTATAGATAACTTAAAGAGACTGGAACATGTGGCATGTGAAGATTTCAGGTCGCTTTTTAAAATCCCAAAGAGTGAAACTGGGTCATACTTCGTGCGCTTTCTGTTAAGTCATATCTTTATTGCATTATTGGCATTAAAGGGATACCTTTTTCTAGCAGAGAAGGTAAAGTTTCATTGTCTATTTTTTTTAAAAGAATGCTTTGAATATAATTGTTCAAAGACCTGGAATACTAAAAACACGGACGAGGGTTTCATAACAGTGCATGATTGGTTTAAGAAGCTTAAAGAGTACAATGATAGGCATAGCCACTTTTTTTTTTTTTTTTTTTTATTGTAAACAGGGATAGGCATAGCCACTTTTTAAAGCATATGAAGGATTTAGATGAGAAACCACGGCCCTTTTAATTCATGAGGCATTCCATCATCCCATCATCAGTATTCAGGGGGCGACTATCCTGAATCAGTCACGAGCTCCCCTGCTGCAGATCCTGTAATTTGAATCATGTGTAATAATATATTATCCTACTGGGGGCCTTCTTTCAGTAGGAGAATGGTTTATACATTCTGGTATAAGAGAACTTTTGGCTTCTAGCTGACTCGCAGCCATTACTCACATAGGCAATCACGATCGTCTTCCTTAAGGAATAACATCTGCACAACCTCCTGAGCCAAAATTCTGCCACCTCCCCCACGTTATGAATTACGACTTCTTAGAATTGGGAACACTTGACAAACTGAAGTAGAAAAATGGAAGGTTTAAAGGAATGGATCAAAATTTTATTGAGCATGCCATGTGGCGACACTGCAAACTCCCATTCCTTTGAAATGATGGAGAATGGGGAGGAAAGGGGATCAAAAATACACCTTGACATGTTTGTTTATTTTTAGACACAGCTGGGATGTAATGTGTTTTATGAAGACATGGCTGCCTCTGCTTGCCTGAAGTCCTAGCTAGGTCCTGTAAAGGGTGTGGCAACATGGAGGGATAAATAGGGGGTGGAGATCGCTGTGAAGGCAGAGGAATTATCCCACCTCTGGAAGGAGGCAATGGGATGTGCAGCAGAAGCCATTCTGACTCAGGAGTTAATTCCAGTAATGGCTCTGTTTCTTTCTCTCATTATTAACCTTAGTTAGATCACTCAGTCTGATCTGTTTTTCCTTACCTGCAAAATTTACTTACACTGTCAGAACTGACATATTCTCTGTATAGAATACCCTCCCCTTTTTTAACAGCTGAAATCCTTCAAGGACAAGGATAAATGTTCCCACCTCTGTGAAATCTTTCCAAATCGTCTTGGCCCACATCGCTCACTTCTCCACTGTTCTCTCTGCACCTCCATTATTGCATAGGTGGCAGCCAGTATTACTGTAGGGCCCCATGTGGGCATTATTTTTGCCACTACACTGAAATCCCCTTGGAGACAGAGATCACATTGAATTCATCCCCCTTCTTCAGCTCTTAGAATCACGAATTATGCTGCAAAATTTTAAATCCGTATTTTAATTACTGAGTTGTAAGAATTTTGCAAATTGTAGAGAAAGGGTTATGCAAATTCCACCGATTGTATTATGTTGTCAACTATTACCACCGAGTGCCAGTTGATGTCAGCTTTCCCTTATCAATGCTATGCCTTTCATTTCAATAGTCCTTCATAATAAAGCTCAGAATATAAATGATCATTGCTTTTTTTTTTTTTTAATAAACTGTTGTAGGAAAATGTGAATCATTTCATTTTTCAAATATTGAATTAAACTTAGTTTGGTGTTTTAGAACTTAAATGAAAGTCATGTAGGTTAACTGCAAAGCAACCATAATAAGCAAACTGTAGTATCCAGCTCTACTGTTAATGATATGGAAGAATTCATTATTTGGAAGAGTTAAGCAATTAATGTTGGATTTTGAAATGTTCTACAAAACATAATAAATCAGAATATATGTAATTGAGTTTTATTCTTAGTGTTCTGATTGACACATGTATTTTAATCTGTAAACCAGAATAATAATCTTTTAAGAGTACATTTTTAGATATTTTAAATATAACCTGATACCATAATGACAACATATGGTTGATTTTATGTTACTTATCTACTTAAGTTTACTTTTGGCTACTGCTTCTATGTTGAGACTAATTTCTTGGCAAACAGTGATAGTCTTGTTAATAAGCTTTCAAATTGTTTTTAGATATCAAGAATTCTATATCAAACTGTTTATCCCTATGTGTTATGAGAAGTAAATGAAATAACTAGAAAACATATACGTCCTTACTATTATATCTAGAAGAATAGAAATTTTAGAGTTGTAAAACAGATAAAATTTATGTTTGACCAGTCTTAGATAAGAAAAGTATGTTGCCCAACATACATAAGTTCAAGTCCCTGGGATAGCTGAGAGTAGTATCTTAGAATTCACAAAGATCACTGCATTTTGATTCTTCCAAATAATCTTCATCTTTAAAATCAGATGGGATGGTACAATTTTATAGTACTAATATAAACTGCATTCACTTATGTAATCCAGTACTGTATGTGGGCCTTTTCACTTTATAGATGAAAAAAGAAAAGGAGGCTAGATCTAATTGAGGTGTGTTTTTCTCATTATCCTACAATAATACAATAGTTACTAATAAATCATAATTTATATTAATATTCATTAAAATAATCTAGTTTTGATGGAAAAATTGAAAACCTGCTATCTAGATTCACTTTGCAGTGAATCTTATTTGACCAATCTTAAATTACAGTATTGGTTAAATAGATTTAGATGTGGTCAGTTTGACCTTATTTTTTTTTTTCTAAATCTATAAGTGGTGCTGATATCCATACCTTATTGTAAATTCTGCTGAAGTCTCCAGTTATCTTAATGATGAGGTATTTACTTCTACATAAATTTTTAAAAATAAATTCTGAATCTTGTAAATACTAGGAGGTAACTTGTGCTCATTTAGAGACAAATACTTTTCAAGGAAAATAGAAATAATAGGAGGCTTTCCAGCATCTTCTGTATAGAAAATTATATTTAAGAGTTTAGAAAGTGACTGAGTAAATGTGGAACATTTTAAAGAAAAATGTTTCTTTACTTTATGAATGGAAATATGACCGAATGATAATTTTAAGCTTATTAAACTAGTGATAAATGAGATAGAAATAAAGATAGAAATACTACCACACATGTTGGCATTTAAAAAATAATCCCAATCTATGACTCTTCTAATATAATCCCAAAAATAATTTATTACAAAAGTAATTCTTAAATTAGAAGAGTAAGGATAAATATTGGGGCCTTTCCCTATACCACAAAATCTATTAGACAAGGAACGGATTAATTATTTGTGAACTGGTAAAAGAATAGATGACTTTGGACTAATAAAGTTTATATATTTTGGCATATTTTCTATTTAACCCTTAAGATGTGGTCAATATCAAGAGCAGTATCAAATATATTGAGGTGTTTAATGAATATTTCCATGTACTGATAACGTGTCTTATTGTTAGTGACCAGCGACATTGCTCTATACCTGGTTGAAACAAGGAGAGAGAAAAAAGAATATGGATTAATGGCTAAACTGGGAATAAGCTATATGCCACACACCACACCATGTACTATGAAATATTATTTCATCTAATTCTCAGATAAATCTATTGATGTTATTATCACTGTCATTTTACAGATGAGAAAACTGAAGTTCAAAAGATTAGTAACTCTTTAAAGTCACATGACTAATAAGCACCAAAACTGGAATTCAAACCAAGGATTTTGACTTGAAAGTCCATTTTCTTCATCATCATACCCAAATTAAATAATCATAATTAAATAATGGGGTTTTACCTTTGACTATAGGAACAGAAAAAATACTTTGTAATATATAACATATTCATAAATAATTTATCTTGATCATTTTTAAAGATATTATATTTCTACCTTGGTATTTTATACCTCAATTTGAAAGCTATTGACCTCACAATAATATGCAAAATTTTCCTTGCATTTTAGCATTTGTGTAATTCAAATCATTGAAGGTAATGCATACAAATGCAACTTCAAGATAGTGAAGTCCTAGATGAACACAAGGTTATGTTATTATTAAAATATCTTTGTAAATCCAAATTACTAATATTATTAGATAAAATGTTTCATTTCTTCTTTCCTTGGATGTTTACTTATTAACTATATTACTTACTTTAGTAGAAAAGTGATACTCATTGTTTTGGCAATTGCAGAATGTCACTTACCAGTCTCATTAGACCCTGACGAAGCAGACACTTAAGGTGGTGCAGTCCTGGTTGCACAACTCATATCCAGAACTCACTGCATTTCATGGGATGTCAAAAAAGAAGACTCTTGACATTACTGAATATGTGAAAATAAATCCTAAGCCTAATGCTAGAGTATCTAGTTTTTATGTTGTAGTCAGGACTAACGCATAGTCAACAAGTTGTTGATTTTAAGAGCATCAGTTTACTTTTGGGAAAGCAAAGGAGAAGATACAAGGGTGGACAGTTACTTATTTTTTTTGATGAATCTGTGTCCACTTACTTTCCTTAATTTCTTAAATATTTCTTTTTCAAATATGCTATGCATTTAACCATGTGCCAGAAAATATGCACTCATTAAAAATAGTTTTATGAACTCCAGCTTCACTATTTTTATTGATGTTCATTATGTAATCCTCTCTATCAATATATATATATACAATTAAAATGTTTAGTTTTGTTGTGTAATTTATAATCCTGTCTTAAAAAATGTGAAAAAATGATAGTTGTGAACCCTGATTCTCATTTGAGTTTATCCCACTTTATCTGTGGTTCTTTTGTCATCTTGATGCCTGAAACTCAAGACAGTGCTCCTGGAAGTTCTAACAAAGGCAGGATGAAGCAGGGCCACCCTCTGTGTTCAGGAGACATAAGGTCAGTGGATGTGGTGCAAAGACCTCATTAGCAGTTTTCAGGGTCACATTGTGATTTTCTTGGGTCCTTCATCTTTCTCCTTTGCTTAGAACTTGGTAATTTTTTTTCTCCCAGTGTTCTTTTACTTTTATATTACTAAAAATTACCTCTTTGTGGGCAAAAGTCAAGGTCAATGGAGCAGTTTCTTTCACTGCTTTCTGAACTTACCAAGAAAGCATATCACTGGTCAAGGATTTAAAGTATATATTTTCAGAATGTTTATTTTTGCACAATGAAAACCATGAAAAATAACATAAAAAACTGTGTCAATTATTGCTGGATAATCACTTAACTCTATGTGGCCTTATGGAAGTTTTAGGATCACACGGTATCTACCAAATGCCTGATTCTGAATCTGGACTCCATTACTTTACATGACATACACAACCTTGGACAAGTTATACAACTTTTCTGTTCCTCAGTTTTCCCATCTTCACAGTAGAAACTACCTTAAAAGATTATAAATATTTGACACATTTTGGCAAAGGGTGATGGTATAAAGAGTTCATATTCTTTATTATTCAAAGTACAGAATGTTTTTGGGTGTCTGGGAAGGGGGAGAGAGAATTTAAGCAAATATTAATGCAGTGTTAGCGCAGACTATAATAGAGATGTATTCATGCTTATATGTATGCTTTTATTTATTAATCTACCTCTTCAACTTTTTCATTTATTTGAATAAAACATTTTTATAATACAGTCATCCATTTTATCCCATAAAACTTTGGTTTTATCTAAAGATTTGTTTTAAAAGACTGTATACTCTTTTAATGATCTGGTATAGTTTTATAGTTATAGTCAACTAATAATATTTAATTCACTGATTCTACTTTTTTCTCTATTACTATTTGGTGATATTAGAAAAAAAAAAACCAGATGTCCCAAGTCATAAGTAAACATTCCTGAAACCACTTATTCTCATTTTTTCAGAGCTCCAGAATAGAGCTAATATTTCAGACCAGGGTAACCTAGAATGACCAGAAAGAAGATAGACCCCCCTCAGCAGTTGGCATCTTGTATAAAAGCTTAACCTATAATTCAAGTGTCTGATATTCAAGAATCAGATACTTGATACAAATGGACTTTCCTATAGCAATCTCCCTTATGTCAGGAAGAAAAAAAATAAATTCTGTTCAGGAAACAGACCTGGCTCAGAACCCTGTGTAACTACTGTAAGCTTCACTTTTTGTATTATAAAATGGAAAATAATAACTCCCAAGAAAGATAATCATGTGGAATAAGAGAACCTGTGGAATAACATTAGGTTTTCTCTTCTGTAGGCTTTGTAAAGCCTGTTCAAATGTGTTTAAATGTCAATGAGAGCAATAGGATTTCAATAAAATGCTAGCCTCTGAGGAGATAAACTCTTGTATTACATGTTCTATAGAATAGAGAATGACAAAATTGCTTTTATTTACATTTCTAATCAAAACTCCCATTAGTTCAACTGGTTTCAGGGGATTGTGAAAGCAAATTAATTCAATCAGATTGCTTTCTTTTCTTAACCAGGTAATGACTGAGACTAAATATATTTGCATTAAAAAAAAATAGGTATGGGAGGTTTTCCCTCTCTCTTATTTCTCTCTCTCTCTCTCTCTTCTCTCTCTCCCTCCTCCCCGCCCCCCCCCCACACACACACATCCACATCTCTACTACTTCTACCTCTAGCTCTATCTCAGAGTCAGACACATTTGAGTAGAGGAGAGAATCACAAGGATTTCTAATTTTGTTGAGGCGAAGGGATGTTCAAAGGTGTACAGTTTTTTAGATCTATAGTAACAATACAACTAATTGTGGTATTATTAGGGAAAAGAAATAATACACAATACCTTCATATCTAAACTTCTGTGTACTGATTTTGTTTTATGATTTTGTCTCATCTATTAAGATTGGCATTACTTATTTCAAGCCCTATTCATGCTTTTTTGTAGTGTCAATAATGAAAATGGTGATTAAAGAATTTTGTCAAAATGTCTTGTAGGTATAGTGATTGGTTGAACCAGGCATATAAGCAAAGCAAAAAAAGTACACATTCTGTTCGTTGTCTTATAGTAATGTGATTTTTTATTAATTCCTGGTCCCTTTTTTATTAAACAACTTTGACTAATATCCTATTAAATATCACCAGAGATGGTTTTGGCTATCACTGATGTGCATTAGAAAATATTTAGTTTTTTATTCTTAAAAGTTATTCATTTTGCAGTGGAGTTGGGTTTTCTATTACCCTTATATCATGATGGTTTCAAATTCTTTAAAAATTTCATTAAGTTTATTTCAATTATTTTTTACTTCTGTTATTTCATTTTCTAGAAGGGTTCCCCCCCCCTGCATTGTAAAAATATATTCTTTCTTTATGAAGACTTGAGCATATTGACTATTTGAGAGACCATAGATCATTTTTCCCCAGGGACATTTCTAGTGTTTTCCTGATGGACATTTCTGATTGTTCCCTCTTTTATTTTCAATAATGACCCATTTTAGATTGTAAATTATGTGACCACTCTATATTATAAATGTTAATTTCTGAATTTTGTGGTCAAATTATATTTTCAGATGCTCTCATGTATGGTTTTCATGAGCATATTCATATTTTATAGATGTTAACATGAGTTGGTTTTGAAAATATGATTACTATAGTGATAGACAATTTTGCTAATATGTGTTAGACATGCTATGAATAATTGTTGATTTAAACTCTTTCACTTAGGCATCAGATTTCATTAGTACTGATAGGAGGAAAGGGTTCAGCATGCCAATCCATTTAACAAAGACTGTTTGAACACTATGTATGTGGCAATCATTACTGCATGCACTGAAGGACACAGAAGTAAAGCTAATAGACAAAGTACCATGTTGTCTAGAGGTCCTTCACAGAATAATATATATTTTCAGTAATTCCCCATTGTCCTAGGTAATACAAAGTCCCCCAGTAAATCTCTAAAATTGAAGATAGTACCAAACAATAAATATCCTATATTTTCTCTATGCTTGTATCCGTATGATAAAATTTAATTTATAAAGTAGGCATGGTAAGAGAGTAACAATAGTAATAATATAATAGAACAATTATAATAATATACTGTAATGAAATGACCAGCATAATAACTCTTGTGCATTTGAGCCATTATTAAGTAAAATAAGGGTTATTTGCACACAAGCATTATGAAAATGCAACAGTTATCCTGTAATCAAGATGGCTACTAAGTGACTAAGGGGTAGGTAGTGTATACAACGTGGATACACTGAACAAAGACATGATTCACATCTTGGGTAGGATAAAAAGTGTTATTGTATGAGATTTCATTATACTATTCACAATGGAATATACTTTAAAACTTAAGAATTTTTCATTTCTGGAATTTTCCACTTAGTATATTTGAGTCAAAGTTGGTCATATGTAACTGAAACCATGGAAAGTGAAACTTTGGATAATGAGAAACTACTTACTTTATTAAGTTATACTGGTGAGATTTTGTTGTTTTTTGCAAATTGCTCTGATAAAATGAAGGTTTCATTTAATAGCCAGCTTGTTCCTATTAAGATTGCTCCATGGGCTGGGGATATAGTAGAGTGCTTATCTAGCATGCATGAGGCCCTGAGTTTCCTGAGTTCAATCCCCAGGAGTGTGTGTGTGTGTGGCAGTGTGGGGGGTGGGGTGGGAAGGAAAGTGCTCTGCTCCATGATGTAGGTTAACTTTATACCATAAATTAGTTGTGGGTATGTTCCTCTTTGATTTTTATACTTCAGTTTTACTAACAAAGCAGCTCAGGAGACCAAATTTGTAGTAGTTTTGATATCTGCCTGTGTTCTAGCGAACATTTAAATGTACATAAAAAGCTTGCTATGTTGTCATTGAAAATATTTTTCCCTTACTGAGAAGGACAGGTTATTGTCATTTTCTACCAAGATATGTAATTCATTTTTTTAAAATGCATCCTGGAGCTTTTCAAATTACTTCCCTTCTGTTGAAGCACCCTCTCTAGTTATTTGGTTCATCATAAAGGCTATGAATATCTAACATTTTAATGACTTAGGAGCGTAAAAGAAGTAATCAGCAATTTATATACTAAGTCATACTTATTCAGAATGAGAATGATCATACCATAAAATCAGAACTATTTAGAGTTTGAAATAGACTGAAGATAATTATTTAATTCCCTTATTTTTCAAATATGCATAGGAAGATTGGAATAGAATTGATATTTGACTTGTCCAAGTTCACAGAGAAGTTTGTGGCATACTTGGAAAAAGAACCAAGTTTCTTTTTTAATTTAGATTTTTTCTAAAAATCTAATTATACAAGTAATATTTTCTCTATTATTAACTTTAAAAATTCAAAAGTTAAATGAAAATCCTTGGTTATTTTACTCTATTTAAATTACCATGGTTACACAAATTCTATTTAAAAATGCATAGACCTTTTGAATAGTATGAAGGTTGATGAACCATTGTGTATCTTGTTTTTAAACACCAAAGGCAACAATATGGGTAATCACATGAAGGTTGTACATTTGAGTTGATAACAAGGAAAAAAGATATTTATAATGTAGATATGGAAACTAACTGAACTTTTAATTAAAAATTTATACATTATATTGCATAATATAGGGAAAATGTGTATTAAATACTATTAAGTGTCATCTAATAAAAATATGTGTGTTGTGATAAATTCAAGTAAGGCATATCAAAGTGACAGATACCTTTCCTTGCTCCTGGGGAGTGACATCTACTCTCTCCATGTCCCATTCATGATTCTTTCTCCTGTATCACCATTTCTCTTTCAACTAGCTTTTTTCTCCTTGCACTCAAAAATGACAACTCAAAAACACAAAACAATAACAGTTGTGTCCCCTGCTTCCTGTTAAATCTCTTACCCATCCTGTTGCTGAACAGGAGGTCAGGAGAGCTTAGCAAACTACTTGGCACAAGTAGTATAACTTCTCTGCTTCCTGGCAGAGCTGATGTGGTATGTTTTAGAAACCATAAAATGATGTTAAAAAGGGGTAGTTCTTTTTTTTAAGTGCCATGGGATGTCTTTTTCACCTGTAAAATTAAATAAATTTAAGGGAAAAAAGAGGAAATTCCCTTCACAAGTTACTTTTTATTATGATTTTTAGGGAGCTCTAGACTAACACTCATGTGTGTTTGACATAATATATTTACCATTTGGTGTTAGGAACTTGGTTCCACATATTTATTTTGAGATTCTGTCCCTAGCTGGGTTCTAATGGTACAAGGGAGATAGGGTCAGGTTAGTTTCAATAATACTAAGGAAATAATCTTTTTTTTTTTTTTTTTTTTTTTTTTTAAGTAAAATAAGGCCTTTGTGTTATTGAACAAAGAATACCGGAATTGAAGTCTGTTTGTTACCCCAAAAGTATTTCAGTGAGAACAGGAATCAGAAGATATCAATTCCACTTCTGACCGAGCCACTAGGTATTTGTGTGACATTGGAAGACCATCATTTGTTGACTTTTCCTTTTGTATTGTGATGGGCATGAGATCAGAGTAGGTCTTTTAACATTTCCCCCCCTTTTCAGAAGTAGACTCCTTTCTTAAAATTAAATCAATTCCAAAGTTCAAACTCTAAAACAGACAAAAGTACAACTGCTCTGATTGGATTTGGGGGTGGAGAGGGACCTCAAAGCGCTGTGCACTTCAGTTGGGGACCTCAGATGTTTCACTGTCAGACCCAGGACTCCATGAGACCAAAACCATTGGAGGAGGTAAATGTTTAGTTTCCTTAAATGAAAATTAGATTATTTGTTGTTTTTCTTTTCTTTTTTCTTTTTTTGTGGTAAGCAGCTAATCAATAAGTAGAAATTATACTTCCACTAGATGGCAGTAGATCAAATCTTTGTTTCAGTAGTTTTGATCTTGACAATCTTCAGTCCAATATTTCAGCCCAAATTTAGACTACTTACACAAATTCAAAGAATTTTATTTTATTATGTTATACTTTAAAATTCTTTCACAGCATTTCCTTTTATTTTATTTTACTTGTCCTGTTTTCAAGATATTCTTGAACCATTAGTTCAATCTTTATGATGCCTGGTAAAATATTACTTGTACTGGTTGTGGAAATTTCTTAAAATTGCATGATATTCAAGTGGAAATATCTATATGAGTTTCTATATTTGTTAGTAATACACTCCTGATTTTCTAGCTTTATTGTTAAGCTGATCTTTAACTCAAAGGTATCAATGACCTGGTTGCTCATCTTTTCTATCTCATAACACCTAGTCTCTTCCATGGCAGTGAAATTTCCATGACAATGGTACTTTGCATTAGATATACTAATAACTTTGCAGGGAGGAGGTGCTTTCAAGTTATGTCATGTGATAAGCATTTATGATAAGGAGAACTAGGGAAATGAAATATCATAGGAAGCTCTCTGTGCTCCTATGTTTGAAGGTAGGGAATTTCATGGAAGGAACAGAACACATGGAGGGATTCCTAAACTCAACAGTAGCTTCATCCTAACAGTGATCCCCTTGGAAATTGCTCCTGTTCCTCTTTTTGGGGTGAACCATTTATTCTATTCCCAGGAGAGAACTAATTGTGTCAACTTGTCATCGTCTTACATAGATCATCCTTTATAAGTAGACTCTTAAGTCCCCTTCAAGCTGATTTGATTCTATTGAGGACAACTTATACATTGAATAGTTCATGTAAAACATTTCCTAGTTATGCTGGTTTTCCAGATGAAATTAGTAATAGCTTCCCATTTTGCTCTCAGTACACAACTACCTGAACACATAGTCATCTTTACCTAGAGGGATAATTCCTGCTCTTCAGGTCAGAGTCACAAGGCAGAAAATGTGGTTAATGTAACCATAACTGCCCCAGGTGACTTTCTTATGAAGAAGCTGTGGGACAGGCATTTAGAATTTTTGGACTGCCAATTATGTAGACCTTAAAATAAAAGATACTTTGAAGAGAAGGCTAACTTTAAATTCAAGTTTCTACTTCATTAGGTCAATTTTATCCACTAGATACAATCTTTTTCTAGTGCATTGTGGAATAGAGAATATAATTTTGATTATTGAGATTAGTGTAAAGTTAGAAAGGAATGTAAGTGGCTTATCTGTATTACATTATAAATATCAGAGAAAATTTCAAAATTAGAAGTCCAAAGATGATTATTTCATAATATGTTAAGCATAAATAGTACTGCAAGTTTTTAAATTATCACATTATTAAAAAATTCAGTGTCACTAAATGTATGGGAAGTAGTTATCTTTTCATCTAAGTCATTACCTCAAATTTTCTTAAACACATCTTTAGATCTTTAAGTACATTTTCTCATACATTAGTTCCCTATCATTTTAATTTCATACAGCTAATACAGTGAATCATAGATAATAAAGATATTTTTTTCTCCTCAGAAGAGGTTTATAATGAATGAATATTAAGTGACTATTTGAAATGTTCAACCAAAGGAAGAGGATACTTCCTTCAGTTCTTCAACATGTAAAGAATATTTTTCAGAAAGGACTATGATGAGATTTTTACCTCTATCCATGTATAAAAGTAGAAAGAGAGAGTGAAATTATAACTTGAAACATCTTGTTTAAATCAATTTTATGAACCCCGCTGTTATAATGGGCTTCTTAAGTCGCTTATTTCAAGCCTTCTCTCTGGAAATCATTTATTTAACTTATGGTATTTGAGACATCAGCCTTCTGATGTGGAGGATGATGGGCTTTAAATTCTTACAAATGTTACTGTATCACTTTGAGTAAGGCATTGAGGTAGCCATTTGTTAGTTTGAAAACCTCCTAGATCTTTCTGAAAAAATTCATTTCTGGTAACCAAATACCATTTCATTTTTCTCCTGAATACAAAGGAAGAGATTTCTTAGCCCCCAAGCAAGCAGTTAGGTGGCGCCATGTAACTAGTTCTGGCCAATCAAATGTGGTCAGAAGTCAGTCACTTCCTGGACTCTGAGGAGCAAGAGTGCCCACTCTCCTTGTTCTCCTAGCTATAGTCATGAGGGTGCTCTGTAGGGAGATGACAGAGCCCAAGAAGAAAAAATCCTGGATTCCCAAGACACTGCTTGTAAAGTTGCTGTACTGAAGTGAAGGAAGGCTAAGTGGAATATGCTGAAGAGTAAGTGGAGGGGAAATATTTTATGTCATAAGTCACTGAAATTTTAGAATTTCTTTGTTACCATTGTGTAACCTGGTCTTTCTTGACTAACATAGGGAATGTATGAAGTTTGGTTTTATTGTTTAGTTTTATTTTTCTAACTCAGCTTGGTACTTGTCATAGCTGAGATTCTTTCTAACAGGTATAGAGTGAGACAGGTCTTTACTTAAAAATATGAAAGTTATATAATTAGACATATTGTGTTTAATATGACTAAAATATAGGTAATCATTTAGAACCTAATTATTTCACTCACCAAATATGTCAGTACTTATAATATGAAAATGAAAAACCTCTACTATTTTATAGTTTATGGTTTATAGTTTTTGATTTCAAACTCTAACTCTAGAGTTCTAAAATAATTTTAGAGATTTTTTGGTAAAGTAATAGTGTTTTGGATCTAGAAAGATAAATGTTAGGTTTCAAAGGTACATAAGTTCTTTCAACATAAGGAATATAAGTATTTGCCTTACAGACATGGCAATTATACATGCTGATTTGCTTGGGGCAGTCTCAGTTTATGCCTACTGTCTCACTGTCTTACCCCCTTTTACTGAATGATGGTATTTTTGTACTGAATATATGATGGTATATATGGTAATATATGATGGTATATTTTTACTGAGTAGAATGATATTTCTTAATTTGTTCTTTTTGTGTACATAACATTAGTATTCATTTTGACATAATTATAAAAGCATGGAATATATTTTGTTCTAATTCAGTACCTAGTACTACTTCTGTCCATTCCCTTCTCTCTCCTACCACCATTCCCTTCTCTCTACTCTACTAATCTATTTACTTACAGTTTTCTTTTTTAATTAGTGTCTTGTGTGTATACATAATGGTGAGTTTCGTATATGGTATATTCATATATGTACATAGGAAAGTTATGTTGGATTCATTACATTGTCTTTCCTTATCCCATCCCTCCCACCCTTATTTTCCCCTTCATCTACTCCACTGATCTTTCTTCTGCTTTTTTGCCTGCCCCCTCTATTTTGGATTACCTTTTGCATATCAGAGAAAACATGTGACTTTGATTTTGGGGGACTGACTTATTTCACTTAGCATGATAGTCTCTAGTTCCATCCACTTACTGGAAAATGTGAGTTAAAATTACATTGAGATTTCATCTCCAGTCAGAATGGCAATTATCAAGAATTCAAATAACAGTAAATGTTGGTAACGTTATGGGGAAAAAGGTATACTCATATGTTGCTGGTGGAACTGCAAATTGCTGAAACCACCAGAGAAGCAGTATGGAGATTCCTCAAAAAACCAGGAATGGAACAAACTTATGATGCAGCTATCCACTCCTCGGTTTATATCCAAGAGATTTAAAATCAACATACTACAGTGATGCAACCACATCAATGTTTATAGCAGCATAATTCACAAAAGCCAACCTATGGAGCCAACCTAGATGATTGAATACAGAAAAATATATGTAGACAATGAAGTATTACTTACCTATAAAGAAGAATGACATTATGTTGATACCTTATATATCCACAAGGCCAAACTGATTGATGATATTTCAGAAAACATATACATGGTACAGCTAAATTTCTTTTTTTTTCAATTTTGTGAAACATATTACCACATGAATATAACATTATATGAGATGTTAGGTATCTAGACCAGTCCACAAAAGATTCTCAAACCCATAACTGAGCATGGTGATTAGTAAATGTAAAATTTATAGGTTCTTATGGATTGATTCAGCAACCTAATCATCATGTATATAAAATATTGTATCAAATGGTTTCCAGTAAGCAATTTAACAAAGAGCTTTAGAACATAGTTTTTTTTGGTCTGATGGACATAAAAGTGACTTTTGAATGTGACTTTGATTATTAGTAGTATTTTATTTTACTTATTCTTATGCAGAATGTTGAACATAGGTAATAGTATGTCACAGTACCATGTAGCTGTCAACCCTGTGCAAACAAACATGATCCAGTGGCACTTTCTTTCCTATTCATACCTATTTCTAATTCTTTTATTATTTTGAAGTAAATCTAGATAGTGTTTCATTTATCCTTACACATTTCAGCATTCTTTTCAAGTGAGTGGTATTCTATGATAAACAGTTTTATATGGTTTCCATATAATAGTTGCAGAATATATTTAACACATATTTGTCAAAATAGGTCCAGGTTGAAGTTCAACTTGTCAGCATTTAGCCATATTCAATGGACATTCTCTCTTGGACTGATGGTCTCCCCATTTCATATTTATCAGAACAAATTGCCTTTAAATATTCCAAAGGTAAACTCTATATTTCTCTTTAGACAATTTAAAGATATACGTCCACACTCCAATCCAGAGATCAAGGAGCTGCGAGGATGTGTTCTGCAGCTGTCTGCCTTTGAAGTTCTTTACTCTGACGCTTCAGATAACAGCATAACTTAGGTTTCCTGGGAACTGAGCAGTCTGCTCTTCAAAGATGAGGTGAATACCTTAGGTTGACAGGTTGACTTCAAGATAGGTAATTCTAATAAATGGAATTTATGGGGCAATTGTTAGGAGAACTAAAACTGCCTTTGATTGGTCTGTTTATCAAGACTAAGGAGCAACAGCATGTTATAAACAAATTCTATATCCTTTGTGCTAAAACATTCCAGCATAATCTTTTAAAACCTAGTAGAATTTTTATGAAAGAGAAATTATTTCTTTTTTGTTTTGTACTTTCTAATATAATTAAATCATATTTGATTGGTATAAAAATTTATCAAGTATGGAATTGAAAAAAAGGGAAATCTTGGTATACTATTAGAGAAATTTGGAAAATTGCAACATTATATATTGTATGATATATATGTGAGTGCTGTGTGTATATATATATATATATAAATATACATACATGTGGATGATGATAAAATGATTATAATGATAACAATATAATGATATAAATGAATATTAAGATTTAGGACTAATTGGTTTATTGGGGAAGGAGGAGATAGGATTTATCTCGAATGAATCAATAAGGTTTTATTTTATTTATTTATTTATTGGTACGGGGATTGAACATAGGAGTTCTTAACTTCTGAGCCACATCCTGGACCTTTTTATATTTTATTTTGCGACAGGATCTTGCTAAGTTGCTTAGGGCCTCACCAAGTTGCTGAGGCTGGCTTTGAACTCATGATCCTCATATCTCAGTCTCACCAAATGCTGGGATTGGGGTTTTTGTTTTGTTTTGTTTTGTTTTTTAGTTTTTTGGGGGTACTTTTCCCCTTATATCAGTGGTCACAGGAAGCATTCAGTTAATTTAAACATTTTATTTAGATTCCAATTCAGTAGTAAGCAATACATTAATGGGAGTAACCCTGTTTCTTCCATTTAATAGCCATATAACCAAGGCCAAACTTTGATTCTGTAATTAAATAGTAATAGTGAATTGACCTATAAAGGGACTATAATGTTTAAAATGCAATCACTTATGTAAAGAGTTTTAAAATCAATTTTATTGTTTACATGGAATAAAATAATCAATTTTTTAGTGTACAGTTTGCTGCTTTGACAAATACGTATAGCCATGCAAACAATGCCACAATTATAGAGAACATTTCTGCCACATCTAAAAGTTCTCTCAAGTACCTTTGTAGTCAATTCACAGCATTCAACTTCAACTTCTGCAGTTCTCAATTTGCATTCTGTCATTGAATGCAATTTTGAATTTTGAATTTTCTACAACTTCATATAAAGGATTCATACATACATTTGTGTTTGGTTTTTTTTACTCAGCATGAAGCTTTCAAAATTCACCCATATCATTGAGGGTATCAGTAATTTGTTCCTATTTATTGCTGAGTAGTGTTCTGTGTTAAATGGATAAATGACATGTTGATGGACTTTAAGGTTATTTCCAGTTGGGAGCTGTTACAAACAAAGCCTATGTGAATATTCAAGCATACGTCTTTTTTTGTGAATATAGTTTTTATTTATTGTAAGTAAATGAATAGAAATGGTTGCTATGTTGAACTTTAAGCTTTTGGTTAAACTTTGATATCTCTGATAAAACCTTTCAAAGTGCTGTGCCATTTGCAATTGTTCCTACACTGTACCAGTTGCTCCACAACCTCCCCAACACTTGGTACTGTTAGTCAAGTTTTAAAAATTAGCCCTTCTAGTGTGTGTGTAGTGCAGTCTCACTGTGGCTTTAATTTGTTTATTCCCTAAGAACTAATACTTTCAGCATCTTTTCCTGTGCTTATTGTTCACTTGTGTATTTAGAGAGGAATAATGATTTTTATCATAATTTCTTTGGATTATGTTTTAGGAATCCTTTAAGTATATATGATGTAAATCATTAATCTATGTTTACAGGTGTTGATTCTCAGTTTTCAGAATGTCATTATATTTCCTTAACAGTGCTTTTTTTTTTTTTTTTTAAGAACAAAAACTTTTACTCTGATCAAAGGTTTGAGGCCAGTCTGAGCAACTTAGAAGATACTGTCTCAAAATGAAATAAAAAGGAGTAGTGGTAGAGCACTCACCTGGCATGTGTGAGGTTCATTCCCCAGATGCTCAAAACACAAAGTGAAATCAAATCAGTTTTTAATCTCAATGTAGTCCAAATTAATAATTTATATTTTAAAGTTTGTACTTTCTGTGTCCCATCTAAAAATTCTTTGCCTAACCTAATATCACTAAGACCTTTCCTAATATTTTTTTCTACCTGCTATAAAATTTTAACTGTAATAATTAGTTCTATAAACAATTTCAAGTTAATTTTTGTGTGTAATGTTAAGTCAGGGTCAAGGTTTACTTTCTTGTATAAATATATCTATTTGTTCCAGTGCCATTTGTTAACAAGACTGTAATTTCCTTGTTGAAATTACAACTTAAACAATTATTAATTTTTTAGGCACTTTCCTAAAAAAAAATCAGTTGGTAATCTGTTGATGTCCTATTCTGTAGTATTGATTTATTTATATGTTAATCATTAGACCAATACTGAAATGTTCTAATAATCCTGGCTTCATAATAAGTCTTGAAATGAGTAAATTTTCAACATAGTCCCTTTTTTAAAAAATTAAGGCTTATTATAGATTCTAGGCCTGGTTATTTCATTTTGAAATCAACTTGTTGAATTTTAAGATAAATGCCTGCTGAACTTTTCATTGGAATTTTATAAAGCTATAGATATGTATGGAGAAAACTAAAACATACATAGGAAACATACAGTGTTGTATCTTCTAATTCATACACATGATTTCCCTCTTCATTTTCGTAGCTATTCTTTAATTCTACCCAGCTATAGTTTGGAGATTTTCAGTGTAGACATATCATGCATTTTGGTAAGGTAGAACATCTCTAGTTGTTTCATAGTTGTTGATGCCCCTGTAAAAAACATTTTAATTTCAATATTTAGTTGTTTGTTCCTAGTACACAGAAATATAACTGATTTTTGCATTAATTCCTTGAAATCTGTCAATTTACTAAGCTCCCTTAGTTCAAGTTTTTACAGAATTCTTTGAATTTTCTGCATAAATGATGTTGTCAACTGTAAATAAAATCAGTTCCATTGTTTTCCTGTTCAGTATGTATGGCATTTATTTATTTGCCTATTTATCATATTGTTTTAGACTTATTGTACCATGAAGTACTTCCAGTGCATTGTTGAATAAAAGTGGTGAGAATAATGCTTTTTACTTTGCTCCAATCTTAAGAGGAAAACAGATTTTCACAGGAACAATGTTAGCTGCAATGTTTTGGGGGATATTTTTATCAGGTTGAGGGTTTCCTTCCACTTAGAGTTTAAAGGTCGTCTTTATTGTAATTGAGATTTGAATTAATTAAATGTCTTATTTACCATCTGTTAATATAAGTATATTATTTTTTTTTTATTTTTTATATGATAACGTGGTAGAGTACATTATTTTACTGATTACAAAAACAATCTTAACAGTACTGGGATAATATACTATTTCTTTTTATACATTGTCAGATGTTCATATTTTGTTTGGGGTTTTGGTGTCTATGTTCAAGAGACATATTAGTCTGTTCCATATGCTCCTTATGTGGAACAGAACTATATACATATTATAAAACTTATGTTTATTTTCATTTATTTAAATACGTCCTTTTCCTTTTTTGACTTTCATACCAGGTAATTTTGGTCTTATAAAAGCAGGTTGGTGAGCACTCTCCTCTTCTATTTTTGGAAGCACTTGTGTATAATTGGTATTCTTTCTTCCTTAAATGTTTGGTAGATTCACCAATGTCATTTAGCATTCCGCTTTCTTTGTGAAAAAGATTTCAATTATGGTATCAATTTCCTTAATAGCTATAAGATTGTCAAGTTATCCTTCTCTTGTGGAGGGAGCATCCATAATTTATGTCTCTCAAGGAGTTAGTACATTTCATCTAAGATATCAATAAATATATAATTTTTTTATATATACCCTTTTATCATTTTAATGTATGTGGGACCAATATATACATCCATTCTTCCATTATTGGTATTATTTGTGTGTTTCCTCCTCTGATTTGGATCAGTCTAGTTAATGCTTTATTACATTTTTTGCTTTGTTCAGAGATTTTAGATTCATTGATTGGCTATTTTTCTCTCTTGACTTTTGCCTTCAATTTTGGTATCTTCTTCCTTTTAATTACTTTGAGTTTAATTTGTTTCTCTATTTTTGTTTCTTAAAGTAGAAGAGTGAGCCACTGATCACAGGTCTTAATGAATGCTAACAACATTTTCCTTCAAGTGACACTTTTACTGTAACCCATGCATTTTAGGTTCCTTGTTCATCTACCTTAATATATCTAATATCTTCTTATAATTCATGTCTTGAGCTACTTTAATTAAATCTCACATTTCAATATTTTCCAAATATTATTGACTTCAAAATTAATTCTATTGTGATCAGAGAACTTAGTAGGATTTCAATTTTCTTCAATTAATTTAGAATCATCAATTTGTTGTTCAGGTCTTTTACATGCTCTTTGATTTTCTCCCTGCTTTTTCTATTAGTTTCTGAGGAAGAAGTATTCACATCTCCAATTATAATTTTAAATCTGTGTATTTCTCTTTTAATATCTACCTAGCTATCTTTATGTATTTTAAAGCACTAGCATCAGTGTTCCACATTTAGGTTTTTTATGCATGCTGATAAAGTGACCCCTTTTTAATATCAATGACAAAGATTATACATACTCAAAGGGTAAAAATGGTAATTTAAATAGGTATATATCATGTAATGATTACCACAATCAAGTTAGTCAATACATCCATGGCCACTGTACCATATATTAGATGCATTGAACTTGTTCATCTTATGACTTAGAGTTTGTACTCTTTGTGTTTGTATACCTTTTGTAAACTTGATTTTGATATGAATATATGAGTTCTTTTTAAAAAATGTTTGGTATATGTATTTTTATCTTTGTGCTTTTAATCTATATTTCTTCATATTTAAAATATATTTCTTCTAGACATTGTCATACTTGAGTCTACCTTTTCTATTCAATCTGGCAATTTCTGCTTTTTCCACTGCTCTTTCCTGGCTTTTAAGATGTTCGATTTACATGTAATTTTTAGCATAATTGGGTGTATATCTTTGATATTGCCTTTTGCTTTCCTTGTCTCGTCTCTTCTCTATTTCCCTTTCCCTCTTTCCTTCTTTTGATTTTTAAAGAATTCATTTTATTTTCACTCTTCATTTTGCTTCTCTTTTTTTTTTTTTGTGGGTTGCTCTAGAGTTTATAATATACATCTTATCTACAACAGTATACTTTCAAATAGTGGTTATACCACTTTATGTGCATAGTCAAAACCTTTCAACAGTATACTTCTATTTCCAAACTTGCCATCATTTGTGTTATTTGGGGTGAAAATTGTATTTCTCCTTCTACTACAGATATCATAATGTTTTTAAAGTATCTGATTGATTGATTGATTAGGTGCAGGGAATTAAACCCAGGGCCTTGCACATGCTAGGCAAACTCTATACCACTGAGCTACATCCCCAGACTTCAATTAATTTTTATAGACCAAAATTTTTACTATTTACCTATCAGATTTTCACTTCTAGTGCTCTTTATTCCTTTGTAATACCAATTTTTATCCAGTATCATTTTCCTTCCACCTCAAAGTCATTGTGCTAGTCAGATTTTTGTCACTGTGACCAAAATACCTGACACAAACAATTTAGTGTAGGAAAGATTTTTTTTGGCTCATGATTTCATAAGTTTCAGTCCATAGTGGCCAGTTTCATTTACTCTGGGCCTTGGGTAGACAGAAAATCATGGTGGATGTGTGTGACAGAGGAAAGATGCTCAACTTATTGCAGCTAGAAAGAAAAAAGAGAGGAAGGAGCCAGGGACCAGTTATAGTCTCCAAGGGCAATGCCCCCAGTGGCTTACTTTCTCCAACCACACCCCACCTGCCTACAGGTAGTAACCTCCAGTTAGTCCATTTAGCCATCAATGTTAATCCATTGATAAGGTCAGAGCCCTCATGATCCAATCACTTACCCCAAAGCCTCACTTACGGACATGACTTCCTTGGGGAAATACATCTCCAACACAGGAGCCTTTGGAAGATATCCCAGATCCAAACCATACCAGTTTTCTTTGTACTGCTGTTCTGCTAGGGATTGTTTCCATCAGTGTTCTTTTTCTGGGAGTAAAAAATGTCTCAATTTTGTCTTAGTTTTGAATAGATTTTCCACTGGGTGAAAATTATAGGTTGACAGTTTCTTTTTCTCACCTTAAAAAGTTTTCTTCATTATGTTAGCCTTAAATAATTTCTGAAGAGAAGTCTTATAATTCTTATCCTCATTCCTTAGTGAATAACATGTTTTCCCTCCTATTGCTGGTTTTTAAATATTTAAATTTAGCAGTGATTTTCAGCAATTTTATTTTGTTAGGCTTCATTGTGCTTTTGTTTTATTTTACCTTGGATTTGTTGAGCTTCTTGGATCTGTGGTTTTATAACTTTTCGAAAAATTTTGGCCTTTATTTCTTCACACAATTTTTTTTTTTGTCCCATCTATCTCTTCTCCTAGCATTCCAATTACATGTAAAGGCAAACTACATGTTCATTTTGTTCATTTCTTTCCCCAGTCTTCTTCCTCTGGCCATATGACATTTAATATAATTTCTGTAGCTATATCTTTAATTGCACTGATCTTTTATTCTGTATTTTATAATCTGTTGCTAATCTACACTGTGTTTTTCTTTTTAGATGCATTCCTTCCATCTCTAGAAATATCTTTGTGTTTTTTGAATACATTCCATTTATCTTGGTATAGGGCTTTTGTCATTTTTTAATATTCTGCAATATGTTGGATATATTATAGTATCTATTTAGAATTAATTCTCTAAGTGTTAAAATTCCTGTCATTTATGAGCTGGTTTCTATTCCACTTTTTCTGGTCATATTTTCTTCTTTTTTAAAATACCTGACATATTTTTATTGAAGGCCCTGTTATTGTACATGCTGTCATAAAAAAAAAAATTCCATAGATTAGGTGGCTTCAACAGTAGAAATTTCATTTTTCAGATTTCTGGAGGATAGAAGTCTTAGATCCAGGCTTGATTTCTAGTAAGGACTCCTCCTGGCTTGTAGATATCAGCCTTTTTTCTTTGTGCCAACAGGACCACTTCTGGTGCATGTGTGGATATGTGTGTTTATGAAGGGAGGTCAGGGAGAAAGAGAACTTTCTGTCGTCTCCTCCTTTTATGGGGATACCAGTTCAATTAGATTAAGTCCCATCCATGATGTATTTGAACTTAGTCACCTCTATGGGGGCCATATCTCTAAATTTAGTCACTCTGGTGGTTGGTATTTCATCATATGAACTTGGCAGGAGGAATACAACTTAGTTTAGCAGTTGCCAAATATTGTTCTTTTTATTTTACTTGTGGTTGGATTTTGTTATAGTCCTTTAGGTTGACTAAATTTTTATTTTGATACAGTTAGGTTACTTAGAACTGTTGGATTTTACCTGGATATACTTTAATTAAGCTATCTTCTGTATTCTATTCTTAGAACAATATGTCTAATATGTACCCTTGCTAAAGTCATTTTCTTCTGAGGATTTTACCAAATATAGGTATCATGAAGTCTTTTGCTCTCTCTAGTGGGATCACAGCTTATTCCTAGTCCTCTTGAGCTCTCACAGTTGTTCTGCCTGATCCTTTCTGGTGTTTCATTTTTCCAGTCTCAGTTTCTATTCATGCATGTACATATCAATACTCAGTCAAAGACTCAAAGTGGTCCCCTTTTGCTAATCTCCAGTTCTGTCTTTGGGTATAATCCTTCCATAAAATTATAGCCTCTTTCAATTCTTAATTTTTCCCTCTGGCTCTAAAATAAGTCATACTTCCAGGCTCTTTTTGGATTTTCCCTCCCTGCTCTGAGACTTTAAAACCACTGCCATTTAGTAAACTCTAATAAACTTAAGTTCATCTTAAATTTTCCCTTTTTTTCATGCTTTGTTCTCCTATACTCCCTGTATGAAGACTGCATATATCATATATTAGATGGTTTCTAGTCCTTTAATTTGAGAGGATAAATTCACTCTACAGTCTTTGTCAGATGCAAAAGTCCTTGGAGAGTCTGATAAACTGAAGAATACTGTATCTGTGTTATTGTGAGGGTTGCTTTATAATGGGTAAGTCCTGATATACATACTGTATCACTTTATCCTCGTAATTACTTCTTTTCACTTGAGTGTGATGTTTTCGAAAACCTTAAAATTCACATTTTAAAATATTTTCAATTAATTTATTTGCATTACAGTCAGTGACTTTAGTAAAAAATATTAGAACAACCTTTCAAGAATTAAATTGTGTTTTGGTATTCAATGCTGTTATCTTCTAAGGAAGAAAGGAATAGTATTTCCTCATCCCAATCTCATTTTAGGTGGATGTCAGATCTACTTCTTGCTCCCAGAGAAAAGTTAACATTATGTTTTATGTTTTCAAATGGGGGTGGGGGAGACCCAGAACAAATAAGCAAACAAAACAAAGGAATTTTTGGACAGAATGGGCCACCTGGGAGAAAACCACAAACAGATTTCAATTTTGAATTTCTTAATTAAGCTCTATTGCCACAGAATAGGAGTAGGTAAGTCTTCCAGATTTAAAGAATAAAAGTACTACTATTGGGATGAAGAACAGAAATTTCTCTGGGCTGTTGGACAAAAGGTTTTAGGTCCTTGCAAGCAACATTCTAGCTGCAAAAATAGGCATGACAGAGATGGCAGAACAAATATGAGGTTAATAACAAAGATGCCTGACTTTGATGACCTCCAAGGCTCAGCTTAGTACAAAAGTGACAGCTTTTCCTGCCTACAAATGGATCTGGGCCAGGAGCATTGGCAGTGTTGATTATTATGTTTGAGAAAAATGACCCTCCCTATCTTCTCAACCAGATAAGCCTGAGATGCTTACATGAACTTGAATGATCTCAAGGCAGTCAGGGAAAGTCCTAGAGGCGAAATAATTTTGGACTTCATGCAGACTCTGTTCTAGTAAATTTGGAATTTTATTTAAAAAAAAATTGAGAAAAATTATATTACTTATTCTACTGTTATCATAATTCATATTTAGTAAACCGATCTGAATTTTTTAAAACAAAAATATTCCAATTTTTTAGCTGTATTAGCCTTTATAAATACAGAACCAAAGGGATACATGGCTAGATGGATGGATATATAGAGCAGGAAAGAAAGGAATTATGGGAATTTGTTCCTGCAATTATGGAGGCCAAGTCCTGTGATCTGACACCCATGAACTGGAGAATCAGGAAAACCAGTGATGTTGTTCAGTCTTTGTCAGAAAATCTGAGAACCAGGGGAGCTGATGATGCAAATCCTAGTCTGAGGCCAAAGGCCTGAGAAGCAGGAGGACCACTGGAATAAATTTTAGTATATGAAGGCAAGGAAATCAGAGACACTGATGTCTGAGTGCAGGAGATATGGATTGCCAGCCCAGGGGAATTAGAATTAGAATTTGCAGCCCTTCCTTTGCTTTTTCATTCTTCCCAGGCTTTCAAAGGTTTGGATAAAGCCCACCCATATTGTTGAGGGTGGACCTTCTTTAAGCAGTCTGCTGATTCCAATGTTAATCTCTTCCAGAAACACCCTCACGGACACACTCAGAAATTTCATTACCTGCCATCTGGGTGTTTCTTAAGCCAGCCAAGATGACTCATCAAATTAACTACCACATTATCTTTCTTTCTAATAGTGCAGTCTTGATAATTATGAATATGAATAAATAATAGCAATAATAACTGTAATACTACTTATAATAGTTTCTACTATTTACCTATGTACCCTGTTCTCTAGAACTATGTTTATTATTGGACCTCATGTAGTTCTTAAAACAAACTGTGATAAAAGAATGATTTATATTTAGAGATGGAGAAACTGAAACTCAGAAATATAAAGTAAATCCCCCAAAGTCGCACAACTGAACAGAGATAGACCCACAGACTTTCTCTTTGGAATCTAAAGTCTGGTCTACTTGTGAATAAATCAGTCTAATAATTTGTTAGCTCTAAGTATCTGGCTCATGTTGTTTGGTTATATACATTGATTGAAATATTTCTTTGAGTATAAATTACTGTTCATCTGAATTGTTATTGTGATTGTGCTCAGTATTTTTCAAAACGTGACACCTCCCATCTCAAATGCTGAAATCTGATGGTCATCTCAGAGATAAAGAATCAATTTATAACTCTCAAGCCCAATTCTTAGAAAGACTCTTCTTAGAGGCTCTTAATGAGCCTCTTCCTTCCAGTTAGGAAGGCCCAGGTCTTTTCCTTTCCTTGAATTTTCTCTTCAAACGTTTTGGATAAGAAGAAGCTTCGGGCTTTGCCCAGCATTTTCTGGAGTAGTGGTGCTGTCCATCGTGAGGACCCTAACTGTGAAAATAGCAATGGTTAGTCACACTCTGTTTCCCCTCAGCCCCCTTGGGAGCCACACTTTTCACTGTGTGTCTGCCTGTGATGGAGAGGGCAATGGCCAAAGCTATGATGGCTACTTTCTTTACATAGAATGAAGGGATTTATATTTTCCATCTCAATTCAAAATAGGTAATTTCTGACCGAGTTGAAAATGATTCTATTGCTGTGCTTATTCCACAACTAATAATTATCATTGCACCTGCACAAATGATAGGCTTTTCCTGTGGTTGATTTCCATAATAGTCCACCCTATACAGACTTGGAATGTATGATGCTGCAGATTTTACATATGTCTTCCCTTTTTGCTTTCCAATTTTCTTCTTTTCTCCCTCCATCCCTTTCTGAGCAGTGTGTACATGTATAGTGTCCCTAATGTGGTGCTTTCATCTCAATATCCCAAGTTCACCTGGAGTTCATCCACCATAGTTCACCTGGAGCTTCATCCTGGATTCTCGTCTATTGATGTGATATATTATGTTTATTGATTTCCAACGTTGCAAGTGGATGAACCCCACTTGATTGTGGTGCATTATCTTTTTAATATGTTTTTGTATGTGATTTGCCAGAATTTTATTGAGAATTTTTGCATCTGTGTTTATCAGGAATATTGGTCTGAAGTTTTCTTTCCTTTCTGTGTTTTTGTCAAGTTTTGGTATCATAGCAATATTAGCCTTATACAACGAATTTGGAAGGATTTTCTCTTTTTCTATTTCATGAAATAATTTGAGAAGTGTTGGTGTTAATTCTTCTTTGAAGGTCTTACAGAACTCAGCTGAGACTCCATCTGGTCCTGGGCTTTTCTTGGTTGGTAGACTTTTGATGGTATCTTCTATTTCATTGCTGGAAAATGATATTTAAATTGTGTAGGTCTTCCTGCTTCAGTTTAGGTAGATCGTATGTCTCTAGAAATTTTTCAATGTCTTTGAGATTTTCTATTGGATTTGAGTATAAATTTTCAAAATAGTTTCTAAATATCTTCTGTATTTCAGTAGTATCTATCCTGATACTTCCATGTTCTTCATGAATTTTAATAATTTGAGTTTTCTCTCTCTTTCTCTTCATTAGGGTAGCTAATGTAATTTATCAATTTTATTTATTTTTTCAAAGAACCAACTTTTCTGTTTTGTCAACTTTTTCAATTGTTTCTTTTGTTTCAATTTCATTGATTTTAGCTCTAATTTTATTTATTTCCTGTCTTCTGCTGCTTTTGGTGTTGATTTGTTCTTCTTCTTCTAGGACTTTGAGATGTAATGTTAGGTCATTTATTTGTTGACTTTTTATTCTTTTAATGTATGAGCTCAATGCAATGAACTTTCCTCTTAGCAATGCCTTCATAGTGTCCCAGAGATTTTGATATGTCATATCAGTGTTCTCATTTACCTCTAAGTAGTTCTTTATTTCCTCCCTGATTTCTTCTGCTATCCATTCATCATTCAATAGCATGCTATTTAGTCTCCAGGTGTTGGAGTAGCTTCTTTTTTAAATTTTATCATTGGTTTCTAGTTTCATTCCATTATGATCTGATAGAATGCAGGGTAGTATTTCTATTTTTTTTTTTTTGTATTTTCTGAGAGTTGCTTTTTGGCATAACATATGGTCTATTTTAGAGAAGGATCCTTGTGCTTTTGAGAAGAAAGTGTATTTGCTCGATAATGGATGAAATACTCTATGCATGTCTGTTAAGTCTAAATCATTAATTGTATCATTTAGTTGTAGAATTTCTTCGTTTAGTTTTTGTTTGGAAGATTTTTCCAATGGTGAGAGAGGTGTGTTAAAGTCACCCTGTACCATTGTGTTGTAGTCTATTTGATTCTTGAAATTGAGAAGGGTTTGTTTGATATACGTATAGAGGTTCCATTGTTTGGGGAATATATATTACAATTGTTATGTCTTGTTGATGTATGATTCCCATAAGCAGTATGAAATATCTGAGCTACTCATGAACAAATCAGTCTAATAACTTTGTCAGCTAAAGTATCTGGTACACATTGTTTGGTTATATGTTGATTCATCTATTCTCCAGTGTATGTTTATGGTGCCTTTCTTTATTAGGAGATAACTGCATTTATGTGGGTTTATCTCTGTGTCTTCTATTCTGTACCATTGGTTTTCATGTCTGTTTCGTTGCCAATACCATGCCATTTTTGTTACTACAGCTGTGTAGTATAACTGAAGGTCTGGTAGTGTGATGCCTCCTGCTTTACTTTTCTCTTTAAGGATCGCTTTGGTTATTCTGGTTCTCTTATTTTTCCAAATGAATTTCATTGCTGCTTTTCTGTTTCTATTAAGAATGTCATTGGAATGTTAATGGGAATTGCATTAAATCTGTATAGTGCTTTTGGTAGTATGGATATTTTGACAGTATTAATTCTGCCTATCCAAGATCATAGAAGATCTTTCCCTCTTCTAAGGTCTTCTTCAATTTCTTTCTTTGTGTTGTGTAGTTTTCATTGTAGACACCTTTCACCTCTTTTGTTAGATTGATTCCCAAATATTTTATATTTTTGAGGCTGTTGTGAATAGGATAGTCTTCCTAATTTCTCTTTCAGTTGATTCATCACTGATATATAGGAATACAATTGATTTATGGGTGTTAATTTTATATCCTGCTGCTTTTTAAAAACTATATTCTTTATGCCAGTGATCCCTGCCTCATCTTAGACAACACTGCTAGTTCTGAACTCTGAATCTTGAAGACTTCTTGTTAGGAGTTGACTTAGGTAATATCAGTTAGAAGAAAAACAAGTCAACTTCCAATCTTTTTTTCTTTAAAAGTATTTCTATTTGAAAACATGTTAAATTTTGTTTCTGATGTCTTTGGTTTTGATAAGTGATATGAGAACTATTTAGAAAATGCATTATAGTAGATATCTATATTTTTTACTATAGCTATCATTCTACTCTTCTGTATTCTTGTTAGCATTTTGGTAAACTATAATTCATCTCCACATGTGACTTTAATTAATACATCATTGATGAGCACCATAACTGATAGAAAGCCTTCTCCTTGTCTTTGAAATTGGGACTGAGAGCCAACTTAAATTCTCTTGTGGCCTGAATTGGGACATGTAAAATTCAGGAATTCTCAAAAGTCATTGCTTCTTATAGGTAGAGTGGAGACAGAAAAGTCAATCTATAGCAAAGAGTAACAGAGATGAATAGAGAGGAGAAGAAATGAGCAATATGAAAAGTTCAGAAAAAAGATTAAAGTCCTACTGTGGTTTGCTTCCAGGGACCAAGATTCATTTATTTGATGGTTGTGTGTGTAATCTTGCAAATAAGATATATCCTGCATCCAGAAGCAGAAGTAACTTCCTGTTGGTAATGCTGCTGTGACCTTGTCCGTGTACTGATATTGGGGCAGAACAATTCTATCAGTTGTGTTGTGGTCTGCAGCTAGCTTCCATGTTAGAAGCTTGCCAGTTTCCCAGGTTGTTTATTATTGTAGGAGAGGCAGTAGTTTCTTCCATGACTCAGTTCTGAATCATGGCTTCAGGAGTTCTAAAGAGAGAGAGGGAATATTTTTTGTATTTATATAGTACCTATATGGAATATTATATGTAAAATATATATGAATGAGGGAAAATATTATATATATATGAGAGGAATATTATATGTACGCTATATACCGTGATGTGTGTATATATGTATATGTTTTTATAATGTAAAAATATACACATATATAGTGACAGAGAGAGAGACTGCATTTTCTTTATCCATTCATCTGTCAATGGATACTTATGTTGCTTCCATATCATGGTTTCTATGAATAATGACACAGTGAACATGGGCTTACAGATATTTTTACAAGTTGCTGATTTCCCTTCCTTTGCAAAGGATTTCTGGGCCTTATGGTTTTATCCTTAATCTTTTGGAGAAACTATACTGTTTGCCATAGGCCTGTACCAGTTGACATGACATCTTCTCACATACTTGTTATCTCATTTGTGATAACAGCCATCCTAAAAGGTGTGATGTGATTACTAATTATGGTTTGAATTTGTGTTTCACTGATTATTGGTGATATTGTGCACCCTTTTACATTTTTATCTTATTTGTGAAATGTCTGTTCAGGTCCTTTGCACATTTTCAATTAGGTCATTTGAGTTTTTTAATTGTTAATGAGTTATCTGAGTTCTTTATGTATTTGAATATTAACCTCTTATCAATCATATAGTTCACAAACATTTTTTTTCTCAATTCTCAGGGTGCCTTTCATTTTGTTGATGGTTTCCTTTGTTTCACAGAGTTTTGTAGTTTGAAGTAGTCCTATTCATATATATTTTTATTTTTTTCCTGAGCTTTGGGTGTGATATCCAAAATATTCTTGATGAGGTTAATGCAAAATAGCTTCTACCCCTAGGTATTATTCTAGGAATTTTATGGTTTCAAGGCTATGTTTAGGTCTTTAAATTCTTTTTTTTTTTTTTCTTTTGCGGTGCTGGGGATTGAACCCAGGGTCTTGTGCTTACAAGGCAAGCACTCTACCGACTGAGCTATCTCCCTAGCCGCTTTTAAACTCTTTTGAGTTGCTTTTGTGTATAGTGTATGATAAGGGTTCAAGTTCATTCTTTTGAATGTGGCTATCTAGTTTTCTCAACATCATTTATTGAACAAACTAATCTTTCTTAAAGAATTGTTTCTTGTTGGTCCCTTATTGAAATTTGAATATTCTTGTGTTATTCCAGGGCTCTCTTTTCTGTTCCATTGGTCTACGTGTCTGTTTTTGTATAAGTAACATACCATCAGATTCTGATAGCTTTTAATACAATTTAAAATTAGAAATTGTCATGCTCTCAACTCTGTTTTTATTTCTCAAGGATGCTTTGGCAATTTCAGGCTATTTGTTTTTCCCTAAAAACTTTAGAATTATGTTTCCTCTATCTATGAAAAATGTCCTTGGGATTTTGATAGGGATTGTGTTGAATTTGCATGTCACTTTGGATAGGATGGATATTTTAACAATAACAATTCTAATTCTATTCAAATGAGAAACAAAAAAATATTCTTATTTGAAGATGACATTGCCCATCTTAGAAAACCCTAAAGACTTTATTAAAAAAAAAAAAAAAACTCTTAGAAATAATCAATAAATTCCATAAAGTTGCAAGATACAATATCAACCTGCAAAAATCAATTGTTTCTTTACAACAGAAACTAGAAAACAGAAATCAAGACACAATTCCATTTGTGATAACATCAAAAAGGATAAAATACTCAAGAATAAATTTAACCAGAGGGGTAAACGATCTATACAATGAAACTATGAAGCACTAACAAAAGAAATTGAAGCAAACACAAATAAATTGAAAGAGGTCTTAGCTGTCTTAACTGTTTTCTCATTACATGGATACTGCCCAATCTTGTCCACAAGAATATAATTGAGTATTTTCCTAAAGTTTTAGTCAAAATGACTACTATATTTCCCTATCAAGTTGTTTTGAAATCAGGATTTTAACTCCATAATCCTTCTGTCCTTGACATCAAGCACAAAGCTGGTGCACAGAGGTAGTGGGATGCTCTAGAGAGAGACCTTGTCTCTGAGGTGATGGAGCTGAGTTTAAAATCCTGTCTCTATTCCTCTGCATAAATCACCAAATTTCTCTCAGTCTGAAGTTCCACACTAATAAATGGGGCAAGTAACAGTTTTCCATTTCAGTTATATAAGCAGAGCACCTAGTGCACAGTTAATGACTGAGATCCTAATCAGAATAAGATATATTCCATGCCTATATAATATAACAAAATAGATTCTACTGTCATGTATAACAAAAAAGATCAAATAAAAAATTACCTTGGGGCTGGGCACAGTAGTGCATGCCTATAATCCCAGTGGCTGGGGAGGCTGAGGCAGGAGGATCAAAACCAGCTTCAGCAAAAGTGAAGTGCTAAGCAAATCAGTGAGACCCTGTCTCTAAATAAAAATATACAAAATAAGGCTGGGGATGTGGTTCAGTGGTCAAGTGCCCCTGAGTTCAATCCCCAGAACCCCCCAAAATTATCTTCAGTATCTTTATCCTATTTTATCACACACTGGTAAATCATCATCATGAAATTAATGACTGAATTTTCCTTCCTGACTAACAGAAAACCTAAGATGGCATTTTACTTTTATCTAAAAATTTATCTTTTTATTATTTCATCAGCTAAAATACAGTCAAAATTAGGTCACAAATAATAATTTGTACCATCATCTCCTCTACCTTTTTAAATTTGATTCTATAATATGCTTTCACTTGAACAATTGTTTCATCCAATTCTCAGTATAGGAAAGTGCCAAAATGAGCAAATTATCATCTTCATCTTAGTATTGCTTTCCTTCATTTAAAAGTCCAGTTGTTAGAACAGTACATTTTTTATTGCATAATTTTTTAATCTTTGGGATATTTTAATGGTATACAATAAAAAAAGAATTTACTTTCTTGTACTGAGGATTGAACCCATGATCTTACATATACTAGGCAGGCACTCTACCACTGAACTACAACCTAAGACCTTTTTAATTTTTTTTTAATCTTGAAACTGTTTGCTTAGTTGCTGAGCTTGTCCTATCACTTGAGATTCTCCTGCTTTAGCCAACAGAGTTGCTAGGATTACAGGTGTTATTAATTTTATTGAAGGGACACTTCTGTCAAGATGTTTAACAAGATGGTTTTAGAAAATACAATGTTCAAATAAACCATAATGGATATCTAATTCTAAATATCATCTTTGGGAAATATTTTTTTCCAAAAGTCTAGGGAGTCGATTCATTCATTTGTGCTTTGATAAGTAAGAAATAAGAATTATATTTATGAATTAAAATAAAAAACTATGAGACTCCTTACTTTATTTACTGATTGTGAAAATGAAGACTTTTGGAAGGTGCTATTTTCCTAAAACAGCAGCAAAGAGGGGAAAGTGAGGTCTTAAATTTAAGATACAAAGTGTTCTCCCAAAGCTCATGAGTAAGATAATGCAAGAAAGTTTAGAGGTGAAGTGATTGGATTTGAGGGCCTTCACCTACTCAGTGCCTTAATCCATTTGAATGGATTAACTTGATGGTAACTTTAGGTAAGTAGGGTGACTGGAGAAGTAGGTCACTGCAGGAATACTTTTGGGGTACATGTTTTTTTCTCTGGTGATTGGAGCTGGTTCTCTGTTTCCCAATTGTCATGTTCTGAGCTGTTTTCCTCCCCCATATCTTTCTTTCTTGATGTTCTGCCTCATCTTGGGCCCAGAGCAATGCAGTTGGCCATCTATGAACTGAGAACTCCGAAACCATGAGCCCCAAATGAATATTTCCTCTTCTGACATTTTTCTTGTCAGGACTTTTAGTCACAGTGCCAAAACATGGAGGGAGATGCAATATTCAAATAAAATGTAAACTCTTTCCTATTCAGTTTAAAATCAGACCAAAACTTTTGTACCTACTCACTAAATATTTTTATGGCCATTTTTTATCTTAATCTGAAAGGAATTTGATTGATCTAAACAAACTTTAAAACCCAGGTTGAATTTAGGTGAAATTTGTTTGTATATTTTATACAAACTAGTATTTTTCTTCCACATTAAATATTACTTTAACACAGTTCATTTCTTTAATCATTTATTCAGAAAATATTTATTAAGGACCCACAATAGGCCAGGCACTTGGGAATACAACTAAGGAAATCTATACCCTCATGGAGCAAAGGGGAGGAAGAATGATGATCTCCATATGTTTGGGTAAAACATACAATGAAACAGTTGTAGATAAATACAGTGGATAAAAGTAAAGCAAGAAAGACAGAAAGAAATTGGAGTGAAGGATTATTTTAAATCAGACAGTTTGGAAAGACACAGTATAAATTCAACAGGGATGAGAGAACGAGTTATACATCTCTAAGGAAGAGGTTTTTGTGGACACAAGAAACATAAGGGCAGGTCCAAAGAGGGCTCAGCGAATTAAGTATTAGCAAGGGGCAGTATGGGCACAGGGGAGAAGTACTAAAATGGACTCAAGAAGCAGCCAGGGTCCAACTGCTGAGGGTTCTATAGCTCACTATTGGTATATTGACTTCTATTCTGAGGGTCTTGAGGAATGATATGATCTGACGTATATTTTAGAATTTTTCTGGTTATTGTGTTGAATATGAACCATAGAAGTAGAGGTGGGGGTAAACTTTGGAAGGTGCCCATGCACATGCATACACACACGAGTTGACCCTCATTATTCACAGGTTTTATATTTACAAATTTGCATACTTGGTAAAATTTATTTAGCACTAAAATCTATCCTTAAGGCACACTGTGGTAATGCAATTCCTCCATATAACACTTTTCCTGCATAACAGGAATTCCTAAGCCTCTGAGTCAGCAGACCTTATCTCACCTGTAAGTTTCTTATTTTTAACACCACATCACCTTTTGAAATATGTTTACAGCCATCATCAGCCAAGAAAAGTTTAACATTTTCCTGGCTCTGGTTAATGTAACTATGAATTCCTATGAGCTTTAGCTCTACAACAGAGTTGTCTACTATGGTTTTTAAATTTTAACTTCTTTTTTTGATAAGTTATATAAACAATATATATAAACTTATTCATACATATATAAGTAAGCAAGTAAAGACTTTTTTCTTGTCATTATTACCTAAATAATATAGTATAATAATTATTTTCATAGAATTTGCATTTTTTTTGTTGTTATGAGGATTCAGCCACTGAGCCATATCCCCAGCCCTATTTTGTATTTTATTTAGAGACAGGATCTCACTGAGTTTCTTAGTGCCTCACTTTTGCTGAGGCTGGCTTTGAACTCAAGATCCTCCTGCCTCAGCCTCCAGAGTCACTGGGATTACAGGTATGCTCCACTTGTGACTGGCTGTATTTTTTATAATAAGTAATTGAGAGATGATTTAATATAAACAGGAGGATGTGAATAAGTTATATGCAAATACTATACCATATTTTATGTAAGTGACACTACACACACACACACACACACACACACACACACACACACACACACACTGAGTTTAGAACTCAGTTGTATTCCCCACAAATTCTTTGAAGCCCTAACCCCCAGAATATCAGAATGAGACTGCATTTGGAGATATGACCTTTATGGGTCCTTAGAGTTGTTCCTAATCCACTCTAAGTGTCCTTATAAAAGGATATTCAGATTCACAAAGGAGATATCAGAGAGGTATTCATATAGAGGAATGACCATATGAGAGGCAGCAAATGTTGACTATCTGAAAGCCAAAGTGCTCCTATGAAGAAACCAGCACTGCCTCTGACCTTGAACTTCCAGCCTCCAGACCTGTATGAAAATAAAATTCCTATTATTAAATCCACCTAGTTTATGGTATTCTTCTATGGAAACCCTATTAAACTACGACAGCATGTATTAGGCAAATCATCTTGATGGGTCAAACAGCTGTGTGTTCTATCATGGTAGAACACATGGAGTTTGTGAGATAAGAGATATAATTAAGTTGGAATAATTTTTGAAGTCAGATCTGAGGATATTTGTTAGAAAATTAGATTTGGCTTGTTAGAAAAAAATGGAAGTTTATATTTATGGTTAAATATTCTTCTATTTTCTGTCTCCTACTATTCATGTGCTATACCATTTTTTGAATGCAGAAAGAAAGAAAGAAAGAAAGAATAAGAAATTCTATGTTGTGAGAGAAAAATACACTGGTAGTATCATTGAAATATTTCTCATGAAATTAGTAAAGCCATTGTGTGCTTTAGTAAATATGGTTGTGCCATTTGTCATAATGCAAATGTACTTTTTCAGGGTCCAATGTTTAAAGATTGAAGATTTGAAAATATGAGGGCAAAATATATCTTTATTAATATTCTTTCCCATGGTTCTCTATTAAGAAGAAATCAAACTTTACTACCAAACTGTAATTAAATTCAGGAATGAGTGTTAAAAGAATTGAAGACTAATGGTATATTTATTGTATCTATGTCTAAAATTACCTGAAAGCAACTTTGTTATTGGATATTAAGTCTATTTTATGACACAGCAGCTTTGAAAATTAATATGCAAAGACTTTCATGTATTATCAATTACAGTTTATAGTTTTCAAGGTCTAGAAAAAACTCAGTGGCTATTACCTAATTTAGAAAATATGTTTGGAAAAAGTAATTTCTGTCCATTTGAGTCTTGCCATTAAAGTATTTGAGTTCATTATTCGGATTTGCCTCTTAAAGTAATGAAGATATTACTTTAGGGATTATATCTTGGATAATTTTTAGGAGAAGAATGTTTTCGTCTATTCAATTCTCACTTTGTTTTTTAATGCAGACTAGATGTTTCTGTTTAATAAGGAACCAAATATATACTTTTGTTTTCTTATCTCCAATTATCATTGTGCTCTTACTATATTAAGAGGATTATATGACCATAACAAGAGATGATTTTCATAATAATTGCCAACAGTCTAAAGCTATTTGTCTCTCCATGTTTTCATGTTTACCTCACAGGAAGAAAAATAATCTGTAGAAAATATCTAAATCTCTAACCCCAGAGTTACCTTGGCTAATTAAATGGAGCATTTTTAGCTGTAGAATAGTTGTTTCTTAACAGATTATTCTTTCTCAGTACTCTTATCAGTTACCAAGTACCTATTAGATCTCCCAATAAACCCCTGATCCTCCAATATTCAATCCTGGTATTCAATGCAATGTATTAGGGCTTCTGAACCATGTTACTTTGAGAAGCAAGAACTACTTGATTTTATATTGTTAATGTAATAAGTTGTTCCGCTGGTGAAGAGACTGGTGTTGGCACGACGGAATCAGATTTGTTCAAGGATGACCCTGATAAAGAGAGCAGAGTCAGCTCCACAAGGGCCTGTCTTCCAGGGGTTTTATGGGAAGGGAAGAGAAGGTGAGGCTACAGACTGAGCGAGGTCTTCATCATTGAGGACAGGACCTTCTCCAGAACATTCCAATGGATGCCCACTTCCTGGGGCATTCTGTGAATCTAAAGAAAGGCTTAGCAGTTATTGTCTAGGTGGGAGTTTCTTTGGCTTAAGGATTAGTTAGGGGTGGAAGGGAAAAGCAAAGGGAAAGAGAAGAACTATTTTGAGGAGCCCCTGTTACAATATAGTTGTTAATTTCAGAATATCGGATTTTTATTTTTAATCTTTTTATGTGGATTTAAACAATTACTTTTCACTCTTAGGGCTCACTTATTTATTGTTTACTCTTGTTCTGCCATGGATTATGTCTTAACATTTGTTCTAAAAGCTACTCATTTATGTCAAGCAGACACTTGGCATATTATCTTGTGAGTGCCTGTTCCTTTCTTTTCTAAGTATTACATGTTTGATTTGCTACACTTCGTAAATTGCTTCTCTCTCTATTATTTCATTTGAACCTGAATGGGTTTGATTTGTTAAAAACGATAGATATTTTAATGCATATAGATAAAGACACATGTTCGAGGAATTTATGACTTGTATTTGGGCACACAGCTGATGGGGCAGGGATGGGGGAGTTAGGATTTATTTAGGGTTCCAGAAATCTAAGACTGTGTTCTTTCATCATATTACCTTTGCAAGCTATTGAAGCCTAGGTAGTCTTCAAAAAATAATTCTTATATGATCATCTGTCTTGAGTGTGGCTATGAATATTACAATTCTTAATAAATAATATTATGCACATTAAAGTAGGTATATGTGAAAGTGCTTTGTGAATCATTTCTCTCTAAACACAAATTACATTAGTGTGATTTGCTAGGCCAAATATATCTAGGTGTAATTTAGAAATATTTGATGTCTGCAAAATTATTTTAGGCCAGCATTTCTATTTTTTTTTCTTACAAAATAAAATTATAGTTTTTATCAATATAAATTGCATATTTTTAAAAAGATATGTAGTTCTTCAGGGCTTGTGTTTTAAGTAGAACATTGCTTTCACTGCTTTAATGGGGACTAAAAGGATAATGGATAATACAAGATAAAAGTCATATATCAGTCTCTCGTATAAAAGATCCAGATGAAAATCTGTTGTGGTTGCATGAACAAGAAACAAAGATTAGATGGATAGAGAAACTCTGACCCTTGAGATCATCCAGCATCCCACGGTTTTCTATATGATTACATCACCATCCCCTTAAGTGCCTACTTGTCTGTATAGTCAAACCTTACCATTCCATCCACAGTCCTGCAGAGAAGGGAAGAAGTCAAAGTTACCACAGTGACAAATACCACTTCTCCACATTCAGGAGGTGATTTCCTGTGTTTATGACTTTCCTATCTGACTTGCTTTCAATTAAATCTTTGGGGGTTTTGTTATTGAAAGAGTAGAATAAGAGAAAGTATATTAGTTGACAAATATCATTCTCCCTTAGCCTGATCACTTGAATACTCATGAATCACTTTATAGTTTTTGATTCACTTAAAACACATTCTGGGACCTAAGATGATCCAGTATTTTTGTATAAGACTCTTTTAGATCAGTTAAACCTAGCTGTTATTGGGCAATCTATAAACTAAAAGGTGATTTATTAATTACTACTTTTCCAACTCTATAAACACACACTAGTATGGTGATGTAGGATATCACAATAATACTTTAGTTTTAAAAAACCAAGAATATTACGTAAGATAAAGTTATTGGTTTATTAAAGTAAAGAAAACATGTTGAGCAGAAAGTTTCAGATCTTTCTAAATTGACAACCACTATTCAGCTATCAGGAGATAATTATTTTTGTTTTTTGTTTCTATTGTCCTTGATGACTCCTGGCTTCTGTTTCTGGGAAGGTTTTTTTTTTTTTTTTGGTTTTGTTTGTTTGTTTCAATTATTCTCCATGGGCCATTTTAGAAAAAAAGTGTACTCTTTGGAAAAAATGCTGATTTCACAGATTATTTCCTACTGTTTAGATTTAGAGATCTTGAAGTTAAGTAGACTAACTTTGACTAACTTTGACTAACATGATATAAACTTTTTGAAAATTTGTGGTTTCTCTGAAAAGACAGCTTCCATAAAAATTTAATAATCTTAATTCCATGTTCAAGTAAGTGCAAGCAAAAAATTCATTTCACCATGATATAAAGGCTTCAATCTCCTATTTATTTACTAGGACTATGCTAGTCCTAATCTACAGATGACATTACAGCTACCATAAAAAGCAAGACATATTACAAAAGTCAAATTTGCAAAGGAACAATGATATAAGAAGAACTAGATATTAGAGAAAGCAAAATCATTCTGAGGTAATCTGAAAATCATTGCCCCCCCATCCTCTCTTTCTCTCTCTTTATAATTCTAACACATGGCTTAGTTCTAGATCTACTTAATGGTTCAGAATGTAGTTGAAAAGGCAAAGTGAAATTTTCTGATACTCCATGGATATTCAGAAAAACTGAAAAACCAAAGAGAAGGGGTGACTTATCCAAACACACAGCTAATCTGCTCCTGAATAAATAGTGTCAACATTTGAAGGTCAAGTGAGTGGCTGAAGAGCTGACCTTGGAATCTGTGAGCTTGATCTCCAAATCTTTCAGGGATGAGGAGAAATCCTTTTGACAGAGACGGAATCTCTGTCAAAATGTGAGAGAGGCCATGCTCAAAGAATAGGAGTTAACCAGAAGGAAATTATGTCTCCTGAAACTATGAGAGTTCATTGTCTCATTAGTTGAGACCATCAGTTGCTCATTAAATGTACCTAACAAAGAAAAGGTGGAACACTCTTAAATAAATGCTTTATATGGACTCTCTATGGTTCTTTTATGGCAATATCCAACATATAACAAAAATTACTAGACATTTAAAGAGGTAGAAAAAAATATTAGTTTATCAAGAGAAAAAATAAATAATCAAAGCAAACCCATAGATGATCTAGATACTTGAGGTGACAGAAAAAACTTTAATTCAAATTAAAAAGTTAATGAAAATTGAGAAAAATGTAGAAATAAAACAATGTAGAATTTTGATACAAAACTGTTTATGAAAAGATTTAGGTGGGTATTCAATAGTTCAAAAATTCAATACTGTATTTGAAATTAAAATATCAATGTATGCTTTTAACAGCAGATTGGAAAAATAAGAGTAAAACAAGACAGATCAAAAGAAAAAATCCAAATAAAAGTATTGGCAGGGGAGTGAAAATAAAAGTGTAAGAGAAGTATGTAACCCACTAAAAAGATCATTTTAATGAAAGCAACTCTAAAGCCATCTGAAACTAGAGAGGGAGAACAATATTTTTAATTGATCTTCCAACTGAGAATATATTGGAATGCAACACAGAGAGGCTTGGGGGCCCCTCTTCTGCAGTTCAAAATACAGATACTAGTTAGTTTTCCTAAGTGAGGCTTCAAATTATCTCAAACCAATATAAATTAAAGGCAATAAGTTAAAGAAGATTGATTTTAGAAAAACTTTTCTCTGTCTCTTCTTTCAAATGGACTCACTCTTACTAAACTCATTTCTCTTTTTAAAGTGTCAATGAGCAGTCAGCAAGCACTACCATCTTGGCTTCTAATAACTGAATTTCCTCTGGAGCTGCACTTTCCAATACTGTACCCCAAAACTATATGTGTTTATTTAGATGTAAATTAATGAACACTAAACAGCTTAATTAATATTCAGTCTCAGTTGTGGCAGCCACATTTCAAGGGCTCAGTAGTATTGCATAGCACAGATGTAGAAAATGTCCACCATTCTCTATAGCTGTTTAAAAAGTTCCAAGGAGTACCTTGGAACTATTGAATCTATAAATATACAACTTTCCTTCTAATTTTTTATTTACTGGTAACTAGCTTTTCAGCTAGACATGTTTACTGTGTTAAGAGGTTTATTTAGAATAGTTGTATAGGGATATATCTGATTTGTTGAAATTTAACTATCAGAAAACTATATACCATTCCTCGAATGTCAAAGTGGTAAGAGATGAATCCTTATTTTCTTTTTTTTGATATAATAAGCATGACTGCCACTTTTTCAAAGTCTAGCAAAGAACAAGATTGGTAGTGGTGGGGTGCCAAATTTCATTTGTCCCGTAAAGTTAAATTTAATCTTTCTGTTTTCAGATGGCACCCAGGCTTTCCATCTATTCAGTCTCTCAGTGTACTTCTAGTTCATTCTTAGTATATAGTATGTCTACATTTTGTGGGGGAGAAGTGAGAACTAATCATGATGATGTGGAGACAGAGCAGACATCTAAAAATCTAACTGATTTTCCTACCAACTTTCAATCAGTTTCCCTATTTTCAGTGTTATCCACTCTCTCTTCATGGTTTATATGGTCTTGTATTTTTTAGTCTTTTCTTAGTGTGAAGTGCATACTAACATTCTTTGGTTTTGATATGCTTTCAGGTATCTCAATTACAGGTTTCTCCCATATATTGACTTTACAAAACACTTGTCTACCTTTTTGCCAGTATTCTTATCTTATTGAGATCTATCTGCTGCTTTCCCCACTGCTGTTTCTTTGTTCTCATGGGTAATAACTCTTTCACAAATATTTTAATGAAATTTTTAAAGGCAGAGGAGGTAAACATTTTCATGATTCTAAGTTTAGTTAGGGAATCCTGCATCACTTTATAACTGAGCTATGAAAAATAAGCAGATGAAAAAATTGTGTTTCTGTGGGAACTGTCATGTGCTGAGTATTTAATATGTACCAGGATCTTTTATCTTTTTAAAATAGAAATAATTCCATAGTTGATATTTTACACATCAGAGAAACTGAATTTCCAATAGAACAATTCAAATCATGAAAGTCCTACAACTTAATAAGTGACAACCTGTTTATGCTAATTTAAGCTGTCATTTAAGTTATTTATGCCTGATTTTTGTCATGCTTCTTGATATCACACAGTGCAGTGGTTAAATGGACAATTTATCAAGGCATTGTGCCTGGATTTGAATCCCAGAGACGCAATGACATAACTGTTTAATCTACTTAATTTCTACTTAATTTATCTGTGTCTCCCTTTCTTGCATGTGTAAAATGTTGGTAATAGTAGTACCTATATCACAGGGATGTCAGAAAGATTAAATCCACTAATTATATAAAAGGTTTTAAAGAGTGCCTGGCATATAGTAAGTCCTATAGTTGTGTTACTAATTTCTAATTGTACTATTTTACTCTACTATCTCTCAAGGGAGAAAGACATTACTCCTTCTTGCAAATGATCTTTTAAATCTAGGAAGTAAGACATTTAAAGTATACTTTCCACTTTTTCTTTTCTTTCCTTTCACTTTATCCTTCTAGAACTTTTTACAACTAAAAACTGGAACATGACTATTACTGAGTGAGCTAATGAAACAAAAAATGCTAATCTATTTTACTTTTAGGGGAAATCAACCATGTAAATTCTGAAGGTGGCTCTCATGTTTTGATGTTCTTTTAAAAAATCCTCTAGGTTAAATTTAGTGGGTTTTCCATACTATTTTTATTCTATTAATTCCAATTTAAAAAGCCTTTCTAATTTTTATATCCTTTAAATCTGATTTAATAACCCAGAAAACATCTTTTCCCATAACAAATTTTGCTCTAGAAACCGTTTTCAAGATGTTATTGCACAGGACATGAGAAATCGTTGTGGGAACTTTAAAACTATCCTGAAACAACCTCCTTGTTTGCTTGGCTTTTATACTGCAAACTAATTCCAAACCACTTGTAGCCTGAGTGCCATCAGCCATTGGCAAGACTTTACTTCTTGGTTCTACACCAAAGTGAACCATTTTTAAAATGCTCTGACACCAAGATATAAATCCTTTAGTTTATACAGGTGACCTCATAAAAAGTCTTTTTCACTGCTTTGTGTGTGTTAAAGAGACAAAAATATTGCAGACATTGAATACTAAAACTTCTAATCATTATAACTGGAAGGCAAAGCTAACAGATTCTCTGTACATGTGCTTTAAAGTAAGGAGAAAGGACATGAGAAAATACTTTATAGGCTTTGCCGAAACCAAAGCATTTGGAGCACAGTTTAATACATTTGCCAAATCCTAAATACAGCTGGGTTCTCCCACAGTTTCTTTAATTGGAAGCAGATTTCTGTGCTAATTCTGTAATGTGAAGAGAGCTTGAACAGTATTTCTTTCCTAAAAGTAGGGCATTATACTTCCAATCACCACTTCTAATATCAACAACTCCTTAGTAAATCTTTTGTTATAATTCAAACAATATCTGAATTAAAATTTTCAATAATTTTTAGTAGAATTATTACTTTTTATATAGTTTAAGTCATATGAATTTGGAAAATATAAAATTACAACGTACCTAAAGGGAGTTAATAATACATAAATGTGCATATTTAAAAATCTGTCCACATTCTGTTTCAAAATGATAGAGAAAAGCTTGCTTCTTTTCTTAGCTTACTAAATTTTTGACATTTTGATATAATTAAAATTTAGGATAAAAGACTGATTAATGTGAAACAAAAATCTATAATTTTATATATATATATATACACACACATATATATATATATATATATATATACACACACACACACACATATGCCTCACTCAAAACTACTAGTTTCTGAGTATTTAATGTTCCTATGATGAAAATATTGTTCTTCAAAATTTGCATTTGTAGTATCTACATATTCATTTTAAGGCTCAATATATTATGTTCTTAAGAAGAACTAATATTACTAATAATAATTCAAAAGAATTTCTTTACAAAGCTTATAAACAAAGTATTAAAATGGGTTATATTGAAGAGGAACTTTAAGGCATGATTTTGGGTTTCCTGTTTTGGAAAAAGTAGTTGGCAGGTAGTGTTTAATACAGCTTTCCCTTTAATAAGAATCTAAATTGTGGGTGAAAGGATAAAATCATTTTTGAAATAGCTTTTCATTCATTGGTCAGTTTTTAGGCTGTACATGTAAAATGTTTATAGCAATAAATACTTTTGTAGCAATAATCTATGCCAGATGAAATCATCATGATTTTCCAAACATTCTGCCCTTTGAAAATTACATAATTGGTTATTGTTGACATAGTTATGGAGTGTTTGCCTGATTTTAACAGTAGAGTGCAAGAGTCATTTTAGGAAAATGAGAATAGCCTAAATGCAGGCATTGGCCGAGGAGAGTCTATAAAGATCATTTTCATTAAGACACATGGACACAAAATACTCAAATATTAGGTTGAGCATTAAAAACTGTCCCAGCAATGAGCTTTTAAAGAGAGTTCTTTTCTTATTATATAGGGCATCTAAATAAAGGGTCTAGATATCATCCATTTTTTCCAGAGAGTTTTATTCTTTTTCTTTTGATCTTTATGCTGTTCCTTGTGCTAATTCTATATATCTTGATATATTTTATGGTAAGTTTTTATACCAGTTGAGCAAGTCCCCTCATGTTTTATTTGCATACAAAAATGCTTGTCTATTAATGACTTCGCTAATTTTCATTTCCATTTTACAATCAGCAATATAGTTGAAAACTATGCTGTGATGCTGGTCAGCATTACAATGAATCTAATTTATGAAGAACTGACATAGTCATAATATTGAACTTTCCAAACCATGCCATGATTTATCTCTCCATTCATATCATTAATTTAGCTCAATAAACTAATATACATATGGAGTTTGCTTTTTAGAATTATTAAATATCTTCAAGTTTTTTCCACTATTTTTTGATGCTCTGCTAAGTTGTACCTTATAAAAACATTTTTGTTGCTGATATTTAAAAATGAAATTGATTTTATCACACTGATTTTGTAAAGAATGAGCTTTTAAAATTCTTATTAATTCCATCTGTTTGTAGATTGTTTTCATTTTCTATATAAAAAGAAATTATATAATCCATAAGTATTAATAGTTAGCAGTATGGTACTGACATATTGGATAATAGTAATGAGAGTGGGTATCTTTGTTCTGTGTTTATTTTCTTACTGTTGTATATTTAGCATTAAGGATGATTGTAGAAATTTTATCTTATAGCTACCCTGGGTTGGATTGAAGGATGTGTCCTTCTGTGTCTAATTTGTTCCAACTTTTTTTAAAATCATGAATGTTGAATTTTAATAAACATTTTCCCTGTACTCTAATGAACTAGTAATGTAATATTCACTTTAAAATATCAACATGGCAAATTTTGCTGTGATGATCCAGTGTAAACTAACATTGTATACCTTGGTAATGATTTGGTTGCATATTATGTATTCCTGATTTTGTTTTATAGAAGTTTTGTTTTGCATTTTTGTTTCTATATGAAAGTGACCTAAATTTTTTATTTTGCATTTTCTTCTTTTGGTATTATATCAAGGTTATAATAGGCTCACAAAATGAGATGTAGAATATACTCCCTTTTACTAAGAGTTTAAGATTAGAAATATTAATTCCTTAAAAGTTTCTTAGAACATACTGAAGAAGTCAAAAGGTTCTAGACTAGTCTTTGAGTTTTTGATGCCATTTATTTTAGCATTTTAATTGTATATCTCTATCTATGGATATATTACTATATATATTGTTATATGTAATATTTATTATTAATATTATGATTATTACTGTATTTATTATAATCATTGCAGTACTAAAGATTGAACTCAGGGCCTCATGCATGTTAGGCAAGCACTCTACCACTGAACCACATCCCCAGACCTTTTTACTTAATTTGAGATGGTCTTGCTAAATTGCTTAAGCTGAACTTGAATTAGTAATTTTCCTGCCTTGGCCTTTCAAGTAGGGATTGCAGATGTGCACCGCCACACCCCACAATGTTTATTAATTATTAAAGTAAAAATACAAATATACAGCACATGCCTTATAAGTGTACAGACCAATGGATTGTTGCAAAATGAATCCACTTATGTAAACATCACCAGTGTAAACAAACAAAATGAAAGAAATCAATAACAACAACAAAACCAAAACAAACTACACAGAAAACCAGACCTACTAAAGGAGCCCTACTTGGCCTCTTAGTCGTCATCACTCTGCCCCCACCTCCCCACACCCTCAGAGATAATCACTGTTTGATTTCTAATACCAAAAGTTAATTTTGTCTGTTATTCAAGTTTCTTTGTGACCAGCTTATTTCATTTAATGTTGTTTGTGAGATTCATCCATCTTGCTGGGTATAGCAGTTGTTAGTCCATGTTCATAGCCGTTAGGTACTGTCAGTTGCATTGTTCATGCATATTTTTAGTTTATGTCTATTTAAAATAATGTTATTATAAGCATTCTTATATAAGCCTTCACATATGCACATAGTTTGTTGGCTATTTAGCTAGGAGTAGGAGAGGAAATGCTGTTTTTAGTGATCTTCCTCTTTATTAAATCATGACCAACTATTTGCTTATGAGAATGCTTATTGCTTCACATCCTGGCCAACATGTTGTATCAGTGGGTGTAGTAACTCCTTGTGTTTTCAATCAGAAATGTTCTTATGAGTGAGGTCGAGTATCTTTTAGCATACTTACTGGCTACATGGTTATCCAGCATGTAAAGTGCTTGTTAAACTCTCCTTCATTTGTAAAAAAAATATGTTTCCTGATGTTTTCTTATTGATTTTTAGAAGTTCACTGTATATTATTCCACATATGAGCCATCGTTAGTCATGTGGATTAAAAATATCTCCTCCCTCTCAGCAGGTTTATCTTTTCACTGTCATAATAGTACCTATTGGAAAATACCACTCCTTAATTTTAATGTAATCAAGTTAATCAATCTTTAATGGTTAGTGCCTTTTTTAAAGGACTGTTACAAAGCTTTTTCTTCCTTTGAGGTCCTGTTCATATCCTCCTACATTATCTTAAAGAACTTTATTGTTTTGCCTTTAAATTTTATACACATATATATTATTAATTCCTTAAAACTTTCTTATACTGAATAAGTCAAAAGGTTCTAGACTATTCTTTGAGTTTTTGATGCCATTTATTTTAGCATTTTTATTATATATATATATGGGGGTGTTTGTGGGGTGTGTGTGTATAATGAATTTGTAATAGATTGTACTGTATGATATGAGAGAGGAGTATTTAATTTCATTTATTTTTATAAACTACATAAAATGCCTTTATTATGACTTTATGAGGCCATGTTTAATTAGATTTATTCACATTTCCATCCTTATTCTTTTTTCCTTTCTCCTTTCTGAGTTTCCATTTGGGATTTTGGTCATTTTCCTTAAGTCTGAGGCATATGATTCAGAATTTCCTTTAGTATATGTGAAGTCTCTTTAGTTATTTGTTTGAAAAAATAAACTTACATTTGTAAGAGGCTTTTTCATAAGTTATAAAATTCTTAGTTGTAATTTTATCTCACTCTGTTGAAGAAACTATTTTAATACCTCTTAGCTTTCAGTTGATAAGTCAGCTCTTAACATTTGGAAAGTAAGTAATCTTTTTTCTCCCTCTTTCTCCATATCTATATCTTTACATAAGTAGATATATCTATTTTTTATATAAATAGATATATATCATACAAATAGATAGATTTTTAAGATGACCTCTATATCTGTAGTCTCTAAGTTTTACTATAATATGTCCATTTTTTATCCTGTTTGGTTTTCAGTAGGTTTTTGAATTTGTATATCCATATCTTTTTAAATTCTCAGCCACTATCTCTTTAAACATTGCCTATTCTCTTTTTCTCTCCTTCTGATACTTCAATCAAATACATATTAGATTTTCTTACTGTAACCATAATGTAGAAAAATTTTTTAACCAAGTTTTATGTTTGTCTCTCTACCCTTTGTTCTTGATAATTTTTTCTTAACTATTTTCAAACTCATAGTTTCTTCTTTGTGTCTAATTTTTTTCTTAAATTTATTAAGTTTCTTATTTGGATTGTTATGCTTTTCCAGTTCTCTACATTCTATTTGGTTGCTTTGCAAATACTCCCCATCCTTTGAAAATACTCTGCTGGATTTTTCAGGCATGGTTCTTACCTTCTAAAAATTCTAAGCATTGTTATTTTATAATTATTGATAATAATTACAAAATATAATGTTTCCATGGGTCTGTCTCTGCTTAGTTTTGTAAATGATGGTTCTAGTTATCATTGATTGTGGGCTAGACATTGTATTTGAGAAAACATTTTAGAAAAGTTTGGGGGTCCAAATATTATCTTCCTACACAGAGAATCTTGGTTTTCTTTTTCTAGACTAGAGATGGCAGCAATCATAGATGTCTTTAGTCTAATTTCAAGGTGTAACACTGTCTAGGCCACTGTAACATTTAGCTGAGCTGTGTGTACATACATTGGCTCATTTATTTCTGGTTCACTTGTACGCTTAGGGACAGGTCCTTTGAGGTTGTAATCTTAATATAAAGAGTGCTTCTAAACGCCATATAGCTAATCTTTTAGGGTCAGATATCACATTTCATGGTTTGATCCTGAATAGCTGCCAAAATGCATCTTAGTTCTTTCTTTACATTTAGTAAGTACCTCCCAGTTCAAAAACAGCCTTGAGTAGTGGGTGTGGTTTTATGAGTTCCCATTTTCTGGATCTCATCCCAGTCATTCTCCATGTATTTGTAGGTTATTTGATGCATTAGAGAAGATTCTTTCTGACAGTTTATTGAACTATTTTGAGTAGTTCTCAACAAGAACACCAGCCTGTCTTACCCAGTTCACCATTAGCAGAAGCAGAATTTCCTAATATTCTCTAGTGTCATTATAATTTCACATCAACAAAAGTGAGCCATAGTAAAGTGGACACAACATATTACCATTTTCCTTAGTCCCCATGCAAATTAGGAGATAGGCCCAGTACCACTAATGACATTTAATTCAGAAATTCTTAGTAAAGATCATCTAAGATCAAATTAAGCTGTTGAACCAAGACAATATTCTGTTCACCTAAAAGATGACATTTTATAAATTTAATCTGTATTATTACCTGTAAAATATATGGAAGTTTTTGTTTGTTTTTTGGTTCAATGATTTTTAGAAAGTCAACAAATTTTTATGGGCAAATGCAGTTGGTTTGAGTGTATTCTTGTAGCGACTGTTTAGTTAGAAGTTTAAATTTATGTAAGTCATTAGAAATCAGAAGATGACTGGTGGAAATCTAGCCATAAGGTAGACTTAATGGTAATTAGTATATTCTAAATTACCAAAAGTTTAGACACTAAATAGTAACTCACTTATATAAGAAAGTAATCAGATGTACTATTTAATAATTTAGATTGCCACCAGTTTAGAATTACAAATAAGAATGGCAATTCTATTGTATATCCTCAGGTAACTAGAAAGTTTGATCTACCAACTTCATAGTATACATAACAAACTTCATATTTCTTGGCTTGGTCAAAAATGTAGGTTATCTAACTGCCTGAAAGAAAACTTTCCTTTTGATTTTCCCCTAGGACAGTGCAGTTATATTTTACATCCATTTGTTTTTTTAACACTCCATAATTTTGAAAGTGGCCTGGCAGGAGCCCAAGTGCATGGAATGAAAAATGGTCCTTGGGTCTATTCAGTATTGCAACACCAACTCTTTTAAATCTCTTTTATATGTGACATTTGTGTTCTATTCAGCAAAGGGCCTTACTACTTACTATTCTGACTGTTGAAACATTGAATAGGTATTCTCCTAAGACCCAAATTTCTCAGGTAATAAATTTCATATTATTTTACATGAAATAAGACAAGTCCAGATTCTTGGGTCTTTTGTGTCAAAGCTAAGTCACTTTTTCTCCATCAACTCTTTGTATGCCTTCAAATGCAAAGAGAAAATTCTAATTAGTGAACCAGTGATTTGAAAGTAGTCACTTTTTTTCTGTCCTTGTCTCTAATATTTGTTGATATCTGCTTTGGGTTTTCATGATAACTTTCATCTGCATTACACTCTGCATACTACATCTGAGAAATATGCAGGTGAAGAAAATGATGACTCTCATTTTATAGTAAGAAAAGCAATTATAAGAAGTTGTGGGTCATGTGAATTGTCAGCTCCTGCAGTGAGGTTGGGTTGTTTTCTTCCCCTCCTAATTGTAAGGGTTTCACCTCTTTCATGCATTACTTTTGAGATTGCAAATTATGTGGAATGATTTCTGCAAATTATACATTGACATTTTTGAGAGATTTCCTGAAGTTTCTGTTCAATGAGTCATGTTAGTGTAGCATGCATATTTTAATATTGGAAATTCTAATTCTTACTATCGATTACTTTCTATGAATTAATTCAACATTGTCTGTTGAATTTCTTAATTATCATAGTATAACTCTATAGGTAATGAGGTTGCATTTGTAATTTGCCATTCATAGAACTCCTGGGAGAATATTTCATGTCTAGTTCACAGGGCATGGCAACATTTTAAATTTGATTTTGGAGTGCTCTAACCAAATCTTTGAGAACTGTAACTTGAAGTGAAACCTGCTAGCTGTAAGTCCTTCACATAGCCCAAGGGCTTGTTTGGTTTTGATTAGTTTTACTAGACTTCATTTGGTTTCAATTAAACCTTGAGACAGGCCAGTGACTTTCATGAAAAATGTGGTTTTCTCGAGTTAGAAAATAATTCTTTTGTGTGGAAGAGTGTAATGTTTTCTTCACTGGAACAAATATCTAGTCAATTTCAGAAGGTTTTATAATCAGAATACAAAGAAATTTTATTGTTCTGTCTTATATTATGTTCTTCAATATTTATTCTTTTTACTTTTAGATAATAAAGTGATAATTACTCTGTTTCCAAAGAAATGAGAAATATTTGATTATATAAATGTAACAATCTTTTATATTTAATTCCATATTATAGAAAGCCATTTGACTTTAAAATAAGCAACTCTTCTGCTGAGTTCAGAAAATATTTTAATCCATATGCTTTTAAAAGACTTTTTTTTTTTACTATTTACATGGTTTTTTACTATTTCATAGGTTGTAGAGACTATATACTTAATTTTTAAGTCTTTTATTATCAAAAATTTTTTCCAGCTTAATACAACTAAATATTAGTTTAAGATCATGCATATTATCCATTTGTAAAGGGAGGATGAGGGCATATAAGTATATTATTTACCCTAAAAAAGAAAAATGTAGTTCATGATCCTTACAGAAAAATCCACAGATTTAAGTTCTTTTGTTTTCCAAATGTTTATTTCATACTAAATAAAATTTGTTGGCCTCTTAGAATCTTAAGTTGGGTAGCAAAGATAAATATAAAACAAACTCAAGGTAGTGCTCCTGTATGTAGAAGATGTAAATTTCTCTTTTCTTTGATTCACAAGACCCTAGCTTTGGATACTCTGATTTTTACCAAGAATCATCACCAAAGTCCCTGCCATCTGTATAAGATTATGCCAAAAATAATGCAGTTATAAGTACAGGACATATGTATAAAAATTAGACAAATGAAATGAACATTATCACAATGTTTATAATCAGCATCAAATGAAGAAATTAATGAATATGTGACTATTTAGCACATAAAAGACTGTAGAATTTAAAATTAGCAAAAAAAATTCCTCAGAAATGTTGGAGAATTTTACATTTACCACTCAGAAGCCAAGAACTGATCACCTCTTGAATCAGTTTTTTGCAATTCTGTTTGATACAGTGAATGTTTCATATTTATAATTTTTAAAATTAAACTTTTGAAGTATTAAAATCCAGAGTTGGAATAAGCTCAATAGATTCCTCAAATATTTTTGTTGAGAGTTGTTTATTAATACCTTATGTAGTGACATAAATTAAAATTAATGACATCTGGCAAACATGTGAATACAGTTTTTTATATATTTCATTATATTTAAGTGAAGACAAGAGGGGTGAAAGAAAAAGCACTGAATTTTGTATTCAGGCTGCCCAGATTTTGTTTTAGATTCTGCAGTGAATTTATACTGTGTTTGGGGTCTTCTCTTTTCTGTACTTTACTTTCTTCAAATGGAATGAACTAGAAACTCTCAATGATTTTTCTTTTACTTTGAGTATTCTGTTAGTTTAGTTTATATTGATAAGCTTAGAATTATACATACTTTTTACCTGTTGTATTTGAATTTTTAAATTACTTTTGACCTTGTAAATTTTAAAGTTATCTTGAAGCAAGTAGAACTAGTCATGTTGGTAAACTTGTTTATTTAGTATTTTAATACTGCTTCAGAATGAGTAGATATTACTATTTCATTAGACCAAGAACTGCCTCTTGAGCCAATAAAGTTTATTGAGGGCCTCTCATTTTCCCCAAATTGATCAAGACTCCAGTGTTCTATGCATAAGAAATTCACAAATGAATAAGAAACATTTTAACCTTAAATTCAGTCTTGTCATATAGAAATGCAAGCAAATAAAAGGCATTATGGTCAAAATTTTATCAGTGCAAACTTTTATTATCAAATCCCAATTTTTTTATTGACATGAAATTATCTCATATTACCAAAAAGTTAAATGATGACACTTTTTTCATTGCATTAAAAATTAAAATAGTTCATTCAGTAAATGATTATATACTATGGATCTTAGCATGTCCTTCAGAAGTTAGATCAATAGAACTACTTCTTCACATATAGAGTAACAAACATGGTCTTTGTATTGAATGACCTGGTCTTAAAAGAAAAGGAACAAGAAGGTAGTAACCAACATTTTATGAGTGTGGGAGAGATGCATCTCATTAAGTACCTGCCTGCTTGCTTTCAAGAGTTGCAATCATCATTGAGAGGGAGACAATGAATGGTGATTAACTATGAGAAATGGAAAGATCGATTACATTAACCACTTTGTGGGCACCTGACTACTTATTTTCCTGGCTAGGTTAATGAGAGGATGAGGAACCTACATTTTCTAAAGGTAGAGAGATCCTCCCAACATACCCATATGGTAAAATAAAAAGCAGTTCCACATAATTTTCTTGTCTTATTTTATTCTTTATTATGGTTATATAAAAAGCTTTACTTGCAAAAAAAATTTAAAGATATGGCCAAGTCATGGGATCAACTCAGGATTTCATTATAATCCAGATTTTGGATAACATATTTTCTTAAAATGTCCAGTAGACTGAATTGCTTCCCTGGCTTCTAACATAAACCATCCAAGCCAGGAATGCTTTAGTAGAAGCAGGCAGTCACCAAAACATATTTGGATTCATTCCTTCATCCTGGTTTTAAAGAAAGACTCTTTAAAAAGTCAAACATTTTAACCTAGAAAATTTCAGAAAGTTTTTTCAAATACCTCTGAGGAATCTCCATACTTGTCGCTCAACCTATTGACCCATCCCATTTACACAGGGAATTCCCAGACTAAAGACTACTTGAAGAGAATGAAATCTCAAATACAGATAATCTGTATTTTATCTTCAATAAATGCTTTTAAACAAGAACCATAGTACAACAGCTTCTGAAATGGTGCTTCTGCAATAATGTGAAATAGCTAAATATAGGTTATTTTGTAACCCTTCTAGAAAGCTAATTAGGGATATATAATTTCTGTAAAAGAGAATAAAGTATTTCTACTTTCTCATTTAAGAAATTACAATAAAATGCAAACTATTATAATGAGAAAAAATTGTCCCTTTGCCAATTTCAAAGGCTTTGGAGTTATTAGCATTTTAACCCTACATTTTATTTGGAGGGAGCGTTGGACTGGGAACTAAGTTTTCCTGAGTTTTAGTCTTGAATTTGGTGTGTGTTACATACATTTTCTTGAACATATTCGTTCAACTCTTCTAGAAGAGATCATTACTATTAATTAAATATACCTTGTGCTTCCCAACATTTTCAGGCATCCCCTATGTGACAAAAGCAGGACATTGATGTAAGAGATGCTTGTCATTTCTATTCTGTGGGAGTTGAATGAACCAGGTGAAGTTTTCAATGATTTGTGGCATCTCCATAGCAGAAAAAAGAGACCTCACCCTGCAAAGTAGAAGATGCAAGCAAGCATGCCCTGGCTTGAACAAACAGGAAGAAAGTTATTTGCTCATTGTGAGGTGAGCCTCTGTGGTGTCAAGACTCAGATCTGGGACTTGTTTGTTGCCATAGCATAACCTATTTACTATTGACTGGCATCTCTCTGGGATTCAATGTAAACTGCAGGATTTGGAGATTCATTAATTCTGTCCCTGTTTGTATTCCTGAGATTCTTTCTTGGCATATGACCTTCATTTTACAAGGAGAATGGAAGTTTGGGGAGAACTAAGGTCACAAAGTAAGTTTTGCAGACATACTGTACAATGTTATTTCCTCGTGACCTTGCAAGTTCATATTTCCCAGCTATATTTCTCTACCACCCAGGAGATTAAGTATTGGATCATTTGATTTGACCATTAATAAAATGTCAAAATGAGTCCGTTCCATCTAATAGGCTTTGTTTACTTAGATAAGATGTACTTCTGTGGTTCAATGAATGTTAGAGCACGTAAGGTCATGACTTTTTTTTATGTACCAGATTTTTTGACTTTTTTTAATGTACCAGATTATAGATATATCTTATCATATACATATTATATTGTGTCTATTTTCAGTTGGAAGGGATATTCAACTTCTCTTTTGCTCTAAGATGCTTCTTAAAAATTTTCTGGGTAGATCTCAGACCCATTTTCATAGAAATTGCATTTAGTAGCACAATGAATTTGTAACTAGTTGGTAGTTTGTGTTCAACATCCAGGGTGAATATGATTATAATCACATAAGCAGTAGAATGTAAAGGTGTAGTTCACATAAACAAATATCAATGTGGATTAAATGAGTAATAACTATAAAGTCTTAGGATAGAGCCTGGTCCAGAATTAGCAACATACAAGTACTTGTTAAGTAAAACAAATAAATACGATGATGATTATGGTTTATGGGCTTTGTGAGTTGGCATCTAGGAGGTTTCTTATCTAATTTTCTTCTTGTGAAGCCCCAGATATGTGCTATACAATTTGTATTTGACTATTTTTGGTGCTAGGGAATATGGTTAGGTATTGTATTATGGTATGATTTTAGTTAGGACCCAATATTGTCCTAATTAAATATGAGAAAGCAGGCTCAGAGGAGTTAAAAGATTGGCCCAAGTTTACATAGCCATTAATATCTTCCATACCTGCCTAGACTGTTCACAGTCTTACCAGTGCCACTGTTCCTATTATTAGGAGGAGTAGTCAGTCGTACCATATGATTTGAATATGGCAGCCTAGTAGTGTCATTTGATTTGAATATGGTAACCCTGCAGAGTGGAAATTATTTCTGCCAAGACTGTGGGCTAAGGCAATTCTACTCCCATTGAGCAGCATTGGTTATTCAAATAAATTTATTTAATTATTAAATATTGAACTCTTTAATAACCTATGCTAGAATTTTCTTGTGGAGTCATATATGTCTTTTACTTGTTTGGAGGCTTTTTTTCTGGTGGCTAAGATGTGAATCTCAGAATCTTAAAGGCAAGGCCTAACACATACTGAATGCTTTATATGGATTCTAAATTAAGGCAAGTAGAAGTCAGTTTCTTTTAGCATAATTTGGAACTTAATCTTTTAAAGGCTCTATCCTAACTATCTCTTGCCTTTGGGACATTTTTTTTTTCTGCATGTTTGGAAAATGTGCTATATCATAGTTCTATTACTACATAATATACAATTTGCTCTTGCAATTATACCATTTATGTTCCTCTTAGTATTGACTAGAAATCTTGTTATTCTGCTTCTTTCTGTATCATGAGTTAATCTAAATTCCAATCCCTCCTTTTACCTTACTTCTAGAAAATTAGATTTTTTTTTGTTATGCTGATTTAGGTTTACACTGTCAGCATTGTGGTCTAGACATAATCTTACCTATAGTCTCAGAGATAGTCCTCAAATTGTATATTTATCTTATGTTAGATACCAAAGACTATGTTTCAGTTGCTTTGTGATTCACGATTCAAGCAATAGGAATACTGCTTCTCAACGAGGTGGGTGAAGAGAGAATTCACTGAAATTTAATAGTGGATAGTCTCAGAGACTCAAATTCCGGTGCATTAAACAAAGAACAAGAAAGAGTACATTGGAACAGCAAAGGTAGCAGCACTGGTTAACTGCAGAGAGAAGGGATGGCCCAAAGAGAGAGAAGAACAAAACAGACCAATCTGGCACAGAAAAACCTACATATCAGAAAATCATCCTGATCTTAGCTGTTTCAGAGGTTGCACCATAAACTGGGGTTTAAAAAGTGCTTTGTGTTTCTCAACTGACAAGTTGAGTGCTAAGAGGGGAGCCATCCATCATGAGGAGACCTTGCTGCACCTGTTGCTGTGGGAACCTAGGAGACCACAGCAATCATTGCTGTTTTGTCCTGGCAAGGACCTACTGTGTGGCCTAGGGTATGTGTAGTAGAAATGTGAGTGAAACAGGCACAGAAAGATTGTCCTCAGAGGAATTTATGTCAGAAAAATGGAGGGGGGTGCAGCTCACTTCCCTTTGAATCTAGGCTCACATGACCAGCTGCAGAGGGTTGGGAAACTGAACAGACAGGTCTAGACATCTACAGAACTAGGTCTGTGAAAGCAGTATTTCTGGACAATGGAGTTTGTGAGACTGGAGGGTTGGTTTCCTTGTCCCTTGAGGAGAATTCTTGGGAGGCTCCTGAGATTCAGATGCCTTGCAGAGATCAGCATCTACCTAACACTAGGAGTATCTTGGTCTAATCTCTGCAGAGAAGATGCTGCTCAATAAAGCCCCTAAGGTCAAATAGATCTAAACCCCAGTCTTCAAAAATTCCCTCCTAGAATTCTGCAGCAATTCCACCCTGGGAGTGTCTCTGCAGATAAAACTTCAACTGATAGTATTTTCCATTCTGTCTTACCTTATAGTGGTAGAAAGGGAAGTGAGAGCTTCATTTTAGGGCACTCCAGCTGGCAGCACTATAGGAAATGGAAAAAAGAGGAAGGAGTTAACACCTCCAACCCTGTGTGCATATGTTTGCATGCACACGTGGACTTTTTTTTTTTTTTTTTTCCTTTCTCTCTTTCTTCCTCTCTCTCTCTCTCATTCTCAATACACAGACCAAGAAGAAACAGAGAGAAGGTCAGGGCCACATAGGTAGTGATGATATATCCTCAGCAACAGTTTTGACTCCCTCAGTAGAGATAAGTTTTTTTTTCATTTTTCATTAAGAATCTTTTTTTCTGATTATGTATTTATTTTTGTGTTCTTGCTGTGTTTATTAGTTTGTGAACACACACACACACAAGACACATATTGTTTCTTTATTCCTCATTTCTAACATATCTAACATATCCTTGACTTATCTTTTGAAGGTTAGGGTTTTTTGTTTGTTTATTTTTTGTGTGTTTGTTTATTTCTCTTTCTTTTTCTCTTCTTTTCTCCCACTAAAAGCCAATTTTTTCTCTCCCTTTGCTTTTTTGTGTCTGTATTTTTTTCTCCTTTAAGCTATCACTTGCTGTATCTCTTTGCATTCTGTTCACATGTTGAACATTCTAAACTTAATTCTATCTTCCTATATTTTCTTTTCTCTTAATGAACTGAACTGAACTATATTTTAAAACTATTTGGTTTATATAACTCCTGCCCCACCATTCATGTTGTTGCAATTATTAGCTCTGTGGATAACAAAAACAACACCTGCTTTTTACATTAATGCTAGATCTAGTTTGCAGTTATTTACTGTTTTTGCTGTTGGAAATTACTGACTCCTTTATTCCTGTTTTTGTGGTCATTAGTGTTGTAGATGTCATAGTAGGTATTGGGTATTTATTTTAGTGCTGTATGTTGTTCACTTCAATTGTTGCTATTGCTTATTTTCCCTCTTTTGTGTGAGATAGTAGAACTCTAGAGGAACGCTACAGTTTAACAGGGTAAAGACTCTTGCTGAACTAAACCCAGACAAAAGACAGCTCACCTTCCTGCACACACAAATTTACCACACTTAATAACCACACTCAAACTTTAGCTACACTTTAATACATAGAATAGAAGAGACAAAAACAAAACAAACAAGAAAAAAAAAAAAACACCAAACTAACAACCAGTTTGCAAGTAATAATGGCTGAGTGGGGGAGCCTCAAGTCCCACTCATGGAAATCCACTCCTACAGCAACAAATAAACAAAAGAATTGTAGATATTACATGTATGAGAAGTCATACTCTAGATCACTCTTGGACATTTTGGCAAAAAACTCCCTAAAAACGCCCACACATAAGAGTCAAAGTGATATTCTTTAAAACTCAACAAAGGAATACAAAAAATATGAAAAGAGTAGATAACATGACACCTCCCAAAGTTTACAATTCACCCACAACTGACTCCAAAGATATTGAAGTGAATAAAATATCAGATAAAGAATTCAAAGGAATAATTATAAAAATGATGAATGAATTCCAAGAGAACACAGAAAAATAACAGAGTGAATAAAGAAGGTCAGAACAGAATATGAATGAGAAATTCAATAAAGAGAAACAGATGTTGAAAAAGAACCAAGCAGAAATCATGGAAATAAGAGACACAACGAATCAAATAAAATGTTTAGTTGAAAATGCCTCTAATGGAATACACCATGCTGAAGACAGAATCTCAGAGCTGAAACAGAAAGTAGCCAGTCATGAACATTCAAATAGTATCAAAAAGAGGGATACATAATCATAACTCAAACACGTAAGAACTCTGGGACAACATTAAGACAACAAATTTAAGAATCATTAGAATTGAAGAGGGTTGTGAGATGCAGGCTGGAATGTATAACCTCTGTGGGAAAATAATAACAAAATTTTATATACCTTGAGAATGAAATGGACATCCACATGCAGAAGGCATTCAGACTCCAAGTAGACAAGATCAAAAAACTCTCTACCACACATTACAATAAAATACCTAACATAACAGAATTTTAAAAACCTCAGAGAAAAGTATCAGGTCACATTTAGAAGCAAGCCAATCAGAATTACTTCCAGTTTCATAGCACACACCTTAAAATCCAGAAGGTCTTGAAAGGATGTGTTCTAAGCCATGAAAGAAAATAACTTTCTGTCAATATTGCTATATCCAACAGAGCTATCCTTGAGAATTAATAGAGAAGTAAAAACCTTCCAAGATAAGCAGAAACTGAAATAATTCATGACTATTGGGCCAGCATTACAGAAAATACTCAAAGAAATACTTTGAACAGAGAAATCAAAAAGAAACCCAAGAAAACACAAATGGACATATCTCATTTGAAGAGTAGCTAAGCAAATGAGAAACAGAATCAAATTAAACATTAGATATAAATGAAAATTATAAGAATTATGTCATTTCTCTATAATAACATTGATGTAAATGGTCTCAACATTCCAGTTATAAGACTTAGACTGGCAAAATGGACTAGAAAATAAGATCTGACTATGTGTTGTTTGCAAAAGACTCACTTTTTAGGCAAAGACTGCCACAATTAAATGTAAAAAAAAAAAAATGGAAATTGATATACCATGCAAATGGAGGCCCAAAACACACTGGAATAGCTGTTCTCATCCAACAAAGTGAATGTCAAGTCAAATATTAATCAAAAGAGACAAGGAACATCACTACATACTGGTAAAGGTAACAATCTAAGGAAATATAAGTGTTTGTGCCCCGAATGTTAGTGTACCTAATTACACAAAACAGACACCATTCAAATTAAAGCTTCAGATCTCAGTACAATGATACTGGGTGATTTCAACATACCTCTCTTATGAATACATAGGTCATCCACATACAAACTCAGATTCTTCCAGTCTAAAAAATATATATAAACCAAATGGATTCAACAGAAATCTATAGACTATTTCTTCTAACAAGAACTGAATGCATTTTCTTCTCAGTTTCTCATGGAACCTTCTCCAAAATAGATCATATTTTAGGTCACAAAGCCACTCTTAGCAATACAAAAAATAATCATATAATTCCTTGAATCTTTTCAGATCATAATGAAATTAGAAATCAACACCAAAAAATCCTACATAAACTTCATAAACATATGGAGATTAAACAATACACTTTTGAATGATGAAAATGTGATAGGACAAATCAGGGAAAAATTTTAAAAATTCTTAGAATCAAATGAGAATAATGATATAATATACCAGAATCTCTGGGACACTATGAAAGTGGTATTAAGAGGAAAGTTTATAGCTATGAGTGCCTACATAAGAAGAACAGAAAGAACCCAATTAAACAACTTAATGATGTATCTCAAGACCCTTGAAAAATAAGAACAAACTAATTCCAAAACCAGTAGAAGGAATAAAATAATATCAAAGCTGAAATCAATAAAATTGAGAATTAAAAAAAGAATGAGTATCAATTAAACAAAGAATTTGTTCTTTGAAAAGATAAACAAGATTGATAAATACTTAGCTAAACTAACCAAAAGAAAAAGAGAGAAAACAAATTATTAGAGATACAAAAGGAGAAGTAATCACAAACATCAGAGAAACACAGAGAATCATTAGGGACCAATTTGAAAATTTATACTCCATAAAATAGGAAAACCTTGAAGAAATTGTGGCATTTCTAGATATATATGGCCTTTAAAATTTTGTGAAGAGGACACAGAAACCTAGAAAGTTCAATAAAAATCAATGGGATGGTGGCTACTCTGTCCCAGGGGTGCCTAGGTCATAGAGGCTGTCCAGGTCATAAAGGCTACTCAGGTCATATAGGCTATGGAGGTCATAGAGAATTCTCATGGTAAAGTATAAGCAGGTCAATGCATGACTGTGAACCTTAGATTATGCAGGTCATAAACACTATGCATGTCATAAGGCTCTACAGTTCATACAGGCTCTTCAGGTTACAGATACTACTCAGGTCATAGAGGATGTGAAGGTCATAGAAGTTACTAATGTTCTACTAGTTGCTAAGGTAATTTTGGCTACTCATACCTTTGAGGCTATTCTTATTATAGTGGGATCACAAACAATAGAAGCTACTAAATACATAGATACTACACAGATCATAAGTACTGCTTCTCAGGTCATAGAGGCTATGCAGATCATAAATGCTACACAGGTGATAGTGGCTACTAATGTCATTTTGGCTACTTGTGCCACAGAACTTATGCAAATCTTAGAGGCAATGCAGGCCACAGATGCAACACAGGTCAGAGTCTACACAAGTAATGAGTTGACTCAGGCCATAGAGTTAGGCAGATTATAGTGGTTACTCAGTCACAGAAGCTACAGAGTTCATAAAATCTACTTGGTCACAAATGCCTCTCAGTTCCTAGAGGTTTTGCAAGTCTTTGAGACAGCTCGGGCCAAAGAGGCTTCAGAAGTAATTGAGGCTACTCAGGCCACAAAGGCTTGCAGGTCACAGAGGCTAATAAGGTCATTTTTACTGGTCAGGTTGTAGAGGCAATGTATGTTATTGAGGTTATAGGTCACAGAGGCTCTATAGGTCATAGGTGCTAGGCAAGTAATAGAGGCTACTCCAAATTAAGAAGATATGTAGGTCACTGAGTTTACACAAGTCATAGTGGCTACTGAGGTTATAGAGGTTACAGAGTTAATTTAGGCTACTCAGACTAAAGAGGAGGAAAAGGTCAAGACAGCGAAAGTTATAGAGGCAAATCAGGTCATAGAATCCAAGCAGGTCAAAAAAAAAAAAAAAAAAAAAAAAAATAGGCCATGAGATAGAAGCAGGAATGAAAGGCCTTCCAATAAAGAAAAACCAAGAAGTAGACAGATTCTCAGTTGAATTCTGTCAGGCCTTTAACTAAGAACTAATGCCATTGCTCCTCAAATTATTCCATAAAGTAGAAAGTGATGGGATACTTACAAATCCATTCTATTAAGCCAGTATCACTCTCATACACAAACCAGATAAGAACACATGAAGGAAAGAAAACTACAGAGCAGTATCCCTGATAAATGCAAAAACTCTTAATAAAATAGCAGCAAATTATATACAGCAACGAATTAAGAAGAGTGTACATAATGACCAAGTTGGTTGTATCCCAGGGATGCAAGAATTTTTTAACATTCACAAATCAATAAATGTGATTCACCACATATGTAACAAGAAGGACAAACATCACATAGTCTCCTCAATATAATAGATGCAATGAAGACCTTTGACAAATTTCTCCCATTTATGATAAAAACACTAAGAAAGTAGGGGAACCTACCTCAACATAATAAAGGCTACATACAACAAACCCAAAGCCAACATCTTAATGAATGGGGAAAAACTGAAAGCATTTCTTTTAAAATCCAAAAGAAGACAAGGATATCCACTTTCACCACTTCTGTTTAATATAGTACTAGAATTCTGTCTAGAAGGAAATGAAAGGGATTAAAAAAACAAAAAGAAAAGGAAGTCCAAATTAACAGTTTGCAGATGAAATGATTCAATACTTACAAGATCCAAAAACTCTATCAGAAGACTGCTAATGTTAATAAATTGAGAAAAATAGTAAGTTACAAAATCATCATACAAAAATTAATAGCTTTCTTATATACTAATAATGAATCGGATGAGAAAGTAATCAGGTAAAAAAGCCCTTTCACCATAGCCTAAAAAACAAACACAAAACAAATCCCAAAGAATAAATCTAACCAAGGAGGTAAAATACCTCTACAATGAAAACTGTTAGACACTGAAGAAAGAACTCCCATGTTTGTGGATAGGCAGAATTAATATTGCTGAAATGACCATAGTACTAAAGCAACAAACAGATTTAATGTAATCCCTCTCACAATACAAAAGACATTCTTTATAGAAGTAGAAATAAATCAGTCATAAAATTCATTTAGTAGAATTAAAAAAAAAACAAAAAAGAATAACCCAAACAATTCTAAATCAAAAAAATAATGCTGAAGACATCACAATCCAACTTCAAATTATACTATAGAGTTATGCTAACAAAAACTCCATGATACTTGCTTAAAAATACACATAGATCAAAGATTAGAATATAAGACCCAGAGACAAGTCCACATAGTCATCTCATTCTTGACAAATGTGCCAAAAACATGCATTGGAGAAAAGACAGCTTTTTTAAACAAATGGTGCTGGGAAAATTGGTTATCCATATGTAGAAGAAGAAAATTAGATCCTTATATCTCACCATGCTTAAAAGCTACTTCAAAATGAATCAAAAACTAAGGAATTAAACCAGAAACTGTGTGTGTCTTAGAAGAAATCATAGGCTCAACACTCCAACATATAGGTGTAGAAAATTGACTTTCTAAATAGGACCTCTAAAGTTCAGGAAATAATGCCACGAGTTAATAATTGGAACTGAATCAAATTAAAAGGCTTTTGTACAGCAAATAAAAACATTAGGAATGTGAAGAGAGAACCTGCAGAATGGAAGAAAGTCTGCTTATTTATACTTCTGACAGTGGAATAAAATCCAGACTAGATAGAAATCTCAAAAAACTTAACACCAAAAAGCCAAATAATTAAATTAATATATTGTCAAATGAACTAAACAGACACTTCTCCAAAGAAGAAATACAAGTGTCTAACAAATATATAAAAAAAGTTCAACATTGTTAGCAATTAGGGAAATGCAAATCAAAACTACACTGAGATTTCATCTCACTCCAGTAAGAATAGTAGTCATCAAAAATACAAACATTAATAAACACTGGAAAGGATGTGGAGAAAAAGTAATGCATTCACACAGTTGGTGGGATTGTAAATTACTACATCCGCCATGGAAATCAGTATCAAGCTTTCTCCATAGACAAGGACCATATGACCCAGCTATACCACTTCTTGATATCTATGTTAAAGAATTAAAGTCAGGAGATCCAGGATGGTAAATAGAAGGAAACTTCATTCCTAGTCACTCTGTGACTTGGAATTCAGGCAGAGGAAATACTGTTTCTCTGTGAGACAGGTGTTGCTGCCCACCGATCCCCTACTGTTTATCCCTATTCATCTGCCAAGATTGCCCACCCTCTGCCAGTATATCACTTGCCTTTTGAATGCAGATCACTAGCTGACCTCTGCTTATCATCCACCATTTGCCTGTTTACCCACCTCTTGCCTGCCCATATCTGACTTTCACTTACCCATTGCCCACCACCTGATGTCCACCTGCCGATCACCCACCGTTAGCCTGCAGACTGCCTGCAGATTGCAAATGGATCACCCGCTGGCCACTACCACCTGCTGCCTAGAAGTTCATTGTCACAGTACCTGCAGGTTTGGTTACATATGGCTGCCAACATCTTGGAACACCAGTCAGGGCCTGCAGGTTTGCTGCCGCTACCGCTGTCATTTCTGGCCATGGCCGCCACAGTCTGGGGACACAGGCCAGGGCCCGGAGTATATTGGGGTACCTGCAGGTCTGGTTGCACCTGAGGTCTTTCTGCTCGGTGTGCTAGTGGCCCTATCTGGCTGCCTCTTTGCAGGGTCACTCCTTTGTGTGAGTGCATCCTTGGTGGTCTCTCTGCAAGTTGAATGGGCATTGACATCTTGGTACTGCTGCAAGGCAGAGCCTGTGGAAGCTGAAGCCCAGGTCCATCACATGGCAGCAGGGGTTGCATTGACAAGTGTGGGTCTGGAAAGCCTATGGAACCTGGAGACTAGAGGCAGTTCCCTGGGGGGGAGCACAGGTTGGAGAAACTGGAGAAAATTGGGCTTTCTCCAGCTCAGTGAGTCCTGAGTGTGCAGGGACAAAAGGAACTGGCTACTATGATGGGAAGACTAGAAGAGGGTGTGAGGGCAGCTTGCTATGGGCTCTCCCACTCAAATAATCTGGCACCCACTGGACTGGAGCTAACATCAAACTTCAAACAACTCCACCTTTTGGGACCCCCCCCTCCGCCCCACCTCTCACACCTCTACCATTTTGAATCCAAATATTTTTCATGCATCAATTTATTGAGGAATGGGATATCTGAATAGTATATTACAGTTTTGTTGTATATTCTTATTAATCCTATATTTTTACTTTTTTAAAAAATCTGTATATATTTTTTTCTCTCACCTATCTGTCTCCCTGGATTCTTTTTCTCACTTCTCTCATACTAACAGCCAACCTCTATTAATTCTTCCTTCACACTTACTATAAATTGTTACCTCTATCTTCTCTCCTCCCTCATAAACATCACATCTTACACCACTTCTGTTCCCTTATTGTCCATCATTTGAAATGATAAACCCTTTTAGCGAACTTACTCTTTATATTGTAGACAATAATTAAACAGGTCATTTGTGTTTATTGCAACAAAACTGTAGATGCCTTAATAGGGGCTATTTGGTTTAAGATTTTATATTGTTTGCATTGGGTGCTCTTAATATTGGTCTCCCCCTTAAAGGGGAGGTACTGGAAGCCTTCAAGGATACTATAAGACTATAGGGTAGAAACTATACCGCTCAGATCCATACACAAGATGGGAAGACACACAAACAACATGAAAAAACAAGGTAACAAAGTGCCTCAAACAAACCAAGATGTTCCAACAATACAATCCATAGACAACACAGTAAAAGAAATGTCAGAGAAAGACTTTAGAAAATACATAGTTAGACTGATCTTTGAAATAAAGAATAGTAACAGAGAGAAAATACAGGAAGTAAAATATCACTTCAATAAAGAGACAGAGATTTTAAACAGGAATCAAGTGGAAATCCTCAAAATGAAGGGAACAATAAACCAAATTAAAAATTCAATGAAAAGTTTCACCAACAGACTAGAACACTTAGAAGAGAGAACCTCAGGCAATGAAGACAAAATATATACTCTTGAAAGTAAAGTCAACCACACAGAGAAAATGGTAAGAAACCATGAACAGAATTTCCAAGAAATATGGGATAACATGAAAAGACCAAATTCAATATTTATCAGAATAGACAAATGCTTGGAGATATAAATTAAAGGAATGTACAATCTTTTGAATTACATAATACCAGAAAATTTCCCTAATCTAAAGAATGAAATGGAATGTCAGCTAGCTACAAGAGGCTTACAGGACCCCAAAAGTACAAAATTATATCAGACCCACACAAAGGCACATTAAAATGAGAATGACTAACATACAGAATAAGGATAGAATTTTAAAGGCTGTGAGAGGGAAAAAATCAAATTTCCTATAGATGTAACCAATTTGGATTTCAGCTGATTTCTCAACCCAGACCCTCAATGCCAGGAGGTCCTGGTAACATATATCAAACTCTGAAAGAAAATGGATGCCAACGGAGAATTTTATATTCAGCAAAATTAAGCTTCAGGTTTGAAGATGAAATAAAAACCTTCCATAATAAACAAAAGTTAAAAGAATTCACAACTGGAAAACCTGCACTAGAGAACATCCTCAGCAAAATATTCCATGAGGAATAAATGATAGAAAACAATGGAATCCAGCAAAAGGGGGAACTACACTAAAGGAATAGTCAAGTTAAAAACCAAGAATAAACCAAAAAGACCAAGAATACAAATCATATCTCAATAATAACCCTGAATGTTTATGGCCTAAACTCATTAATCAAAAGACATAACCTGGCAGATTGAACTTAAAAAAATAAAAAAGACCTAACAATATGGTGTCTGTAAGAGACTCACCTCCTAGGAAAAGACATCCACAGACTAAAAGTGAAAGGTTACAAAAAAACGTATCATTCACATGAACTGTGTAAACAAGCAGGAGTTTCCATCCTCATATCAGACAAAGTGGACTTCAATCCAAAATTAGTCAGAAGGGATGAAGAAGGGTATTTCATGCTGCTTAAGGGGATCATACATCAATAAGACATAACAATTATAAATATATATGTCCCAAAGAATGGAGCATCTACGTACATCAAATAAATACTTTTCAATTTCAAGAATCAAATAGATCACACCGCAATGATACTGGGTGACTTTAACACACCTCTTTCACCACTGGAAAGATCTTCCAAACAAAACTAAACAAAGAAACTCTACAACTAAATGATACAATCAATGATTTAGACTTAACAGACATGTATAGAGTATTTCATCCATTATTGAGTAAATACACTTTCTTCTCAAAAGCACAAGGATCCTTCTCTAAAATAGACCATATGTTATGCCAAAAAGCAACTCTCAGAAAATACAAAAAAAAAAAAAAAATAGAAATACTACCCTGCATTCTATCAGATCATAATGGAATGAAACTAGAAACCAATGATAAAATTTAAAAAAAAAGCTACTCTAACACCTGGAGACTAAATAGCATGCTATTGAATGATGAATGGATAGCAGAAGAAATCAAAGGAAATAAAGAAATACTTAGAGGTAAATATGAACACCAGTACAACACATCAAAATCTCTGGGACACTATGAAGGCATTGCTAAGAGGAAAGTTCATTGCATTGAGCTCATACATTTAAAGAATAAAAAGTCAACAAATAAATGACCTAACATTACATCTCAAAGTCCTAGAAGAAGAAGAACAAATCAACACCAAAAGCAGCAGAAGACAGGAAATAAATAAAATCAGAGCTGAAATCAATGAAATTGAAACAAAAGAAACAATTGAAAAAATTGACAAAACAGAAAAGTTGGTTCTTTGAAAAAATAAATAAAATTGATAAACCCTTAGCTGCACTAATGAAGAGAAAGAGAGAGAAAACTCAAATTATTAAAATTCATGATGAACAAGGAAGTATCAAGATAGATACTACTGAAATACAGAAGATAATTAGAAACTATTTTGAAAATTTAGACTCAAATATAATAGAAAATCTTGAAGACGTTGACAAATTTCTAGAGACATACCATTTACTCAAACTGAAGCAGAAAGACCTACACAATTTAAACATCATTTTCAAGCAATGAAATAGAAGACACCATCAAAAGCCTACGGACCAAGAAAAGCCCAGGTGGAGTCTTAGCTGAGTTCTGCAAGACCTTCAAAGAAGAATTAATACCAACACTTCTCAAATTATTCCGCAAAATAGAGAAGGAGAAAACCCTTCCAAACTCATTGTACGAGGCTAATATTGCCGTGATACCAAAACTTGACAAAAACACATCAAGGAAAGAAAACTTCAGACCAATATCCCTGATAAGTACAGATGCAAAATTTTCAATAAAATTCTGGCAATTCACATACAAAAACGTATTAAAAAGAGAGTGTACCATGAACAAGTGGGGTTCATCCACTTGCAAGTTTGGCTCGACATACGGAAATCAATAAACATAATGCATTGCATCAATAGACTTTAGAGAAGAATCGTATGATTATCTCAATAGATACAGAAAAAACGTTTGACAAAATACAACGTCTCTTCTTGTTCAAAACAGGAGAAAAATTAGGGGTAGTAGGAACATGCCTCAACATTGCAAAAGCTATCTATGCTAAGCCCTGGCCAACATAATTCTAAATAGAGAAAAATTGAAAACATTCTTGCTAAAAAGTGGAACAAGAAAGGGATGCCCTCTTTCACCACTTTTATTCAACATAGTCATTGAAACTCTAGCCAGAGCAATCAAACAGAAGAGAGAAATTAAAGGGATACAAATAGGTAAAGAAGAAATCAAAATATCAATATTTGTTGTTGACATAATTCTATATTTCAAAGATCCAAAAAATTCTACCAGAAAACTTCTAGAACTAATAAATGAATTCAGCAATGTAGAAGGATATAAAATCAATACCCATAAATCAAATGATTTCTATACATAAGTGAGGAATCCACTGGAAGAGCAACTAGGAAAACTACCCTATTCACAATAGTCTAAAAAAAAATACTTGGGAATCTATCTAACAAAAGAGGTGAGAGACCTCTACAATGAAAACTACAGAACACTAAAGAAAGAAGTTGAAGAAGACCTTAGAAGGTGGAAAGATCTCCTATGCTCTTGAATAGGCAGAATTAATATTGTCAAAATGACCATACTACCAAAAGTGTTATAGAGATTCAATGCAATTCTTATTACAACCCCAATGACATTCTTCATAGAACTAGAAAAAGCAATCATGAAATTCATTTGGAAAAATAGGACCCATAATAGCCAAAGCAATCCTTGTCAATAAGAGTGAAGCAGGAAACATCACACTACCAGACCTTAAACTATACTATAGAGCAATAGCAACAAAAGCAGCATGGCATTGGCACCAAAATAGACATGTAGATCCATGGTACAAAATAGAAGACACAGAGAAACCCACAAAAATATGGTTATCTCATATACTAGACAGTGTTGCCAAAAACATACATTGGATAAAAGATAGCCTCTTTAACAAATGGTTACATATGTAACAAAATGAAATTAAACTTCTATCTCTCACCCTGCACAAAAATAAACTCAAAGTAGATTAAAGACTTAGGCAGTAGAACAGAGACCCTGAACCTATAGGAAAAAAAAAAAAAAAAAAAAGGCCCAAATCTTCATCATGTAGGCTTAGGACCTGACTTCCTTAATGAGACTCCTAAAGCACAAGAAGTAAAATTAAGAATCAATAAATAGGATGAATTCAAACTAAAAAGCTTCTTTTCAGCAAAGGAAACATCAATAACGTGAAGAGAGAGCCTCAGAATGGGAGAAAATCTTTATAACATGCACCTCAGAGCACTAATTTCCAGGATATATAAACTAAAAAAACGTAACACTAAAAAAACAAATAACCCAAACAATAAATAGGTTAAGGAACTGAACAGACACTTCACAGAAGAAGAAATACAATTGACAAATAAACATATGAAAAAATGTTCATTATCTCCAGCAATTAGAGAAATGCAAATCAAACTACTCTAAGATTTCATCTCACTCCAGTCAGAATGGCAATTCTCAAGAATACAAGTAACAATAGATGTTGGCAAGGATATGGGGGGAAAAGGTACACTCATACATTGCTGGTGGGACTGCAAATTGGGCGACCACTCTGGAAAGCAAAATGGAGATTCTTCAGAAAACTTGGAATGAAACCACCATTTGACCCAGTTATCCCACTCCTTGGCCTATACCCAAAGGATTTAAAATCAGTATACTACAGTGACACAGCCACATCAATGTTTATAGCAGCTCAATTCACAATTGCTAAACTATGGAACCAACTTAGGTACCCTTCAAAAAGATGAATAGATAAAGAAAATATGGTACATATACACAATGGAATATTATTCAGCCTTAAAGAAGAATGAAATTATGGTATTGCCAGTAAATGGAACTAGAGAATGTCTTGCTAAATGAAAGAAGCCAATCCCAAAAAACCAAAGGCCACATATTTTCTCGGATAAGTGAATACTGATCCATATTGTGTGTGGGGGGGTGGGTAGGGAAGAATGAAGGAACTTTGAATTCTGCAAAGGGGAGTGAGGGAAGGGGTAGACACTGGGGATGAGAAGGACAGTAGCGTGACGCAGACATTATAACCCTATATACGTGTATGATTACAATACTGGTGTGACTCAGCACCATGTACAGCCGGAGAAATGAGAATTTATGCTTCATAATGTCCAATGTATCAAAATGCATTCTACTGTCATGTATAACCAACTAGAACAAATTAAAAAATTAGTAAAAAAAAATTAAAGTCAGCATACTATAATGCTATAATGATACATGCAAAGCCATGTTTATAGTAGCACAATTCACAATAAACTATGGAACCAACTAGCAGTCTGTTAATGGATGAATGGATAAGGAATATATACACAACAGAGTTTTATTCCTCCATAAAGAATAATGAAACTATGTCATTTGCAGGAAAATGGATGATGGAAATTGAGAACATTAAGTAAAACAAGCTGAACTCAGAAAGTCTAGGGTTTTATGTTTTTCTTGTATGTGGGAGCTAAAGAAAAAAAGGGAAAGAAAGGTGTGGGCCAATCTCATGAAAATTGGAGGGAGAATAGTAAGTAAAGGGACCGTGGTGGAGAGGGGGAAGCCAAGGAAGGGAAACAGGGAATGCTGGAGAATGATATTGGCCAAATTCTCTGGTTACACTGTGTGCATGCATGGATGTATTACAACAATTCCCACCATTATGTACAACTAAAATGTACCAAGAAAAGAGATGGAAAAAAAAATAAAGGATATGTTTCTAAAAATTTTTGTTCTTTTTTAACTTTACTATCATTAACAACGAAGGTTACATTATTGTTTTGTATTGGGTTTTTTTTTTTTTTTTTTTTAATTTATTTTATTTTGCCATGCTGGGGTTTGAGGTCAGGGTCTCATGTACACTCGGCAAGTGTTTTACCCTGAGCTGCATCACCAGCCCTTTGCCTGTTTTTAAAATTTGTTTTCTTGGAATGCATGATCTTCTCTTTTCTGAGGTATAGAATAGAAATGAAGAGCACAGACTCCGAAGCTGTTCTGCCTGGTGTAAAGATTGTCATACTAACTGTGTTACCTTTGGAAATCACTTAACTCATGGTGACTCAGTTTTTGTAGTGGAAAAATGGAAAACAATGATGTCTCCCTCATCTGGTGATAGACACACACATACTACACACACACACACACACACACACACACACACACACAGAGCACATATTGCATTTTTTTGCTTTATCTTTCAAATTAAAAAAAAAAAAAACTTCAAGTATTGACTCTGTAGGTGAAAGTGATGAAGACAATTATTTGTGTGTACATAATGGTGCTTTAATGGCAGTTCAGAGATCCGTGAACTTTTTCTATAAAGGGTCAAATGTTAATTATTTCAGTCTTTTTGGACACATACTCGAGACGGCCATTGTGTGACAAAAGCAACTAAAGATAAAACATGTAAATAATTGGGTGTGGCTTTGTTTGAATAAAACTTTATTTACAAAAACCGGCTCAGGCTGGCTTTGGCCCACAAGTCACAGTTTGTTGACCCTTGATTTGACTGATGGTTACCATGAAAATTTGAAGTTATCAGGCAATTATGTCTTTTCTTCTCCCAATTATATCTACTCATTCTCTGTTGCTCTGTATTTGTGCTGTGCTTCTCTGCAGTGATTTCGAAATATTCAATTTTCATTTGTTCAACTGGCAAGCTCTTTGATTTGTGTGCTAGAACAGAACTCAATTTTATAGTGTTAAGTTGGACTCATTAAATAAAATTATGCATCACTTTTTAGCATTAAATCTGCTCATAGTAAGAGCTTTTTTATTTTCTTACCTTGATCTCATTGAGCATATAATCAGAGGATTCTTTTTCCAGGAAAAAAAAAAAAAAAATGAATTCTAGTTCTTCTGTTCAGAGTCTCAGGTTCTTCACTATTCTTGGTCGTATGCACAATTCATGTGACTATGGACAGTAATCAATAAGCGAGGCCCCAATTTATTCCTCTCATTGGAATCATCATGTTGACATTAACTCATTGTTATACAATATTTTGACATAGACCTTATTTTCTAAGTATATAGAAGTGTTAACTGGTAAACGGGATGAATTTGCATTCAAAATGAAGGCATCCAGAGTTGCCATGCGTGGATGCGGTGAGTCTATAAGTGTGCCTTGGTCTGTAGGGGGCATAGTTGAGTGAGAATCTCAGTGACTGCTTCTTTAATTTCATCACTCTTTTGCACCTGGATTCCCACAGACTGCTTGTAATCAATGCCTGAGGGCAACTTAAATATTAATGAAGGCTATTTTCTGGTTGATGTGCAGAAACTTTAACTAAAGGACTCTAAAAACCTGCCAAACTTCTGGAACTGCACTGGTGTCTAAGATGCTTCCAACCAAACTACCTTTCTTCTGTCTCTACTTTCTCCAGGATCAGATCTACACCTTCTGTAATAATTTCTTATAGCCTCCCCTAAATTTCTGTTCTTTTCCCTTACAAGCATAGCCTATAATAAATCACTTGAGCTGCTAATTCCAACATGGGGTCTGCTTCTAGGTAATCTGTCAAATGGTAAATCTACATTAGAAATTTTGTTTTGCTGTCAATTTTTGGGATAAGCAAAAATGTTCTCAAAGACAGAAAACACTTTAAGAATATAGAAAATACATGAGACTTGGAAAAATTCCTTTTGTTTTGGGGGGTAGAATACCAAGCATGTTGTAGAGAAAAAGTGAAGGTTTCATTGAAATTTTAGCTCTACAAAGGTTATGCAAGAAAATAGAGAACTAGTTCTTTGTAAGCCCTTGTAAAAACTGAAAGATCTCTCCCAATCCTCCTCATGGGAACTGACCAAAATCAAATTGTTTAAAAAGTATTAAGTAACATTGGAAGAAATTCTTCTTTTCACTAGGCACTGTGGACACCATGGAATTTAATGGAAATATCCTAAGGCATTATTTTTCAGTCTCTTAATCATGTCTGTTTGGAGTGAGGTACAACAGACTTGTATTTCCCAAATTCATCTGTCATTTTTCTTTGAGAAATTTATTTATTTTAACAAACTTTCTAGATAAGGAAAGCCTTTGGATTGTTATTCAATAGTATTCCATTTGAGAGAAGGAAAATCATTTATATTGTGCCTGAAAGAAAAATGTAGTAGATATACAAACATGTGAAAGAATTTTATGACTTAAATGAGTACAAATACAACATATAAAATTGTATGTTCATTATGGTTACCGTGGTGTTAACATACGTATTTGTGAATATGCATATGTACGTGTGTGTGTAGAATACAAAGTTAACACTAATAAATGGCATATTGTAGAGACTAAATTATTTTCTTAGTTCCTCAATTATTGAAGCTTTCTCTTATAATCAGTGTTATAATTTAGGTATTAAACACTATAAAAATACTTAAGTATTGGATGATAATACTTCAAAATTATTCATAGGAATGAATATACATAGAGTTTGCGATTACTTTGAATCATTTTTACAATTCAGTCAATAAAAATGTTCAGTTTTTATTGATTAGTGATTAGTTAATCTGGAAATAGTAGTTGTGATATACATGTATATATATATATATATATTTCATTTATGTATTATTTTTGTAAAAGATACTGGTCTTTTAGAAAGCTATGCTTTCTTAGTAATTTTATTCTATGACAAATAGAATAATTGTTGAAAATTTAAAATTGTAAATATACTCAATTTCACTCTAAATATTTCTCATTTTGATATTTGCCTTTTGCACATGATCCCCAAACTGAGTCTTGCTATTAAGGAGAAAAAACAAGACTAACAGATTTGAACTATAAGTGGAATCTACTCTTTCTTCCTGATTAATATTTTAATATAAAGATAACCAAAAGGCATATATGATGGCATTTTACACTTCATAAGTGTTTCACACCTTCCTTTTATTATCTCATTTTATCCTCCCAAGTTTGTTGAAATTCATGATATAATTATTTCCCTTTGACCAAATGAGTATGCACAATTAATATTCAATAGATCTGGGATTCAATCTCAATCTTGATCTGACTCCAGGTACATCAGAATCAATGGCAAACAAAATGGAAATATAAGAATGAAAAGAAGGAATGAATACACTAGAAGAGTAAAATTTAACTCAGATCTATAATCATTAACATGTTTAATCTTCAGGGACATATAGTAACTAAATGATTCTCAATTTTTATATCATTTTTTAAAGAACATTACAACAGTGAAGTGTAAATATAGAAACCTTAGTCATAATTCCTCCTCTCTAAAACAAATATGAATATTTTAATGTGTTGATTTCTTGTCTTTTTCCTTTTTTTCAGTGGGCACCTTTAATGATAAGGTCTCATGTATTGGAGGAAATAGAGGAGGAAAGTGTAAAGGATCAATTCCTTTTATGTTATGGATGAGAAATTCTCTTTGGTGAGTGGTTTTCTTTCCTCTTTTCTTTATCTAAAACTCAAACCTAGGATAATGCAAATAATCCATTTCACTTGTATGACAGAGAACCAGAGAGAAATTAGCAGTTTATGGTAAACAGTAACTTAGAAGAGAGGAAACTTTCTTAGGTTTAAATATCTCATGGATTTGTAAACCAGAAAAGTAGATACAATCAGAAAGTTAAGCTGCAGAAATCCAGTTGTTGGAAATTCTGTATTTAAGCAATTACAGACCACATAAGTATATTCATAGTATATTCATAATTTTGCACACTGCTTTGTTCACTTATACTGCAATATTTATAACTTATGAAAGTGTTCTTCCTCAAAGATCTGCGAAAGATTTAATTCTCTATTAATTTGTAAATAAGTTGTTGTTTTAGACTGTTTAATTTTTAAATGTGCTCAGAATTTATTTTGGTAAAGCCTGTGTGTAGAGGAACTCATTATTCCTATTTTGCTAACTAGTCTCTCACTTTTAAAAATAATCCTTACTCTCTATTTCTTTGTCATATCATTTTCATTAAATAGAGTATCCTTATCACTGCCCAGAGCCATGGCAATGATCTATGAGTTGTCTTGTGCCAGCAACACACTTTCAAAAATAAATGCGGTGTGGACCTACTCCTATGTCATTGAAATTCCCTGCCTCTGTGCCCTTGATCTTTCTTCATGATAGTGTGGATATAATACTATATTGTTGATTTTTTTTTTTTTTTTTAGTACTGGGTATTGGACATAGGGTCTCATTAATGCTAGGCAAATGCTTAAACACTGAACTACATCCTAATGGCTTTTACTTTTTTTTTTTTTTTTGTACTGGAGACTGAACCCGGGATTGCTTTATCAATGAACTATATCTCCAGTACTTCTACTTTTTATTTTTTATTTTTATTTTTATTTTGAGACAGAGTCTCATTAAATCCCTGAGACTGGCTTGAAAATTGTGATCCTCCAAAATTGCTGGAATTATAGGTGTATACCAATGCGTCTGGCCAATGTTCATGTCGTTATCTAAGGCTACCTCTACTTGTGTGCTAGATCCAGTCATCTTATTATGTACAGTAGTTCCCTAATTGACCCATCTATGCTTCATCATTAATTTCCCCATTCCCGTTGGATCATTACCAATAGCATAGGAATATGCTGTATTTATCCAATCTCACAAAAATAAACACTCACTTGATCTCATGTGGCTATCTACCTACAACCATTTCTCTGGTCTTTCAGGCAAGACAGCACAAATGTTTTCCCAACTCTCAGCTTCCAACTTCTTTCCTCCTTTTCTCCCTTGAATCCATTTCCAGCAGGATTTTGTCCCTAATCTTCTACTGACATAGCTCTTGTCAGAATTACTAATGACCTCTTTATTGCAGAACACAATGGTCAATTCTCAGTTTTCATGTTACTCAAACAACATTTGACACAGTATACCATGTCCTCATTCTTGAATCCTTTCTTTACTTGGCTTCTGGGATTTGACTATGAATTTTCTCCCACCTTACTGGCCCCTCCTTCCACCAATCATTGGGAGAATTATCAAATAATTTACTGCCATATTTATTTTTTACTCCTCTACTTCTAACTTTTTAATAATGCTGGAGAATTTCAGGGTTTAATCCTTAGATCTTTTCTCTTCACTTTGCTTATTCCTTTTAGGAATTTATCAGTATCTTGATTTTAATTATGACTTTAAATATCACCTATTAGGACATGATGCCCAAATAATGTATTCCCATTTTGGACTCCAGAAATCAGCTCTTAAATATCCAACTTTGCATCAAATATACTTTCTCAACTTCTCCACATATATCTTTAATAGACACTTCAAGTTTACAGTTTATAAAGCCAAACTTCTTATTTTTATCTTTAGATCTTTCCCTTCTAAACTATTTTTTCTTCCAGTGCTTCAGTCCAAATTACTTGGGGATCATCATTGACAGTTCTCCTCTCACATTCTGCATGGAGTTCAGCAGAAGATTTTCTTAGTACTATTTTCAACATATATCCAGATTTAGGTTACTTTGTACAACTTTTACCATGACCATGTAGTGGTGGGGAAGAAACAAAATATTTCAACATCTAAACTTTTTATGCAATGACTCAGTCTGCTTTTTAATGTGAGAGATGGTAAAATATGAAGTTACAATTTAAACCACATTGATATCACTTATTAATAGTATCCTGTGTAAATGATGCTTACTGTCCTAATGAGTCAGTTCTTGTTTTCCTGTTTTTTAATTATGGCCCTGTTATCTTATTGCATGGCTATTTACTATAGTGTATCATGCATTAAGGTCATTTTACTGAACTTTGGAAACAGTTTCTTCAGTGATTTTACTCTTTTTGAACATATCTCTGTCAATAAGATACAAAATTTTGTCTTCCTTTCCAACATTAATATTTTTGTTTGTGATAACTGCCTACACATTTAATGAAAGCAAATTGTTTATATTGAAATATAGTTTCTTTCTTATACAGAAGAATATTTGCCAATAAAAAGAGCCAACTGGTTATTTTAGTGTTGCATTGTATGCTGATATAAAAACCAGTCTTCAATTTATAAATGTATTAGGAATATTGGCCAGGGTTTAGAATACTCTGTTGTCTATTTAATGTTATACAATTTTGCTAAGTTGTTATATATTATTTGCATAGTATGGCACCTTACTTTTGCTTTTCACATTATTTTAAATGGAAAAATGTCAATTATAAATAAATAGAAAGTTATGTGATGACTTTAGAGTGCATTTTAATATGAGTAATATGATACGCTGTCTCTTGTGTGTGAGGTGGTTGCATGTTACTTTTTTCTATTTGAAAAGCAATAACAACAGCACTCCCAGACGTCATGGTAAACCTCTTGACTCAAGAGCTCTATTGTGGTCTTTCTTGAGTTCTGAGTGATATGCTTAAATCTGATAAGATGAATTTTGTTTTCATCTTCAGTAAGGAAGTTAGCATGTGGTTATGGCTAGCTGAGTACCTGGCACTTAGTGGGTAAATCAAATAAATGTGGATTCAAAACTTGACTTCACTGTTGTTAGCAGTCTGACTGAGGAATTGGTCAAGTATCTCATGCCCTCAGTTTTCTTGTGCATAAAATGGGAAAAACTGCCTCCTGAAATTGTTGTGTGGTAAAAAGGAGATGGTAGCTCTCAAGTTCTTAGCACACGGCTGTGGCCCAGTGAGTTCTCAGTACTTGAGCATCATTGCTTTTATGAGTTTTCTTCCCATTTTCCCCTTGACTATTATCTTTTTCTTTTTTTAAAAATATCTATATTAGGAAAAAGAAATTAAAAGGTATTTGAATATAGATGGAGGAAATGCTTCATTTTTAAATGTCCCAGGTGTGTCCCACTATATCCAGCTCAATTGTAATTGTTCAACTGATGATTTTTCTCACTTTAAAAACTCTGATAAAAGGTAGCATCTTTTAATATTAATAATAGTAAAAATATTATATTTGAAAAAAGCTTAGAAAAAGATACTACATTATACTTTTAAGAAATATCTAATATTTTTATAACTTTTTTTTTAAAGTAGTCAAAACTTTAGAGCATTAGAGGAGAACTAAAAAAAATAAGGAAAAAAATCATAACACATCTTCTATAACCCAGTGTATTACAAACATTCAATAGGAAAAAAGTACTTAGTAGTTCTTAAAATATTGAAATATGAACTGGATATTTGGGATTATTTAGTTTCCATTTCATAGAAATTGTGTGAATTAATTTAAAAGGTAGAGACTTGGTGAACTGTAAGAAACATAATCTTAAGATATTTTCTGAAAAAAAAAAGATATTTTCTGATCACAGTTATAAGGAATACATAATCAAAATGTAAAATCTCTAGGAAGCTCTGTTCTTAGGACATTTTGTTTTCAGTGGAAGCAAATCCTTAAAACAAGGCTCACTCTCAATGCCTCGTATTTCTTTGTTTCTGTGGTTATCCAGCCAGAAACTGTAAATTCAATCTACCCATGTCTGTTTTTGTTCCTTTCTTTGGTTTTCTTAATTCTGGGGTCTTTCCTGCTGAAGCAAGAGCATCATTTTATTTATTTATTTTTTTTCCTGCTGTCTTATGTCTCTTTGCCAGAGAAATTTATTTTAAAATGAGAAGACATTTCATTGGCCTTTGGCACATCAAGGAATAAAAGTATGTATGACAATCTAAGGCTTTGAAGACCTATTTTTCTCAGTGTTTTCATGATAAAAAGAAATAGTATAGTTTACCTGCATATATATTCTATCACAGATCAAAAATAATCTTCAAACAATTGCATTTGTGCAGGGCATAGTGGCTCACACCTGCAATCCCAGTTCCTCAGGAAGCTAAGGCAGAGAACTGTAAGTTTGAGACCAGACTCAGCGTCTTAGCAAGGCCCTAAGCAACACAGCAGGACTCTGTCTCAAAATAAAAATAAAAGGGACTGGAGGTGCATCTTAGTGATTGAGTGCTCCTGGGTTCCATTTCCAATACCAGAAAAGAAAAAAAAAAAATATATAGCATTTGTATTGAACATACAGCCTTTTTTCCTTGTCCTTATTCCCTAAACAATAAGGTATACAATGATTTAAATGACATTTGTATTACATTAGGTATTATAAGTAACCTAGAAGAGGTTTAAAGTGTATGGGAGGGTATTCATAGGTAAAATGTATATACTGTGTGGTTTTAAATAAGGAACTTGAGCATCCACAGAATTTGGTATCTGCTGAAGTATTGAAACCAATTCTCTGAAGATACCAAGGGAAGACTGCACTACCCAAGCAAGAATGAATGTCAAATCATTGTCAGTAGGGTTAGTTCAATTTGCTCATTCTGAAGGGAAAAACAACAAAACTTATATATTCACCTCTAATGTTGAATATAGATCCTCCTTTGATTTTCTTGAAGTTTGTGTTATTTGTTCATAATTTTAATTTTTGTCACTGTGTTTTTCTTATCTTGGTTAAAATATATATCTCAAAAAATCTTTATAAATATTTTAATCTTCACACCAGAAATTAAAAACAAACTATTTTTGAGTTGAAAGTATAATTAATTTTATTCAGATACATTTAGTAGACAAGTATATTTTATAAATTACTCTGAAGTTTCAAAAGTAACATTAGGAAATCACTATATGTCACCTCAAACACAGTTATGAGGACATGATAGTCACTTGGAGAATTCATGTTGGAACTGAATATTATTTGTGCACATTTTAGGAAATTTTAAGCAGAAATGTTGCAGAAGAAATCGTCTTTATTTTTTTAAAAGGCTTTTGAATTATTTAGTTCAAATGGGGAAGAAGGCCTAAAGTTCGAATTCATGGCATATTGCTATAATGTACTATCAACTTAATCCTTCATTTTTCTTGTCAATTAAAGACTTATCTTTATTCACTGATGCACTTATCAGTAATTCGCTGGGTATTTTAAAGCTGGTTGTTAAAAAAATCCCTTTGTTTATGGCAATAAGGCACCATTCATTTTGTGAACTTTATAAAACCAACCTCTGCCAATTTTGCTCTTTGAGAATAGCTCTAAAGATGTGTTCCCACAGTAATTACTGATTCCAGAGATGTTCATTAAAGAATGAAGTCAGAGGCAAGTGTTTGAAACAATTGTATCCCACCAAAGGCAGCTTTACTGCGCACCTTCTCAGTCTCTACAGTTCTGTTCATTTATTTTATTTTTTTTTAAATCATTGGAAAACAATACAATTTGCACTTTTTAGTGCTATTGCCTGTAGAGTTGTATTAAAGATATAGGGTATTATTTTTATGTATTATATTTAAAGTAGAGATTCAGCAAAGATTGGGGAAAAGCTGGAATGCTTTTGAATGCAAGCCCAGCTGTCTATCATATACCTGCTGTGAATGGTGTGGGTCAGTCTAGTGTTTCTGCACTCTGATGGCCCACTTCCCTAAGCAACCAGGACGAGAAAGCCTGGGACAAACCTCAGTGCAGAGAGCCAATTCTGACGGGAGAAAAAGAATACTAAAAAAGATGGTTTGGAGTTGTATATTTCTTTTAGAAGAGATTTGTTATTGTAAAAGAGTAGCAAGAAGCCTTTTAAATCTTTTAGTAGTTTATTATCAGAACCCAAGGTGCTAGAATGGGCTTAGGTATTGCATAGTTATCCTGCAATTAGAATGCCGCCTCCCCCGAAGTCTGACTAGGGAAAAGAAGAATGAAAATTCAGAACTAGAGAAATTTTGTCTCGGCTTATCAGTGAGAAATTTGAATGATAAACCTTTACTGAAATGAAATCATATTTATTTCTTTGGCATGGAAAAATATGATGGACAAAGGAAGGAAATCAGAGAACTGGGCATTGGGTCTATTTCCTTGATTTCTAGGTGATAAACAAACTGAGAGAACATTATTTGTACTGAGCACATTCCTTATTTGAATGCAAAAACACAGCTGAATTCATTTTCTAAATGCTGGGAAACAGTTTTCTGTTCTGGGGGCTCAGACTTAAGTTCTTTCATTCACATTTTTTTAAAAATTTGATTAACCCCTATTAAACATCAAGATTTTGAATACAAATGTGACTTAATTTCATTGCAATTAATATTTGATTGCTTGGGATTTGAATGAATGATTTTACTCTTAAATTTTAAGGTTTTATCTGATTATAATATTGAGGGTCCTGAGAAGAAATGCCGCAAGGAATAGCAGAGTACTTGTGGACCACAGCACAAATGGTGGAGAACCTTGTATTGTGGTATCTAAGAACTTTTACTTGGTATTTGGGTTGTTAGCATTTGAACTCCATTAAGAGATTAGGGAATATTTCTAGGACTCAGCTTCTTCATCTGTGAAATGGGAAAGTTAACAAGACTCACCTCAACTTTTTGTTTTGTTTTGTTTTTCTTATATGTGGATTAAGAGATTCTTTATGAACAACTCCAAAATCATTACCTGGCATGTAGTAAGTGCTCAACAGTTGTTACCTATTATTTTTCATGTACCCATAACTAGAGAACCTTTTATTTTTTTAAAAATATACATATATCCTAATTATTAAACAATTTTAAAATGACCAAAAATTCAGAAAATCAGGGCAGAAAATAAGAATCCAGTGTCATCCTAGTATCCTGATTTGTCCAAATAAATGTCATATGCCTTTATTAAAACAGAACCTAGTCTATGTAATGGTACATAATCTGTTTTGCTTTTTTTTTTTTCTTGACAATCCATGGACATCATTCCATCAATAAATAGAGCTGTGCCAACTAATGTTCACTATCTGAATCACACTCTATGCAGTCTTTAACTAACTGTCCTTGAAATCTTAAATATTCTTTATGACCATAGATGAGATATGCCTTTAATCAGAACATTCTTGTTTACTGGCCCTGAGTGTTTGGTTGGCCATTAAAATTGACTGGAGCCTTTCTGAATGCTTAGGTCTGGATTCCACCTCTGATCTATCTGTGTGTTTTTGGACAAGTTATATAACCTCACTATCTCACATGTGTGGGTCCATTTATGAAATGTTGATAAAAGAGCAGGTGCTTCTCATGGTTGTTAGACAGAATAAGACTTATAAAGCTTCAAAGACTGGTTTCTGGTACATAGTTTGTGTTCAATAAATATTAGTTGAAGGTTGAATAAAATCCTGGAGTTCCTTTCCAATCACGTAAGAAAAATTATCTTACACTTTGAATCAAGTAAGTTTATATCATAAAAGATTTATTTGCAAGTATAACAACATCTCAATGCAATATGCATGTATACTTTGAGATGTTTATGTGTGGAAATGTGCATTATCTTTCACACTCCAATTCTCAAACCATGTCAATTGGAAGAGAGTTTAATGAAGTTATTTCTGGACACATTGCACACTGAATAATTAGAGACAATCACTTCTGGTCAATAGCAAGTAGGTTAAATTTTGCAAATTTTATTTTCTTTCTTAACATATCTGAAGAACAGGGAACATACTTGTCAATGACTTAGGTTTACTACACCATGTTGATGGGTGCATGGATGAGGGCATGGGAACAGGAAGGTTCTCACCTTTCCAGGACAGAATATGGGAGTAATGGTAAAATCCGAAGGGATTCCTTTTTGGTGTTATTCCTTTTAGTTCTATGTGACAGTAGACTATAATTTGACTTATTTATACAAACATGGAGTACATCTTATTCTAATTAGGATCCCAGTCTTATGGTTGTACATGATGCGGGGATTCACATATGTATGTAGGAAATTGTGTCAGAATCGTCCCACAGTCTGATCCCTTAAGTGCTGTGATAGATTAATTCTATAATGACCATCCCTTTTTAAATGTCTAAGTAGAGACTTGTTACCCTTATTTGGTAATGATTTGGAAAAAAAACAGTGGTTATAAAAAGAGTTTCAAACCAGCTAAGATCCACCAAAAGAAAGCAAAAGGGGGACTGGAGAGATAGCTCAGTTGGTAGAGTGCTTGCCTTATAAGCACAAGGCCCTGGGTTTGATCCCCAGCACTGCAAAAAAAAAAAAAAAAAGCAAAAGGGTACAAATATCTGTACTCTAAAATATTGAGAGATTTCTTTTGCTCCCTGTGGACCACACAGGAGAAGGCAGTGAGAGTCCTTGGGATAGTGCCTCTGGTCATCCCTAGCTTCGTTTTCTTCCCCTAAACGTTCCTAAATGAGTTTGTTTCTCTATGTACCTTGACCTGAAATAGCCTGAAAACACTCTTTTTAAATGCCACTTTACTCTCTCTACTAGCAAAACAGACATAGGAGGGAGGATATTCCTGAGGATATTTTTTGTCAAACAGATTAATTTGTATTCCTGCTTATATCCTTGCATGAAAGTGCTTCTAAAAATTAGAGACTCATAGATCCACTAGAATACATCTACCAACCCAGACTGAGAAGCACTGTCCTAGAAATCAGCTGTAAAAAATCATTTAGTGCTCACATGATTGAACATACAAATGAAAATTCTTGCAAACATGGCCATGGGGATAAAAAAAATTGCTAAAGGTAACATGCCTTTAGTGGATGGTGAAAATTAAAACACCAAAATTAAGTAATTTTATTAAAATTAAAAATCCTCTGAAAATATATTTGTGTGACTGCAACATAATACTGTTCTAAAGCAGTGATTTTCAAAACTTATTCATAGCAGTAGGTCAGCATGATTTGGAAACTTCTGGAAAGCCAGTGCTTGCAATGCACTCCAGATTTACTAAGCAGAAGCTCCTGAGAATGGAATCCAGTCGTTTCTATCTTAATACGCTCTTTGATGATTTTCAAATGCTTAAGTTTACAGTTAATGAGGCAGATCACTTTTTTGGTCTTCACATACCAAACAAGCACTATCCTACATTTACTATAGGAAACATACTCATCTGGGTGAGGCTGATGGTATTTCAATTCCTTTTAAAGAATTTGTCTCAGAGCCAATTTGTATCTAACGAGAAATTCAGTTTCATTATTTTACAGTCAAATTACTAAGTAATTGCAGAGAGTAATTGTATGAAACTCAAATTTGACTTTGCACTGAGAAAAAAAGAATAGGAAACTTTTTTCACATTTGGAAAATCAGTCTTCAGGAGATACAGTTACAGAGTTTTATTGAAAAATTTTATTGAAAGCTTATTAAAGAGCCCCTGAGAGAATACTTTTATAACTTGTAGGACATTTTACACCATAATATCGTTTAGCTTTTAGCTCTCCCTAATTGGCCATTGGTCAGAACAGTTAACATGGTGAATGCTTCATTTATTTGACTCTCATATCTTCTGACTCAGAGTTAGAGTTAGCTTTGGAAGGAAACGAGGGGTCAAGTGATTGCCAGGAGAAAAGTCAAAACATCATTGTACCCATTTCACTGCCACAATTGACTTGACTACTGATTTCTCTGCTTCTATGAAATCCTCTTCCAAACTCCCAGTTCATACAAAGATTTAAAATCTCATCTTGTACCAGAGTAGTTATGGTGGTAGCTCCCAAGAGGAGAGAACTGGAGCAAAGGAACAAGGGAACTCAAATCCTGAAGGTCAGTGTCAATTTACTTCCCCCTCTGTTCTATGTATTTATTACCAGCACTTTGTCCTGAGTTCTCAGCTGCCAACTTCATGCGTCTCCAACTCTCATCCTGGAGTTTCCATTTAAGTACTTTGACAAAATGCACAGGATGACCCTCTATTTTAAAAAGAAGACATTGAGGGGGAATTATCTAGGTTTTCCTCGGAGCCTTAAATGGATCTTACATGGGCATTTCCTGAAGTTTTCTGTTTAGTGCTCTGGCAGCTCAAAGCTCTTCCACAATCTAAGTGAGGAAAGAACAAGCTTCATTAAAAGTCCTGGTCACCGCAGGAAGACGTTTTTTAAGTGTAAATAAAATTCAGGAGATAGCACACCAGTCAGGGATGTGCTGGGCAAAGAACATCAAGCAAAAAGAATATAAAACTGAAATATCCTAGGGAAAATTGCTGATGGTATTTGAAGGATCATATTGTATATGGCTTTTTAACTCACAATTTTAACTTTATAACTTATGATAAAAATTATAATTTTGCTGTGATTTGGAAAATAGTGTCTCCGTAGGTACCTTGCTTTTAACCATGCTCACCAGCTGTGGTGCTTGTTGGAGGTGTTGCAAACTTTAAGAGGTGGTGCCCAGTGAGAGGAAGGTGGGTCCCTTGGGATGTGCTCTTGAAGGGAATATTGGGATTCCAGTCCCTTACTCTCTCTCCTTTTGGTTCTTTGGCTGTTGAGGTGATAAACTGGCCTGCTCAGCACATGCTCCTGCCATGATGGTCTCTGTAGTTACAACACAGAGCAACAGGGCCAAGCCACCATGGCCTGGAACCAATGAAACCATGAGCCAAAATAAAAGTTTTCTTCTTATAAGTTGTTTATCTCAGGTGTATCAGTTATCACAATAACAAAAAGCTAATACAACATCCTTTTTAGGTCACAAACCTAAAGTTACAATATCCTTTTAAAAATTTGCAGAGTATTCTCTTGTGCAATATAATTTATTAAAACCTTATATTTTAAATATTTATAGCTTTTGTTTATTAGAGCCCTTTAAATGTTATTTCATAAGTACTTAGTATAAAAATCCCAAAATCAATGGAAATATTCACATTATTTGTTAGTTTCAGTTTATTTTCATAATTATAATATAGTTCAATTATTCAAAATTAAAACTATATAAAAATATATCACATCCCCCATTATTTTATTGGTTTATTAAAACATCCAACATTTTGCAATATAAATAAACATAAATATATATTGTTTTGTCACATTTTGAAGAGGTGGAAAGTATAAATACTTTTCTAAATTTTTTAAAAATTAATATATCCTGGAGCTCTTTCCATGTTAGTATACATATTATGGGTTTTTATGTATATAATTTTTGTAGATTGTAATTTTGTTATATATATGTATGTGCATATATGTATTGTTATATATTTGTATATATATTTGTTATATATGTATGTGCATATATATGTATGTATATATGTATGTGCATATATGAAAACATATTCGTACAAATTATATATATATAAACGTGTATATATACACACACACACACACACACACACACACACACACACACACACACATATTTCTCCCTGGCATAGAGTTCATTATGTGGAACTAGGGAAATAGTCCTATATAGGAATATATACCCAGATACTTTTGTATACTGTACAACCTATTATTTTTCTCTGAAACAAATACTATCCAGATATCTTCTAATTCTGGGCATAGTAATTGTCCTTCTTTCATGTCTAAAATATAATAATGTGGACATTAATTTTTAAAGAACATAACAATAAAGACATCTTAGATGTCATTTCTGATCCTATAATTCTGAGAAATAGGTTTTTGTTCACCCCAGATAATTCCAGTTGGCTCTCTGGGAACGGTTAATATATGGGACAATTATCAAAAATAAACATGGGATTTCCTTCCATCATCTCTCAAAAGGAGCAAAGAAGAATTAGTGTTAGTTAAATGCAGGCATGCTTCTGAAATTTAGGTTTGCTCACCAGTGTGTATGTTGGTCTTATTAAACATCTTATTCCATATTATGTCATTGAAGGAATTTACAAGGATTGAATATACTAATCCTACTTGACACAATGTTTTAAATGTTTGCTTTTTTCTTTTAATACAAGCATGTCAGTAACTATGTAATGGTACCAAATAACTCTTAATCTTGCTTATTATCAATGAAATTTTCCATATTACTTTAAAGATTAGCATAATTTAGCACTAATCTACATTCCAGGGCAGTGTTTTCCAACTGTGGCTGAACATGAGCATACCTGGGGAGATTTGAAAAACTTTAATGCCAATGGCACTACAGACCAAATAAATATAAGCAATTGATTGTAGATCCCAGGACACAAAATTTTTTAAAGCTCCCCAGGTAGTTCCAAAGTGTAGCCAAGTTTGAGAAACACTGCTGTTGGGAAGAAATAATTATTCATTTTGTCCATTCTTTTTCCAATTAGAATTCATTTCAATAAGCTTTCCAGGAAGTATTCATTTTGTTAAATTTTGGATTGAAAGTAAAAACTAAAATAATAATTTTGAAGTGAAAGGAATAAATTCTTAATAAAATAAATTACATTGCATGCATATGTTTGAGTTCATAGCTTTCTTCAGTGTGTCAATGTGATCCCTCTGCAGAAGATGAGGAATTGGCTGGAGTAAGAAACATGTTTGGTTATTGTTTTTAATCAAAACTGTGTGCTCACATTTTTATAAATTAAACTAGCCACATGTAATAGTGGGCAAATTAGCTGGGATTCAAAGAAACAATCTCAAAAATGTGGGGAAAGTGGGCAGGTTTTCCTTCCTTCTGATTGAGTAGTTCATTATTATTCATGGATGAACTGAAAAAGAAAATATAGATAATTTGGAGAAGATTTTTATCCAGTTGTAAAAGGTAATTCAACGTGAAAAACCTCTTCTGTATCTATTAAGTAAAGGGGACTTTCTAACAAAGAGAAAAGATTATTGTCCTGAGAATATTTTTCTCATATGTCCTTAAATCATTCTTCCTACATATACTTCTGAAGAGTTACGTACTGGAAACTTCATAGTATATTAATTTGAAAAGACATGACCCAATGACTAGCTGGAAGAGAGAATTTTTAAAATGTCTGAGGAAAAGGAAGCGTGAATTCCTGATTTTAGATTTCATTTTCCTATTACAGATTGAGCTTCTCTAATGTGAAAATCTAAAATCCAAAATGTTCCCAAATCTGAAATGTCTCAAGTGCCAATATGACATCACAAGTGGAAAACCCCACAATCAACCTCACATGAGGGTTTGCAGTCAAAATACAAGTGCACAGAAAATACTGTGCAAAAATCACCTTCTGGCTACATATATGAGGTGTATATGAAATATAAATGAGTTTCATGTTTAGAGTTGGGTCCCATCTCCAGTTTATCTTATTGTGAATATACAAATGTTTAAAAATCTGAAAAAAATTCCAAATCCAAAACCCTTCTGGTCCAAGGCATTTTGGATAAGGGATGCTCAATATATTTTGAGAAACATAGTAGATTTAAAAAAATCATTGGAATATGGTAATATCTATGGCATTTTATTACTGTCTCAATAATAGACAATATTTTTCTTAGATTCTTCTCATAAGTCTTACAGGACATTGATTTACCCACGTTTGTGAATTGGATATTTTGCTAGAAATGATGATGTCTGGAAGTCTAAAGATTTGTATATTATATTTTTTCTTAAGCTTGTCTTCTCTCAAACACTTCCCCAGAATATATTTCTAGTTTCAAGATAAATGACACTTGTAGGGTAGCGTACTGACTGCTCTGACAGTTATCCTTTTGTTTGATGTATATAATGTTTCTAATTTTTGTTGAAGCTTTAAACTGATACCCAATTACAGGACAACATGCACTATGCCTTTTAATGAATTTCATTTGTTAACTGGGTTTCTTTCTTGCAGACGGCTTGAAGTTTGCTTTCACCTTTCAAATATTTTGGCCTGCCATTAATCCAATGATTTCACCCTTTTTGTTCCCTTAGACAGGGTAATTTCATCAAAGTTTTCCCACATGGCCAAAATCTGTATTAGCTATTTGGTGTGCTGTAAATTTAAAAGCCGGTAGTATTCCTCCCACTCCCTATATATATATATACAAAAAACAGATGGAGTGATTACGCTATAATGTTCCTGGCTAAAGTAAATTTAGATGTAAGAATATAGTTTTTATGTGTATTGGAACAAAGTTTGTCATTCTTTCTCATTTCACTTAAATGGATGTTTAATAAAATTGCTACTTATCAAAAGAGAAACTCCAGAGGAAGAGTAAATAAATGAGGTGATATTTTTAAAGTTAATGAATGAGGTCCTTGATCTATAGCAATATTATTCTCTTTTCATTGCTTCACAGAGCTCTCAAAACACAAGATGTGATGTAAAGTGTAGGTAAGCTAATTTAAGCATTGCCTTAGAAATTATACAGTGAAATGTTTACCAAAGGGCTGAGAGTAGAAAGTCCTTTTTTCTAGAAGATAGAACGAAGAAAAATGAAACATGAAAATGAATCTTTTTAGCATAACAAAAATTAAAAGTGAACTGTGTTTAAAGTGAGTAAGGCCATAAAAATTCTCGGGTGAAACAAAATACAGTATGTTTCTTAAATGTAACTATTACTTAGATGACACTACCTGTATTTCTATTTTATAAAGATTTGTGTTCTCTCTTATAAGCATATTTTTATAAACAGTATAGATCATGTTTTTCATTTAGCTTATTTCACGTTGGTGATTCTGAGACTTCTTTCTTTGGAAGTCTTTACAGCTGATTTTAGCAAAACGTCTAAACTATCCTGGACTTAATTAGGGCTATGTTTTTTTCCCACAAATAAAAAAAGCCAATTTGAGCTAGCTGAAACCAAAAATACATTCGTTAAATGGCTGCTGGACTGTCTCTTGCAATTTATTAGCAAGAAAGTTCTTTGCTGTGCAGGAGAGATGAACTGCATCTGTAATGCCTGCTGAAAAGCTGTCTCCATCTTCCTTCTCTGCTTCTGCTTGTGTTCCCATCTCATCTTTGTTCCTATGCCAGACCACTGATTCCAATACTCAGAGCAGTTGAACAAGGGTCTATTACATCTATTTTCAAAGACCTGAACTAAGTTGAAAAAAACTTTTTCAACCCTAATTCTAAATTATTTGGAGAAAGAATTTTGATTAATCCAGTATGATTCAAGTGTCCCACTAAGTCAGGTCAGCTATGATTTGGGGAAATGGCATCAATGACTCTCAGGGACCCACCCCAGTGTCCTGTCCAAGCAGTTCTAAGAGAAGAGGGACTGACATAATAACCCAAGAAATGTTCATTACAACCTGGTTAGATAACCAGCAAATGTAAATTGAATTTTTCTGTCATATCAAATGGATTAGGTACCAGAGTGTTATGGTTTAAATATCAGTTGTCCCCACAAACTTACATGTGAGACAAATCAAGAGGTGAAATGATTAGTAACTTAATTATTGAGTGAATCCACTGATATGGATTAACTGGGTGGTAACTGTAGGCAGATAGGGTGTGACTAGAGGACACAGGTCACTGGAGGCTTGTCTTTGAGGCTTATATTTATCCTTGGTGAGCAGAGTGCAATCTCTGTGCTTCCTTGTTGCTATTCCTTGAGCTGCTTTCCTCCACCATGCTTTTCCTCCATGACGTTCTGCCTCATCTTATGTTCAGAGATATGGACTTGGCCAATAATGGACTGAACCTCTGAAACTGTGAGCCAAAATACATTTTACCACCTCTTAGTTGTTCTTGTCAAATATTTTGGTCAAAGAGACACAAAAGCTGACTAAAACACATAAAAACAATTCTAGTTTTAAAAATATAGAGTAAATTCAGATTTTCTTTTTTTTTTTTTCATTGAAATGCCTTCTCTTATGCTACAGTAACTAGTTCATTATTTAGGAAAAATCCATGAATTCATACACTGGTATTCTTTAACTTGAACCATTGCTGTTTATTTATTTATTTTCTAGAATATGATTATAGACCAGTAGAGATGCAGAAAAATAAATTTTGTATTTGCATTACCAGGTAAAACCTACCCTAGTTCTCCTATCAAAATAAAGTAATTTAAAATGACCTTAAGTAAACTGTACACAGTGTTGTGTACATGTTATTTTTGAGGGAAAATTTTATTGAGAATATGAATATGTAAGAAGTAAATTAGAGATTATCAAGTCCAAAACACTCTAGTAAAATAAGCAAGTAAAGTGATACTAAGAAGGGTGAAGTGTCCTATTTAGTTACAACTTCTTCCTGAAAATTTGCATTGAGAAGCCACATTTTCATATTTTTAAGTTTCTGTTAGCTTCTGAACCCATGTATTAAAATAAACTAACAAATTTAATGTGTTCCTGCCAATGAGATACTCCTTCTGGGAAAAAGAAACTTGGGAACCATAGGAATTAACCATATAATTCTTATCTTCACAATGTATTTAAACAATCATCTATTTAACTGATTCAAGAATTTTCTGATTAGTATTGGAATTAAAAAAGACATAATGAGGTATATAAGGGATATACTTATCAGAATTTTGGGTAAGACTTCTCATGGAAATCTATCAGTTCATTTTTAACTCCATATTACTTGAGAAAATAGTGTGCATACAAAGTTCCCCAAATAGTTTGTAAGTAAAGCTCACTCAAATGGCATTTGGTTTTAATGGCAATCTTGTATAGTAAGAAATGCATTTTAAAATTCTATATTTCCAGTCAAATTATTACAGAAAAAAGAATATCTTTTCAAAAAGACTAATTACAATTTTAGTATGACTTACGTATTCGTAATCGCCTGCAACTTGAATTTTGAAGTCTTCACAACACAAGTTAGAAAGAGAATGAAATCTTCAGTATTTTTGCAATGTCTTTGTAGTGTTGCATGAGTGAAATGAGTCTTTCAATTCATGCTCATTGAGTAAAAATGACAGTGGCCATGGTGTTGGTAACACATTAGATTTAGAGTGGGATTAACATGTAGTGATTAGTAAACTTTTTTCCTGTACGTTTACTTCTTTACTGCTACTTAGAAAAATGGTTTTTGTCAATGATGACCTTGTGTAGAATTAATTCATTTGCATATTTATTTATTTCCACTTTTTTTTTTTTTTTGTACTGGGGATTTTAACAAGGGATGCTTAACCCCTAAGCTACATTCTCAGTCCTTTTTATTTTTTATTTTGAGACAAGTTTTACTAATTTGCCAAGGGCAACCTCAAACTTGAAACCTCCCGTCACAGTCTCCCAAGTCACTGGGATTACAAGTGTGCACCACTACACCCAGTTTGTATTATTTATTTTTGAAAAATGGATTATTGGGTAAGAACATTTAAGTGTCCTCATTTACATATAAAAGGCCACCTGTTGGGGAAGAGCCACAATATCGGCTAAAACAATATCTAACTTGTTTGCTCCTACTACTTTGTTAAATGCCATTAAAATAAACTATTTTCCAAGGCATTTTCTGTAAAATGAAGAGGTTAAAGTTGGGTCATACTTAAATTTTCTTCTAGCTTCACCATTTATGATTCTATGATAAATGTTAATTGTACATGTGAACATAAATCCCAATTTATTAGATGAAGATAAAAATTAGCATCCTATTCTTTCAAAAATTCAAAGTAAATACCAGAAATTTTAATGTCTCCTAGTTTTACCTTGATTTTTCTCCTTGGTGTCTTCTATCTTTGAGGAATTCCAAAAACTCAGGAACAGATTTTACAAATCAAAAACCAGTACTAACTTCCAGCATCCTAGTAGTTATACAATAATGGCTGGTTAGTGTTACTTTCACTTCCTTCTCATATTCATATCCAAGAGCATTCTGAACTTCAAGCAGGCAGTTGGTAAGAGTCAAAATTAAAAAGAAGAGAAAAGGGGAAGATGAAATACTATTTTTAACCTTAGGGAAGGTCAATGTTTTTCAAGAGAAAATAAAAAGCTGACTTCCTACATTTTAGGACTTAGAGGATCTCTTCCCCTGTCTCACCACCCTTACGGGTTTTTGTTTAAAACTATTTTTTTTTTTTTTTTTTTTTTTTTTTTATGAATGAGTGCATCATCTTGTACTTTCAGGTTAGACAATGAAAAGTAAAACAGGAAGGTAATGTTGGCACCAACACCTCACCCTGGGGAGATTAGGAGATGGGAATTCCAGATCTGGTGCCAGGTACCAGCTTTCCAGTGTCCTTTTCTAAATTCCTTGATTACTTTATCCTTTCTTAAAATACCTTTAAATTAAAGACTTTTAGACAAATGTACTCAAAGTTCACTTTTAACTGTAAAGATATTGTTTTGGGGATATATATTCATTATGCCCATATAAACAAATTATTTTCTGCATGTAGTTGCTAACTTTTTAATCCCCAAAGTAATTTTTCAGCACCTTTATCCATATCATTTTGAATATGCTCATAGGATACAAATATTTCAATATTTTTAAAACAAAATGGAGAGAAATATGAATTTTTGGTGCCACTTTCTCTTTCCTCTCAGTTTTAAAAATCACTTATAAAGCTTCATAAGCAAGGCTTGCTTTTTAGATTACCTTCCAGATCAGTCAGTTTCTACCTGAGGATAATGACTAACAGCAACGTTACACTTTCAGACAAAACAAACCTATAAAACCAACAATAACAAAGCAAGAAAAACCTTCATTTAAAAAGAATACATTGGAGTTAATAAATCATAAGTGAAAAGCCAAACATGGGAATTATTTTCACAAGGATAATAAATAAACCGAGATTTTGCTCTTTTACAATCTCAATTAAGCTGTAACATACACTCTTGTGAAAAGATCCTACTGAATGTCCTGGAGGCATAAAAGAGGGTGGGACTATTTAGTTAATTTTATATTGTCAGCTCTTTTTTTCCATTCTTTCAGTAAAATAAACTGTTTTGCTGAATAAGAGGGTTAAGAAAAGGCCTGAGTGAGTCACTCCAATTTGTTTCCACATTCTGAACAGTCAATAAAGGAATTTATTGCCTCATTAGGCATTTTGAGTAGATTTCTGGAAACCTGGGTGACGTAAGACAGGAAAGTAACCTAGTAAGATGTTTAAAAAACGGTTGCAGAAGAATTTGTTTTTAAAATTGCAAGTTGCCTATTAGACTGGAAGGGCACTGATTTGTTTTAAGAAATGGTGCCAGGTACTGGGCAGATTTCAAGCAGGGGAGGAGGAAATTGTCTATTTTCAGCAATTACTAAAAAATAATGTAAATATTGACTTAAAAAATATTGTGATAAAGACTAGGTGATTGGAAAAGGGCAGGGGTCTCAGTGACTAGAGCAAGAGTCATCTTCCTAGGAGTGGGAATAAAAGAAATTAGATCACTGAAGTGAAGAGTTGCAAATAGCCAGCAACGCCCAAAAGTAGGTGGCCCCCTGATTTCTGTCCTTCTACTCACCTACACTTTGCTTAGCTGATATTTAGCTCTAGGTTCAAATATAGAGATTTAAAATCTGATCTCCCTCAGACCAAGGAATCTCTAACCATTCTGCTTCTGGCTGTGTGATTCAAAGACTTCATAGAAGTCAAAGGATGCTCAATTCCTTCCCTATATTCAATGCTTATAATCATTCAGAAACCTGTCTTCACTTCTTTTAAAGGGATTGAAAATTAAATTGGCAGTTGGCAAAGACGATTATTTTTTTAAATGAAAGAATGTTTTGCTTCACAATGTAAACAAACCCTGGTGGAAAAACGTGAAGAAGGAATGATTTATTAATAAGCAGAACACAATGACTTACCTGCCTAAACAACTTCCTTTTAATACTTTAAACAGATAAACACATTAATCATGAGCCATTTGCACTACATCAAAGAAGAATGTAATAAATTAATCATAATCAACCATTAAACAATGAAGTTTTAGAGACTTTCCCAAATAAAAGCAGTAGATATATTGGTTTCCCATAAGAAGGACACTATATATGCTTGTGTATACACATATGTGAAATTCTATTACACAGAGTTGGGTTTCCATAAATTGGAAGAAAAGGGGAATAGAAGGAGACGTAGAAGTTTAATCTGAACTCTTGTTAATCAAAAACAGATTTCTCAGCACTGCTTCATGTTGTTGTTATAAAAGATTCCAACTTTAGGCAAAATGGTGCTCTCATTAATCTCAATCTAATTAACATTATAAAAGTTCCAGATTTGAGACCCTGCCAAATGGAAAAGTCTTTTACTTTACATATATATTCTTCAACATTTTAATTATTTCTTTCTAAACTAATATAAGATGCTATTTTTTAATGATTATTGATTGACTATGATATTCATTGAGCCTCTCCTGGGTGGTGCAATTCAACAACTGTTTAATTAATGGCTGCTGAGTGTTGGCAGTGAACAAAACAGCAGAGAATAACCTCCTCCTTTCCTGTGAAGTGGCAAAATGACAAACAGCCCCTAATTTAGGAAGCTTAGAGTGTGCCTGATAACATAATAGGTACTCGACAAATATGTTTTCATTGATCAGAATGTATGTACTAAGGGAGACAATTAGAATATAATATTAGACTTATAAAGAAATATATTTTTAATATATCTAAAAAAAACACATATAGGAGTATGAAGAAGAAGTAGGTAAATTTTTCCTTAGAGGGCTCATGAAACTAAAGCAAGTGGACATTTGAGCTGAGATAGCGTTCCAACAACACATGAAGTTTTAAAGGAACTTTTGAACAGAGGAGGCACACTAGTTTATGGGATGTTTGGAATCTTTGAGCATGTGTATTGTTCAGAGTGGTTACAGATCACGGGGGTGAGGCTGGAAAGGTGCTGGGATAAAATTACCAAGATCTTTAATACCAGCCTAAGTAGTTTGAACTTCATCTTGTGAGTCTTTCCACCTTCATATATTATGAGAAAAGGGTAGCATTTTGTTGGTAAAAGGAAAGTGAGATGACTCCAATTTGTTCTGTGTCTGCTAATTTTTTTAGTGTGCCCAGAAGGTCTGGATTAAACTTTTGGAAAACTTTTTCAGTTTTTTCACTCATGTACCAATAACCAAATAAAATCAGTCTTTACTTTCTAAATCATTTACTTTCTGTAAGTAATTTATGATGTTTAAACTGTAGCATTGACCATATTGAGTAGGCTTTTCAAATGATATTCCTCTTCAACATTCCAGAGGTATATCATCCCTCTTTCCCTAGCCTTGATTCCAACTCCGCCCCAGTCCTTCAATTTTTAGATATGAAAGCACACTATATGGACTCAGGTATTGTTCACCTAACACAAATATTGAAGACACTTAGTGATAACCAATTTTATAAACAAAAGTAAGAATGACAGAGAACCAAGAAACATCATCTGTGAGAGTACTGGATCTATATGGCTGAGGTTCAGACCTTGGTTTTACCCCTGATTGGTTGCGACTTGATCAAGGTCCTTGAGTCTTCTGCAGCTAATCTTTGGAGATAATGTCACCCTCCCTTCTAGGTGTGTTGGAGAAATAAGAATTAATACAGACTGAAACCTGACTTATATTAGGTGGTTCCTAATGTATATACATACTATTACATACAGTGGAAGCACTTGGTCCAATCTCTTCCTCCCTTTTGGTGCCTTCTTTCTAACCCCGTCAGTGATGCCGCTTCTTTTTGGAACATTCTTAGTCTTCAACTCTTCTACATATTCTCTCTTTGCCAATATCTATATTTTGTTAAGATTCAATAACTATGACTAAAGACATATTCGAGGCTCCCAAATAGTGCTGTATCACTACCTTTTTTTCTAACCCAATGCCAGCATTATTTGCTTGAATATCTTTTGTGTTATAGTCTTAATAGGGTAGCATTCTTTTCTACTTCTGCTTTCTACATTCTTTCAAACACTTTCCCTCAATTGCCTGTTTTAGGTCTAGCAGTGCAAACAATATTTAGTCCTTTAGCTCAACAGACTCTAATTAAAAAAATCTTTTTAATTAATTCTACTTTATAGATTTTATTTTTCTAAGACTTCGTGGATCTTCACAAGTCTTCTCTAGATTACTTTAATATTTATACTTTGTTTTTAACTTGTGAAGACTGAATGGGAGGTTCAGCTAAGTTTTAGAGTTTTGGAGTATGGCTTAAAACATTCAGTCCTAGACTGAGCTAAGAGTTCTGAAAACAAGTTGGCCCTCAATTCATTCAAATGAGACATTTGGAAAGCCATTGCCTCTTCCACTAGAACAACCATCTCTGTCTTCAACCTTGCCCATGACCTCTTTTTTAGACCTGTTCTGATTATATACAACATAAATATTTTAAAATTTTAAAAGGGAAATCCCTGCAAAATGCAAGCTATTTGTAAAATTTAACAATGATCCAGGATTTAAAAATCAGGGTGAGGGGCTGGAGGTGTGGCTCAATGGTAGTGTACTTGCCTACTATGTGCAAGGCCCTGGGGTGAATCCCCAGCATCACGAAAAAATAACTAATAAAATAAGATAAAAATCAGAGTAAAACAAAGATGACAAAAACAAAAAATCTATGATGATTTCGTTTTTTATTTTGCTTACTTGCCATGGTTACTTAGAATTGAAATATTTTCAGTAATATAAATGTTATGGTTTGGATGTAAGGTATCACCCTAAAGCTCACATGTGAGACAATGTAAAAAGGTTCAGAGGAGAAATGATTGGGTTTTGAGAGTCTTAACCTAATTAGTGAATTAATCCCTGATGGAATTAACTGAATGGTAACTGGAGGCAGGTAGGGTGTGGGTGGAGGAGGTGGGATTTGGGGTGTTGCTTTGAGGTATATATATTTGTATCTGGCAAGTGAAGTCTTTCTCTGCTCCCTAATGTAAGAGGTTTCCCTGCACCATTCTCTCCTGCCATGATGTTCAGCCTTACTTTGAGCCCCCAGGAATGGAGCCAGCTTTCTATGAACCAAGACCTCCGAAAGCGTGAGCCCTCAAACTTTTCCTTCTCTGTAATTGTGCTGGTCAGATTGTTTAGTCACAGCAGTGAAACAGCTGACTAAAACAATAAATAACATTTAAAATACTATCAAGAAACTTTTCATTATTTTATGAAAGTAACTCCCCTACTTCCTTCAATCAAATTAAGCATTTCAGGGCATCTTGCATTAATGCAAGAAAGATTAATATTTATTGTATTCTTTCCATGTTGTAGTTGTTCATCTAAACTTAGTTTTTAATATGCTCTTAGCAAAAGTAAGATATCTTTGTCCTAGTTCTTCAAAATATATGGCATTCCAGGATTAGGTAGATCCCTAGGCACTTTGGTTTTATATACCATGAATACCCACCCTCCGCAAGCTAAAATCATCATATGAAACAGAACAGAAAGTCTAATATATGCACTATGGGATAATAATAGATGTGTCATACAACAAAAAACAGAAAAGACATATTATCTTAAGTAGGGTAAAGTTGTGAGAGAAGGAAAATAGACAAAACAGCATGCCTAGGGGCCCTTTTAGACTGTCTTTTGGAAAAATGTTGCAGGTAAATAAAATGCTTTCTTACTGAATAATAAGTATAATATATGCAATTTATTGTCATTACACAGAGATTTCATTGTATCTGAAGAGTTCCATAGAGAGCCATTAAAAATCCATTATGGTGTTTCTAGTGATCTGCTCTGATTCCCAAACCCTAGTGATTTTATGCAGTATCAGACATACAACTTGCATTTCTATTTCATGCCTGGTCCAAATTCTGTATGCTTACAAATATTCAAACAAAGAGGTCTTTGTTGCTTCCTTTACCTTTTCTTAAAAGCAAAATATAATAATACTCATTAAGAAATATTCTTACATAAAAACTCATTTTAAAATTGAATGAAGGTTGATATTTATTGCAATTATTAAAGGAAACTTGCATTTCCAATAAGAAAGTCTTCGTAGTTGCAGTATTTTATTTCAATAATTAAGTTTAATAGGAAAATCACCGTTTGCCTCTGCTTATAGGGTTGTATTGCCTTCCCAAGGTGTCCCCATTCTTCCACCTGGAATTCATAATACAGGCCTCAACTTACATTTATGTATATATAATTACAAGTTCACATAAGCCTTCCTTCCACCAAGACTTATCCTTCCAAGATTATGTGTATTCCTCCACATCCCTAGATTTATGCTTTTACATTCTCCATACACTTTCTTACTGCTTCAATTGTTTTTTTTTTTCCCCAAAGATCCATAATAATCTTTCCTTCCCTATAATTTTCTGGATATATGAATTTTCTTCTTCCAAATAAGATTATGCATCTGCTGGGTTGGACTCCTATATCTGTCAGAAGAGGAGATAGGGAGTGAATAACACTGTCAGATGTTCATAGTTTTCCATGAATTTTTCTAGGGGATCTACATTATATATCTCATTTAATCCACATAGCAACTGGAAAACGAGGAGATATCATGCTTGTTGTTCAGGTGGAGAAATCAAGACTTAGTGAATTTAAGCAACTTTCCCACAGTGTCTCTGGTAGAAAGCAACAGAGTGTAGATTGAAGCCCATCTTTCTTTTGCACCAAAACTTGATTTTGCATTGAGGTACATTTCCTTATACATGCATCTATTTAATTCCCCCACCTTTTTGACAGGAAGGACTCTATAATGAGTACTTTTATCATTTAGGCTACTATCCCATATCTCAATTTTGCATTTAAGTCCTTGTGAAAGTCAGATGCAATGTTCTCCTTTACAGTGTTTTCCCCCAATCTTTATTGATTTAAAATGCTATAAAAATGTGTATGTATATTGTGATTGGAAATGGTACATTACTTGTAAGCAAAAAAGAAAATATTCATATAACAAATGAAGGCTTTTTCAGAAAAATTTGCTGTATTTTCAAGTTGATCAAAAGCATAAATGAGTTTTTATGTTTTCCATGTTTAATTTCTATTTAGTGTATTTTATTCTGTGCATAGTTAATAATATTTCTTAGTTTATACAGATTTGTGTTCTCATAAAGGATAATGCGCATTTTTCTCAGACTATTTAAATCTTCAATGGGAAAAAAAATCTTCAAAAACATACATAGACTTTGAACTAAATTTAGACATGCTTAAGAATGCCAAAGTTTGATTAATTATTTTGAATTTGGTATCATTAAAAAGCAATCTAGTTTTAAAATCTCAAAATGAAATAATATGTCTAAAAATAATTTCCAGACCCATCTCACTCTTTTGAGTAGAGGGAGAAAATTACAAGGAAAGTCTTTACTGAGCCTATAAATATTGAGGTAACTTGTAGAATTACTGACAAGTAATTTAGAAGCTGTTCATAAATATTGCCCATCTATTGTTTATTATTTTACTCTAAACTAAATTCCTAAACAATTGAATAAAAGCTTTTAGGGATTGAATAATATTTCTTCCTAAACTCAGTTTAAATCTCTATCTAAAATACATTATGAGGCAAGCAGGGTTCTTTTAATATTACTTATGCCAAATGAACAAAAATTTATGTTGGTTCTTTTCTGAACCCTAAAGTATTAATTGTGTCAGATTAAGGTGAAGACTGTAGGAAATTAAAACAAAATGGGAGGCATGGTAAGTGATCTTGTGGGATATACTGTAAAAAAGGAGATAAGGCATTGGTTTACACAAACATAGATACACACACAACATCTCAAGATTGCATAATGCAACTGTCAAGAGAGGGACAGGTGAACTTAATAAACAAATACCACCGTGGATTGGTATGGTCAGAGGAATTGTTACCAAGGAGGTGAGATTTGTGTGGAGACTTCAAAGAAGGGCAAGATTTTGTAGTTGGAAAATAGAAGTCACAACAATTTGGGTTGGAAGAGAATTGAAAATTAAGTTGTGGACATGGCTTAGAGAAGATATATTTGAAGGAAGCATCAGAATGATTAAAATTGAAGCTGTATTCAAATAACAAAATTTCAGTTTTTAGTCTTATCTGTTAACTTTGCATAAATAAGTTCACCATTGTTTTTTAGCCTCATAGAGACTACTGTGTTTTAATTTCTTTGCACTTTTATCAGTTGTAAGACAAAAGCTTTGAATTCATGAAGACAAGTGTCTCTCCCTATCCTCTGAGGTCTGACGACTTAGAGGATCCACAGATATAATGTTGGACCATTCATCATCTTGCCCACAATGAAACATCGTCCTACCATGCTACATCCTAGTAGTGTTAAAATCTTTAGCTTCTCTAGAAACTAAACCAAGAGTGTAAGATTCACTTCTATACATCCTTCACCTATTCCTGAGAAGCTTGATTCTTCATGTATTTCAGAGTGAACAAAAACTTCCTCAGTAATTATTTTCCTTTTAACTACTAAGATTTGAGCCTGCCTTTTTTTGGTCATTTCTTAAGGGGAATAAAGTATTTGGCCAATATAATCCATTTTTCTCAGAACCATTACATCCTGAAAATGGACTGAGCCCTCCCCTTTGACCATCAAAAAAGACCACCTTTAGATAAATTGAGAAGATGCCAGATGGAAACAGGAATCTGTGAGGCTCCAGTTTGACTGTGGTTAATCCATACACCCACGTAGCTACATCCAGCAGAGGTGACCTGAATTTACTCTTTTGATGTTGCATACCATGAATTCCCATAGCAGGTTTGGAACAAAGGGAGCATTTTAAAGCATTTTTCTAACATCGCCTTAGCAGATACTGACTGATCCTGTCCCAGAGATCATCCCACCCATGCTCCTGATTTTAGAATTATAAACATCAGTAGGACAAAAACACATGCAGAGGGATACAGTGATTTTGATTTCTCTTGGGTGGTCAAAACACAGCATGTATGATATTTTTACAAACTATGATTCAGAAAGCCCACAATTCTAGAGCATTTTGTTTTCATTATGTTGGTGTCAATGGAAACAGTTGTGCTTCCTGATGTCTTACTGAGATGGCCCTTTGGGTCATTTGGGGCCACTTTCCCAAGGATACTGCATGTTGCCTGACCCTTATTCCTGAGGAAATAGGGAGGACTTAGATTGACCTGTTGTGGATCATGTACTTTCTCTAAGAATGGCAGAAGGAAAAACATCAGACTAGGAAGTCTTCCAGAAATAATAATGGAGAATCTCATCCTGTTGTGTAAACTCCCCCTTGTACTTTGTTCTCTTTGTGTTTAGTAGAAAGATTATTTTTAAAGGGCCACTGTACTCCAAAAATATTATTCTGAATTTAGATTCATTTTAAAGTTACAGGGGATAAATAAGACCTTATTATTAACAAGTCGATTGTGTCAGCATTAACATTACCTATAGAAGCTTTTTCTTTCCAGCAGTTTCTTTAGATTTCTCATGATGTTGTAAAGATGGGAATAAACAGCAATACCCAACCAGTGCTTCTCTTGGTGACAATTTGATACTGTGGAAATCAGATAAAAATAGTAAGATGATTTTAGGAGTACAATTGACCTTTATAAATTTTTTATCATGTTTGACCTATGATTCCTTCAAAAAGAACCTATGCTTACTATCAAATTTAATGTGTGCTTTATAAAAAAATAAACATTTCAGTCATTTTAGTTTTATTAAAGCATACATCCATACATTCATTCATTAATTTAATAAAGTTATACTAGTAATGAAATAATTTTAATGGAAACAAGAGGACATAAGGCTATTTGATTTGACTTATTTGAATTCTAAACAAAGGGAAGAGGAATAAGTTAAATAAACAAAGTATTTTTTAAAAAATAACATACTTTCATAAATATGTGTACATATTTTTGGAATTCAAATAAGTTTTAAGACTAATAATAAATGAACCCTTTGACACACCACAGGAAGACAACTGAATTCTTTAATTTTAACTTTACTTTTGTAGTTTTAGATAACACCCATACAGCATCCAATGATTCATCTACTGAGAGCCTGTCTGCCTCATTTTTGGTATATGTGTTCTAGAAACATCTTGAGAAAGTGTCCAAAGGCAATAATATTTTATAGTCCTGCATATCAGGAAATATATTTATTCTGTCTTCATATTTGATCAAGTTATTGGCTGGACTAGCTTCAGAGATTTAAAATATTTTTCTTTTTAAATTTGTTTTTTGATGCATAGAGAGGCAAAAATCGTACCTATTAATGGAATTCCATGTACCCTTTTGATACACATATACATTGTGTAAGTTTAAATCAGGCTAAACATACTTATCACCTCAAATACTTTTCAATTTTTATGATGAAAATAATGTTTGCTTGGAATTTTAAGAGCGTTCTCCCATTATCTACAGCTTCCCCTATTGTTAAGAAGGCCAGTGTCAATCTGAAGCCAGATCTTTTGTTATCTCCTGCTTTTCTCACTGTAAGCTCCCGAGTTCTTTCCTTCCCTCCATACCCTGGATTTTTATCGAAATGTGTCCTATTGTGGTCTTTCTTCATCATGTGTATGGAGGCACTTGATTGCCCTCATCCATCTGGAGACTTAGGTTGTCCATTATGAGAAATGTCCTTGTATTACATCCTTAATAATTTATTTTCTGGTATGTTCTTTAATCTCCATTTCTTACATTACTCTTTGTGAAGTGTTGAATTATTTCCATTGACACTTTCAAGACAAACATATAAAAAGATAACTTTCTGTCCAGTTTTTAATCTTTTTATTTTCTTTTTGTCCATTTACTTTGCATTATCCTTATTTGACAATTTCCCTGATTTTTTGCTTTGGGTGCTCATATTTTAAATTTACACTTCTGTTTCTTATTCCTTGCTTGTTAATCTTTCTGTGGTATCCATCTTGTTTCTCTGAAATATTTCTCACATTTGGGGGCATTTTTATAATCTCCTTGAATTGTTCATCTCACTGCATATTCTCTGAGTTCTTTCATTCTTTTCACTTATTTTGATTTCTGTTTTCTCCTTGATGGATTACCAATGATGAGCCTTGATTGTCCAATCACATTTCTGAATTAGGTTCTAAATATCTGATGAGAATCTCTGTGCAGTGTGTCGGCTTCTCTTTGCACCACTGGGTGTCAGTTGGCTATTATTCCAGAGCAAGAAACATGAATGTATGTATCTGAGGTTATTTTTCACTGTGGCAGTTATTTACTCCAGGGAGGAATTCTTAGTCTCCTATTTAGAGATACAGACACCTGAGGGTTTAGCAAGGGAATCTTAGTTCTCTGTATCAATTTTTGGTTCTACACCTTTCCCTTTTGTGTCATAGATTGTGATCACTCTGGCTCAAATTCTGCAAAGATATGATATCTCCTTTGTCCGTTGTGGATGGAGAGATTACCAACTTCTTTACAGTGGACAGATAATCATAGCTAGTGCTCAGTACTCCTCTTACAATGTTTCTAAAAATCTGTTTCAAATTCCTGGCCTCAACTCCACCTCAGACAATACCTGAATGTCCCAATATCAGAACATTTTCTTGGATACTACTATGTGGGTAGGATGTTTTTAAATTTTTCATCAGCAACTTCTATTTACATTTAGTTTGTGTTTCTTTTACCTTGCTAAGGCAAATGCCACTATTCCCTCTGGCTGCCTTCCCATATGGAGGTTTGGAGTTAGAGAAGTCTCCTAATTTTAGTAAATATTTGGGTTTGTATGGTAGGTTGATAATGACTCCTAAAAACATGTCCATGTTCTCATACTCAGAACCTATGAATGTTACCTTACTGGAAAAAAAATTTTTTTTGAAGATATATAATTCAGTTAGGAATTTTTGAGATAGATTTTCCTGGATTAGTCAGGTGAGTCCTAAGTGCTGTCACAAGTGTTGGGGTAAAGAGAAGTTTGATACACGTAGAGGGAAGGTATTATGAAGTTACAGGCCGAGATTGGAGTGCTATGGCCAAAAGTCAGGGATGCCATGAAACACAGAGGCCACTGGAAGCTAGAAGAGGCAAGGAGTGGTTTCTCCTCTGGAGCCTGCAGGGAAAGCACGACCGTGCCAAAAGCTTGATTTTTGCCCCACTGAAGCAGACATTAAATTTCTGCCCCTTGGAATAGTAAGAGAATTTTTGTTGTCATAAACCATTAAGTTGTGGGAATTTGTTGTGGCACCACAAAGAAAAAGCACAATTTGTATTAGGGTTTCTTTTCTTTATCAACCTTTGCAATGATGTTTTGAAAGGAGGAAAGGGTAGAAAGACATTTATTTCACCTTCTCAAAATTGAAATCCTTTCCTTTTTTAAGATAGATACTGTTTTTCAGAATTTTTTTCCTTGCCATAAGGATTGTGTCTACTTTTAGAGTATGGGTGTTTCCCCAATTATTGAATTGTGACAGCGTTTTTATTTATTCCTCTCCTCTTTTCATGACATTGTGTTTCCTGTTGAATTGATCTTTTATTTTCCTCTTGTTTTCCTTTCTTTCCTTTCCTTTTCCAATAATCCAGTAAACCTATGGAATATTAGGCATTCTGATCAATTTTGTTAATATATGAATGGATGAAACAATTTTGCTGCCTCCCATGAGCTCACCATTTGTTGGTGTACTACTGTGGCCTCTGAATAGCTCTGCTTGGTAAAAAACTAAGAGGAGACACCCAATTGTGATGGGATTCCTGTGCGTGCGCATGTATGTGTGGCAAGGAGCTTAACTTTCTATTATTTTGGAAATGGGAGCAAACGGGTATAAGCAGAAAAATGGCATGGTACTACTAGTCTTTCGGAAAGGGAAGTCAGAATGGATTGTGATTACTTCACTGCTTAAGAGAAACTGGGAAATCAGGGAGGGGACTTTGATGACAGTGAACCAAGTCAGAGCAGAGCTACTGGGAGAATGGGATCAGGAGATAAATCTGAAGCAAAATCAGCACAGCAGTGAAATTTTACCATCCAAGTAGAAGTTTTAAATGTAATGGAAGAAATCACAGAGTGCAAGGGATGCCAGAGAGAGGGACCCAACCAGGTTTGGGCAGGGGCAGAGCAGGTGATACCTGAGATGAGTGCTTATAGAAAGAAGAAATGAGTTATTAGAAAGAGATGAGGGGCAAGGAAATAGGTTGTGGCTGTAGGGCTCTCCCAACATCAGAGACCACCCTGAGAAAAGTTATGAACACAAGAAAAAAAAATGGCTCCAGACTTGCTCCACAGTTAGTAGTGGAGTTGCTGGTGTAGCCAGTCCAGGCGGAAGCGAGGTGCAAGGGAAGCAGCCAATGGAACGTCTGGTTAGCATCTCTTCCTTCCTTTCTCTAAATATCCAATATTACTTTCATACCAAGCTTTATGCCCTGGTCTCTGTGTTTGTAAGTCTCCTGTGACATTTGATGTTTCTTCTTGGACTTTATTTTTCCCTGAAAGGAAAGGGGATGGGAGAAGAATTAATTTTGTGAGGTCTCATCTATGTAACATCTTCCAAATTGTTTTAGCTAGATATTTATATACTTTTCCGATCGCACACCATAGTTAGAATCAATTTTTTTTTCTCAAAAAGCTTTAAAGTTAGTTAATTTGCCTGTGAGTTGGGGGGCAAAATGACAAACATGTAAACAATTACCTGGTCTAATTAAATAGCAGTCAGGATCTGGAAAAACAGCTCTTCATTTGAAAATTTCAGAACCTAGAATCATAGAACTTTATTTGTTCTATGAATTGTAAGTTTAGCTCTGACTGTTTGGATGTGGAATCAAGGAGTTCAGGGAAAGCAGTATGTTGCTCAGAATTAACACTTTAGATTTTTAAACTTGATAGGTAGTATTTCATTAACAGCATAAGGCTATGCAAGTCTTAGCTACAATATAACCAGGGCTTTAGAACCAGTGGTTTGGAAGTATTAACTCAAATTCTATGGTCCTGATTCTGGTAAGTTCGACTTTCTTAGCAATATCCTCCTGACCGAAATTTCCCCTGAATAGTCCCAAATATGCTTATCTAAAGCTTGGTAATGGTCCTAAGAAGGCAAATGTAATCTTCACATGTACTTTATATTTTTGTAGGAGTTCTACATTACTCTGGTACCCTAAGAATTTTGGCACCCAAATCAAGGAGACTTTTGGAACCTAGGAGTGTAAACAGAGGACTTGGGGAGGTTGGACTTTCCAGACTCCTCAAGCTGCAGCATGTAGCATGATTTTTGCTCCTTGCTCAGGAGACTCGGTTGATCTCAAAGATTTCCTCTTGGCTCTTGTTCTTGGCTGGATTCTGTTATTCTATGTAGCTATTACATATTAGACCACAATTTGCCTCTAATTAAGCCTCTAATTTATTTTTCATGATTGAACTTGTTACCACTCTATCTTCCTAGGTCTTTTCCTGGGGCCCAAGCAGATTTAGCCACCTGGCAACTGCAGCGATGACTTGAATGGATGGAGTCTATTTACAATGTGGGGACCATGCATCATTCCAACAATGATCAAAACAGGATTCCAGTTTAGCTCTGGCCTCACAAAAGATCCTCCCCTGAGGAATGCACAACTTGCCCCTTAACAGCTTCCTAGGATCAGACCTGAGTTTTTGCCTCTTCTATACCAGACAGGCAGCATATGTTTTTGCTTTTCCCCATGTGGCCCATTTCTCCTTTCTGCTGTATTTTACTTATCTTTACTTCGGTCTGAATCAAACTCATACTCTTCACCCCCTACAGCTTTATCAACCCCATGCACCATCACGTCCAATTTAGTAAGATGATCTTCATTCTGCCATAAAGTGTCTACTTAACTGGAACTAGCAACACACCTCACAACCTTTCACAGGAAGGCTTTCCATGCACCTCTTCAGAAGCTCTGCCCCCTCTTCCTTCCAAACTCTTACTCTAATCTTTGTAAAAACTTGACAGATTATGTAAGTTTCCCTCTCTCTGTCTCTCATCTCCATGTTTGCTTCCTTTATTTCTGTGTTTTCTGTTTTAACAAGATTTTTAAAGGGTACATACTTTATATATTAATCCAAACAACAGAAGCCATTGGAACTGACTGCTCTTCACCTACCAACCCTCTTGATTCTTCAGCATAAGGTTTTTGTCTTTGCATTCGGAGACCTTGCTCAGCTTCCACTTTTCATTAGTAACCAACCGCACTGTGTAGTTTTTATCTGTTTGCTTCCTTCTCATTTCTGTTTCCTTTGTCTTTTTTTTTTTTTTTTTCTCTAAGTAATCTCACTCAAATCCCTGTGTATTCACCCATTTGTCCACTCACATTCTGAGCTGCAGTAAGATACTTTCTTGCTTTCCTGCTTTGCCTCAGTCCTTTGGGACCTATCCAGACAGGGAGGGTCTCAGACATGAGTTATTTTAGATGGTCTGGGAAAATCTAATTAAGGGTCACAGTAGTAGATGCAGTGGGAGGGCATTTGTCACCGAGTGAAAGAGATGACTCTTGCCATATGCTCTCAAAGCAGAAACAAAGGCTATCTGCATACATGAACAAGGTTTTATACATGTATTTTAAAACTTTTCCTCTGGATCTGTATAATAGGATAGAAACAAAATAATCAAGAGGAGGGATGAAATTTCATTGATTTGAAAAAAAATCCTTCTAAGCGCTAACTAGTCAGACTTGGGAGAGTAAATACCCCCAAATGAGATGAAAGCTTCAAGATTTGTGATAAAAAGAGTGATGTGGTTGTAAATATACCTAAGCTGGTAATAGCTACCTTCCCTTTTGTTTAATGTCTTCCTTTTATTAAAACTACATCTAAATTTTTTCTTTTTAATTTTAGAAAGAAAAGCAAAAAGAGCAAAAATCCATGATTCTATCATACAGCGATGACAGATGCTATCAACATTTTGATACTTGATTTTTGTATTTTGTTTGTTTTTGTTTTTTTACAAATTCAGAGTCATACATTGTCTGGAGTTGGGTGTTATTTTGTTTGTTTGTTTGGTTTTTTCTTGTTTGTTTGTTTGTTTGTTTATATGGAATGCTTCACAAATTTGCATGTCATCCTTGAGCAGGGGCCATATTAATCTTTTCTGCATCATTCCAATTTTGATATATGTGCTACTGAAGCAAGCACTGGAATTTTTTCTTTCCTGTTTTTGCTTACTTAAAGTTCACATCTCATGACTCTTAAATAACCACTAAGTGAATAAAATATAATACAGCATAATAATTGTTCTATTCAACCTTCAGTTTAGAATCTTTGGTATAACATTATTGATAATCACTCCCCATCCCTGGACCTTTCCACTGGTAGGTGTCGCTCTCTCTGAAAGGGATCTTCTCTCACATGTAATCATATGGACTCCCAGAACAAACTCAGATTAATGCTCAAATGTTGCGACACCAAAGACACATTTTCCTGAGCATCTAATGTCATGTCCCATCTTCAAAATAATTTGTAATCCCCTTGTTTTGTATTGTTTGTTTTCTTAATGGTCAATAGTATTTAATGTGTTTGTTTGTTGTCCATTACTTTCTCCTGGAATCTAATATAAACGAAGCAGAAATTTCCATCTCTTTTGTTACTTTATCCTCAGTGCCTTAAATAGTGCCTGTCACATATTAAGTCATCGATAAATATTTGTTCAACAAATTGATAAATAGAAAAAACATAAGAGTTTTTGAACCTATAACCCGTTGCTTCCTGGAAATTTTATTTCAATTTATTCACTCTCTTTTTGGTACACAGAATTGAACCCAGTCTTGCTCATCCACTGAGCCATATCCTCAGACTTTTTCTATTTTATTATTATTATTTTTTTATACTTTTAGTTGTACATGGACACAATACCTTTAATTAATTTGTTTATTTATTGATTAATTTGTATGGTGCTGAGGATCAAACCCAGTGCCTCACACGTGCTAGGGAAGTGCTCTACCACTGAGCCACAACCCTAGACCCTTCCATTTTATTTTGAGACAGGGTCTCACTAAGTTGTTTGGGACCTCAGTTAGTTGGTAAGGTCGGCCTTGAACATGGGAACCTCCTGTCTCAGCCTCTCCAGTCAATGGGATTACAGGTGTATGCAACCATGCACAGCTCAATTTATACACTACTATGTGATATATGGCAGTACCTATTTACCACAGAAGAGTCTACTTTGGATGTTAATTTAAAAATATAAAATAAGAGGAAAAAGTTTTACTATATATGAATGTTACTATAGTTTTCATTTCTTCTTTGAATCACCATACCTCTTTAATATCCATGTTTTATTAATGTACACAAGAGCTTATCTGCATTAACTGTGTTGGAATTTTTCATATTTTTTATACATACTTTCTCTTTCACAATAGGCATTCAGATTTCCCTTGTGCTTTGTGACATCTTAGATTTAAAAAAATGTGTTGACAAATATTTTAATATTTTTTTCCATTGTGATCACCCATATTGTTATCATAGATTTTAGAAGTTTCTCCTAATTTTTTGTCAGTCATTTCACTATTATAATTTTTTGGCTGGTGGGAGGAAGAAACCAGGGATTGCTCTCAGGGGCACTAGACCACTGAGCCATATCCCCAGCCCTATTTTGTATTTTATTTAGAGACAGGGTCTTACTGAGTTGCTTAGTGCTTCGCTTCTGCTAAGGCTGGCTTTGAACTCTCAATCCTCCTGCCTCAGCCTCGTGAGCCACTGGGATTATAGGTGAGTGCTACCATGCCTGGCTCACTATTATAATTTTAAAGATCTGTTCTTTTTTCTTTTTTTTAGACATTTAAAATTTTTATTTTTATAGTTAAACTTTTTAAAAATTTATTTTCATTTTTTGAACTGATAAAACATAAATGATACATACTTATGGGGTACTATGTGATGTTTTCATATGTGTATCTATTGCACAAAGTTCAAATTCGGGTTCTTACTCTTCATTTTTCATTTATCCACTGTACTCTCCTTTAGTTTTAAAACTAAGTCATTCCATTTTATAGTCTTGTTTTAATTTAATCTATTACCACCTTCTTTTCCTGTAAAACAGGGTTTATTTACTCATGAATTTATTAAAAATGCCTGTGTTCACCTATTTTATTCGATTATACATTTACTGCTCTTCTTTTGATAATATTCTTATCCTATATTTTTATACAGTCCCTAATTTTAAATTTGTTTTCCTATTTGCTCAAGTCTCTGGATTAGCCTAATCTGTCCAACATCATGCCGGACAGTACTTTGTATTTCCTTACCATTTTCTTCTTGATGGTCACAGCCTCTCACATTGTTCCTGCTAGGTGATGTTCGTGTGCAGACTGCCCTGCTAGAGACTAGGAAGCACTTACACACGCTAACTTTCCTCCCTAAGGTACAGTGGTCTTCTTCATTCCCAACCTTGTTTCACAAGCATGAAAAGCTATGGCTCCTAATATGTGCCTCTCTCCAACATCTTCCTACCTCTGCTACCTTATACATTGCTTTTCTAATTTTAGGGAATATAATATGCTACATGCCATTTCTCCCTGATTTCAGGTACTAATACCAAAGTAGGAAGAGATGGTGATATGAGGACACCTTCTATAGCTACCCAATATAACTATGACAATCCAGAATTCTCTTAGATCAGGTTTATAATCTGTATGTAATTAATAAAGGAATACTTAGCTTCCAGGTTGACAGCAATGTCCTATCTACAGTATAGACTGCCTGTTGATTTTCTTAGCCAACATCATTAGGTTGAACAGTGGTAAAGAGATTGCCTCTATTCTTCTTCATTTTAAATATTGTTGATGGTTGTATTTCTCTGTGTAGGTATTTTAACAAAAATTTTATTAAGACCATCTTAAGTCTGGCTTGCTAAACATGACATGGAAAACCAGAAGGTTTTGTTTTGTTTTGTTTTGTTTTCTTGAGTATTGGGGATCAAACCAGGGCCTCAAACATACTCAGAGCAATATCCCTAGTCCCTAAAAGTTTGACAGTAATATTTTTCAAGACTTTTATTTGAGTTCATGTCTTCCTGTGTCCAAAAGTGACTCTGGCACAGTGGCACATACCTGTAAACTCAGCAACTTGGGAGGCTGGGTGAGGAAGATTGCAAATCCAAGACCAGTTTTGACAACTTATTGAGACTCTGTCTCAAAAAAAAAAAACAAAAACAAAAAAAAAACAAAACTTGTGGATATAACTCAGAAATTGAGCAGAGCACCTCTGGGTTCAGTTCCTGGTACCATAAATCAAAACAAAACAAAAAAAAAACCAAAATGACTATCCTCCAAAGCATTATAGATGAGTAAGGACAAATATATAGATATATAATATAATTAGCATCGAAAACATCAACACGACTTAAGAAGCTAATTTTTTATTATATAATACCTAGAAAATATGTTTATAATTTCATATATACATATTGTTTCCTGTCCCCTGGAATCACTTTTAAATTGAAACAAATTTTTATTTTTTCCTTATTTATTCTAATTTAGCATCTCCAAATACAAGTGGTAGGCTTTTGGTGGCAAAATTATCTAGGCTCTTGAGATATTTTTCAAATTAGATGAATTTAGCAGAAAATGATATGCAATGCTTGATTAAATCACTATAGCATCTAGAGTAGCAGGCCTTTCCCCCCATAAAACAAAGAAGAAACTTAGGTGAATCAAATTGACCAACTGTTTTTCAACAGCATCCTGGTAGTGATCATTTCAATGCAAGACACCAGACTTTTCCAAAGGGAGTTATTTTCATAACCTATTTGTAATTCAGGTATGTCTGTGTCCATAAAAATACATTATAGACTAGGAAGTCACTGAAACCCTTTCAAGTGCTGGTGTATGTTTGGTTTCACATAGGTTTTAGTGAACTTTCTGCATTTATCAGAAAGTTCTTTGTTTGGTGCCCGCAGAAGTTATGTTACAGTGGAGGCCAGATCCTGCCAGATTCTGGATGTATATAATTGCATATCTTGACTGTGGAAGGCCTGGGGCCTGGTCCACTCTAGGTTGTTCATCTTGGATGAAAGAAACAGAAAAACAAGTGTGTTCTTGGTAACAGATGAAAATGCAACGTAGAATTCCTGGTGGCACTGAATGTAGACATTTCTGAAGACTTATTATCCTATAAGCAGTAATTAAAATTCTTGATTTTCTACGTATCTGCTAGCTTAGGAACCCAAAGTGTTTTTCAATGATGCCTGTTTTCAATATCTAAAAGAGTCTTCACTGAATTACTAAAAGATGCCAAATAATTATTATTCTTCTTTTTTAAATTTTACTTATAAGTGGCATCCATGTGTTTATTCGAAATCTCTCAATGACTCTCTTCTTTAGATTGATGAAAGTCGAAACCCTATTTCTTCACCAACCCCTATTAGAAACTGGTTTATCATTTATTACTACATTCTCTATCATTATAATTTTCAAAATTCACTCTATCCACAAAATAATTTTAATTTGGTCACTCTTTTCTATCACTTGGCTTATCCAGTTTTGGATTTTTTTGGTTCATCTGTTTTATATATGTCAGATAATGCCTGATTTGAAGACAATTCAATTTACCAAGTAAAGGCTAATGAGATGGAAATTTCAAGTTCAGCATCCATATGGAAGCTAACCATTCCTTCATAGTGCGGAATCATATGATTGCCTTGGACAGCTTGTGGTATCACCCAGCAAATGGGAGAGAATGTAAATGTGGCAAATCCATCTGAGTGATGGCCATTTGGGGGTGGGGAAATTGTCTAATCCAATCACTAGGAAAGCTTGTGCTTCTTAATTGAGTTTTATTACTCAGAAGCATGGATTTGATTTGAAGTAAAATTACCTGATTTTTTTTGTCATTGATTAATTGAAAATAATGGTGGCTATTATTTTTAAGGCATTTTGAGGAACATAGAAACTTGATGTATACAATTTTAAGGGGAATTGTGATAATAAGATAGCATGTGATCTTAAAAGAGTTTAACATAGCTATCCCTATACTTTAAAAATGATTTCCCAAAGTATTGTCATTTTTATTTCCTTAGACATAGAGAACTTTGTTTATGAGAGTTCAGCTTTGCAGTTAGATATTATAAATCAGTATTCTTTAAAACGTAAAACAAAACTTTAGAACCTAAGTGATATAATTATAATATGTATTATATATGATAATATAACAAATATATTTGTTAGTCTGTCAATTCTATATTTCTTGGTTGATATTGAATATAAAAGAAATGGTTTGCTGCTTTGTTGTAAATCCTCTGTGATCCAACATGGGAAATATTATTCTGAATTATTAAGAGAAAAGTCAGTGAATTAAATAATAGCTACTATTAAAAGATACTTGAAGTTTTACCTTTGGTTCATTTCATATCTTTAGCCTATTTTCTGTTAAAAATATTTCTGGAGTTCAGTGTGCTTGGTTTTGGTGCTCTAAGCTGTAGTAAGTAGCCTTGGGACCCCCGAAGGCACACCCCACACACTTATGCTGTGTGACCTAAGGTCACAAGTAATGGCTGCAAGCTAATTGATTGAGAAAGGCTTGTCTGGCAGGGCCTCTTTGCGTCCTCCCTGTACATTCCTAAGTTCTGTGAAAGAGGCACTAGCAGCTCAGCCTAGCAAGGAAGGAAAAAAGAGAGGAAGTCTCTGCGTTCTGATTACACCCTGAATTCCCTTGTAGTGAGCTTGCTTCTCTCCACCCACTTCTTACTGAGAACTCCTTAACTTGACGGTGAACAACTTAAAACTTGATCCTACAGAGTTACCTGAAAGTGATTTGAGTATTCATTGAACTGAAAGAACAAATCACCTACTTCAGGCGGTGGGAAACGTATGGAATTTATATTAGAACTTCAGCAAAGTGCACAGCTGCATAATACAGAAGCCGGCACTCAGATTGACAGGCAAATAAGCCAGCTTGTGGAAGGGGCCTCTGGGTGGCAGCTCTGGGCTTTTGGGTGTTGGACAACTATAGGCAAAACTGAAATGGAACAGGGGCAGAAAATAGCACACTTGTACTCTACGCAACTGTTGCTTTCGCCTGGTGAGTGCAGATTTAAGATATTATTTAAAATATACTTTCTGTGTTGTAAAACAAGTTAAATTTGTTGTGCTTTGAAGGAAATTACAGGAGTAGCACTACTTAGGAAGTTCTTAGGTGATATAGCTTTGTTTCTGCTTGATTTCACATTAAGCTTGGCGATAGGAGCAGAGAAGTACAGTGTTTGTATTGTCCTCTGTCATTTTTCTGAAAATTGTCCTTTTGTTTAAATCATGCTTCTCTTCAACCTGAATCAATATTGTTTTAGGCAAATTACGTGTGGAGTAGATGATGAAGGAACACAGTGTGACAGAATATTTGTAAACATTTCATTTAGGCCGACTTTGTGTCACTTGTCCATGGCTTCATGTTTTGCTGCCTTATCTCAGGAATATCCAGCACAGACTGTATGAAAAGAGCTTTGTGTGAGAATTCCTGGTCAGTTGAAGGGTCAGGGCCTGTGCGTTATCTGACTGCCAGCAAGACTCACTGGTGTCCCCTCTTATTTTTAACATAGAATAGGAGAAAAAAAAAAGTGCATCTTTACATATTAAAAATGAGTGTGTTGGATTCCAGCAGTTCCCTTCTTGTAGTTTATGTGTGTTATTCCTGGCAGAGGATTGTTTTAACTTCTTTGGAGTAGCAGCATGCAAGCTTCTTTTGTTTCTTTTTGTCTTGTTTGCTCACATTTCATTGTAGAAACTTTGCACACATTTAGGGAAAAAAATCACATTGAAATAATACTGCAGTGGTTTTTATTTCAGTGCAAATACTTTGCAAGTTAGTAAGCTTATGTTTTCTGGTTAAAAAAATACCTCAGATAATAAATTGTGCTAAATTCCTATTTTAATCATATTTAAAATCCTATTTTAAATGTGCTTCTTGTTAAGAAAGTCAGAGGCTATAGGGAGTATTCTTAGAAATGTTTAGAAGACAAGTTTTTTTTCATAAAATTACAAATTCAGTATTGCAATTTTAATAAGTACCAAAATGTTATCGTTGTTGTTGACTTTGTTTAAAAAGCACTTTTATTAACAAGGTGACTGCACAAGATGTTACCAAGTGAAATGAAGTGAAAAATGTGTCTTTCACACTGCTGATTTTATCAAGCACAGAGGTATATGTTGTTACTATGTGTTTCACATTCATTTAAACTTTGAATGAGCGACTGTGTGATACAAATTTTATAGACTTATTTTAGAAGTAAAATTCACTAGAGGAGCTTCCTTGTAGTTTTAGATTTGTAACTTTTGTTTGCTAAAGTTAATTCATAAACTGAAAGTTTACTGAAGTAATTGTGCACCTATAAAACAAAATAAAGGGAGGAAAGTGATTAAGGAATAGTGAATGTTATTTCAGTTATAAGGTAATTCTGAAGAAATACTTAGCTCTTCTTTTGTAAAATTTATGGAAATTATCATCTCGGGGCAGAAATAAGTCATAGTCTTGACTTTTCTACAAACACTATGTATAAGAAAAATACTTTCGAACTATTTCTGAGTTGATTCATGCTTCCTTCAACAATTGCAAAATGTGACTGACAAAGCCTTGTCCAAAAGAACAAGTTCATTATGTCCTCGTCACCTGTTACATTCATTCTTTCTTGCCCACAATCACAGTGCCTAGTTGTTTATTACTGTTGCAGGGAAGTGAAAACGTTTATTTTGAAGAGGAGATGTTCATTTACACGAATTTTTTGAACATTTTAAAAATTATGCTCTTCTCAAAATCCAAGTGTTTTTAATAAGGTCTTTTGTTAGAATCTTAATGTCGTCAAGAAAGGACATGTAATTGTTTTGTCTTTCTTTTAATATATCTCCATAAAAAAACGTTAAGGTGCAGCTGAGGATTTATGATGGGCCCTACTAAGACATCAGTCTTTTGAAAATCAAGATTGGAAAAAAAAAAAGTTTACCCCTTATCTAGTCAGAGACCCAAAATTAAAGGGAACCTCTTTATTTTTGTTGGCTATAAAGTCAAACCTCAACTCAGGAAGTTACTGCACAATGGGAGGAGCTACCAGAGTGAAGTTCTTTCTAATGGAATTACATGAATTGTGACTGATGAACAGTAGATCTGCTGCTTAGTGCTCCTAACATTTAACCTTAAACTTCCATCTTCTATTCTTGCTGTTCATGTTAACTGGTTGGTTGGTTGCTGAGATGAAGGTTGCTTTTAAAAACTGAAATCAACCACAGTGCTATTTTAACACCATGATTTTAAGAAGGTATATATCTTTCTATATAAAAAAGGCTAATTTCTCACAGGTGTTTGTTTATATGCATTCGATTAACAGGAAACAGTGGATGTGTGTTCACAAATTGACATATAGTGATCTCTCTTATTTACATATAAGCATACATATTCACGTGCAATTATAAACACACATCCTGGGCTTATGCTTCTAATATCTTGAAGCAATAACTTTCCTTCTAGGTCCCATGATTATTTTTAAAGACCAATATAGATTGAATAAAGCTAAAGAAAAAGGGTCTTCTGACTAGGATTCTAAATAAAATAAGCAGGGAAATGTTCAGCAATGATGTGGAGAATAATACCAAGCATTAGTTATAGAAGTAACATCTAGCATGAATGGCAAGTCATTGCTTTTCAAATGTATTTGCTCCCATATTGGTGATTACTTGTCCTTCTTGTGTCCACCAGAGTGGGGTTTGTGTGCATGTGTGTGTGTGAGAGAGAGTGCACACATGCTTATGAATTCACATGGAATGTGACAGAGTAGCCTGGATGTATACTAAGGCTATGATACCATGTGACTTTTTAATTCTTATGGTCACTAAATCCCAGGTTGTGTTTGTAAATTTATAACAGTACACATTTGTAGCTATAAACTTGGGCTTACTCTGTTACTTCAGTTGTATTACTGTTTCAATGGCCTTGAACAATTTGTTTTAAAGATGATTTATTCCATCAGAATATAGAGCAGAATCTATTGGATTAAACTCTATCTTCCCAAATTACAGACCCTCAAAAGATTTCCCTAGAGATTTCCCTAGAAGTGTTACTCTTTCTCCTTAGTGGGAGGAAAGCATAAAGTTTGTTTATCTTCCTAGATACTTCGGTCCTAGAACTTGTATGTTTCTTAAATTATAGAAAACCCAGGAATTTTATTTTCAGTGATTCCTTCTTTTGACATTGGTTCTAATCTCTTGCCCTAGAACTTCCCAGTACATGTATATTAAAGTTTAACAATGTATCACACATATTTCCCAAGTTCTCTTTTATACTATTTTATACACCTGTTTATATTGCACTTTTGGTGAATTACTCAGAGATATCCAATTTACCAAGGCTTTTTTTTGGCAATGTCCATTCTAGAACTTAAAATTTTACTACATTTTTTCTTTTCTGAGAATTTTGATTCTTTTCTCTTAGCCATTTTTGTATTATTTCTTACATGCTATAAAGATATTATTTCTTATTTTGTTTCTTTGAGGATCCTAACATGCTTATTTTGAGGTCATTATAAAAATTCCTCTATGACATTAATGTCATCTTGAGGACCTCATTGACTTTTCTAATTTTACTTATGATCTTTTTTTTTTGGGGGGGGGGGGGGTTGCTGGGGACTGAACCCAGGGCCTTGTGCTTACAAGACAAGCACTCTACCAACTGAGCTATCTCCCCAGCCCCATGATCTTTTTAAATTATTCTTTCATGTCTTGGGATTTTGGTTTTCTGGCTCATCTCGAGTGAAAGGGATTTTTACAATTCTTAATTTTTTGTTGCTAGTCCCTCTACCCAGTCTTGTGATCTTAGAGTTGGCCGTGACTCTCTTTCCCAGCCCAGATGCTCTGATAATGAGGCTATGAGAGATCTAGTCAATAGTCAAAAGGCAGTTTGACAGATTCTGAGTGTGAGATCATGGCTTCTTGGTCTGACCTCCTTAGGAAAACAGCCTCAGGTAAGTCATCTGGAAGATGGAGGTTATAGTCAGCTTCCTTTTATTTTACCCTCAGGTTTCGATCAGTAAAGCTGGAACTGGTTATTACTACCTGTGGGACAAGTATGATAGGTAGCCCAGTGACCTTGAAGATATGAGGAATTGCTTCCTTCTCACTTCAAAAACCAGCTGGCATGGTACATACACCACATTTTGTGTTCATGTTCTCTCTCTGAACTTTTAACTTGTTCATGAGCATCATTTTTCTTTAACATTATCCCTTTGAAAATGTGTCTATTATTGCAATATGTTGGAAGCAAAAGCAAGGGACTCAAGCCATATTCTTGTAGTGCCATCTTGACAAGAGTTCCTGAAACCATGGAATTTGGAATTCGAAAACATGGATTCAAATTCTGATTCACTGATGAACTGTGTCCACCTTAAGTCAAAGCCTTCCATTTCTTCCCATGAAACATATTGATAGCAATGCCTATCTCCTAGGGCTGTTGGAAGCATTGACTGGGGCAATGTGTGAAAAGTATTTGGTCCTGTGCTTAACCATAATAGGTGTTCACATTCTAGGGGTAGGGGAAAAGCAACAAAAAATAAACCTAAACTAGATATTCCCAATAATTCTGTGAACAAAAAGTAATTAGAGTATTAAACAGACCTGACTCTTGTATTCTGCATGAATGCAATGTTGCTGTATTTTAGTATCTAAATCAAAGTTCTAAAGATGAAAGTCCAGTGCATTATTTACATGTCTAACAGGTGGGCCATTGTTCTGCTATACCCTCCATGTACTTTAACAGGAATAAATGAATGTAATTCAGAGAATCTCAGTGAAACAAGAATTCTTCTAAATGACCATTTAGGCATATATTTTTTTTAATATATGTAGCTTAATATTAGTAGAAGACCAGAAAAGAGAAGTATCACAAAAACATGCTTTTTTTCCTTCATTAACAACAATGTATATCAAGCTGGAATAGATTTCTGTAATGGTCAGGAGTCTTTTGTGTTTCAGATGGTCTTATTTTGTAGCTTTGTAGTTAATTTATAATCTCGTAAAAACATCTGTTTTGATGATCCAGAGTTTAAATTTATAATACCAACAGCATGTATCATTGACTGGGTGAGAATAAAATTCAGAAATTTTTAAAAAAATTTAGAAGGAAGAAAGATGAGGATGAAGACTTAGAAGCAGCTGTAGCAATTTGGATATAATCAGAATTTGAAAACAAAGTCAGGTTTCTAAGAAGTTATTGTCAATATGACCCTGAATAGAACATTTATAAAATAAATATTTTATTTCATTCACACTGTCATGCTTCACTCCACCATGTTAGTCTCTTCCTTTCATTTCTTTTTGTAGGTGCCTCTTCTGCTCATTCCTTAATTATTTATTGCTTCTTCTGAATCTGCCTTTTCTATCTTCTCTCCTTTGTTATCTCATTCATCATGTGTTCAGATGTCATGATAAGCCAATCTGTAGACTGTTGCTGGCTCCCAAAATTTAAACTCACATATCCAATTACCACTTCATAGGCAATATATCCAAATTTGCCATCATCTTGAAGCAAGAAACCTTTTCTATCTTGGTCCATCATCTACCTGGTTTCAAAAAACAGAAACATAGTGTGGACTTTGGCATCTATTTTTTCCATCCTAAACATGTAAACTTTGTGACAGATTCATTCCATTACTAACCATTTCTATTTCTAATCATTTCTCTGATCACAATCTCACATTTCCTCTCATGTGACTGACGAAGTGGTAGCTCTACTTTAGAGTTGTATTTCTTGAGGCCTTGGAAGCTTGAACTTTATCAGCAGGTAAGTTACTCTTGTGGCCATTACCTCCAGAGTCCCAGCCCTGGAGAATATCGTGGTTTGAGAATATTGTCAGGCAGAGGGACAGGTGCTTGCAGTAAAATACCCGCATCCTGCAAGGGAAATGTGAGTGGCAAGAGCCTATGAGCACACCAAGAGCATCTGCACTTGGTGCCAAGAGGCATGTAAGTTGTTTCCAGGTGTTTGCTATTTCAAACTGTGTTTCAAAGAACACAGTGGTTTATGTCTCCTTGTGGACATGTATTGAATTTTTCTTAGGGTCTAAACGAAAAAGTGGAATTTCTGAATTATGAGGTATGTGTGGTCTCAATCTTACCACTCTCCAAGTTACTCTCCAGAATAGTGAAATTACTCTCCAAGGGTGCTGCTGTACAAATTTCTGTTCCCATCAGCAGTTACTAGAGTACCCTTTTGCCCACATCCTTTCCAACCCCCTGCCCAGTGTTTTAATCTGTTGAATAAAGTAGCCTTTTTAAAGTTTTTTAAATTGGCATATTTTAATTGCTAATGAAGCCAAAAAGACTTCTAATGAATCTCTGAAATTAAGTGAGCCAATGAGACTTTAGTTATGTAGAGAATATAATACTCTATTCATTTTTCTAATGTGAGCACATCTTTATTTATTAAACATGCAAGTATCCTCTTCAGTTAATTGCTTCCTTATACCTTTGCCAATTTTTCTATTAGGTTGTTTATCTTTTTCTTACTGGCTTTTTGGCATGTGCTATATATTCTGGATGTTAAGCGATGTTAAGCTTCATCTATTACATGTGTTTCAAATAACTTATTCAGGTCATGCCTTAAATATTTCTTAAATATTTAATGCTTTAAAAACTTGTTGTATTTTTCTTAGGCTTTTAAAGGTTTTTAAAATTTCAATCATTTTTAAATGTGGAATTTTCATAATGTTGAAGTCACAAATACAGAAATGTGCAGAGTAAAAATTTCTCTTTTGTTCTTGTTTCTCATCCCATCCACTCTCCTAACCACAAGTACGTTTCCAGGGTGTCTATTTTTTGATGATTAAGCAAATAAAAACATCTTGCAACACATTGCAACATCATTTTAAAGTCTTTAAATCTTGAGATATTTAAATATGCATAAGGAACTGTGCTACATACCATGAGGGATGAACTCATGGTCATGATACAGGGCCTAACCACTGAATGCTTTTTCTCACATTTGATGTCAAGTTTTAAGATGCTATGGGAATTTTGAGGAGATATATTTCTTTTCAAAGAAATAATTAATATTCTTCATAACACTTGAGAATGATGCATCAAAGAAATACAGTTTATTCTATGTCATATATTTTTTAAATATAAATCTTAAGTATTGATTTTTTCATAAGTTGATGATGGCTTAGCAAAATCAAAATTAAAGAAACTGTACAATGAGCCCACTGCACATCATGCACCTTGGGAGCAGATATTGGGGATGTAAAAGTGAACAAGGCAGGTAATGTCTCTTTTCTGTGACGTACTGGCTGGGAGTTAAGCAGCAATGAACACAAAGTGGGTAGAGTGTGACAGTAAAGGGTATAGAGAAGCTGTAGCAGACTGCATTTTAGATGGAGGAATGTTCCAGGAGTGGAAGGATAGCCATGGGGAATGCTCCAGGCAGAAAAAAGGGCATGTAAAATATTATGAAACTGAACATGGTAAGCTTGAGAACCTGCCAAAAGTTCAAACTGGACAGGGTATCAAGTACTAGGGTGGCAAATGGCTGAGAAAAAGCTGTGGAGTTCTGTGATGGCTCATTCCGGAGAAGGCCTAGTTTGGACTCTCAAGACACAGGGACCCTACTTAAAGTATTAAATAAGACTATCGGCTGGACAGATTTTTGTCTTTATTCAGAGATAAAAAAATATCCTGGGTACATGAATAGTAGTTTACTAGGTGTCAATCCTCAAAAAAATTTCTTAGTCTGTTCACCATTGTTACTTAGAGGGTTCTAAAACAGGTTTCAGGGTGTCTGTAAACTATTGGTGTTTATATGCAGTATTTTCAGGCCAGGTTTTTAAACATGTTGATTGAGAGGTTTAAGAATCACTAGATTGAGTTAAGAACAGGAGTTGACCAGGAAAGAACCCTTGAGAAAGTCAACATTTAAGGAGCAGGGAGAGGAAGACCATTGAAAATAAGATAGAGAAAAAGTGGTCAGGAAAATAGCACAGAGATTCATGGAAGCGAAATGTGTGAAATGCTTAGTTACCACAAGGAAAAGATTGCAAGAATAAATCCCTTAAATAGAGTAGTGGTTTATCTCTCTCATATTTCAGGGCAGGCTCTTTGTGTACTATGATGCTAATAGTACCATATATTCCTCAAAGTCATTCAGAAACTCAGGTTCTCCTACCTTGTTGTTCTAGCATCACCTCATATGTTGCCTTTTGGGGTGCAGGAATTGCTGAGTTCACACATGAAAAGTGAAGGAGCCAAATTTCAGAGACAATAGTCTGTCTTTAAGTTGAAGACAACCCCTGAAATATCTAGTAGAAATTCCATGTATAATTTGCAGGCTGTCTTCATCTTAAAAACAGGCTCTGTGTCTGAAATGTGGTTCATTTTCTTTCTATCTATATGTTTAGTCACATAACCAAAATTGGTTTTGAGAGAGGCTGGTAAATGTGGTTTCTAGTTGGGAAGCCTTGAAATTTGGAAGGGGGAGAATGAGTTTTATGTGAACAACCAGCAATTGCCAAACCAACTTTTTACGTTAAGAAAAAAATTGAGTGATCAGATAGGTTTCAAATATTCACTTCACAAATATTTAATAGAATGACTACAATGTTTGGTCAGTATTCTTTGTGATGGGAATATTGATGTTTTAAAAATCTATCATCAAAAACTTATAATCAGGACAAAAGAGATAAGCATGAAATAAGTTATCAAATATGTGATTTTATATTAGGAAGTAATGAGCACCAAAAAGAAAAATTAATAATAGAGAAGCTGATTTCAGATAGAACAATCAGAGAAGTTCTATTGCATTAAAAACTGCAAAGAATCCTTTGAAAGACAAAACAGTGCAATCTCCATCTTTGGAGAAGAATTGCAGTTGAGTTGTAAGTCTAGAATATTGGACAAGGAAAGATACTTAGTAGAAGGAGATTCTGAGTTTAAGTCAAAGGAGAGTTATTTTTTAATGAGGCTAGGGCCATGATTTTAGTTTAAATAAAAAAAATGCATGCAAGGATGAAATATTTCAGGTGCTTTTACTGGAAAAAAAGGGAACAATGGACATACTTGTAGATGGCTCCTTTAGGATGACCTTATTGTTTCCTAAGTAGGAAGTCCGGAAAGCATGTGAGAGTAAGTGTTGTGTAGGCTGGAACCAGTTCTTGTTGAGAATTATAAAGGCGTGAAGTTGTTATGGAAAACCTCCAGCAAATATGAGACACCCAAGTCTAGGAGGAAAGAAGTACATCATGGGATTGCTCCTGTGCCTGGACTCTCTGGGCTTGTGTAGTGGAAGGGGGCCTGTGCGAAGTAAGAGAGGTAGGAATGAGAGGGTTCCAGTGATGCCATATAATGCCTATTCTATAAAGTGAAAACATGACTCTTTGAAAGAGAATTAACTAGGGAACCACATACCCCGGTCAGTTTGTAAGTGGCTGAGAAATGTTAAGATTACAGTCTTTGGAAATATTTCTTTAATTTGATCTTTGAAAAAAAAAAATCTTTTTTTCTTTCCAGGGCTGGGGTTTAAACCCAAGAACCTGGTGCATACTCCACAAGTGCACTACAACTGAGCAAATTCTCAGATCACCAAACTTTTCTTTTTCTTTTGCGGTGTTAGGGATTTGAACCCAGGTCCTTGGGCTTGCAAGGCAATCACTCTACCAACTGAGCTATATCCCCAGCCCAGATCACCAAATTTTTATTTAGTTAACTTTCTTGTTTTCATCACATGGAGTTGTTTCTAGGGTTGTAAATTCATTGTCATACTTATGAAGTTAGGAAGACAAATCATAAATATATTAAGAAATTGAAACCTTACATAAATTCCTATTCTGCCATTTTTTTTTAACATAATTCAGTTCCTAGTGAACTTACTAATTTTACTTCATGTAATGACTAGAGAAATGATTATTTCTGGGAAACATACAATTTGTAAACTATTTACAGATAAGCTCACTTAGCATTACAAGTATCAGCTTTTATATTTTATTCATCCTTAAATATTGTATCGTATATAGAGCAAGTAGTCTTCTTGGCATAATATATTTTTCTTGATAATGTGGTCCTAATTTTTTCACTTTTTATTCTATCTAAATATTTGCATGTTCCCACTTTTATTCAAATCTTTTTATCAGGAATGACATCAGATGTAGAGAAAGTAGGGCCAGAGTATTTTTACCTTTTGAGGATAACATCTTGACATCATGCCATTTCCTACTCTTTCAAACCTTTTAGCTTTCATCATTTTATATAAAATATTCATGGTTTCTAATAGTTTGATGGTTCTTGGATTACTCCAAAATATATCAGATTTAGACCTTTGCAAGTGTTGCTGCTGTTTTTGTTGTCTGCGTGTTTTCAAGCAAGCCCATTCTCTATTTTTGAAAACATTGTTAAACTAATTGTTTATTAGTTTGCCTCTTCTTTGAGGACACAATTTTCTGTGATTTTTGTCTGACTTTCCAGTTGTGTTACCTTGTTCTATGGGGCTTCTTTTACCTTTATTTCTGGAATAGCTGATTTCTGCATTTAAGTCTTATAATTTTCTACTTTCAGTTGAGACTCCTGTTTTCCTTCAGCTCTGAAATCTTGTCATTAGTCTGCTGGCACGGTTCTTTGTCGGTGCCTTAGGGTTCTCTTACATATTCACCCAGGATGACAACTGTCCTCCCCTGAGCAGAAATTTCAGTCCATTTACCGTAAAATACCTTTCTCAATAAAGAAAAGGTAAAACTTTTAAATCCTGACACTGAATACAGTACTCTTTGACATCAGTCCTTTCCATGTTAAATTTTGATGTCCTAAAGCCAGTGATAATTGGTTTTCTCATTGTTCTTTTCTTCTCAATCAATATTTACTTGTCAGTCAGATGCAAATAAGTAAGATTAGATTTCATATGTTCTTGAAAGCAGGGTATCACAACACAATTTAAACAAGAGTTTTTACAATCAATATTCATTTGTACTATTTACGTACTAGAAATTACATAGGGGAAAATGTCACAGGGATTATGGTCCAAATCATATAGGTTTAGAGCACTTTAATCAACATTTAGAATTCTGCTTTTGTGTGGGTAGAGAAATGATCAATGCTTACTCAATGTTATTAATCTTTTAATCACTTATGTATTTGTACATAAATTCAATTATTTATCTGGAGATTAAAAACTGTTAGTTATAAACAAATTTAGAAAAGCAAGACTGATGCTTAAGATACATTACATACAAATGTACATGCATATACACATATGAGTATAAATATATGCATGCACTATGGAATATTACATTTTCTATTTACCAGCATGTTACTTAAATACTTCAAATTAGAAGAAGAAATAAAAGTATTCTAGAGTTTAAAAATTGTGCAATGGTGCCATATGCTAAGAGGAACCAGAATGTGTACTTGTTGTAATTCTTATTTTAATTATTAATTGTGAATAAATTTACAAAGCAGTGTCTTTTTTTTAGGAATATTTGAGGGGATTGACATTATTTAACGCTTTTTTAATTCTTTATTTTGTTTGAATAGAGAAAGTTTTGCATTCATTAGTTTTAGAGCACTTAATTTTCCTTGGCCCTTGCTAGACACCAGGAATGCTCAGATAACTAAGATAGGATTGCTGCTGTCAAGGGAGTTCTAGTCTTATTTATTCTACTACTTCATTTGCATAAAGTGTCACTATTGTTTTTAATGATTATATCCATTTATTTTAATTTTTTCTATCCATTTATTTTAATTTTTTCAAATAATGGACTATTAGTCTATATTAACTTCTTTGAGAAGAAGAAAATTAACTTCTGGTTTAATTATTTAAGAGGAGGATTGCTACTTATTACCTGTCAGCAATCCATGACTTCTAATATCCTTATCACTTTTATGCTACTCTTAGGTGCTTTGGGATCTGGAGAGAAGTGTCTGACATAACAGCTGCTCTCCAGTTGCTTAAGTGGCATTAGAGAAGGTTAACTAATGGAGCTTCTTTAACCCTTTTCAGAAAAAGACATAATGTAAAAAGAATTCATTCAGAATACAAAGTGTTACCAAATAAATGTTATGGAAGTGAAAAGCAAGGCAAGAACATTCAGGATGTATTGATAATGAATGATGTGTGTAAGAACAAATAGTATATTTAAGAGCAAAGCTCCTGCCTGACCTTGTTTAATGGGGAGGTTTGGGGCATATGGATAGGCATTTAAAAGTGTAGCCAATGGATTTAGCACTAGTCTGAAGATCCAGAGACTGATTCATACAGATGTAGCAAATCCTTGGGAGTCATGATGTCCAAATGGAGAAACTGAGTTTCAAGCAGCAGCATGAGGGTGGAACTGCATTGGAAAAAAGATGAGATGTCCATGTCAGTGAAATTAGTGACAGTCCATAAATAAGAGCAGGGAAAACAGAAGTATAATACTCTGGGGGATAGATTTTTAAGGAATAAGTATGAATTCAGTTACATACAAAATACAAGCCGAGACCCTTCCAGTTCATAGGTAATTTTAGACCAAATTAGTAAAAGTTCTATTACAGAAAGTTTAAATACCAGGAAGATATAAATTTTACACCCAAAGGTTTAATTTTATCTCTTCAAGGAGAGAATGAGCATAGAGATTCTAGGAACCCAAGAAAGATGGACAGAACTGGGAGCTCGTTTCCTACTAGGGTTTACTGAGGGAGAGAGAGGGATCAGTTGGGAAAAGGAATCTGACTTTTCCTACTTCTGAAACTTGATAAAAAGCTACAACTGATTATTTCTGTCTCATTAGTTCAAAGATAAGTTTCTTGATCCAGTGGTTCATTGACTTCTTGTTTCTAAAGGAGAAAAAGACAGGATGAAGAGTCAATTTGAAACAGGGAAGAGGGCCCCATACAAAGACAGATATTGAATGGCACAGTACAGCCTCAGGCACAGTTCAGGTGCAAGGGTAATGGACAAGGTATAGTCATCTGGCATAGGAACAACATGAAGTGGAGTTGGAATTTGAACTGAGATTGATAATGAAAAAGAAAAGTATAAAAAGAAACTTTCTAAACAAGAGAAAATTTATTGGTGTACTGTAGAAAATGTCTAGAAGGGATGCATAACTCTGAAGGAACAGGTGCTAAAGTTTGGATGTGACTGGTCTCCCAAGGGTCCTTGTGTTGGAGTCTTGGTTCTGTCAATATGGCAGTGTGAGAACTGATGGGACCTTTAAGAGGTGGAGCCTAATCAAATGTTCCTATGTCCTTGGGGATTTTGTCAACAGTAGAAATTAAGGTGATTCTCGTGCAAAAATCTATATCTGGCTCGACTCAACTCTCTGACATCCCACACCAATATGATTGCCCACTCTTGCACATGCTCCCACCACTGCTATCCATCATTGCCATCCATCATGATGTGTCATGACCGAGAGTGCCCTCACTGGAGCTGAAATGATGCAGGTGCCATGTCATTCAGCCTCCAAACTTTATTTTTTAAAATAAAGTCAGATGCCTCAAGTGTTTTGTTATAGCAACAAAGAACTGACTAATACAAGAGAATCTAGGAAAGAAGCTGGTGCCAGAGAAGATGAGATGATTTAGATTCCAAAATTTTGTGAGGAGTGATGAGAAAGCCAAATGGGCAAGTTCTTCAAGGCAATTGGAAACTGAAGGACACAGGTTAAACCTGGATATTTATCTTTTAAAATAAGCATGACCTAAATGCATAGCTCACACTGGTTTTAATAAACCACAGAAAAGGTAAGAAAACCGTTTCATCTTCTCTTAAACTGCAATAGTAGTGCAGGGTATTCTCTCTGGATCAGTAACTCATATAGCCATCAAAATGAAAGTAAAGCATGCTGATATCTTCTGACAAGCTACCTTTCACAGAAGTTCAATTAAAAAGATGAGACATTTCCTAAGAAAATAGTATTTATTTAACTTAAACACAACAGAATGGTAGTATCTTATTTGACTGGGATGACAAGGCAAAAGAGGATGTATTAATATGTGAAAAGTTGACACTGAGTATAATCAATTCAATATAATAAAAGTACTGGCTTCAATTACATTTGTTCCCAAACTGGTTTATGGGAGTTGTTTATAGGATTTTATGAAATTTAATTAAAACTTATGTACAGATGAAAGACAAGTACAAAAATGAAGCAAAACTGTTAATTTTTTGAAAATTGAACTTATTGTTTCATAAAGCCTTCATAAAAGGAAATTCCCCAAAATTATCTCTGTTGAATCAAGTATGAGTAGGACAAATATAAAGGACTAGAAAGATGTAAAAATTTAGAGTTATCTATACCGAAATCTTTTCTCTAGTGACTCTGTTCTAGTTTATTAAATTTTAATTCATTGTTGGAATAGTTAATACATAGAAAGGAAATGGGAAATTATGTTTGATGGTCACACATGAATACTTGAACTAAATAAATACATATATATGCATAATTACATCGATGGAATTATTCCATTATTTGTCGACAATTCTGCATTGTAATGATCTGACAAAATCAGCAGACTTGCTTTGTTAGTAAGGGAGACATTACCTGATGTACTATATAAGGGTTGCAGCATCTAGAAGTTCAGAACTTGTTAAGGTCCCAGTTCCGTGAAGTATGCCTTCAGACAGCTTTCTCCACATTGATGCAGGACCCAGCTGCTTTTCATCTTGCAGCTTCACCAACATCTTCACCCTAACCCACCCCAGCTTTGAAGTCTAAGTCAACACATGGCAGAATTCTGTGATACTGACCTGAGAACAAACAACGGCCCCCATTCACCTTCTCCTCACAACTCAGCCACAAGACCATATGGGTCCAAGTGAATCTAAGAAATATCATCTAATTATGTCCTCCAAAGTGCCACAATCACTTCTTCATATAACACACTTCTGTTGTATGTACAGAGCTCTGAGCCAGGCACTGAGAATGGTATTTGTATAACTAAGACATACTTTCTACCCTCAAAATTCTTGGTAGTTAGGGAGTAGAACTGCTCATAAGTAATTGTTAGTGCAGAGTCAGACTTATTATGTTCCATAATAGAGGGATGAGGAATTTTTACAGAGGAATGATTTCCTAGAAGAGGCATTGTGGAACAGGGTTGAATCATAGGAAGAACTCTTCAGCAAGAAGAGGTGGAGGGGGACAGCAGGAGAAATGACAGAACAATGGGAAGCTATAAAATGACTGGAGATGAGACTCTATGATAGGCGCAGAGATAAAGATGTCTGAAATACATCTTGGGGTCAACCACATAAACAGGCCTTAAGTATTGTATTTATAGTTCAAGCTTCATTTAAAAATCTGCAGCATGTGCTTGAGGAAGAAACAGAACAAGGAGAGTGGAAAAAAGTTAGCAATGGCGTGGTGGGGGGCTACTTTGCAGCTGGTGCTGTGGGGATGGAAATGTGAAGAGAGGCAAAATATTTGAAAATAGAGATTTTAAAGACTGACAATTTTTTTTTTATCACTAATAATCCAGAGATTTTGTATTTTAACTGATGAGTGCTCTCCATTACTAATCCTTGGGAATTATTTGATTCCAAGGACATTTGTAGTTATTAAAATATACGAAGAAAAACTTTTTCTGGGTTTGTCAGTGATGTCTCTGGAAGCCTTAGAGTGAAGAGAAGCACAGTGGAATAACCTTGTGTTGTAGTCATATATTTCACATTATAAAAAAAAAAATTCTGAATAAGAAATAACCTAAGAGTGACAACCTCACCACCCCTAAACTCCTTCCCCTACTCAATCTCTAGAAAATTCTTTGAAGTATTCTCCTTTGACCAGAATTATAGCTCAAATCCCCATTCGACACTCTCTTCTAGAGTTATTGTCAGGGCATAGATATTTTTGAAGTTACACAGAAAGATAGATAAATCTCACAGAGTTTGCAGCCTTCACAAGTCTTTCTAATTCTCTAGACTTCAGTTAAGGAAAGGGAGTACTTCTGAAGTGTCACATGTCTCCTCTGCATGTTCAAGAATGTCACATAAAAGGCACGCTAGGAACAAGGTTTCCAGGCTCACTTTTCCCCATTTCTGTGATGCAGGGGAAGTGTTCAAAGGTTTAAGGAGTAAAATAGCCTCTTGTATTCCCATTAGACCTTCCAGTAATAATTGACCAGATGTAAAACTTCAAATTGTGTTGATGTAGAATATTTGAATCCTGGTTTCCAGGTGTTCTGCCCTAAGAATATTTTCCATTAGCTACAGAGATGTTAGTCCTTCAAGAAGATAGCCTCATCCCTGCTAATGTTTAAACAAAAGATTCTCATCCATTCCCACAAAGAGGTGACAACGCTGAGATGATACCATGGCATTATAATTAGGATGGAACTTTCAGCTTGAAAATTTACTTTAAATTATTCCAACTTTCAAAAAAATATATATTCTATTAATCATATTGTATGTTATGTTTAATTGTTAAATTTAGAACAATTTGAAATAGAATGTAGTACAAGAATCCAAATAAAAGTGCATTAGTTATAATAAAAATTTCATGCAATCATATGACTTCAAATATATTTTGGTTATAAAAGTAATACTATATGTGCTCTTTAAAGGTTTTGATCTAAGATGCAGCTTTCCTTTTAATAATGGATATAAATTCCAAAAGTATTGAAAGAAGAGGGACTGGACATCTAGAAGTGTCTGGTATTACATTTACTAGTTCCTTTCTATTGATGGTATTCAGAGTGTGGAGAGACCTTCAATAAAGAGGGGAAAAGAACTGATTAATAATCAGAAAAAATGGGTTTTAGCTTAGGTTTTTCTGTTACTGCCCATGAAACTGCCTGAGTTTACATTTTTTAACTATGATACTCACTCTGTATACCTACAGAGTGATTTAGGGGCCGAATTATTAAACTTCTTAGCATACAGAATAAGAATGTAAAATCCATTCTCCTCTTAGGTTACTCCAGTATTTCATACCTCAATGACCTGACTCTGCTGATAATTCCCAGGGCCTATTGCATCTTTTTTTTTTCCCACATTGCAGTTATTTTTATATGATACCATGTTACTTAAAATTATCCATTAATTCTTTTTCAAATTTCTTGGTCTTGGATTTTGATACTTCTTCAAATTTGCCTCATATATTAGAATTTGTGATTTGAAGATTAGTCTGGAAATGTGCAAAATCAGAAATTCTAATTAAAGAAGTTTGCTGTCCGAACTCACAAAACCACAGTAGAATACCTTGTTTTTTTTGTGTGGAGAAAACGAAGCTTAACTCTCACTGATTTTCAAATAGTATGCAATTGGAGGGGAACTTCCACCCCTGAGGTATTCCTCATCACTATTTCGCCTCCTGTGCAGGACAGTATTAAAGAAGGACTAAGTATGAATAACTTATTATTTAAATGAGGCAAAGTTTTAAAAAACAAAGTTTTAAAATTAGTTAGAAAATGAGTAAAAACTTCTGAAGCTATGTTTGCCTGTGTAATTACAAGGTAAATCTTTGCGAGGCATCTTGTAAGGACTTGATATGTAAAATAGAGTGAATTTCATATAGGCATTATTTGAACAATTTTAAGTATTTATAATCATATAAAACATTTCCATTAAGAATCTTAGATGCACATTAAAATAAGAACAATTAAACTTTGTCAAGGATTTCCCATCTAAAAGATCTATGAAGTCACCAGTGAAAATTATTAATTCCAATGAGTGTAGGTGTGAGCGTGTTTGGTTTGTTTCCTTAGCCTTTTTCAACCCCGTGGTAGGATGTGTTTTCTGTTTATTTAATAAGGTAGGGTCTTTCTTTAGACTCACAGGGGGAGGTCTGAAGTGTCCTAATACATCTTGGAAGCAGTAAACGTTTTAGCTACTCTTTTGTGATTTGTGCCTTGTCAAAAACAATAATATTGCCATCATTCAGAAATGGTTGCAATAACTTGGACACTTCACAGTTATGAACAAGCTTATTATTCACAGGAAATTTACAAATTACTGTTGACTCTCTCAGATTGTTAAACAAAGCAAAATTAATTTTCAGTCCTGTAAGTTTAAGGTAACTATCTCCAGTTCAATAAGGATCAGGAAATACAATCTAGTAGAGAAATTTGTTCAGTTATGGAGGAAAATTCCAATGAAAATGGTTGAAATACCAACATTTGGAATAAGTGAGATCTAGCTGGACAAACTGCTAAGCTACAATCTGTAAGGACTTCATATTGCTCAACAAATAACAAAACAAAACAAAGAAAACAAAAACATGCTTCCCACAGCACTGATAACCATTTAATAAATAGATAGCTGATCTGAAACCTTGACATTTTATGGACACTTTTTATTAAGTTAGCAAATCAAAGGTATGGGAAATCAGGCATAATTATATAGTAATTGAAATTATTTTCTCCTTAGCAGAATTTGGTTGCTTATGAACATGTAGCAGATTTTGTAATTCTCTAGGTCCCCATGTTCCTTTGATACTGAGAATGTAGTCAATGTTCAGCAAATACATATTACATTTATTTACAAACATGTACACAGTGCAATCTTAAATTATGTCAGAAAAGGAACACATTTAGTGAAACACATTAATCATAGTGCAAAAGCTTAAAATAGACCCCATGACAAAATATAGATATATGTCTAAATCAGCAGAAATGCAGAAGAGCATGGCAGGTTAGAAACAATGGGATAATGACTTAGATTTCATTATGGCAAGATTAACTGAGCAGCTGTTGAGATTGGATAATGGTATGTGAGTTTCTCATCACCCTGTAACATGTTTCCACTAATACAGATTAAGACTGTCTAGATGAACTATAATTATCTCTGTGGCTTGTGCATAACATAATTAGCTTTTGCCAATGCAAAGTATTTTATTAAGAGGAAAGTGATTTTTAAAAAATTATAGAAATGCCCACAAGAACAAATCAACTAAAGACAGAAATTTTGTCATGCATCATAGTAAGATCTTTTTGTAAGATAGTTTTCAAAATCCTAAATCTTGTTTGCATGACAGACACATGAAAGATGGTTTCAATTATGCTGACTCTCTTGCTGGAGTTTGTGTACCAGGTGTCCAGACCACAAAATGAAAAATGCAATCTTTGTCCGCCTTGTATAAATAGAGGTCTGAGATCAGCTTGTCTTTTAAGTGCCTGATTGCTACTTAATTGCAAAACTGCACTCTTTAACAGAGCATCCCAATAATAACAACCAACAACACTACAATGAAAAACTTTTTGCAGAGTCTTTTACCTACAATGCCACATGTATAGTATGTAATATCTCATAAGTTATGTAACCAGGTTTACTAGGTGGTCATCATTATATTTATATACTATCCTAAAATCAGGATGTTTCTGTTGATCAGTAAAAGCTAACTAAAACTATGAAGGCAGGTACTTTGACATTCTTGTTCCAAAGGTTTTAAAGCAACTGTGATGTGATAGAAATTATTAAATTTGAGATGATCAGATGGGGATTCAAATACCAACTCTGAAGTGTTGTGGCAGACTCTGGGCTAGTCTTTACCCTCTGAACCAGCATTTATCTAATGGTAAAATTAAGTTAATGATTCCTACCCAGGTGGGCTGTTGAGAGAATTAAGTGAGGTAATTTATGTGAGCAATTATCTTAGAATACATTTATTCAATTGGATTTTTTTATTTGAAAAAATAATTCACAAGAAATATGTCAGGATAAGTTTTTTTCTCTTTCATCTCAAAAGAGAATATGAAGTAGAGTAAATGACTTTTTTGAGGAAAGTACAACAATCAAAACTATCTTTAATGGAAAAGATTATGAATATATTCGTAGTTACAGAATAATTGTTTCCTCTTCTTTGATCTCTTTTAAGTGAGTTATTTTGCCCTCTCTTCTTTATTGCTATTTGAGGTGATGTTTTTAATATTTATCATGTTTCTAAAAGGATTTCTCAACTATTTTCTATTCTTAAGATCTTTTCACTAATGTCCAGAATTTATCTCCTTCATTTTCATATTTTACATTTAGTGTTCTTACCTTCATTTAATTAATTGCATTTTAATAACGGGGCACCTGCTCTGGTTTGCCTTGGTATGCAGTAGTGCCAGGGGCTATATGGTTTGGTCTTTAATCAACTCCTGCCCATACCTTCTATAGATATGGACTGGCTTAGGTAGTTAGGGAATAACAAGGCCCAGATATTTAAATTCCTAAATCTTTCTTTTACCTCTATGTTATTTAATATAAGACAGACTGTGGCCTTGCCCATTTGCAGAGTCAGGACCCTCATTCTCCCCTCTTTTCCACTGAATCCCATCTTATACCTGTGCAGAAAATACATCCCTTAAGATGGTGAATGAAAGAAGTGTGAGAGCCAAGTAGTAGCAAAAATCTTGCCATTAAAATTCCTACCATAATCTCCTTTCCTGTTTCATTTCCTGTTGGAGGTTACAGTAATGTAGGCATAACACCAATATTTCTCTTTCATCATTCCACATTTATTTGGCACCTTCCATGTTATAAGATGCATTAGGAAAAATGATCAAAAGGAGAAGACCCATATTCTATAAGTATTTCATTTTATAGTTTAACAATAAATGTAAAATACAGAAAGTAAGAAATGAGTGAATGGCAACCATATTACAAACTATTATTAGGAATGAAGAACAATCTGAATTTTTGATAAGCTGCTTTATGTATTACTTTATGAAGATTAAATATTTATTTTGAAGTAAATTATTTTGCCTTTTAAAAATACACTAATGTGAACAGTAAATGAAAATGAACTTAATATCATGTCAAAAGAGATTTCTTTTTGTTACCAATACTTATATATTTAAAGTGTAGTCTTATTTAACAAATTATTTTTATTGAACAATGTATTGTTCTGTTAATAGTGCTTATTTGTTTTGTAAATTAAATTGGTTTGTATTAAAGAGCTGAGATGATCAGAATTTAGTTAAGCTCATCAAAATTTTTGAAGGAGGAAATTTCATTATCATTTAAAAGCACATTTAATGAACAACTATTCATGCTAAGTTCTTTAATATTTATCATCAATATTATTCCACTTAGACTTTGGGAAACTGAGGCTGAGAAATGTTACATGTCTTGTTTAAGGTCATTGCCAACTCCATGCTTTGTTATTGCTTTTTTAGGGGAAGGAAATTCTAAGAAAAAGAAAATTCCCATTCTCTTCAAAATCTGAAACTTACCAGCAACTCTTATTACTTGAGTTTTTCCTCTGTCATTGAAAACTTACCCTTACAAACATGCTCTCACTATACTTATTCTTAGGAAGTATTGTTTGGAAATAAAGCTGAATCAATATTTCTAAAGGAACAATAGGAAATAACTATAGATATGTAAGTATACTACATTTGGATTGGTTTGATTTAAAGGACAAATAACCCTATTATAAACATCACTAATTATGCTGCCTTTTGCAGAAGTGAATTTCAAGTTAAAATTTAAATTTTTAAATTGCCTTCAACAATTTCTTCAGAGTTTATTTTTCTTTCAACAATGTCTCTAAGTTACACTATTAAGAGGATATACACCTAAAGTAATGCATTTTATGTCACATATGTGTTAAATATTGTGTATATAATTGTGTCCCATAGTTCAATGATGTACACTAAACACCTACTTCTGGGAAAAGAAATAAAACTGGGGAAAAGTGAAGAGAATAATATTTTTATTTTAATACATGTGTATTGCTTGAATCTCACAAGAACATGAGTCAATACTGCCTTGCCTTTTAAAAACTAAAATCAAGACCTGAAGGTAATTATTATGACAATATCAAAATAAACAGAGTAAGATCATCAAATCTGAATCACACAGCTGGAGTGTGATGGCTTTCTGATGTAGATACCTCTGGGTATATCTTATGGTCTGAGATATGCATGAATATAAGAATTATTTTTCTAGGTAAAAATGGAAAAATAATAAAACAATCTTGGTTTCCAGAGCAAATCATTTTCATCTGTATCCACTGCATAAGTGTAGTTCTAATGCATCCATGTGAATAACATTACATATGTTTTTAAAAATTACTATTTGCTGAAGACATTAAGCAATTCACACGTTTTGCTGATGGTGAGTTTTGGTGATGAGATGTAAGAGATCTTTAAGTCACATCAAGAAATACTGCTAACTGAATTTAAGCTGAGTTTGCAATTAATTTTGGTTGCTTTCCTTCTCTCTAAATTCTAAAGTTTAGAGTTTAACTTGGAATTGTTTTCTCAAGTTTACCTCTAGCCAAAGTCCATAAAATGGCTTATGTCTGTCAATAGTTGACCTAACAGATTTATCCTATGTTGACACTTTGTTCTTCTTATACCAGAGTATGTGTATAAACATAGGTGTGCTATTTTTAGTGGGTTCTACTTTAAAATGGGATGATGATTTCTTAAATTTTATCTATTTTTTATTGTTCTAATTAGTTATGCATGACAGTAGAATGCATTTTGATACATCATACATAGATGGAATATAATTTCTCATTCTTCTGGTTGTACATGATGTAGAATTCCACCAGTCATATAGTTATATATGTACATAGGGTAATAATGTCTGTTTCATTCTATTATCCTTCCTTCTCCCATACCCACTCCCCTCTCTTCACTCCCCTCCACCTAATCTAAAGTAACTTTATTCTTCCCTAGCCCTCCCCCACTTCATTGTGAATTAGCATTGGCATAGCAGAGAAAACATTCAGTCTTTGTTTTTTTGGTATTGGCTCATTTCACTTGGTGTAATATTCTCCAGATTCATCCATTTACCAGCAAATGCCATAATTTCATTCTTTAAGACTCAGTAATATTTCATTATATATATATATAATGTGATATAGAATATATATCATATATATGTGTATATATATATATATATCACATTTTCTTTTTCCATTCATCTGTTGAAGGGCATCTAGGTTGGTTCCATAAGTTAGATATTGTGAGTTGAGTTGCTATAAACATTGATGTGGCTGCATCACTGTAATATGCTGATTTTAAGTCCTTTGGGTATAAACTGAAGAGTGAAATAGCTGGGTCAAATGGTAGTTCCATTCTGAGTTTTCTGAGGACTCTCCATACTGCTTTCCATAATGGTTGCACCAATTTGCATTCCCACCAGCAAAATATGAGTATACCTTTTTCCCCACATCCTTGCCAACATTTATTATTATTTGTATTCTTGATAATTGCCATTCTAACTGTAGTGAGATGAAATCTTAGAGTAGTTTAGATGTGCATTTCTCTAACCAGATGAAGATATTGAACATTTTTCATATGTTTATTGATCGATTGTATTTCTTCTTCTGTGAAGCATCTGTTCAGTTCCTTAGCACATTTATTGATTGGGATGAAGATTTTTACTTAGTTGTATATTGTGTTCTTAATAGGACTATGAGATAAATCATTTATTCATTAATTCATGGTTTTCCTCTATTCATTCTAGAATACCGTCAATATTGTATTAAATCTCTAACCATGTGAAATTATCAAGAAAAGAGCAGCATGCTGAGGTTAGAGGCATACAGTTGATGAGTTCTCCAGTGATGAAGTTGTGTGAGAACTTTGTACAATAGTGTAAAATTACTAGGAAGAATACCTCCTGCTAGTGTGGGAAAGGTTTCTTTATTGGGGGAAACTCCAACAGAATCTGGATGGACAGGGATAGAATTTTTCATGGACAGGGAGGGGGACATATTTCTGAGATGGAGCTTTTGAGAGGAGAGAAAAAAGACATAAGGGAAGGTGTCTGGTACCTGTGATGACTGGAGCCTATAAATAGGGTGTGATAGGAGATAAGTGAAGATAAGGTGCAAGGACAGGTCAGAAATTGGACACCATAGACAGCCATGCTCCAGACCATGGACTCTTTCCTTTAGGCAGTCGGGATCTTTTAAAGGAATTTCAGCAGAAGAGTAACTGAAGTGTACATTTTAGAAACAGACTTTTGGCAGCAATGCAGAGAGCGTGAATGGGAATTGCAGAATAAGAGGCACAATGAGACATGAAATAAAGCCAGACAGCAGAGATGGAGAGGAGAGGAGTTGATGTATATATGAACAAAATAATATTGACAAGTCTGGGTCAATGTAAAATTTGGTCAAAGTGGAAAATGCAAATTAGTATAGGTTAATACCCAGGCATCTGTTTTAAGTTAACGGGAGGATGCTGAAGCTATTCAACAATAGGAATAAAAAGGAGGTTTGGGAGGAAAAGTAAAGAGTGTTTAGTGTTCAATACTTAGCTGTGTTTTGTTTGAAGTCTACATGTGGCGACCAAGTGAAGGTGCCAAGTAGGTCTTTGAATAGTGGGCCTAGCGGTCAGAATATGGCACTGGATGTCTTTCCTGGATTAGAGATATAGATGTGTTGGTCATCAGCACTTAAGAAATAGAATGTTGGTAGATTCAAAGCAAAATGGTGAGAGGAGGAAGAAAATATTAGGCACAGCAACCTGCAGAATAATTACATTTAAAAGGATGAAAAGCCAGTTAGAAAACTCACCAAAGTAAGTTGTTCTTTATTTTCTTTTCCACAGTTCATTCTTCAGACATCTGGGTTGCTTCAACTTCTCTCTGTTTCTACTGCTGCATTCTAATTGAATGTACCAGTATGTTATGCCTGGACCACAGCTGCAGCCTTTTAACTTTTCTCCCTCTCTACAGTCACCCCACTCCCACTCTTCCATCTGTTCTCCACTGAGCAGCCAGTAAGATGTCATAAGGAGGTAAATCAAGTCATGCCCCCCATTTAAACTCTTCAATGCCTCACACTGGGCATGTGGCAAATTCTTTTATCATCATTATTAGAGTTTTCCTTTTCACATTAATTTTTTCTTCTTTTTCCTTTTTTTTAACTATAGAATAGCAAATACATTATAAGAAAGCTTATAAGACTTTAAAATATAAACTGGTAGGTTTATGGAAATATATTCAGTACTAAAGTGACTTGTTTATATCAGGAGTATTTGATTTCTTGATAATTCCTTGTTTGAAATGAATGAGAGTAAAATAATATTTCTATAATTTGTGTTGTATTTGACCCCTGAATTCCCAGCAATGAGTAAGATAAAACTATGAAGAGATGTTGGGCACTGTTGGCACATGCTGTAATCCCAGTGACTTGGGGAGTTTGAGGTAGGAGGATCACAAGTTTGAGGCCAGTCTGTGCAACTTAGTGAGACCCTGTCTCAAAATAAAGTAAAAAATAAAAAAGTGCTGGAGAAGACCTCAGTGGTAGAGCACCCCTGGGTTTAATCCCCAGTATTATACAAACACACACACACACACACACACACACAAATACTATGAAAATACCATGTTTGACATTTCATGGAAATAAATCAGAATGACATTTTAAAGTTAAGAATAGAATGAGAGAGGGGCACATTGATATTAAATATTTTTGAAAAACCCAAATCTCACAACCAAGATTTATATAATTGCAGTTATTAGAAATAAGAGCATAAGACAATATACTCTGTTTCTTTAGAATGGATTAAATTTAATTCTAGGTGTAGTAGGTACTTGACAAATACCTGCAGCGTATCTCGTCTACTGGACAAAATTTTTTCCAACCAAGTAGGATAAATGTGACCAAAGACAATAATTACAAATCTTGGTGATATGATTAATTATTGTTTGTTAATGTCATAATTTTGAAAAGATACAGATAGTGTCTTTATAAAGTGGAGTTGGTCATTAGAAGCAGAATACATAGATTTCAAGTTTGAACATTTCTAATGAATATCACATGTAGTGAAATACATATATATATAGTAACATTTAACAATTATTATATGTATGTTTCTATTTTTATGACATCTGCAAAAAATGCTTTTATGTCCCAAGTATATGAGACTAAAAGATTGAAACACTTTCTAACTTAACTATGACACAGAAGAGATTCTTAATTAATTTGGAGAGTTTCACCAGATTTAGTTCTATATATCACTAGTATGTGACCATGGGTCAGGTGCTGAGTTTATTTCCTCTTTCAGATGAAGGGAACAACAGGACTTCCCTGATTGGTCTTATCTACAAACTGACTCTTTTTGGCAAAATCCAGTCACTAATTCAGTATGCTAGGGCTGGGGAGATAACCCAGTTGGTAGACTGCTTGCCTGTCAAGCACAAGACCCTGGGTTCAATCCCCAGCACTGCCAAAAAAAAAAAAAGTTCCCACTAATTCAGTATGCTGAATGTCATATTCATAGAGTTTACAGGGAACCTGGAAGTTAACTGCTAAAATGGGGGTAATACCTAAGTGTATTGAGACAGTATCAAGATTCACAAACTTTGAATCATTTTCACAAGAGACCTAACCAATAATCACATTACACTTAGTAAACATTCTACGTCTTTCTCTTAATTGTTATAATTATAGACAAAATTGTAATTTTAGACAGGACTTGGCAATCTAGCCTTATGTTTAGTGTATTATTTTGGGCTTTTAGTCTTCAAGACTTCAGCTGATATTTTTTAACACAGAAAACATCCCAATTGCCTCACGTGAAAATCATTCTAAAGTGATATTTCTGAAGTCATGAATATAATGCAACTAAAGAACAATGTAGTTATATATTACTTGGTAGGAGGTATAAAAATGGAGCGATAAATATGTTCTAGTAGTACAGAAATTCAATCTTTTAATTTTAAACCATCCCATTCTATTTTGCAAATGCCTACTATAAGATACCAAACTCTGCCAAATGCGGAACAGTAGTTAAGAAATGATTTGCAGAATGGATCTCAAGGTCTTCATTTTGCTCTTCCATGTGGAATCTATTTACTCATTTGCACATGTGAACTTTTAATCTCTACAGCATGTTTTTAAGCTTCACACTGAGCCTGGAAGTTGACACAGATTCAAATCAGTAAGCAAATATAAGATTCCTTTTAAAGCATTCAGTGGAAAAATATTTGTTTCTTTCAATTTTTGAAAGTTTTATCTTTGCACAAAATATTCATCTGCAGGTCAAAGACATTCCAATGTTTAGCTAAAAAGTTTGTGGGCCAAATGTGGGTTAAAGAAAAGAGAGTCATTGGAAGCCAGACTTGGCTTATCCTACAACAGCATTCTGAAATCTTGGTATCTTGGTTAAATTATCATTCATGTTAATTATACTGATGAAAAAGCATATTCAATATTTTCATGAACCAAGGTCATTAGAATTAAGCTTTGTGAAGCCAGGCTCTTTATCTGTCATGTTTATTGCTGAATCCCCAGTGTCCCATTAATGCCTGGCATGTATCAGAGGTTCCACAATGTGTTTTAAAAATGATCCCATGGAAAAAGCAAGAACTGAAGCCTGAGACTTTGTGTCTGGACATAAAACTGCTTCTAAGCTAAAATCTTAGCTGCCTCATTTCTCTTTCCTTGAACTTCGTTTGCTTCATCTTTTAAAAATGAGAACATTTTTTATTATTAAAAAGGGATCTTCTGGTTTTATGAAAGCACTTGGTACTTATACTATTATTATATATGAAATAAGCTTATGATCATTACATTGGAATAAATATACTTCCACAGGTGATATAATTACTAAACTTATAAATTAGGTCCCTTAGTATGCAAAAACAATTTTAGGATACAAATTCCCTCTTATATAATATAATTTTAGGATATAAATTCCTTCTGATTTTATGAAAGCACTTGGTACTTATACTATTATTATATATGAAATAAACTTATGATCATTACATTGGAATAAATACACTTCCACAAGTGATATAATTACTAAACTTATAAATTAGGTTCCTTAGTATGCAAAAACAATTTTAGGATATAAATTCCCTCTTATCACATGGAAATATCATAAAGCAATTTTCCCAGAGTTTTCCAAGTACCATTAAAAAATAAGAACCTGGTGGTGCAGTTTCTTGATTTTGTTGAAGGGAAGTATCAGTCAGAGTTCAGAGTGAATTATTTCTTTTAACTGCACAGTGTGGTTCCTGCAGGTCAGGGTTGAGGTTGAGGGCAGGCAGCCTGGAGGGGAGCTCCTAGCACTAAAGGTAGTAGTGTGAATAAATAAAAAGACATGTTACTTCCTGAGTTTAGATGATATTCATATTAAATGAAAATCACAAGTCTGGATGTATGTTTATGGAAGTCTGGAACAAGTATAAGCTAAAGATCATATGGAATTAACATATTGTAAAATTGTATTTAAAGTATGTTTTATTAACCCCCCTCAATCACACTCATATTTCAGATCTTCAGGAATTTTACTGGGATAATAGTCCACATGAAATTCCAAGCATTCTATCCTAATGGGGAGTGGGACTTCTTATAATTTCCCCCTACTTGTTTATCAGTAGTTAATACAACTTTCTGAGTACTGAAGAAGAAAACTGAATTACTAGTCTTTAATTTATGCTTCAGTTCTTTTCATAAGAAACATTGGAATCACTAGATTTTTACTTTATTTTTAATTATTACCCTGCAATGTAATACAATGCATTTAATCTTGTGAACTATTTATCACTTTCTTCTGTTATGTGACAAAATATAAAATGATTAAAAGTTAACTTATGTACTACCAGTAAATATATTTGGCAAGAATTTTGTAGGAAGGATTATATGTAGAAATTTACAAAGTTCTCCTACCAGATAATTTTGTGGATATTTTTTCTTATAGAAAAATTATAAGATGGGATTCAACAGATCTATAATTATCTATATTTTAAATGTTATCAAGTTCAATACCCTCATACATTTCATACTTTGGTAAACTGATTCAATTTTATTTTGGAAATTATCTTAATTCATAGTTTATTTCCTCAGTTTTGAGGTAGAAGCAGCTAAATCATTTTTATTCTTATGTATAAGCACTTGGTAGGGAATGAGTTTCACCCTTGAAACTTCCTGCTTAAGTTCATGACAGTCCCAATATCAACAAAATGGATGTAAAGTTCTTTCATGTTGTTGAATACAAGGGAGGTGTCTAACATACCGGCTGTTCTATATCTGAGTTCATGACCCAAGAAAATTTACATTTATGTAAATTTACATATATATCATGTTCATAATGAATAGATATATTCTACAAACATAAATGCAAATAAGAATAAAATATTATTCTCCAAACTTAGCATAACCAGTTAACCCTTTGTATAAATTGGTGAATATTTTCAGTATAAAAAACACATCTTATTGTGAGAACTTGAAAAATTAGATTGATTATGATATAAAATGTGCATTCACCTCCTGTTTCCCACTAACTCTGCAACTGGCTGCCACTTGTTCTCTGGATGACTTTGGCGGAGTCCTTTGCCTTTCCTTTCTCATCTTCAAGAACTTATAAGGCATACCTAGCTGACCGGGTTGCCTTGAAGATTAACTGAATTTCTATGGATAAGGTGCTTAAAACAGAGCCTAGCTCATAGATGTTAGATGAAATTATTTATTACATTTAAATTGTTCTCTTTTTTCTTACAAAATCAGAAAAATAATATTATTTGTGCAGTTTTTATATCCTGACACTTCATTTAGGTTTTTATTCATTGTGGTTATTCTTCACTTAGTTATTTTGTGGTTCTGCATAGGAAACCATATTATTTGTCAATAAAAATTTTAGGTACTTTTATCTTTTTATTTTTAGTATCTCATGATTTTAAATTTTGAGTTCAGTACTTATTGCCTTGACTATAGCTTTCAGTTCAACATTAGATGACTGTGAATAATACTTTTTTCTTCCTGATTATTAGAATGACTTGCATTATTGTCATTTAAATATTGCATTGACTGTGTAATTCTTACACTTTTTCTGATTAAAAGATTACCCTATTCTTTATGAACTACATTACATTGTCAGATACGTCTGTGGATGTGCTAGAAATCTTGAAATATATTAATATATACATATATGTTTTTAATCTTATGATTTGGTTTTCCTTTTTGATCAATTGATTTGCTAGTAGTATGTTACTCTTGCATAGCTGGTTTTTTCTTACATGCTTTAATTCAATTCCTTTTTATTTACCCAGCATTTTTAAAGGTGTTCCAAATTGAGGATGATATATAATATTTTTTCTTTCTCACCTTATTTTGGTACTTATTTTTTGGTACTTAAGGTGATATTTGCATTGGAAACTTTGCAAATGTATGTGGAGTGACTATTTTGGAAAAAAATCTCACTAGCAAAATTGGCTGCAGAACTGATTTTGAAGGTGATATTTGAAAATGTAAAAGGAATTTTATTAATTGTTCTTTGAATTTTGTAGAATTCTTAAATATTGACTTAATTAGCATGACATTTTCTGAAGTACTATATTGCCAATTTTATTAAGCTTTTCCTTTTAGTATTATATATTTATAAATTATATTCTAGTGGTTTACAAAATTATTGTTGAATGTGTTTGATAAACTTCCTATTATTTCTAATTTTTATGTGTTTTTTCTGATTTTCATTTACAATGTAGGTCAGCAGTTCCCATATTTTATTGATTCTTTTAAAAAACTATAAAAGTGGAATTCCTTGCTTGCTATTTTTTCTAATTTATTAATTCCTGCTGAATACCTCTTCTATTTCTTATTGCTTTTTTTAAATTCTGAGACTTATTTCTAAGTGTATTTTGAATTGTTCAAATAGGTTTTGAATATAATACATTGGAAAACAATATGTAATCCATGTAATGTCCTAAGTTAAAGATAGTTCCATTAATTCAGCATAAATTATTGTATTATTCTAATTCTTTATTCTTATAATTTATCTAATGGACATAAATGAGTGTAGTTTTTGCAAATTCTTACAATGCCAAGTGGATTTATATACTAGGTACAAAGTTACTAAATGAAATTTGGTGAGTTATATGAGTAATTTTATATAGAAGGTAAATATATTGGGAGTGTAGAAGATCAACTGTAGTGTGGGGTAAGTCTAGGGCCAGAGATAAGAATTACAATATCTGTTTAGATATGGCATTTTTCAGTCTTATGAATCTCAACTTTAGAAATATTTTCCTGTCTAAGAAGGAAGCATTTGGTGTTCTTGTTCTTTTCCAAAGTTGTTCTCATTATCTTCTACTTTTCCTTCATCCAAAAAAGTTGTACCATCAGATTTCCTTCTCAATCCTTTTGTTACATTAACTTCTCAGATGTAAAATATAATCATTTTCTTTTTTTTTTTTAATTGTAAACAAATGGGATACATGTTGTTTGTCTGTTTGTACATGGGTTAAACGCATACCATTTGTATAATCATAAATTTACATATGGTAATGTTGTTTGATTCATTCTATTATTTTTTCCCTTCCCCCCACCCTTCCCACCCTTCTTTTCCCTCTAAACAGTCCTTTCTTCCTCCATTCTTGTCCCCTTCCCTAACTCTAACCCTAACCCTAACACTAACTCCCCCCACCCTCCTCCTTATGTGTCATCATCCACTTATCAGCGAGATCATTCGTCCTTTAGTTTTTTGAGATTGGCTTATCTCACTTAGCATGATGGTCTCCAATTTTATCCATTTGCCTGCAAATGCCATAATTTTATCGTTCTTTATGGCAGAGTAATATTCCATTGTATATATATACCACAGTTTCTTTATCCACTCATCAATTGAAGGACATCTAGGTTGGTTCCACAATCTGGCTATTGTGAATTGAGCAGCTATGAACATTGATGTGGCTGTATCTCTGTAGTATGCTGATTTTAAGTCCTTTGGGTATAGACCAAGGAGTGGGATAGCTGGGTCAAATGGTGGTTCCATTCCAAGCTTTCTGAGGAATCTCCACACTGCTTTCCAGAGTGGCTGCACTAATTTGCAGCCCCACCAGCAATGTATGAGTGTACCTTTCTCCCCACATCCTCGCCAACACCTGTTGCTTGTATTTTTGATAATCGCCATTCTAATTGGGGTGAGATGGAATCTTAGGGTGGTTTTGATTTGCATTTCTCTTATTACTAGAGATATTGAACATTTTTTCATATGTTTATTGATTGTTTGTACATCTTCTTCTGTGAAGTGTCTGTTCATTTCCTTAGCCCATTTGTCGATTGGATTATTTGTATTCTTGGTGTAGAGTTTTTTGAGTTCTTTATAGATTTTGGAGATTAGTGCTCTATCTGAAGTATGATTGGCAAAGATATTCTCCCACTCTGTAGGCTCTTTCTTCACATTACTGATAGTTTCCTTTGCTGAGAGAAAGCTTTTTAGTTTGAATCTATCCCAGTTATTGATTCTTGCTTTTATTTCTTGTGCTATGGGAGTCCTGTTGAGGAAGTCTGGTCCTAGGCCGACATGTTGAAGATCGGGACCTACTTTTTCTTCTATAATCTGCAGAGTCTCTGGTCTGATTCCAAGGTCCTTAATCCATTTTGAGTTGAATTTTGTGCAGGGCGAGAGATGTGGGTTTAGTTTCATTCTGTTGCATATGGATTTCCAATTCTCCCAGCACCATTTGTTGAAGAGGCTATCTTTTCTCCATTGCATATTTTTGGCACCTTTGTCTAGTATTAGAAAGTTGTATTTATTTGGGTTTGTGTCCATGTCCTCTATTCTGTACCATTGATCTACCTGTCTATTTTGGTACCAATACCATGCCGTCTTTGTTACTATTGCTTTGTAATAAAGTTGAAGTTCGGGTATTGCGATGCCAACCCCCCCCCCCCCCCCCCCCCGCTTCATTTTTCCTGCAAAGGATTGCTTTAGCTATTCTGGGTTTCTTATTCTTCCAGATGAATTTCATGATTGTTTGCTCTATTTCTGTAAGGTACATCATAATGGATTGAAATTAGAAATAAATGAAAGAGTAAAAAACAAGCTACTCCAACACCTGGAGATTAAACAATATGCTATTACATGATGATAACAGAAGATATTAGGAAGGAAATTAAAAAATTCTTAGAGGTAAATGAGAACAAAGAAACATCATATCAAAATCTTTGGGACACTATGAAAGCAGTACTTAGAGGAAAATTTATTTCATGGAGCGCATTCAATAAAAGAAGTAAAAATCAACAAATAAACGACCTAACACTACAGCTCAAAGCCCTAGAAAAAGAAGAACAGACCAATACCAAAAGTAGTAGAAGACAGGAAATAGTTAAACTCAGAGCTGAAATCAACGAAATTGAAACAAAAGAAACAATACAAAAATTTGACAAAATAGTTGGTTCTTTGAAAAAATAAACAAAATTGATAAACCCTTAGCCACTCTAACAAAGAGAAGACGAGAGAAAACCCAAATCACTAAAATTTGGAATGAACAAGGAAATATCACAACAGACACGATTGAAATACAAAACATAATAGAAACTATTTTGAAAATCTATATTCCAACAAAATAGAAAATTTCGAAGACATCAACAGGTTTCTAGAGACATATGAATTGCCTAAATTGAACGAGGAGGACATACACAATTTAAATAGAACAATTTCAAGTAATGAAGTAGAAGAGGTCATCAAAAGCCTACCAACAAAGAAAAGTCCAGGACCAGATGGGTTCTCAGCCGAGTTCTACAAAACCTTTAAAGAAGAGCTCATTCCAATACTTCTCAAAGTATTCCATGAAATAGAAGAGGAGGGAACCCTCCCAAACTCATTCTATGAAGCCAATATTACCCTGATACCCAAACCAGACAGAGACAAATCGAGGAAAGAAAATTTCAGACCGATATCATTAATGAACATTGATGCAAAAATTCTCAATAAAATTTTAGCAAATCGCATACAAAAATATATTAAAAAGATAGTGCACCAAGATCAAGTGGGTTTTATCCCAGGGATGCAAGGTTGGTTCAACATCCGGAAATCAATAAATGTAATTCACCATATCAATAGACTTAAAGTCAAGAATCACATGATTATTTCAATAGATGCTGAAAAAGCATTTGATAAAATACAGCACCCCTTCATGCTCAAAACACTAGAAAAAATAGGGATAGTGGGAACATTCCTTAACATTATAAAGGCCATCTATGCTAAGCCCATGGCTAATATCATTCTAAATGGTGAAAAACTGAAAGCATTCTCCTTAAAAACTGGAACAAGGCAGGGATGCCATCTTTTACCACTTCTATTCAACATTGTCCTTGAAACTCTAGCCAGAGCAATTAGACAGACCAAGGAAATTAAAGGAATAGGAATAGGAAAAGAAGAACTCAAACTATCCCTATTTGCAGATGATATGATTATATACTTAGAGGAACCAGGAAATTCCACCAGAAAACTTTTAGAACTCATAAGTGAATTCAGTAAAGTAGCAGGTTACAAGATCAATGCTCATAAATCCAATGCATTTTTATACATAAGTGATGAATCCTCAGAAAGAGAAATTATGAAAACTACCCCATTCACGATAGCATCGAAAAAAATAAAATAGTTGGGAATCAATCTCACAAAAGAGGTGAAAGACCTCTACAATGAGAACTACAGAACACTAAAGAAAGAAATTAAAGAAAACCTTAGAAGATGGAAAGATCTCCCATGTTCTTGGATAGGCCGAATTAATATTGTCAAAATGGCCATAATCATTTTCTTGTCAGGTGAGTTACTATGTTCACCCCTCATTCTTATTGAAAAAAAAAAAATTTGTTCTACCTTATGAAAGGCATGACAAATTTCTGCCAGAATTTGAGATAGAGCATTCATTCAGCCACTTATCATAATCAACTCTGTGCTAAGCACTGTACTAAGAACTGGAAAATTCTATTTCCCTAAAATAGATAGAACCTTTCACCAGCATGCTAAAGAGATTTTAATTGTTTCTGTGAGCTCTCCCAACACTCATTATCTCCAATTGGTTTTAGTAGATCTTCTATGTAATGACCTAAAGACACCCCAAACTTCATCAGCTCAGTCTTTATCGCCAACCTTTTCCTCTTGTATTTCCTATCCTGATTGATATCTGATATTAGTTTATATTAGAAATGAGCTCTCAATAAGTAATCTTTATTGAAATAGTATTTTATGTATATGGTTTATCCTGTCCTTAACCAACCTTTATCAACATTCTATTGATTAGGAATTTACGTCTATCCCAAATTTCTCTTTACCTCTGTATGTATTCCCTTACTTTCAGATGTACAAAATATGCTCCATGGTTTTTCTACAAGTCCCTAATGATTTCTATATTCCTTATTCTTGTCTATCACCGACAGTACCACCAGAGTTCTTCCTAAGATTTATATGGGATCGTGATAATCACTGATTCCAGAGCTTTAAAGACTTTGTATTGCTTACAGTACTACATCAAGTTTCTCTCTGCTCAATTTGTTAGCCACACCTGTTCCAATCCCCCTGAATCTATTTAAACTTATGACTTCTTTATATTTGGACCACTTCCTGATATTGATGGGTATTCAACCAAAGTTGACAGATCATTATTTTGAAAAAAAAAAAGTCAAAATCAAAACAAACAAACAAAAAAGCAGGATTAAAATAAGCAGGATCTTATTGTTTCTTGAATGGGGAGACTGAGGAGGCTTTTAAGTTTGAACTTACAGAAGCCACTGACATTTTGTATCGCAGAAATGGAATCCATATATGTGATTTAGATATTACCTAATCTAAACTGTGTTTTATGGATGTTGAGACCTGAAATATCAGGTTCTTATTCAGAACTGTAGTTAGAACTAATTAATAATCTGAGACTTAATGCCCTCAAAAAACTAAAATAGAAAATGTGGACTAAAATAGAAAATGGTTTGAGTCCTGCATAGAAATTTAAGGGACACAGTGAATTGTAAATGTTTGCTACTAGTAGATTATTCCAATTTGACACCATATCCCTTTAAATAATTTGCCTCTAAGCCTAAATTATGATGATCTTTTTCCTGAGATATTGATATGGAATTATTTACAAGTATGTAGTTTTGAGTGTTTTTTAATGCATGTAATTGGATATTTGGTTATTAAGCTCAAAAAGCAGAACTGAGCTGGTTAGAAATTTTCATGAGGATGTCATGAAAGACTCAAAGTGGAGACTCATTGGAATGAGTGAATTTAGCAACTCTCTCATGAAACTTGGATCAAATAGAGGTCGGAGCCTTTCACCTTGTCTTCATCATATAAACAGCAGTCAGGGTAGATTTTCCTTGCCATGTCTTATAGTTAAAAGTTTTGAACCAAATGTTAAGACTTGGCAATTTTTCTTTTAAATTTTTAACAGTTTGGTCTCTGTCTCCTTTTTCCAAGAGTGGAGGTGTATTAACTTTAGTTTTTAATTTTTACAGACTGCATTTTGATTCATTGTACACAAATAGGGTGCAACTTTTCATTTCTATGGTTGTTCACGATGTAGATTCACACCATTCATGTAATCATACATGTATATAGGGTAATGATGTCTGTCTCATTCCTCCATCTTTCATACCCCTGCCCCCTCCCCCCTCTCATTTCCCTGTACATAATCCGAAATTCAACAGTGTTATATGTAGTATTCCACAAACACTGTTGGTGGGGCAGGCTATGTTATGTAGTTAGGCTTCCTTCTGGCAGGTTGTTATGTTTTTAGTGTAGCCAGAGTTGGGAACAGACTATGTTATAGTTAGTCAAGGCCAGAAACACTCTGACTTAGCATATGTATTTGAGGTCATAAATATTAATTTGTGAGCATGTGCCCAATGATGTAACCTATTGGCAATGTGCCTTCTTTGGCCCACATATAAAAAGAGTCTAAGGAAATGGGCTGAGAGGGAAAAGGCTAAAAAGGGAACTAACTGTGGTCCGAAGCTGAAGCTGGGGGCTGGCTAATGGCCATGAACACCACTGAATAAAGCATATCTACTATCCTAACCGGGTCTTGCATCTTCTTCTACCTGCTGAACCCTGAATCTACTTCCTAGGTCAGGGCCCCCGCACGACAATTGTCAATGACAAAGTCTTTGAACTCAGTGGGTGATAGATTATTTTGGTAATTTCTATAATTAAGGATGCTAGGTGGAATGTACTATGGTTGCATTGATTTGTCAACCATTGATGAAGCGAACATTATTCTCAATGGACTTCGTTACTGTCAAGAGATTCTTTTTCTCTGTCTTGGGAAATGAAAAAAAAAAAAAATCAACTCTAGTTCAGTAGGCAGGGGTAAATAATAAATTTTGCTTTAAATGTTGAGATTGTTCCTGTTATAAAATAGCAGGTTTCTGTGTGTACAATTGTAAAATAATATTAATATATTAGGTAGGTTTTTTTGAGAGCATCATACCTAATATTCATGGTATATAACGAATATCAGAGAAGTTGAATGAATTACCAAGTTCATGGGACTAGTCAGTGACAGTTCACAACTATGGTGATAGTCATATAAGCAGGACAAAGTTTTTCATAGCAACTTTAAGGAAATGGGGTCAAATAGACTATTTTTAGGAAGAATAAAAGCTACCTCAATAAAAAAGATGAAATTTGCTTGATGTAGGCTTTTTTGGATTTTAAAATAATTAACTTCTGAAATGTGCTGTAATAAGTATTTCTCTCTGGATAGGTAGATAAAATTAATGGCAAACAGTATTGATTTATTTTCATTGTAATCTGTTTTGAATATTTGATATGTTGAATTTCTGTTATGTGATTCAAATGAGAGCTATACTAATCAAATGAATGTTTTTGAAATGTATTTTAAAGTTTTATTCCCAAGTTAAATATATTTTAGATGTTGAATATGATATTTTTTGGTCATATACCAAGGTGGTAAAATATAAATGATTTAAAGTATGAACAGAAATACCACATGCATCAGGTTATACTTCATTGAACATGGTGAATTCTAATCTGAAGATTTCTTTTTCATTGTATTCTTTCCTTATTTAGCATTTCGAAACATAATACTTTTTCTGTACTTCAACTTATTTTAGCTTCCATTATGTTTTATTTAGAATTTTTTAATGGACAAGTTTTCTACAAATGATGTCAGGCTACTTGAGAGAGAATCATGACTTCTCTCTTTATCTCCCTCTAAGTCCATGTTTTTCAACTTTGGCTTCACATAGAAATACCTGAGAGGATTTATAAAACTGAGACGTAGAAGATGTAACTTGATAGTGGTGATTGTTTTACATGTGTCTTCCTATATCAAAACTTATCAAACTGTATACTTTAAATACATGCAATCTTAAAAAATAAAATAGAAAGAAAATGTAAAACTTACCATATGACCTTGAGATAGGGAAGTTGAGGTGGGAGTGTAAATACTCAGGCCTTGCTTGTGGAGATTCTGATTAAATTGGTTTTGGGTGAGGCCCAAAAAACTCCCTAAGTGAGTCTAACAGGAATCCGTCCCTCATCAACATACACTGTATATGGTAAGGTCTCAAAAATAGTGCTCCTTATTGTTTATTTCAATGAATTTTTCTTTAGTTATGAATCATAAAGCTTGTGTACACTGAAAGCCTAGGGGTGTATGAATTATGCCAGAGGAAGTTTAGTAAAGGAAGTAGTTCCAAATAGCCTGTGCAAATATAGACAAACAGCCTCATGCACAGTACTTTAGACATGTATCTTGACTAAAACACACCACAAAAGCACATCTGTGGGGTAAATTATGATTCATTTTGAGCAAAGACTGGCAGAAGCCTATGAAGATTGATAAATTTAATCTAAATTAGGGACTTTCAAACAATTATCATCTTATTAAAGGTTCATAAATGGACCTATTTTTCCAGAAATTTCAATTTTATTGGCTATGTCTATTTGCATAACACTTTCAGATATATGACACATGGTTATTTAAATAACGTATTTATCTTTTTTTAAATTTATTTTATTGTAAACAAATGGGATTCTCTGTACATGAAGTAGAGGCATACCATTTGTGTAATCATACATTTACATAGGGTAATGGTGTTTGATTCATTCTGTTATTTTTTCCTTCCCTTTGGTTTTTTGAGATTGGCTTATCTCACTTAGCATGATATTCTCCAATTTCACCCATTTGCCTACAAATGCCATAATTTTATTATTCTTTATGGCTGAGTAATATTCCATTGTGTATATATACCACAGTTTATCCATTCATCAATTGAAGGACATCTAAGTTGGTTCAACAATCTGGCTATTGTGAATTAAGCAGCTATGAACATTGATGTGGCTGTATCACTGTAGTATGCTGATATGTGTTTATCTTTTGAGAATGAGCTTTAATGTTGACATCCTCAAATTTTCTTTTTTAGGTCATATTTACTTCTTTAAACATCAGTTTATGCCAGGCATATTGGCACACATCTGTAATCCCCATGATTTGGGAGACTGACACAGGAGAATCATAAGTCTGAGGCCAGCCTCAGCAATTTGGTGAGACCCTTTCTCAAAATAAAAAAGAAAAAGGACTAGGGATGCAGCTCAGTGGTTGAGCATGTCTGAGTTCAATCCCTAGCACTGACAAAAAACAAATCTGATTATGAGTGAAAAATTTTATAATTTTAATATAGTTTTGCTTCAATATAACAGTTAAGTTTTGGCAGTATCCCTACATTTTTTTTTTCTGTGTAACAATATTTGTGTCATTAATTTATCATTTAGTCTTCCTGTTATGAAATGAGTGGGTAACAGAACAACTTATAGTACTTACAATGGTAGATAGAATTGTAGGTCTAGAAGTAAATTATCTGAGACAAATATGTCATCATAATTTGTATCTACAAGGCAAAGTGTGACAAGAAGAATTTATATTTATATTCATATGTATTTTTTCTTTTAAAATTTATTCTTATTTGATATATAATAATTGCACATATTTTTGGACTATAGTGTGATAAAACCTATGCGATACACATTGTGATCAAATCAGGGTAATTAGCATTTTAATCCCCTAAAATATTATTATTAATTATTATTATTAGTAGTAGTACCCGGAATTGAACTTAGGAACACTTAACCACTGAGTCACATCCACAGCCTGTTTTATGTCTTATTTTTGAGACAGGATCTTGCTAAGTTGCTTAGCTCCTAGCTAAAGTATTGAAGTTGGTTTTGAACTCACTATCCTCCTACCTCAGCCTCCTGAGTTACAGGGATTACAGGCATGCACCACCGTGCCCAGCAACATTTATTATTTCTTTGTGTTGGCAAACTTCAAATGCTTCTCTTACAGTTATTTATAAAATATGTAAGAACTGTTGTGAAGTGTAGTCACCCTACTGTGCTATAGAACATGAGAATTTATTCCTCCTATGTAACAGTATTTTGATATTCATTATCTAATCTACCTCTGCTCCCCTTTCCTCCTACCTTTTCTAGCCTCCAGTGACTACTACTCTGCTCTCTACTTGTATGAAATCAACTTGTAAACTTCCACATGTGATCAAGAAAATATAGTACTTGTCTTTCTCTGACTTTCACTTACCTTAATGTCTTCCAGTTTCATTCATGTTGCCACAAATTCTTTTTTATGTCTGCATAGATATTTATTTTTAGTCCTTTGGCATAACCTTTATACTTTCGAACTTTGGGAATGCATGTATTTTCTAAGTCAGAATATTTTCGTTTCTGCTACAGTAATAAGCCATCGCCACATTCCATTGGCTTAACTCAGCCAGGGTTTAATTTTCCCTCATGCTATGGAGCAAGGAGTTTTCTGCATTTTGTAGTTATTGGGAGTGCAGGCTAATGGAAGCATCTGTGGTGATGAGAAAGACACTTGAACAGCTCACTCTTAGCACAAGTCACATGGGACATCTAATTCAAAAGGGGTGAGAAGGTACATTCCTCTTATCAGCCTGGGAAGAGAGGACAATGGAATAATTTGTGAACAAGTCCTAGAGTCCTATCAAAGTCTGCTGAGTGAGAGACTTTTAGGAAGCACTTATTTATGATCTGGAATGACAGTTTATGGTTTTTTCCTAGGCATCAGTATGTGCCGTGTCGGAAGGAAGGAAGGGTATTATTATTGCCCCTTCTCAGAGAAACTACTAGTCAGAATGCCCTGCACAGCCCTCATGACCAGTCACTTCCTAATGGTCCCTCCTTTCAACACGGTGGCCCTGGGGATTATGTAACATGAACTTTGAGGGACACTTTCAAACTATAGTCTCTAATTCACCATAAGCATAGATACTTAGTTTTAAATGTAGGCATTTATTACTATCATCATCTGTTCATATCTTATAAGTATAGGATGTTCTTTAGACATTGTTTTAGTGTTTAAAATTTATTCCAATTCACAGTCCATCTTTAGATTTTTTCTTTAGGAAATTATATCACTGCCAAATCATTGCCACCAAGGCACCAAAGATATATTACTGGGATAATGTTATCGTTTCATAGTAAGATTTAATTTTAGTTGAAGTTCAATATTTCAACCAATGATATAAAGATACAAGAATCACCTGCTAATGAACAGTTTTTGAAGGGACAGGAGGGAAGTTTTAAAAATTCAAAGGTGAACTTATTGAGAGAGTTATGAGTGCAATTATGCTACACTGGAATACTGTCATTTATTTATTTAAAATAGGAATAAGTCAGAAGATATAATTGAAAATATGTGATTTATAATTTTTTAGTTTTTATGAATACAGACTTAAAATTCAGAGATTATATCTAAAAGCTTCATAGAAGCAAATATGATTGGATAGACTCATCATGCATCATATTTTTAAAATTCATTTTCTATGACTTTGTAAAGAAGCTGTTCGATAAGGGATGAATCAGGTTTTTCATAAGGACAGTATTCTAGGTCCAAAAACAGCATGGCTAAACACTGTAAATCAGACTGCCAAATATTTTCTTTCAAATGTTTGATATTTTGGAGCATGTGGAATAACATCGTCTTGTCTTCATTAAATAACTCTATTTAATATACTGATTTATTATGAAATTTGTAGTTCAAATTCTATGGAAAGAAGTTTTCATAAATACACAGAGTAGCACAGTATTCACTGTTAGGTGTAGAAAAGGAGGTTATTGACATAGGAATCTGTCCCCTTCCCATTTCAGAAATACAACATCTATGATTTTTGAAAGGTAAAGTCACAGATATTTTTTCCTCAGGAATCTAACTGCATTTTGACAACACAGTGGAACAAGCTCTGATGAATGGATTAGCTCTGTTTCCTCTTCCTTCTCAAGGTGCCTGATTCTTGTACCTATTTGCCTTTCTTGGACTTATCTCTGAAGACTGTAGGAGATAACTTCCTCCCCATTACTAGCCAGCAGGGGGGCTTGTGTTTCCTTGCTTTAGAGCTACAGGGTATTTGTTCTATCCTGTTTACAGACAGTGGGAGGGCCCCTTTTCTTCCTTTTGCTAGCCTTTTCATCAGCACAGAGGGAGATGCAAAATCGGAAATGACCTTAATTAAATGTTTTCCTACAGAAACACCCAGTCTAAGATCTTGGTCTATCGACCCTCTTGGAGGTGCCCGAGGCCCCAGACTTATGTGAGATAGCAGGCATTAGACCTTATTACCAAAGACAAGGATAAATATTTATTAGGGTTCAAAAAGTATTTGGAGGACCTGCATTTGTTTACACTCAGTCTTGTGAACATGTTTGATCATATGAGGTGTTATTAATGGCTCCTGGCTGAAATAGTTTCCTTTACAATATTTTCAAACAAACTCGTATGCCCCAAACAAATTATAAAAGTGTGTTAAGTGTCCAGAATAAAAATATTCGGAGAATATTTACCTCAGGATTTACTTTTCTAACAATAATTTGGCTGTTGTTGCATTTCCTGTCTTTCTGAGACTTGCACATTTATTAGCTTTGTAATATTAACATTGACAATGTGATTCATTTTATACTTCTGAATGATTCACAAATGGCATGAGGAATAAATTAAAAATGAGTTGTCCTTAGATTAAGTAAAGTTCTTTCTTGAAAATTAAGATAGAATTCTGAATCGCTCCTGTTTTGTTTTTAAAATTACTCCATTAATTATTTCCAGTTCAAATGTAAATGCTACTATAGTGACAAGTTTTTGGAATATGAATAGAGTAAAAGTTTATGTTTGGTTAGTTATGAAAAAATTTATTGTTCTATTGAGAACATAGGAACAATTAAGGACATAGGGTCTAATTCATACATGTTACTTAAATTTTATCTGGACAGGATTTTTGAGAGAAAGAAGAATACATGAGCATTTGTGATATTTGTTTTGGTACATATGAAAATTAGATTTGTGACTAATCTTATTCTTTAGAAACACATTTTCAACAAACACTTAAGAGAAATTAGAGATGGATTATTTTACAATTATTGACTGCTTTAAGAATTTTCTATCACAATGAAATGAAAATACTACCACAATAAGAGAGAAGTACAAATTATAACTCTCTTTTAACATAAGTTATTTCTTTTAATTATAAATATGCTTTATATTTGCATCCTCATAGACTGTTATTTGTTGGTTAAACAATTGCAGTTTAGAGGTAAAACACTACTTTGAAGTGAAATTCTATAACAAGTATGTTGTATTTTCCAATGAAGTCATCTATTGAAGAATTGTAAACATATTTGCATGACTTTTTCTCTTACACCTCTTGAACTTTTTAAAGATTAAATACTGTTTCTTTTCATAAAACACAAATTAGAATTATCATGTTTAGAATGAAAAAGTTCTCAAAATTCAGATTTTTATTAAGTGATGAGTTGATTTTTTTAGTTCAATTATTTACTGTTTGCACAATGAGTGGGATGCAAGCTTCATGTTCAGATACACAGTTGTGTGGTTTGTTTGTTTTTATTTTGGTCAAAAGATATTAGACAGGGTGATTTTATATTTAATTCAATGCCTATAAACCCACTTTTGTTTAATTCTCTATCTGACATTTCTTTAAGGAGTGAAGATATAGAAAGTCACACCTTTAAAAAAGAGGTTTTCCTACAAGAATAAAACATCTGTTGAGATGTTAGTGAGATACTGGTATTTTAATGCTATTTATGTTTTCTTAAATTAGAAAAATTAATTAAAGGATATTGTAGTTATTTTTTTCTTTTCTATCTGCAAAGCAAATCTATTTGAATCTATACCTTAAGCTATTATCGCAATAAAGGGGAGGGAAGTATCTTTAAAAACCAAAGATTTGGTTTTTAAATTTAGCTTCTCATTTAAAAGAATTTATTTCCAGTCATAAGAATTAGGTTATTCTTTCTGCTTTTATCAGATAGGCTTCATGTAATTATAATTTCTTGCATCTCTTAAGGAAGTTCATTTATAGTAAAGCATCTAAGAACTCAATGAGAATCACACTTTTTTAAAGCATCCTTTGAAGTGTTGGCAAGTAATTTGAGTTTCAGTGATAAGATTCTGTTGCTGGCAAGGATAATTCTGACCACGTGATAAGCTTATTCAGGAACAGCTTACTGTATTTATAGACAACTTAGATTTTTGGGAAATTACCCTCCCCCATTTGGTTCTATTTGCTCATTAATATAAAAAACTTCTGTTTTGAAAGATAAACAATATATTTAGTGTAATTTTAAAGCATATGCTTTAAAAAGAGTCTTCTGGCCTTCTAAGTTGTTTCTTCTATATTCTTTGGTATTACCAAATACCTATAACTCACTTTCTCTTTTTCTGCTGAAAACTTGTAATTTTCATAACGTCCTTTCTGTTCTGAGTAAAAGTTAGTGTAAGAACCCAGAAATGGCGAGGGAGCTATTCTTAAGTAGTGGAATTCTGTAGGCTAACAAGGACCAATAACAGAGAAGAATACTTGCAGGCTGACTGATGAACCAATAGCTAGCTAGGATGTTCACAGACTGACAAACTAGTTTGTAAGTTGGGAGGCGGGGAAATGACTACAGCATAAGGGGTGGGGGCAGCTTTATATTATATTATATTATATTCTCCCTTTTTTGTTTTTGTAAGAAGATCTTTTGTTCTCCAGTTCTCTCCCCCCTTATCTCTCCTTCCTGCCTACAGGACTAGGCCTGGTTTTGCAGGTGAGATGTAAAAAGTAAGAGGGGACTGGGCAGGGGGAGAACCAAAGTAATTCAGTCAGGCAAGGGCCCAGGGGGCATTAATTAGCAGTTCCTTGCTTGTAGTCCTTGATAAGGACAGGGAAATTTGGTAATCAATGGGATCCGAAGATCCTTGACATTCCATTCTCCCAGGGGCAGTCTCCAAATTCCAGACTTCCAGAGGCAGATGGCTTTCATGGACTTCATTTCCTCAATTTGATGGATCCCCTATTTCTACACTAACTGCCTGTCCCCAGTTCTGGCTTCAGTTAGTAAATGTCATTAAAATATGGTGTTTCATATGTAAAATTTTTGAAAAAGTTTAGGTTTTAAATTCTTCTATTATGTGTAAAATTTTGTGCTTAATTTTGTTACTGATTATTTTGTATAAAATAATAGAACTAATATATATATATTTAACAGAATAAAAATTATCTGTGAAATAAATTTAGAAAAGTCAGAAGCTAAAGACTAGTTTGGCTATATTCCATTGCCCTGCTCAATATGTGAGCTTCCCCTATGTAGATACATCAACTGTACACATGATACTTAACCCTTTAGAGAGTCTTAGATTTTGCCTCTGAAAATCAGAGGAAGAGATAAAGAAAATATCAGTGTCATTTTTAGGATTCCAAATGACAAACTACAGCATTAAGATTGGGGTTTTAAAAAATTGTTATAGAGCATATAAAAAAAGTTATTAGTTACTGAATTTGGAATGTTCATGTATGCTAATTATTCATCCTTTAAATTTTTTATTTTGAAAAGTAATAAAAACCTTAAGGGCAATCCATTATGTTAATTTTACAATGTATAAAATCAGATATTCTGAGTTGCAAATAAAATGAAATATAAAAATTCATATTTTAACATTTTTTCATATTACTGTAGATTTCAATGCCAAGAAAAATCAATGCATAGATTGGGGCAAAATTATTTTCAATCATATTCTTCAGAAGCAAAGATTCCAGGTAAATTCATTTTGTATGGATTTTAGAGGATAAAACTTTATATTCAAGGATAAAATAATTCCACTATTCAATTAAAAGCAATGCCTTTATTTATAGGGACTTTAATTTGAATTAATAATTTTTTTAAAAATATTGCCATCCCTTTCCTGAAGATACACCATTTTGTGCCAGTTTTCAAGAGCAGGGATATGATTAATTTTATGTGCTCTGTGTTATGATACCATTTCAAGGCTGGCTCAGGAACAATTAAATTACTATCAGGAAACTTCTTAATTTTGTTTTGTTGATGTTCAAGAAGGGCAGGGATGACTTGAGGTGTAATTTGGCTAACTCTATTAGGTATTTGGATATTGATTTTCACATTATAAATGCATTTGTATTATTAGTATCAATGATGATTATTATTATTTTAACTGGGGATTGAACTCAGGAGTACTTAATCACTGAGCCTCATTCCCCAGCTCTTTTAATTTTTTGAGATAGGGTTTTGCTAAGTTGCTGAGGCTGGTTTTGAACTCATGATCTTCCCGCCTCAGCTTTCTGAGTGGCTGGGATTACAGGCATGCGCCACTACATGTGACATTTGTAGTATTTTAATGTGCCTTATATGACATGATTTCCTAAGGGATTTGTCTTATTAGGCTCTATAGAAACCTTTCAAGAGATACTGTTTTTTAAGAAAAGGTGAAGTTTTACATCTAACCATGGGGGTATAAAAATGGCAAAATTAAATGGCAAAGTATATTCGTGATGAGGTAGTTTTTAAAACTTTTTTTTAATTTTACACTAGAAGAGCTTTATCTAGTATTATTTCTTTTTATCACTTGTCAGTATCTGCATTTGTTTTTTTTTACTGGCACTTTTAAGTATTACTCATTGCTACTTTTCTTTCATGAAATATAATGTACTTAATTTGGCCTTTTAATTCCATTCTGTAATGTTTTTCCAAAGTTTTTTAAACCACTTTTATAATTTGTCTCCATTCCAATTTTCCTTTATAGTATCTTTTAGTATAAATGTGAATATTATCAAGTGAGTTTGCAGAATGTCCATTCATCTTTGTTCAATCACTTGCTTTATTTAGACGAAAATCATATAGCAAAAATGTCAATATGATGTCTAACAATGTCCTTCCACTGAAACATTTAGTATAAAAGCCATGCTATCCTAATCTGAGGGCAGACTAGACCTATATCTCATCCTATTAATAATTTTTAATTAATAATATGAGGCTATCCAACCGAAGCATTGAATAGACAAAGACATTTCTGGAATGGTTCAGTCAGATGCCTATGCTGCCATTTATGATAGAAACCAGTTTTAAAGTCAGAAATTCTTGTGAAAAAGGAACTGTTTCAGTAAACTGTAAATAAAAAAAAAAAAAAAAACCCAAAAAATAAGTCATCACTTTCAATGGAACTAAGAGGAAGCATTTTTCCCCATGATTTTCAGTTTGCTAATTTTTTAAATGTTTACCAGTATTTATTTCTATTTGATATACACAAAACTGTCACAAACTTTAATTTCCTGTTTGCTTTGTTCTTCTCTATCAATTTGTGAATTTCATTCTGCTAAAAGAAAGTGCCACAGACTGGATGGCTTATATACAATAGGAGTTTCTGTCTTGTTCTGGAGTCTGAGAGGTTCTTGTTCAGGGTGCCAACATGGTGGGGCTCTGGTGAGAACCCTTTCTCAAGTTGCAGACTCCTGTCTTCTGACTTTAGGCAGAGAACTAGAGAGTTCTCTGGTCCCTTTTGCTAGGGGCACTAATCCTATCTTGACTGTTCACTCTCATGACCTAATTACCTTCCAAAAGCCCCACTGTCTGACGCCCTCACATTGGAATTAGCCATTGCAACATATAAAGTTTTGGAAGATACAAAAAAATCAGTCCATTGGAAAATCTTGCAGTCTTTTCAATGTTTACATGCATATTTTATAGCAAGACTTAAAATGAAACTGCTGGGCTTTGCTTTTTCTATGTAAGATGCTTTATCTCAAGCAAGCTCTACATTATTACTAGTGATATTAAACTTCCATAAAATGAAAAATTTGATGGAACTACTATATCATTTTTCGTTTTTGAAATATTTCTCATTTTACAATTCTATTAGCATTCTTGCCCTCATAAAACTCAACTTGGATGTAGTTTAAAAAAAATACATTTGAGTTAAAAGGGGAATATCATGAAGGAACTAGGCTGACTATGCCAACAGTATGTCATGGCTGAATATATCTTTGATAAGATAGACTTAGACCCCTGCTTCCTAGGAACATCAACAATAAAATTAAATATAAAAGAAATTGATCCTAGAGTTAGTTTGATATGTTTCTAAGTAAGACATTGTTAGAACTCATCCCTTATCTGTAAATTAAGAATTTTAGATAAATCTACTGACGCTTATGGTAGAAATTCTGAAACCAGAATCATGAGTCCCACCCTTAAAAACTCAGATTTTAAATGTATCTTGAATGTGTCTATTAAATTTACCTTTCTTTGCAGCAGTCTTATGTGATTCTGATATGAATAATTCAGAGAATACATTTTTAAAAATATTATTCATAGCATGTCAGGGTCTTAAGTCCCCTTGCTCTTCTCAAACAGCGGCAAGGGAAGGGGACACTCCCCAACAAGGTCAGACCAGAATGGGTAGGGCCGACTGACCGCCCGCACCCAGCCTTCCCAGCGGAGGACACTCAGATGCGTCAGGGAGACCAGTCACAGCAGGAACTCGTTTATTGAGGAAATCACACAGCTTTTATGTAGGGTGGGGGGCTAGGCGGGAACCAATCAGTTTAAAGGTCAGCAAGGCACGAGGGTTCGCGCAGGTGAGAGTCCCATAGGACTATATGGCAAGCACGAGCTGATCACGTTCACAGAACTGTTGTTAACCAATCCCTGATGGTGGTCTGATTTATCGTCATTAACTTTTGAAACCGCCTTTGAGCCTTGATCTTGCTCACTCACCAGGGAGTAAGGAGTCAGCCTGAGTTAGTTAACGTTGTCATTAGTCCCAACAATAGCATACATGTTTAGGCATGTACTTTAAAATTTATATATTCAGCAAAAAATATTCAAAGAAATCTGAAACTCTCTCAAAATCACATATTATTTCTTAGGGAGTAACACCTTCAAAAACAGATCAGTGACTGCCATGTTCTTAACCCTAAGTACCAGTCTTTCTGCCAACGTTTTTGGTCATCTCTTATGCTGTTTTAGAATGTGTGACTTTAGACTTGCTGAGGTGATTCAGAATTTGATCATTCTTTCCTGCTCACCACAAACAATTGAAATGTCCCCATAATTTTAAATACTTCTTTCACCTAGACTCTAGTATCTCCCAGACTTCCACCATGCAAGAAAAAACAGATAAAATGTCCTTCTTTGGAGATCACGAAGTTACGATTACAACAGGTAGAACTAAACCACTGTAGATGTAATAATGTTTTAGGGGTTAACTAAGATTCCTCAGAAAATATTAAATAACCCTATCCTATAGATGAATTCCCTCTTTAGCATACATGATAGATATGTATGGTATTCTAGAAAATTCCCAAAAGCTATGTTAAGTCATGCTTTTAAACAGTCCAGTCTATTAGTTAAGAATTCACGTACAAGGATCAGAAGTCTCTACTATAGAGAGGAAATCCTGGGAGCATATTTTCTTGTCTCACACTGTAAAAAAAAAACTGAGATTAGGCCACAGGGCTGATACTGGGGTGGAAGAATATTCTCTAGGCTCTTTCTGCTCCCTTGTCTACAGTGGAGCCTTCTATTCTTATGCTTGCTCTTTGATGTGTGTATATGATCTCTGTGTTTTTTGACCCCATATTCTTGGGTCATACTGTCCAGGAAGGAAGGAAAGAAAAATTGGGCAAAAAGCAAGACTGTCTTTAGATTTGGGAAGGAATATCCCCTTCTACCTAAATCTGAGTATCCATAGCTGTGTCATTCCACCTACTCTGGTTTCAGAAGAAGCTGAAGTATCAAGCAACTTTACCTGGGTACGTTGATGTTCCAAACAAAATCAGGGTTCTAACAGGAAAAATATATATACTGTGTTGTGTGTTGGCAACTAGATTTGTTTGCTATATAGGACAATATATAGCAATATATTGTTTCATATATATATATGGGAAATACGTAAAAATGAAGACTCAGAAAAATTGTACAAAGTTATAACCCATTGTTTGTGTAGTATTAACTATTGATAGATCGTACCATTTAGATAGTTATGAATCTTCATGGTATTCCTAGCATCCTGTATGACAATTAACTTGGTGCTAATTCCTAATCATCAGTTGAAAGAGGATAATGGCGAAAGTGAAAACCTTGAGTTAATCTTGGAGTGTAATGAGGTGATAGATGATGCCAAACCCACAGAAACTGTTAAAGCTTTAATGATTGGCAATTTCAGCATGGGAGTGGGCAGCAAGAAGGTGACCACTGTGTAACTAACCTCTGCTCCAGTTCGTATCAGTTTAAATTTATGACTGACTTTGTGGAAGTCCTGAGGTTACAACTGCTCCACTTCTGAGCAGCCCTAATATTTTATCCCTTGCTGCCAACAGGTAAAAACATGCTGAGGTTAATGGGAACCTTTAGCTTCTGTCTCTCCTCACAGCTGTAGTCAGTGTTAACACCTCCAAAATTAAAGTTTTGCCAGTGTTCTGGAGGGAGAGGGAAGAGAGGTGGTATAGAATGGGAAGTTTCAGTGTCTACTTAGAGTGTCCTTCTGGCAAGCCTGAGACATTTCTGGCAGCCTGCTGGCATTCAGGTTTATGGAGAATTGATTAGAATTAACCCTAGCTATTACTTTAATACTACAGTTTAGTTACTTTATAGGTTAGAGTGTTTTTCATTCCTGATCCTAGAAAAATATCCACTTTCTATTGTATTAGAAGCCTGAATTCAGCTGGGTGTGGTGTCTCATGCCTGCCTGAGACAGGAGTATTGTGAGTTCATGATTAGCATCATCAATATAGCAAAGCCTTAAGCAACTTAGTGAGACCCTAAGTGAATCATTGCTTTTGGTTGATTTTTATTTTGTCTTTGATCTTATTTAGACGGCATGTGTTTTATTTTTTCTGTGGAACTCTGATTATCCAACATAAGAGTTAAACTTCTTTGCCATAATTTTATATTATTGTTTTACAGAACTATACTGTATGTCTCCCACATATGCACATACATATAGATATGTATATATATATAGTATATGTTTTCTTCAAAATAAAGCAATGTTTATGTAGTAGTTTTAGATATAGTTGTCATTTGTACCAGATGTGGTAAGCATTTTCATTAGAACAATTTTAGATCACTTTTCTAATACATATATTTGTGCTGATCCCAGGTTTCCCTGATTTTCTCACATGGGGCTTTAGGGAATATAATGAAACTGAACAACAGCCATATCATATGCACAAGTGGATAGCTTTTCTTATGCATTTCGATATACAATTAGAAAAAAGAATTTTTGGTGTTTCATTTTAAAGTTCTCTTATCATTGTAGTAGAATATCCATAGCTATTTTTCTTCAACTAATTGTCATTAACTAATACTAAATCATTTCTTAGACTAATAAGGAACCATTGGGAGTTACATTAACCCTAAGGCTTTAGGCCATATGATGTGTAGCAGCTTGATGAGTTAAAAGTACCCACTAGGGTATTGGGGACCAAGTGAGCAATAACAGCTTCGTCAGACTGCTCTTAATCTCAATTTATGTAGAGTGCTAAAGATCTCACTATCTACTAGTGCTGTGCACATCTGTAATCCCTGTGATTTAGGAGGCTGAGGCAAGAGGATCACAAGTTCAAGGCTGACACAAAGTAAAAATATTAAAAAGGACTGAGAATGTAGTTCAGGGGTGGAGCACCCCTGAATTCAATCCCCAGTAAACATACAGACAAACACACACAAACACACACACACACACATACACACACACAAGATCTTACTCTCTGGTATGGTGGTGTGTATTGTAGAAATGTAATGTTATCTTTAATATCTGTGAATCTTTTAACTGACTGTTGAAAAATTTGGGATCTGTATTCTTTCAGGAAAAATCTCACTAACCTTTGAAGGAATGAGAAAGTAATGAGATGTGGGGGTGGATAAAGATCTTCTCATTAACCTGTGGATATCTACACAGTGCCAGTCCTAATGTGAAAGCAATCATATATGGATAAGCCAATTCCATTCTATACTTAGGGAAATCTGCCAAATTCTACTATGCTTTCAGAACAATAAATTAAGAAAATAGGACTTATTTATCCAATTCCTATGCACATAAACAGAAAAATAAGCCAAACCTTTACCCAGAAGAGCTTATCGTTTCAAAATATATGGAGTTATCACATATAAAACCATAGAGTATCACCTCTATTATCTTGATGTTTCTTTACATATATTTTTAAATGTTAAAAATGTATTGATGTTATAAAGTTGGAATCACTTTATGCATTTTTATGTAAGAGAGCTATTAATATTTATGAAATTCATTTCAACTTTGTAATTGGCTTCCCCTTCATTCATGATTCCAAACATTACCTTTATAGAAGATAGAAGAAGGAAATGTGTATTTCTACAAACTTGTGTCAATAATTGAGACCAAAATGGAATCTTTACTACAAAATGTTTGACCCTTAGACCTTTTTATTTTTTTGGAACTAATTATTAAAAGTATTCAGAATATTCTATGTTTGCATGTAGCTCTTGGGAAATTAAATATATTGGAAGTTAATGAAAGTTTTAGTATGATATATACTGGAACTGCAATTCTGATCCCATATTCTTATGTTTGCATGATGTATGTGTATGGACATGATGTATACATATGAATATATCCACGAGTGGTATGCCTGGGGACATGTATATCTGGAGAGAGAAAAATCATTCATAATAGTTTTCACATTGAAATCTACTAAGCAAAATATAGGAAAGTATGAGACAAACATATGGAAACAACAGAAAAAAGAAAATTTTAAAAATAAAAATATACATACAAAAAAACAGTACTAACCAGGAATAAAGCCAGTACATGCTTTTGCATATTTAGGAATTAGTAATATGCACCATCCCTATGTGCCCATTAAAAAAATAATAGGGTATTTTATAATATTGTACATATTTCAACTTTTTATAACATAAAGTTGCAACAGATAATAGACTGTGCAGATTATCCTTTTTAGAAGTTTAATTATTAATGATCACTTTTAGAATACCATTGAGAGAGATTTAGCAATTTTCTATAACCGATTTAAATTATGATTAAAATTATGAAGTATTGTCTGTGTGAAATTTGGAAGACTTGAACATGCTAGACTTAGTATTGAAATCTATTAGAAGGTCTGGTGCATTTGAGGGCTAATGTGAATTAATATACTAGTTCAATTTAAAAACATGTTAATTTAGTTCCCAGTGCCATGCCACTGGGATTTATATTATTATATGTCATAATCTTGAAAATTAAATTAGGACATATTCTTTTTGATAAAAATCAACTGAAATATGAAATCATTTCTGAGTCTCCAATAAAATTATTTATTATGACATTTTACATGACTTTTTAACTGTTGAGAATGTTAATATTTGGAGCTAAATTAAAATCATTCAAATTATACAAAAAAAAACAAAGAATTACCACATTATTTCTTAGTTTAAACATACTTTTATTTAAAGTAACATTAGTATTAAAAATGATTCAAATGTAATCTAAATAATGCTTTAGAGATCTGCTGTTTTCTAAGTTTGCCTCCATTTAAAAAGATCATTTGAAATAGATAATTACCAGCTTCTTTGAGGTTGGAGACACATTTCTAAACTTCACTCATGCTTACTGATCTCCCAAGGATAAAACAATAAAAATAGTTTTAATTCCTAGCTTTCCATTTGAATTATACCTCTCACTGAGAAGCATAGCACACTACATGGCTTTGAAGTGCAGCTTTCATTTGAGTAGCATTTTGTCATTGCATTTGCAAACATTTTAACCACTAAGACTAAAAATATGATATTCAGCATTAATATTTATATATATGGACTGTTTCATATTGGGGAATATGTATTTTCAAGGATAAATATAATAATTTTCCCTTCCCATGTTCCCTTAAATTCTAATTATGGAGTAATGGACTTGTGGCATGTACTCTTAAACTCCATTTCTCCCTGCTGGGAAGCAAATTTGCCCAAACTGGAAGGTCTCTAGCTGAAGGCTTTTTAGGGTACCTTTGGCTCTGTACTCCACAGATCTCCTGATTTACTGTCAGGTTGTGAGACTCCATGGAGATACATGGGTCCTTTGAGTGAGTTTATTGTTCGCACAGGTTTTTTTCCTTTAAGTTGCTTTCAGTCCAGTTTCTACACCCACAAACACACGAGCCACAAACATACCAATTATTATTAGCATTTCTTTTTCCTTCTAGTATATAAAGTCATCAAAGATCACTTTGAAGACTGATTCATTCAGATTATGTGTGCATGCGTATCTGAATACCATGACATAGGATATTACTTTATCTTACTAATTTTTATCAAAAAATTAGCCATTTGGTAAATAACTGATACCTCTTCCATAATTTTATGGGACATCACAAACAGGTTTTCCCCCTGTATTTTTCTGTTGATAGTTGTCTTTAAGATACAAAGTATGACTCTTCTTGAAGCCAGATCAACTCAAGCAAAAAGCAGAACAAAACAAAACACCAAAATAAACTTTTTATCTTCCTGTGTTTTAATTTTGTTACTATTACTTATGGAGAATCAATTTCTTAATTCTTTATTTTTATAAACATGGATAAATTCTTTATTTTTAAAATTTGCTATTTTTCTATTCTTAGTTTTAGTACTAATACAACTTACTTGTCTGTGACATTTACCAGAATAAAGAATTACAATGAATGAGATGTTTGCAAGTATGTTGTCTCTATCATCTTTATTATGTAATTTTTTTGAAAGTTATATTTTCACAAATTGACTTTGGGACCACAACATCTGTGTGCTGTACTGCCACTGCAACATCTAAGTGTTCTGGATGACAATTTTAATGAATTGAAAATAGAAAGTTTTGTGATTCAAACTTAGGTTTCATAAACATGAGATGCATTGAAAAGGCTATTAACACAGTAGGGAAGTTGTCATAATTTATTGCCCTTAAAATGTCAGATTTGTTAATTTCATTGAAAGATTTCAGAATAGCTTGAGAAAAGAATTAGTCAATTATTTTTCAGTACAAAAGTAATTGCTTATCCCTTCATAGATTAAACAGAATTTGTTTTACTTTGTTTGAAGACTTGATGGGGACATGGAATTCATTCCTTATGCCATGTCCTCATTATAGATTTACTTAGATATCCTTAAAATAAGAAAGTGTCTAGAAATGAACTGGCTCTAATATCTGATGTTTAGATTCCTTACAAATTGTCACAGGATATAGTTTTTAAAAGAACTGAAGCACTGCAAAAAAGTTCTAGCCCATCAAAAAAATTTTTTTTGTAAATTAAGTCATGAGTATTCATTAAAAATATTCTGCCAGTATTTCTTCCTTCATAGTTAAATTTCAGCATAATGAAACATTATTGTGAGCAAAATTGTCAGGAAATATTATATCTAAGTTTTGCAAATATTATTTGCCATGAATTATCCTGGGATATTATAGTTATTATAGAGAGAACAGTGGATAACATTGGTCTGTTACCTTTTGTTTCTGGATATTGCTTAAGAATGTGATATTAAATAAAAACATCTTTGAGTTGCCCCTAAGTATTTCGTTGAAGTATGGTGGTAGAGAATTTTTAGTATGTCATCATATGGAAGTTATAAAATACAAAACAGAAAATTATACATAGTTATAAGCATGTGAAATAATTCAGAATTAACAGAAAAATAAGTCTATTCTAATTGGTTTACCAGTATTGCTCACCAATAGTGCCCATGAAGTACACTGCTTTTCTCCAACTCACCTGCCACACAGGAGCATATTCTGAATTGTTTTTCCCATGGTAAAACATTAAGGCAGCAATTCTCATCTGGGGGATGGTTTGAATGGTTTATAGTAGCAGTGGTATAGAGAATCTCTAGTACAGGAGAGTGTTAATGAAGGAGCTGTTAATGGTGGAGATATGCCCTGTCTCAGGATTGTGGGATGGACAGAGTAAGAAACAGGTAACTACAGAGTTAGTCATGGGTCGTTGCTTGGGACATCATTTTTTAGGATTTTTGTATTTAATAGGGAATTGCTACATACCAAATCTTTGACTCTAATCTAATGGAGTGAATTAATAAGGGAATTGTTGGCCCCACTGTATTTGAAGGAAGGAAGGCATCGTAAGGATGACGTTTCATCTTTGTCCTTGCCACCAATGGGTTCCTACAGCAGATTCATACTTAACTGATTTCATTCTTAAGGCTCATAATCCACCCTGTCCTCTAACATGTTCTGTTGAGTGTTTCTTAATACACACATGGCGGTAGGCGACCCCCTACCTCTTGCTATTCAGAGTTTCAATTCAGAATATTGGTCCTGTGTGAGCAAAAGTCTTGATTACCCATGTTTTATAACTAAATACCAAAAAATCTTTCTTTGCATACAATCTCAGATGATACATCACCTACAATAAACTATGCAATGGCAGTAATTTTGGGTTTAATACTCTTCCATCATTCTTGACTCTTTACCAGTATGCATAATACTTTTACCATATTGCTTACTATTTCTATTTCTTTTCTCAAACATCACTTTTGTCTCACTGTATATACTTAAAGCTGTCTAGTTAATATTTTCAGTACGAAGACATGTTTAATACATCAGTTCCAAGAGCCTGAATTATGGTAGCATTTATAATAGCATTTTACATATTGTTTAATACTTGTTTATTAAAATATGCTTCCCTCAGAAACATTTTTTTAGACCATTTGGTATTTTCTTTACATTGAAAATTGAAGAAATTCAGAGTTTTTATAAAATCGCTTTCATTTAAATTGTTCTTCTCCAAAATATAATCAACTTGCCTAAAAACAGAAAATAGTTTATCAGATATTTTCACGTTTATAGTTTTTGCTTCTGGCTAATTCTATAAAAAGAGAAGGCTTAAGCTTCTTATCTCTATGATTTGGCTTCATTTGTTACAAAAGATTGCAAAGTAATTGAAGGAAAATGAAAACTAAATTAAATAATTAAATAAGCAATCTAATTTCTAGGTGTTAATTCAATTCTATTTCTAATCAATTTTCTGTATTTTAAACTTCATTTGCTTTCTATCTACTTCTTGCCTGAAGGCTTAGATGTCTCAAATTATGGGGTGGATATATCCCTGAGTACTCAGTATGGTGACACAAGGGAACATGCCATTCAGAGGGCGAGACTAATACATTTAGCTGTTACTCTGTTATTTGGTGGTTTCAAACTCCAGATGGCCTTGTTGAGTTGATTTGATTGTCTCTGTACATTAGAAATCTGTCCTTGGAAAGTGTATAACCAGAAAAGGATAAATCTTGATTCACTAAAGGTGACCTTATTTGCTTCTGAGACATTATAAGGGAAAGAGATAGTATACCCAAATGGAAATATTAAATAAGATAAGTAAAAACCTTTTAAATGTATCTCAGACAGTAAATTAAACCCTATTTAGAAATACAAAATGTGTGGAAAAGTATATTGATGCAGTAACCAAATTTCCATGTCTCCAACCAACCCATTTACAAATCTGAAAAAGAAAATGACTGAAGAATTCACTGAAGTGGCTTGTGAAAGACTTTTCTTTAAGTCAGGGGTTTGATTTCAGGCCCTTGTTGAATGATTACTCATGTCTAAGGCTAACAGAGCTGCTATTGAAGCTGAATGTATTCTTTAAAAGCAGGAAAGATAAGTAAAAGTGCATGAGAGACTATTAGCACTATGACATATATCCTGCAGCAGAAGTGCTCAGTATATAAAATTTAAGGTAATTGAATTTAACAGTTTTGCCAGAAAAGTATTTTCAAATTTGAATAAGTAGCTTCTTAACCCACTAGTCAACTTTGGAAAGTATTTGAAAAAATATATATATTTTTTTCAATTTACTTCTAGGATACCATTTAAAAGAAAGAGACAAACTTCACAAGGCTTAATGGATTTCTTACTAGGGAGCAACTCCACCCCCAATAAAAATTCCAATGCAGTTTTTTGTAGCCTTGACTTCACATGAGTTTAATAATCAAATTAATCTTTTATTGTTCCTATTTTTTAAATTAGATATTTAGAAATAATTAAAATTGTCATTGCTTAGTTCTAAATATTTCTGCTGGCCAAGACTATAGGGACTAGGGGAATATTTTATAACATAATCATTAACAGATCTCCTAGATTCCTCCTTACTACAGATTGCTTTGGAATACAGCTAACATTCATATTAGCGATATTAATGTGTTCAGTGTTTTCTTGCTTATCCCAACTGCATTAAAACATAGATGAAATGGCAGTTCTACCTGTCATTACAACATATATAATAGATTGATTGATTTCTAAATAGTGGCCTGATTTGTTGTACTAGAAATACAGGACATTGAATCAAGCTCCTGTGTGTGTGTGTGTGTGTGTGTGTGTGTGTGTGTGTGTGTGTATGTGAACTGTCACTGCACCAGGTTCTTTATAGCACCATCCAAAGACCCAGTTCTTTATACCTCCTCTGCCCTTGAGGTTTTTGTGCATACTTTTGCTTCTCTGTGGCTAAACACACACCCCTAAATTATATGGTTGCACGTGGCAATAATCTCCCTTATCGACATTTTGAAGATGGATTAAGTGAGGCTAGTCTTGTGGATTTTGCCTTTAGTCCTCTCAGAGACCAATGTTCTCTCTTCCTTGAAAACCAGAACCACTCTTGCTCCCCACATTGTGCTCCTCAACCCCCATATCCTTAGTGATGAGAATATTGGACTTTGGTTATTTAGTGTCCTATTATTACAAGGTTAGGTAAATTCCATATTTCTCAATTATCTTGAAAACTTCCAGAGTCCCTTACTTCTATATATTTCCATGATTACTTATTTTGAAAGGGTCTATTTTGTAATGCTGTCATATCTAAAAGTAAGCTTTTGCTTTTAATTGTGACAGTCTGAAAGCTTATTCTGAAAGCTGTTTCCTGAGAAATCTAATTATTCTTGGTTAAGAATGTTCTTCTGGCGATACCACTAGCCTCCTGGGTACTAAGCATGTCTGATGATAGGTGATTCGTGAGTGCAATGTGACATTTTCCAATGAGTTGTTTTGTCACAGGTTATCCATTTTGTCAGACATGTTATTTCATCCTGAGCTTTAATGTGACTATCATGTTACTGGGTAGTTGCTGAGAGTGTCATATAGCTTGTTAAAACCATAACATCATTAGAACCAGATTACATAATTTTAAAATCAGAGATGTGAAATTTAAGCAAGGATCCTGTTCAGTCACAGCTCATGTCTTGCTTACTTAGTACCAGGGGTCCAATGTATGATCATTAGATTGGCATAATCACCCTTTGTAAATAACTTGAAATTCAATTGAAGGACATATTTTTTCTAGTTGGGGCAGAATCTGTCACCTGTTCTTGTGTTAAGTTACTGTGAGCAGCATTTAAAGAAAGCAGTTTGTTTTGATGACAAACTTCTCAAATCAACTGTGACAAATTCAAGAGTTCCTGCTTTTTGGGTATAATTCTAATGTTCATGTCTTTAGTCTTGCTTTTCTTACCATCCTACCTGGCAAGTTAGCACATCTGTTGAAAAGCAAATCTGTAATTTAAGTAAAATTCATTTTGATTTAGTAATTTTGTTACCTGTCTTCTATAAATTCAGAGGCATTGAAAATTAGAAACAAAGTTCTAGCATTGAAAATAGTTCCCTTATTAGCCTCATGAATTTTCAAATAAATATATGAAATCAGAAATATCAGCATAGAATTTACTTTAAATATGTTCTTTTGAAATTAGATATAGTAGGTGTTATATGTTCTCTTCCAAAACCATTGGGACTATAAAATCAAGTCAATTAGTGGTTGAATGGAAATGAAGAGTGTAGAAAAAGTAAACAAAGAAAAAGCATAATGGTAAGCCTTGCAGTTATTTAAATATAAACTAATACTTAGAAGTCAAAGGTAATAATATTGTAAAAGAAGTGACCAAATACATAAACTAGAAAAGAATATTCACATTCATAATTAGAAAATAGGAGGAAATAAGAAGGGGATATATGAACTGTTAATGTGAAATATGAAGATTTTTCACAGTGCTACTACATCATACCCTTAAACATGACATTTTAGAGAATGATGATCACTTCTTAATTTTTTTAGCTTCTTAGATGAAAGGTATTTAAAGAAATCATTTATTTCTGGTAAAGAAACATTAGAAATTCACAATTTTTAGTCTTATTTTGTTTTTGTTCTGTTGTTACACTCTTAAATTTAATATATAAAAACATGTATTATAATATGTATAATGATTCAATATTCATGAAGACATCATGGACCATCTATACATATATCCACATATACATATAGAATGATACCCAAAATGAAATAACCTCAATATCAAGTCTAGTGTTTTTTCTGTATGAGGATTTTAGATGTTTAAAAAATTATGGTGTACTTTTGATTTCTCAGCCCAAAATTTTTTGAGTTTTTTTTAAAATTTTTGTTTGTTTGTTGTTTTGTTCTGTTTTTACAGTGGGCATAACTCATAGTTAAAAAGAAAAAAAAGTAAGAGTCTTTTTCAGTAGAATATTTACAAATATGCTGAGATTATTGGCTAATTCTGAATTATACAATATATATGGTATGGATAGTTTATTTTTTGTGTATTTCAGAATCCAATTTTAGAAGATATAATCATTTAAAAATTAAGAGAAGCAAATCATTGTAGAATATGCTATTGGCAAAAAATGGTATTCCCAAGGGAAAAAAAAATAATGGAACAAGTTGTTTTCATAATGTGGAACTGTGTTCTGCCTGTTAGTCAACAGCACCAATAATATTTCCATTCTTTTAGGAAACAGATTTCAAACCTTATAAAATGAAATGGAATTTTCCATGAGGATGGAATTCATTAGTGCATTACATTCTATGAAAACATCTGGTGATTTGGACCACATTGGCATGTGTTCTGGCTTAATCTTCTGCCGAATAATGAGGCTGAGCTTTAAGAATCATTGATTAGTTTTATATCTGTTGCTTTTGAATCAATAAAATTATGTTTGTGTTGATGGACTAAACAAGTTGCATTATAATTGTGACAGTTTTATAAACTTTTCTAAGATAAATATATATGTATATTTCATTTTAAAATGTTCAAGTATCACTTGTAGAAAAGTTAAATCCCTTTGATTATGTAAGTAAAGCTCTCAGGAGATGCTATATTCAATGATGTTTGAAAAGGACGTTTAAAAATATGTGTTATTTCTACCCCTTTTCTACATATCATATATATATATATATATATATTTATCAGCATGGTCTAATGTCAAAGAGAAATAGAAGTAGATTTGATTGAATTGGTATTAGTAATAGAATTAGTACTCACAAATGAAACATTAATAAATTTTCTTCATTTTGAAGTGAAATTTGGGCAGAAAGAAAATATTATTTCTGAGGTAAATTATAGAAATAGAAGTGGTGAAATAAATGTAAATTGTTTTTGGAAATAACTACCCTCAATGATTTTATGGAATGCCTCTTTATGTGGTTAGTTTAACTTGCCATAAATATATAAATGAACTGCCACATGTCTAATTTTAAATCAATAGTTTGTTACTTCATGAGAATGGTCATTCTTGTATTCTTTTTTGTCCAGGTGGTGGGATGTCATGACAAGGAACATAGGAGTTTGTTATATTTATTTATTTATTTATTTATTTATTTATTACAGACTGCATTTTGATGCATTGTACACAAATGGGGTACATCATTTCATTTCTATGGTTGTGCACGATGTAGATACATACCATTTGTGTAAACATACATGTACATAGAGTATGATGTCTGTCTCATTCCACCATTTTTCATACCCCCCTAAAAAAAAAAAAAAAAAAAAAAAGTGAATGAGTCAATAGTGGCCAGTCCTTCTGTTTAAAGAAAATGCATCACTATGTCCTTTTTCTTCTCCTATGTGAAATCAACATTACAGAAAGAAAGGGGGAAGTGACAAAACACTGTGTCTTTATTGAAATTGTTACTTGTGCAAAAATCTTTTAAAAGACATCTAATATGTAATAAATATTTGGTGACAGTATAAATTAAAAAAAGAGTTTGTTGTGTTTGGAATTGACTTAAATGGAGGAAATAAATCAGTCCAATGCAGTATTGCCAATCAATTCCTAATTCTCAGCAAGCTAGAAGCTTGGCTGATCTTAATTCACTATAGCTTAACTGGATAACCGCAAAATAGTATATAGTACATAAAAACAACTCATAATTGTTATTAATATCGAATGTTACCTTTACACATACTCTAATATATATGACTATCAGATATCTAGACTTTTTTTAAATTATCTTGGACCCTCCATAAGTTTCTTGAAAATGACATCTTTAATATTATATAACCCAAAGTGAAAAAGGTTGATATAATTTTTATTTTCTATCACCAAGTCTTCTCTTTTTTGACACTAGACTATGTTGATAAGATAGTGTATTATTTGGAAAAAGTTCTCAGCCTGAAATAGCAACTGTGGGTTTGATGGTCTCCTGTTCATGTGCAACTTTGCACTAAGGGAGCTGGGGTGGGGGGCATCTGAGTCTCTTGGAACCTGTTTCCATATAAAATAGGGATGATAATGTTAGTCTTTTACAACCCTGAGGGTTGCTTTAAGAATCAATGAATTAATGAAATTATTGTGAAAAATGGTAAAGCACCATTCATCTGAGTGTAAGTTGCTTTGATTGTCAGTGAGTAACTTTTCTTATTTTGATAATTGTGTTTAAGTAGTCAAATCTATTTGCACTTTCCTTTTCTCTCCTTCCTGGACTGGTTGGCACTTCAAAGAATAATATTCTGATCATTTGCAGAAATGCTCCCAATCAAACTCCCTTAGTCAACATGCCTTCCCCATGTCTATATTTTCTGATAATTTGTAAACTATAATTCTTATTAGGAGACTCCTGGCATGTATTTTTAAGTAAAATGCATTCCATTGCTACATGCATTGATTCATTTGAGATAAAATTTCATGGGTTGTGGAAATCATTGAATGGGAACTACTGGGTCAGCCCTGGAAGGGATTTTATGAATGGGTAATGAAATTCCCTCCCTCTAATAAAAGCATTGCACATCACACATTTAGTTTATATTGATTGCTTTCTGACACAGAAATAAACCAATCTTTATATTATGCAGGGTTCCTGTTAGTGGTAATATCAAGAATATAAATCTTCCCTTGTGACTTCCATTTCTGTGCTCTGCTCCAACCTGAGGTAACCCTATGCAAGTTTTTAATTAAAGTAATGTGAGCCACTGAGTGTGTCACCCCTTTTATGCATGATCAAGTTACTGTAGCATAAATATATTCCAGCTCTCTTGTAAACTTGAATTTTATAGATGGGTAATAAAATCCTTCTTTCCAAGGTTTGCAATTTTATTTCCACCTTTAAAAAATGCTGTAGTCTGTTGGCAGTGCTTATATAAAAATGTGTAAAGTGTGAGTAATACTAGACATAGTTTTATCTAGATGAATTAGATGGTGTTTGCAAATGTGGACTTTGAAGCCTCTTTTAACTTTTTAGCCTGTTTAGAAAATGAAGTTAGTTTAGAAAGTGATACTATTTGTTTTCCCTATGTAATTTATGTTTAATAGAATTTTTAAATTTACTTAATCTGAAACTTTAGATTGAACTATAGTCTGTGGAAGAAATATTTTAGGTTTTAATCAATGATTCATTGTACATAGGCTTAAAATTTCGGTCTTTGGAAGAGGTCTTTAGGAACATTAGAATGTTAATATCATTAAATACAAGCCCCACTTAATGAGTGTTCCACGTGTAAGCACAGAGTGATAACATTGGGTAGGGTCTCAGAGTTCAGTGTTTGAAAGTAGATCAACCCCTAACACTATGGCTTTATGACTGTGAGCAAGGTACTTAGTCTTGCTGAGACTTGGTTTGTTCATCTGTAAAAGTGAGAATAATATTATTGCCTCTTGAGTTTGAGAAGATAGAAATAATGCAATTGATGCAATGCTTGATGCAAAGAAAGCACTCTAAAATGTTAAATAATCATTAATTATTCATTCATCAGATTACTAAAAATCTTCTCTCTCATTTAGTTTGAAATAGAAGGGCTCAAAATGTTTAAAAGATGGTCTGGCAACTTGGACACAGTATAGTCAACAAAGCTTTGTCTATGCTCTTATACTAATTAAAGTTTCTCTAGTAGTGCTTTGTAGGTAACTTTATTTGCTAGGTCTACCAATATTTCAAATTAGCTTAAGAACTCCTTGCATTTTTAAAACATTCTTCCCTTGTTTAATACTACATTTTTCATAATGTTAACTTGTTTTTCTGACTGTTTTTCACACATTACGTGGTGTGCTAGACTTCTAGATAGCAAGAGGCTTACTTTTGTTCAGAATTTGCTAAAATAGTTTTCCCACTCTCCTTCACTTCTTTTGTCCTCCCTCCCTCCTTCCCTCCGTTTTCCCTCCCTCCGTCCCTCCCTCCCTTTCTTCCTCTCCCCATTTCCTCCCCTTTCTTCCTTCCTTCCTTCTGTGTCCTTAGAATGCATTGTTGAAAATTACCAAATAAAGCTTAATAGCATTAGTACCTTTAAATCTTTTCTTCACAGTGTTTTTAAAAATATTAGCTGTAGATAGATGAATGGTGACAGATACAGAGATATATGGCATGTTTCGTTATCAATAGCAGGCACCTGTTAAGGAACCGAATTTTAAAAACAAATTTCTTCAAAATGGATATTTATTTCTGATAAAGGATGTCACTCCTATAAGTTTAAATGGCACCTGGTTAAATTTATCCATTTTAAAATAAGAATGGTGAATAATATAGAGAAGATAAGAGCACTTGACTTGGAGACAGAACACTCCCATTTTGCGCACAGATTTGCCCTTTAAATTTGGTTGAATGTGTTCTTTATTCATTCTTCACCTTCACATAGGGAAAGAAACAGAGTATAAAAAGTAAAAAAAAAAAAGTGCCCTAAAACAAAGCAAAACAAAACAAAAATAAACACAAAGAATAAGACTGGCTAAAATGTAATGAAAATTACCTTTTCAAAAAATGGTGACGAGTCAAAATTTTTGTTTCTAGCAGCTTACACTGTAAGGCAAACCTGGGGAAATTCTATGTTTTGAGTATCCTTGAAACTAAGAGTGGGCCAGTCACAGATGATGAATGCCTTTTCTTGAAATTAGGATTAGAAATCTCCCATGGGTCCTAATAAGAAGACTTGGAAGTTTAATGGTGACATCCATCAAAACACTTTAAAAACACGGTGATATATTTCCTGAGAGGGACAACTTCTTTAGCCTGAGCTCCCCCAATACAGAGATGTTGAGCTTCATGTCAGGTTTCCTTCAGTTTCCATCAGATGATGCTGAGTTGAAACCCACTGAGTTCAGTACTTTGTTAAAAGTGAACTGATCACACCAAGTTAGGAAACCATTAAGAAATTCAATATCTCATCCCTAACTTTTGGACTTTATTGTCTTTCCAGTTCTTATGTATTTACTGTTACCCACATACAGAATAAAAAAGGGTCTCTTGTAAGAGCTTTTACTTTTTACATATTTTTTTTTGCTTCCAAATAGTCATTGCAAGCCATAACTTTCTTTTGTGGCATAGTCTCATTCATGCAAATACATGTTTAAGATTTACTCCTGCATAGCTCTCAACAGTCAATGAAGGGTGGGATAAAATGTTTTTCTGAATGGAAAGCCATACCTGCATACATTTTTTGAAACAATATTGCTCCTTTAAATCTACTGCTATGTTATTCATAGTCATTTCAATTTTATAAAAACCAGTATGTTTTTAAAAATCTATTATTGCTTGTTTATCTTTTCATTTTGTGTAACTACAATAAAAATTTTATCAGTTTGTTTTTAACTTTTCTTGCTGTGAGGACTAACCATATGTTAATATTCAACTTAATTCATAAACTTCTCAATTAAAATTATTTTCTTTGTCTTATTCTAAATATTTCTTTATAAGATAACCTAATGCATGTAAGCACATCAGCATTGAGAGATTGAATGGCAAGCGTATTTTCCACATTGTTTGGCTTTATTTGTGTTCAGGTAAATAGTTGGGTTGTACTTGATTTTCATGAATTCCTACCATTAATATTGTCTCATAATAGAAAAATTTAAAAGTAAAGAAGGTGGTTACGGTTTTTTCCAACTGGTCCAACTTGTACTAATACCTGGTTTTCTTGACTATTAAGTCAGTTATGTTCGCCCTATAGCACAAAGTCTCTTTCTAGTTAAAGAAATTTCTAATTTTCTAGTTAAACAAATTTCATCCTTTTCAAACTTTCTGGAATTATTTCTTCTAAAATCGTATTCTAGGATTATTTATCAAATAACTGGTCTTCAAAGAGCTTAGTGGATTGAATAAAAAGCTATCTGAATGAGCTGAGGAAGGTTTCTCACAGGATGTAATATTTGAGCTTGAAGTATAAATTTTCCAAGTGAAGGAAGAGTGAAATGTCTCTAGAGTTGCAAAGACTATGGTACAGGAGTTTGGAGTTGGAAATGGAGATGAAAATTCCATCTGCTGGAAAGTTGAACTTCCAGTATCAGAAAGTATGCTTCATACTACTTGAAGCAACAGTAACGAAGACATCCACAGATAGTGGATCAGACAAGGTAGAAATTTACTTCTATTTCACATCAATGTTTGAAAGGAGGTATCTAGAGCAGATAGGTGACTTGGCTTCATAAAGACTGCTGAAATCCAAGAGTCCTTCTATCTTATTGTCCACCCTATTTATAGATGGCCTGTAGTTTCTGGAATTATCTGTGTATTATGGAGATTACAGAATATAAGTAGTACTTTTCAACTCTTTGGTGTCAGAAAAACTCCATTTTTAGTCAGATTCTGCATCATTGCGACAAGAACAACTTAGAGGAGGAAAGATTTATTTGGGACTTAAAATTTTTGAGGTCTGTGTTCATAAATAGCTAACTCCATTGCTCTGGACCAAGGAGAGCAGTACATCACAGTCAAAGGGTGCTGCTCACCTCATGGTAGGGTGAGGAATCAGAGATAGATGGGGAGAGGAAGGTGCCACAGGGAAGAGGTACCTTTCCAGGGCATGCCCCCATGACCCACCTCCTCTAGTCATGCCCCACCTGCTTACAGTTACCACTCAGTCCATTCAAACAAGGGTGAACCAATTAGGTTGCAGCTCTCATAATCTAGTCATTTTTATCTCCAAACATTCAGGAATTAGCACAGAATCTTTTGGGCAACACCTTATATCCAAACCATAGTAATTTCCTAGGAGTGTCAGAGTATTTCTGCTATAGAGTGGGGCCTTGAAATATATGCTGAATAAAGGTTGGGGGAACCCTTGAAGACTTTTACGTAGATGAAGAGCTGTAATTTCATTGACCTCCAGGAGTTGGAAGATTTAGATAGTCTTGTAAGAATAATTGTGATTGAAAAAACAAAGTCTCCAGAATTTAGTCATCAGGTCATAGTCACTATATAGACTTAAATACAAGGAACTAAATGTTATAGCCCAAAGACATCTTTAAAAAGAAGGTGATTCTCATTTTAAAATCAAACATGTATTTATGTTGAGGTGATTTGGGTATTGTGCATTAGATGGTCTCTGTTATTGCAACCTAATAGAACAGTTAGATTATAATGGAGACAATGCCATCTTGCCAAACTAAACTAAAATGAAATAAAAATAAAATTAGCAAATAAAGGGACCTTACTAATTTGAGCTACTTTGACCTGGATTACTTTGAAACCAAGTGATTTAAAACCTAAGGAGAGATTGACATATTTCAATTAATACTGTCAAGTATATACAGTTCATACTCTCAGGAGAAAACAAACATTGTCACTCAGGAGATTTGGGTTTTTCCAACAGTAAGAAAAAAAGTGACGAACTTATTGTTACCTTCAAATTTATTATTTTTATTTTTGTTTTGAGTAGAATGATTGCATACTTGGGATTTATGTCAGCCTATAACCAAGGAGGGGCTTTGAAATATAAGAAGTTATTTTTGAACATATAAAAGGCAGACATGGAATATGATTATTTATGTATCTTCAAAGGATTTTATTTTATAGCTAGTTTAAGCATTTGGCTATTTATATTCATAGGGGTTGATAAAATAATATTCTAAAACCTATCCCAGTTTGTTAAAAATTCTGTTTGAAATCAAATTTTGTACTGATTTTGTCAGTTATTTTTGTTGGAAATCGTGGATGCCAGACATTTCTTTAAAATATTAATGTGAATATGTAAGATAGTAATGTGAAGAAGAAAGTACCTACATTTTAAGTGAATTTCACATTTTGAAATCCTGTCAGGAGCTCTCTGATGGTGTGTGTTAGTCAGCTTTCCATTACTGTGATGAAATACACAAGCTAAATCAACTTAAAAGGGGAAAGAATTATTTTGGTTCATGTTTTCACAAGTTTCAATCTATGGTTACTAAGCTCCATCATTTCTGGGTCTGTCAAGAGGTAGCCCATAATGTCAGGAGGCATGAAAAAACTGCTTACCTCATGGTGCTCAGGAAGCAAAGAAAGCAAGAGAGGAATTGGAGACAAAATATATCCTTCAAAGGCATGCCCTAGTCACCTTCTTCCAACTAGGTCCAACTTCCTAAAGTTTCTACCTCCTTCCAGTAGTCTATTAAAGTTCTGACTCCATCAGTAGATGAGTCCATTGGTGGGGTAAGAACCTTCATGAGCCAATCACCTTCTACCTCTGAACACTGCTGCACTAGGAACCAAGCCTTTAACACATGATCTTTGGGGCAACATTCTGTAACTAGAATGTAATAGTCAGATTAATTGAGTTCCTCTTGGCAGATAAGGATGTTTAAACCCAGACATATTTAAGGAACTGTTGTCTTTACAATTCCAACACAGGAGTTGAATTCAAATCTCTGAGTACCAAATCCAAAATCTCTCATTCTCACTTTGTTACAAATTTGTGGAAATCTGAGTGATGTAAGAAATATTTATTTTTAGTGATGCTTTATATACATGTCCATATTATTTATCATACAAGAGATGTTCATAAAATTGTTTAAAATAAAATCCTTCATTCACTTAATGTTTTCTTTTATACTTCACTAATAAAACTTATTGAATACCCTTTGAAAGCTCTGTTGTGTTCAGAGATAACAGTTGAGAGCAAACCGGGCATGAATCTAGCCTTCTTTGAGAGACTGGCCCTTTGGGGATCATTTGAGTTATGACCTTAGGAGCATAGAACACCTAAAGAACAAATCAAAGTGAATGATTTTCTTTTTTCTTATTATTTACCAAATGTAAATCAAATGTATCTTTAAAAAGTAGATCTGTAATAATTCCAAGGAAAGTGTATTTCCATAGAAAAGCACATACTATGTTTGCTTTAGCCTTCTAAATATCAATCTTCAAATTAAAAAAAAAAAAAAATGTTTTTTACTTACAGCCCAGGTCCACCACCAGCCCCTGAGCATGTGGCACACACAAAATGAGAACATTTACCTACTCAGATGGGCCACATGAAATAACCCTAAATGTGAAAGAACCAAATATACCCCTCGGATTAAGTTTTTTGAAAGTGCACTAATGTTTTGTTTGTTAATATGATTATATTCTGTCTTGTTTTCTTATACTTACAAATCTTCAAGTTGCAATAACCTACTTTCATTAAATATATTGTTATATAATTACTGACCAAATGTCTTATTATTACAGTCATTACTCATTGTTTTTATGTGTGCATTTCCAAAAATCATGGCCCTTTGAAAGATTTAGGTACCAATTTTTATTTTTTAATTTTTTAATTTTTTACAGACTGTATTTTGATTCATTGTACACAAATGGGGTACATCATTTCATTTCTAAGGTTATGCACAATGTAGATTCATATAATTCATGTAATCATATACATACATAGGGTATTGAAGTCTGTCTCATTCCACCATTTTTCATACCCCACTCCCTCTCATTTCCTTCTATGTAATCTAAAGTGCCTCCATTCTTCTCTCACCCCCTGCCTCCCCCACCTTCATTGTATATCATTATCCACTTATCAGAGAAAACATTTGACCTTTGATCTTTTGGGACTGGCTTATTTAACTTAGCATGATATTCTCCAATTCAGTTCATTTATCTGCAAATGCCATAATATTATTCTTCTTAATGGCTGAATAATATTCCATTGTGTATATATACCACAGTTTCTTTATCCACACCTTTTGACCCAGTTATCCCACTCCTTGGCTTATACAAAGGAATTAAAATTAACACAGCCACATCAATGTTTACAGCAGTGCAATTCACAATAGCTAAATAGTGGGACTAACCTAGATGCCAATATTTTATTTTATAAAAAATTGTGTAGAATTTGTATTTTCATTGAAAATGGCAACCTCTTAAATTTCATCTCTACCAGGAGTGTAGCATTTGTAAGAAAAAAAAAAACAAAACAATTTAGTGTTTGATTTTACTTTTACTACAAGAAAATTAGAGAATTTCATATATCTATATGGCCCATCTTTCCCAATATAGTTAATAGAACTATTATTGTGTATCTTATACCTTAGTAGATTTTGTTTCTTAAAAATTAGATTAAAAGTTGCTTTTCTAATTAGAGTATCATAATTTCTTTGACAAGAAAATGCACCAACTTGTGTATTTGAATGAAGATAAAACTTTATAAGTGGCATTCTCTGTTGTCAACAAACAGAGAAAAATGAGGAAGAACATAATAAGTTGAATAGGAAAAATTAGGCACATATCCATATTAGTTTCCAGGTCAGAAGCAAACTCAGAAGAAAACTAAGTTTGATTTCAATTTGAGATTGAAATTCTTGTAGAAAGGATTTAAATAAGAGTAATTGAAATTCATCTTCAATTTCTCCTTGAAATTTTATAATATATGTGGTTTAAAATATTGTTGATGTATCCAGTTTAAATCTATTGGTACATCTCTCCTGAGGTTATAGTCCTCAAAGAAGATGGGAAGAAATAGCTTTTCTTCCAAAACTATTCTCATTTTCCTAATTGGAATTGTGACTAGAATAAAATTCAATTAGTGCTCATTAATAACAAGACCAACAAAAAATCCATTGTAGACAAATAATCTTATGTCCTAAAATACACATTCCAGGAAATGAAAATAAGAGAAATGTGAAAAAAATATAAATTATTTATATATACATAAACATATATATTATATATATATATAATTATTTTTAGAGTTTCAATCCTTTTAGAGTTCATTAGATCTTCCATTTTTCCATGGAAAGAATAATCTTTGATAATTTATTGCACAATACTGGTATGAGAATCTCTTCAGAAATCTTTCTTTTTGTGATCCAGTCTACAAAATCTTAAGAAAATTTCTTATGAAAGCGTGGAACAGTAAGATAGATAAGATTCTATGGTATTGAGACTGGTTCATGTCTTATGTGTTTGCCATTTAAACCTGCTTTAAAATTGTGAAGTTTTATAAGTCAAACTGTGTGTGATATAGAGTACCACAGATGAGAGAACATTTTAACATGGTCATCAATGTGAGATGATAGTTTTGTGAACACAGCTTCTCTGTCATTTGAGAATCATGTGCCATAGAAACCAGATCATTAAAAACTACAGGGGCCTAATACATTAATTATCATACAGAAATATCTGAAGATTGAGAGTTTATGCATAATTAACCATTTCAATGACTTAGAATGAAAGTAATTTATAGAACAAAATATAAATATATATGTACATATATATGTATATATGAAATCTGACATTGAGTGAACATACACTTTGTATCAGGCATTGTTTAAAATAGCTTACATAATTATCATTTAGCCTTACAAATTCTTCATGAATTGAGAACTATTTCCATTGCTATATTATAGGTTTGTAAACAGAATACATTAGGTGAGATCTAAAGTCTCATAAGTGGTGGTTGTTTGAATAACTAGTTGGTTTATGCACTTAACACATGATTAAACTACTAAGAAAACTATGATTATCACAAATTTTAATGATAGGTCTTAGGTAAAATAAATGTGTAGTTGAGACAAACCTTTGGGCTCTTAGGTGTGCTGCAATAAGATAGCATGGCAAGTCCAGGACTCATACACAGGTGTTCCTCTGGGCCTGTATCTTCAGTGGTTTCTCTCTTGGCCTCTGCCTGCTGGAGAGAGGTGCAGTCATTTTGAATTTCCTCACAGGTGTTATAGTCCAAGCCCGAAGATAAGCCAGTTTGGCCAGGACCCTAAAATTCTTGTTTTGCTCTGTCCAGGCAGAGGAGGATAAAACTCATTCCTAACACCTCTTATCTGTGAAACCTCTTTTATCAGGGACTTAGTGACATTCATGAAGGGTGGGGTCTCCATCCCTAATCAGTTGTAAAAGTTCCCACCTCTTTAAACTTTCCCACTGGTCATTCAGTTTCAACATCTGGATTTTGGAAAGAAACATTCAAATCATAGTAACTCCTACATTAAATTTTCTAAATAGGAGGTATTATGTTCCTAGAATTCATATTTCACATATCCAATATACACATGTGACTAGTAACCATAATATTGATTTATAGCATTAATTTATAGCAATGATTAACTTCATTTGAGGTATTAGCAGTAGAACTTTGGGGTACTCTGCCACTAAGCTACATTCCTAGTCCTTTTTTTATTTTTTATTTGGAGATGGGGTGTCACCAAGTTAAGTTTTCCAGGCTGGCAAACTTGGGATCCTTCTCAAGTTTCCGTACCAGCCTCCGGAGTAGTTGGTATTACAGTTGTGTACATAGCACCTGGGCAATAAGGGATGTTTTACATGTTTAAAAACATGACTGAGGACTGGGGTTGTAGCTCAGTGGTACAACATGTGATATCACATGTGAGGCACTGGGTTTGATCCTCAGCACCACATAGAAATAAATAAAATGAAGGTACTAAAAAATGTTTTTTTAAAAAATGATGGCTGAGAAAAGTATTCCAGTTAGTTTTTGGTGGTTTGTTGGAACACAGTGTTAATGATTTTATTAACAGAGAAATGCCTACTAAGAAGACACAAATATCATTTTAAATGACTGAGAATAGGAAATGCTTATAAATTGGATCTATATCAAGGCCATATGTATTTGTTTTTAAAAATCAAGTACAAATACTAATAAATGTGTTACAAGTAGTGGTTACTAAAAAGCAGATGATAATCTATAATTGAACTTATCTCTGTAATTAAGATAAAATAAATCTTTTAGTAAAAATAACATAAGCAATACAATAATTAGAATGTATATCTGACTATAAAAGTGTAACAAGTGTTTTTACAAAGACCTATTAGAAGGTATAGAATGAAATAATGTGAAGAAAATGGGCTATTTCCTTAAATATCAGTAAACAAAGATAACAAGGGCAGAAAAAGAAAGAAACAGAAGCCTATAGATTTGTAGATGTCCTTATGAATGTTGAATTTCGAGCTCATCTTGTGTGACAGGTCTTTAACTTTTTCCCCCAATTCTGTTTTCTATGTCTCTTAGCAAGCACATTTCTGACTTGTACATTGGACTTGAATCCCATATTGGAATAATATCTCAATTGTATTTGAGTCAATAGATTATAGTAGTAAAATTTAAATTTTTTAGAGGAAAACACTCATTCTACCACCAATTAGCTTTTTAGGTCATGGCTTACATTTGTAAGAAACCTAATCTACAGTGTGATGTTCTCTCTCCCGTGCTCTGCCACCAACAGTATCTTCATAGCGATGGACCCTGTAATCAAGCTCTTTAGATGTAGAGTAGTATTTAATGGTGTTCTATAGCAAACACATACTTCACATTAAAAGGCATTTGGGAAAAGTTCTTATCAAGATTGGTTGAAATTATTGTAATTAAAATTAAGGACTTTCTTGACTAAAAACATCATATATTTAAAGAAAAAGATTTTTGATAGGTAATTATGTTGCTTCTTGTTAAAAGATCATTGCCCTTCATTTCATAAATACTGCAATTTCTAAAGACCTTTTATGGTCTTTTAAGAACATTGCCTTAAAGTCATTAGTAAAAGTAAGAAATTTTAGGAGCTATTATGCTTTCAATAGAATGAAAAGATTTTTCTTTCAAGTAATTTTCCAGCCTTGCCGAACTCCCAAACCTTTTAAAGAAAATACAGGTGAGCACACACATGCGCGCGCGCACACACACACAGACACAGAGTTGGAGGAAGAGAGACAGAGAAAAAGAGATGTGAATAAAGAAAGAAAATGAATAAATGTCCAAGATCTTAATGTAGGAAAGCAAAGGAGGTGGAGTTGAGGTAAGCATTCTTAACCTCTTAGTTGTCAGTTTACAAAAACCTGGGCTTGTGGTCAGGCACGATAGATTATTACTTTGCCTCTACAAGCTGAACCAGGTTAAAAGCCTTGGAACTTCTTGAAGAGGAGTTAAATAGACTTGAGTAAGAAAGATGCATGTGACAGAACTGCACCCATATTAAGAGAAAATAAGACAGTGGTGACATCCTGGACAAACGTGTGTTGGGAACTGCCATACTCAAAATACTCCTCAAATAATTTGAAAAAAAATTTAACCAGGAAAAAATGCTATGAAATTTAGTTTAGAAGTATGGTAAACATTTGTGTGTTAACTATTTCTCTGACACTCTTGGGTTTTGTGTCATGTAGCTTTGGATGCTACTCATGGACTACTTTCATTACATTGGCACATATGCTCTTTTCTGAGAAGTGTCGAATAAAATAACATTCATGTTGCAAATTAGAGAATGATTACTTGGAGAACTGTAGCAAGGATATCAGTTATGTAATGCTAAAAACTTTTGGATGTGCACAGTTTAGTCATTTTGACTCAGCTGTAGAATTTTAATTTGGAAAAATTATTCCTAGATGTCACTCTACCTCTTCAAGCCTCTCACAAAAAATCTATGTTTGTGCTACAATCCATGGGATGATACACCCCAAAAAAGTCAGTTTCCCATGCATTAACAAAAAGAACAAGAATAGAATTTAAAAATACAAAAAAATAAGTTTTTTAATATATAAATAAAAACAAATATAAATTTTCTTATAATATTTTCTTATAAAGTTAAATATAAGTTTTCTTATAATATTACATAAACTTATAGTCAAATTAGCTCTTAAATTCTCATTTGAAACTCTCTTCAATGATATATTCTGCAAAAGCATGAATATGAAATAAACTGAGATTTTATATATTTCGTTTGACATTTTATATATTCACATATAACATGATAGCAAGGGAGACCACACATTAAATCTTCACTATGACCTTTAAAGCAATATATCATAATTGGAAAGACATAATTAGGGCAAGAAATAGAATTCCTCTGTTAAATGTCTCTATGGAGTACTTAAATGACTTTAAAATATTACATAGAATCTGCAGATGTAGTGTATTCTTGACAAATATTGTATTTCAATAATTACATAGTCATTATGGCCCAAATAATTTTTCAACTTTTTCATAAAACATCCTTAACCTTTCTTAAACATCCATTTTAAGCAAATAGAATATTGTTTCCCATTACTGTGTTGGTCTATTAAAGCACCAGAAGTAACTTACTGATACAGACCATTGTTTGAAGTGATCATCTTCAGTTTTCTTTTTTAAATTCTTTACTAAGTGGATTTATTTTACCAATTTGCATTTGATATATTTGAGGGCAAACCCCATATTTTTATATATCTTTGTATTTATTATGATCAGTCAAATTTTTCTTGTTTTGCAAAGTTAGACTTTTTCCTATATTCTGTACCTCTTTAGGCACAGGATTAATAGGAGCTAATATGTACTAAGTTGCCAACTTCCCAAGCACTCATCTGGCAAATGTGTAGTAACTCACTTAATTCTCATCCTAATCCTTTGAGATTATACCTATATTATGAATGAGGAAAGAAACCAAGAAGGATTATTAATTTGTCCAAAATCACACAGCTATTAAGTAGCCATGCTGTCTTTCAACCACATAGCCTGGTCCCAGAGTCCCGTGGTTTTAATTGCCTTTGACTCTCTAAATCTATCTTCCTAAATATATGACTTCCCAAATGTGAACCTTCCTGAAAGACCAGAACAAAAAGAAATGAAAGAGGAAAAGTTTGAAGGGGATGAAATTGGGAGAATACTGGCAGTCTCTTCGAATAACCTGCCAGAAACCAGCATGAAAACCGAACAGGCATAGAAAAACATACTCATTTCTCCTGTGATCTGAGAAGAAGACTCACACCAGTCACCTTTAGAGAACTATTTAATGAGTAAAATTCTTAGGAATATGTTAGCAGCAGATCAAGATATTGCTATTTCTCATACTGATATTTGATGACTTTTCAGGCAACATATTAAAACAATCGTTCCGTGAAGATCATTCTAGGAGAGCATGATATTTATGTGAGTTCAGATAGATAGACTTCTGATGCCTTAATTTAACTGAAAGAAATTTAGGGAACCTAGAGAAGTGTGATAATTATGACCATGATATTGATCAGAATCTCGATCAAGAATCATACTGCTTTATTTGCAACACTTACAATTTACAACCTTTTGATATTATTGCCATTTTACACCTCAAGAAACTGAGTCTAAGGTACAAATAGAGTCAAAGAACAGATCAGTGACTGAAGTTCAATCTGCATCTGGACATTATAATCTGTACTCTTCATCATTGCACTACAGTATTTTTTTTCTTAAACAGGTGTTTTAAGTGAAAATAGCTATGTGACAATTAACTTTTATACTCACTGATTCAGTTATGTAATCAATAATTCTAGTTAAAGACAGACCTACCCTTATCTAAAAGGTAAATTTTTAAATTTTATAACAGAAACAGAGATACAGATTGAGATTTTTGTCCCTTTCGCCTGGCTCTTTAGAAAAGTAGTAGGTAATAGGTAAAACAGAAGTAGCCTTCAAATGCAGATGTGGATTTCTTCCTATTTGCTATTATTTTTGCTAATTTTAGTATTAGTCTGCTCCAGCTGCTACACAGAGTACTACAGCCTTAAACAACAGAAATTTAATCTCACTATTCTGGGAACTAGAAGTCCATGATCAAAGACTTTGTTTTGTGGTAAGGGCTCTCCTACTGGTTTGTAGACAGAGTGTTCTCCTAATATCCCCACATACCCTTCCTCAACCTGGGAATATGCGAAGAAAAAGGGCAAGCTTTCTGGTGTCTCTTCTTATAAGAACACCAGTACAATTGGATGAGTCCCACCCTTCTGATTACATTTAACCTTAATAACCTTCAGGAATGCTCCTTTCCTAATTATAGCTACATGGTGGTATGGGACAGTGGGTAAGGCTTAATCATACAAATTAGGTGGTGGGAGGTGACAACATTAAGTCCACAGTAATATGGAAGTCTCAACTCTTCCCTAGGTTTATTGGAAGATCTCTAAAATCCTTAATCCTCCTATCATGGAACCACAATGTATTTAATATTCTGAATGCATTCACATATCCAGATAGAGTTCTCAATAGCTTTTGAGCTTCCACTTTCAAGCTCTTTCTTGGGGATAGGTCTTCTCTTTGAGATTCACAGGATTTCTTCAGGCAGAGAAAAAAGTACTACTCCTTGCCACAGAAACATTCACATTCAACTCTGCCTCCTGCTGCACCCTGTCATGGATCAATGATCCTCTCAGAAATCAACTAGACACATTCCTTAGAAAGATAATGCAGAACTCCCCTCCAGAAACATAATAATATTTTGAAAATACATATTTTGAAAAACAAACTCTTCAAGGAAAAGGACCAAACCATTCACTTCTGCTTCTCAGAAAGTTCCATCACAATAGGAATTGAGATTTGGCAATACAGATTCTCTTCTAAAATATGATTGGTGGGTGCATTAGTGAAAGTAAACCATCATACTGAAGTTTTTGAGGTGATATAATTCAGTAACACACAAGTCAAATGAATAAAAATTATCAAGCTCCACAAAGCCCTAGTTAAACATTAAATTCATTGCTATAAAACTAGCTTATTGGTTAATTATTCCACATAAGAACAATATATATTTTGGATCATTTTCTATTTCCTAAAATAACTCCATTCACATATTTGTATAACTTTGCAAGTTCACATTTAACATTTATTGATTTACTGACTTTTATGAATTTAGAGATTAATTTAGTTTAGTTATATTTAAAGAACATAGAATTCTAAGCTTTCAAAAACACTGTAATGCATATTAATTATAATAATAATTTATATCAGTTGTGAAGAATAATATTGAACTTTATATTGTAATTATAGTTCCAATGTAAATTTCATAAATTTCTTAATCTTAATACCTAAGTAGAATTTCATGAAGTACGGGGGGCTGAGTATAAAACTAAATTTCCTGTTTTTTGAAAATTTCTCAAGCTTCTATGATTTAAATTTTGTGAAAGAGAATTCTTTGAACTACTGATTTCTGTGATTCACAAATGAAAATTGGTATCTATGGCTATAGAGCAAATGCATACATCATTTATAATAGCAGCTTTGTTTTAAATAAATTGAGTGAAATAAGTTTATATGATGACTTTATCATGTGAGTGGTTAAGAAGTCACCTTGTGTTTGCCTTTTTTTTTTTTTTTTTTTTTTTTTAGGAGAAATTGTGTGAGAGTTGTGTGTGCGTTTCTGTCTTCTCAAATTTTTCCTAAGAACATTTCTAGATACATGGTGATAGAAAGTTGCATTATATTTGAATCAAGTTAGATTTGTTCAGGTATACCTTAGAAATACTATTTTTAAAAGTATTCAATTTTCTTTGACATTTGCAGCTGCAGGAACGAAAAGTTTAATGAAAGATAACTTGACATCATCTATGTGCAAGGTTTAAAAGTTACTATTGTTTTATTCACCAAAACAAAATGGGGAAACACATTTAGTAGGACCAGAATGTTAATTAGAATGGAAAATATAGCTGCTTATTTTGAAAATAGACCAGTGTGTTAAGGCAATCTGAGAAGCTGAAGCATAAATGCAGATGGAATTTCAAACTTTTTAGCTCCTTGTTAAAATCATTATTAAGTTGAAATGGAAGTGTATTTAACGACTTTTTCAGTTGAAAATAGATTTCCTTCAGAAGCTACTGGGTAAACTTTCATTTTTTAAATGAAGAGAGATTATTTACTATTCATGATAAAGGAAAATACAAATGAAGCATTGAGTTAAAAAAAAAAAAAAGACTGCAAAGAATGTAACATATTCACTCAGTAGGTTAAGTCATTTTTTTGTTGTTGTTCTTTTGTTCTGTAATTGATTGCTAGCACCCCCTTTAACCCACCTTAAAGGGCAAGCAGGAAATTCATGTTTTCGTTCATCAGCCCATCCCTCTGAAAAGCGTTCGATATTAAAACAGTTTGCAAGAAGCAAAAGCAGAGGAAACAAGAGGCCCAGCTAAACTGTAGCAAGGTTAGAAGATACATGCAAGATGCCTGCAACACACACCGGCTCTTGTTCCTGTCCAGTATTTGCATGGAGATATCAAGTTAATTAGGGTAGGACTCTGTTCTTCGCTTTTTATGTGACCTTTTATTATATCTGTGCCTCTGTAGTTCATGTGGTGTCATAAAGCTATGGGAAAGTCTTTCCAGCTGTTTGACACGAACTGGGAAAAAAATAAGCATTGATATTTCCTTTTGCCTGAAGGTTTTTACAGCAACAGAATACTGTAGAGGCAAAGTGGATGTTGTGGTAGATTTGCTATGGGTGTCAGAATGTTTCTTTTGTCTTTGGGCTCCCTGTTTTTCCTGATGATCAGGTGTAACCCAGAGAGTTGCAGAGACGAGTGGGGTGTTGGGCGGGGGTGCGGGTTGGTTCAGGAGGAGGTTACATGGCAGAATTCCCACGAATGCTGGCGAAGGATGAAAAAGATAAAGAAATCTTGTTTTTCTGAACGAGAGGATTCTCTGCATGACTTCCCCACTGTTGGGGTGATGAGCTTTCAGGCTGAGATTTTATTAACAATTCATATGGAGATTGAGGGCAGTGGAGGAGCAGATTCTCACATAAACTTGATCTGTCCATGAATGCAGTTCTCTGTTTGCCCTGACCCTGCATGGCTTAAGACACTGCCTGTGAGGCCAGTGTGCCAGACACAAAGAAAGAAATGAAAAGCAAGCACATTCCAGGAGTCTGCACAAAGGAGCCCAGCAGTTTCTAGTCGTCTCCCCAGAGAGGATCTTATCTCTGCACAGCCAAAAACCTCTAAAATGTTTATTTGTGTACCTCAAGTTTTAAAATCCATGCACTGTTCCTTAAGCAATAGTCTATAGAGATGTTTTGTTAGGTTTCGAGTTTTGTTTTCTGAACTTGTTGGAATGGGAAAAATATTTACAAGGGTACATTTTCTCAAGTTTAGCTTTGGATTTAATGGGCCTTCTATTGTTTTTACTTTGTCGATTGGTAGTTTCTTTGCAAAATGAGTACTTTCTAGCTTTAAGAGAAGCCAGAAAAAATGTTTTAAAGCTTGATTTGTCGGTGATACTTTGTGACACTGCAGCTCTGAAACTTGTGGCAGAGTTACTGCACAGATGAAACTGACATGAGGTCACAAGCTCGGACATCACTGTGCTCAGGAGCACATAACGAAGTGTTACCTTAGAAAACCCAGGCAAGAAGTGAGAGGAGAGGAAAGTTTGAGATAAAAGACCTAGGTAAACTAGGAACTTTTAAAATTACATATCTACAATTATTTACCGTTCAGTCTCTTCAAGCATTACATCAAGAAGATCATAAACTTTCACAGTTATTTCTCTACAACTTAATGCAGTAGATTTTATTGTTTTACAAACAGTCTGGAAGTATATCTTTAGGTTTAGGGGATAATGACTTTATATACATAAATCTGTTGCTGACTTACATGTGTCTTCAGATGCTTAAAGACTGGAGAATTTGCGAACACAGACCCTTGCATTTTGCATATGTGTTTAGCTGTTCAAGTTGCTTCAACTTTTATGGTTCATTAAAGAAAGAGCCAGTTGAGGAATGCAGACAAATGCCATTAATTATGATAGGTTTTGTTCCTTTCATTTTATATTGGTTTTATTTCCATGAAATTAACTGTTGCACTTAAACTAATTGTCAGTAATTGGTGACAAAAATCACTTCATTGTTTTTCTATAGCATGTTACTAATTAGGATCATTGCAATATTGGCTCAATCACATTCTGTATTTTACCTTCTATATTGAGTCAGTGATAAAGAATATCAAGTGCAACTTTTTAAGAAGTCTGTAAGACAAAATGTTTCTCTTTATAATTAAATGAGTCTTTTTAACAACCTGTTACAAATTAAAACATTGACAGGGAAGCAAGATTTCATTATAAGTACAATTGCTTTCTTGAAATATCAACTGATTTTCCTGATTTGGAGTCCTACTGGAATTATCTTTTAAATTCTACAATTATAAATTTCAACTGCTTAGGCACATGCATTGTCATTATTCTCTTTGTGTAGGCCACCTCAAAATTAATATTGCTGAAAGTGCTTTGGTGAGATATTACGGGGCTAAATGAGATTGTCTTTCTCTTCATTCCTGATAGTTAAATTGATTCTCATAAAATATGGCATATTTTGATTCTTGTTTTTCAGGATTTATTTGTTTGGTTTTGAAACACAAAAATATTTGGAGCACTGTATTTCAAATAAAAATATATACAAATATTTGAGAGTATAAAACTTGGTTTTGTAAATTTTTTATCACAGAAAAGTGTGTATCATTCTAGTTTTAAAAATAGGTTGTGAGGAGAGAAAATGGGAGAATGTTCTAGTCTATGAAGAGAGCTTTAATGCCAATGCACGAAAATATTACATTACCTATCCCATTGAAACTATCACAGACAATACTATTTTGCTCATTTTGTTCCTTAAAAGAATTCTTCTGGAATGATCTCCCTATGATTTTGTGACTTTGTAAGTTAAAAGTTTTCTAACACTTTGAAGTATTATTTTGAATTATTCTTGCTGCTTTTCCTTATTCCAAGAGACTTTTACCAATCAAGTGCTAATTTACAGTGTACAACCCGCTTAGTTTGTTTTAAATGCATCCATATGTATAACTTAGCACTGAGTATCTCACAATCATCCTGAAAAAAAGTTTTTATGAAGCGATTAGGAAAATAATTGCCTATTAAAAAGGTGAAGATTGGTTTGAGCAGGGAAAGAAGAAACTGAACTTTGAAATTGAAAGCATTCATTGTTAGTAGGAAACATATGCACCAAATCTGAAATTAGAGAAAACTCATGAAATACGTATCTTGGCAAGGGGAATTGTTTGAATTTTCTAAAGCTGTCAGCCCATTTTCTCTATTTTTTTTTTCCTGTTAAAGAGAAACTTCAAATGGAAAGCTTCACCTTTTGTGCAAAGTTGAAATGTTTCATTATTGCAGGATTGTTCTACACTGTACAAAACCAGAACAATTCAGTAGCTTCAGGGATGGGGGGCCACAAATGAGGATCTTTCTGTCATTTTAGAATGCCCATAGCAATGCAAAAATAAGTATAAAAATCTATGGTTGTTTCCTTGAAAAAAGAATCTTTTGATTACAGCAGTTATTTGAATACCCATTCAGACTCTTTTGTAACATGTTGTAATAAGTGCACATCTAAATGAAGAATATTCTTGAGAGAACAGAACTCAAACATAAACTATGTTTAGCTGTTGCATTTCATTAAGTTATTATAGGATTAAACAAAATTTAGTTTTTAAGTTATTTTCTCTTTCTTTCTCTCCCTCCTCCCTCCCTCCCTCCCATTCCTTCCTTTCTCTCCTTTTCCTTCTTTCTTTCTTTCTTTCTTTCTTTCTTTCTTTCTTTCTTTCTTTCTTTCTTTCTTTCTTTCTTTCTTTCTTTCTTTCTTTCTTTCTTTCTTTCTTTCTTTCTTTTCCCCTAGAAAACAAATTCCCCAAAGCATAATTTAGTTTAAACTTTTTTCTTTTTATTGGTATATATACAATATTATTTTTTATCAGTTTTAAACATACAGAATGTAAAAAGTAGTTTGCAACTGATTTTGAATTTTAAGAAGGCTGAAGTATAAAAGTTACTTCGAGAAGATAATTTTTCTGTTATTCATCCGACCACCATATCAGATTCTGGGAAGTAGAATAATATGGAGCTTTTCTTTTTTGAATATTCTAACTTCAAGAAAAACACAAGAATAGAAGTCAGACGCTAGTAAAACTATGTGTCACATCCATGGGCATCTGAATCCTATAAGAAAAAAATCCATTCTGCTCCTCACATAATCATATTGACAACCATACAGACACCACTGGGGCCAGCATGAGTAGCAGTCCGTGTCTTTTTCCATGTTGGCCCCAGAAGTCTTTTATAATTGTAATCAGTTTCTTCATCAGGTTGCAATGTGCCAACACCCCTAATTAGCCATAGTCCCATTTTAAAAATTAAAAACAGCCCACATGCAATAACATCAACAACAACAACCACCCCTCAAGCATCAAGCATATTCTTTGTGTGAACTCACTCTATGAAGCAGTTGCATCCACCTCCTGTGCTCCAACCCACGTGGCATCCTGGGTGTTAATCAACTTCCCAAATGGGAGGTACACACACATTCAGAGCAACAGACCCCATTCTAGTGCTACCAAACTCTGGTGTCATTTTTATATTTTCATCTTTCTTTTCAAAGTGACACACAGAGCTGAAATAGCCTCATTTTTTGTACTGCCAAGCAGACTGCCCACCAACTAAAGCAAACAGTAATAAACAAAATAAAAAGTGATTATAGGTAGAACAGATTTATTCCAAGACAGTTTAAAGTTGCTTAAATGAGTTCCACAGTCAGTTAAAGTTTTCTTTTCCTAGGGGTTAAACTCTTATAGCCCTTGGGAAAGTGGGCAATGACTACATTAAAAAGCATAAACCATAAATAAAACAATATGACAAGTCTTGGGGATGCTTTAGTTTTTATGTATTTTAAAATTCACCAAAAATTTTTGGCTTACGACAGAGGCATAGGTACATATATAGAGACTTGTAGTACTCTTTTATTATTATTATTATATTCAGCTTTTCTTGGGCTTTAATTCTATCCTGGGCAATGTCAGAGTCTGAAACTTGGGAAATTTATGTGACATCAAACATAGGCTTCAGCAAAATAAAAGGTGCATGAAACAGATTTATTAATGTCTGCCATATATATGTCTTACCTGGGCAGGCAGCCATTAATGCCCTCTTCAGGTGCCCAGTGTCTGCAGGTAAAACCAGATCTTGTATGCTTTCTCCTTTGTGCCACGTGGCCAGTTGCTTTTATCCATAAATAATGACCAAATTGCAAGTTCATTTGCTCTAGAATCCAGAAGTAACTTGAGACTGTTTTGTAAATTACCTTGCCTTCTACCATCTCAGAAAATAATGTTCTCTTATTTTTAATAGCAGGGATATTATACTTAAGATTTTCTCTCCAAATATAACATAGAAAATATTCGTGTTATAAATCATGCTTTGTATAGACTTCTGTTTCTTCCTTTGAGCTACTATTTTTTCATATTATTCAATGCATCAGTTTTTGAAATTTGTATAATATCTAAGATTTAAAATTAATTGCAATTTTTAAAGATACTAACATGTATGATAGTCTTGTACTATTATTTAAAATAACAAAGAAGTAAGTTATATATGATATCTCTGTAGCTACCTGTTCTGCCATGAAGGGTTATGTGGCAATGTAATGAAGCTATGTGGAAACAGAATAATCATCTATGCCTAATTAAATTTAAAATCATATAGAGAATATTTACTAGAAAGAAGAAAACAATATGGCTTCTAAAATACTACTTTGAAGGCTTATTTTTATTTTATAATACAAACTTTTGTTCTAGCAATAACTTCTAACAAGCTCAAGATGTGGAGTGTTAAGTGAATTATTATGACAGAGAGCCCAGAGTATTTCCACATTGAAAATGTCAAAGGTAAAACATCCAATCAGGGCATGTGATTTTGGTTAACATACTCAGTGAACACAGGCAATTCTTACTGTTGATTTTTACATGTGCAATTTTTTTCTTTGGTTTTACTTCTTCCTGTGATCGATTCCCAGGCAAAGCCAGAGCTCTTCAGGAGAAGCTTGAGATTAAAACAATGTCAGCATTTGCTTTTAGCAGAGTGATTAGGTTATCAATAATGCATTGGAGATCTCAAGAACCTTGGACATAGGCACATCACTGTTGCCCTGAATTTATTGCATTTATTATAGGACTTGCAGGTTTGAGCTGAGATGTCACCACATCTGTATTTGAACCAGCCATTGACACAGTCTCAAGAAATCTTGGGGGCATAGGGAGAACTGCTGAGATTATTTAACTGAAACATTGCAATGGAGGAGGTTATTTAGGAGTGAGAATACATCTATGAAATTGCTTTTTTAGAGAAGACTATTCAATACTCCTTTAATAACCTTTTGTCGCCATATCTCCTTTCTAACGTTTATAAGTTTTGTTATTTCCCTGACAAGTTTATTCATATCCTAACAGCTTGTCTGGCAGCAGGGTTCATGTTCTATACTTTGGCTTTCTGGTCACGGTGGTAGCTCAGAGTAATGGAGAGGGGGAATAAGTGAGTGTGGAAATGCAAAGCTGTCTCTTGTTACATTTTATCGATCTCATTCTGGTGTCATTCAATTAAGACAGAAATGTGATGGATAGTCTCTGCACAGATTCCTGGGTTGCTCTCCATCCATTGCAGATAAAGCTTTTGTGTTTTATTTTGGGGGAAGGGGTGGGGAAAGGGCATGGGCAAGTGGGAGAAATCAAAGATGCTATGTGATCTGAATTACAAATCAATGTCTCTCCAAGGATGCTCCAAAATGTCAAACATGCCATGTTTATATTTTCATATACACAGAGTATATATCTGTTGATGTATGAGATGGTTATTAAAATTTAAGTGGGTTAATTCTTGTTTATTTTCAACAACTTATGAACTAACATCATTCTTCAACCAACCTAAGGTAATTAAAAATAAACCACATGAAAAAAGAATTGAGATACACTGGTGCCATATTTGAAATCTGCAAAAAAGAGAAATTACCTTCTTATTTTTTTCATGAGTCTGTAATACTAGGTTGACCTTTTTGCAAATAGATTTTAAACCTGCGAAGATGAAAATACTAGGTAATGTATTTTTTTTTTTTTTTTGGTAAATAAATGAATCCTTCTTATTACTGCCTATATTGTCAAGGTATATGCTATCTTGAGCAAACCATTGAAATCTAGGCCTGAATAAATTCCCATCCTTTCTTTTCATGACATTTTTTTTTTTTTAACTACATCACCACCTCTATTTGCTACCAATGTTACATCATGAGTGACAGGAATCCATAGATTTGAGAATCCATAAGACTAAGAACTTATATAAGCAAAGTGATTTTATAAAAAGATATTAATTACTGAAAACAGATACCATAAAAGCAGATAACACTGAATAAACTTTTTTTGCCTCCCCCAAACAATGCCAGATTCAAATTGAGCATTCCTCATTTTCCAACTAAGGTTATGACTGCTTCAAAACTTATTCTGAATTTAAAAAAATTGATGTGATATGAAAATTTAAAAAACTTTAATATGAGACACATATGTTAATTTCAAGGCTTCCCTATTACTTGTATGTGACTTTGGATCAGAATGCTGTTTAAACCTGAAATTCATCATCTGAAAAATAATAAACACAATTACTGTGAGAAATATGAGACAAAGAATATGGAAATCCCTACTTCATGCTTATCTGAGGTACTTGGCACACGGGAGGCATCAAAAACATTTTATTTCATCCTGAATCCCCCTTTATGGGTTTGACACTGAGTAATTTGGTCCTATAATCAGCATGTGCAGTCATTTGGGAAAGGAATGTAAGCAAAGAAAAATAGCACAGTTGGGCCCTGCCACTGTAGGTCAAAAATTTTCCAGATCCTAATCCACAGGAGCAAATTTACCAATATGCACAAAATTTTTGTGAACAAATTTCCAATTGTTCGCTAACATTTTTTCCTAAAATTTCGTTTATGAAAGGAATTCTGTATGTTAGGTCTCAATCTGAATGTTGACAAAGTTATAATTATCATCATGCTTTCGTCCTAAAATTAAAGATCAGCAATTGGTTAGAGCAAACATTTACTAATTTTATGAAGGTTAAAGGGCACATGGATATGAATTATTATTATGAGACTTTAACTGATAACTCATATTGTAACCCATTCGAATAAGTTAGAAAAACGTTGGTACGTAAATAGCCTTACAGGTGATGTGAAAAGTTAAATGTATAGATATGCATTGGGATCTTTCTTCCTTGTTTTGTTTTTCTTTTATTAATTTGGTTCTAAAAAGTCATGCATTTTTAAATAGGATATTTAAAGAATTCCATCTTCATGAATCAAAGCTTACTTCAAATATATATAGCTGATACCTATTTAAGGAAAATGCATCTACAAGTGATAGATGATAGGCAAAGGATTTTTTTTTTCCATGATCAAAACCTAATACTTAGAATATCTTTGGTAAAGGAGATGTTTTATCTTAAATTTTGAGCTCTTGTTTTTTTTTTTTGTTTGTTTGTTTTTTTCAGTTTTCTACTTTGTGTGTGCTGACACCTTAATGCATCCTTGCTGAAAGCTACTAACACTTTGGTTGAAGATGTAATGAGTTATCAGATTTCTTCAGTCTCCCACAATCATTGTAGACTCCTCAGAATTACTGTGCAATGAATGTATTTATGTGCTTGAGGGTTTAATACAATCACTTGTCATAAAATGTGCAGATGGACACTTCTTGGCATCCTTTCCTCAATAGAATAGGGATCATGGTGGCATGCTGACTCATTCTTATACCTTCCAAGGTAGTTTTAGTCTAATCTGGAGTGGGACGTTTCTTGACTCCCTTGAATGCAAGGAGATGCTATTGGAAAACAACTTTCAAAGATGTGTCACATTTCACAGCTGATGAAATTTAAAATATTCTACAAGGTAGGCTTAAAAATGTTATGTAATTGTAATTTATAAAATTTACAGAAATATAGACTCTAGTTTGGGATCTCATTTTATAAATTATGGCTTCCAATGTTCAAGTCATAATGTAATATTTGTGGCAATATTGCCTCCCTTAAATTCTCGAAGAACTGTTTTCATGGCATTTTCTATGATAGTTTTCTTTTAAAAAATAGTTTGATAATTTTGGTTGATGTTGAAAACCTTGTTGTTGATACTTCCCATCTCTTTACAGTTTATCTTTCCAATAAAATGTAAACATATTGTAAAGAAAAAAGAATTGCAGATGATCAAAGATTGTTGAATAGTCCTACTATCTGGATACTGAATATCCTAAGGAAACATAATGCTGCTATATTCTCCTTTTTCTTCTATTCATCACAGGGAGTTGAAGGCTGGTACCAACCTTAGATCTGAAAGTTTCTTTTCTTTAACATTAAAACATACATTATACATTTGTTTTTGAACTAACATGGATGTTCTAGGCATCATGTTACATGCAAGGTATGATCAATTTCAAGTTTATAAATCGTACAGAAGCTCATATTAATTTTTATAAGCACTTTGTGTTTATCTGTAGAATACAGGATTTTGTTTAGTACCTGCTTTCCTTAGTTTCTCTGTCATCTTCGTTCTGTTCTTTTTTTTCTTTTCTTGATGGACCTTTATTTTATTCATTTATTCATATGTGGTGCTGAGGATCAAACCCAGTGCCTCACACGTGCTAGGCAAGCACTCCGCCACTGAGCCACAACCCCAGCCTCTTTTTCCTGTTCTTAAAGAAACAATATCTCTTCTGCATGGCTTTCTGGCCATATCAACTTGGTTTAAGATCCTTCTTCAATAGTCTACTACCACATATCTCAAATAGATTATTCTTTTCTGGCATAAAAGTCTCTGTCAATAAGTGTTTGTTAGGGTTCCAGTTTAAGACAACTTCAATTTGCTATTCTCCAACCAAGACTAATTCAGTGAAATCAATTGACTCATTCTTATCCTTTTCCCCCACTCTTCTTTTTATACACTTTCCTCATCTCTTCCTCTCTAGTTGTCTTGGCAACACTTTGGGATCACAGCATTGGAGTATTTGATTTGGTATGAACCTTAGTGAAGTCACACTTATCTCTATGTATTCATAGATGAAGATTCTCATCCCAGAAAAGTTTCCAACAAATCACAAAGAAAGTTTAGGAAATACCTTTGCCCTATGAAAAAATCTAGATGCTATGGTCAACCCAACTGTTTTACCTCGGAGTTTTCAAAGAGAGTTGCTTGTCTTGATTCATCTTTCTTTCCACAGTTTCTTGTGTACTGGAGGAAGCCAATGTATGTTTGTTGGAAGAGTCAAAACACTTTGTCATATATGAAGATGTTTTTAATGCAAAATGATTTACATTTCATTTTCCCAAATGCAGAGGTGTTGTTGTTTTCATTCTTCTGAGCATGAATAGGAATTTGTTTCATAATTATGTACTGATAATTTTCTCTTCATGATTTTTTGTCATTTTAGAGGAAGGAAAGAGGGACCCTGTTTTCCTGTTTCCCCTGAAAACATTTTTCTTTTTTAAATTTTTATTTTTTTAAATTTTATTTTTACAGATTGCAATTTGATTCATTTTACACAAATGGGGTACGACTTTTCATTTCTATGATTTTACACTATGCAGATTCACACCATTTGTGTAATCATACATATACATAGGATAATGATGTCTGTCTCATTCCACTATCTTTCCTTCTCCAGCCCCTCCCCACCTCATTTCCCTCTACACAATCCAAAATTCCTCCATTCTTCTCTTACCCCCTCTATCCCACCCTGTCATTTGACCCAGTTAACCCACTCCTCTGTTTATACCCAAAGAACTTAAAATCAGAACATTTTTAAGTGATTAGAATTAGAATTAATATTCTTATATTGAAAAAAGATACAGTCAAGCTGTTTACTGAGCAAAATTCTTTATGAGAGTTTCTGGAGGTCTGGAACACATAAGGATTTTATGAGTCATTTTGATAGTGGAAGTTCAAGTGATACTCTGCTAAGAATCTAAGATATACCCCAAATCACACACATTTAAAAAGATACTCAAGATGAAAAATAAATTTTTCATGCTACCAAATATTCTCATTATATTTTCACCAAAATCCCTTTGCTTCTTTCTCACCAAAATCTAATTTCTCCTGTATGCAGTTATTTGTTTGCTTGCTTATTTTGGTTTTAGTCATTAATGAACATAATATCAGCTATTTGACTGTTCACTTCAATTACTTAGTTGAGTATTGAACCAAATTTGTCTCTCACCACCAAGCACAGCAAGCATTCTAGAAGACTGACTCCTAACAGATTGAATCAAAAGTGTGGGAAAGGGAAGGGGAATTTTCTGGACAAGTTGGACAATGGAACAGAGGGGACAGAAATGAGGCCATTTTGTTTTCAACAGTGACTTGGGAAAAATAATTTTGATGTTTCTGTTCATAGCTAGAGATATCTTACAATGTATTTCTTGGCTCATTTCCAATTGTGTTAGATTGTTACTGCTTTTTTCCACTCCACCAAGTTTAAAAAGAGCTCATTGTTTTAGGCTGATCCACAGAAAGGATCTGCACCTTAACTGAGTCCAAGTATTCCAGTCTCTGTTTTTCAGAAAGCCTATTTGGTCATCTTTCTAAGGGGTGCTAAAATCCTACAATTAATTAACTCTCACAAATTCAATAGGACACTCACTGATAGAAAAATAGAAAACTGTATTGCATAAGTGGAAATAAATATATATTAGCTGATAAACAGATTTTCTTCCCAGTAGAATAGACAATTTAGGAAATCTTATTAGTGTTTGTGTGACCTGTATAGATTATAAAAGAAAAACAAATAGTATATATTAATTCTAATGACTATCACCACATTATCACCTGAATTTCCAGTCAATTAAAAAAGAATTCTTAATTTGGTTAGTGGAAAGTTTCATTCAAAATGGACTCTATATTATAATCTTCCCCCATTTTTGTATTCATGTAAATTAACACTTTTTACAGGTAAAAATAAATCATGGGAATGTTTGGTATTGTTCAAAATAACAACAAGAACAATAACAAAAAAATGAATAAAGTAAAATTCTAAAAGAACAAACTAGTTAACACAGCAAAGCATGTCACTGATAGGCACACATATGTTTCAATCCCATCTTATTATATTTTCTGTTGCTATAACAAAATATCTGAGGCTAAATAATGTATAGAGAAAATAGGCTTATTTAGCTTGTGGTTTTGGAGGCTGAAAGTTCAATTTTGGGTGGATCCATTTGTTTGGCTTCTTAGTGAGGGCCATCTGGCTACGTTAGCACATGGAAGATAGCATCACAGTGGGAATGTGCACAAGAGGAAGAAATTAGTACAGTAAGTCAGAAAGCAAGAGGGATTAGGAGTGATGCTTTCTCTTTTCCTAATAACTCATTCTTTGAAAAATTAAGTGGGATCCTTGGAGAACAACATTAACTCTCTCAGAGGGTGCTACCCAATAACTTAACTGCATTCAAGTAGGCTTCACCTCTTAAAGGTTCTAACACCCCACACTGGAAACCAAACTTCAAGTGCATGAACCTGTGGAAGGCAGATACAAACCATATTCAAGTCATAGCATATCATTTGTCTGTTTTGATTTTAGCAAGCAGTAGTTTACCTAGTGTTATAGTGATTTTCTGTTATTTCAGTGAAATTCCTGATCTGCAAGTGTTGAAGAACAGAAGATTATTTACCTCAAAGTTACAGAGGCCAAAAATCAAGATCATATGACCCCATTGTTTTGGTCTTTGGTGAGGGCCTCACAGAAGATTACATCATGGGGGGATCTTGAATGAGAGGGAGAGGTCACATAGCAAGAGAGGAAATGGACTAGTAATGACCTTCTGCTATTCCTCACCTCTTACAGATCCCACAACCTCTTAATGTTGCCACATCAAGGACCAGGCTCCTAATACATGAGCCACTGATAGATAAACCACATCCAAACCATAGCACCCAAAGAAGTCTCAAATGCAAAATGAAGTAGAATTAGATCACCTATAATACTGATTCCAGAATTAGTAGTATATGATTTCACAAATATCTGACAAAAGTCCCCAATCAACAATACTATTTTATAACCTTTGTGAATTTTGGAAGGTAGGCTTTCTATTTTTTTCAATCAACAAAAATCAATCAAAAGGCCTATTGTGTGAGCATAATGCTTAGCACTTAGTGATATGAGTGTACAAATATCATCCCTTCTTACCTTGAGCTGCTTGAAATCCTGCTAAGTAGAAAGGACCTAAAAAAAGGAAAGCTAACAGTTGTAAGTTGGTTCTAAGTTTTAAGGAAGTGAAACAAATGATGTCCTCTTTAGGATTTCAGATTTTGGACTTTTTTCTCATATGACTTGGAGCAAGGAGAGAAAGCTTTTTGGAGGAAACATGTTTTAAGAATGATTCTGAAAGAAAAAGACAAATAATTAAAAAAAAAAAAAAATCCCAGAGAAATACTTTTCTCTGTTCCCAACCTTAGGAACATGAGGAAGTATTCATTACAGATGGGGGAAATAGACCCATTAAAGATTGCCTTTAGACATCACAGGGCAAAAAGAAAATTAACATTCATTGAAAGATTGTTCTCTGATTGTTCTCTGGCCTTAATCACTGGTTTGATGATCAAATCAAACTTTGTCTCAAAGAATAAATATGTAGCTATGATATAAAAGATTAAGGACACTTCAGTATTTGCATGTTGGTTTGAGAATAAATGCATACATATGTAGGGTGGTTGTTTTTTTTTTTTTTTTTTTTTACATCTTGCATAAATTCATGGGAAGTGTCTGTCAGTGCCTCCTAGGTCTTTTCTGATATAGCTGAAAACATTCCAGACCTCTTAATTTCCTGCTTCTTTACTCCTAAAATCTTGCTTCTCTCTAATTGCCCTGTCTCAGTAAATGGCACCAACTTCTATCTAGTATTCACGTGTAAAATTTAGGTATGATTTTGGTTCCCTCTTGTTTTTCAACCAACACTTCAATCCTTCCCTTCACCAAGTCCTGACTTGACTTTCAACTCTGTCTATTATAACTATACTCCCTACCTCCAGGACTTGCCACTTCTCCTTAAGACACTGTCATCAGCTAAATAGTCTCCTAATTGATATTTATGCTTCTATTCTTCTCCCCTTAGAGATAATCTTCCTCACATCAGTCAGATTTATTTTTCAAAAATGTAAATTAGATGGAATCCATCTATGGTTTCTCATGAGAGGAAAATTCCAACTCCCTACCCTTGCCTACTTGAGCTTGCATCATGAGACTTCAGTCTGAGTTTCTGATTTCATCTTCCACCATTGAGTATCCTGTCTTAGTATGCTTACCTTCAAGAAGTTCCTCTAACATGCCTTGGTCCTTCTAGCCAAAGGGCTTTACAGTTACTTATTCTGTCTGCTTGAGACCCTGAACCTTCCTGGATTTCTCCTTATTATGTCAGGCCACTACTAAAACATCACTTCCTCAGAAAGTCATTCTTTGACATCCCAACTAATACTTTCAACTCATTACTCTGTGTTATTATTTGGATATGTGGTGTCCCCAAAAAGCTCATGTGTGAGACAGTGCAAGAAGGTTCAGAGGAGAAATGATTGGGTTGTAAGAGTCTTAACACAAGCAGTGATTTACTCTCCTGATAGGGATTAACTGAGTGGTAACTGAAGTGGTAGGGTGTGGCTGGAGAAGGTGGAAATTGGGGCATTGCTTTGGGTATATATTTGTATCTGGCGAGTGAACTGTCTCTCTGCTTCCTGATCACTATGTAATCTTTTTCCCTCTACCACACTCCTCTGCCATGTTTTTCCTGTCTCACCTGGAGGTCTGAAGATTGGAGTCAGTTTTCTCTGGACTAAGACCTCTGAAACTGTGAGCTCTCAAATAAACCTTTCCTCCTCTCTAATTGTGCTGGTCAGATCATTTAGTCACAGCAGCAAAAAAGTTGACTAAAACACTCTCTCTTTTTCTGAACCTATTTGTATCATAATACATGCTAATACCTAATAGCAAAGATATTGTCTCTTTGAAATCTGGAGATTCATCCTTAGAATCGAGGAGAATGTAGTGCACCAGAGAAGTATTTGATAAGTACTTTTTGAATGAACTTATTAAAGGAAGTGAACAGTAGTTTGTGAAGCATTATCTAAAGGAGTGAGACATTGTTCTCCTTCCAGGGGGACCTGGATTACACACGTTATGCTTACTTTCTTGACTTGGGGAAATCACTAAACTCCAGAGTTTTCTCCTGAACAGTGAGAATCATGCCGTCAAGTTGGTTTGTAGAGAGAATAAGAAATAATGAACATTATGAATAGAATCAATGGTTGGCTAATAGAAAATGTTCACTGATAACTGCTGCTGCTAATGATAGTGAATGTAAGTGTAATAATCCAGTGCCCTGGGTTCTAGTAAGTCTATTTCATCAAAGAAGAATAAAATTAAAAACCCACATTTCAACTCATTATTAGGGACTTCTATTACACTTTTGAGTATGAACCCCTGGAAAATGGAATAAGAACCATGGCTACAATAGTTTAAGTCATATGGGACAAAACAATAAAAAGCACACAGAATAGAAAAAGCTTACATTGGAAAAGAAATCGATCTAATGACAATGCATTTTTTTATGATTTCTGGGGAGAGTGTGCATGTTTAATTAATTGAATTCTACATTGTTTCTATTGCTGGAATACACTTAGATGACAATTACACTCCTATCAACAAAATTGGATTAAAAACACACTAAGAGTTTCATCATTGAAAAGTTTTTCTATATAACATATTAAAGCTCATTGTCTAGATGGATTTGCACTTTGTGTGAATTATAAAAGGTGCCCTTTCCTCTTGGCAGGTGATACTCACACCCTTGCATATGTAATTAGACTCATACTTATGGCTTGGTCATTGGAGCCTGGGCTGTATTGGAGTTTTACTCATCTCCCTGGATGGTCTCCCTTTTATAGGGTATAGCCCAAACAACTATAGGCAGGTGCTGCAAATATTAGATAATGAATACGAAATGCAAAGCAGGAGTCTAAACAAAGTGAACTGAAGATCGATAAAGCTCAGCTATGCCTTTCTTCAACTGATAACTTGGAACAGTATGCAGAATAAAAGAGACATGGTTTCTACAATAAAAAACAATTATAGTCATGTCATATTTAACTGCAGATCACTAATGATTATTGATCTAAACTCTAAAAAGAATATCCAAGAAGCATGTTTATCAGTATTTTGAGACTGAACTAATAGCTTGATCAAGAGCTGGATTTGAATAATACAGGTTGAGTATCCCTTATTGAAATTGCTTGGGACTAGAGTGTTTCAGATTTTGGATTTTTCAAAAGTTGGAACATGTGCATATACATAATGCAATATCTTGGGGATGAGACCCAAATTCTAAACATAAAATTTACTTATGTTTCATGTATGCATCATATATATAGAGAGAGAGACTGAAGGTAATTTTATAAAATATTTAGGGCTGGGTTGCATAAATGAATAAAATAAAGGTCTATTAACATCTAAAAATATATTTAAAAATATATAACAACTTTTGCCTGAATAAAAATCATGGGGTGGAATTTTCCATTTGTAGCATCATTTCAGTGCTCAAAAAGTTGCAGATTTTGAAGCATTTAAGATTTCAGATTCCCAGATTAGGAATGTTTAACCTTTATCTGCTTTTTAAAGAATGCCAGCAGCATTCAATTTAATTCTAATGATTTTTACTGAGTATCCATTCCACTGTTTGGGTATTGCAGACTAGAAAAATAAGTGCAAAGAGTTTTAGACCCTGTGAAAATCACACCTGGGAGCACAATATGAATCTATGAATTGCTATAATAAATATGTAAATATGTATTGCTATAATAAGTATGTAAATATGAAATAAAAACATCACAGTAACAAAGAATCCGGGTCCAGGAATGGAACCTGCATACAGATAGGTGGATCCAAAGAGAATTAGAAGTGGTCAATTTCATTGGGAGCCTTTAGGAGCTTCAGCAAAGCTAACTGCTTTTAGAGGGCAAGACCCCTCATGTTACCTTAATGTAATATCCCAATCTTTTGAATAAGTGAGAGAATAAAAGTTTTCCTCTGAAGGGAAACAACGTGAATAAAGGCCAGGATGGAAGGGTGAAGGGCCTCTTTAGGGAACAGTAGACATCCACATTGGCAGGAATGAAGGGGACACACACACAGGAAATGTATGATCCTGGTTGGCGAGATACAAAAGAGGCAGGAGGTAGACTAGAATCTAATCAGGTGTGCTCCGCCCCCCATTTTTCTATATTTTAAAGGTAACGTATTTCATTTTGAAGACTTTTGAACATAATCAGTTTTATTATTTATAAAGTGGTTTGCCTTATAGGATGGGTCCAGGAGAGTGAGCAGGGCATTTAGGAGGATGCTCTTATGTAGGACCTTGGAGAAGCAATGAGGACTTACTGTAAGATCAAAGTGAAGGTAATGGAGGTCAAACTGAGCAATACTTACTAGCAGGTGGATGAACCAGAAAAAGGGAGGAGAGAGAGTTAAAAAAGACACTGATTTTTTTTTTTTTTTTTTTTTTCCCCCGGTACTGTGGATTGAACTCAGGGCCTTGTGCTTGCGAGGCAAGCACTCTACCAGCTGAGCTATCTCCCCAGGCCAACACTGATATTTTGTTTCTAAGTAAATACAAAGATAGTGATATGATTAACAGATTTTTTTTTAGAGCTAAGAGAGCTATTTGGAACTCTGGGAATTAATACAGTATTTTTTTTCTTAACAGCACCTAGAAACTGGGCTATAACATAAGCAAATTTGCATTTGGATTTATGGTAGATTCTTAGTTCCTTTACAACTAGTGAAGATAATATTCATCCTTGTTTATTTATTAAGCTCTAAGACATATTGTGTGGTCATGTGTTTATGCACATATCCCTAGTTTATATTTTAAGTAGTCAGATTTGATTTGCAAATACAAATGAACTCATGTATTTAATTAAGAATAAACACATAACAATAAATAATAGCCCTTTAATGCTTATATTTGAATATGTTTCTATTTCAGATATTTTGTATACATATACCCTTTAATAATGTACCATCACATTTCTGATTTTTAAAAATTATTTATTTATTTACTTATTATGGTGCCAAGGGTTGAATCCAGGACTTCATTCATGCTAGGCAAGCACTCTACCTTTAGCCCCCAACTTTGTATCTTAGAATAATTATTAAACCTACAGAAAAGTTATAAAGTAGTGCCTAGTATTTCCATATGCCCTTCACCATTGTTTCCTAATGTCAATATATTATGTAACCATAGTCCAGTTATCAAAACTAAGAAATTAACATTGGTACTGTTAATCAATTTTAGTGTTATTGATCTCTCAGTCATTTTTATTAAAAAAATGCATATATATAGCAAAAAATTGTCACCTACTGTTTATATGCACTGAATGCTATTTTAAGCTTTCAGACAGTGAGAACTAATATGATGGATTATACTCTACACTGTTAGCCAATGACTATTAACACAACCTTCTGCAAATGATCTCAGTACTTTATCATGTTCTCCTTTTGTGTTATTTATTTTGGATTCCAACAAACAATTTTGACTCAACATAGCTGACACAAATGTTTGTAAGTAATAGCAATTGGCAAACACGCACACACACACACACACACACAACACATTTTAAAATATAGCAGAGAAAGAGGATTGCTGAATATAAAACGTGAGGTTCAGTCATGACTGGTAACAACATTAAGAAAATGGTTAAAAATAGAGGAGAAACAGATGAGTGATCAATTGAGGACCGATGGAAATTCTTTGACATTGTTAAGGACATTATTCATATCTCTGGATTTTGGAAGGAGTGCTTGACAGTTCTGGAAAGGGAAGGAGGACTTTTAAGCCCATTTAATAGAGAATTTCTGAGATACTGAGTTTTTGAACTGGCATCATTCAACTCGTTTGGACATCTGGCCTTATTTCAGTATGCACCTTTGTTAAATACCCCCATCCACCCACTGGCTCAAGCCAAAACCCTAGCTGTCATCCTTGACACCTATAATTTCCTAAATCTGATTCATCTACAAGTGCTGCTACTTTTACCTCACAAATATATTTTTAAACCATCTCATTCTGTGTTCTTAACTACTACCACCTCAGGGTATGGCTTTCTCCTCTCACACCAGAACTATTCCAATAACACCCCAACTGTTCTGCCTGGATTTTATCCTTCTCTTCTCCAACCTCTTCCCCATAGAGAAATCAAACTTAACATTTTCAAGTTATAACTCTGATCATGTCACTCCCCTCTTAAAATCTTCCAAAGTCTTTTCATAGCACACAGATTGGAAACTCTCCTTAAAAAAAAAAAAAAAAAAGCCCAGAAGTCTCACATCAATCAGTTACTACCCATTCCTTTCAACTTCTCTCTCTTTTTGCCCAGATGGGATCCACTGCAGGCAAGATGTCCTTGGCCCTAGAAGCAGAATGTGCAACCTTCTCTTTGTCACTACTTCAGACTTTCATTCCTCCTCCAGCTTTTTCTTAAAGGCAACTTGTACTTCATACTATCCAAACTGCAATAGGGAGAAGAAAGGATATCAGGGAGTTCTCATTTTATTGCTACTATTTCAGTGTGCTTCCCACTCTGTAGTGTGAGTAGTAGTATAAATTTGCTTAGGTGCTTTGGGTGCACATCAGTAGTCCCCCTGGGAACATCAACTGCAAATCCTGTGCTTGGGAATGGAGTTTCCTGTCATTGCTGTGCCATCCTTATCTTAAGATTTTCAGGATCCATTTCAAACAACTCTCTCTATGGTGTCCATCAGTTGTCCCAGGTGCTTCATTAGGCAGCTTCTTTCATGCTTGTCACTGCTGGTTCCACAAGCTATAATAATGCATTCTTTGCACCAATAAACTCTGGAAATTCAAGCAAATATCAATATTGTAAGAGACTCTCCTTTGATCTGAAGCTAAAGTAGCAAGCTAATCCAAGTGAGTCACTTATATTGTCTAGGTAAGATTCAAACTCACTTTTATTCTTGTCTCCCAACTCCAGCTCTCCAAGTGGTCTTATACAAAACTCTTTTCCTAGAATTCAGAGAAGGGACAGTATAGTGGTCCCTAAATAAATCTTCTTCAGAAGGACTTATTCCAAGCCTTGTACAGTTTCAGTGTGTTCAGAGCCTCATACTTTGAATTTACTGCAAAGTGTCTCAGGATCTACTTTGTAATTTATTATCTTTTAAGTACTACTATTCCAATTGAACACTTTTAACATATAGTGATATGCATATAAAATAAATAAGATTTTATATATGAACAACTTTAACTCTGTTTTTAAAATCTAAATTGAACATTGAAAGGGCATTTCATTATATATTCATAGAGATGAGCCATATTGAAAAACTTTTAAATGCAAACCAAACTGTTTAATGCATTTATGAAATGTGCTCTGTCAACATTGTTAAAAATTTTATGCCTTAGAGTATTAAGCATTCCTTTCACCTTGTTTTTATCTTATGTATGGTTAAATATAAACCTCCAGGAAGGGGTCTACCTGTACATTATTCTTTCAAAGAGAGTGAGATACTGAATATGCATTTGGGGAGAAATTTACTAAAAGGAACCCCCTGATTAAAATTAATTAAAATGTCATCATAGTACTTGCATGGTAAATTTAAAACATGCTGCTATTAATCATGCATTCTAAAATCTGGAATACACAGTGCTGTGATGATTTTTTAAGAGGCTGAAAAAATAAAACTTTAGATTTAGTATCTCAGTCACAGAAGCATCTTATGATGTAGCTCAATGACTGTGCTTTATTAACTTCTTATCCACTTTGGCCACAGTCTACTAAGAATGGTCCCAACTGCTTTTCCAGCTTTAGTGATTTGCCCCTTTTGCTTTTAATGAACATATTTTAGCTTCCTAAAATAGATCTAAATGGTTAAGTTTTGAAAATTCTCAATAACTTTAATTGTAAGTATTCCTGTTTATGAAGTAGGAAATAGTACAATATTTAATTGTAACATAAAGAAGCAAGGTCTAAGTGTGCTATTAAGTTCTTCTACTTATTAATAAACTGATAGTACTGGAGTCAGGTCTTCTAATGTGCATTACAATATCCTTTAAATTTTCAATTGGCTGTTTAAATAGAAAACATAATTGAATAAAATAATCTCATTGATGAATTATTTTGCTACATGAGTAGGTACATCCTCAGGGGACACACCTGTTCTTGATAAGAGAATGGTCCATGTATTGGCTTCTAGAATTATGTACCCCAAATAATGATTGAAGTAACTCAAGTTAGTATTGATTTTTTTTTTCCTTAGGAAGAAAGTTGTTTCATTAGCCTCTGAGGAAAAAATGCATAAACTAATATCCTAAGAATGCAAAATTAGAAAACTGAATTATTTATGAAATAAAGCCAGAGTTTTTCTTTGTTTTATAGCATTGAGAACTGTTGTCTAATATGTTCAGGTATAATTAATTTTCCTAGAATTCAGGGGGAATTAAAAAGAGATTCCCATATTTCATGTGCTATTCTTGAGAGACATCCTCTGGAGGTGTCCCCTGCCCTGAGAATAAGAACCAAACTCTTCCTTGTGACCTGTGAGTCCTTGAGTGGTGAGCTGATCCACCCAAGCCTCTCTGCTTTCTGGTTTGTCCCAGCCATGATGGTCTTCTCTTAATGACTTCTAATATGCTAAGCACCTTCCTGTGGGATCCTAGTACAAGCTACTCCCTCTAGTGCAGAATCTCTGCCTGTCCTCTTCCCATGTTCTCCTTTTTCAAACTGATTTCATGTCTTGCCTTCTGAAGACCTTTCCTCTTAGCCTTTCCTGATCATCCCATCCATATAAGAATTCTTTCTTGTCACTCTTGTTATTTTCCACCACAGCACACAATCCTATGATCATTTTTAAGCATTCGTGAATATAATTTTAACACCTGTAAATTGCTAAATAGAACAATAAATTTCTCTCAAAACCTGGGAAAGCCCAAAGGCAATAAGAATGTTTGTTGAATGAATGAATGAATTTAAGACCAAAGGACTGCTTGGTATAAAATGTTGTCAATATCTGCCTCATTTTAGAAGTCATTTCAGAATGCCTTCTTGAGAACACAGCTGTATTAAATGTTTCACTTCCCCAAATAACAGCTGCCAATTTATTGCAAGTTTCAATATTTGTCTTTCAGAATATAAATCCCTCCCCCCCTTTTTTTTGGTCTGATTATGGAAATAAAATCACACACTCTCTAGAAATAGCTTCATGTCCCAACTTCTATTCAACTTTTGCTTTAAGTAAATTATGAGCTTAGGGGTCTCTGATTTTCCATTTTCACAATAATGTTTCACAATTGAATATACATGCTCTTCAACTTACGATGGGGTTTCCCCATAAGCCCATCGTAAGTTGACAATATCCTAAGAAAGGGATACATTTAACATATCCATCCTACTGAACATCACAGCTTAGTGGCTCTCTGGAAGCTTTAGTTCACTTCTGATGCCCTGAATTACAAGATGATATTGTGCTTCACCTCACTTGCCCAGGAAAAGTTTAAAAATATCAAAACTGAAAGTCCAGCTTCTACTCAGTTCATGTCATTTTCTCTCCATGTTAAAGTGAAAAAATTACAACTCGATTTTAAGTTGGAACCATCTGCATACACAGTTGAAGTGCTTGGCTTTTGATAGCAAAGACTAATATTACCAATGTTTGTATTGTGTTTTTAAATTATTAAACAGAAATTGAGACATGTGAGTCCATTTACTGGGCTTCTAGCAATGATTTGGCTTTGAAAGCTAGCTTTGAAAAAATATTAAGATGGATTTTCCTCTCCAAACCACAGCAAAATATATTTTCTTTGATTAGCAAATAGTATAGTCCATAGATTGGGTTTCACTTACATTCCAAAATAGCAATGAATGTATACAAAGATTTTATTGCCTACTTAGACATCATAAATACTTTAAGTATGGGCCTATGATTTGGGGATAAATGAAATATTGTTTATAAAGTCTTAAATATATTTTGATACTGTGGTTGAACCCAGGGACACTTTACTACTGAGTTATATTCATAGACCATTTTACTTTTTATTTTGAAAAGTATTGTTTTATATCATTTGATATATGAAAACTGAGCATCCATGAACAAATTTAAATTATAAAAGAAAAAGTAAATCACATTATATTCTTTTTTTTTTTAATGTTAGAGAAAAATAAAGAAGCTAAGGAAATACAGCTAGTGATTTCAGATTTTCCTTTAGGAAATCCTGGCATTCCAGACAAACTTTGATAGAATTCATTTGATAAAACTCATTTCTGAATTTTCAGGAAGTTTATCTTTGATCTGAAAGGATATGTGTTGGTGTTGAATAGAAAACTTAAAATTAAGAAAATGTTAAACACCATGTCAGGGATGTGAGTTTAAAGACTGCTTTTTAGCTCTAGGGACATTTAAAAATAGCATGGCTGTTAAAAAAATGATAAACTAAACTTGCAAAAATCAGCACATAAGTCTTTTGATTTTTGTGCCTGTGTGTAAAATTAAAGTGATGCCTATCTTCCTTTTAAGTTTTGGTCTACTTATTGGAAATAACCTTTTGACTTTTTAAGTGATTACATGATGAATGGCCCAAGCTGACATTTATGTCAACATGACTCTTGCTGTCCTGGCCACCCTGTGTCATCTGAGTTGCTGTCAGAGGCTTGCCCTATTTATCTTTGACCTCCACATACTAAATGTGCTCTAAGTTCGTTGTGGTCCAGAATATGATTTGTGCAAGTCAGCTGTGAGATGGTACCTGCTCAGTCTGAAGAGTGTAGCCTGGCAGGAAGATTAGAGGAAGCAGGAATAGACATAGATGCTCTTTGTAGGGGAATCCATTGCAAAGGAGTAGACAACTGAATAGCTGCCATATTTAAAGTGTGCAAGAACATCCAAAATTGAGTTCTAAAGGCACATGTAAGAGGATGTCTCTTGGATGTCTTCTGGGCACCGATAGTCTATCAGAAGGGTTTGGCATTGGGTTTGTTATCCATTACTTATATATGCAAGAAATATAGCAAACACACATCCTTTCTGTTCAGAAACAATTCAGTCAACACAGGACATGTGAGAGTACTGTCATGTCCTTATAGGCTGTATTTGAATTAAACTAAGTTTACTTCTTGTCACTAGAAAGAAAATTTCATTAACAATAGTTACAGTAAAAACATTACTGAGTGATGACAGAGAAATGTGGCATCAAAATGTTTTGAAGAAAGAAGGAAATGTTGGAATAAAAATTGGAATTATATATTTCTTAAGGCAGAAAACTTTTCCAAACTCTGAAATTTTAGGGTTATATGATTTGCGTTAAATGGTATAGATAGGCTTTTCTACAGAACAGCCAATGGTTTAATTTAAATTTGGATTACCCATTTTACATGGAAAGGGCAGACTGCATTTTGAATAGCAAATATTTTTAATACTGTATCTTAGAGAATGGTAAATTATAATCTTCTTGAATTTATTCATTTATTACATGTTAGAGAAAATCAAAAGGCTATGCCAATTGAAATGCTCATAACTGATGTGAAAAAAGGAAAATACTCTCATTAATAAAATAAAGGAAGGGGAATGGTAAGATGTTGGTCAAAGGGCATAACAATATGTCAGAGCAAATGAACAAGTTCTAGAAATCTGTTTTTCAGCATGGAGACTACAGTGAATAATATTTTGTATACTTGAAAATTGCTAGGAGAATGTACCTCAAATGTTCTGGCCACAAAAATGATGAGTACTAATTAGCCTGATTTAATCATTGCACAATTTATGTTTATCAAAACATCACCTTGTATACTATATATAATATGTGTATATATATGTCACCTTGTATACTATATATATGTGTATATATAGTGTATATATATGTGTGTGTGTGTATATATGTGTGTGTATGTATATACATACAATTGTTAATTATACCTTCATAAAGCTGAGACACAGTAAAATAAAGGAACTTTAAAATCATCCAGCTATACAGTGTTGGTGCACAGTAGTTCCTCTTATGCTATTAGTTTACAAACATGAAGATTATGTTATATATGATATTTAAGAATGATTTCAAGTGATGGGTGTAAATGCAGCACACAATGGGCATATTTCTTTTGTGGACTGAGAATATGCCTTGTGCAAGAAAACTCAGGATCAAAAATTTTGATAATTTTGAGACAAGATAAATTAAATCAATAAACTCACTCATTGAAAGTTGAGAGGAAGAGGCATTCAGAATAAGAACTTAATATGTAATTTCAAGGTAGAATTTTTGGTGTCTGTAAATTTTTCTTGAAATAGTCAAATGACTATATAATCATGTCTTGATCCCATTCGAGTTAATGTGAGAAACATCTTCCTGCTAAGATTTTTATTGTTTGAAATGGATGATTTGTTAAAAATACAAATTTAATAAAGATTATATTCTTAATTTTTGGTTGGCTCTTATGTTGCAGTATCAGTTTAGGTATGTTTTCTTTAAATGTCCAAGTACACTAATTAGAAAGAAAATAATTTACAGGGAGCTATATCAAATACAGCCGTGCAAATGGTATGAGCTTTTTCCAAAGATCCATATTGTCCTTGGACTTGGCTGTTGTATTATTCTTTAAATGGAATTGATTGTGTGGTTGTAATGAAAGTAACAGATTGATTTCTATCCAGTGTTACAAAGAGTAAATAGAAAAATGTTCCTGCCTTGACCTGCATTCATAACCAATGGGATTTGCTGGCTTTAGACCCAATCCTTAATAAGAGATAAGATGCAAATGTAATAAAACTGGCTTCAAAGTTTAAGGGTCTTTTCCATGTTCATCAGAGATGTTTCTTGTTGCATTTAGATGTGTTGTATTGATTAGCTCACAATCACCTAGGAAATGTTACTTTCTTTAAATGCAATTCATAATTTATCATGTAATTAGCATTCATAGAATAGTGTCTTATAAACATATTAAGATTATTGGAGTGACACAATGGTATACATTTTAATTGTCCTTAAAGTTGAATTGCCTTTTTATTTATATAAGCCAATGAAGATGGTTTAACTTTGGACTTACCAAGACTATTTGTAGCTAACAAATGTTTTTGTATGGAGTACAAATTTTTACATTGCAAAATATTCTGAAAGCTGTAATATTAATATATTATATTAGCATATTACATTAGCATTTTTCTAAAGGGCTACTTCTGCTGAATTCACAATTATTATTATATTATTTATTAAGAAATGAAATGTTTGTTTCCAGTAGAGAATTCTTCGTCTTTTTCCTCTATCTTTTCATGATAAACATACATGAGCAGTAGCAATATAATTACATTTTTTATTCTAGTAGTCAGGACTTTGAATCTCATTCCCCATTCACCTTTTTATAAATAAATTCATCTATCTAAGAAGGAATTTAAAATACAAAATGCAATTGGTAACTTCACTTTGCTATAAGTGAAGGAATGCAAAAAAAATAAAGAAAAGAAAACCTAACAATTCATTTGTAAGCAACAGTTTCCTCACACATTATGTGACTTTATTTTAATTTGTTTTATGTTTTGGGTAAAACAGTGTAGTGTAATGATGCCTAAATGAGACAAAACAAATGAAACAAAATAAAAACAAAAAAACTAAAAAAAAACTAACACATTTGACTCCCGATGTTTCTCAGTTGTAGCTTCCAAGAGCTCTCTATTCTTCCCAGCCCACTTGATACCCTGCAGGTTGTGGCAGACAATTCACAGGAAAAGCTTAGACATCGAGCTTGCACGCTTCTTGACTCCATTTTAAACCTTTTGTTCACACCAGGGTGGCATTTTTTCACACCGCATGTGGCAATTTTGACTCCTATCCAACTTGTCTTATAAAATCAAAGTCTGTGATTTTTTACATTCACAGGGTTGCTTCCTGAACTGCTACTGCTATTTGAGTCATTCCTAGTGATTGGTGCAGAAGTTTCTAGCAAAATGTGTTTTAGGGAGAGTGAAAGAGGCAGCAATATGAGAAATGTTCTGGCCTGAAACACAGGAAATAAATTTTGGATAAAAATAGAGGTTAACTGCTAAGATCATATGTGAAAATAGAAATATTCTGGCCTCTATTATTTTGGCAGTAGCAAGTTGAATGTTCAGATTAATTAAAAAAAAATATGGTGACATTGTTTTTAGGTGGTAAATTATTATTTTAAAAAGAAAACTGATGTGTAATCATAGAACTAAATCTCACTCTCTGATTCATAAAGTTATTTCCCCATATTTTATAATGTTCAATGATTGCAAGTCAATTTTACTTTTAGAGATGATCATCCAACATGCTTTGTTTGATCCCAAGTTCAACTATGAGTAAAATAAACCTATTATTTAAAACATTGTACTATGAACCACCACACTGAAACAATTTCTACAACTTCATTTTTAAAGTTTCTTTCTTTCCATTATGTTTAATTAAAAATATCACTTCAATCTTCATATTTTCAATGATAAATTACATGGCTATTTCAAAGGAATTATACAAAGTGATCATTATGAAATAATGGCAAAAGTAGGAAATTTTACCAAGTGCAAAGGCATGCACACAGGCTTATTTCCTGGACATGAAAACTACATATAAAAAGTCTCTGCAGATAATCTGGCAATAATTACCATATATATCTGCCTATATATTTATCTTCATACATTTCTTTTGAAATTATTCTTTATTAACCAAGACATAAAAAATAATATTTTAGAAACATTTCTCAGAAATACATACATATATATATATATGTATTAATTCAGTGTTTTTGTAGAAAGAGCAGAGGAAAATTATTATTTTCATCAAAATTAGATTATAATCACATGATTGTTTTGTTTCTGAAGTTGTGGAATAATCATACTTTTTAATTTTTAAATTACTACTTTTTGAACATAAAGAATCAATTACAACAGAAAGAGAAATAAAAATCAGTTAATAGAAGTAAGTCTTAAGGCAGTAATAAGAATGTGTAAACTGTTAAATTTTAAAGTGAAAGAAGCTTATTACATATTTTATTAAATTTTTATCAACAAACCCATATTCATAAAAATCTTTTCTTCGATGTGAGTTGCATAATTTATATATCAAAAGAACCACATTACTGTGCTTTAAGAAAAAAATATATGACAAGTATTTGTGGATTATAGTCTTTATACTTTCTTTCAGGGAATACTTAAATAAATCCAGTGCACTTGAATTATTCATTACAATATTTGAAATATGAAATAGATCCAATAAATTGAGAAAGACCTCATTTAGAATTTAGTTAGTTTTTTTTTTTTTTTTTTTTTTTTTTAACCTTTTTGGAATAACAAAGCATGACTGACAAGAACATAGTAGAGAAAGAACATTGCGTTGCAAGTTCTGTAACAGTAGGTGCAATAGCAGACGGGGTGGCTGCATACTCTCCCTTTTACAGACAGAAAACTACTGCAACTGCAGCTCCTATAGAGTCTTAGAAAATCAAAAGCAAATGATTTCCAGGAATACTTAAATGCAAATAGTTAATATAAATAAGAGTCTAAAACAAATGCACTACAATGGCTTTTATAGTCCAGGATGTGCTTATGATGCACAGATATTTATCAAGTATACTTTTTTCTATTTGCCTCTCATTTAGTTAATTTAACCTCATTAAAGATAGAAAGAAAAAAAATCCTTTATATTTAATATAAAAGTGTTACAAATATTGAATAAAATCCTTCATTAAAAGTGAAACAAACCATTGAAAGCAAGTAAAATATTCAAATAAGCACAATACTTATTTAACTGAAGTTTAATATTAAATCCTCATCTGGAAATCTAACAAACTATTTGTAATGAAAAATATGAAAGAGACCAAAATCATCTAAAGAAAATAAACAAAATTATGAAATAAATTTACCTACTTTTGCAGCTCATACGTAGTTGAAAAAAAGTATGACTTTATTTCATATGCATGCCAAAGAATGTAGAAAGATATTAACTCATCATTTATCATTATCTAGTAGAGGAAACCACTTTTATTGCTTTAGGTTTCTGATTTCCTACCCTCCCCTCCTGCTCCCTGCGCTTCGTTGGACTCTCTTCTGGCCAGCATTCTTCTATCTTAGGTGGAAACAAATAAGATCCCCAAACAGACATGCAGGAAATAACCACCACCAGCTGGAGAAATAGGTTTTTCTGCCTTTGCTCTGTCTTTGTACGTTAATAAAACCAGCTGATACATTCTGCCACAAAATTCAGCTTGCAAGTAATCCTCTGCTACTTAAGGCTGGATGAAAAGAGTGCTCATTGTGAATTATGTTTCATCTGTCACAATAACCTTCTTTATTCTGCTGTGGACCTCCCCTTTGCCTGTGGCAATTAGAGAAAATATGTATGCCTTAAAGTATGAAATATTGGTTTCTTAAAATGAAACTCAGCAAAACAAAACCTGGTGACACCAACAATGCTTTCAAGCAATACGCTGAAGATAAGCAGATGAGGCATTTTGAAGTTATTCTGGTTTTATAAGGCCACTGTAAAAAGACATTATAGACTTAGCAGGTGGTATAGTTGCTTATTATTAACATCAGTTATTGATAACAGTGAATTCTAATTATATTAAGAAATGAAATTTATAAACATATTCATATTGTATATTTTCTAATTATATCATACTATAAGATATGTATTATAAATAAATATTTATTTAGCATACCAGGTCAGTGATTTCATATGCATTTCATAAACCACAATGCATTTATGTGCTTTTAAGTATATATCAATGTTTCAGAAGAATAATTTTCACAAATTTTTAAAGGGGCAAAATAAAAGAAAAAAATATTTCCTTTAAAGAGAGCTTATCAACAGTTTTGTTTAGCTTAAAATCAATGCGATTATTTGATTTACTTACTCTTACAAATCACTGAATTACCTCGAGGCAGTTCAAGTTCACCTTTCTGGAATTAAGCCTGTTAAATGTTAGACATAACCGCACCAACTCCTTAGAAGGACACCTCAACTTTTTGGCTTCGCAGGGTACAGTAAAAGTTACACCACTTGTAGTCAGAAACAAGTTAAGCTCAAAGACCTTAAAAGCTACAAAGAAAACAAACAATTGGCAGAAAAGAAAATTCTCTTAACACCAAGAGAAAGTCTGCTGAGGAAGTCACTGAAACAGTCATTGTTAACAGTGGGATAGAGGCATATAAATGATTTAAGCTAACACAAAATTCATAAAGTCTGAAGAAAAAATTCTTGAGACTGAAAGGAAAACCTCTTGGCCCAATGCACAGGTTGGGCACAAAAGTGCTTGCTAAGCTATCTATTTCACACATGCAACGACAGAAGGTTCGATATTCATTCGATCGATGAGTGAAAAGGCACAATGGCAAAATCAGACAGACTTCTTTTCAAATACAGATCTCCAATGTCCCCCTACAGTCTGCAGATGCACGGCTGGTGGTGTGGCTCAGACGGAGCAAGGGTTACATCAAGGCTGTTCTCTGGACCGTGCAAACAGTCTAGACCAATGACCTGCAGCATCATGCCCTTTGAAGAAGAGGCAAGTTCGGTCATGATGAAGAAAAATCAAGGCGTACCCCTTTTAACAATAGGGAGCAGCTCGAGGCTGCAAAGAGGTAAGCAGGGTAAGAAGAAAACGGCATCTGCTTCCATGGTTACAGGCCAACTATGAGAACCTTGCTTTTCAAGGGAGTCTGTTCTCAGGCTCCCTCACGGGGTATGTCATGCATTATAAGCAAAGGCAGGTTGAGCTGAAATCCGCATAGTTATTTCAGAGTAAAATGATACGGAGCACATGGCTGGCAGAAAAAAAAGGTCACATGACTGTTAAGAGCCAGACTTGGGCTATTTCAGAATGGAATTTTTTCCTTATACAAGTTTAGATAAAGAGTAAATTTGTATAAAACAAAACAACGATGATAAACATGGTTTTCATTTCTCAGGCTTTTATGTGAACAGAGGTCAAGGGTCAAGATAACCCCCCTCCCAGTGGCAAGACCATACAGCCTATTGTTAATATAGTTTTATTATGGATAGCATTTAAAAATATTTCCTTTTTTTGCCGGGCTGTAATATAGATATATGTTCTTGTGAATTTTGCTGACCTGATTCTCTCTGGTGTCCTGTCCAAGATGTTCCTATCTTTATGTTCATTTCCCTGATTAGATCTCATAGTGAGAAACTTCCTTGGTGTGGTATTACTATTTTAAGAAACAGCAAGGTTTCCTCTGCTTTTGAAAATACGCTGATGGGAATTCAAATCTGTAGTATAAACCAATAGTCTCTGACAATAGTTCTGTTCTTAATTCATGCCTTTGTATTTTATTCAATGCTTGATATATGCCTATAGCTTCAAATATAAAGTTCTTTTTCTTTTCTGTGAGATGTTTAGTTATTAAAATTGAATCTAATATAATATACTAGCGGCTAATGGTATTTAAATAAAAATTTAAATTAAAAATGTAGCATATTCTATATTATTAAGGAAAGATATACTACAATAACCACACACAATGTAAAAATGTAAATTAACATAGATAAAACATTCCTGTGACAATGTATTACAACTCAATGTTAAAAGAGCACAGACAGATTCGGTTATCTTTCAACTATGTTTAATTAACTATAGATGGTCCATGTAATTTATCCTTTGGGCAAATTTTGTTTTCAAGTATATTTTGAAAATTAGGAAATGAAAAGGATAGGATTATCCAAAAGACCAGGCATAAAAAAAAAATAAATAAATAAAAAATAAAAAAAATAAAAATAAACCTTTCATTAAATTTATTTTTCAGAATTATTTTTAATATTGAGTACTTAGAGGAAAATGACCTTTTCCTGTCTTGAAAAGATTCTCTGTAGAATCTTTTACAGGTAGAATCTTTTTTAGGTGCCTGAGTAATATGTGTGTACTGAAGGTAGTTTGTAACAAAAATTCTACCCATCTGACAAGCTGGGTATTTCACTATAAATGAGTACCATATGGTCTTGTATGTACATATTCATTTCAAATATGTACCTTAAAGGAAAATTTTTTTGTAGGTTTGCAAAAGCAATTAAGTATTTGTGATCATGATAGCAACAATTTTATGCTTTTAATTGAGAAACCAGAAAATTATTTTCTAGCACGTTCCTCCATGATAGTGCCTTGTTTTGAGTGGGGTAAACATGGGGTCCACAGTAAACATATACATGTTGTTTTGTTTCTTTGAGTGTGTTCCAATATATTCGTTTCTTTTATTGCATAGTGAGAAAAACATGGGGTAGAAAATGAACTACTCAAGTGTCACTATTTTAGTATAATAATAGTTTTTATGTTAGCTTAATCCATGAACATACTATCTTAAAGCAGTCGTATCTTAGAATCGTTAAATAATTTACATAATACTAACATAATTCAACATCAGAGTTGCTCTGATACAACAACATATCATACTTTCTGCCAAAGGTCAAGTGCCAGATAGTTCTTCAGTGGAAAATAGTACCTGTCAATTCTCCAAAGGAGAACAAAACAAAAACAAAATACACTAAGATCTGTAAATTACATGGATAATTTGTGAGTTGGGGATCAAAGGAAAATGAAGCTATGCCATAAAATCTTTTGCAAGATAGACAGTGGGATTGCTTTTCTTTCTTTCCAGTTAACATTTAGCCTGGTCTTGCTTTTTTGTTTTTCAAAAACATATTTGTTTTCATGAATATTTATATGTGAACATAAATTACACTAACTTGCAAATGTGGACATACATAACTACATAACACTTGGAAACATAGAGTCAGATTGATAGTTAACACGATGCTATTACTTTAACATAGTAATATGCAGATATGAACATTTAATATTAAATATCTAGGGGAAATGACATTTTTTTCCTCAAAAAGATTCTTTATATCTGAATTATTAAATGACTGAGTAATGTCTACAAACCACATGTAATTTGAAACAAAAATTCCATTCATATAACAAGTTGTGTTATATTTTAATATTACTTTGAATTAAATTTCAGAGTAATTATTGTGTTTTGCCCTGCCCCACTGAAAACTGTAACTAAACTTGGCATTGCCTGAAGAGTATTTACCCTTATCGGTATAACAAAGAGACTGAAAACTTGCAGTGCCTTAGTGTTGGGATAGTGCTTTGAATATAGTATGTGCTCAGTAAATATCTCCCTAATAAGTTATTAAATGTGTGGTTATACCAATTATCTAATTGCAAGAAAGTCAGGGCAGACTCTCCTCTATTTACTTGTATATTATTTTAAACCTTTTCCTTATGATCTTTCTAAACAAAGAGTGCTTTTGTCAGTAATCTGTGATTATTAAAAGTCTACAATGTGTCCTATGAGAGTAGAAGTGTGTGTCTGCAGGCATAGTTCCTAAATAGGGTCATGGTAAGTATTATTCTAAAATGTATTTTATGTTTCCTTGGAAAAAAATTCCAAGAGTCAAATAAATTTGTGAGGGATGCTGCATTACATGTAGATTTCCTATATCACAATAGTTTTCTTATGTACAACAGTTTTCAGGGCATTCCAAAGACCAATGCTTATAGAGTATTCCTAAGAAGGGCAAATAGTTGTCACCATTTCACAAAAATGTTTAACCAACTTTTTCATAAACTATTTATCAACAATATAATCTGATTACTTAATGAGCTGAAGCGGCTTAAGCTTGAATAAACGGATTTTAACTGTTTTCCTAAACTCCACTTTCAATGACATCATTTTCTGATCTTGAAATTATCTATAGCAGGAGTATCTGCACCACAGAACTAGCAAATGGTACAAATTAGGGAATTTTTTTCTTTTCTTTTTTTTCTATTTTTGTTTTAATTGGTTGTTGAACATTTACAAGCACACCATTAACTAATTTCCTCTCTGAATGCCTCTTTGTAGGTGAGTTATGACCACTAAGAGATCTATAAGTTTAGAGGTCTTCCATTCATCAAACTGTCTTAGATTGGGTTGTAGCTCAGTGGCACAACAGTTGTCTCGACACTGTGAGGCCCTGAGTTCTATCCACAGCACTACAAAAGAAGCAGTTACTATTTTTTTAAATGGTTATTTCATCAACAATTTATATAGTTTATCTAATTTCTCCTATTTACCTGGATAAACATGTTTTTCCCTCCATACTTCTTAAATCAAAACACTTATATTGTCTGATATACAACTGTCTAATGACACCAAAGTGAGTCCTGATATCAGGATTCTGGAAATTGCCAGACATGCCTCGAATGTGTCTCAACTCAGCTTCACTTCATCACCTCTGTGTTTTATAAGGCTGATACAAAGAATATAAGCAGTGTAGACTTTCGTACGGTTTGCCATTTAATTTTAGGCATTTTATCAGAAGTATTGCTTGGCATCTGGGATAAAATTGTTAGGAGGAAAACAAAAATGGAGTATGTAAGAATAGAGAAACAGAAATACACATTTTTTGACAGATAAATCACTTAATTCTCAATTTATCTTTACCTACTAAATTACTACAGATAGGTTATAGGCAAAACCTCTAAATACAGGTGGACCGTAAGTACATATATTTGGCTGAATAGTTAATAGCTTAGAATGTGTGTGGATTCCTTTGCGGTCTTATGACTTGAAACAATGAGTTCCATGGTGACATGTTTTGAAGAAACTCAGGGATCTACTTTGTGACAATGCATGGGAGATTTTTATTATGGTTTTAGTTTACCTTCCCAAGCACATGCACTGCAAATACTATGTATTTCAGTTTACATGGCCCACAAATTAGTTAATTAACCCTAGTATGTTTTTGGCTAATTATTTTGCTATTCATTGGGACTTGAAACATGACTAATACATAATCTTTGTCTTCGTGGACCCCACAGTCAAATGTGAGAAGAAAGCACCTTGAATGTTTTGCCATGAGAGAAAATCATCTGAACATAACTCTTTTTATTTTAAATCAAATGCACATCTGCATTATGAATTCCCAGAATTCTCCAAAGTTTGATCCCATAATCTCATATACAGTTTCTGGATTCTATTCTTATTATATCATAGGTGTTTTCACATCACAGAGGGCTTCATGGTCACAAATACAGTTATGAACAAGACAGCCAGGATGCCAAGGATACCATCCTTAACAGTCTTAAAGAGTAATTAAGATGAATTTCAGAATGTATGCATTGTATTTTTAAGCACAGGAAGTATTTCACATAAAGCTTAGGTTCTCAAAAAATACTGCACAATTATCTTAAGATAAATGCAATTCGTTCTAAACACAATGGAAATTCCCACAGGCATTCAGCTCAGATGATGTCGTGTATCCGTGTGCACGTATGAAATACATATTTGAATACTCATTGCCTCAAATGTTTTTGTAGTTGGAAAAAAATCACTCGAACATGCTAATATTATATTTTGAAAACTCTGAAATCAACATAAACTTGTAAAAGCCTTTATATTACTTCAACAACTTTGGAAATACATGCACAATTTTAGCACTAGAAAATTCTTTACTCTGCCATGAAATCTGGAACTTTTCTTTCATTCAAACAGTACTCTCCAAATTTGAAAATACATTAGTGCATAATATCTACACATGGCAGGCTTTCAAAGATTTATTTGATGTAATGCATTTAAATAAAATGCTTTTGATACTTGACAGAAATTTAAATTTATGAGCACTATTATCTTTCAATTTTTAAATAGAAAAATAGACTTTTTATACTTTGTAAAGAAACCATCTCTCCTTTTGATAACACAAAACATTTTTTTAAACATTGCTAGAAAATTTAACTTATATTTCCAGAACTAGCTCAGTTAATATTCCTAGTTCATATGTCACTTTCCTAATTTACTAAGCTGAAATAATAATAATAAGTAGATAGAAATGGGTATAAATTTAAATATATGCACAAATCCTCACATTGGAAACCTTTGGTAATTGAGTGAAACTTAGGTTTGAACTTTCAACCACTTTTTAAAAAATTATTTTTCTGAACATTAAAAAGTGAAAAATAAAAACATTGTCTCCCTTCTGAATGGAAAAATGACCTTTTCATTCCTGTTCATTTTTTTAATTTGAAAGATGAGGAATGCATGTGATTATAAGAAGCCATGTTTAGGCTCCATATTGCTCTGACTTCCAAACATTATTATTTATTATTATTAACATAAGATCACCCAAAGCAATTTCCCTTGATTAGCATATCACATCCTTCCTATTTTTGTTGAGCATTAAATCCATTCTTCGTAGCTATTGTGTGTCCGTGTGTGTATGCAGACCCCCCAATGTTAACATGTGTTAAAATAAGCATCTCTCAATACTTCATTTTTACAGATGGATGCCAACTATTATGCTTGCTATATTACTTAGTGTTCCCTTTTGTATTCTTATTTCTCATAGAAATGATTGAATACACTGTCTTCAACTTCTATCAGACTGCTCAATTTTGCTATAATTAAAAAGAAGCTTATTCCTTTATATTTTTTTTCTTCAAAGGGCATATTCATGGACCTATTTTTCTTTCTAACTCATATTTATTGTCATACATTTTATATAAATCAAGTCATGTAATAATATTGAGTATTGTTTATATTATTTGTGTCATAATGAGTTGTATTTATAGAATATGAAAATGTTCTTTATAATAATATTATTATTTTATAAAGGTAACATTTCTATATGATGGTTCTTCTTCTGCTATAAATACATCTGTTTATGTGTGGGGCTGTGATATATATATATATTTAATTTATATTTATATATATGTATTTTAAAGCAGTCAATTTATATATCCATTTTTGTGTTAATTAAGCATTTTATTTTAATATTCCTTCAAATTGGAGGCATCTAGGGGTATTGTTTATATTCAAATTCTGATTCAGGTGTCAGGTGGAGACTGAGATTGGGTATTTCTATCAAGACCCTGAAAGGAGATAGTGCTGCTAACCTGTGGGGTCAGTGTTAGAATGTCAAGGAGTTGGAGGATCTTAGTTCAAACTTTTAAAAAAATTTTAAATTTTATTTGTTCTAATTAGTTGTATATGACAGTAGAATGCATTTATGCATTTTGATAGATCATACATAAATAGAGTATAATCTCTCATTTTTGTGACTATACATATTGCAGGATCACATTGGTCATGCAGTCATACATGTACCTGAGGTAATAATGTCTGTTTCATTCTACTATCATTTGTCCAAGTTTTAACGTTGCCCCTGATTCAGATCTTAACCTAGAGACTTTTTCGGATCCTGCTCCTTATCTGTGAGTAGGATCCTGTTTCTTCTACCACTCATAGAATTAATGTAATTAGGAATATGTGTTGCAACAAAAGAATGTAAGATGTAATGCAGTCATATATTTCCTCTCATCCCTTGAATTGCATATTTCATACTAACAACCCAATTTCTATTGGAGTCTGCCCATTTGACTTAACTGATGGACTCGGTTTTAAGGTTGTGTTTCAGTAGTTCTTTATTATCTTATATTCTCTTTTTGTCCATTCATTCATTCATTTATTCACTCTGCACACATATACTCTGTAGCTAATGGTGGACGTGCATTGTGCCACCTGCTGCTGATACAACTAACTTCTTCCATTTACTTCTATTTTCTCCATTCTCCCAAATAATTTCCTGTATCAGTTTTGGGCATCTTCTATATCTTTTCCTTCTCCCTCAGTAGAGTGTTGGAAACACCAATCTGATGGTTACATTTGTTGTCTTTGAATCAATTGCATTTAATCCCACAAATATTTACTGATTCCCCACTATATGGTAGAGTCTCTGCAAATGGAATACAAAATTGAAGAAGATACAGAAAGAACTGCTTCTTTTTTCTCAAATAATTAGTATTTATTTCAGGAAATGAGATATTCAATATTCTCTCAACTAATTATAATACCAAACAAGATATGAGTCTTTCATAAGAAAGACTTTAAAGGAAGAAATCACAAATGACTCGAGGTTGCAGGAAACTTTTTAAAAGATGGCTAAATTGTGATAGAAAAAAAATGTGAGGAACTGGAGGGTAGTTAGAAATTGCAGCAGGGACAAATTATGCCTTCCAGTCTCTTTGCTTTGTTCCTGTTCAGTGACTTGGGCAAATGGTCTGGTGTGGGCAAAAGGTTTTAAAACTGCCAACCCTACTTAATGTGGAATCAGTAAGGAATCTTTGAAAGTTACCGCTACTCTTGGTCTTCCTGCCTTGCATGCAAAGACTGTCTTTAATTTAATTCTGTGGGATTTAAATATAAATTAATTGTCCTGGGGAGGTTCTGAGTTCATATAGAGCAGATGGGTGAGCTCCAGGTAACCTTTCCTCAATTTTCATGGAGGCAGCATATCAGGATGGACACAATGTAACAGACTGTGTGGGGACAATGTCTGCTAGTCTGGTTCACTAACTTGCTAGCCTTTTCATCTTAGTGAAGGTATTACCCTCTGTGCATCTTTGGTTCTTTCTTTTAATGATGGGAATAATAAGCCCTGCTTGTTTTCAAAGGTTATGTGAGAGATAAACATGATAAATAAATTTGAAATTGTAAGCTTTAGGAGTGTCAAATTTTGTACAGGTATGGGGGTTTGTCATTGAATTCTGCAATACACCTCCCTATTGAAAAATTGGAATGGGAATGAGAAGGGGCGATCTTTCTGCCTCTCTTCCTTCCTTTATAAATGAAACATCATTTTTGTTTATTCAATAACTCCAGAACTCAGTGTATGGTTTTTGAGAACACATCTTAACAATTTAACTTGTTTTAATAGTTTTTTTTTTTTTTTTGTAAAACCCTTAAATCACCTGAAAAGTTGCTGCATTTCTTTTATCCTGCAATGATTTTTTTTTTCCATGTTAGACAGACTATACTAATTATATTGTCATTCTGACCTGAGCTTAAATATCACCTCTTGAACTATCCCCCACCCACAGGCCCCTCTGTCTCCACCATGGGATCACTCCCCATCCTCCTTTACTTGCTTTATGGCACTTTTCATTGCCCAGAATTGCCTTCTTTGCTTATTTGCTTGTAAGTTGTATGTCTTTTTAGTCAATAAGATTTTATTACTTCATTATGTGACAAAAACTGTTATAGGAACTGGGATATAGCTGTGAACCAATAGGTGTATCCTTAAGGAGACAGACACTAATAAATATTGATAATAATAACTCTATATAAATGTCAGGTGGTAAAATGTGCTATAAAGAAACATAAAGCAAACTGAGGGATTGAAGAGTGAAGGTCATTGTGTCATTTTATGTCTGATGTTCAGGACAGAGTTCCCTGATTAGGCATTATTTATTTAAGGTCCGGGAGGAAGTGTGGTAGGGTACTGGGCACACATCTAGGGGAAGAGTGTTCCAAGGAGGGGGAACCGGAAGGGCAAAGGCTCTATGGTGGGCCATGCTTGGTATGCTCAAAAACAAATGAAAAGGCCAGGGTGGGCTGAGTGTAGCGGGCAAAATGGGGGAGACAGGTGATGACACGTGAGAATTAGAGAGTGGGGGCCTGGGCACCATGTACGCTGTGAGGTTCAGGTTAAGATTTGAGATCTTATTCTGAGTGGATTGGGGAACATCTTGGGTAGGCTTTTGGTAGAGGAGAGCATCTTCAGACCTGAGTTCACTGGCTGCTGTGTGATGATGAAGAGGTTACAATCTGTGAAAGAAGGCACTAGACACCACTCTGCTCCTCTTTGCATATCATGCCATTGTGATTTAATTAGCCATGGTATGAGTGCTTACATCCTGAGATTCTGCACTGGTTGTAAACTTTCTGTTCTCTTTCCACTTTCTTCTTGTCTATCTGTCTGTCTGACTGCCTACCTTCCCAACTTCCTCCCTCTCTTCCTTTATTCCTCCCTTCCTTTTTCCTTCCCTCTTTTCCTTCCATCTTTTCTTTTTCTTCCTCTTTTCCTCTTCTACTTTCTTCTTCCTTTCTTACCTTATTCTTCTCTTCCTTAATCCTTCTTCCTTTCTTCCATTTTTTCCTTTTTCTTTCTATTTTTCATAATATCAAAACCTTTACTTCTTATTTTAAAATAAAGTTTTTATAAACATTTACCTGCACATCTCTGAAGAGACCTTTAGGAAATTATTACAGCTGTCCATGTGAGAGAAGATGGTGGCTTAGACAAGGGTGGTAATAAAGGAGGTAACAGGAAGCAGTCAGGTTCTGGAATGAATCTTCAAAAGAAATACAACTTTGCAGAGTGATTAAAAATTTTTTTTCTCAACTAAACATTGGGGAAAAAGAGGAATCAAGTATTGTTCCTAGGTTTTTGTCCTGAGTGGCTAAAGGAATATTTGCAAAAATGGATGGAGTTGGAGACTATCATGCTAAATGAGAGAAGCCAGTCCCAAAAAACCAAAGGATGAATGATCTCTCTGATAAGCAGATGATGATACATAATGGGGGGTGGGAGGGAGGCAAGAAGGGAAGAAGGATAGATTATATGGAGGAAAATGAGGGGTGGGAGGGATGGGGGAAGGAAAAATAACAGAATAAGACAAACATCATTACCCTAGGTATTTGTATGATTACACAAATGGTATGACTCTACTTCATGTATAACCAGAGAAACAAGTTGTACCCCATTTGTTTACAATGAATCAAAATAAATAAATTATTTAAAAAAAAACGATGGAAAGGATTTCAGCAGGGGTAGTTTGGAAATGAGTATCAAGAATAGGACTTTGGATGTATAAAGATTGCCCTCTTTGGTCTATCCAATTGAAAATACTGAGTAGAAAGTTGGACATAGGAATCTGGATAGGAAATACGAAGTTGGGAACCATCTATAAAGAGAATGGTAGGATTTGAAATGGGCCCCACTGTGTATCAGTTTTTCAAAATTTTCATATTTCACAGGGTGGTAGTCTCACTGCATGGCTATACTATCTCTTGTTCTTGAGGATCTCCCATTGCAAAACATTTTAATGATATTTTTATATCATGTATATATTTAAATTGACCTGCTCCTATTCTAGGATGTTTGAGTTAGAATACATTTCAGTCATATAGATTTCAACCTTAGTTAAATAGCAAAACCAAATTTAATTATTGTTTTCTCTTGGGTAACAAAGTGTAAATTTAGAATATACTTTCACTTTAGGGTAGGCCAATCCAAAAGAAAAATTCAGTTTAAATTCTAGATACTGAATTCCTATGGTAATTTAGACAGCAGGTGTTTCTGATTCTCCCGGTCCGGCACATAAGAGAAATGCACTCCATTTCCTAGCCCTCTGTAATTTTGATTGAGCTAGAAACTGAGTAGTGGCCATAGTGTTGTGCTAGGGGCCAGAACATTTAATTGTTGCCATTTCTTCATCTTTCTTCCATCTCTCTGCATATTTGTGATGGAGTTGCTCTGTTATACGGCTTACCTGACTTACTACAATAAGCAGAGGCCAGGCTAGTCTGTAATAGACATGTAGTGTCAAGGAGAAGTGCTCTTTTGTTATCTTAAGCCTGTTGGTTCTGCAGCATAATCTAAAGCATCCTTATTGATCATTACTGTCTCTGGCAAAACTGAGTAACTTGAACCTGAGTTCAGCTCACCTTTTTTAATAGGATGATATTGTAAATTAACAATGTTGTCCATATTTTAGACGATTGACAATAAACCCTAGGTAGGAGTTAAATGTCATTTCTCATACAACCTCACTACCAGGTGGTTTAAGTAAAAACAAAAGCAAAAACAAACAATGAGTTACAAACTGACATTTTGCAAATATAAAAACTTTTACTACAAATCAGGTACAAAAACAAACAGTCTATTCCAATAATCTAGAGATAGTCTCTGTTCTTTGTCTTTTAAGGATGCCACCTTGTACCTTGAAGGAAAGGTTTGCTGCAAATTCAATCAGCCTTCAATCAGTCTCAGGCAAAGGACCCTCCTACACACTTAGGGCTATATAACAAGTCAAAGAGATTCTTCATCTAGGGTGCTACTTTGAAGATGTAAGATTCTTAGTCTTACACTGGGGTTTCTTATTCTTTAGTCACACAGGTAGGACTTGATTGTCCAGTATTTCCAGTCAATTTATTACTTGTCTAATCAATGAAAAATTCTTTCTAATGATCTTTTTTACAGGTCCAGGCTCCCATGTGTTATTTCACGGGGTAGTATTTGGAAATTTGAAACATTTGCCATAGTCACCCCTGGCACAAATTATAGTATAAATTATTAATGAGAAAATTGGAAATATTAGTTAATAGAATAGATCCACATTAGGTTTCTTCAAATCTTAACAAACTTTTTCTAGTGTGGAAATGAAAGGTAAACTAATGTACTGCAGATTCTACTTACTGGGGAAATTTACGGAAAATTACAGGCACCAAGAATTAATTAAAGATTTTTGTTTAGTTTCACTTATGTTCCATTAGGGAGACAGAAACCATAAAACTGGCTAGAAACTTACTTTATTAAACAAATGCAGTTTCATTAAAATTTGATTTTTAACAGTTTACTTGACCTTATTTTCAACAATTGAAGTAGTTTACTTCACATTTAAATGAATCAACTATTATTTGTTCTTCATAAATATATATATGTATGTATTATACATATTGTTTATTTAAACAAATACATATTAGATATATGTGTATTTATATGTTGTGTAGAATTTTTAAGCAGAAAATAGACTATGTTAGCTTAAAATGAAAATCTTGAGGTATTGGACTACAGTTTTCAATTCTGCTTTCTTCTTTCTGCATATTCACGGTCTGGAAAGAAAACGGGCTCTCCTTAATGTTTTAGTTTCCAAATATTTTGCCAACTATGAATGAACTAGGTCAACAGAGGAAAATGTTCTTTCTATTGCTTATATTAATATTCTCCTGTTTGAAAAACTGGAGTAGCCCATCAATCATTTTGGTAATATTTGTAGCTTCTGACAGAGTTGGAATATGAGTTGTGAAACATCATCAGTAAGCATATGTTCTCCAAAATCTTAACCTCATTTCAAATTCGTTTAGTTACCTTTATGGCTAAGTAATTTCTGAATGGCTAGGAGTGCAAATAAGTTTGGTAAGAAACGAATTACAAGCAGAGGATATAAAATGATTTATTTTGTCTGAGGTCCTGGATTCAATACTCAGCACCACATATAAATAAATAAATAAAATAAAAGATCCATTGACAACTAAAAATAAATTAAAAAAAAATTTCTAAAGCACTTGTAATAGTGTCATAAATATTTTAATTTTAGACATTAGATTTTATGATGGTATATTTAATATTAATATTTAAAATAATATTGTATTTTAAAAGTAACATTTCACTAATGACCCCTATGATTTAAGAAATATTTCTAAATTTATAGATATCAAACAAATAATTGTTGGTATTTTGTATGTTCACCCATACACCAATCTATTGCCTCTAAAATATTTTTGGCATTTTATAAACAACAACAACACTGGGAAAGTGTAATCTGACTTTAAGAAACAGAACTGTGGCTGGACATGAATTTCATTGTTTAGGAATTATGTATTTTCAAACTCAAAAGTCAGTTCTATAATGACTTGAATTAATTCTCCTGGTAAAATACTTTATTGATATTTTTGATGTGGTGCAATGGTTTTGAATAATCTGAAAGGATGACTACTTTTATCATAGGAAAAATGGTTTCAACTGACAGATGGTAAGGTGAAACTTTTAAATCCTTTATACATCCCATTTTAATAAGGATGTTTTAGTTTTAATATGTTTTTTTTTTCAATTCTAGAATAAATGAAAAGTGTATGATTTGGATGTGTGTTAGCTCATGGAAGTTTTTAAGGATGACCTTATCTTTTTTCTTTTCTTTCAGAATGGCTTCGTAAAGGGATAACTCTGAAATAAGAGTAAGTCATACTTATTTGAATGACATATTATTTCAGTGTGAGACTATAACGTCTCATATGTCACTTGATGATTTATTTGATCTTTCTAATTGTGTACCCTGATATAGGGAATAGAATGTGAGTAGAACCCCTAGACTTCAAATCACATTTTCATGTAAAGTCAAAATATTTTTAACTCAACTTTCTTGGTTTAATAATTTTTGGATTTGGTAAGCTGCAGTGCAGCCCTATTTTTGAGAAAAGTCAAACAAAAGCATTTCCCTTCCAATTCAGTTTCCCTTTTCTTTCCCCTTACAGACTTTTCTCCCTTTTGGTGCAAATGTTTACAAATTCAGTGTTATTATAATAGTCATGTGTTTTGTTTCTCCTGTGGTGAAAATAATACTTATGCTGATTTAAACTTTTGTCAGAGTATCTACTTATTAAACCAAAGGAAATAGATGTGGTAACAGTTTTTTTCTTTTTCTGAGTTAGGTGACCTCCGTTAGATGTAATACACTCACATCTAATCTTTATACATTACCCTTCATTATTCTTTCTACACTAGAATTCCTAATATGTTTATTAATTATAAGATTTTTAATCAGCTGTATATTTTCTCCTGAAATTGCATCAGATGCAAAGTTGAAATATTGAACTTTTCTTATTATGAGAATAATTTAAAATGGGTGATTTGGCTAAACTATTAAGCAGTATTTTCATAAACTACCATTTTATTGAAGCAGATTTATGTCCTCTCCTGAAATTAAAATATACTTATTTTTGATAACATTTCTTATACAAAGACAGTTGATTCAATAGTACACTTAATATAGCCTCAAAAAATTAAAGAGAAAAGTGATGTTAAATTGAAAACAACTGGTGAATTCAGTGTGTGTGTGTGTGTGTGTGTGTGTGTGTATACAAAAATTATATGGGCATATAATAATATATCATTATATATTTTATAGATATGTAATTGTATATTATATAAAATATAATTAGAATTCATTTAAGTAAATTATATAAGCATATATAAATAAATTCTATAAGTATATATAGACATTTAAATACATGTAATTACATAGAATTATGGTAAATGTAATACTCTGTGAAACTCAAAACAGACACATACAAGGAGAAAGTTGTTAATCATTACCTCCTTCACTCCTACACTCCCTGAGGTGGCCAATGCCAGAGTGTGACATGTGCCCCTCCACCTCACTCACATGAGCTCCTTCAAGCTCAGAAAACACAGATATACATTTGGGCATCTCTTTTGTCAAAGAAGGCATGGTTTTGCTTATGTGCTTTGTTTTCATAGACAAACTATGAAACACATAGCTCTTAAGCTTATTTTTCATAGATATTCTTTCAGGTTCGTATACATTTTATTCTTTATTATGGCATGCTGACTTTTAATGAAAGAGCATAATTAACAACCATTATTGGTATATTTATTATCCTGTTACCTAATGTAGAGGTACCAATATCACTATGAACTGCAATTCTCAGTGATTTTTTTTTTTTAGTTCCAGATCTGAGGGCCACTTGAAAATGATTCTGATGCATGTGGTAAAGCAGGAAATAAAGATTTATGATGTGAATTGTAATTCAGCAGAGAATATTCTTTTACTGATCCGTGTGTGATTATGTGTTATCCATCTCTAAAATTATCTTTGATGCCTACTTCAGAATACATGCTGTTTTGCTGTAGCTTAATAGTTGTATTATTCAGAAAGCACATTTAATGGAAAAAATCACATTATAAAATCATGTGTATCAATAGGAAGGAATAGGTTAGGGTATAGATTTTGTAACCTTCCACCAATGTTTATGAAAGTATTTAGAGTTCTCCATTGATGAAGATTAGATATGAGAGAAAATAATAAAACTATGGACTTATGCAAATGAATAAATTTTAAGGAAAATAGACATGGTAAAATCATATTTAAGAATAAATAATATTGCTGAATGGAAACATTATCAATTTCCTTTAATGATATATGTTTCAAAAAACTATTATATAAAATACTTCTTAGTGTACTTCAAATATCTGATTTATTTATTTGTTCTATACATATACATTATTTTATGGTCTTGATATAATATTTATTATATAATTATATATTTCTTATATTATACTGATGTATCTACCATATGGATAGACTTTTTTCTTCAATTTTCCATGGGAAAATGATTTTTCTTTTATGAAATTTAAATTCTAGCACAATTTTAACAAATCTCAATTGAGCTTTTGAGATGCCTTTCAAAGTAAGTTTTTAAAAGTCTATGTGTGCATGGTATGTGTGTGTATGTCATGTGGTTAGCATTGAGCCTAGGTTCCATGTAAACAATGTGGATCAAGCATACTCAACTGAAGCATGAAGAGAAAGTTGGAAAGTTGATCAGAATGATCCAATTCAACCTATCAATATTTATTGAGCACTGTTTAAGCACCAGGTACTTTTCTGTGGGTTTAGGTTATATTAGCAAACACAAGTCCTGGCGAACATTCTAGGGGTCCTGGGGGCAAGGGCAGGGGAGGACCATATATTAAAACAAACAACAAACAAATTCAAAACATCAGACTACTTTTGATAGTATCAAATATTTTGTGAAGAAAGAAATGGATAAGAGTCTGGGGGAAAGTTTCCTTTATTTTAGGGTAGGAAATATATATATATATATATATATATATTTTTTTTTTTTTTTTTTTTTTTTTTTTTTTTTGAGTTGGTAGCATCTGAGAAGAGAACTAAAAGAAGGGAAAAGATATGCTGCTTTACAGTTATCTGGGAAAGAACTTCCCGGGTGGAGGAAAGGGCCAGGATCAAGTTTCCAAAGAGAGAGCAATGTGGCATATGTGAACAATACCAAAAAGAACAATATATTGGGGTAAAACCATGTTGGCTCTTGTTCATAATATCCAGAATATTGGCTTCTTCTTTTTTTTTTTTTTTTTTCCCACTCTCACCCCCCATTAAGTGTCATCATCCGCTTATCAGTGAGATCATTCCTCTTTTGGATTTTTGAGATTGGCTTATCTCACTTAACATGATATTCTCCAATTTCATCCATTTGCCTGCAAATGCCATAATTTTATTATTCTTTATAGCTGAGTAATATTCCATTGTATATATATACCCCAGTTTCTTTATCCATTCATCAATTGAAGGGCATCTAGGTTGGTTCCATAGTCTGGCTATTGTGAATTGAGCCGCTATGAACATTGATGTGGCTGTATCTCTGTAGTATGCTGATTTTAAGTCCTTTGGGTATAGGCCGAGGAGTGGGATAGCTGGGTCAAATGGTAGGTCCATTCCAAGTTTTCTAAGGAATCTCCACACTGCTTTCCAGAGTGGCTGCACTAATTTGCAGTCCCACCAGCAATGTATGAGTGTACCTTTTTCCCCACATCCTCTCCAACTCCTATTGTTGCTTGTGTTCTTGATAACTAATTGGGGTGAGATGGAATCTTAGTGTAGTTTTGATTTGCATTTCTCTTATTACTAAAGATGCTGAACATTTTTTCATATATCTGTTGATTGCTTGTACATCTTCTTCTGTGAAGTGTCTGTTCATTTCCTTAGCCCATTTGTTGATTGGGTTATTTGTATTCTTGGTGTAGAGTTTTTTGAGTTCTCTCTATATTCTGGAAATTAGTGCTCTATCTGAAGTATGAGAGGCAAAGATACTCTCCCACTCTATAGGCTCTCTCTTCGCATTGCTGATAGTTTCCTTTGCTGAGAGAAAGCTATTTAGTTTGAATCTATCCCGGTTATTGATTCTTGCTTTTATTTCTTGTGCTATGGGAGTCCTGTTAAGGAAGTCTGATCCTAAGCCAACAAGGTGAAAATTTGGACCTACTTTTTCTTCTATAAGATGCAGGGTCTCTGGTCTGATTTCAAGGTCCTTGATCCATTGTGAGTTGAGTTTCGTGCAGTGTGAGAGATAGGGGTTTAGTTTCATTCTGGCTTCTTCTTTAAAAGTCAAATGGGAAGCCATTGCAGGCTTTTGGTCAACATGTGAGTTGATTAACATTTTTAAGAGATCACTCTGCTTTATGAAGAAATAGCCTGGGAGAAAGGTGGGAAAATAGTTGAACACTTCTTGATGTCTTCTAAGAGTGAACTTGTGTGCTTTTAAACACAAAGGTGTAAATATAATGTTTGGTTCATGGTTTATTTAATCCTCACAGCAGAATATAAAATATGCACAGAATCTCTAAAACGATATTAGAATACAGTAAGTTCTACATAAATGTTGATTATTAACCTCTTTTCCTTTGTCATTTGCTTAATACAAAGTCATAAGTGATACTCTTAAGGAAAAGGATGGGCCCCTCAAATGTTTTACAACTATCCTTTCCTTGCTAAAGTTAAACAAAGTACAGAATTTTAGGGAGTACTATACCACATGGAATTGTTTAAGAATATACATATCATATAATGTTTTATCTGTTAAAAAATTGTTGCATAACTTATAATTAAAACCTAAATTTAAAAAATAACAGCTAAGATAAACCTCTATTTGAAAAACTTAAGCCCTAATCAAGTTTTTCTCCTCTGATTAATTTTGTCCTCAAATATGCATTTTCATTTTAAGTTTATTTTTCTAGCATTGGCTATCCTTAGATTGAAATGTATTCTGTGTACTATCATCTTTTTTTATATATTCTTATAATGCTCAGCCCTAATTGATACAGATGGTACACACACATAACATACATGTGTGTGTGTGTGTATTTATATATATATATATATATATATATATATATAAAACCCTGCATAACATTCCCTCAACTCTTTGAAATCCATGGGTTAACACATGAACAGAGGCATATTAAACTTTAAAGTAGTATAAATATGTATGATTATTTCAAAAAATATGAAGATTTTGCAAAAAATATTGTTGACTGCACAAATACACCTATAAAATAATTTTATTACTGAAAATTGCAATCAATCAGTCATTGAATGTTAGTTAGGAAGTATAAAGAAGATTAGAAAATAGTTTTTATGAACTCTTACACAATTACTTGCTTCTTTAGTTTCCTGAGGACTGCTTTCTTTGAAAAGGTTCACATGGTACAGAAATTGGTAGTGTTTTGGTTATTATTATTATTTGGTTTGTATGTATGGGTATGATGTTTTGGTTTTCTGGTTTTTCTTTTTTTTTTTTTTTGGTAGAGTGATGAATAATGTCAAATACCAATTATATTTTAAAATATACATCTTTGTAACAAAAATAAATAATTATTAAGTCAGATGGAGAAAAATTCATACAGATGAAGCATTCCAATTTTCTATGTTATGGCTGGCAATTAAATTTATATATTTAGAAATTTTTGCATCTTCACCAATCTAGTACATAACAAACTATGTAATTTCAACATATATCCCATTTTATTTATTAAATTAGAATAAAGCCATAGAAAATACATTTAAAATCATAAAAGGTATTAGTAATGTTCTTCACTATAAATGACCATGTGTATTTGTGTTTTAGTAAAATTTCTCATTAATGATAAATGAATCTATATTTGGGGTCAAATGTGAAATAATCTAATACTGAAATTAGGGCTGGTCTCAGGTAAATTACATATAATCAACTGATAAAAGTTAATGCTGAAGTAAAATTGGATTTTAAATGTAAAATCTTTGCTGGGAAAGTTAGCTTGACACATGTCAAACAATATATATGTGTCAATATTTAATATATATTCATTCATTTATCTTTTGTGGAGTGATCTTGAAATTAAATAACTGTCTCATAGAAAATTAATGTCTCAATGTCCAGACAGAATTAATATCTGACACACAAATTGTAAATTGAGACCTCTTTGCCCTTGGCTTGGTGCTGAAGCACCTACTGGAAGATGTCCCCAAGAGCTGTTTGGTCATTCGTCCTGGGGCATACATGGCTCAGCTGAAGTCTGGAAGCTGCTGGACTGTGCGAGCTGACATTGTGGTTTTCTTTCTTATAGTATAAATGACCATTGTTTAACCTATAACTCTGACCCTGGTCACCTGTACAACTCCAGGGAAAAAAGTGGGACCATTGGTGGGGGAGGTAGATGCAGAGAAAAGGATATAAACTAGTGGTACAAGACAGTGTACCCGCTCCGTGGCAAGCACTTGAAGCTGTGGGCTCCCCTCTTGTGCTTCAGTAAACCTAGCTTAAATATAAATATTCTCAAGCTATCTGGACACCAAGTGCAAACCAGCTACATAATTCTGGATGACCAAAGAAGTGAAATTAAAAGGAAACATAAATATTCCGATCATTGCTAAATTAGTCAAGAGACTCGGACTTCAAGTTGTACCTTTCCAAGTATGAATTGACTAGTCTTACTGGTTTTGGGTAGGCGTGGGTTGCTGTAGAACTCAACTCACTCCCCAGCAAGATGCAGCTCCACTCTACTAGGAAAGAGTGTTAAAAAAAAAAAAAAAAAAAAAAAAAAAAAGAGTGTTGAGTAGTGCTATGAGAGTGTGTGCAGGGACCAGGTCCTTCTGAAAACTGCCTGATGCCAAGCAGGAAACATAAGTACGAAAATTTAGAGCAAGCAATTGTATCAATATTTGACTCAGTTACTCTGTGTCTGTTGACTCAAGTAATATAGATGATTTGATGTTTTTAAATTTATATTTTCTAGCTTTTTTATTGTAAATTTAAAAGTATCAATTCATGGCAATTTGCCACAGTTAGTTTGAGAAGCACTGGTCTAGCACTTTTGAAGTTTTTAACATAGGTCATTGTAGGTCAATTCTGATCAATATTAAAATTTATTTTTAATACCTCGAAATATTAAAACAATGAGATTGCATAATTATATAGCCAAAGGAACTTGTATTTTAATTATAAGCTTCTTCCTCTTCCTTTCCTTAAGATAATTATTAAATATTTATTGTTAAATATTTCTGTATGTAAAAAGTAGTATTCTATAAATAGAATGTCAATAGAACTTCATTTATATATGCTAAATCCTATCATCATTTTATTATAATCTCATTCTATTTGGTGTTATTGCATAACTTCTATAGAGTATTTGCATATGATGTTCTAAAATATATATTAGGAAAAAAATTTAAAATATGAATTTATCAACCTGAGATGTGATTTTTTTTCATGAAAATCTTGAACATCTGCATTAAGAAATTTTAAATGAATGGTCTTATATAGAGAAAGAAAAGAAAGCTCTCCTTAAAACCTGCAGTAGTGAAAGTATTTAGTTAATTATGCTGAAAAAGTATCTTATTTTAATGAACACCTATTTCCAAACTTGCCAGTAAAAATTATTCCTAAAATCTGATTCTTATAGCTACAAGTAAGAGATAGGCAAACAAGACTGCTTTTAATCTTGAAAACCATGAAGAACAAAATTTAAACATAGATGTCAATAGAGAAAACTCTTCTCTAATTTGTCACTAAGTCACTGCTGCCTGTATTAAAACCAGCAGTTCCTGAAACCCTCGCCCTCAAAGAGTCATTGTTTGAGATGCCTGTGGCAAGCTAGCACTTGCTTTGTATTATTAAATTGCCGTTACTGCCATCTAGTGGCAAGAAACAATCCATGTCACTATGTTAGGGACTGTTATCTAAGGTCCTAAAGTTCTGAATAGAGAGCCACAGTTGGTGCCTATCTGTATCACAGAATAAAATATACTATCTCATGGAGATGGAATAATAATAGACATCTATTTAGTGCATGAATTACAAATAAGATTATCTCACAGAACAGACTGAGAGTACTTGAATCACAGCGCTCTTATTACTTGTACAATTATTTTCTCTTCAATTATTTGAATGTAAGTTGTTTTGCATATGCTCATTAAATCTCAAAATCTAAAATAGATCAATTTTCCTCCAAAGTTAAAGTACATACAAAACACTGTAACATGGGAATCTTGTCAAAAATGCGGATTCAGATTCAGTATGCCTGGAATAGAGCTTGGGATTCTGTGTGTTTGAGAGCTCTTAGATGATGCTATGATGCTATTTATGATCAGGTCATACTTTGAGTGGCAATAGCCCTTTAATATGTTGTCAAAAAAAAGGAGTCTAGAAATGAAGCAAATTCTTATAGAGTACACTCAGTGTGTATTATTATTAAAATGTAATAAGTAGCTCGTTCAATGACTTTTAGAGTACAATTGTCTTTATTTATTTATTTATTTTTGCTTACTATGTGAGTAACTTTGGGCAGGACATTAAACAGCTCAGAACTTCAGTTTCATCACTGTAAAGTACAGTCATAGCAACTTTTCGTGGTTCTTAAGAGGAGGAGTATTTGAGCTAAATATCTCAGGATGATCCTTATGAAATTGCTCTCTTTAGATTAAAAACAAGCATCCCCAATTTTAAATAGTTAAAGCTGAATGTGTAGGGGCTGGAGTTGTGGTTCAGTGGTAGGGCACTTGTTTGGCATATGTGAGGTCTTAGGTTTGATCCTCAGCACTTCATATAAATAAATAAATAAATAAAATAAAAGATCCAGTGACAATTAAAAAAATATTTTTACAAAACTGAATGTGTAAATTATTTAGTAGAATATGTAGCACCCAGAATTCAACAAATGTTAGCATCACCAACAAGTTCATGGAGTAAATTTGGGGGTCCAAATGAACATACACTCTAGAAAGTTGCCTTCAATGAAGAGAGAATGTTGACATTTCCATAAGAGCAATATGACATATGAATTCATGAAAGGTGTTACCTTGAAGTTTCAATGAAGGATAAAGTAAATAAGAAGTCTGTGAATTATTCTGTAATAAAATTCAGTTGAGTGTGGGAAACAAAGAATGATATTAAAGAAATGTGGGGGTTATTTACTTTTGCCTTTTTGTATTACCTGGAACCAGGCCTGGAATGGAAGGAAAATACATCAAATTCAGCATCAAATTCACATCATGCAGCAGCACATATAAACTATGAGGACATAAAAGGGCAAGGACTCCAGATAAATATAATAATGTTTTAAGCCTGTTGTGAAGAAAATAGGCTATGAAAATATCCATTGCTTTCTAAATTATTAGAGCAAATCATATTTTATATATTTGAATCCTGTCATGTAATTCTTCTCCTGTAAATATTTTTACATGATTTATGATCTAAGTTACATTCCTTAGTGGCATGCTGAATCGTAAAAATGTGTGAAATATTATTCATATTCAAAAAGTTTTGCTTCAAAATAGAAAAGTTTTGAGAACTATGGTTGGATGAAAGAGCTGCCACTTAGATGCTGCTTTTGGGAGAAATTAGTCACTTGTTGATGGTTCCTAATTCTGATCCTCTTAATCTAAGCTTTGCCTGAATTGTAGTAACTTTTTAATCTTTATTGTTTGTGAACTGCAAAGAATCATGCAGCCTATTAAGGTTAACATCAGTGTTAACTTTCTGATTTTGATAATTGTGTTGTGGTTACTTTTCCTTGCATTGGGGTTGGAATTTTCTTGTTCGTTAAAACGTATACTGAAGTATTAGAGGGTGATAGGTTATCTTTTTAGAATCATTCATTAAACAATTTGCCCGTGTTAAAAAAAAAATCTAAAATCTTGCATTACACATTAGAATTAGAGTTGATGTTATTAGCTGAAATTGATGCTGCTGGCTATTTATGCATGCTATCCATTCAGGAATAGCATATTTGATTCTCTTTCTGAAAATTGCTCTTTTCTCTAAAATTTGAAATCTTTTCCAACTTTCAATGTATATGAAAGATAAGTTATAAATTTGTTTCATAATGAAAGTAATTTTTATAACCATGTAGTTCAAATACTAACTAAGCTTCTAAGTTGCAAACATGGTGGAGGGAAGACTGACATATGCCAGTGCAATCCATTTAGTGGGAGCAGCATAATATAGTTAGGGAATGAAGTTTTTAAACTTCATTTATTAGAGGATGGAGTTCAAGCTGGTGTTATTAAAGGGGTCAAAGAAGGAATTACTGAATCCTGTTCCTAGACGATGCAATTTCATTTTCCTGTTATAGCAACAAAAGGCTAGCATTCAGGGTATCTATGCATAAAATAATTTAAGATAGGATACTTGTACATCTGTGCTTATAGCAGCATTATTCATAATGGCCAAAATATGAAAGTAACCCAAATGTTCTTTGGGAAAAACCAGTTCATAACACTGGGATATTCTTCAGCCTTGAGGAAGGAATGACATTCTAATACGTGCTACAGCAAGGATGATCATTGACATGATGACAAGTAAAATTTGCCCAAAACAGAGAGATAGATACTTTAGGATTCCAATTATATGAGGATCTGAAAATAGCCAAAAATGAGAAATGCTATTTTTATGTGTGTTTGTATTACAATAAAAAACAATTTCTAAAAAAAGCTAACAAGCTGGGCTCAGTGGCCTATGCCTGTAATCCCAGTGGTTCAAGAGGCTGAGGCAGGAGAATGGCATGTTCAAAGCCAACCTCAGCAATTTAGTAAGTTCCTGTCTCAAATAAATAAATAAATAAATAAATAAATAAATAAATAAAAGCTAGGGATGTGACTCAGTGGTTAAGCATCTTGGGGATGTGACTCAATGGTTAATCACCTGTGAGTTCAATCCCTGATACCAAAAAAAAAAAAAAAAAAGTTAACAACATCCTCGGCATCATGCAACATACAGGTGGTTCTTTGTAACCCTATAAACCATATAATTAATTACACAAAAATAGCCTACTCTCATGCTTGCACACCTAAATTTGAATGAAAATTTATGTTTGCCATATCTTAAAAACAATAATGACAGTGTCGTGCTGAAGACGCTTCTAGCTCTACCTTCAAAGTTCAAGAGTCTTCAACTTTGATGATACAATATGAGTTAAATATAATCAGAAAAATAATATGAAAAGTGAGGCAAAAGAGCAACTGTACTTTGTGTTTCAGGCAAAGTTAATTAGCACTCAACATCTATCTTAGTCTGTTTGGGTTTCTATATAAAATGCCATAAACCAGGCAGCTTATAAACAAGAGAAATTTATTGCTTGCTTTGCTGAAAGCTGCAAAGTCCAGATTGAGTGCCTGGTGAGGGCTGTTTTCCTGGATCATAGGTGGTGTTTTTTTGCTGTGTCCTACCTCACATGGTAGAAGGGTACTAATCTCATTGATTAGGTGCAACACTTATGACCTAATTGCCTGCCATAGACTCCCACCTCCCAATACCATTACTTCCCAGAGGGGAATAGAATTTAACATATTAATTTGGAAGAGGGGAACATAATCCTTAGTAATGTCTTTGCTTCCTCTTCATGACTCTGGTCATTTTGAGAAATACTGGAGAACTTAAGGCATCAATCATCATTTCAGACACATAGTAAGTTCTCAATAATGGGTGGTGATTCTTGTTCTTTCTGGTGGCATTGTTGCTTGAATTTTCAAGATGTAGAGAGAGAAATTTAACAAGAATTTCAACTAGAGGCTGTACTATAAATATATGAAATATGCAATCACAAAAATGAGCTTTGGGACCCAAATACAAATGTGTTAAAATAATTTAGACACAAGTCTAATTCTAGATGACCATGTCTTCACTTTCCTTTATTACTATCAGAGAAATAGGATTAATAATAATATCACCAATTATTTACTATATACGCATTTTTAGTTTAATAAACATTTTCATATTTGACTTTGTTTCATCTTTTTATCAACCCCTCCAAAATATCAGTGACAAAATGCAATTTAAAAAATTCCCAACTAAAGCAGAGACTGTTACCAACAAAGTTACAATGCTAAAAGTGATGCAGGGAGGGTTGAACACTGAGTCTTTTAACTCTAAACCACTATTAATGAATGCTCTGCTGCATATTATGGAGTAGTTATAGACCAAGTATTGACTACCTGCATTTTCTTCATATTGTGTTTTTAGTGTAGGAACTTATTCAAGAGAAAAAAATGGTGGCACAGAATACATTAAGCTACACGTAATAGTAAGATAAAAATTCTTGGATGTAAGTGTTTAAACCTATTTAATGTCATACTTCTTTCAGAAGCCTCAGTTTAGACATTTCTAAGAGGCAGATTCTCTTAAATTTCTGTGGATTAGATAATATGAGTCTTAATCCCTAAATCCAAGAGTATGAGTAAGGAAGCTGGGAGGAAGAGGTGAATTGCAAACCTCTTACAATAACACCACAGAGAGACATAACCAAGCTAATATAATTTTTGAGCGTGTGTGGTTTTACCATGCTAGGCAAGTGCTCTACTTCTGAGCTACTTCCTCCACCCACATAATTTTGAATATCCCACTTACAATTTTTTTTTGCATGGACATTTTCCTCACATATATTTTTTCAGGCAATACACTCATTGCCTGCCTTCCTGTTCTAGATCATCTAAACTGTGGGACAGTCTCTTTTGTTTTTGTCCACCAGATTTTCTTCATTAAAACCAAGGCAGATTTCACCATCAATAGCTCCTTCTAAAATTATTCATGTTTGGTCAGTGCTCTGGGCTGAAACTCCACCCATCAGCATGACTTCACTTTAGAAAACAAACTGGTTTGATTTTATATGGGAACATGTATAACTGGATTGCTGTGCTAACATGCTAGTAAGAAATGGTTTAAAGAGCACATTTATTGTAGAAAGTTTATTATATTTTGTTTTCATACTTCTTTATGGGGTTAGAAAAATTTTTTTTTTTGCATTATTGGAGCATAGACAACATGTCATTTGTTTTGTTAATTGCTACATGCCACCTGAAAGTTTATTTTTCCTCTAAAGGAAATGGCAACTTTGTTCTTTAAAAAGACTGTAAAAACAAAATGACTTAGCTTGTTTTTAAGAGTATTCTGTCTTCTGGATAGACTGTGTAAAACTCTGCATGTGTACAGTAAAACTTGTTAACAACTCATGCAAAAGCTAGTTGCCTAAGAAAGATGTAAAATTGACTAAAAATTGAACAAATATTGTCCTTTAAAGTTAGAATACATTTAAAGCATTCATTTAAATCACCAATGATTTACATAGCTGATGCCAAAATGGTATAATAAAAGATTAGACTAAGAAATAAACTTTAGGTAAGATCTTAAGAAATAAAACATGAAAATGAAATTTAGTTTTTCAGATTACTGATACAAACTACTGCCAGATGTTGTTAATAATGTGGTGCTGGAGACAATAAAAAAGGATTAATAAAAATGTTGTCACTCAACAGATTTTTAAATACAACAACAGTTGTATAAATAATAAACATTTATTGTGAAACATGGAGAAGGCAGATAAATAAGAAATTATTCATAATCTCTGATTTGAATATAAATGATACATATTTTGATATAGAACATATATTTTTCTATACATGTACACATTTTTGCATGCATCCATTGGTCTGTATTGTACACATTGTTTTTTAACCAGCATTTTAACATAAATATTGAAAATAACTTTTCATCTCGTAATAACTTTTGAGAATTGGAAGTATCGGTAAAAAAATAAAAATAAAAAGCAATATCTTTCTTAAAGAGGATCTTAGTTTCTCCAAGCTTTTTTTTTTTTTTTTTTTTAAACTACCTCCTTGGAAATTATGGATATAACATTCCAACATAATGGTGTTTTCCCAGGAACTCCACACAAGTTCCTAGCATACAATCTAGATGCCTGCGCAGATAATCTTTGAGCATGGCATGTGCATATAATCCTTGAGGCCTCTAGCATTTCTAGAACAAGTATGGGAAGATAAAATTGTCTGTACTGGGAAACTGAGACCAAGCTGAGGAGTAGAGTGTAGAAGTGTACAGGAATAGACCAGGCTCACAAGCATGTAAATGAGGTTGGAAATAGTGCACTATAGGGAGTATGGGTTCAGGCAAAGATATCAAAAACTGAAGTATGAATTGTCAGAGTGAGCACATATCCATAAACTGTAGTGTAACAAAGATCAGACTCTTAGACTATGAAATGGATATGAGTAACAATAATACATTTTAAAAGTCCTTGACATATATTAATTCTACTAATATCTATTGAACATAGACTAGTTTTATACACCACCCCTAGCTTCAAACAGTTTATTATCCACACAGTGTAGTGAAACAGGGTTGTCAAGTGGTATAATAAAAGGCAGTGTATAATTCATGTGATGTAAGAGCAAGGGCTATAGTCAATTTATTTAGGAAAGGTTACTTAAGACTTTCATGATATAGAAATTTATGATGATGATAATAGCAGCTAATATTGACAAGCATTTTATACACATTATTTTTATCCTCACAACAAATCATGAGGTAAAGTTTATTATCAGGAACATAGTGTGTATGGCGGTTATAGTCTTGGAGCCAGACTGTCTGGGTTTGAATGTCAGCCACTTATTAGTGTGACTTTTGGAAATTTATTAAACTCTCTGCTTTTCCATTTTCTCTTCTATAGAAAAAATATAAAGGTAGTATCCATTTCATAGAATTGTTGTAATGACTAAATGCGTTAATTACTATAAAGTACCTGGAACTATCTGTACCAGTGTAATTCGTGTGTGTGTGTGTGTGTGTGTGTGTGTGTGTGTGTATGTGTGTGTGTGTTTGTGTGTGTGTGTGTTTTGAAGAAATTAAAGTCTGGACTTTTTTAGTAATATACCTAAATTATACAGTAAATGGTAGCATCAGGGGTATCTCTACCATTTCCTGAATATGAGTTTTTAATTTAGGTACTTTGATGGAAAGGAGTGAGTCAAAGATAGTTAAGATTTTAATTATGGATGACTAGTCATTTATGAAATAGGAAGCAACTATGAAAGGGTTTTGTGTTGTTGTTGTTATTGTTGCTGTAGTTGTTGGAATGGTTAAAGTTTTAATGATAGGGTTTGAATTGGAACTGTTGATGAGGCATTCAGAATGAAAGGTGATACTTGTTAGAAATCCTGGCCCAGAACTCTGGAGAGAGTTGGAGTTGAGATTAGGGTGACATCTACGTGAAGTTAACAGTTGATATCAGGAGATTAGGTGAGATTGGCAAGGAGATAATATTTTAAAAAGCAAAACATGGAAAAAGAAGGCCAAGGTGAGAAGTGATTGTTTTATGCATCATGGGGGAAGAGAAGTCACCAAAGGATTCAGAAATAGAAATGATAACCAGTCCTACTGGAGACAGTGATATCATAGTACAGAAGCCCAAGAACATCATTAAGAATTGGGTAGAAACTCTCAGCAATGTGGGAAGAGAGGAAAGACTTTTTCATTTTTGATGATAAAATTTCTCATGAGGAACAGGCCTCAGGGAGTATGAAGAGTCTCAGTTTGGAGGGATCCTGATGGGAGAAGTACTGTTTTTAATGCACTAAAATATGGCCTGGTTCCACCTGATTTTGGTCTGTCCCAGCTCTGTAATTGATTTCTGTAAGATTATTTTAAGCCACTTCAGAGTTATCCTGGAATTGAATGTGAGGGTCAATTTCATCATGTTTATAAGTTAGAAAAATGCTGTCCTGGGGCCACTTAAATTTCCATTCTTTCTGACTATACTCCCTTCAAAATACCTGAGACCTGGATGGAACCAAAGGAACAGAAACAGAGAGCTTTAGAACAAACATGTTTACAATACTAGCCATTTGTGACTATCAAATTTAAATAGAGTCAAGTTAAATAAAACTTAAAATTCAGTTTCTCAGCTGTACTGTCCACATTTTAAATGTTCAATAGTCCCTTGAGACTTTTGACTATCTCGTTGGGGGTGAAGAAGTGTGGAATAGTCCCATTACCCCAGAGTTAATTTAACTAGCATTAATCTTAAGAATTCTATAATTTTTAAACAATATGAAGTAAAGAAGACTAGATTTACATGTTGAGAAGTTTTCAGCCTAAATAGATAGCAATAATAAGCAATAACCAATAATAACAGAATCTTTCCTTCACGTTCATTTTTAATGGTTCTACACATTTATCGTTATTTCATCCATAAAAGATGAATTGTTATCTCACCCATTTTATGCATAAAATTTGATCTTTTAAAAATCTTTTTGTTTCTTGTCATAGCCACAAGATGATCACCTACCAATAGTTTGTGCAGTTTATCAATGTGATTTTATTTAAAGGCTAATTCAGGAGTAAATGGCCAAAGAAATATGGGAATTTTTGTCTGAGTGATTAACTGAACAATTTCAAATTTGGATTATGTAATTATTATTTTTTATTCTATTTGAAAATGAAAGAAAAATTGTCTTACATAGATATTAACTGGAGTTGTAATAAAATAAATATACTTTTTTCTATTTGATAAATATTGATGTGCACTGAGGAGGAATAAATCAGCTTGTCAAATGACTTGTATAAATTATTTTGATAAATACTATGAAGGGGTATCTCTTTGTAACTACTGTGATGCTTATGGTTAGTATTGTCTTGAAGGCAAACCCACCTGAATATTAGTGGTGCTTAGTTTTTCAGATATACAACATACCTCCCAAATGTTATTGACATGTTTTTTGAAGGCTCCCATAAATTTTGGTAGTTTATTTTCTGTTCAATATGAAGCCAAACAATGTTTATGTGTGCATTTTTAGGAATCTGAAAATTATATAGTATTAAGGCAGATTTTGCTTAGATGGGGATTTCCTTCCAAAGAAAGAGAAGGACTTCAATGTGTTTGTGTTGTACAGTTGTTGGGTTTTTAATCTAAATATTTCTGAGGTTGTTCTACCAATAATTCCTTTTATTTCCTGATTTTGTTTAATAATGACACTGAGGAATATGAGTTTCCCAGAAATGTTGACTTTCAGTCTCACATGGAAAACCTGGGAAATTGAGTTTTCTTTTAGTATTTACACTGACATTAAATATATAGCAAATTCTCTTTGGGAAATCAGTTTATAATAAGTGTAGCTAAATTGTGCTCCTAGAAGTTAACAGTGATGGTAAAATGCAATTTATGCATTGCTCTTTCTTTTAAATTTTGTAACATAAAATTATAAAGAATATTTTAATAAATTTAATTCTACTTTTGACTAGGAAAAAAATCTGCTATGAGTATTTTATGGGCCTTAGCTAATGAGTAATGGAACTCAAAATAAGATAGTTAAATGACAGTTGAAGATTGTCTGTAATAGGGGAGAATAAGCTACAATTTTGGAGAGATTCAGCAAAATCTGTGGCACAGAAATAAACTACAGACTTGTTGAAAGTTCTTTTCTAAGAAGCTCTTCATTTTTATTTCTGAGGCTGCAGGGCTAATTTGTCAGGTACTTCTGTATGACCAGTGCTTAGAAGAATACATCAGTGTTGAAGTACATTTCCTGAAGTCGTCATTAGAAGTCTTACCACATAGACCAGGATGGTATGTTGAGTTAAATGAGGTTTGAACTCAGGGGCCTGAGACTCAAGGCAAATTTTAGTCTTCAAGGTAGGAAATGAATTAGCTGTTTAGGTAGTTTGAAAATTTCATTTCAAGTTGCATTTTAAAGTAAACAATTCCATTATATTATATTATCTTGAACTTGTGGATCATTCAAACTATTAGCATCTTGGTCTTTTCAGTTTTCTTAGTTGTATGTTTTCTCAAAACAGGAAATAGTTATGCTATAGAGTTGAGATTGTTTATTCATCTTTCCTCAGCTATCATGATTATATGATTGATTTACTTCATCAAGACTCCTCAGGTTACATTGCCTCCATTAGTGTTTTCTCATTCTGCCTTTAATACCAGACATTTTAGTTTATTATTGTTTAATACTTAGTCTCTGCTTTAGAATCACATTGAGTATGTTTCAAAGAATGTTTGCATTCTCTAAGAAAAATTTTAAACATTTTTCTGAATGGAAAATTCCAGAAATAAACAATTTTTAAGTTTTAAATTGTGCGCCATTCTGAGTAGTGTGATGAAATCTCCTGCTGTCTTGCTGTATTCCCTTAGGAGGAGTTATCTCTTTTTAGAGTGTATCCAAGCTGCATATGCTACCCGCCTGCTAGTTATTTAGTAGACATTTTGATGATGAGATTGACTTTTACAGTCTTTGTGTTCATGTAGCTCTTATTCTGTTGTTCCCAAAAGAGTAATGACACTAACAATTTGAGCATGTCAAATAGAAGCAGTAAGCTGATTCCTTTAAATGAAAGTTAAAAGTGCTCAACTTTAATAAGGAAAGAAACACCATATGCTGAGTTTGCAAAGATCTGTGGTAAGAATGAATAGGAAAACCCCCAGTGTATATGGGGTTCAGTCTTATCCTTGGTTTCAAACATGCACTGGGGGTCTTGGGGATATATCACCATTGATAAAGAAGTACATTGTAACTCATTTTCTCCTAGTCTCATTTTTCTCAACTAAAAATAGGAGATATCTATATTGACAGACTGCTAGAAGTCTCAAAAAAGATATGCTAGAAAAACTATCCCCATATGTGGTGGAGTAGAATCCTAATAAATGCCAGCTGCCTTCTCTTCTTTTTCCAAATTGTAGTTATCTTGTAGCGCCATGCTGATTTTTAATACAAATGGACAGCAAATTCTAGCTATCATCCAATTTATCCATTATCATTCAATCAGTCTTCATATAGTTCATAACAGCTTAGACTTGAAAAGGGCCATAAAATAGTATTTAGTCAATACTTTCACTTAAAGACGTGGAGTCTTCCATTTATGTTTATTTCCATTACTAAAAACTCTTTACTTCACAATGCAAGCCAAAATAATTTTTAGAAATTAATATTGTTGGCCTGAAGTCAATTCCCCTAAACGGATATATTACTGTACCTTAAATCTTCGCATGTGAAGACTTCCCCACTTCTTTTAATTGTGCTTTGTTGGGTATTCTTTTCAGATCCTTCACAACCCTCCTAAGTTTTATTTCATTCTTTTCATTGAAATTATAAAATAAAATAGGTATTTTCCCCTTTGAAATTCGATTGCTCCTTACTTTCCTAATTCTAATCACGGCATCAACCTTCTGGTTACATAGTGAAGTTCAGTGGAATCTACCCACATCAATGTCTTTTACTTACATTATAAAAGTTACTGGACATAATTTTACATTTTATTCAAATAACATGATCCTAAAAGAAGTTAGAAATCATCCCTATTCATATTTTTACAAATTTGTGTTATGTACAAAGGTCCTAGATGATAAGTTGAGGCACATAAAAATATTTAGAATTTAATAATGCTAATGAAAAAGCCAGTCACAGAAAATGAAGGGTCCAATTTTTCCTCTTATATGTGGAAGCTAGAGTAAAATAAAGGAAAGAAGGAGGGGAGGATCAGATATAAAGATATAGGGGATGAAGAAGATCCAAAGGGAGGGAGGAGTGAGAAGAAAGGGGAGGAAATGCAGAATGAATTTGACAAAATCATGGTTTGTGCATGTATAAATATACCACAGGGAATTTCACCTTTGTGTAGAAGTAGAAAGAACCCATAAAAAATAAATAAATGATCAAAAGGAAGACAAGTAGAGTAGAAGAAAAGAGAATAGGGGGAGGGAGGTGGGAAAGGAAATGGGGATGGGAACTGAAATCAGATTCCATGCATGTATGATTTTGTCTAAGAAAACCCAACTACAATGTACATAGGCTCGAATAAGGAATTTATTCAGGCATTCAGTAATTTATGAACTTAGCAACTCCCGACTACACGTGGTTTGAGACTCTGACAAAGGGCTGGGGTAGGGGAAAGTTTTGTATAGGGCAAACTCAGAAGCATAGCAAAGAAAATATTTAATTGGTTAAGTGGAACAGTAGCCTTATTTGGAGTATTCCAGTGGAAAGTCCCTACTTAAATGTCTGACTGGCTTAAAATATGACCATTTACACTGAGCTGAGTCTCTGTTTGCTTACATAAGAACCCTGGGTGCTGGAGCTGTCTCAGTCTAATGGTCTCCCAATTAAGATTTTTTAATACGGGCAAAAGAATGAGAAGATTTTACTTTTGCTCAAAATGTCTAGTGGGGAAACCAAGAAATGAAAAGTAGCATACTGTTGCATACTGTCTATTATGGTGCTTCTCAAACTACCTATAGTGAAAGAAACTTTCTTAAAAAAATTTTTCAATTTGTACAGACATTTATGAGAAAATAAAAAAATAATTACTACAAAATTTAAATTACATGACATTTGACACAAAAGCCTGCTTTTCATTGTTTTATTCCATAGATTATAATGTTTACCACAATTCACAGATGTAAACAATTGCTAAATTTTTACCTTTATTTATTTATTTATTTATTTACTTCGTTCCAGAAAGGTAATGAGTCTGCTGGAAGACCTTATTCTCAGGTTACACCTGTCTTATTGAGCATAAATATAAGACAGCTTGATCAGGAAGAATGTACTTGTGGATGCTAGGGATACTTGTAGGTGTGAAGATGCCACAATGAAAATACCAAACAGCATATTCTAGTTTATATTCTAGTACAGAAAGACAGATATCAGCTAAGCAAAATATACATTATATTGCATGGTTATATGTTTCATAGACTGAAATAAAGCAGATAAAAGATAGGAAGAGTATGTTGAGGGTTTGCAAAAAAATTAATTTAAAGACGTTTCTTTTGATCCTTGCTGTAACAAATCGTTTTCCATGAATAAATGTTAATTACCACTCTCTTGTGATTACAAAAGGCCTGACTGCTATAATCTGCTAATTTATAAATGGTAAGATTAGATTAGCTGAGGATGAAGTAGCCTTTCACATCCAAAGCAATCTTTTTTTCCATACATAAATTTTAATGTTGTTAAAACAAAAACATTTTTTATTTTGATGACTAATATTTGTGTAAGATATTTCATCTATGTTCATAAATGAGATTGGGTTATGAATTTTTATAATACTATTTTTATTGGTGTTATAATCAAAATTATATTAACTTAAAGTAAATTGAAGAGCTTTTTAATCTGTAAAACATTTTGTGGTAACAGAATTGAAGAGCTAGTGAAATTTGCCTGTAAAACTTGGTGAGTTGTTAAGTGTTATCATCCAATTCACTATTTCTCTTTTTTGCCAGTGTCCTATCTATATTATTAGCCTATCTGTTGAGGTTTCTATCTTAAGGCTATCATTAATTCATAAGAATTCTCATTGCTTGTTTTTCATATCCACTTATTTTTGTTCATATCTGCCATTACATCTTTTTAAAATGGCCATTACTACACACCAAGCATGCTTACTTTTTGTAAGATGAATTTAAAGTAAACTGTAATTCCAATTTTGAGATTGCTGCTTGTTATTTCTCCTTCTAAACTAGGCCATTTGTTTAGGTATGTAGGTTTAAAGACTTACTCTGAATGACAGGTCAAATTATGAGACTCTCTACCCAACCATCTGTGAGCATTTTTGCAGTTGTCTTGCCTATTGCCTCCTCCACATTTAGTTTGGAAGTGTATTATTCCTGTCATAGAGCTTCTGGGTGGTTGGTTTAATTTCTGATTAAAAACTCTCTGTATTCAAGCCCTGGTCCTTTTGTAAAACTAACTCTCCAAATAACTTCAACTGTGAGTATTTTGTGCTGTTATTATTTGTTTTGCTTGCTTAATCTTTCAATTGACAAGGAAGCTTTACCTGTCCCTGATTTCAAGCAAAGAACAGAGCTGTCTTAGGTCTACCAACTCATGTGGAAACTTTTTAACTCACTCTGTTTCCAAAGGGACTGAAGAGTCCTGACCACATTTGTTCACTTTCTATGTTAGTCATCTTTTTATGACTGCGATGAAAATATCTGACAAGAACAATTTAGAGGAGTAAAAGTTTATTTTGCGTTCATATTTTTAGTGGTTCAGTCCATGGTCAGGCAGCTCCATTACTCTCGACCTGTAATGAGGCAAAAGGAAATGTAATAAGGACCTGTAATGAGGCCAAGGAAAGCTGTCAGCTCATGGCGTCCTAGAATCAGAAAAAGGAAGAGTGGAACCATGGCCAAATATAATCTCCAAGGGCACACCCCCAGTGACCTACTTCCTCCAGCCATGCCTACCTGCCTAAAGTTACCACCCTTTCAAATTATTGGTCCATTAAATGGATTAATCCACCAAATAGGTTAACACACTCATAAATCTAATCATTTCACCTCATGCTGAATTAACATGGCCTTTTTAGTGGGATACTTCATATCCAGACTATAGCGCTTTCAAACCATGAACTTAAACCTTTAGCCCAAGTTACTGCTTAGAATTTCTCTTCTGGCTTCCTTGAGGTTTCATTGTGTTTTTCAGGCTGGATATGTCTTTTGGATTCTTTTCAGTCCCAAATTTACATTAGTAGTGAAAGAAGATACCAAATCATGAATGTTCTGCCACCTTGGCTTGAATTCTTTTTTTTTTTAAGTATTTTTATTAGATGTTGATGAACCTTTACTTTTTATTTACTTATCTGTATGTGGTGCTGAGAATTGAACCCAGTGCCTCACACTTTCTAGGCAAGCACTCTACCACTGAGCTACAACCCCAACCCTTGAATTCTCCTTTTGCAAGAATAAAAACTATAAATATTTTCTTAAAGTGTTGGTTCCCTAATGTAGTCTCTTCTAATACGAAATTATAGAGATTACAGAATGTTAATGAGAATTTTTATGATAAACTAGACTTTTTAACAAGGCCCCCGAATCTAAGAATAATGATACAGGTTGCCTATACATTCTAAAGATGTATCCTGTACTGTCAGATTGGACACTAGAGAAAGTAGGTTGGCTGTTTTATCTTGAAAGGGGTAGCCATTGTCCACAAGAGCTCACAGAAGCATCCAATAAGAAATGGCACCAACTCAAATTATAGCTTCATTAAGTAATATCCATTAAGTATTATTTCTGTACCTTAAATTCCCTGTTTCTCTAAGCATGAGTCAGCACAGTGAGTGGGGAAAAGGAAATTATGGTATGAATTGTGAAAAAAATGACTATGCACACCCTTTCCTCTTTCTTTAGCTTCACACTTCTAAAACTGTCGAGTCCAGGTAGAAGAGATAAAAGTGTTAAAGTGGCAAGTTTAAATGCCTAAATTCTACCATTGGTAGGAATCTTTCCAAGATTTTTTTCCCATGAACAAAGCATCTGGATTCACAGTAGTATGTGTGAGAGTGGTAAAAAATAAAACTGATTCTTTTGAGGCTTTAGCTCTTTCCTAAGTCCAACTTCTTCAATAAAGTTGCCCATGATTTTTCTGTTAGATCTTATTTGTACATTTTCCTCACAGTAATACTTAATAATTGAATGTTGAAAGTCTTAAAATAAATGGATACTGGTTTTGAAATATTCATGTGTGTACAGACTTTTTGATTGAAGCAAAAAATATTTAATGAAATCAAACCTTCCAGACTTTAAATTGCAATCTAACTAACATGAATACAAATGAGCCTAAAAATAATATTGCATATGTAAAAAAGTCAAATAGGGGGAAATATAAATCACCAGCTATGCTTATGTCTGTTAAATTTTAAGCCACAATAAAAGAATTACTCTGCCGTGGCTCATTAACTAACACACTTCTAAAAAACAAATCATAATTTTTTCCCATTTTATGTAACATTTTATTCTGCCTGATTATGTGTCCTCATAAAACAGGCCTCTGTGATTTATATAAATGTGAAAAGGAGTTATTTCTGAGATGTTATTGGCAATAAGGAACTGGCTTAGCAAACTATTTTAAAATTGCTAGGGGCTTATATAGAGATCAAATTTATCACCACGTAAATTCATATAGCATATACATTTAATTTCATAGCTTTGCTATAATTGTTCTGTTCCTTTGCACATATCCTAATATAGTCTTTGTTCATAGTCTTCAGTTGTCTGATTCTTTCTTCAGATTCCCTTCTATGCATTGTCTCTAAGATTTATATAAATTTAATGTGATTAGTCAAAGTGATTCAATTAGAATGTTTTCATGAATTCCATAAAACATTACATTGTTAGAGTAAGTGAGTCAGCTTATGATTCATACAAAAAATTTTCTTCAACCTCCAAATCACCTCTAATCATAGTGGGCTCTGCAGAATTTAGTGACATTTTAATATTTGTAAATATTAATTGCAACTATAATATTTAGAGTTGGAAACTAACTCATAATATTTAGTAATAATAAGAATCTACTGACTTATTATATGATTAATCACTACAGTTTCAGCTGTCAAGTATCTGCCAACATAAATAAAAATAAACATGAGGTTTAACAAGTAAATGTATATATCATTTGATAGTGTCAGATTTAGTAGGAAATTATTAGATGCATGAATATTTATGCTGTGTAGAATTTTTATTTCATGTTAATAATAAAGAACTACATATACATATGCAATCCACCTGTATAGTGAGTAGTTTCTCTTAATTTTATTTGCATGAATATGGGGAATATACCAATATTCTGTGATATTTAACAGTCTTTAATGTAGGTAAAAGGGATTCAAAAGAAATTTGAATAAATATTCCATATTTATCATTTTTGTGAGCTTTGTAATAAACTGCATAAAGCTTTGCCATCCAGAATACTTATTACTAAAATTTGCACAGTAAAAGTAGATTGACATTAACTGAGAAGAATAAATATAATCCATTTCCCAAGACATTGAAATATGCTAAATAAGGTAAAAGATGTGAAATAATTTTGAAAATTTAAAGTGTTATTTGAAATGTAAGTTAATTTTATCTAGTGATCATCATCATTGTTATTGGAAAAAGGCTGATTTAATCTGCCAACATTATTTATTTTAATTTAGATTAAAAACTGCTTCCTGACATATAAATTGACTCTTATATACACTTTCCTGAGATATTATTGATTGAAACATGTTGATTAAATTTTGTAGTAACTTAATTATAAGATTCAGAGATGGCATAACTTAATGTAGTTTATAATTTTATAATATGAATTGACATTTCTCTAGTACTGTGAAAATTTCAAAATGCTTCCATAAGCATTATCTGTTAGATTCCTACAACTGTCTTTGAAGTAGTAAATTGTATCTCTCCTTTAGAGAGGAAAAATTAAGTTTTGGAGAGATTACATCACTTAGATATTAGATGACTGAATCAGAACTCAGTTCATGTCAAAAGAGTAGTCATGGATGGGGACCTGGGCCTTGGAAGCAGAAGGTCTGTTCAAATTAGAATTTCACCTTTTCCTTTGTGCCCTTGTGCAATCACACAATTTCTCTCAGTCTCAGTTTCCATAGAATGTTAAATGAAGAGAGTAGAGTTCTTTGTAGGATGCTGTGACAATTAAATGAATTGACAACTGAAAAGTGATTAGAATGTAGCTGGTATATTTTTAGTGACTACCCAATAAATATATGTTAATTGTTATTGATTAGTACTGATTCAACCTTTAAATTTCAAACTTCTATTATTTTGTGTGTTGGTCAGAACTTTTTCAGCTTCAGAGAGATGACTAACTTAAAGTAATTTAGTCAAAATGGTGAATTCTTTGACCACTGTGTTAGGAAAGTTGCTGTGGTAACTCATACATTCAAAGGAAAACTAGAATCTCTGATTAAATGACATTGAAGACTCAATCAAATCTTCCCCGGTCTAAATCTCTATCCATTTCCTTTTCTGTAGTCTCTACTTCACCTGTGGGATCACCTCATTCTCTTCTACGATAGATAAGTTTTGTCCAGGTGTTCATAGGTCAGATCTAGGGAGGGACTCTCAGGGAAAATGAGAATTTGTGCTGTTCCTCTTTTCTTCCACCAATATTGCTAAGAGAAGTGGTTTGGGATGGCATATATTTATATCTGTCTCAGGGTTTTAATTTATCATCAGAATCAATAGAATAGAAAAATAGGACTGTTGGAAAAAAAATAAAAAACAAAAACAAAAAGATATGAACCAGCACAGTATGTTAGATTTTTACATGATCAGGAAAATCAATCATAAAGTTAACATTGGATACTAAACCTGTTAAAGAAGGTTTTCATAAGATTCCTTTGTACTTCAGAAGATTCTTGTACCATGATGTCACCATGCAGCTAGCTCAGGGCAGAGTTTTCTGAGTCTTTGCTGTCACTGAAGTGCAGAGGAAGGTGTTTGCTTTCACATTCCTACACTAGCAGAGGGACAGGCTAGTAATGACTTTGTTTCAAATCCAGAAGAGTGGGTATATAGCTACCTAATCAGTGACACATTTACCAGATGTTGTAGGTTATACTAAGATGGCAGCAGACACTTGAATCTGGACGATTACACTGCACTAGTTAACTTTTTGTTAATTTTTCATGAGGGTGTCTTCCATACCTAAGCTTTGAGAGAACATTCATATTGTGAAAACATTTCAAAGTTATTTAATGTTATAATGTTCAAAGCACAGAATTTAAATAAAAGATTTGTCTAGCCCCTCAAACTCCTCTATAGTCTCTGGACCACACTTTACACAACAACCAATTGATATAAATTTCAGGGAGGTTAAATTAAAGAATTTTGTTAGATAAAGGAGTTGTTTTACAGTAATGAAAATTTCAATTAAAAAAAAAAACTGTATTTTTAACAATCCAGTTATCATAAGTCAAAGCATTCTTTAGGGTCTTCCTCACTGTGGGACTGGTAGACTTTACACTTTTTCTTCTCTACACTTACTGTGAGTTCCCACTTTTCTTGCAACATAGAAATTCTGAAGTTATCTTTCATTTCCAAACTTAAACTTACCACCTGTCCCCCAAACCTGTCCTCCCGTATTTAACTCAGTTGTTTCTCAACTATGAAACCTGGGTGACATCCTTGAACTGTTTCTCAAGCCCTCAATCAGGTTTAATCAGTCTAATGATTCTTACTCCTAAGTAGCTCTTAATTTTGTCTGCTTAATTAAATTATTATGGTTCTATTTCACTTACTATAAATCTTAATTGATTAGTTGTTTACTTCATTTCATAGGAAATCCTGTTTAATGATATGGACTTCATGCAGGTAGTAGCATCATAGGATACCAACATATAATAAATCTATGAGGGTTAATGAAACAATTTAATATGAAACAGGGCTACTTTTACATATTTGAATAAACAATTATTTATATATATTTTTTAATTTTTAGTGCATTATAGTTATGTGTAATAGTGAGATTCATTTTGACATATTCATAAGTGCATATTGTGGTTTTCTCCAATCCAGTCTCCAGTATTACCCTGCTTCCATCCCTCCTTTGCTTTCTATGTCAAGATGTTGCTTGTTATAAAATAAGAACTGTTTCCTTCCAGAAATGATTCTGATGAATACAATATATAGCTATAAAATGAATATATGATTGGGGCTTTGTTAATGTTTCTTTTTTTATGATCATCCCCATTTATTATAGCTCACAAGTCCTGGAATTTGCTTCTGTTTATTTTCCTATTTAATATTCATTACTGCTTTATAATATAAGGCTTTCCAATAAAATGTTTATGGATAGTAATTATCCTGTAATGCTCATATTATTTTCATTTCCTTGTCATATATACAAAAGTCATAAAATGCCACCATTGTAGATACATGATCAAGGTGTGTTTCAATAATTTAGAATTATTTATTCATTTCCTGAAGTAGGAAGTTAAGTAGTATGATGTATATGTGTTAAACCTAGGACTCATTTATATTTTCTTCTGTAGTGCATATGATAGTTTTCTCCAGTCTAATCAGAGTAATGATTATTAATAGTAACCCATATTCTCCTGAACATATTTGCAAAATAAATGTATAAACTATACATGTCCTCTGAACTTTCAACTGTTGATTCCCTGGAAATTGAGAGCTGTGACTAATGCACCTACAACATATGTATGAATAAAATACTAGATATGCGGATGGTATATGGAACACTCATAGGACAAAAGCATAGATGATTTTTAGAAATCTTTAAATTCATATCTAATAATACTTCTGGATACTTTAAAACTTAGGATGACTGAGAAATAAACTTAAAAATAATTCAAATGTTACAAAAGATATGTTGTTTCTGATTTAATACAACTGATTTCATTTGAGATGGAATAAAGTATGTTAGTAAATAATTAAGTCGATTGATTCTAAAACTAATATTATGACGTGTTTTTTGTTTTGTTTTGTTTTTGTTTTTTTCTGGTTACTCAAATGGGCACTCAACCACTGAACCAATGAACCACATCCCCAGCTCAGTTTTGCATTTTATTTAGAGACTGGGTCTCACTGAGTTGCTTAGTGCCTAGCTTTTGCTGAGGCTGGCTTTGTACTCATAATCCTCCTGCCTCAGCCTCCAGATATAAAGTGTTTTGAACTGAAAAGGAAGGAAAACTATAAAGGAAAATTAACAATGTCCTGGGTAATGTTATTAGTGGAATTATTTTTTTCTTCAGAATATGTTTCAGCAACTAATGATAATTTTCTATGTATCTGGCAAGGTAACCAAAATGCAAGATATTAAATTATTATAAAATAAAATTATAGTTTTTAGAAAGAATTTAAAAACATTGAAAATTGAAACTTCCTGTTAATTCCATTACCTGAGAAATAAAACAGTATTAATTTAGATTTTATTCATTCTGGCTCTTTAAACGTAAGTATACATATTGTCTTTTAAAAGTAAATTTTCATATTGTATGTAGTATCTCATTCATTTAGTCTGATATAACAAATTACCATAAATGGGTGGCTTGAAGAACAGAAACATATTTCTCTAAGTTTTGGAGCCTGGGAAGTCCAATATGGGGTTCTTGTGCGGGCTGTCTTGTTCCTGTGTCCTCACTTGACAGAGAGCAGAGAGAAAAAGCAAACTCTTTTGTGTCTTTTTATAAGGTACTAATCCTATTCATGGGGGATCCACTCTCATGACCCCACTTCCTTACATCATATTGGAGGTCAGCATTTCAAAATATTTATGTATGTATATATGTATATATGTATGTATGTATGTATTGGTATTAGGGATTGAACCCAAGAACATTAAACCACTGAGCCACATCTCCAGCTCTTTTATTTTTTTAAATTTCGATCTCACTAGATTGCTTACAGCCCCACCAAAATTGCTGAGGCTGGCTTTGAACCTGCAATTCTCCTGCCTCAACCTCCTCAGGCACTGGGATTATAGTTGTACACCACCATGCCAGGCTCAAAATATGTGTTTTTGAGGGAAAGGGGCACATATTTCAATCCAGGGCATTCCATCCCTGGCAACCCCCAAATTCATGTCCTTCTTACCTGCCCAATGAATTCACTCCCTCCCAACTGTGCTAAACCTTTAGCATCAACTCTCAAATCTTAAGTCTCATCTAAATTTTATATAAAGCAATTATAGTTGTGACACAAGATACTGTTCATATTTAGGCAAGATGGAAAAATTTGGACATATATTATCCTTCTGATCTTAACTCAGTTATGTAAATATTGTTGGGCACTGCCCAAAATTCTATTTTAATGACTACATAATTGAATATTTAATGGCTTATAACCCCTATTTTATCATTCTCAAATTGTTGAATATATTAGCTTTATTTCCAGTTTGATGAACATAAAGGGGATATAAGTGTATATTTCTACTTCTTAAGAATGGATTAGTAATATTTATAAGGGAAATTACTGTTTCAGAAGTAAAATTATTAAGAACTTTGAGAAAACACCAGTGTATATGGCCAGGAAGGCTCATATTGCTATTCTGGTATGAGTAATATGACATATTTACATTTTCTTCTTCATTTGTATTTATTTCTTATGTCACATAAAGTGGGCTTTAATTATTAGGTAGATACCATAAAATTGAGATGCTCTGTTGTTGGTATAAAGAGATCCTAAGGTTAAAATAATTGACCAATGTACTGTCTTTATGATTGGAGTTTGTAAGATTCTTGTCTGTATAATTGGTTATTTATAACTGCTTCTGAAGTTACATAAGACATTGGTTTCATTTAATTGTTCTCAAAATTTTTAGAATCTCTCCACTACTTTTGTTTTGCAAGTCTTACTGTATCTTTACTAAATAGAAATTTTAATAAATAAATTGAGTTAAAATATAGTAAGAGCAAAAAAATATATATAGTAAGAGCATTGTGGATAACACATTTGTTTAAAAAGTTAATAGACTTTATGAGAGGATTACTTAATAAGAGGATAGATCCTGTTGATTTAGTACGTAAAGAATTCAATTATTAGATAATTGTATATGTAAACAAGGCAAAAACACAGAAATTCAACTTTCTGAATTAGTACTATTAGCATTTACATTTAAAAGTTGATTTGACCACAGACTAGGGATTCCTAACTGCTGATCAAGAATGGCTGAGCCTGAGCGGAAGAAATAGCTCCTTTCGGGGAGCGCTTGCCTAACATGCCCAAGAACCCCGGTTCAAATCCCCTGCCGCTCAAATGTGGGTGGGGAACTGCAAAACTCTATTGGGCTGGGGAGACAGCTAAGCTGGTAGAGTGCTCGCCTCGCAAACACAAGGCCCTGAGTTCGATCCCCAGTATCGCCAAAAAAAGAAAAGAATGGTTGAACCTATCAATTTTCTAGGGGACGACCCTCTTCTTTTGAGCAAAAATCAGCTTGCCAGTGATGTGCACTTTATAAAAATACTTGTGCCATGAGTGGAAGCATGATCCTGCTGAGTTTGTACAGACACAAGAGGATAGTTATGGGTGCAGAAGAGAAAGCAAAAGAAGGTTACAAGAGAGAAAATGAGGAAGGAAACGTGATACTTTCACCATCGATTTAAGGATTTAACTATTTTTGAAATTGCTGGTACACTATTAGAAGTTTTGCATGCAAGTTTGACATGATATGATTTACATTTATAATAACATTACTTTAGCTTTCTGGTTAAGAATAAAAAGTAGGAAAACAACAGTAGAATTAAGAAGTCCTATGGGAAAATCAGTTCCATGAACAACATGTAAGATGATGATGGTACATTGACCTTGTTAAAAGTGTTGAACAGTGATGTATGTTGGTGATAGAGCTCAAAGTTTTGCTAATGCATTGGGCAGAGTAAGGAATGACCACAAACTTTTAGCTCAAGTAACTGGGAATGCAGAGTTGCAGTCATCTATGTTGAGGATAGATATGGCTGAGCAAGTTTGGTAGGAATATTTGGGGAAGGGCCATGATCCAGATTTGGACATGTTAGGATATTTAGCAGTGTTTAGTTGGCATTTTATTTGAAGTTTGGATTTTTTTTTTTTATTTGCTACCAGGTATTTTACTCAGGAGCGCTTAACCACTGAGTCACATCCCCAGCTCTTTTTAATATTTTATTTAGAGATAGGGTCTCATTAAGTCATTTTAGGGCCTTGTTAAGTTGCTGAGGCTGGCTTTGACCTCGCCTGCAGCCTCAGCCTCCCACACTTCTGTGGCTACAGGTGGGTGCCACCATACTAGGCTGGAGTTTGGAACTTAGGACATAGGTCCATGGTAGAGATGTATATTTGGACGTTTTCAGAATGTAGCCAGTATTAGAAACCGTAAGTCAAATTTGATTATCATTAGGCTTGGGAAATAAAAAGTAGATTTGTGAAAAAAATCTTTTTTATATATAAAATAATATTATGTAGACAAATAGACAATTGGGAAAGGCAGATTTTGAAATTATTCATACTAATCTAGATTTTGTGCCATTGCGTAGTTTCATAATCTGATATGGATTTATAACAAATATCAATGTGAAAAAATTACAAAATAGTGGTAAGATTTAGAATGATATTACTGATGTTTTTCAAGGTCATTCCCACCACCTTCTATCTTCATTTTGATGTGGACATGCAATCTAGTGACAGGGTTTTCAACTTTTATTCCTTTAGTTGTGTTTTCCTATGCAACACACATCCCTCTATACCATCTCATGTTCTCCCAACTGAGGTAAAAATATGTATAAGAAGCTCCTCCCAAGTCACATGCATAACCTTCACTACCTCCAACCTAACCTCAGTCTTCTCTATTTATTAAATATGTGTTAAGTGTGTGTGTGGAAGATATATATACACCTGCACAAGTGCACAAATATTTCAATGAGCATCTATGTGAATATCTCCTCATGACAAGACATATGGTAGTATATATAATTAAGTGTATTATATAGAGTGTTTATATAAGAATAAAAATATATGTAATGACTACAAAGAAATTGTCAGTATTTTAAAATTAACATTCAAACAATTTGAATTTTGAATTGTTGGATGATAAACATTTTAATAAACATTTTAACTTATTGTCTTAGATTACTTTGTGATCTTACATACGTATGTATTGTCTTTAAATTAAAAATAAGTATTTGGAAGATGCAGATAATAAAATATTTAATGATGGCATATTGTCTTAAAGTACTTAAAGAATTCCAGAGGTATGTTTAAAAAGTAAAGACAGACTCAGTTTACTGACAAAATGTGGTAATTCATTTTAAAGTTGTATTTAATGATACTAGAGCAATGTTTAACCTAAATTTAATTTTCATTTACACTAAATAAAAGTTTAACAATTTATTTTTTATCTCTATGGAATAACTCTCTCCTTTTTGAAAACTACCTGTTGGTTTGAGAGTTAATCATGTACATTAAACAATTCACTGACTTTTGAGAGCACTGTTTGTTTTGAGATGTGAAGTAATAGTGCTTTATGAGTTCTTTTAAGTTGTAAATGAATCTAATGTCTTTGAAGAATGGAAGTATCTTACATCATTGTAAAAAAGGAAAGATGACTAAGATTGATTCCACCTCGAATTTAATCTGATGCTAATGAGACATCTTATTTAGTTTTGGGTAAATAGAACTACATCTGTAATTAGTGTGGAACAGCATATGGAATCCATTGGGAATGTGTATTTATATGTGTATCTCAAGGACATCAGAGTAATCCTGCTTACAAATACATAAATCTTAATATAACTTGTTTTACGAACTGCAGTGTCTTAAAATACTTCACACATCTATTTTTTGATGTGTCTTAATAATATTTTCCCAAAATGTTGAATTTGATGATTTGAACTGTGCTTGGCAGTCTATACCCTTAAGCAATTTAAAAATGTTTAGCATCATTTTATTATTTCCATAAGTGTACTTCTTTCCATCCTTGACCCTCCATATACATTCTATAGAAGTTTGCTTACATGAGGACAGATTGAACTCTTGTAATACAAGATTAAAAATTCTCCTGTAAAAAACATTTTGATTTTTTGAATTCTTATAATGCTGGTTTTCCAAAACAAATTGGTTCTAGTCAGTTTTGGACATTTGGTTTGTAGCTCCCAGGACACCAGATCCCTCCCAATCCCATTTTTTTCTATTTTGTTGGAATTTGTTCATGGATATTACTCACTTGGAAAGTATGAATTGAACATTAGATTTTTGAGATCATGTGAATAATGTGCAAATAAGTGTCATTTGGAGGCAAAGGTACCCTTTTGATTGTGAAGGAATGTGATAATCATTGGTTGATTGGGTAGAGGATTTGAGATTAAAATAATAATATAAATAGATTAAATTGTTATCTTCTATTTAGAAGATAGGTTTCAGATAAATTTGTATGTATTATGAATTTTATAAAATAATCATTGTCTAAAACGAATTAGTGATCTCTCATTTATCACTGTGTCTTGTAGGGCTAACCTCTACCAATAGAGTTATGCCCCAGATTTGTAAATAGCTAACTCATTAAGGTGGGTACAGTCTTTTGTGTCATTGAATTTTAAGTAAACAAGACATTGTCCCTGGAATCCCCAGCTTTGAGTGTGTGCATGTGTGCATGCACACGTAGGTGATGTGTATTAGAAAAGGAAGGTTGTTAAGGCACATCACAAAAATCTGTTTTCTCCTCCCAATTGACACTAATAGTAGGATGTGGATCCTTGGGAGTCTTGGAAGTATATCTTGATGATTTAAAGATCTCAGAGTTTTCCTTGAGTAAGGGAAATATTCCAGATGATGATTCTTTCCTTTTCTCTACAGGGAGAATAGTTCCCTGCCTTCCTGTAGCCTCAGGTAATATAAACAGAGACTACGGTTTTGGCAGGAAGATGAGAATAAATGATTTCTGTATTTGTTTAAAGTTGTATTCATAATATTTGCATAAATGAGTAACCTTGAGGAAAATAATGTTGCTATCATTTTTATGTTTTTGAGGTAGAAATAAGGCTAAGACATAGTCTTTCCTCCTAGGTTTTCTTAAGTCACTATGAGTTAGTATATCTTTATGTTAAAAAAGTACATTTAGGAAGTTAATAACACAATTAACACCATAAACTAAAGGTGGTAATAAGTATGTTCAAATCTAGATTGATTCTGAGTCACAAACACTTAAACTTAGGGATTTTGGCAAGTACTGTCAGGTGGCTGAAATACATTGAAGAAAACAGGAACAGTGCCAATTAGAACATTGGAAGGAACCCAGAATTCAACCATTTAATGAAGTGTTTAATATTGCAGAGCATGTTATTGTGGTATATTTTACGTCAAACTGCTAAATATATTTGATCATTTTGAATAAGCTTCTTTGCCACTGTTTTATAGAATGTTCACTTCTGAAAGATTTATTTCACCATACATATTTGTATGTTCTGTAAAATTTGAATCCATTAATTAGTATACTAGTTTTAAATAATCTTTTTCCCAGTTTACTATACTTTTCAGTCTAAGTTTTGCCTAAATTAAGAAATAGACCCAAACTCCAAAGTACTATCTTGAGAAGGAAAATATATTTAGAATCCAAATATATTTTATTCAAACCACTATAAATTTATAAGTGGAATTATGAATTTTATGAATATTCAGATTTTAAAGGTATTCAATATATTCTAGATTTAAAACATTTTTTAAATGTTCAATTTCAAAGTATACTAAAAATTTAAGTAATTTCAAATGAATGTTTAAAATACAAATGCAAAATACTTGGTATGTAATTCAAAAGAGTACTAGCTTGAAATAATTTTATTACATTTGTGTTCTGAAGTCTGTAACAATTTCAGGAGTTCATGATTTTTTATTATAGTGAGTTTTATAAAAGATGGTAGTATGACTTGTTTTTTAATTCAATGCATTATAATTGAAAACTGTCATTTTAAAGAAGTCTAAGATGAGAAAGTATAGATATGATAATCATCATATACCAAGAAAAAATTTAAATATAAACTAATTTTTCTTAAATGAGAATTTCATATTTTCAAAAAAAATTTTATTTTATTTTTTTCATCTATCAAATGAGCTGGATGACCGTTATCTGAAAAATTAGCAAAGATATAGGAATGGCTATTATGTAATATCAGAAATATAAAAAAACATTTTATTCTATAGGTAAATTAAAATATGAGAATATTTTAATATGGTAGTAAAATGTTCCTACATGCCTATTACTGTCTAAAGTGGAGTGTCTGAAGCGAATTCAGGAAGCCTATCCATTTGCAAGTGGCTGCCTTCCTTACTGCTGTGCATTGTTTAAGCTACAGGAGGATTTCATCATTGATAATAGTTAATGATTGTGGTGCTAGGGATTGAGAATAAATCATCATTGTTTTATAAATGAAAAACTTTCTTAATTATCTTCATAAAATCAGTGATTGCTGCACATTCAACCAAAAAAGTATAAAAGTCTTATCTAGTTTTATTAAATTTAGTTGGACTCTTAATCCTGATCATCCTGCCAACTTTTTTCCAATGGGTAGTTTTTAAAAAATTCGAATTCATTCAAATTAAACCTTGATTTAAAGCAGGAATAATTTAATAATGTTAAAAAAAGCTAACAACCTTGACACATTCTTGACTACTCTTAGAGCTGCCGATAGGAGATTAGTGGATAGGAAGTTAAGAATTACTTGTTCTTCAGAGTAAATCTGACATTGAAACAGCATAATATAATACAACTTTCAACAAATCAATTCAGGACTCTGAATGTTCTCAGTTGTAAAATGATAGTGTTGAACTTGACAATCATTCAACTTCATTTCAGCTCTTTTATAATCATCTTTGGAAATGGTGATTTTGATTTTCTTAAAGAGTATTATTGGCATAGACAACAAAGATTTTAAAATGCCTTGCACAAAAGCTCTCAATTTTTAGCTCAAGGCAGGCATTGTTCATACACATAACATATAATTCAAAATCTGTGTTAAGTCTTGAGACTCAAAGATTTATGTTCCAGAAGTGTTGGACCCATGACTCACGGATTGTCAAATTTAGAAGTAGAGTAATGTTTTGTACCAAGTGGTAGCTGTAGAAGTGTTCCCTGTGGTCTCTGCATGGAAAAGCCAATCAAACAGCTGAGGCCTAATAGCCTTCTAAGAGAAAAATCAAGAAACCTCATCAGCAAGGCTGATGGTTGCCTTTTACATTATCCTTGGAATGAACAAAACCCTTGGGCCCAACTGGCAGCTTCATCTTTACCTTCCTCCAGTCCAAGACTTTCTACAATACAAATCCCCAAAGCCCTGAACATACTCCTCATGCAGAGAAAGGACGATAGATGTCTTTTCCAGTTTCTTAAAGAAAAGTGCCATACCATTAAGTGGTCATAACTAAAGCATTAGGAATTTGGTGACACTCTCAGGCACGGAATTGAAAAACCATATGAAAAAAATCTTATATACTTGTAGATAATCTTTTTTTAATTTAAGATATATCAGTTGAAATCTTTCAAGCAGAAAGTTTGGTCAAGTGAGAACCACTGGTTGAGATCAAAGTCAATGAGCAAATGGAAATCATTGCAGCATCTCTCATTTCCCTAGTGGATATTAGACCACTCAAAATGTGTCACATAATTTACAATCCCTCGATAGTAATTGAATAGACACATTTTGAGTGCACTGGAAGAACACTTAAGGAAGATGGAGTGCAAGAGGACTTGCTTACATTAGTTTTGGCTCCACTCTGGGTTTTGCTTTTAATTTTTAACTTGAGATTAATATCAAATTTGTGGTTCCATCCTATCCAAACAAAAGCTTTGGGAAATGAGATTAACAGCAGCATCAAAGAAATTGTGTTTTTTAGTTTTAGAGACATTGGGTATTTTAATAAGACAGAAGGACATAATCAAACCTGTAATCTGCCATTAATAATTTTCAAATGGCAAAGATAGTATAATACTGCAATAAATAAGGAAAATGTTTTTTAAGCCATTTCCTAAATGTAGAATGGAATTTTCTAAGATTTAGTATAATATTTCTATTTAAATATTTGATATTTTCCTTAGGAAAATGAAAATTTTCTAGTTATGTTTGAAATATTAAAATTATCTTCCTTTAAATATTAAGGTTATCTTTAAATATTAAAATTTTCTTTCTTTTAACACTAATAATTTTTTATGCAGTATTTGCTTTATGAAACTTTCAGTTCCTACACATGTATTTTATCATAGGTTCTTCTTTACACGGTTTTTTGGCACGCAACGTGGAATATCCCTTTAATATATAAGGGAACATAGATCAAAATAGTAAAGATTTCAACTTAATTTTATAAAGATTTCCAGGTATTCTAAGAGTGCATTAGGAAAATGGGACTTGAGAGAAACACTGATTTGAAAAATAATTTTGGTTTCTTCCTTCTTTCTCCCTCTTCTTCCTCCTTCTTCTGTCTTGAGGCATATTTGTGGTATCCACCAATGGTTTTTCCATGGGTCTCTATTTTTCTCTTTAAATATATATATATATATATATGTATATATACACACACATATATAATATATCTTTAAAGATATATATATTCATGTGTATATATACACAAAAATTTTATATATATGCATATATGTTCCCTTGAGTCAAACATTGTAACCAAATTAACTTTCTGGTCACTGACATTTACTTTTAGCAAATAGCATTTTATTAAGAAAAAAAAGTAGAAAAAATAAAAGGAATTAACCATAAAATGCTCATCATGTAAATGTTTTCCCATGTCTCAAGTATACAAGTATAATGAACAATATAAAGGTGAAAAATAGTTCAAATCCTCTCTTTCCTTCGTCTTTGGAAACACTGTGTTGCCTCAGTTGCAGAGATTTGTAGTAAAAATCAAAGATAATATATATTTTAAAACTATGTCAATATTTCTGCCTCTATTTTCTATTGCCTAAATTGGAAGGATTGCTTTTCATATACCAGTGACTGCAAGCCTAAGGGGAACATACAGAAGTGTATGATACAAATTATTAATATCAAACTCCCAAGAAAGGAAAAATGATGTTAATAAATAAAAATGAATTATAGAATAAAATAAGAAAACATTCAGTTTATTTTTAGCACAATGACACAGTGTTAAAGACTATTATCAAAGATGTCAACTTCATTGAAAGGAAAATGTTGAACTGACAATTGCTCCTTTTTCTGTCAAACCTTACTACCAAGATATTATGTCACTTTCTGATTACTCAACTTTTCCCTATCCTACTGTGAAATGTGGCAATTCTCAGAAAGGAACCAGGAAAGAAGTAATACCAAGCATGTTGAAATGAAAGGCCTAGGCATCCTTCTGAACTTTTTGTAAGGTAAAATTTCAGTTAACTCATATTAAATCTGCCTATGAATCTCAAATGTACAGGTGAACATTTTTATGACAACATTCTTTTAACAAGTCAAAGTCATATTTCATATTTCCATGCTTTGTGGATAATAGAATAATATGAAATGTGATGTAGGGTTCATGAAGTTGAGGCAACTAGGAAAGCTAATAAAAAATAAATACATAGTAGTATGATTGCTATGGCAATATCCACAATAAGAAGTTCGTGACTTGAGATCTTTACAAGAACCTATATGCTTTTCTTCTCTCTTTCACCTGGACAATGACTACTTATTGATTGCAGATCACTCTGATTACAGGGATGAACTAGCCTCATGAACTAAGATGAACTAATCTCAGAAAGATTATAGTCTTGCAATGGTAAATGTATTTTCAAATTAAGAGAAGAAAATCAATCACCCAGGAGATAAATTTCTTTTTGTTATTAATTTTTATTTTATAGTACATGTTAAGTGAAGAGGACAAGGTTATCATCATATAATGTGATTTGTATTAATATTGCAAAAGGCAGGGGGGTTATTTAATTCAAAGAGCCGTGGGATAGAATGACTCACTCTCAATGTAGTGACATAACTTAATTTTTCATTTAATTTAAACATAGCATTTTTCTTGTGGTGGTAATCATAAGCAGTATGAAGCCCAGACAGTGCATTATTCAGGTTTAATTTGGGCATGGTTGTTCTGCAGGGAGTAAGTGGCTATCAATTACAGCCATATTTTAACACTTGTATAAAGAGTTATGATATGTGTTAATAGGTTCTAAAATTTAAATTTTCAGAGTAAAACTGGTTGAATAAGAGTTACATATAACCAATAACCCTGAATTTGTTGGTATTTGAATGTTTAGGAAGTATATTAACAAACATGCTCATCAATATATTGTCCTTGACTTAATCCCATCCATGTTGCTGATAGGCAATTTTCTCTCCTGGATGCTACAAATCTGTATTGAGTCCTATGAAGAATTGTTAGGGGGCCAGAGACAGGATGTATCAATCTACTACCCAGGATCCCCTGCTTTTCATTCCTATTAGATAAGTGATGTTTCCTGAAAGCACTGAGGCTCCTTAACCAATGATCATGTCTCTGGTACTTCAAGTAAAGGATCTTCAGCCACAGTCCAGGTGAAGGACAGTCACATACCATTTAACTCTAGTACATGTTCTGAGAGATGAATCGTGCAGTTTTATTCTTGTGTGAATATCACAGAGTTTCTTCCACAAACTAAGGCAGCTACCATATCTTGAGTGATTTAATCTTATGGTACCACTGTTGTATATATGGTTCGTTGCTGACTGAAGTGTTGTCATGTGTTACATGGACTGTTTGAGGTTATTGACAGAGTGACTCCTGGAATTTAAGAGTCTATTGAATTTCTAGATGATTACCTTCCAGACATTGTGAATAGTAGATAAATGTGTGTGTTCATGTGTGTGCACATGCACATGAACACACAGAAGTAGTTCAAACATAAATATTTCATCCTAGAAAAAATAGGGAAATGATAGTATTAAGTCAGAAAACTCAAAGCTCAGCAAATAGTTTCAGTGATAATCTCTAATGTTATAGGCACTGTTTATTAACTAAGTTTATTTTCATGATAGCCCTGAATTAGGCAATAGCATAACCTCCATTCTGTAGATTAGGAAACCTGGATTCAGAGTGTGAGTACTAAGAATGAATAGGCAGTTGTAGAAGGGCCAGAATTTGAATCTAATAAACTAGGTCCAAAAAAGTCCATGTGCTTACTCACCACTCCAGGTTGACTCTCTAAAAGTGAATTCAAATCCTTATAAAACATGATCAAATAGCATAAGACAAAGCTCTACTGAAATGATTTATTTAATATTTGAGTGAAAATAAAAAATAATTTAAATGCATAAATCTTTGGTGAACCTAACTACAAGATTCAAGATCGCTGTCAGAAAGAGTAAGTAAAACAAACAAAAAAAAAGTGAAGAGAGGATAATTCTAATACCATTGGGATATAAATTAAGGAACTAATTGGGAAAAAAATTAACAGAAAAGGCAAAAGTTCAACATGCTAAATTTTTATCAAATAAGCAATTCCTCATCTCAACAACAAATTATACCAGTGCGTAGGACAAAAAGAGTTAACAAAACACTAAACTGGCTATGGAGACCTGAAAGATACCAAAGCCATTAAGAATGAAGTTCAAGCCCGAGACTTACAGGGGGAAAAAAAATTAGCACTACAATGCAACCCTAGTCGGAGTAGGTGCACAGTGCCTCCACCTAAGCAAAACAAAACAGCATCAATAACAAATTACCTATCAGATCAAATTACTTGGTTGTACAGCCTCCATTGTTTACTCCTCCATTTGGAAATAATCATATTATTATTTGAGTTTGTATTAAAATTTATTTTTACTTAGCAAAACTTTTGTCAGCATAAGAAAAAAAAGCAATGTAAAAACTGCAAATATTTAAGAAGAAACATTCTCTAAACATTTTAGGAAATCTGTTTAAGAACAAACAGTTGGTATGCAAATTGCAAATTAGAGGTCCTGAATGGACTAATTAACAAATTCTCATCTGTTAAGCTGAAGTCAAATGATAGGTTTAATGAAAATCATAGCTATACAGAAAGGGGAACTTCTGAATTTGAGTCTTTTCATTAAATCAGACCAAGACTAATCAATAAGTATTTGTGGCATATTGCTCTATAGGTCTGATTATATGATATGCTTCCTGACTTTCCTAAAATGCTAAACATTTATTCTGATCCTACACTTTAGCAATTGAACATCAAGACTGACTGTCTATAATTCAAATTTAACTGTCTTTAAATCCTAATCTCTAAATAGTCTGTTAAATAGAATGCCATTGATTAAGTGATCTACAGTTAAATCAATGACATAAAATCAATATCAGAATTTAAGGGTTTAACCAGGAGTTCTCTAATAAGTTCATGTCATGTAAAATACTTAAAAAAAATGCCTCATCTTTACTTTTATATTATCTCAAAATCTTGAATTTGAAATCTTTGTGAATTCCCAGCTCTCTGGCATGGAAATGTTCCAGGGGGTGTGGTGGGGAAGGGAGAACAGAAACCTGGGGAAGTAAATAATATGAAGCTCCAGGTTTGCTTCTTCTCAGTGCACATTCATCTCTTTGGCATGATGAAGGGCAGATCAACGTTGATTGTAAAAACAAACACGATTAGCACTAATGCAGCATATGTTAACACTGCTGCAGCCTAATGATGAATGAGCTGTGAGCGATGCCAACACCTGTTCTTGACGATGATGCGTGACACCCAACCCCAGCGGAGTGATGAGCTCTCAGACACTGCCATGCCCGTCTTGCTGATTACAGTGGTTTGTGGAGGTCTGATAGCTTTCTCACTCTCAGTCTCTTCTCTGACTTCATTTATTCATTCATAACTTCACAGTTGTCTTTGAGCTGTGGATATCCAGATGTTGATTCTAAATGTATTAGGCACAAGGGGCATATTAAGTTACTCCAAGTCCCAGGGGACTGGCAAGTGTGTCTGCATACCAGAATAATCCCTTCTAAAACACCATTGTTTTCTAACTTGGCCCTGATGTTGATTGAAGGAATCTGGCATCTCAATTGGATTGACTCTTAATTTGGCAATGCCTAAAGGTATTTTGATAATCTCATAATGAAATGAGAATAGCTGAACATATGTGATGGTGAGTTCCATATTTAATACACAAAATGCTTAAGTACAAATATTAAAATGAGGAATTGTAAGTAGTAGAATTCTGACATCATCTTCCAGTCTTGTTTTAGCAAGTAATAGATGACATACCTATCCAGAGCTTCAATAGCATTTAGTGTTCTTTGTTATGTACAATTTCTTGTCCCATAGAAGGTGAATTATTTATGTCCTTACTTCTTAACTCATATCTGGTTACTCTTCTTCCTCTTTGCTTCAAATTCTAGCTAACAAAATCATCTTTCCTATTCCAAGTATAATTCCTTTCCCTATAGTTAGACCATGCCTACCTTGAGGAACTTGTGTGTACATTGTTTTTTCTTTATTCTTATTTTAGAATCTGACACTTCTGTTCTATCTCCAAATGTGTTCAGTCTTTCATTCTTAAGAAACAATCCTGTTTCCAGTTCTTGATCCATGATATTCTCCTTTCACTGAATTTCTCAAATGACTGAATTCATTTCTTTTAATTCTTCATATCTTTTTTTTAACTCACTGAAATTAGTGAATGTCAATTGGTTAGATTACAAAAAATTTAATTTTGCAAAATCTATGACCATTACCTTTTATTTTGTTTCTTTATAATTTTGACTAATATTTATCTTAATGGCCAGATAACAGTTTCCAAAAATAAGGGCAATGTTTATTTTATTTTCCAAAGATAATTTAGAGAGTACATGATGAGTAGGTTCTGAAGCTGAACTCCGTAGATTCAAAACTCTGTTTAAGTACATACTAACTGAATGACCAAAGGGAGGTATATAATATAGATTTCATAGAGCAATAATGAATTAATATATGTATTGTGCAAGTTTAATAGGTACTAAATATCCTATATATTTAGCTAATGTTTCTGTTATTTAGCTATAGTTAATAATTATACTTCTGTAATCCAAGAAAATAATTTTGTGCTTGCACATAATAGATTTGAACCAATATTTTATAGGTAAATGAATGGTATAAATTAATGAATGCTGCATTTAACAAAACCAATACATTGCTACATTTTTAGAATATGTATCTCTGATTACTGTATTGTTAGGACATCATTTCTCAGAACACTACCTTTATCCATAAAGCAATTTCATATTCAAATGTTCTACAGTAGTTACTGATAAAGCTGTTGTGAAAGTTATATGCAGGGCATAGAGGGGATATTTGTGACTGGAAGTTGTTTGTGCAATGGCCTCCTGTCCTAACTTCTATTTTTATAACAGTGATATGCATTCTCCACATAGCCGCCAAAACAGTCGTTTAAAACTATATATAGTATGGCCAATAAGACCCTTCTTGCTTCAGCTCTACACATTTCTGAGTCCATCTGAGTCTTACCTGGCATACAACACATAGTTGCAGTGGCCTTCCTCTTTGCAGAGGTCAAGTTCATCCCTGCTCATGGTATGTCCTGTCCCCGCCCACAGTGTTTTTCCACTGGATCCTGACTTGGCTGACGTCCTCTTGTTAGTGAGACTGTTGAAATATGCCTTCGTCAAAAAGATCTTCCTTGGCCCACCACTCCCTGTTTTATTTTCTTCTTATCATTATCAGAAATTATTATCTCAAGGTGTTTGTTTACTTGCCTATTATCCATTTTTTCCCTCACTAGAATACAAGTTCTATAATGGCAGGGCCTTTGCCTGTCTGATTTATTAATTTGGCCCACTGTCCAGTGCACATAAATTAATATTAACCATCTGTTAAAATGCATTCATAAATGAAGCTAGAGGCAGGAACCGTGTCACAAAGAGCTGTGGAAGTCACACTGTAGAAATGGAAAAAGGCAGCAGAAGCCATCAGGAGATAAGTAAACAATTGGCATATATGTTTAAGACAGCTTTACAGAGGAAGAAGTGTTTGAGCTAGTCTTTGAAGAACAGGTGAAATGAGGCAGGAGAGGTGTATTCCAGAAAACCGTCCTAGAATGACTGGATCATCCAGGATGCCATAAAAGATGAAGTGTGTTCAAGGCATAGTGAGTGAGAAGAGAAGTCTAATTATTGCAGCAGTTTCTTTTAAGCCAGTGGTGGTGGAAACATTCAGATATTGGGAAGGAATCACATTGTGACCTCTTCTTTCTTGGCAACATATTTGGGATGATCGTCTAGTGATTGTTCTTCGAAAAATTCCGCAACTAGAAACCAACATGATAAACATCATAAGAAAAGTTATCTTTTATGTATCAAAATTCGTCTGGTCCTGAAAAATCCCATATAAACTGTATCCTTCATATGGCCTTTGCTGATGTGAGTAACAGAAGGCTAGATACAGTTTGGCCCAACTCTTTAATTTTGAATAAACTGAATTCCAAGGAGGTAGAGAGATCCCTGCAATCACAGAAAATTAATTTATAGTTAAGACCTGCAACATAAATGTTCAGAGAATAGTGCTCTAATAATGACCTCCTCCCTACTCAAATTTAAGTCAGTTTTCAAACATTTTTTAAACGGTCCCATTACCTATTGAAATTTTCTTAATAAAAGGTATAGCAATAGTTTCAAAACCACTTCTTTGGATGACTTTTAATTTACCAAGTATTAGGTGTCTCCTCTGCCAAATCCAATGATTCAGGCATAGCTAGCAAACTTTTTTTGGCTGTCTTAAAAATATTTGTGAGGGATAATAATTCTTCTGATCAGAAATATTGGCCATGAAAAGTTATTAGAGGCCATTCATACTATGTAAAAAAAATGGTGAACTCAGAATCAGTGTTTATTTTTGTAATTTTAAGGATTTTATTGTAACATTTATGGAATATAAAGTAATGAAGGACTCAATCTAGAACCATCTCCCATTTCACTTGAGGGAATAAAAAAGGACACATAAAAATCTCTATTCAAGAACAAAGGATTTTTGGATATATTTATTGCGTAAAGAATTTCTTGACAATTAATGTCCACTCTTCATTTAACAAGCTGTAACCAGTATAAATTTATACTAGCTACTATATTTGTACTATCACTCAGTTTAACTACTCACAGAAAATGACTAACTGTATAACAAAGATGTCAAAAGATGTCTTAAGCTAAAAACAAATGAGAGTCACTGATTCTTTGAAGTTATCCTTTTCCACTGTCTTTTGGATGAAACATTTTTAATAATCTTAACTTTTTTTCTGGTTTACACCATTCATTAATTTTTTTACTAATATTTCACTTAGATGTTTCTTCCAGTGGTATATGTAATTTTGAATTTGAATTTTGTGGTTTCTGAGTTTATTTGCTATTTTAATTGACTATAGATGTAGGGGAATAGTATACAAAGGTTGAACTTCTTTTGAAAAGATGTAAAATTTCTCTATAAAAAATTGTTTTGGACCAAAAAAAGATTTAGAATATCTGTGAATTATGAAATAACAAAAGATTCAACATAGTACAAAGTAAACAAAGTCTAGACTCTATTCCTTGGCTCCAAAAAGCATTCTAGTATTCTTGCCTACTTACTGTCCCCAAACAACCTTCCCTGATAACTGTTCATCTCACTCTCACTTTCTAAGAGCTTGCTCTGTCAGCCAAAGGAAAATGATATTTCAGTATAATTTTCTACAATGACCACCTGTCTTTTTCCATATTTAGATATAATTTGTGCTGCTAAATAAGGTCTCCCCTAGTCATAGAGATTAACTTCTGAATTTCAAACAGATATTTTGTTTGTAATTGCTTTAAGTCATTAGTTCTCAGGATTAAAAAGAAAAACTGGTTATTTTAAGTACAAAAATTTTAGTAAACAGATAAGAAAGAATTTTCCCTCTGTTTAATGCCTTTTGGTGAAACCTCAGGAGGTTGCCATTTGAACTACAGGATGTCCTGCCACGGCCTGCACCAGAGGCAATTTCTGAGCTCCCTCTTAGACAGACTGGCACTCCAACACTCTAACCCCAGAGCCCACAGAGGGTGGCTTCCCAGCACCACATCTGAGACTCCAGCATTTACAGGACTCAACTGCTTTCCATTCCTGCTCTTTAGTGGGTTTCCTTCTCCACCACCTCTGAGAAAGCCACAGTGTCCAAAACAAAGGAAGTGGTCCAGCATCAACAGTCAGAGACCTCCATAGCCTCTCAAGTCCTGCCTCCAAGCTACCCCTCAATCTGTGGTCAAGAATATGGACTAAAGTTTAAAAAATCTTTCACTACACCAAGTCTTATCTATGCTTCTGACTGTCTATGCACTATTACATATTTGGAGATAACGTTCCCTTGTCTTACCCCATTTCCCTTTTTGACCCTCTCTAGACTTACTTAAATGTTCTTCCAAGTGTTGACTCAATATATACTTGCCTATATCAGCATATAGAGCATATATGTATACAAACACACAAATATTTATAAAATGTATATGTGTATGCATATATATAATCAAAATACATATAGTCTACATTTATTAAAATATTTATTTCACCTTTGATTTTGTTAAACTGTTCTCAGCCTCCTCTCTTGAGGCTCACTTTTCATACCATAAACAGTCCAATGCCAGAATCACAAGAAGTGGGCCATTTCATTCAATGTCATTCTAGTTTTTGGGAAAACAGCATTGTTCTGACTTCAGATCCATGATTTGAAGATTTAACAACTCTGCTCTCCTGTATTATTTTCTTTATTTAGTATCACCTCAGAATTAGAAATTGAAAGGTTTAAGTGCCTAAGAGACAATAGAGAAAATATGGTAACCATTTCAAGATGCATGAATTTGTTGATCCCAACTGGACAGAACCTGCAACCTGGAGCCAGGAAGTGCACCACACATAAAGGCATGAAATTTAGAGATGAAGTCTGGAAGAGATCAGGTAATGAAGGGTCCTTGAACATGTTTATTCTCCATAATCCAGATATAGTCTGTAATGGTTGCAACATATATAGGAACAAAGACTATAATTCTAAGATGTTCTAAGGGAGAAAATGAATAAAATAAGTCATTACTAACCAATAATAAAAAAAAAAAAAAAACGGAGTGAGTACTGTTTAATAGGTATTGTTGTAAGGACTTGAGAATTATTGAAAGGATTAAAATTTTATTCTAACCCTGAGAGAGCTCTTATTCTGGTTTGAGAAAGAGTATTAAGTAAGCAATTAAAATCCAGACATATGGTTGAAATTCTTGAAGATATTGATGAAGAATTACTCATTTTCTTGGGAATGCATAGGATACTTTTGAGATGGAGTTCTATTTAACTTTGCTGAAAGTGTGTATGTCAATAGAGGCTTGCCTTTCTCTCTGCATCCAGCAGTGGACAGACCTCTTGGCTGAACTTCTATGAGTGCAACTCAGAGAAGCCATGTCTGCCTCTGCCTCCAATTCCTAACTGTTACCAATTTTAAATACTTCTCCTGGAACATTACAGTTCTCTTAGCAAATACTATTTTCTCTTGGCTTCTGCCTCATTTCTGTTTTGTCTAACTACTACAAGCACAAAGTGGTAACTTATGTAATAATGCTTTATTTTTATACAATATTGCCAGAGATTTTAATAGTTCTGCATATGTCTTCCATCTTCATAGTCATGGTTTTGGTTTCTGTATATTTCCAAGATGATTGATTACACTTATCAAGTTATTAAGAATGTATATTCTCCATAATGTTACTTTTAATTTTCCCAATTCTATTCAAGAAAACTGCTTTTGGTGATATTATTCAACACTAAAGACCTGCTTTTATTGAGGCATTGTTGAATTAGGAGTTCTGGTGAACATGTGACTTTCTTCTCTAGAAATAGCATTCATTCCATCAGCATCTATAACAGGAATTCTTTTTTTGTTTGTTTGTTTGAATATTCTGCATTCCACTATAGAAAATGTCATTGAGGTGGGGCTTCTTACAAACAGCAGAAAAAATTAGCTGACAGCAAAAAAGGCTATGGACTAAGTTATTTATGCTTTTCTAAAATAGTTAAAAATTTTTAATTGACATTATTTTAAAGCTGTATTACCTCTGTGTGGTCCTAATTTTTCCATTTAGGATAATGATGAAATATTAACCAGAAGCTATGAAGAAGCAAAACAAGCATTATTTCCTATTTCTATATGAAACCTTGTATCATAGACTTTTCCTGTGTTCCACATTGGTCTTCTTGCTTTGGCCAATGTCAGTCCTTCGTGAATGGTGTTCTCTGTGGAACTATTTGCAAGGAAGTTGATATATTTGATACGTTAATTGCAGAAAATTCTTGATGAATGCAATTGCTGAAAGCATATTGATTGTATTATTTTGTTTATCTGCTGCATTTCATTTCTGTTAACTAGTGGGGAAGAATCATTCATGTGCAATTTAAAGAGGACTGTTTCTTTTTTAGAGCTTTCTAACTCTCTCTAGCAGCTGTTAGAGGCCCAGGACAGAAGTGGTAATAGAAATGGGAGGGCAGAGTTTATAACCTTCTTGGAAAATTGGAGGGGAAAAATGCCTCCTTGTTCAAATTGAAAAATCTTCCTACATCATTTAAGAGAATAATCAGCGAGTAAATGATTTCCATGTGGTTGATTTATGTCCATGCAAATCTGTTTTCAACTAGTTTAACTTATTGAACATAGAATACCATCAGAGAGTTTATCTTTTCACTTTTATTAAAATACTCTCAATCTGATATTACCTGTTATAAAATAATAAAGGCCTTTGACTTTTGATGGTTTGACTCTTAATTCTTCAATATTGGTGGTGAGCAAACTATATGCATTCAGTAGAAATGCTTCTTTGAATTTTGATCTTTTCCCTGGCTAGTGACATGCAGTGGGATCCTCCCCTACAGTGCTGGGTGATAATAAGGAGCTACTGTTCCAATAGGCTCTGATACCAAGGGGAAAACACCAAGTACTGCAGCATCCTGGGTTGCTAAGTTATGATGATCAGTGGGTTGAGTGTATTAAACACATTTTCAACTTAATGATTTTTTCAGCTTATGATGGGCTTATTGGTCATGATTTCACTGTAAGTTGAAGAGCATCTGTAATAATATTAGTCAGGCATGGTGGTGCCCACCTGTAATCCTAGCAACTTGGGAGGCTGAGGCAGGAGGATCACAAGTTCAAAGCCAGCCTCAGCAACTTAGTGAGGCCCTAAGCAACTTAGCAAGAAAGAAAAAGGGTTGGGTGTGTGGCTCAGTGGTTAAGCACCCCAGGGTTCAATCCCTTGTATGCCCCACAAGAAAAGAGCTTAATATAAATCAGATACTATCATAAATATTTTACATGTAAGAACATAATACAAAACCCAGATAATTTCTGATGACTTACACTGAGGGTATTGTATTAAGTGAAGAGACAAAAACTTGGATGAACTAAATATTATTTTAAACAAAGTTTCCAACTTATCACTGATATTTTTATATTATTATTAAACAATCCTGCTTTTGGGGAGTGACTATTAAGAAGTGTTTCTATTAAATTCTAGTTTCTAAACTAAAATCTTGTCAGTTCAGAGGACATGGTTGCTCCTAGCAGTTGAACTTTCTGCTTTACAGGAGTGCTCATGTATAGTAAGCATCCTTCCATTTGAAAACAATTGCTGGAAGATGGTGCATTTCGTGTGGAATGCGTTGTGGTGGGCGTCTCAGGCTTGATGGCTGCCATGTCTTAAATAAAAGATATTCAAGAAATAAATGCCAGGTGGTCTGGGAATATTTTGACTTATGTTTTTGAACTCTTGGCACCCAGCGTAACAAAAAGACTTTCATGACATTTAATGCGAGAAAAATCTACAATTTTATTGTTTGTAAATGATAGCCTCTTCACCAAATACCATATTCCCTAATTATAAATAACTCTTTCACATTGAAATGATCATTTTTAAAATATATACTGTAAATGACAGTTAATATGTCTTGAGGATGATACCTCTGAATAAAATCCAGTGGAGAAAATTTGAAAGATTCTTTTTCTTTATTCGCCCTAAATCAAAACCTTGGCTACATAGAATTTAGAACAGTTGTTTGTGGAAAAGTTATTAATAATAACATGTACTCATACTTTGCTTATATGGTACTTTTTAAGAAACTGACAATTCATATTTACTAAATGTATCTGTTTTTAAGAATAGTTTTTGCTAGAGATTTTAATTCTAGCTTTTAGAAATATATTTATGCAAAGTATAGATTATAATTTCTTTGGACTATATTAACATAATTTTACTTCATATTTTATATTATATTTTTATGGTTATTAAATAATTTAAATTGGCAGTTGGTAAAATAAAAACATATTTGCAATTATTTTTGAAGGATAGCCTATATTAATAAGTATATAGCTGCTGGGACTTTAAGCAAAGAAATGCAAATACAAATGTGCAAGCCAGGTCTTCTTTTTCATTATGAAAGAAGAGAAAATTTAGAAAATTCACTTTCTAAATAATTGTTCTCTGCCCTCCTTCAAAAGATGGATCAAATATATGCCAATGGAAACTCTGTCACCTATGCTTCTACCAATATGTATACATTAAGAGTTGTATTTATTGAGTTTTAAAATATGAAATTACAAGTGCACAATCCTGAAACTTTCAGGCCAACGAGTCAACAAATTAAGCATGATTTTATTAAAATGCTAAGGATACTCTTGTTTTTTACTAAGAGTAAAATTTCCTGCAGTGATTAAAGTACACAAAATGTGATGGATCACAAGAGGTGTACTATTTATTCCTGTGAAAGAATGTGTGAAGTTCAACATTCAAAGATTAAGAAGATATATTTTCCTGAAATAATGATATTTAATGTACTTGTGTTTGGAATCAAATCAGGATGGTTGTAAAATGGCTGTTGCTTCTCTCTTTCATTCAAAAACAGTCTGTACTAATTAAATACGAAACCTGAAGGAAATAAGCTTACTTTAAAAATTAATTTCCTTATGAAAAAACTTTTGAGAATAAGCTGAACATTGTTCAGGGCTATGGTATTCTTACAATAAATGAGAGAAATCAAAATAATATTATAAGAACATTTATCCATAGCAAAAAAATTGCACACCAAATCATAAAAGATACTAGTATAAAAGCTACTCTTAAGCCATGACTAATTTGAGAAAAGTTATGACTATTTAAAATATGTAAACGATCTTGAATGTTAGTAAAGCAATCAGTAAAATACTAAGAATTTATAGACATTCAGAGATTTTTTAGATGCTTAACATTTTTATCAGTGTGTTTAAAAGGTTTTATATTAAGGAATGCATTTTTTTGTGGGGTGGGGTACTGGGGATTGAACTCAGGGGCACTCAACCACTGAGACATCTCCAGCCCTATTTGTATTTTATTTAGAGATAGGGTCTTACTGAGTTGCTTTAGTGCCTCGATTTTTCTGAGACTGGCTTTGAACTCACATTGATAAATGCATATTGTACAAACGTTAATGATATTAAATCTAAATTTCCTAATTTTTGACAGTTGTGATATAAAAAAATGTAAATGTCTTTGAAAATTGCTTTCAAGGATAGTGCATTTGATTTCATATCTGTGCATCCTTTGTCAAGGGTGACTTTTCCTTCGATTTTTAAATTAAACTGTCATGATATCCTAAATGATACATCATTGCAGAATAAGTGCTTAATTTGCTAGTCTCTTATCTTAGGGTTGCCCTCAATAGCTGGTTGACTGTAAGGTTACAGCAACCTATCCCTATGGTTGCAGATGGTGTATGTGAAATTATACAATATTTGATTCCTATTTCTGAGGTTATCATACATGATGCCTTTTGTGAATCAAACAACCTGTCAGTATGCACACATGTAATAAGCTGTGATCATGCATATGCTATAGAATAGATGCTGCAGAGCAGTGTTATACATGGCCTTGCCTTCTGGGAGCTTTTCCAAAGGTCAAAAGACAGGGCCATAAAATAATACCAAATTTAAATCCTAGGTAAACAGTAAGATAACTAGGCCTGGCCATATTGAGTGTGCCCATTGGGATTCATAGTGAAAAAAAAAAAAAAAAAAAAACTTGAGAAAACAAAAGATGAATCTATAAAATTCTTTAAGATCTAGATGAGGTAATCTATTGATATTTTCTTTCTATATTCAACTTATTTTACCATACCTTTTGAATTTTTTTTTTTCTTTTGGTACTGGGTGTCAAAACCAGAGGTTTTTTTTTTTTTTTTTTTTTTTTTTTTTTTAAACACTGAGATATATAACCCCAATCCTTTTTATTTTCTGTTTTAAGACAAGGTTTCACTAAGTTACTGAGGCTGGCCTCAAACTTCTGCTCCTCCCACCTCAGTCTTCCACGTAGCTGGGATTATAGACCTGTGCTACCATGGCTGGCTTAAGATTTTTCTTTTAAGCTTGTTTTACACATTGCAGGAACATTTGCTCATTATATTACATATTTTACAACGTTTTATTGATTGTCCAGTATTTTATCATGTGCTTATGTCAGGCTTTACTCATTGCTATTGAACAATTAAAAAGTTTTGAGTTGATAATTACATAGTGAAGTGCACCAAATAGCAGAATTATCTGTACAAATAGAAGAGATTTATTTTTTAATGAAGTAGTGATTCGTTCATTCAGCAACATTTCATGGAGCACCTGTTAGGTATCAGGGACTGTGTTAGTCAGCTTTTCATTGCTGTGACCAAAATACCAACAGGAGCAAGTTAGAGGAGGAAAAGCTTACTTTTGGCTCAAAGTTTTAGAGCTTTAGGTCATGGTGGGCTGACTATTGCTTTGTACTCGAGGCGAGGCAGGACATCATGGCAGAGGGAAGCTTTTCTGTTCATAGAGGCCTGGAAGCATAGAGAGAAAGGGCAAGGGTCACAGAGAGGATGAGCTCTTCCAGAGCATGCTCCCAGTGACTCGCTTCCTCCTGCCAGATCCTACCTGCCTGTAGTTACCATCCATTTAGACCTTTCAAACTAGGATGACTGATTAGGTTATAGCTCTCCTCATTTAATAATTGTACCCCTAAATATTTCTGCACTAATGTTTTGGGGACATCTTCTATACAAACCATAACAGGGACTGTGCCATGATGACACCACAGAACCAAAAAAACAGACAAAATTTCCTACTGTTATGGACCCTACATTTTAGTGATGAAGATAAATGTAGATAACAAGCAGTCTATAAAATAAATAATGTGTTTATAAAAAGTTTAAAAAATAAAGCAGATGGAGGGGATAGAAATGTCAGTGTGATTAAAAATTATAGGTAGTGTAGTCAATGAGAACTCACCAAGAAGACAACCCTTGAGTAATAGCATGGAAAATTTGAGGGTCTGGCCATATCTGTATCTGATCTGTATCTGGGGGAAAGAACATTCCAGTCATTGGAAGAGAAGACTGTTTCCTTCATGCATGGTAGCTGTTCACCTAAGACTGGCACATACCCCTCAAGTAACAAGGAATCTTGAACAAGAGGTACTCATTGATTGGAGAAGAAAATAGACAAATTTTGCTTTAGTAAGCTCATTATTTCTGAACTCAATATAAGTTTGTATCTAAGAATTCTAATATTTTAAAAGTCAACTCAATCTATTCTGATCATCAAACTTTCCTGAAAACTCTAGATACAGTGACAGACATTTTTTTCCTCATGAGTTTTCTTGGTATCATGGAGAATGAAGAGCTGGTGAAAGAAAAAAAATGCAGTAACAACCTGGAGCAAGTTTAGTGATATTAATTCCATTCTTATTAGGAGCAAGAGCAGTCAAATTCAGTTATTTCTTAGGACTCCTTGTTTTTTTTTTTTTTTTTTTTTAAGAAATGGGATAATTTTATTTTATTTTCCATATTTGTGTTGAGACATTATAGCTGTACATAATGGTGGGATTTGTTTTTACATATTCATACATGCACACAATGTAACAGTATAATTTTGTCAATATCATTCTCCAATAGTTCCCCTTTCACTCCCCTTCTCCATACCCCTAGTTTCTGTCCTCTACTGTACTGATCTCCCTTCTATTTTCATGAGATCCCCCTCCCCACATGTCTTTTTGTTTTTCCTCACTAGCTTCCACACTAGGACTTTTATACTCCTAAAGCATTTTACATTCTGGACAGAGTGAATATCACAGCCCAGTGAGCGATTATTTATATGGGCGGACCTGATTATAGAACTCTGTTAGAAAAAGGGTATTTTTGGATGCTGATAAATCCTCAAAACAAATATTGTATTAAGATATACATGATGTTTTCTTTTAAGAGTATTTGGGGTCCACCACATGTCTAGCAATTGTGATCATCCACTTGAGAATGTATAATTTCCTCATTTGTTGATTGAGATGACTATAAAACAAAAATGATTATGTAATAGCCTAATGAAAATGCCAAGTAAACCTTAACTAATGTGTGATGAAATATGACAGCAGATATGATAAATAACTTTAATTTCAATATCCTTAGTACTATCACATAATATTAGCTTCTTAATAAAACAATCTAATGACTATGTATTGGCATTTTGAAATAAAATTTAACATATTAATGTTTTTGGTCACGTGCATTCTTTCTGCTGACTTTACGATTGAACATTTACATGCTACAGAATCATATTTGACAAATCTCCTAACACCCCAAATTATGACCAATTCCAAAGTGCTGACATTACATTGGTATAGAGTATTGCTGCCTCGTAGTAGGGCCTAAAGGCCTATGAAGTACATCAACGTTTTCAAACTACTGCTCCATTTCTTACATTTTTGTTTCCTTGACTATCTAGTGATTAACATTCTTGATTTTCTATTGCTGTGCTTCTTTTATGTTGGTGTCAACATCATCATTTGAAATGATTCAACCGCAATCTTATATGAATAAAATTCAGCTTTCCCATTGATACAATAGCTTTTTTGCTCAGAGAGATTTAGAATCATGATTTTCCCCTTAACAATTTCCATTTTAAAAAAAGAGACATTTTTCCAAGACATTTTCCAATAGATGACATTTGTTGAAAAAGTTGAAAGGACAAGTACGCAAAAATCAAATTACTTTAGAGAGATTTCCTCTTTCCTCATAGACATTTGGTTAAGGTATACCATCGACTGTCTGACATACTTAAAATGAGGCCAAACAGATAAACATTTTCCTCACTATTTTCCAGTGTGTGTTCTCTGGACACTTGAGTCATTAGATCTCTTTTGGGCTTGAATCGCAGTGCATCTCATCTCCCCTATTAAATACCATAATTTTCATTAGTGTTCTTAAAGTTCTGATATTTCTTACAGCAAATAATCTGATTAATCTTGCTTATCCCAGTATTTACTAAACTAAATGAGGGAATACATTTTGGCATCAGACCAATTAACATATTCTGGGACTATTTTTTCATGGGCAAATGCTGCTAAAATGCCTTAGCAAGTGCTGCTAAAGTAAATTTTTAATTGAATTAACAGAGATTTTCAGTTTTGTAATGTTTTAGTGGACAGTTGATACTCGTCTGTGATCCTCAATTACTGACCTACTAGAAGTGGGCAGGAGGATGGCAGTTGGTTGCTTATAAAAAGATATACTCAGAGCACAGTTTTAAGATTCCAATTCTTGGCAATTAGCCAGCACCATTTTGGAAAGAGTAGCTAACATATGTATTTCATGCTTTGGATTCTATGGAAATTCACTGAATTAGAGGACTGTAATGGATTGTACAGCATTTCCTATAACTGGCCTTCTGTGTGGGAGAGATTGGTATTTACTTACAACACATAATTTGCTGGGAGTTCCAAGGCTCTTTAAACCTGTCTTCCTCACATCCTATCACTCTATGAAATTCCAACCTTGGAGCTCTTCCATTTCTCATTTGAATTGGATAATCAGAAAAACTCAGTCATTTTCTAACCTCATACCTCTGCTTAGGATTTTCTCTCCCCTTGGCTTTTCCAACTCCTTTATGCTTCAAGCAGTACTCATAAGAAATCTTTGCTACCTTTAAATAACCCTGCCTCCCTCCTGTGCTTCCTCCTTTTCTCCATGTGACAGCTATTGGTCCAGTCTTCTGAAAGGTAAATCCAAATATTTCCTCATTCTTCTATTTGGCTTGCCTTTTTGTCATTACACATCCTATGAAGTACTGTTAATGGGACACAGGTATAATAATCCACCAACATTTTCATAACCAGAGGCTATGTTTGCTTTATGATTAAGTGTTGTGCACAGAGGAGATGCTCAAAATTGAATGGAAAGGCGACTTAAAATCTGGCCTTAGCAATCTCTTTATAGTAGGAGAATAACATGAAAATGGAGACTAGAGACTTCTGAGTTTTTATTAGTTTATTTACTTAACCAATTTATACCTCTAAATGAGGAATTTCTTCTTTAAGACCCAGGTATTTTTGCTGTATTTCTTTATTGTCACTTGCTTCTGGCCATGTTTAAAAATAAAATCATGGTCCAATGAGAACATAATCAAGTTTTGTTCTCTTATTCCCTGCATATATGACTCTTCACTAAATTTAATTTATAACTATAAATTATTTTGTAAACCTTTTCACCTTTAATTATTTTCCAATTTACCAAAATATTTTTTTAAGTAGTACAGAAATTCCTATATAGTTTTCATCCATCTTCCCAAATGGTAACTTCTTACATAGCCAATTACAGAAACCAGGAGATTAATTGAAACAATTTTATTAACAAATTTGTAAACCTCTTCAAGTGTCCTCAGTTACGTAAGATCTTTCTTCTTGGATAAGAATTGATCCAGGATCCAACATTGTGTCACCTTAGTCCTCCCAAATTTGACATAGCCTCAGTTTTTCTTCTCCCATCCTGACCTTGACATTAACAAAGAGTACTATCTAATCATTTTGTAGAATTGTCAATTTCCACTTGTCTGATGTATAAGCAGTCACATAACCTTCAGAAATGTATTTATATTATCAGGAATATTTGTGAGGATTGTTAGAGTGGAAAAGATTTATTTTCCCAAATACTTTGTTAAATCATATTTTATTTTTCCTGTGGTGAGAGTGCATATTTTAGAGGATATTTTTAAAAGTAGAAAATATGTTATTTTTCTTCTTTGCTGATGTTTTTGTCCTTTTTAAGAAAGATTTATGAGATTATATTTCAGAGCTTGGTAAGGCACTGTTAATATGAGAATACATATTTTTTCAAAATATTTTTAAAATATGAATACAGTTTTTAAAAACACATATTACATGTGTTCTTTCTTAATAACCTGTAGGTTATTAAGATGTTGAAATTTAGTTGTTCAAGGATATCTCTTAATTTTCCTGGCTGAAAAATTTCATTTGATTGATGCACTTCTTCAGTGAATATCACAGAAATCACACAAAAAGCACTTTAAAATATGCCACATTTAAATTGATTGGTTAAGCATCCTTTGATGTATTTAGTTTCTTTCTCCCCACTTTTCAATATGACTTTCTTTCTGAAAAATGTCCCAGATGCGCGCCCTCTCTCTCTCTCTCTCTCTCTCTCTCTCTCTCTCTCTCTCTCTCTCTCTCTCTCTCTCTCTCCTTCCCCTTTCCCCTTCCTTCATTCCTTCCTTGGCATTGCACATGCTAGGCAAGCTCTCTACTCCTGGGCTATCTCCCCACCTCTGATGCCTGATTGTTCAGTAGTTTCCCTACTCATTTGGAACACTTTTTGCATCGACTCATTTACCATAACCAATCTGTAATCTGGTTTCTTTCCTCATCACCTCAATGAAACATTTCCCTCAAAGAGTGCACTTTACTTGGTATGAACCACATCTGTTAACCACATGCCTTATTTGACCATGTTAGACACTCTTCATGAAACTCTAAACTCATGATATCTGACATACACTCTCTGCATTCTCTTTCTTCTTTCTTGACTCTTTCTTCTCATTTTTACCTTTTCTAACTTACTATATATATGCTCTCATAGGCTCCTAAAACTTCTGTTATCACGCTTATGCATGTGATTTAATCTTCATGTCTAACGTAGATAATTGTCCTGAATTTAGTTCTGAATTTCCCATACTTTTCCAACTCAACCACCAACCTAAAGTCATTAAAATGTCCCTTATAAACATGAGTTTCTTGCTCTTACTGGGCTCCCTCACTTGGACTATAGTTAAATCCCCTCATTTGGTTCTTTCATCTCACTTTGTCCTTTGCTGGCTAACCATGCTATATTCTTCATCTGGATTTTTCTCCCTCTCTCTTGCTCCATGTTTGAACATATTGACTTTTCATTTATGTACAGTTTAAATTATATCTCTGTGATACCTACCCTGTTCAACTCAAAAAGAATGAGAGGACTCTTCTATTTGTAATGAATGTCCCTGTGTTTTATCATTAGTTGTAGGTGTCTGCATTGTTTTCCTCAATGGATTATGAATCCCTCAAATGATCTTTGTGGGCTGCATCAACTAGTCCCATGTCGTTTTTCTATACTGATTAATAAATTGACCAGAAATGAATCACCTCTGGGTTGTTGTTTTGTTTTGTTTAATTATCAGTCTTGCAAACAGCATGCTCTTCGGGATGATAATGCTACACTCTAATAGAGAGATCATTTGTCACTTTAAAAAATCCATGTATTCATTCTTTCATTTATAAAATAAGGGTAGGAAAAACTAGAACAAAATAATGCATTTCCCATCAGAGTAATATATTGGGAAATTATTTGAATAAAATTGTTTTAACACTAAAGATGCTGAGGCAGTTTGTAATCATTTGGTGACTTTGTTGCTCCTATTAGTGATCCTTAGATTAAATGGATACCTTTTCTGACACTTGAGTTCTGAAATGTAATTCATGTTGTTTTATCTATTTAGAACCTCTTGGCACCTCCAATTAGTGCTTAAATCAGAAAACAACAACAACAATATAGATATTAGCCTTAGGGACAAAAAATATAAATGCACATTTAAAACTATTCAAAGATGAGTGTAGACATTTTAATCACTGAAAACATTCAATGAAAAAATTGAGTTATTACAGAAAATCTACTAATTCACTGATAGTTTCTGGATCTTTGTTAATAAATATTGAAAATTGCTAAAATATTCATTATTTGGGGGAAATATTTGTATGCCTACAAATAAGTGCAGTCACTTATAATCTTTTTACTTTTCAGGAGCTATTTCTGAGATGAAGACAACTCTCAGTGTCAAGATTTGAACAAAGAATGAAATATGCAATGTGGTAAGTGACTTTCATATAGACCAGTGTAACTAAGTTCCACTGGGGTTCCATTGTGCAGCAGTTATCTTTTGTCAGTTGCATTCATATAAAATGCATAATTATGGTAGTCACTGTTGTAAGCAGTTCTGACAAATGACCCAATTATATAAAAATTGGTCTACTTTTATAAGCTTATTTTGATAAATTTGATGTGAAAGACACTTGAGTGTCACCCGTCTCAGGTAATTTTTACTTTGGGTTTTAATCAGGGCAAATTTAAGATAGCTTGTGTGATTAAGGCATATATATATATTTTGCTCCTATAGCCACAGTTTGTTAATATGACATCTCAGATTACAATACTGGTTTTAATAGCAAGTCAAGATTACAGTCTCTTAAAATTGGTTATTTAGGTTACTCAAACTGTTTGATATACATATGCAACAGTTGAATAAATATGTCTTGATGTTTAAAGGGTTTTTTAAAATGTACAAAAGCAGGTTAGTTTTACATAGTTTATAAGAATCTCTAGTGCCTTGGTTCTACAGTGAATTTTAGAACTATATTTATTGGGTAAGGATTCTTTTTACTTCTCACACAATTCAGAATGCCATCTCTAGGGTGTCCCAAAGAATGAGTGATAGATGGAGAATGCAAAGGAAAAATAAAGGAAGAAAGATGCAGAGTTCTTCCTGGTGCATGAGCAGAGTCACACTGTTGGCTGTGTACTCTACTCCCCAGTGCCATGTCACCCCACCAAGTGCCCAAGAAAATGCTGTATGTTTACAATATCATGAAGGAATAAACTATATTTCTTCATATTTATCTGATTTCAGAAACAACTAATAAGTCTCTATTTAGTTAGCACCTTTCTTCTGAACTAAAAGTTCTTAAATTAGGATCAGAGTAAGTGCTATATAAGGTAGTCAGTAATCATTTTGGAAATACAAGCAATATATGTTGCATGTGTATTCCTTTCCTTTTGAAGTCAGTGGAGATAGTAGGTTTATTCAATTTTTCAAGTATATTGGTGACACAAAAATTTTTACCTAACATGGTTTTACAACTTTAGAACAGATGTGATTTATACAAAGATTCTGAAGACAGTGTAGAGTTTAGTGTATTTATTTTCATTAATATTGCAAGTGATGTTAGCTGTAAATTTTGTACCTTGTGTTCCCTCTTAAATTAATAATGTTCTTCACAGGGTAAAAACTATTCAAAACATTTTTGTTGGTACTTTTGCATTTTTAGTTTGCTTGTTTGTTTTGTTTTGTTTTGTTTTGTTTTGGGTACAGGGATTGAATTTAGGGCCTTGTATGACTTTACCAATGAATTTCATCCCCATACCAGTACTTTCCATTTGTAAGTCTCTAAAACATGAACTGAATTTGTATAGTCATTCTTGGAAAAAAAAATAAATAAATATATAAAAATCCATTTGCGTTGGTTTTATAATCACTATGCAAACTCTTAAAATAACTTTTGTGACTAAATGTATATTTTTGTTTTTTTCGTTTTTTTTTGGGGGGGGGGCGGGGGCGGCGCTAATGTTCCCTTTTTAGGTAGTAGTCAAAAGGTGGGTCCATTCCAAGTTTTCTTAGGATTCTCCATACTGCTTTCCAGAGTGGCTGCACCAATTTGCAACTCCACCAGCAATGTAAGAGTGTGCCTTTTTCTCCACATCCATGCCAACATCTATTATTGTTTGTGTTCTTGATAATAGCCATTCTAATTGGAGTAAGATGAAATCTTAGAGTTGTTTTAATTTGCATTTCTCTAATTACTAGAGATGTTGAACACTTTTTCATATATTTATTAATTGCCTGTGTGTCTTCTTCTGTAAAGTATCTGTCCAGTTCCTTGGCCCATTTATTGATTGGGTTCTTTGTATTTTTGGTGTAAATTTTGTAAGTTCTTTATAAATTTTGGAGATAAGTGCTCTATCTGAAGTATGTGGGAATAGATTCTCTCCCATTCTGTAGGCTCTCTTTTCACGTTATTGATAATATCCTTTGCTGAGAGAAAGCTTTTTAGTTTGAGTCCATTCCATTTATTGATTCTTGCTTTAATTTCTTGTGCTTTGGGAGTCTTGTTAAGGAAGTCTGATCCTAAGCCAACATGATGAAGATTCGGGCGTACTCTGTCTTCTATTAGGTGCAGGGTCTCTGGTCTAATTCCTATGTCTTTGATCCATTTTGAGTTGAGTTTTGTGCAGGGTGAGAGATAGAGGTTTAATTTCATTTTACTGCATATGAATTTCCAGTTTTGCCAGCACCATTTGTTGAAAAATGTATATTTTTGAAAGACATTACTTTTTAAAAATATTCTGCTGATATCAACCCCTATAATGTGAATATCAGTCTCTTATCATCTCCAAGGTTTTGTTTTGTTTTGTTTTTGATTGCTTTTGCTCACAGTTACAAATAGAAAACCAGTTCTCCCCCAGTCATATGTATATAAATATATATAAAATACATAAATTATGTATACATATATTTGTGTATATAACATATAAATTATATATACATTTATTTTACTTTGCTGGAAATTCTGGAACTGATTTGCTCTGCTTCCTACACAATACCTCCATCCCTGCAAATACAGAAAATTTGCCTTTCTGCCTCCATGTTCACTGAGGATGGTATTTTTTCTTTGCTATTACAGCAACATATTTTGTTTTCACTGAACACTATTTACAAAGGTTCTCAACCTATGTCTATACTAACTGATGAATCACTTTCTCTTTTTATTTAAATATGTCAGTTATAAAGAAATAGTTAATGTACTTTGGCAATTCTTTTGGTGGGGGAGAGAGGGAGATGATGCTCGTTTCTACATAAGCCCCAGGAAGCTTCCCATACCAGCTCATGTCTCTATTTGATGGTGAATATGTTCTCCACCTGAAAGATATTTGAAGCTTTACTCATGGCACTAGAAGTCTTTTTTGTAATATATAATTTTTTCCTCTGGTGAATTGTTTTTCCAGAAGAAACAGTTGAAATTTAATAAGATCAACATAGAAGGCCAAAAGTTGTTCTGAGCTGTGGTGTTATTTCTCAGCCAGATGCTTGTCTCTTCTCCCCAGCTGCAAAATTTCTCTGTACACAGGGGTCTCGTTAGTGCCAAGGGGGATAAGCAGAAAGGGATGGAAATGTAGTTGCTGTTGAATGGATGACCCCATTCGCTCTGACGCCAGCAAGTTTCGTTTTTCCTTAGAATCCTCGGAGAAATGCTTTGCCTAACCACCCGTCCCAATACCTAGAATTTACTTTTAAGATGGTCAGTTAATATTTCTTGAATATAAACTTTTGGCCAGAGTAACTGGAAATTTAAGTTTATTAAACTTTTTACATACTTAACTATGGTCCACAGGGTATTTTAAACTCAGCCATTTGGCTTCAGATCTACTTTGTTACCCCCTCAAACATACAGTGAGAAATGTATGAGATGTAATTGGATGAAGTACCTTTTCCAACTCCTCAGTATCTTATTTCTGCTGGATAATAGAGAAAAATATACAGTGTTCCCATGACTAAACACTCTAGACTTAGCTTGAGTTTCTATGAAAATTAAAGAGCAGTAGTAAGAACTTAGATCCCTAATTACTAATATACACAAATTGTGTAAAAAAAATCCAGCCTGAGGAAAAGACAAGCATTCTAGAATACTTAAATGACTTAGGAGACCTCAAACTATGGAATATGAGATAAATATTCAAAAAACTATGGAGGACTATATGTTCTGACTCGAAAAGTGTTATATGACCTATATTTTGAAAAAAATGAAGTGAATCAAGTTAGAGCATAATATATATTGTAATACTCCTTTTGTTTTAGGAAAAACTATGTCAATAAAATTAAAGCCACATATGTGCATATGCAGATATATAATTTTAGTGTGTTTCTTTTACAAAACAATGCAAGTGAGTATGTATTTATTCATGCAGTGAAAAATTATTCCAAACACCCCCAGGTTTGTAGATATAGCAGAGGAACAGAATGACAGAGAAATGAATGAAAGATATCTTTATTTTATGCTTTATAATAATATTTCTGTATTACTAGATTGTTTTTAACCTTAAGAAGTTTAAAACAGACTTTAAACTTCCTGCTACATTATTTGTTGAACAAATGTTCAAATGTTTCCCCTGCATGCCTGATACTTGGTGGTGATATTCTGTTTAGCAATGTTTTTTGGAATGTCCTAAATGACTTATTTGATAGAAATAACACAAAATATTATTGAGTTGGACTATGTTCTTAGATGACATAATGGTTTATTATAACATAAATCTGTATTATATTATTTCCTTCTGTTTTACAGTGATTAGGGTAACTCATTTTCTCTTTCAGCCACTGGTTAGGATTCCTGGAGACAGCATTTCCAATTTGTCTTTCTCTGATCAGTTTATTGTTGCCACTAGATGTGTCACTCAAAAGCCTGACTCTCATACCTCTACTTCTTTTGTGGACTACCTCTTAGACAAAGTGACCTGGAAGTAACTCTACTTTTTATTGCTTCTACTGGCTATGATATTCCATTCACCAGCCTTCTTCTGAACTAATGCAAGATATCCTCAGAATTTTCCATGCATAGTGATACTTCAGATTTGTCTAATTTCCACTTGCTGATCCCAAGCTTTCTGTTGGAGATTAAACACAAAATAGTATCAATATTCATGTATAACTTAATTTTAAAGAAGCATGTATATGTAAGTATTCTTGGAGGAATAGATTGTACACATTCTTTTATGTGTTCATGCAGTTCACACAGTTTATCTATTGTGTGATCCTGGACTAGTTTACTTGAATTCTTGTCTCCTACTATCTGGATGCTCAAGTCCTTTACACAAAATGATATAATATTTGCATATAACCTCTGCACAGCCTCCCAGATGTTATAAACATCTTTTGAGGAAAGAAAGAAGGGGATAAGGGAGAAATAGGTGAAGGAAAGAAGGAACAAAGGGAAGAAAGGAAAGAAAAAAGGGAAGAGAAAGACCAGAGAAAAAAATTTTAGTGTGATCAAGGCACTCAGGTTTCTGGTTCAATACATTTCCTTTGTATCTTCTACAAATTAGATTGTCAAGTACTCAGATTCTCTCAGAAATTTAGGATTTTAGCCATTTACAATTTACATTGAATTAATTTAATCAGATTATCAGATTAACATTTTGCTTAGGGTCTGCCAAAATCAGCCAGCCTGAGGAAATTGGAGATTTGACTGAAAAGTGGAACTGACAGGAAGTTTTATTTCAAAGGACCAAACTGTTTGTGGAGAAGGAAAAAGTGGAGGATTTCAGAGAGTTAGAATTGCCTCAGGGCAGCAGGAGGGTGCTGGATGCCTGGGGGCTGATCAAGTGAATTTACCTAGAGGTGGAACATCTCCCAAGACAAACAGCATACTTTGCACTTTGACTGAGGTCCCTAATGGTGGCTCACATTTATTCATGGTGTTATTTTTGAGATTAGAGATGCCACATTCTTCAAGAGGACAATCGAAGGTTATGGATTTATCCCTGCATATCTGTCCAATTTTATATGGTACTGGTTTTCCTTATAAATCATAATTCATTGTATTTTAGACCATTGCACAAAAAGGTGAATGTATTAATCATGTTTTTAGCAGACATCAGGTTTTATAACTAAAACCTTATCAGCGTTTTTTGCATTATGTTTCACATGGGACTTATGAAGTATAGATGAGACACATGAGAACTGTAATGGATTTTTCATTCCTGTTATTTCATATTTCACATTTCTTCTGAAGATTATAAATTTGAAGGATAACATTTTCATGGTGTGGAAAATGCTGTGGTGAATGAACTGGCCAGATGAAAATGGAAATCTGCCATTTATACCTTCTTTCTGGAGAACCCACTCTCCATTTCAATAAATTTTATCACTATCTTGATGTTTTAACCAAAAAATTGTGATTAATTTTTTCTCCACTTGAGAACTTGTTCTTCCCATGTTTTTCTGCTTGTTCCAGTGTTTTCCCCAGAAAGTGTTTAGATATCTTGAGGTCTTTTCTGAGTCCAGTGTGTTGGGGGCAATGGTTGACTGTTAAACAGTAGGGGCTGATTTTAGGGAAAAGACTGATTTTGGTTTTATGAATGGAGAGCAGGTGTCTATGGGCATTTAGGAAATAGTCTGGGCACTTATAGAGGGGTCTGTGCTAAAAATTTGGAGTTCATCAACCAATGTCAGAGTCAGTGAGATGTCAAGCAAAGGAAGTACAGTAATAAAAAGGAAAAAAAAAAAAAAAAAAGAGAGAGAGAGAGAGAGAGAAAGAGAGCATCCTGGGCAACATTTACATTTAAAACACTAGAAAAGAAAATCAAGTTTATGAGAAGGAAAAAATAAAAATAAAACCACTGTAGGATGAAACAAGGGAATAGTTTTATTATTCTATTACATATTTCTCAGGAATTACATTCTAAACTTTACTTTCACACTTAAGAAAATGTTTGGGTAATGTACCTATAAAGTATTTAATCATTTTGTTTTTCTTATTTTGCTGTTATAGTTTTGGAGTTTATGTTTTAAGACGCTTTTAGGGCTGGGGAGATAGCTCAGCTGGTAGAGTGCTTGCCTCGCAAGCACAAGGTCCTGGGTTCAATCCCCAAATCCCCAGCACCAAAAAAAAAAAGACTTCTAATTTTACTACTTTTTTTTTTTTTTTGTATTGGGTGTGGCACTCTACCACTGAGTGATATTCCCAGCCCTTTTAATTTTTTTGTTTGTTTTTAATTTTGAGATAGGTTCCCATTACAATGTCTAAACTGAACTCAACTGGTGACCTTCCTGTCTCAGTCTCCAATATTTTTGGGATTTCAAGTGTGCACAAATGCATGGCTCAATTTTAGTACAATTTTACATTTATAAAGCTATTACAAAGATAGTTCAAAATAGAATTCCTATATACCTAACACCTAGTTTTTCATTATAGTAATAAAATAGATTTGTCACAATTAATAAAGCACAATTGATACATTATTATAAACCACAGTTTCCACTTTATTAAGATGTCCTGACTGCCATTTTTTTGTTGTTCCTCCAGGATCCCATGCAGTGGTGATGTCTCCTTAGACTGTTCTTATTTATGACTGTTTCTTAGACTTTCCTTGTTTCTAATGATTTTGATGGTTTTGATGTTTGCTATTAACCATAATATATGCTACAATTAGACTTTGTCTGATATATTTCTCATGTTTAGAGTTCAGTTTTGCATCTTTGGAAGGAAGACAACTATAAAGTTACAAATTTTATCTTTCAAAATTGCACTCTTTGGAAGGAAGTCCCTCTCCTTGGTTCACCCCTAAAGAATGGGAAATTATGTTCCAGCTTCTTAAAAATGGGAATATATATATATATCATATATAATTTTTGAATCTTCTGTAGGAAGTATTTGTCTATTCTATGCATTTTTGTCTAATCATTTACTTACATCAGGATGGATATTGTAATTTGATTCATAATTCAATACTACCTATGTTATTCAAATTGTTCCAGTTGAAGCCATTGAGACCTCTTGAAGTTGTCACTATGTCCCTGTGATATACCACCAATATTTTGCTTTATTTAATTTATTTTTTAGCATTTACTTACTGTTTGGTGCTAGAGGTTCCAAGTTCATCTTTGCATGTTCTTGTGAAGTGCTAGAATTAAACATTTCTCTAAGAAGTGTTCATTCCTTTTATTGGAGAATGGTTTTAGCAAGCAAGATATAGATGTTAGGTGCATTCATTGCTACCATGTTTCTGGTTCTAGGCCCAGGCAGCCAAAAGAACAAGAACATGTATTTATTTAGATCTTCCTTGATTTTTTTTTCTTATTGGTGTTTTATAGGTTTAACCATATATGTTCTGTTATTAATACATATACATGTAGGTGTTATATTTATACCTAAGTATTTCATTTTTGAATGTTACTATAAATGATACTTTTTTTAGATTCAAGTTTCAAGTGATTATTGCTGGTAAAGAGAAAAGCAATTGACTTTTCTATACTAACCTTACTCCTGTAACTTTGCTATACCTTCTTCACTTTTTTTTTTTTGTAATTTCTTTAGAATTTTCTATACAGATCAAATCTTTGTGAAGAGAAACAATTTCAGTATTCCTTTACAAATTGTATATTTTGTTACCCTTCTTGTCTTTACTATATGATGTTGAATAAGAGTGGAGGAAGGGAACATTCTTTCCTTATTCTCCATCATATGGGGAAAGCATATGTTACATCACCTTTAGGTATGATGGTAGCTGTTGAATTTTTGTAGATGTTCTTCAATTTGAAGAAAGTACCCTCTAGTTTGCTTAGAGATTTTATCATGACCAAGTGTTGGATTTTGTCAAATGTTCTGTCTTTCATATCAACTAGTATGATCATATGATTTTTCATCTTTAGTATGTGGATATGGTGAATTGATTAATCAATTATCAAACTTAATTTTGATTTTCAAATGTTGAGTCAGCCTTACATACTTGAAATAAATACCATTTGTCCTTAGTGTAAAATTTATTTATACATTATTGCATTTGACTTGTGAATGTGTTTTGGGGGGAGTTTTGTGTCTATCTCCTTAAAGGTTATCAATCTATACATTTCCTTTTTTGTAATTTCTTTATGTAGTTTTGGCATTAAAGTCATTTTGGCATTAGGAAGTGCCCTTTGCTTTTATTTTTTAGAGAAGTATTATAGAACAATTGATGTGAGTTCGTTATGCCTGTGAAACTTCAGTGATTTCTTTTGGGGAGATTATTACTAATTTAGATATATAGCTATTCACATCTATTTATCCTATGTATCTATGTATGTTTAGATTGTTCTTAATTCTTCTGAAAATATAAAATATATTTGATGAAATGTATAGTTATCTTCAGAGATTCCTTCAGAAAAGCGTATTATAGATCCAGAAAAATGGAGTGAATAAAGAATGGTTATAAAAATCCTCATACTGAGAGTATGAAGACTTTAAAAAATTATTTAGCTTAGTAAGATTACAGAACTTCTATTACTTTAATGCACTATATTTTCATGTGTGTTTATGTATCTGTGTATATCTCCATTTGCTGTCTCAAGTAAAAAGTAAGGCATATTTATTTTGACAGTTGAACATTATGTTTTATTTTAATTCTTTGCATATTATCTTCATGAAAAATATTGACTCATTGAATATTATTTTCTTTATAATAATTTGCATTGTTTCATGAGTGCATTCAACTTACACATTACATTTATTTGAAATTATTTCTCAATGATTTTGGTGTATTCTCACTAAGATGCAGGTGTTCACAGTACTATGCTATTATTGGTGTACTATCCTTCGAGGGGAAGCCACTTTGGTGTCCTTTGGAGTAATAATGGGTTTTCATGCATAAAGATTCTACCTTGGATTTTATTTAAAAGGGCTAAATTTTACAAGATATTGCTGGCCTTTCTGGTCTGAACTAGTATGGGAAATATCTTAAAAAAAAAAAAAAAAAAGGTAAGCTAACAATTGTAATTCAAATATACCATGATGTATTTTTAGGCATTTTAAGACTGACATTGGATAGCTATACTGTGACAAAAATGTGGCATTTTACATGATAGCACCTTTGAAAGTAATTTGTTTTTTGTAAGTATTTGAAGTATGTGATAATTATGAATATTTTCCTAACACTAGGTTACCTTGGCACCTTGTATAGCCACCTTGGCATTCTGAAGTGCTCAGTGAACACACTGCCATTCTCTTAGAACTTATTTTGCTCTCACTTTGCTTCCTAGTTTATCAATATCATGAGAACAGAGGCTGTGTTTTTTAATACCACATGACACAGGCCACTGCCTCACTCATGGTCACCATGAAACAGAATATTTGAAAAGATAGGTGAATTATAAGCTAAATGCATATGGTGGCTGGTAGGCATTGCTACTGGGAAAACAATACCCTGGTGGCACTTTAAATTACTTTTCCTTCATCTTCTGGACAGGTGTATTTGTTTACTATTGGTCTCTTTTCTTTCAAACACTACTTATTTGCCATGGAAATTTCATTGACTCCAACTGAAAAGCCACTATCTCATTATATTCAGTTTTTCACCTGTTTCTTAGGTGACAATATACAAAGAACACTAGAAATGATTTCAAATAAAGGTTAAATGTAAGTCAAATGCAGTCATGAAACAACTGGATTTATCATAAAGAAAAACTCCTAGAGCAGCATATAAACATGGAGTATCCCTCCCTTGACAAAGATTTTTCTTACGAATGTATATTCCGATTAACCCTTTGACTTGTTTTTATCTTGATGACCTTATCTACTTCATTTACCTTTATCTACACTTCCTTGCAATGTTTTCACATTTCTTTCCTTCTTCCATTAAAGTCTTTTCCCCTTGCTTAGGTTATTGGAACCTTCTAATTATGAAGATTAACCTTTGTTGTTTCCACTTATTCATGTAAAGTTTTTGTCTATCACCAGATCTTTATTATAAAATATGTGTGCACCAAAATTGTGTTGCAAAATCAAAAGTCACTACCACTTTTGATTATCCTAAAGGAAAGCAAATCCTACAATATGTTTCCTTTCTTTCTGGATAATGTGAGAAAGGTACACTTCCTCCATAAATCACATGTTCTCTTAGACAAATTGAACACTTGAGTATAGAGGGAGTTCATTATGGAAATGAATTGCATTCTAATAGATGGACAGTTTCTTCTCTGAACTTAGCCATTGTATTGGTTGACTCCAAATAATAAATAATACAGACTAGGTGACTTAAACAACAGAAATTTATTTTCTCACAATTCTGGGGACTTGAAGTCCAAGAACAAGATATTGGTAGGACTGGTTTATTCTGAACCCTTCTTCAAGTTTTACAGACAGCCATTTGGTCCCTGTTTTCACTTGGTCTTCATTTCTAGTGTTTCCTGGTCTCTTCTTATAAGGACACAGGTCATATTAGATTAGGGCCAACCCTAATGGCCTCTTTTAACTCAATTACTTGTTTGTAAAACCCCTATCTCCACATAGTCACATTCTAAGGTACTGAAGAACTTCAGCATGTGAATTTGGGGAAGGACACTGTGACCCACAGCATTTGTGACATGAGCTCACTATTGTACATGGGATGTCAAAGGACAAGATAGGAAAGCAGCTTAAAGGAAGGAGTTGCTAAGATGATCAAAAGTCACTATGAAACTGCCATTTGGCCATTCTATAGTGACTTCAGAGATTCATGTAGTAATCATGAATGATGGTGATTTTACTAGATTAGTAGTTAGTGGATGATTATAATGGACTGTCTAGATCAGCATAGTGAATTTTTTTTTCTTGGAATGAAGGAAAAGGCACAAAAGAACCCATTTCCAATCATTTCATTTATTCTTTAAGTACTATGAGCATCAAACCACACACTGCTACATATAAAGCCAGATCCAATGGGAATATTTTGGATTTACACGTGTATCATGTGTATATTGTTTCAGAATAAGGATAGTAGTTCACGTGCTATGCAATGTCTTCATGATGTGCATTTGTAATGAACTGGGTCTTTCACTTTAAGTGCACCCATAAAAATCTAATGGCTCATCATCTCTGTAATCATCTTTGCCACTTCCTAGTTGAGGAAATAGCATTTTATTATAAAATTACAATTTATGTAATTTAGATTTCTAGTTTCTAAGATAAAACAGAATTCTAATTTGGGGCAAGAGTAGAAACAGAATAAACTCTCTTCTTAAAGCAGAAGAAACCATTTTCAGAAAAAAAATTGTGTACACACTTTCAAATATTTCAGAAATACTCTATTTTTGCTCATCACAGACAGATTAAAATTAGGTTAAAAAACTAATGTCTTCCTTCACTCATTACAACAACAGAAACTAAAATCCCTAAATAGAAAGATGCTGGCTTCCCCAACTGACCTATTGCAATAAGTAAAATTGGTCAGGAGTAAAAGTGCGTGGTTATGATCCATGTCATCGCACGCCTCAAAGTTTCTCTGTTTTCCACATGTTGAATGACACTTTCTCCACATGCACAGCGTGTGGTTTGTATCTGAGTGCAATAGGATTCTAATGATCAGATATCTTTCTCCCATTAAAATCAGATAATTCTGATTATTACACAAATGGTACTTCCTCTAACTTTCTAGTTTCCTTTTCACTTTATATCAACAATGGTCATGTTTTAATATTTTAGAATTCAGAGTGTTATTTCCACATTCAGTCTAATAACTAAGTAGACTTAGAAACAGGGAGGGTAAATTGCATGACTTGTGCCTTTTAGTATAAGGAAAACAAATTTCTTGTGTGCTCAGGTGTTGGGTCTGAAGGAACATTCCAAGGCATTCAAGAGACTGTATTAAATCCTAGAATGATGTGAGACTCTGGTTCTGTGATGCCACCTCTTGCTCTTGCAGTGGTGAGGTCTGGGTTGGGGTGAAAGGGTGCCATCTTTGTTCTTAAAGGTATATTGTAGAGACCTTGTTATTGCTACACACGTGGACTATTTCAGAGTTAATTTGAAAACATCAGAAGAATTCAAGACTAAATTTCAAAGAAATGAGGAATATTTGTTATCTTCAAATCCCAAATCTACATAATTTAAAATATCACTCTTAAAAGATGATAAAATTATCCTTGAGTGACCAGTTCCCAAACGTTGAACACCACACAGTCTCTCTTTACTATGAGGAATAGGGTTAAAATTTTCTCTCCAATGACAAATCCCATCCCGGAACAGATTTTAGCCAGGCAGCTAGCAAAGCTCTCGGGTGAACTACGCAGGCCATGGTGGGTGCAGAGCTCAGAGCCGGAAAGCAAACAGCTGCTGTAGCCTGATTTGAGTTAAAATAGTGTGAGTGTTTAGTCTGGCGCACGGCTTCAGGGGAGATTGGCAGCTGGGTCAAACAAAGTCCTTCCATTGGCTCCCTTCCCAGGCAGCTTCTGCTAGTATTTAGGTACTAGTGCCGTGTAGGGCCCTTTTCTCAGGCAAAACCTAACATCTGACCGCACCCTCTTTGCTATTAAAAAAAAAAAAAAAAAAAAAAAAAAAAAAAAAAAAAAAAAAAAAAAAAAAAATGGAGAGAGAGAGATTGAGAGAGAGAGAGAGAGAGAGAGAGAGAAAAGAAAAAGCTTCTTTTTTCCTTCTTTCATTAAGATAAATTCTTCAGTACACAACCTCTCCCACGAATTGTGTATTAGCAATGTTTTTTATCTTGAGAGCTGACGCACTGGGCTCTCAATGTGGTGTGGAAAGCAAGCCTGTTACAGTACTGGATTCATAAAAGGGCCTTTATGGTTTGTGAAAGAATATCTGTGTGCTTAGGCAGGAAACTTTTTGATCTGCAAAAAAGCCAGAAGACATCTAGGTAAGGCTATGTATCAAATCTCCTTTTTGGGGGAAAGTTGGGCAGGGGACTGGTTAGTTGCAATCGATGTAAGTTTAGAGGGTGCGTGTTCACTTCTGTAGAAGTTTAAAATAGACTGACTATTGTTTGCTTATTTTTTTGTTTGTTTGTTTAAATCTTAAAGGAATACTGTAGTCTGCATTTTTACGATTCTGTTTTCTGCTGTTGAACCGATTACAGTGGATATAGAGTTTTATTATATAGCGAAATCTTTGTAAACTGTCACAGAAAGAAAGTGTTACTTAGAAGGGAAATTGACAAGTTTTAAAGAGTAATTGTACAATCATTTAAGGACAGAGGAACACTGCATTAGACTAACAAGGGTTTAATTACCAAAAAAAGTTTAATGTTGCTTTAGAAGGAATATTAAGCAAGTTGTCTTTGTCTCTTACTTTTTAATTTTAGTCGCTGATGTAGCTTGTTGGGTCACATTTTTTGTTAGTGCTGAAGGCTGCCATGAATCTGTAATGAGGCCCCTTTGCACATGATTTTGGCTCTTGGCCAAAATCAACTTCCCAGCGGCAAGCTTTCTCTAAAGAACCTGAAGCAATTTTTTTTTTTTTTTGATTAGAAATCATGTCTGAAAGCTGCCACAACCAGTTGTGTAGGCATGTCAAAATGACTTTATACAGTAAATATGAAACAAGCATTTAAAATTTTTCCTCACATTGTTGCTTTTATCATTATGAATTCCTTGCTTGTTGTCACCTAAAATACATTAGAACAAGAACAATCTTAAAGAAGATTCATCGATTTTTTTGTTTTTCTCAGCAGACCAGAGTAGGGGTGATCATCTCATTGAGGAGCATACAGTGTGAAAAGGTTTTTCAAAACACTTCGGGATAAATAACAGATGAATTCTTAAAAACTGTTAATCTCTGTAAGTAATACTCAGTGAACAGTAAGTAATGAAGTTTTCTAGAAGTTTCTTTGTGCGCACAATTAAGCTTAACATTTTCTTAAATGGAGTTTCTGTTTACGTTGAAACGTCCTGGCATTTGAGATTTGAAAAAAAAAAAAAGTTAACCTCTGTTTTATAATAGTTAACTCCTTGTTATTATTTCTAGCAAATGTTTTAATAGAAATGTTTGGTATGTAAACATGACCGAATAACTTCAAATAATTATATTTAATTACTGTCTTGCAATAAAAAGATGATTTTTCATGAAAGAAATTCTGAAGCTCAAAGTCACTTATACCTTATTTTTGGAAATGTTATTAACTTTGACATTACTATCAGTGAATTTTGTCAAGTAAATCAGTACATTATTTTATTCTCCAGGGTTTTAAGAGTTAAATTCACAAGTTGCAATGAAAAACTACGGTAATTAGATATTAACAACTTTGTACTTTATATAGCTATGTTTAGCAGTATTACAAATAAGTGCACTGCAGGATAACTCAATTCAAAGTAGAAAAGTAAAATCCAGTTGCTCTGTTTTTTTTTTAAAGAAATCCTTTTATGGCTATCTTAAATACGAATCCGGTCTTATGTGTCTATTCTAATGTAGAGTGCAACTTTTATCTCTACTTAAAATTAGTCATGTTTCTCTTTAAAATGTTGTTGAAAGTCAAATGTACTATCCTTTAAGAGAAACCTGTCTAAACAGGTATGTTTATCATATATTTATCACTGTATATTAAAAATATTGCTAATTTAAGTGATAGAAAAAAGTGAAAATTAACTTATGTGTTAGAAAATGCATCTTGATTCCCTTTAGGCCAATTTAAGTGTATGTACGTGAATTCATAATTTATATATACTTTTTTATAGTACAGTGGACAGAATTATTATAATACTGTATAAAACTTGCTATTAGTTAGATTGAGGTATAAGACATTTGAAATTATCACATTGGTCAACATTAAAATCCATAGAAGTTATGAATGGCTATTTATAGAAATTTACCTGGATAGGTTCTCTTGGTGAGTTCATAGTTGAATTCTCAATGTAATCTTTGTTATTTAATTCAAAAGAAGTTAACATATTTCAATATCTGAATTAAAAATGAAACATTTTACATTTACTATCATGGAACAGGTGCAGAAAAAATAGGATTTGCATCTAAAAATTATTTGCATCTAAAATTATATTTGAATTCTATTTCCTTTTAAATTTTAGCTCTCGTACTGTTTTTGTTTTTGATTACTTTGAAATAATCATTTTACTTAGTACTTGAAATTGGTAGAATATATCTCTAAAATTTATTGAGAAATATTTCAACTGAAAATTATAGGTTTTTGTTGTTGTTGTTAATTACAGGCCATAGCAAAGTAAATGCAACTAAAAATAGAACTTTTAGAATACATTGATATATGTTTGTGAGTTCAGAAAAAAATATTGCATACATGATTACTGATAAATATTTTTGAGTTGAGGTAAAAGTAAGTAAACATTGAGAACAATTTAAATTATATTATTTATTGTAATAGTTAACAAAGTTACTTTCATTTGCTGTGCCCATGAGTTGTAACTGAATATTTCCATAGTATAGGTTTTTTTGGCAGAATTATTAGCTAGTTTTCCTGATTACATTTTCTCTGTTAACGTTTTTAAAACTAATATTCAGGAACACATTTGCTTTTTAAAAATTCACCATATTTGTTGAATTTTTCCTATTTGTGAAGAGTAAAATAATGTTTCATTCATTATTCTTCTTATTCTCTTTTGGAAATATTAACACTGATTCCATTTTACAATGTGTAAAATTCACTCTCAGAAAAAGTGAAATTCACTTGTTGTTGTCAGTTTAAATTAAGGACCTTTATCATTTTTAAATGTGAGAGGGTTTTTTTGTTGTTGTTGTTTCTTTCAATTATACAACAGGCACATAAAATACTTTCTTTCTCCCAATTAAAAGAGGCATTAAATAATTATCAACTTTTATTCCATGTAGAAGAGCAAGCTTTAACACTGCAGTTATTTTATCTACAATTTTTAATGTGTGAGAAATGTTTACAAGAGGGCATTTTAGGTGAGCATTTCATCATTTCAATGAAGTGCTTTGCTCTAAATGGTCTACATTCCAGCAATGAGATAAGTGCATTGCTACATTAGATTGAACATCATTATTGAATTTTGGCACAACTTCAGTGACCTCGGCCATAAAAGATTAGTATGGGCAAGATGATCTTGAATTTGCAGTAACAGAAGCAGATAAGAAAAGCATGTTAAGATGCCAACCTTTGTTGTTTTGAAGAAAGTATGTACTAAAATAAAAAGGTAATGCATTTCACATAAATTGCTGATAGTAATATTTTCTCAGTTCTTTAGTATAATAAATCCTAAAACATTAGAACATTAATTAGAATGTGTATTTGAATTTATCAGACTTTTCTAAAGAATTAACTACTGAATTTTATTCTTTTATTCTTTTATGTCTGAAAAACAGACATATTTCCAAGCAGCTAATATATAACTATAGATTAGATAGCCAAATAATTTTTAAAATGTGCCTTGATTTTTAAAAACAATCACTATTGAGTAAAAAGAATATTCTCTGATTTTAAAACTTTTTCAGATAAAGGATTGATTTGCACTTGTTGCAATTTTTTTCATGTTAGATTGGTTTAATTTTTAAGTTATCATAAAGTAAATATTGTAATATCATAAAGTAAATATTGCTAGTTGATAGCATTTTTAAACATGGTAGGGTTCATTTTATAAGTAACCTCATCTATTATATATTTAAGAATGATGATTTCTGTCATGCTATGTACTCTTCTTTCAAAGTCAAGATGAAGAGATCTGAAAAGGTCCTTTTTGTAATGCTGTAAGATACTTTTCCCTTTTCCTTATTTATATATTAAGGTGTGTTCATTGACCTATGTTTCTGAAACATCTGTCTTGTGAACATTAAGTTGGAAAGTCTGGTGGTTGGCTCTAAATTTATTCTTATTCCATATTAGTCTGGAAAAAACTTCAAGTTTCTTATTGAGAGTTAGCCAATATATGAATTGATGTAAAAAATCACATCAAATCTGATGATTTGGATAATTTAAAGCACTGGATTATTTGGCATTAATTAGTAGTCATTGACATGTTTGTGGAGTGATTCTTGATTATTATTGAGTTTGAGATTTATTAACATAGAAAATATTTGAGTCTTCAATTACCTTAGAAATGAATATTTGCTGAATTTATTATTGTCTCTGTGTTGCTATTATTGAAATGTTACCTAACATCTCTTTAAAACTACTGAAAGACCAAGCAGTCAGTGCCTTACCTTCCATTTTTCTCACTGATAAGAGGTCAGTATCTACAAGAATGCCTGAAAATATTTGCAAAAAAATTTCTTTCACAAGACTGCCCACTTTACTATTTTCAGTGATTATGAAAGGAGTGATTGTCTTATTTTATATAAATGTGAGGAATATATGGGCTTTCTGTAGACTTCAGTTTAAAAACTAAAATAGAAAATAAGATTGAGATTAATGACATGGTACATTTTTATAGCAACTAATTTCTACTTGGTATTCCTACATAAATAACGTACTGGAAGTTTATACAGTGGGCTCTGAGATAGGCTTTCATTTATTCTTTATGAAGAACTGCAGGGAAAGTGGCAAAGAGATGATGTTGGTCCAGTCTGTAGGATCCATGGTGTTTCAGGTGCCTATAGTCATTTTCCTTATTTAAATCCGTCTTGCTTCTGTGCTCCACATCACTAATCCCAGATATTTCTACAGAGAAAGACAAGCACAGCAGAACACACTCATTCTTGTTTACTGGAAGCTCTGTGATGGGGTTTCTTTGGCAGAAGCAGTGTTCTTTTATGTATAATGTTTTTTTAAAAAGCACAGTTTGGGTAGGTCAGCTCATTCAGTTGGACAAATCAGAATAATAACCAAGCTAACCCATCCTTAGCAAAGATAATTAGTTTTTAATTTTGTCCTAAACTGGGCACTTTCCTGAAGAATGGACAGTTGTGTATGAAAGGTCACAGTGCTAAAAATTATAGAATATGCCTGTTTTACTTGTGAGTTAATAAACTGCTTTTTGTATAAGTCAATATACATGGTATGTCAAAAATATTTAAATAATAATAGAATGTTCTGCAATCCAAACCGAGAGATTGCTTTTACTTTTTTTCTGATTCTACTTGAAATGTCACTCACAAATTACTTTTTACAAAACATTCCTTTTTTTTTTTTTTTTTTTTTGCCATGCTGGGTATCAAAACCAGGGCCTCCTGCATGCTAGGCAAGTGCTCAACCACTGAACTATGTTCCCAGCCCTAAAAACTTTAATCTAGAGATTTTCAATTACTTTCCTCATTAAGTAATCTAGATGTGAGTTCTCTGCTAATGCTGCAGTTTTTGAAAATTATGTGTATATTATTATTGCCTATGCTCTGACTTTCAACCTGATCACATGTTCTTTCTTCTGTACACCTAGGGTCCACTCATATATTCTCTACAGAGGATTTTTTGTTTGTTTATTTATTTTAATCAATAGTCAATTTAATATAAATTGAGGTAGCTGGACATTTGAAAAGGTACATAAGAAATTTCTACTGATGTGTGATTTAGCTATTTCTAAAACATCTTCAGTTGTCAGGAAATGAATCAATAGTGATATAGAAACAAAGAATGATTTGTATTTTTGGCAGACAAAACAGTTACAATCAGTTCAGAATATTTATAGAATGATATCATTTTCTATTGACACATTTTCACGCCAACAGATTTAATTTGGAAACCAAATTTGTTACTAGAAGGCAGTAATTGATTTTAGTAATCAGTAGTCCAATATTCCTGGTTCAAGATCAAGGATTGATTTATTGAATAAATAGGTCTTAGATGAAATCCAAGGTCTTAAACCACTTCCTATTAGAGTTTATTTTAATTTTCAATATCTAAATCATTAAATACAAATGTAATAGCATTTGCATATCTTCAACTTCTGGAATGAGTCTTATCTACCTATGAAATTTGTTCTCCAAATATGAATGCAGTATTTTTTGCGTTTTTTCCACTTTTATAATGAGCCTTATCTATAAAATTAATTCTCTACTTTAGATGAGTAAATAACAGTAATCAAATATCTTAAAATTTCCATTTTCCAACTTAAAACCTACTCAAATAAGATGTACTCTAGGTTTGTATAAATATATCAAATTGTACTCCACTGTCATGTATAACTAAAAAGAACAAAAACATGAATAAATAATAAAAAAGAAAAACTACTAGAGGTCAAAACCACAGTGCCAAAACACATAGAATTCTATATTGATCATGAGACTGTAGCCTAAAATGAAATTATATATAAAGCAAAAGTTGTACTAACTCTTATGAAGCTTAGATATACAAATAGTATTTTGCAGGTAGAGTGTTTCCTTTCTCACTTGAGAAAATTGCAATTAAAAGTAATTTCCAGATGTCCCGATGCACAGCTGTTTTCTTCTCAACTAAATTTTGCTAAATTATAATGGGTTTAAGAGTCACTACATCTTAATGGTTTTTAAATTGGATTGGAAATATCATTACTGGATTTACCAGATGAATGGAATTAATGCTTATGATTACTAGAGACAATTTCTATTTAGATGGTAGTAGAATCATTAAGGTATTGGAAATTACAACTGACCAAAACTTATAGGAGGTTTGTAAAATTGATTATTGGGTGTATAGAACCAATCTTCATTCCATTTACATTATATACTCCCTGATAGCACGCAAAATTATTCTGCTATAGTTGGAAAAAGAATGTGTATGTGAATGTTCACAAAGTGGAGTTGTGGTTTTTTTTGTGTGTGTGTATGTGAGAGAGTGTGAGCGAGAAGGAGGGAACTTTTTATATTTTCTTTACGTCCCATAATGTTAAGGAAAATATCAAGAGTAAGATATAAGTCAATTTTTTAAACTGTGGAAGACTGGTTAACTATTTTGCAGTTCAGATTATAAACAGTGACAGTTGCATTACACAGATTTTCATCACTATGACAAAATACCTGAAGTAATGAAATCATAAAGACAAAATGTTATTTGGCTTATGGTTTCAAAGATTGTAGTCTTTAATTGACTATTGCCTTTGCTTTGAGTCTGTGATGAGGCACCATATCAAGGCAGGAGCAAATGGCAAACTCATTCACCTCATGATCAGAAAGCAAAGTGAGAGAAAGAGAAAGGACCTGGGATCTCACAATCCCTCCAAAGGCACATTTCCTAAAACCTAAGGAGCTCCCATTAGGCCCTAACTTCTGAAGGTTCTACCACCTCTCAGTCTTGCCACCGTGTAGACCAAACTTCTAAAAAATGAATCTTTGGAGGGCTCTTATACAAATGATAGTAATCTTCAACCTGTATTTCTGGATGATTTTCCAGAAGTTGATTTACTTTTTTTTTTTTTTTTTTCATTCACATACTCTATTTGGAGCTACTTAAGCACCCAACCACAATAAAGTACTGTCATTAATATGATTGCAAGAGATAAATACCTGTCCAAAAGAGATGAATACCTGTCCTCCTTAACCAATTTTATTTAGGTTTGAAATTGACTTCTCTATGCAGCTAAGAATAGTGAAGCTTTTCTAAGACTTCTGGAAGGCAAAGTGATACTTAAAAGAATGGGAATGGCAAGAGGGAGACTGTACTGAACCAGGGAATTAAAATGCTTTTAACTTCTTTATGGCTGAAATTATTCCATTGTATATATATATACATACCACATATATATACATACCACAGTATATATATATATATATATATATATATATATATATATATATATACACACATACCACAGTTTCTCCACCTATTCATCTGTTGAAGGGCATCTAGGTTGGTTCCACAATTTAGCTATCGTGACTTAATTATGGCATTTTCAGGTAAATGGATGGAGTTGGAGAATATCCTGCTAAGTGAAATAAGCCAATCCCAAAAAAACCAAAGACCAAATGATTTCTCTGATAAGTAGTTGATGATAGATAATGGGAGGGAAGTAGGGGAAGAATGGAAGAAGGATGGATTGTGTAGATGGAAATGAGGGGTAGGAGTGGGTGGGGGAAGGAAAGATAATAGAAAGAGCCAAACATCATTATCCTATTACATGTGTTATTACACAAATGGTATGACTCTACTTCGTGTACAACCAGAGGAACAATAGTTGTACTCCATTTGTGTACCATGAATCAAAATACATAAAAAGCTTTTACCTTATGTGAGCCCAGAGATTTATCATAATCAATTCTTTAGTATTTCAACAATAATCTGCTTCTTTAAGTGTGTTGCTGAAAGAAATTTTAAAAATTTGACCTTTGAAATAATTAGAAAACTAAATCATTGGTTATGAATATGATGATGGAATTCTTTGTCTATCCTGTCTACAACGTTCTCTCGAGTGATTGACTCCTGATCTTGAAAGGATTATATGTGACCAGACTGATGCATGGGTTGATTCTCTGCAGAGTTTCCTATATCTCTTCTCACTTAATCCTCTAAACAACCATGAAAGGTGGGGAAAGATGGCAGTATCTCATTGTACAAATGGGAAGCTCAGAGTGCTTAATTAATTATCCCTGAGTTCCAGTGCTGGTACTGATGTCAGGATTTGGACTTGTGCTAATGGTGCCTGTGTTGTTATCTGTTGCACTGAGTATTTAATGATCATGGACCTCAAGATCCAAGATATTCCAAGGTCAGATTTTTGAAATTCTATCATTAATTCTCTTAGAAAAGCAAAATGACATTGAAATACTTGTGGATCAGTGATCATAAATCTCTGAGCTTTCATTAGGCAAAAGTTCTTTAATTCCCTGGTTCAATATAATCTTCCAACTTCTACTCCCCTCTACCTTGATCTGTCTCTTTACCTTTCTCTCTGTCTCTAACAATTGAAGAAACAAGCATTCTAAAAATACTGAAATCAACCACCACTATGTAGAGAAGAGTGGGGGATGCAGGCCCTTCATACAGTAATTTTCATGATTTATTATTCTAAGTTAAGAAAGAGCCATGACCAACAAAGCAATTCTGGTCATAGTTTTCTCCTGAAAAATACATGATAATCTCTATGAACAAGGATTACTTTTCTTTTCTTTTTTTCTTTCACTTTGTTCCAATTAGTTATACATGACAGTAGAATGCATTTTGGCACATAATACATAAATGAAGTATAACTTCTCATTTTGCTGGTTGCACATGATATAGAGCTATACCAGTCATGTTATCATACCACTCCCAAGGACTGCATTTCTAATGCGAGGTTTCTTGGCACATCAGTGGTTCAAAATAATAACCATGGGATAGCATAATGCAGGGATGACATCTCTCTCAGAAAATTGTACAAATTTGTTTTCTCGGCATAGATATTATTATAGATGAAGTGCTAAAAGAATGAGAGAGATGTTGTGAGTTTTCACCATGGCCACCTACACCATCCAGTGCCGAGCTCTGTTATGGAATCTCACAGAAGCAAATCCTCAGACTCCTGCCTGAAGCTCTTAACAGCTTTGAAACAAGTGTTTCCCACTAGGCTATGGTATCTGTTTACTCTAAAATTTAGAATTTGTTCATATTACATGCTTGTAGAAAATGAAGCTTGAACTGTGTTATATACCAGTTGTTGGAAACTGTTTAAAAATTAGATTTCTAATCTCTGTTGATAGGAATAAACTGAAAGATAAATGAGAACATGGCATAAAATACATCTTATAAAATTTCTTTATTTTTATTGTTTCACATAATGCTGACTATTATGATTCAAGCTAGCTTAATGGACATTGAACAGTTTGGTTCAAAATAACTTTTCCAGCACTCATCCATTGACTGCTTGATCACAGAACTATGATCATTTAGTGTTATTTCTCCAACTCCCTTGTTTTATGCAGGAGAAAATGGTGTCATTTGGGTAAAAATTGTCCTTTTTGCTCATGGTAATAACATTTGTGCTTAGAGAGTTGGCTTTGATCACAGATTTTCCTTCCAGTTTAGATCCCTACCTCTATAGAAGATCCTTTGCCCTGTACAGTCATTTGTGCACAGCTAGAAAATATTCTGTTTCCTTTTTTTAAAAATTTATCAGTATAGAAACATATAGAAGGGAACTGAGCTTAATTGACACACATGGAAAAGACTATACATACATACATATATACACATATTTACACATATATATACACACATATGTATTCATTACATATATTATTTATATATACCCATGCATATATATAATTGATTATAAACTTCCCCATGAATTTATTATTTCTGTAAAGCTATGCTGCTGAGTTCCTAGTTTATAATTTCATCTTTTACTTATATTTTAATATATAATCTGATAATAATAATAATAATTCAAACTTCACAATTATATTCTTTAATTCATTTTTTTAAAAATCCACTTAGCACCATTTCTGAGAAATTAAAGATGATCCTCGGGATTTTTTTTATAAGAATGTAAAAAAAAATTAAATATTTTAAAGCATGCATTAGGATGAATGTTTTACACATGTGTATATATGTAATCATATGCATATACATGTGTAATTACCTCAATATCAGAATATAAAATTTTCCAGCACCCCAGAAGATTTTCTTGTCCACTTGACATCTGTCATCATAGTACACAGCTTTTTATTTCATATAAATAGAATAATACAGTATATATGTATTTTTATCTGGATTGTTTTATTTATATTTTGTCTTTGTGAATTTCCCATATTGCATGTATCACTAGGTTGTTCTTTTTATTACTTTGTAATATTTCTCTGTGTGATTATGTCATAATTTATTTATTCAATCTACTATGTTACTACATTTTTAGGTTGTTTCTCATTATTGTTACACATCATTTTTAAAATGTAGTTCTGGTATGGAAAACACAGTAGCCAGTTTTTCTCTGTAATAGATAAAATACGAAAACACGATAGCTTTAATCATAGCATCATAGCAACACTTGATTTTGTGGCCTCTGCTCACCAAAATTTGTTCATATTTGAAGCAGGTAAAGTGAAGACTCAGTATTTCTGGAAAAGAGAATTAATATGAGTCATTCTAAGTAGATATTGAATAATAATTACTGAAAATTTTAACCTTTAGCTATCATTTCTTTGTTCTCAATTTTTTTTACATGTGTGTAACTATAGTTATAGGTTGGTCAAAATTTTCATTTTTTTAACTTGATGATTAATTTCTTAGTTTTGTAAACTTCTGGAATCCTGACATTTTCTATTATAAATCAAAATAATTAACCTGCTGTCTTTGATATGGAACAATTTCAAATGATTCTTAACATATTTAATCTCATAATTCCATTTATGATATGAGTAAAATAGATGACCCAATATTTTGACAATAGGGGTAAAGATTTGTTTTAAAGTAATGGGAGTAAGATTTGAAAGTCGTTTTCATTCTATATTTTGTGACATTTTAGACAATTTCATAGTTCATGTGATGATGCTCAAATTTAAGATGATCACTCCACTAGGAAAATAGAAACATAACTAACAAAAATTGAAAAAGTCATTATTGTAGAAAAATAAGATGAAGTTATTTAGATGTTCTTCACTAACTCGCCTATTGAGTCTGTTTACTAGTCTCTGTTAAGTGCACTTCCCAAGTGCTAATTAATATATTTATTACATTGGCTGTATTGATAAACAATCTGGAATTGTCATCTGAGTTTTATTCACACTTGCTAATAAACAAATGCTTTAAATAAAATAAATAATATTGAAGTAGTATGTTAAAGATAGTTTACAAAGCACTTCCACAAAATACACTAATTAGCTCTAAAAGATAAAGGATATCACACTTCTCTACCCCAAGCAGTGAAATAATTAGTAACCTATATCTAGTAAAGATTGAGTAATAATTTGCACAAAATATTTTTTCCACTCTAAGTTTGTTGTCTTTTATGACAACAAATTCCATTTTGATAATAACACCCCACATAAGAGTATCCAGGGTAAACTAATGCTTCATGAAATTTCTTAAAATAACTTTAAAAAACTGATTTTTTAATATTTGTTATGCAAAATTTCCTTATAATCTGGAAATTTATCAACAGTAAATGGGAAGCAATTTGCTCTTGTAGGTTTATTAGGAATTGCATTTTAATAACCGATTGCTTCTAAAAATCAGTAACACCACTTTCTACTATTTTTGTTTTAAATAACCAGTCAAATTTGACCAGGGTCAATGATGCTTAAACCTTGCTATTATTTTTGACAACTATACAATGCCTGATAACTATTCCATTTCTGACACCAGCTGGCAGTAAGCTTCAGTCTCAGATGAATTCATAGATGGTCTGTTCACAATTCAAACATGTAATGGACACAACAAAATTCCACTGCTGTGCTTCTGCCTAATTAGATATATCTGCATCTAATAGGAAGGAAAGACTCACTTTCTGAGATGCATTTTTTCCTGTAATTTTATCTTAGCTCTGAAGTACATTTTTAAATGTGTGCAATGTCTGATGGCTTCTGAATAAACAAACTAATGTGGACATCTGAAAAATGGTAGTTTGTCATACTACTCTGCTCTGTAGCTTTGGCTTTGTAAAAATATAGTTGACTTCAAAGTATTATCATCTTTAACTCTAGATGTCATCTTGCATCAGTTGATCTTTACTGACCCATGAAAATGGTCGGAGTTGGTCAGATCTCACTTTGTAGTAAGGTCAGGTTCACAGTTTAGTCACCTTAAGGAAGAAGCTGATTTTTAAAAAGAAAATGTTTATTTACATTGAATTCATCAGAACTAGGTAAAGATCAGGAAGGAAACCACATTACTTCAGGATATTTTTAAAGTGACTCCATTTAGGTATTCTTGACTGAATATGTCAACTTCATATCCATTTCCTCATTAAGAAAGAATCAAACTTTTTATGAGAAGCAGTATTATTTCTTTTACACCTCAGTTAAAATATGTCTATTTTTTCTTGCTGTAATATTTTAAGGAATGTTGTTTTAAAGGAATGTTGTTTTAAAGATACCATACTAGTTATTATTCTTCACTTCTTTTTTTTTAATTCTTTTTTATGCTTTAATATAACTGCTGTAAAAAGGAACCATGGTCACAAAGAAATAAATATAATTCACAGAACTAGCATCCTTACAGAGATAGAAGCAAAAATATCATCTATGTATATAAATATACATATGCCTATATGTAAATATATGTTTAATAAACAAACATATAAATATAAATATATTTATGTGTATATTTCTATACATACATATATTTACTGAAATGAATTTGTCCCAGGAGATTGTTTTCTTTTCTACAGTATTCTAAATCTCAGGCTATTTTTGATGAGTGTACAAAGATTTCTGGGGAAGAACAATATATTTGACTTCTATGAATTTTTATTTGGAAACATTGACACTTATATCCTGAAAATACTATTTTTTAAATTCATTTGTTTGATATAGAATGACAAGTGGTACTTTTATAGCTGATCATTTCCCCTATATTTGTTTTTTAATTTCTTAGTAAGAGAAAATAAATTTGTTTATCTATAATAAATCAAAGAATGAAATGTTTTTTTGCCTTGAATAATTGTGTATTGATAAAGTACAAAATATCTAACCAATTATAATATGCAAAAGGCTTACTGTCTATAATAACTTCCTTGCTATAATAATAATAATTTATAAATAAGTTTTCATTTTAAGGAAAAAAGATGCATTTGATATTTATTTGATTTACCTTATATGCTTTGTAAAGAAAACCTAGCTTATAGAAAAGCAAATGGCAATTCTGACCAATATGGCCATAACAATTCCCAACCCCCACTAAGAAAATTACCATGTGAGGAATTTGATCCTCCTGTCCTGTAGAACTATTTTTTCATTGTAGGTCCTGATACCCATTGATGCAAAATAATATTCCATTCTGATGAATGACTAAGTTGAATTATGTTAAAAGTTAATAAATGCAAAAAGAATGGGATAGTCTGTATACATATATATTTAATCTTTATGACTTAAAATTTATTTACTTTGATCACCAATAAAACCAAACACTCTTAAAAGGAAATATCACAAAATTAATCTATTTCATGCTACTCATTTTTAATGGATGTGAAATAGCAACTAGGTAAATGACACACAAGAAAACAAAAGATAAAGTAATAGAATATCTAAAATCATAGTGATACATACTGCCTGAAGAATGAAAATCAGAGCTGTTAGTCAGATTCAACTCTCTTCTAGGTAGTGACTACACATTTCTGTACCCTTATTAAAAACCATTTATGAGTATTGCTGTGCCCATGAAGATTATAATTTGGTGGGGAATATTAAATAGAAATTAACCAGTGTGGGAAAAATATAAAATAGGCTAAATTAAGTTAATCAAGCAAATAATTTTTTTAAAATCATGTGCTTTATTGAAAGAGAAAAAAATCACAAATTTTTTAAAAATTCTAAAGAGAGGCATACCTTTAATTACCATCATGGAACCACTCCTGGTTGTTGGTGGAACTCTAGTATTAGCTTCATAACCTACGTCACCACCACCACCTAGAGGTGGAAATTTCTGACCTCCAGAACCATAGGGATCTCCCATGTTCATTGCTCCTCCGCCACCCATTCTCTTGTCTCTTTCTCTTGGATCGACGTAGCCCATCCGACTATAACTTTCTTCTCTTTGGCATCTCATTTGTTCTTCCATCTCACGTTGACAAATAATCATCTCTTCCTCCCTTCAACGTCATTCCTCCTCTTGCCTCAATTGCATTTCATTTCATTTCTGCATTTCTTTGTTGTGAAGTTCTTGCATACATCTCATCAGATCTTGGCACAAAAGATTTGCCTGATGCTCATGATAGGCATCTTCCATTTCGCTTTCCAACTTATCTTTTGCATCCTTCATGTTTTTATCAACTTGTTCCCTTTGCTGTTTTTACATTTCATCCAAGGACTTCCACCTCTGAGAATACTCAAATGTGCCATGCTGAGCAAAATGTATCTCCTTTTGATACATTGGATTCTTCTGTGCAAGTTTTACAGGAAGACCATCTTCATCATCTAATTATTCAGGCAGTTCCACAATGACTAGATGAGGAGTTGTTGCCAGTAGGAAAACACCTTCACTGCATCATTCAAATGCTTTTCTTGCTACCTTTAATTACCTTATGAGCCTGTTAAAAGTTAACTAAATTCAACAGTCATCACTGATACTGTGTTTGAAACCTCCCCTGATAATGCTTGTGGTACCCGATTCCTATTTCTGTTGCAGAGTAGGACATGACATGTGATTGGTGCTCAATAAATACACATTGAATGAAAAAATGATTATGATCATTTTAATTATCTAATAAAATGAATATACCTCTGACTGGGTAGAACCCTTTCAACCTGGGTCATTTCCTTAGAGATCCTAAGATTCTTGAAGTTTTGGAGCACATTTAATCAAAACTGAAGTATTCAGAGAAATCCCAGTGAGGTTCATTTTGTAATACTATCAATCAATAAAAATGAAAATTTCTGATGATTAATATAAGCAGTAACTTGTAATAATTGTGGTTATATCTGGTCCATGAAAGAATGAAACATTTCACCAAGGAATTAAAAATTTAGTTTCTAATACAGTTTAAAAATCTATTAATAATCTGGGGGCAGTGATGCATGCCTGTAATCTCAGCAGATTTGTGGTGCTGAGGCAGGAAGATCATGAGTTCAAAGCCAGCCTCAGCAATTTAGCAAGGCCCTGTTTTAGAATAAATAATAAAAATGGGCTGGGGATGTGGCTCAGTAGTTAAGTAGCCCTAGGTTCAATCCCTGGTACCAAAAAAACAAAAACCAAATACCAATCAATTAATAACTCAGACATCAAAACCGTATCAACCTACTTTTCGATTTTTTGTATTGTATTGTGGTCTATTTTCTTTTTCAAAACATAATTGCATATGTATGTATTTAGTCATTTCTTTAGGTATTTTTGAGGATATTATATACAATCACATCTTCAAAAAAATGAGAACTTTGTTTTTGCCACTTAGGATGTCAAATGAACATACAACACATATTTTATACTGTTATTAAGAAATTTTAATATTTAATAGAGATGCACAAAGAAATGTTATAAGCAGTAGCGGACTGGTATAGCACCTTCTAATTAGTGTAATAAAATAGAGCAGTAGATTGTTAATTCTAAAAGTTCCTCCCTTCTTGATTTAATGATATAACCCTTTCATTTATAGTTTTATGATTCTGACATTCATGGGTACTGCCTTTGACTTTCCTGTGTGACAGCATATTACCAGGAAATTTCTAGCTAATCACCAGGAATATTCAATCAAAATCACTTTAGTTACTAACAAATATACACTTAAGGGTATGGGAGAATCTAAGTGTATATTTAAGATCCATGACTGTCCCCCTCACACACACAAAAGAAAGAAGATGGTTGTGAGCTAATAATTTTTAAGTAAGAATACTTTTAAAAATAATACTAGCAGCTACTACTGCCTCTTGGAGTTACAGTTGAGAATTATTAAAAGAATGAGTACTGGTGTCAGATTAAATCTCACCTCTACTACTTATTTACTTGTTAGGCATTTTTGAGAATGTTATATCTAAGAGTTCAAATCCCACCTCTATTATTTACTAAGTTACCAGATCTTGAAGAATTACTTTCCTTACTCTTCCTTATCTGTTAACTGATAATCATAAAAGAGCTTATTCCATAGTGTTTGTTAAATAAATGAACATTAATAAGATAACTTCCAATTAAGTTAAGATTTATAAAACTTTACCCAGATGTGGGAGTGGATATGAATGAAATGGGGAAGGAACCGTGTTTCCTTAAGATGTTGCTCTTCCTTAGGAGAATGTCACTGAATGAAGCACCAAGTATTCAACATCTTGCCATCAGAAAGGTCACAAAAGAAAACAGAGCGACAGGTTTCTAAGAACATTGAAAAGTAATACTTTGTTTTTTTCTTTAAACCAGCATTAACTGGAGGGTTCACCAGCCTAATCGTCCATTTACATTTTCTTTTGATTTATTTCTTCAAGGAAAATGTAAGTACATTAATTAAACTAGGGCAAAACTTCAAAGAATCCCCTTCACTTTTTATAGTTCAAGTTCATGTAAGGAAAAGAAGAGACTAATTTAAAATTCACGATCCAGTTGGGAGAAGATGAAATATACATTCTCAAATCTTGCATTTCTTTCTAAAATCAATCATCTTCTTCTGTTGGTTTTCCTTTCTGGAATAATGGGTTACTTTGTTCACCTTAAAAAGCTGAATGGTGTTCACAATTAATCCTTCCCACCTAGTTCTATTAGTTAGTAAATTAAGGGAAAGGAGCACCAGATGAAGCCTGGTATTATTTTTAAAGTTTGGAAAGGAAATCAGTATTTATCTTAATTATTGTCTTGTCTTTTATGTACAGGCCTACATAATTCAGCTGTTTACACATAAGACAGAGTTCCAAAGTCAAGTTAAGCAGTTTTTCATTAAGATGTACTAGTATCAGTCTATCTTGCCCTCCTTAAAAATCTCTTTTAGAGCAGGGTGCCATGGCACACGCCTGTAATCCCAGCAACTCAGAAGGCTGAGGCAGGAGGATTGTGAGTTCAAAGCCAGCCTCAACAACTTAGCCAGACTTGAAGCAATTTAGTGAGACCCTGTATCAAAATAAAAAAATAAAAAAATAAATGATATGGCTCAGTAGTTCAGAGCTCTGGGTTCAATCCCCAGTACAAAAACAACAAAACAAACAAAAACATCCACTCTGTTACTCTACTACTCTAAGACTTTTTTTTTTAAATTTATTTTTATTGTAAACAAATGGGATACATCTTGTTTCTCTGTACATGAAGTCGAGGTATATTATTTATGTAATCATACATTTACATAGGATAATAGTTTTTGATTCATTCTGTTATTTTTTCCTTTCCCCAACCCCTCCCACCCCTCTTTTTCCTATATACAGTCCTTCCTTCCTCCATTCTTGCCCCCCTCCCACTCCCCATTTTGTGTCATCATCCACTTATCAGCGAGATCATTCATCCTTTGGTTTTTTGAGATTGGCTTATCTCACTTAGCATGATATTCTCCAATTTCATCCATTTGCCTGCAAATGCCATAATTTTATTATTCTTTATGGCTGAGTAATATTCCATTGTTTATATATATATGTATATATATACATATATATACATATATATACGTATACATATACATATATATACATATATATATACATATATACATATATATATATATATCACAGTTTCTTTATCCATTCATCAACTGAAGGGCATCTAGGTTGGTTCCACAATCTGGCTATAGTGAATTGAGCAGCTGTGAACATTGATGTGGCTGCATCTCTGTAGTATGCTGATTTTAAGTCCTTTGGATATAGGCCAAGGAGTGGGATAGCTGAGTCAAATGGTGGTTCCATTCCAAGTTTTCTAAGGAATTTCCACACAGCTTTCCAGAGTGGCTGCGCTAATTTGCAACCCCACCAGCAATGTATGAATGTACCTTTTTCCCCACATCTTCACCAACACCTATTGTTGCTTGTATTCTTGATAATCACCATTCTAATTGGGGTGAGATGAAATCTAAGGGTAGTTTTGATTTGCATTTCTCTTATTACTAAAGATGTTGAACATTTTTTCATGTATCTGTTGATTGCTTGTAGATCTTCTTCTGTGAAGTGTGTGTTCATTTCCTTATCCCATTTGTTGACTGGGTTATTTGAATTCTTGGTGTAGAGTTTTTTGAGTTCTTTATATATTCTGGAAATTAGTGTTCTATCTGAAGTATGAGTGGCAGAGATTTTCTCCCACTCTGTAGGTTCTCTCTTCTCATTGCTGATAGTTTCCGTTGCTGAGAGAAAGCTTTTTAGTTTGGATCTATCCCAGTTATTGATTCTTGCTTTTATTTCTTGTGCTATGGGAGTCCTGTTAAGGAAGTCTGATCCTAAGACGACATGTTGAAGATTAGGACCTACTTTTTCTTCTATAAGATCCAGGGTCTCTGGTCTGATTCCAAGGTCCTTGATCCATTTTGAGTTGATTTTTGTGCAGGGTGAGAGATAGGGGTTTAGTTTCATTCTGCTGCATATGGATTTTCAGTTTTCCCAGCACCATTTGTTGAAGAGGCTATCTTTTCTCCATTGCATATTTTTGGCACCTTTGTCTAGTATGAGAAAATTATATTTATTTGGGTTTGTGTCTGTGACGTCTATTCTGTACCATTGATCTACCTTTCTATTTTGGTGCCAATACCATGCCGTTTTTGTTACTATTGCTTTGTAGTATAGTTGAAGTTCTGGTATTGTGATACCCCCTGCTTCACTCTTCCTGCTAAGGATTGCTTTAGCTCTTCTGGGTTTCTTATTGTTCCAGATGGATTTCATAATTGCTTGCTCTATTTCTGTAAGGTACACCATTGGGATTTTAATTGGAATTGCATTGAATCTGTATAGCACTTTTGGTAGTATGGCCATTTTGACAATATTAATTCTGCCTATCCAAGAACATGGGAGATCTTTCCATCTTCTAAGGTTTTCTTTAATTTCTTTCTTTAGTGTTCTGTAGTTCTTATTGTAGAGGTCTTTCATCTCTTTTGTTAGATTGATTCCCAAATATTTTATTTTTTTAAGGCTATTGTGAATGCGGTAGTTTTCCTAGCTTCTCTTTCTGAAGATTCATCACTTATGTGTGTGTGTGTGTATATATATATATATATATATATATATTTTTTTTTTTTTTTTTTTTTTTTGGGTGCTGGGAATGGAACTCGGGGCCTTGTGTTTACAAGGCAAGCCCTCTACTGACTGAGCTATCTCCCCAACCCTCATCACTTATGTATAAAAATGCATTGGATTTATGAGCATTGATCTTATATCCTGCTGCTTTACTGAATTCACTTATGAGTTCTAATAGTTTTCTGGTGGAATTTCTCAGTTCCTCTAAATATATAATCATGTCATCAGCAAATAGGGATCGTTTGAGTTCTTCTTTTCTTATTTGTATCCCTTTAACTTCTTTGGTCTGTCTAATTGCTCTGGCTAGAGTTTCAAGGACAACGTTGAATAGAAGTGGTAAAAGATGGCATCCCTGCCTTGTTCCAGTTTTTAAGGAGAATGCTTTCAGTTTTTCACCATTTAGAATGATATTAGTCATGGGCTTAGCATAGATGGCCTTTACAATGTTAATGAATGTTCCCACTATCCCTATTTTTTCTAGTGTCTTGAGCATGAAGGGATGCTGTATTTTATCAAATGCTTTTTCTGCATCTATTGAAATAATCATGTGATTTTTGACTTTAAGTCTGTTGATATGGTGAATTACATTTGTTGATTCCTGAATGTTGAACCAACCTTGCATCCCTGGGATAAAACCCACTTGATCATGATGCACTATCTTTTTAATATATTTTTGTATGCAGTTTGCTAAAATTTTGTTGAGAATACAGGTTTCTAGAGACATATGAATTAAACTGAACCAGGAGTGCATACACAATTTAAATAGATCAATTTCAAGTAATGAAATAGAAGTCATCAAAAGCCTACCAACAAAGAAAAGTCTGGGACCAGATGGGTTCTCAGCCAAGTTCTACAAAATCTTTAAAGAAGAGCTCATTCCAATACTTCTCAAAGTATTCCGTGAAATAGAAGAGGTGGGAATCCTCCCAAACTCATTCAATATCACCCTGATACCTAAGCCAGACAGAGACACATCGAGGAAAGAAAATATCAGACCAATATCCTTAATGAACTTTGATACTCTTAAGACTTTTTTAGTGCTACATTTTAATCTGTATCTAAAATTTGAAAAAAATTGTTAGGAGTTTCCAGTGTGGAAAATATTTGTGCAATACATCCATTTTAACATCAAGGTAAGTCCTTAAAGTAGAGGGGAGTGAAGGGAGAGGAAGATGTATGAGGTAAGAAGGATAGTAGAGTGAAACAGACTTTATTCCTCATGTACATATATGACTGCATGACCGATGTGATCCTACAACATGTACAATAAGAATATGAGAAATTATATTCTATTTTTGTATGATTTATCAAAATGCATAAATATATTCTACTGTCATGTATAACTAATTAGAATAAACAAAAAAGTTAATAAAAATTTTAAAAAGAATATATTTAAAAAAGATGAATGTCTGTTAGTGCAGAGCACAGTATCTGACCTACACTGTTCTAAACCAAAGTTGAAATTTCTTCAGTCTGAGATCTTTTGCCTTGCAAATATTGAAACCATCAATGTTTCCATTCTCTTGATTTTTTTCCTTAAAATATCAGCCTTGATAATGTACATGCATATTTTTTCTCTTGCCTTTGAGATCTAACCAAAGGCACGGATCAAATAAAAGAAAATTTTAAAAATAGATAAGCAAATAAATGATGCTTTGCAAAAAGAAAGTGATTTGGTGGTAGAGCGGTAGATTAAGTTAATGCCACCAGGTTTCAGAAATTAGAGGACTAGAGTACAACAAAGGATGCTCAGAATTCTTGACCTCAGTAAAACAAACAAATATGTAGAAGGTCTTGCAAAAACTTTGGGATTGCTTGATTTTTAAAAAAGGATGACAAAATATCCTTCCATGGATCTAGCAATTCCTAAGAGCATTTGTACGTTATCCATCCAGTGTAATAATGAATCCAGTTCATCTGGTCACTACCAAGTGCCACTTTATTCTCAGAGCACCCCTCTAACCATGTCTCATCAGAAACTTATATTTCTAGTCATACAGATTTAAGGTGATTTCCTAGACATACTTCAACTCTGCTGTTTATCTTACATATCTTTGCAAATGTACTGCAGCTAGACTATTGTAGTATCCAGCTGATTCCCAAGTTAGTTTACTCCTTTATTTATACTATGCTTTCTTTACCTTTCAATTGAAATTTCTTTCAAAAATTAAGATCATGGTTCTACTTTTCTAGAAATCATTTATGATTATCATTTGAATAACCATGTCCCAATTTCACTGTTCACCAGAGACGCACCTCAGACCTTCTTTCTGATCTCCTTTCTGCTCATTGTTGTTTCTATGATTAGAGATACAGGAAGCTTATTCTTTTTTTTATTCCCCACACATCATATTAATGTCTATTTTAGTTCATACTCCTATCATACACTTCTCATTTCTCTATTTCTCTGTCTAGAAGAATTCTCTTTCTGATTTTTTACTAACTTGTTTGGACAAATTACTGAATTGCTTGGAGTCTTAGTATTGAAGTCTTGTGGACTGAATATGTTTAAGAATCTAGATTTGTTTGACTTTTAGAAAAGTAGTAGAGTGGATTACACAATATATTATATAACACCCCAGCAGGGTCTGAATTGGCAACTTATAATCAAAGACTTTACTGTTTCTGCATTGATCTATAGGAATATTAGCATTAAAATGAGTAAATAAATAGTGTAAGTCCCCTTTGCTTCAAAATTAGTTGGTCATGCACTTGAAAGATCTTATATTTTATAATAACTTGGATTTGGAATTGCAGACCTCTTGTGCCAATCTCATAGACTTTTGGTAAAAATTAAGTGAGATGACTCAGTGAAAGGAATTGCAGGAGTGCCTGGCACATGGTAAATACTCATTAATCTGCAGTTGTTATCATCATTACCTGTCATTCCAGATTCCATTTAAATACCTTGTCCTTTGCAAGAATTCCCCACAGCCAATTAGGGTTTGTTCTGTAACACTTACATGAGCATTACAGAGAGGTTACTTTTTGCCCCTTTCTAAAGAGTATTACATTTTGGGGGTTGGGGTACCAGGAATTGAATTCAGGGGCACTCAACCTCCAAGCCGTATTCCCAGCCCTATCTTATATTTTATTTAGAGACAGCATCTCACTGAGTTGCTTAGTGCCTCACTGTTGTTGAGACTGTCTTTGAACTTGTGATCCTTCTGCCTCAGCCTCCTCAACCTCTGGGATTACAGGCATGCACCACCGCGCCGCCTCTCTTAGGGTATTACATTTTTACACATTTGTTTCCATTCATCCCAAATTGTAAAATATTTAATAGCAAAAATATTTTCTAGTGTTTTCAAGTCACACTCTCCCAGTTTCATTTCATAGAATCTTTTTCCATCTCTTCCCTCTGGGTTTTTCTTCCACTATGAGTGAGAAAATCAGAGTCTAGCTTTGCATTGAAAGAATTTTTCTATTCAGAGAAATTATCACTTCCATTGAACCCCTTATAGACAGGAACTCATCATTTATGTACAGTCAAGACAACACCTTTTCTCAGAACAGGAGCTCTGCTTCTGACTAACAAGTAAGGTGCTACCACAATGAAAATGTTCCCAGGTTTGACCTGGGTCATCTAACTTAATGTTGTTCATAGAGACTGCTTTCATTTAAGATAATAAAGTGAAACAAAGAAACTGTCGTGGATTATGAAAAGTCATTTTAGATCAGTTCTATTGGGAAAAGTGCTTACATTTAATGGTTTTATTTGTTTTGATGTTTCTTTATATGATCTTAAACTGTGATGGTCTGAAGTTTAAAAATATTAGTTATTTTGACAATTATCTAAAAGATTCTGACTTGATTTCACAACTTAGCACACATAATCCTCAGACTTCCATACTCCCAAGATCCTTTGTAATTTTTGTTTGGGAGTATAATCAGAGCATGGTAAAATATAAGAAGAATTTAGTTTAAAAAACAAACCCATTGATTTGTTGACTCTATAAGAAAAAAGCAAAAATTTAAAGTCAATCATTTAGGACCTTTTGAGTTAGGAAGGAAGGTAATATGAAAAGAAATGAAAATGGAGATAAACCGAAAGAGAGGATTCACTAGAGGTGGTAACTATAATTTCCTTGAAGGTGAAACACTGGTTTCTTCCCCCAAACATGCACATTGAATAGCAGTTACTGACACAATACCAAACCAGTCTTGGAGGAACTTTCCGTGAGGAAATATTACTTGGTGTAGTTTTGCAAATTACAACACATGGGCTCCTGCAATAGCTTACAGAAACTTTGCAGAAAGATTCTGAAAGACCTTAGGAGGTTTATGGACATGAGTGAAGGATAAAATTGAGAGAGAAATGGATGTCATTTTGAAGGAGAAGACACATTACCTAGAATTTGGTGTTTTTAAACTTGTTATGTTGAATAAGCTAAACTCTCCTAGACTTAATCCTTTAAAATAAAACCACTCCAAATGATAATAAAGATAATAACATTGGATCTCTACCTATAAGCCATGCGTTGGGCCTCTACAGTCATTCTTGACCAAAACCATAGCTTACGAATTTCAAAAATTCTCTTCAGAGTTCCTTTCTCCAAGCTTAGAAATGTATATTTTAAGAATGAAAAGAAAAACTGACTGTATAATTACTATAACAAATTCTGTGCTGTAGTGTTGTTGTATGTTTATTTTTTTTTTAATTTCAGCTAAAGGAGACACATTTATCATTCTTTCAGTAACTATTTTTTTCATGTCTATATTTATTTATCTATAAAGAAGTTATTGCTAGCAGCAGTGGCACAGGCCTATTTATAATACCAGCTACAGCGAAAGCTGAGGCAGGAGAATTATAGCTGCATGGTAAACTGAATAGCTTAGACCCTATCTCAAAAAATAAAGGACTGGCATATATATACAATGGAATGTTACTCTGCCATAAAGAATGATAAAATTATGGCATTTGCAGGCAAATGGATGAAATTGGAGAATATCATTCTAAGTGAGATAAGCCAATCTCAAAAAACCAAAAGACGAATGATCTCGTTGATAAGCGGAAGATGACATATAATGGGGGGGGGGGTGGGATTAGCGTTAGGTTTAGCATTAGGTTTCAGGTTAGGGTTAAGGAGGGTGGCAAGAATGGAGGAAGGAAGGAGTGTATAGAGGGAAAAGAGAGGTGGGAGGGATGGGGGGGAGGGAAAAAAATAACAGAATGAATCAAACAACCTTACCCTATGTAAATTTATGATTACACAAATGGTATGCCTTTACTCCATGTACAAACAGAGAAACAACATGTATCCCATTTGTTTACAATAAAAAAAAAAAAAAAGAAGAGCATACACATTCACATTCTGTACTGGTAAAAAATAAATAAATAAATAAAGGACGGGGTATAGCTCAGTGGTAGAGTGCCAATGTGTTCCATTCCCAGTACCAGAATAGAGAAGAAGTAGGAGGAGGAGTAGGAGGAAATTATTTACTCTTTTTAAAATAGCAATAGCCATAATTCCACTATAGTAAGTTATAGATTATTTGAACTCACTATGTAAATACCAAAACAATGCATTGAAAGATAGTTTTAAAATTTAGTTGAATTTGGTTTTAAATTATTTCTACTGGGAGTATTGGTAAAATATGGTAAATAAGGCATTTAAACTGAATATTATGATTTATAACAGAAGTGAGAGTTAAAAATAACTGATAATGGGGAATAGAATCTTTGAAATTGTGTATACTGGTAAAAAGAAGAAAATGAGGAAAACAGAAAAATAAAAGTTCCTAGTATTGAACATCTACAAAAGTCACTATCCGAAATTTCTTATTTTACTATCATCCTGGACTGTCAAATTTGGATATTAAAATGCTGAACATATTATATGTGCTACTGGGGAGAATATTGTTCATCAGAAGTCGTCCATGTTTTAAGCAAAGTAAATTGCTTCAGTGAGAATTACCTGGAATGATGACATTTCTGGGTTATAGTCAAAATAATGACATTATTATTATTATGTGACTGATACATGCAGTTTTTGAAAACCATACAAATTATTTGATCTGAACTTTGACTTTCCAAGGCTATTCTTATCTAAATACTATTGTGATATTACACCAATGCAGAGTTTTTTTTTGAGTCATATTTGAGACCTAACCTAAATGTATTTCATGGCATGACCAATTTCATCTTTTGTAAAGTTTCATCTTTACCAAAAAAAAAAAAAAAAAAAAAAAAATGGGGATTTTATTCCACTGTTCCTCCCTCTTCCCAAAACTGTCCAGCCTATCCTATGTACATATGTGGATATACCACAGTGACTTTCACTTTTATGCATATCTGTAATGCACTAAGTTTAAAACATCTATATGTAAGTAAAAGGAAGACCAGTAAACAAAGGAAAAGGAACAGGGGAGATGGGGAGAGAGAGAGAGAGGAAGTACTGGGGACTTAATTGGAGCAAATTATATTCTATGCTTATATGATTATGTCAAAATGAACCCCAATATTGTGTATCACTATAATGTGATACACAATTTAATAATATTATAGAAATTTTAAGTTAAAAAATTAAGAAAAATGGAGATTTCAGCATTTTAAGTATTAGCATGGAATATAGAAGTGATAATTTTACTTCTTATTTATTGATATTACTTTATGTGTTCTATTCAGTATGATGAACTCCTCAGGATAACTAGTTTTAAATAGGTCATTGCAGTTTCATATACTCAAGAAAATATTTTATTTGAATTTCAAATCTTGGGCTCAATTTAGTATTGAACATAATTTAATTATTATATAATTTATTATTGATAGTTTTTGTATATGAATCTATGTATAGCTATTTTTAAAAAGTTATTTTAGTATAAAGTATAAACAGTGAGCAAATGGATAACAGAAATACTTAGAAGGAATGTGAGGGGCTGGGGGTATAGCTCAGTTGGTAGAGTGCTTGCCTCACATGCACGAGGCCCTGGGTTCGATCATCCCCAGCACTGCAAAAAAAAAAAAAGGAATGTGAATTGGCCAAGCACAGCCTATGTTTTATCCCCGTGGTGGGGAGGAGAAAATAGTCTATACAAAATACAGCCAACCTTCCTGCTACCCAGTGAACTCTGACAATATTTTACACTTTAGTTTAATGAATGATGTAAGGGAGGTGACTTGTGAGTAATACTCTCTGTTTCCCAGGGTCTTTCCTCAAAGTACAAGTCAACTTAGATCTTTGTCAACATGCTCTTGAAAGTGATGAAGATTGAGGATATATTTAGGGGCAGGGGAGACATTTTTTCAGAAATATTATTATATTTTAAAAAATTTATATTTGGCTGTACTTTTCTCCCACTTAATCACCTGCACTGTACAGACTATTTCTTTTTTATACATCCAGCATCTTGTATATAGAAGATCCTTTACTTGTGAATGTTGAAGAAATAAAACTAGACATGAAAAGCAAGAGTGAATGTTCTGTTGTTGCCTGTAGAGTCAAGATGAACCTCCTGGGATAGATATTTCTGTGTTTTTGTTGTTTTGCTTTGTGTGTGTGTGCTTGTCTTTTAAGATGAACCAGGGCATAATACGAAGAGAGTTGTAAGGAGGATAAGAATTAGGAGCTGATAAGCTGGTCAGTTCTTCCATCTCTGCTTATACTGTAGATTTTATTCACTATTTTTGAGAATAGGATTCAATTGCTGGGACTCTCTCACCAGTTTTCATAACTACATATATTTGTACATATTTTCTACATGCATGAAAATCTCTTCCCTTCCTTTCCTACCTGAAAAATGCATGCTGGTCCTCCTGTACTCTGACATCTCCTTTGAAAAATCATCCCTTACTCCCCCAGGCAGTGCTGATAGTTCTTTTTTGGGATGGTATGTATCTCTATCTAATGCTTTTCACATTGACTTACAAATATCATTTACATACATGTCTGCTCTCCGGCTAAATTGTCAGCTCCTTACAGCTGGGACTGTTTCTTATTCATTTCTGTATTCCCACCACCTTCTATTATGCCTTTCACAGTTGGCATCCTATGAAAAGCTGATTGATCTTCTAAGCATTAAACCAAGTCTTTTAGAACAATAATATGTTTACAGTGAAACGATACGTGATATCAAACAGTATTTTATGTTCTTTGTTCCCTCTTTTGCCCCACAAAAGTAAATAACAAAGAAAAGAAAAACTGAATTTGGGAATGAAGTGAGTTTATTTTGGAAATTATTAATTTGGGTGACTTAAAATATCCTGAGTAGTATGAATAGTGTCTGAAGAGAAGTTAAGATTATAAAAAATTGTTCTGAACCCTTCTTCAAATATTCGTAGATAATGGAATACTAGAGTACAAGAAAATCATTACAAGATACCTTATTCAATTATCTTATAAATGTGCATTGAATGAATGTGATGACTTAATCCCAGGAGATCAGAATGACATACTCAAGTCACATCTGTTAGTAAAAGAACTACAGTGTCAAGTCCAAAGTAAATTCCTGATTTCTAAAAGACTGTTGTTTAATTTTTTTCAGATAATTGTAAACCCTTAGAAAAAGTTTTGTAAATGATGCAGTTTTGATATACTCTTTATTTGATTTCCACTAGTGGTAGCAGTTATATAACTATAGTACAATTATAAGAATCAGGAAATTAGTGACAAATTTTGAATCCCACATTTCCTTTTGTTGTTAGATCTCTTTGACTCCTTAGTATTTTATAGTCTTTTTTTTTTATTTTATGATCTTGATACTTTTGATGAGTACCAGCCAGTTATTTTGTAGGAGTCCTTCAATATAGATTTGATGTTTTTTATAAGTACCTTGCATTTAGAACACAAATGACTGATATTCCCTACTCAGTGCATTAATTGGGGATATTTTATGTTAACATATCTTATTACTGATGATGTTAACCAGTGCTTGGTTAAAGTGTGGCCTATCACGTTCTTCGCATGTATGTTGCTATTTTCCCTTTGTTTTTATATATATATATTATTTTATTATATATATAATATGTAATATATATATGTAATATATATATGTAATATATATATTTAGGAGATTCTAAGCAAATATGCTGGGGTTTTTTTCCCAATCATTTTCTCAGTGACTTTAACACCTAATGTTAATCTCCTCTGTTACAATTGTTTCTATTGTTTCCTTAATGTGATTTTGTATGTTCTTCATTCCTTTTATATTTAATAATTGATTCCTTCTAAAGAATGATGTGTCCCTTCACCTTATTTTTTTATTCAATTTTATATATTTGTAACAGTGTGGATACATAGATATTTATGTATTTTAGGGGTTATCATACATATTATTATGTACTTTGTTGTTTAAATTTTTCAGTTTCAGACATTGGGAATTTTTTTTAATCAGACTGATCTATAGAGATCATTTCATAAGCCCCCATGGAAGGACATTGTCCAAGGTATTCTAGTTCCTCTATTGAACATTGGCATTTAGAATCTAAGATGTGGGTTTATTAGTACTGAAATATTATTGCTTCTCAGCCTTCTTAGTGAATTGAGTTCAAATTCATACAAATCCAGGTATAGATGCTCATATTTACTTTTATTTGTCTTTGTAAATATAATAGTTAGGAGTTAATACTGATATTTCTGATTCCAGTCTAATAGAGTTTATTCTAGCTTCTTACTTTGTCATTTAACTTATTCAATTCTTGTGATAGACTGCTTTCCATTGCTGTGACAAAACACTTGAAATATATAAACTTAAAAGAGGAAAGGTTTATTGTAGTTCAAAATTTGCTAAGATGAGACAGAATATCATGGAAGAAGGGCAAGGAGGAGCCAAACTGCTCATATCATGGAGGCCAGCAAGCAGAGAGAGAGAAAGGAAGGAACTAGGGAAGGGAAGATAAACCTTTTCAAGGCACATCTCCAGTGAACTATTTTCCAAGTAGGCCCCATCTCCTAGTTCCTACCAAATTTACCATAGTTCATTATTTTCTTCTCCATCCCATTCAATGTGGTTATGTTATTCATATACAATACACTGAAATTCATTTGTGACTATTCACATTCTGCTTCAGGACCATCTCAAATTTATTATTATTTTAGTTTTATTTTTAAATTTGGGATACATATGGAAATTAATATGTCTCTAAGACAGGAAACTGTTAAAAAATAATTTTACTTATACTCATAAAAGTCTTGTTCTCTCTACTTGAGTGAATCTATGTTCCCATTTTCTCCTTCTCACTGTTCTCTCTCCCACTCCCTGAAGTTCATCACTTTTTTTTGTATCCGTCTTCCCTGTATTCCTTTTGTGCAAATGAGCAGATAGTTTATTTCCTTATATTCCCTTTTTCATTATAAGAAAGTTCATTCATGTTTTTCCAATTTGTAGGTTTTTTGGTGTTAACTAATTAATTTACAGTTCTTAATGTATTATGGATATAAACCCTTTCTCTGTGTTAAAGTTTGTGAATCTTTTCTCCCAGTTTTCTCTTCAGTTGTCTTTTGATTTTGCACATTTTGTCCTGAAGATTTTTTACATATTTTATGTAGTCAAATTTATCAGTCTCTTTTTACATTCCTTCTGAATTTTGGTTCATGTTTAGAAAGTCTTTTGCTACTCCATGGTTCATATTCATATCTTCTTTTTTTTTTTTTTTTTTGGTGTATACTATCAGATATGGATTCCTTATCTTTTCTTTATATTTGGAGCCCTTGCACTCCTTTCTTCTAGTTTGCTATAAAATATATAGTGGGTTATTGTGAACTATCTTATGTAGAATACTGAAATTTATTCCTCCTATATAATTGCATTTTGGTATCTGTTGTTCAAATTTTCTTATTTCCTCTCCCCCGTTCTTAGCCTCTAATAATTACTATTCTACTTTCTTTTACTTTGAGATTAAATCTTTTGTCTTCCACATGTGAGAGAGAATGGGTGATATTTGTCCTTCTGTGTCTGGCTTATTTCACTTAACATCTTCCAGATCCATCCATTTTTCCATAAATGACAGGATTTCATTTTTCACTAGTGTTTGAAAAAAAATATACATACAAAACATAATGTGAGGTATCATCTTTATTCATTATCTCTATCCATCAATAGAAATCTAAGTTGATTCATATCTTAGCTATCAGGAATAGTGCTTCAATAAACATGGAAGAGCAGACATTTCTTCAAGATGTTGATTTAATTTCCTTTGGTTATATACCCAGAAGTGGGATAGTTGGATCTTGTGGTAGTTCTAGTTTCAGTTTTTTCAAGTACCTCTATAATGTTCTCTATAACCGTTGTATTACTTTATATTCCCACTGGAAGTGTTTGAATTCCTTTTTCTCTGCATCCTTCTCAGCATTTGTGTTTTGCCTTCTCAATAATGACTGGGGTAAGATATATTTTATTGTGCTATTGATTTGTATTTCTCTATTGACTAGTGATATTGAACTTTTTTTTCATACACATGTTGGCCATTTTATTTCTTCTTTTAAGAGAAGCCTATTCAGATCGTTTGTCTATTTTCAACTGGATTATTTTGTTGTTGTTGTTGAGCTTTCTGAGTTTCTTATATATTCTGGACGTTAATTTCTTGGCAGAAGAATATTTTCACATTCTAAAGGCTGTCTCTTCACTCCTGTCATTTGTTTCCTTTCCTTTGAGATTTTTAGTTTAATATAGTCACATTTGTCTATTTTGACTCTTGTTGATGTGGCCCTCATTCAAACAAATCATTGCCTATATCAATATATTGAAGTGTTTCTCCTATGTTTTCTTCTAGTTTCATAGTTTCAAGTCTTACATTTAGATATTACCCATTTTGAGTTATTTCTGGACATAGTGAGAGAGAGGTGCAGGTGTCATTATTGTTCAGTATGTAGATATCTAGTTTTCCCAGTGCCATTTATAGAAAAGACTGACCTTACTCCAATGTGTTTTTGGTGCTTTTTTCCAGATCTAGTTGACTGTAGATGTGTGGATTTCTTTTGAATATCTCTGTTATGTTTCATTTGTTGCTGTGTTGATTTTTATGACAGTACCACACTGTCTTGGGTCTTGGTTACCCTAGACCCATAGTATGAGGTCAGGTATTATGATGCCTTCAGTTCATTCTTTCTGTTTAAGATCGTTTAAATTTGTCAGTGTATTTTGTCCTTCCATATGAATTTTAGAATTTTTTTCCTATCTCTGTAACAATGGCATTGTTATTTTGATGGGGATTGCATTGAACTTGTAAAATACTTTGGTTAATATGGACATTTTAGCAATATTAATTCTTCCAATCCATGAACATAGGAGGTTTTTTTTTTTTTTTTTTTTTGGTATCTTCTTCAGTTTCTTTTATTGATGTTTTAAAATTTTCATTGTAGAGGTCATTATTTTTTGGTTAAATTTATTCCTAGGGTTGGTTGGTGTTCATGATATGTGTATTTACTTGTTTATTTATTTATTTATTTATTTATTGTAGTAATTGTAAATGAGATTACTTTTTTTCTGAGCAAGTTTATTATTGGTACATGAAAATGTCAAGCAATTGCTTTGTTAGTCACATGCATTAGGACCTATTTTGAAGTTCTGCTGATGAGTGTCCTCTTTCTGGACTTCTGCTACTTTAACTTGGTGGTCATGTAACATTTTCAACCATTTAAAAATTGTTTTGGTTGGCAATAGAGAGTATCAATTCTCTTCCCTATACAAATATAATGATTTTCTGAACCTTTCACTCTTATTATCCTAGACAAAAGAAGTCAGAAGAGCTATATCAATATCTGAACTAATACCGTCAAATAGAATTGAGGGATCTGAGAGATGTTATTAATGAATTTGTTCACAACAATTAAAGAAACCTTTTTATACCAGAAATATCTGGACATTTATTAAAGAGTGAGTGAGGAGGAAAATATAAAAAACATGACGAGATTATGTGGAAAATTATGCAGCAAAATTATAATCATTGAATTTATTCAAGAAACAGAAATATTAGAAACCAAACCCTAATGTCTTGGGATTTTCATAGACTTTGAAAATACTGATGTCAGTTTATAATATCAGGTAGGACAATATTATGAAGTCTTTGTTTTCAGGTTTGAGTCATTTTGCCAAAGCTTTAGAGCCTAGGTCACAAAATTGTTAGACTAAAGTCTCATCTAATAACTGAACAAACTGACAAATGAAAACATTTCATGCCTGTAATTCTCCACAAAACACAAAGGATAAGGACAGGTTATTTCACTGTCTGTGTTGCATTTGGCTGCTACTTTCTCTCTGAAGCTGGTAAGTGAATTATTTATCATCTCCTTCAATTGCAAAATAGATAAGTTATAGTCATTTAGAGGTTAGTCCTATGTCCTTTAAGACTGATCCTGTGCATTGTATGTTGCACATTGGGATCCATTTCTACAAATTATTCTGGGGTAGCCACGTAAAGTGTTAGTCTTATTTTTCTTCAGTGATAAACTAGAGACAGTGTTCAGAAAATGCTAATGTCTTTAATGTGCATCTAAGATGACTAGAAGCTCAGAAAGAAGTTTGAATTTGTCTTAATCAGAGGAAGTTTTCTCTACCAAAATAATTTTCAAATTAGATGAAAATGTAACCCTGATTTTCCCTTCATCCTGTTTGTAAATATATAGAGCCTCCTGTGTCCTTATTTCAGAATTTCTCACCTCATGTTATTGGGGGCAAAGCAAAAGTCAGAAGAATAAGTCTAATTTGAAAAATGACTGAATTATTTTTGCTCTAGAGCATGACAAGTTGGAGTTTATCTGTAAGCCATTTTATGTCCTCTAGTAATATTTCTATCTCCTGAACCTCAGCTAATATTCGTATCTCCCAAAGTTTCTGTGAAAGGCTTTTTAGAAAAATTGTTTTTACACAATGAAAATGCCTTAATTCATTGGAAAGTAATGCAAATCTTGTCAGTTTCTACTGCAACTCAGAAAATAAAAAATTAAAGAAAGTGATGCATAGTAGATGTTAATAGGAAACAAAGAAAAAATACATTAATTTTTGTATTTTGAAATGATATGAAATGTCTGAGTACTATTTTATTATAATTCTTTAGTAGGAGTGAGACTAAAGGAGAATTAAGAAAATTATTTCACTTAAGAGATAATCATGAATCTCTGTACATATTTTTAAATTAATTAAAGTACGGATGTTTTGCATTTCAACAGACACCTTTTAGTAATATATACAACACGATTGCATTCATTTTAGAGTTTTGAATATGTCAAAAATGCCTTGGTATGTTGTTCAGCAGTATAACTAGTAATTAGACAATGATTTGCTTATGTTGATTAAAAGCAAGGTCACTGACATCAGATTCTGGTTCAAAGAAAGCAGATACTTATATCAATACTATATTAATTAATTAATATATTATTACCATATGTTAATTCTTATATTAATATTATACCACATTTTTGCTAACAGCACTTTTATTTAATGGAGTAATTATTTTGAATTGTATTTGGTACAAAGGCTTATTGTTGGTGACTTTCATTAACATCACTTCTTTTAGAAACAAACGTTGTAGACAGAAAGATATTGAGTACAGCTTTAAATAACTTTGGGACTAAACTTGGTCACGTGTAATTTTTTTTTAACATTAGTTTGGCTAACAGGTGTTACAGATTGATAATAAGAACTGTCTACTAGAGGAAGAGCTTAATGGTTATTTTTTGGTTTTGTTTTGTTTCATATGCAGGGTATGGAAAATTTTAGTGACTCTAAGTTCTCCTGGGATTATACCTAAATGTTTGTGTGATCCTTATCATAATTCTGAGTAATATAAGCCTTTGCCATGTATTCAGTATTTACTGTGTACCTGGATTATTACTACCCACTTTACCTTTATGATGTTGACATTTAAAAATCACTGCTATTAGACATGTTGCATACGCAGAAGCCAGTTGCAAAAAAAAAATTTGGTAGGGTATTATTCAAGGTTAAACTTTTCCATTTCATACCCATTTTTGAACATGTCTTCTCCCTTTGGTTAAGTTAAATCTTTGAAAATCTGCTTTGGTCATGAAGTGTAATCATGGCATAATAATGACAAGAGTAGTAGCAACTCTTCAGTCTGTCTGGAGAGGAAGGTTCACTCAATTTGAGGACCATCTTTGGAACCTTGTTATAACAATGTCCAGTGTAATTTGGAGCTACTTCATAATGAGTTCAGTTTGCATCTGGTTTTCTACACTATTGCAATCAACATGAGTTTGTATCTAATAAGAGTCACAGTGGTTTTACTGTAAACATATTATAGATGATGCCATGTACAGTACATGAGACAAGTCTTTTATGAACAAAGATCATAAGCATTTTACATTGCCTTTTATTCAACATGCTTCATAGGAATAAGTTCTTATGAGGTGGTGATGGAATGATTATATTCTTAATGGTAAAATTGTGACACTTAAACATTACATAAATAAGAGATGACAACATAAAATTCAGTAAAAGTGCCAGTTTCTATTTCCATACACATCACTATTTCTCCAATGTTTTCTTCTTGTCTAAATGAACTGTAGAGAAGTCTGATCCATTGAATTGAATATATGTTAGTGTGGGTTCTAGTTTCTACTTTTGTCATTTTAATTCAATTCAAAACAAATTATGATATTAAAGTCCCCGGCTCAGAATTTTTGCTCTAAAACAAGTTTAAGAAAACATTCATATACCCCAAATTTATTGGGCACCAACTCTGTACCAGTTACCTTGCTTGAGACTTGAAGGATGATATTGAAGATTTGGTCTCTTAGTTGAGAAATACAAATAGGTGATTTTCTAGAACTGCTTTCCATGGAGTTCCTGATCTCCTTAGAAGTCTATGAATAGTTGTCAAGGGATTTTCAAAACCTTAAAATTATACACAAATCATTGTGGGTCTATGGAGAGGAATGTTTTCATAGGGAGGTTGTTCATACACTGAAATTCTCAAAAGGTTCATAATGAAAACAAAATAATCATCCCCTCTTCTACCTTGGCAATGGAATTAAACCAATTATAGTAGTATATATTTTTTCTTTTTCTGTATTTTTATTGGTGCTTTATTTTTGTACATAAAAACAGCATTTGTTGTTACATATTCATACATGCACACAGTATAACAATATCACTTTCATGTGAAGAAGTTTTGGTTCAGAAGTGTTGTAATTTTCCTAAAGTCAAGTAACTACTTAGTGGCAGATTTGAAATAAGAATAGAAAGGTACCTTTTAATCTAGTCCAGCAGGTATTTCCCACCACATTTTTATCTCATTGATATTATCTTGTTTTTTTCTTCAAACTCTAGTCACTTAGCCAGAAGGAATTTTTCCTACATTTTATCTGGTAAATGGAAGCATTGAATGACTCCAGGTTTACTTGGGAAAAATTTCAGCTCAGCATTACAAATTCGAACCCTAATTTAGTTAGTTAATTTTTTGTTTGTTTTCAGGATTTCTTGTAGATTTTGCTCAATTTTTGTAAGAAGCAAATCACAATTCGAATTTTTGCAATATAATTTTCTGGAGGAGACTTGATCTCAGAATATCATTGATCCAAGTCACAATATTTTTCATGCCTATATGGTCATTGATCATGATAATGATAAAACACAAAAGAAAAATCTCATTGTATTTCCTCTGTTCTCTGCTATCTAGGATAAGGGCACAAGCAAACAGAATTTAGATATTGCACAAGGATTAGTAAAAGCTGTTCTGGTAAGAGCCATAAACCTTATAGTGAAGTAAATCTAAGGAGAACAATCTCCAGGCAAAGTGTTCATGGTGGTTTGACTTGCCGCTTAGTATTCAGATTTGGTTTCTTTATGGATATAATTAAAAAATTAAGGAAGTGGCCTTTATGAGGTAGTAGTTAAAAAGATAGGAACTTAGTGTATTCTTAAATGACTTCAGAAACTCACTTTTAGCAATATATGTGTATGAAGATTGATTAATTTATTTATAATCTTTATATGAGAGCTGTATTAAAGATTGTAGTTATTTTTAATTTAAAAAATGGAAGTGATCTTTTCAAAATAGGAATGTATCTATCACATTTTGTCATTATGAAGAGTGAATGCTACATTTAAAATATTTATCTACCATTTTGTAACTCTAGGACTGAAAAATAGAAGAAATTAGGTCAGGTTTAGCCTTTTTAAAAGGCATTTTTACTCTGACACACCACTGGGTGGAGTACATTGCTAGCCTAGAGGCTAGTATTACAGTATTGTAGGGTAAGTGTTTCATGTGCCAGAAGGGTGAAACTCCTAATCAATTTTGAGGTTTTGTGTATTGTTTAAAAAATCTGGACATGTTTAATAAGGCTAAATTACTAGAATATAATATCAACATTGAATATGCTCTGGCTTATAACTTTCAAGATTTAATCCATCTTCCCTAAACCCTTGGGAGATAAAGTTTGACACCCTGCCTAGAAAACTCAGAATTATTTGGAAGAAGGCCATTTTATATTCTGGTCTAAAGAACAGATGCAATTTGGTCTGAATTAGTGCTTTAACTCTATGTGGAAAAATATTAAGCTTATTTTTTATAATGGAGCCAAACCGTACTCAGATATTGAATTTGACTTTTCATTTGATGTTCTTTGATACAGCTTAGGTTGGAACTGAGCGCTAAACTTATATTAAAGTGAACTTTTCTCAGGTGCCCTGTGGAACTATTTTTTTGATAGCATTTAACTGAATTTGGTCTTCAGAACTATATGAATGAAAACAATTTCTCAGTAGGTATTAGTCTATATGATTTTTAGTTTCCCCAACATTTCCTCCCATTCCTCTATTTTCTCCTTAATTCTTTCATTTTAAGTGCTAGGAAAATGAACACTACTTAACAAATGTAAAAATCCCCGACTTTGCAAATTTATCATGCTCCAAAACTTTGCAATTCAATAAAATTGGGTTAATTTTTATAAAATTATTCCACATCTATAATTTTAAATAAATCTATATATTTCAAGTAAAGATGATGTTACTTTGACTATCTTTTTTCTTTACTTCTTTCATTCTCTGAATTTCATTTTCCTTTTCATGGGACTTCCTTATTTCTTCTGAGCTATCAGCTCTCAAACCTCTCCCTATAGCTATTATGCTTCCAAACTACTCCTCCTGCACCATTTCCATTCTAAAATGAGTGCTCTTTCATCTTTCTTTTTTAACAACCTCATATTCTGCACTTTACTTAATTTTTCTTTCCAGTGCTATTAAAGATTCTTTATTTCTCTCCACCCACTAAGCCCCCCACCCACTCCCAAGTATAGCATCTCATCTATTTCTCTGTGCTGAAGCTGTGGTTTACCCAAGGGAGGGACTTTCTCATACACACGGCTTGGTGCTATGATTATTTCAATGGTGCCAGCATATTTTAACCACATCATTATCATGTAGTCCCAAAGCTTTGCTCACTGAAAACACCACCTTTAAAAGGATTTAGTTTCCATTAATCAATTTTGAAACTTGAGATTCAAGCACGGGAAGCATTTATTAGAATGTTCCCTACTTGTTCCCACATTCATTCGTTCCCTTGACTATCTAAGAAAAAGGAATTGTGCAAGGGTCTTTTCTCCTTCATGCTTACCTCTCTTTTCTATATCCCACCGAGCCCCCCCAAGTCTATTCTTCCATACAGTAGTTAAATCAGAGCATGCGGCAGGACGGCATTGTGTGAACTGGTGGCCACACAAGTACTTTGTATTCACTAGAGGTTCAGAAGTACAGCAGCTGCATATAAATATGCATAGTTGAGAGATTCATGATGGTGCCTCCTCATTCTCGTGCTGGTTGGCTGCAGTGCAGGCACTACAAATCAATGAACATTTTCCCCATCCATCAGCTGCTCGCTTGCAAGCAGACAAAACACTTACAATGCCAGAAACCCACAGAGAGCTCCTTAGTGAACGAAACCTCACTGTCACAAGATTCAAAATAGACTTCTCCCTCCTCCCTGAACCTCCACAGCTCTCGACCTCAAATGTCTTTTTTTTTTTTTTTTTTTTTTTCCCAATGTGGATCACAAGTACTTAAAAAATAACGCCAGGAAAGAAAGAGAAAAAAAGGAGCAATGATAAATCAGGGTTTTGAGGGTCCTCACGTTACACTTGTCACAAAACAAAGGATTCTTTGAGCATTAACCCTTTTAGAGAATAAAACCCATCATAAAGATGAATCCGCTTATGTTGACTGTACTGCTTTACAGTGTGTGGTTTGAGTGTTGAACTATTTAAATATGCAAAGCAGTGTGCCTTGCTGTTGCAGACATTTGTAATTTATCCATACTTATTAGATGGCTTTGGGTATTGAAGGAGTTGTGATTGCTGAAATGAGAAGAAATCATGAATGTATTTAATAGTAGAAATTATGTGTTCTCCCATTGGTGAAGCAGTCTTTTTATAGGCTTTTTATATATTTATATTGACACTATTCAATCCACTTGAAAATTTTAATAAAAGCTTAATCTCACAATAAAATTTCACATGCAACATATTAAAGAATCACATGTATATTTCTCTGAAAAAGACATTCATTCATTATATTGAGAGAATAAAAGCATTTTTTCATTTTTAGATAAATTAACATTAGTAATAAAAGTAATTCATTCTTGTGTACTTAGCCATCAATTTATACTGCTTTCTCTGACAACTTGCCAAATTTCCAATAAGAAAAATAATCAATTTGATTTTTCATTCACTTCTTCATTCATTCATTTTTTCAGCTATTTCTCAAATACTTATTATAGCACTATGTAATATTAAATATGGTATGATGATATCTATCACCCCTTTTTCTAAGATGTGAATGTTCTATTTGGGGAAATAGAAAATAGAGTTACTTTAGTGACCATATGACATTCGCATTTTTAAAAGTTTATTTCAGGCTTCAGTATGTTGAAGATACTTACTAAATTTTTATTTAAAACTTATTTTCCCATTAATATGTTCAGTTACTCTTTCAGGAATGGTAAAAACAAATCAGTTAAGATCATTAAATTATCCTAAACTATGACTCAGAAAAGCCACATAACCATGTCCAGGTTTTATTTGCATGTGAAGAGCAAAATCAAAATTTGAACCTCTCTCTGCTTAACTCCAGAGCCCATCCATTCACTTCCACTAAGCCATGTTGAATTACAAGGCAGAATGTGATAATTGCTCCAGTGGATCAGAGGAGGTAAAGATCGCTTCCAGCTGGGATGACCAAAGAAGACATCATTAAGAAGGAGTAACATTTGCGCAAGCCTTTGAAGAATGGGCACAGGAACAAAGCAAAAACTGCAGACAGGGGTTAGCACTGGTGAAGCCCTATGACTCTGGAAAACAAGTTGCCAGGCAGACCAAGGACATCACTTTCAGTGAAGGGATGCTGTAAATAACACCACTATTTAAAGAATTGCTAACAAGACTCCTTATTTATTAGAAATGGAATCCACAGATGGATTTATATTTCAGTTTCAAATGAGTCAGTTTAACTGTCTGGACCTCAGGTTCTTCATTTCTAAAGTAAAGACTTGAACCAAATAACCAGTAGGACTCCTCCAGAGAGCAGGGCTTTTAGCTTTTAGCTTTTTCAGAAGATATATCAAAGAAAAATTATAAGTAGCTGATTCAAGGTACAGTAATTATGTAACCTGTGCAACTGGTATTATTCTTGGAACACAAAGTATCTATGTATTTACATATTCAAAACAATATATTTATATACAAGCCAATTATTTGTATTACCTGTTAATTTTTGTTTTCTTTGTGGTGCTGGGGATCAGACCCAGGACATCACAATGCCAGGAAACCACTCTTATCATCATTACTGGCTAAATTTTAAGTCTAAATTTAATTCAGGATTTTCTCTTTCATATATTTTCCTCAGCTTCCTATGAGTGTATGAATGCAAACTTATTCTTTTATAACAATTTACTTAATACATAAATGAGAAAGCAAATCTATTAAGTATGTGATAAATACAAGATAGATATAGAGGCATCTGAAATAGATATATTCATATGTCAACAAAATGGCATTTTTGTAGTATATGAATGTATTAAGTAGATTCACAAATTTTATCTTTTTCTGGCCTGCAATCCAGACAATTACCCAAAACAAGATTTTTCTAATATTTATTAAATGAATATACACATATATTTTTATAAAAATCTCAAATGCATATATATTTTGAGACAAAAATATCTCAAATAACTACTGTGTGTGTGTGTGTGCGCGCACACACATGCATGCTCATATGCACACAAGTTGAGGGAACACAAGAGAGCTTAACAGAAATATAATAATGCTTATATTTTCCTGACTTCAAAGCTTTATTTTTCCCTAAAATTTTGATCCCAAGCAAGAAAAGAGATCAAAAGAAAGAAAGAAAGAGAGAGAGAGGGAGGGAGGGAGGCAGGGAGGGAGGGAGGGAGGGAGGAAGGAAGGAAGGAAGGAAGGAAGGAAGGAAGGAAGGAAGGAAGGAAGGAAGGAAGGAAGGAAGGAAGAAAAGAAAGACTTTGTTTGAATTTATGGTGAGAAGAAAATCAGACATCAGTTTCACCATAATGTTTGCAAAGGCTATGAGGGGATTCTAGTGGTGAGCTCTTCCTAGAATAGAATTGACCAGGGTGGAATTCTATCCTGCCATTGATGCTGCCAAACCCATTCAGGGAGAACTGAAGGTTGTGAATTTCAGACTTTCGTTTTCCATCTTACACTTTCTCTCATGTCCTTAAAATTGTATGTTTTGGCAAAAATGGCTTTGGATCCCAATCTATTTGAAATTGATCTTTGGATTTGGACTTCAATCTATTTGGAATTTATTAGGTTTGCTTTAATGATTTGAATGAAATTGAACCTTGTTTGTAGCAAACAATGCAATGTTTTGATTTGATTAATTCTGACCTTAAGTGGGGTAGTTTAAACTCTTTTTTGTTAAATCAATTTATGGTCAAATTAGCTAATCTTTTAACAGATAGTTACTGAGCACTAACTACATTCATTAGTGCTGAGAGTTAAGATAAAAGAAAGTATAACAAGGTTTCTGACCTTGATGGCTTATATTTTAAATTGAGAAATATGATTAATTTTTTGAAACGTTAACAAATTTAAGATCTTACATGCATAAATGCTGAATGAATGATAAAGCATACAAATTCTTTGGAAACCCAGAGACCAGGAATTTTAGTAAAGACTGTCCTTGTTAACTAGGTGGTACCAGTACCACTTTCTAATGGGAAAAGGGTCTCAGGATGAATTCACCCTTGGGTGCATTTGGCACAGATGCAAGTAAAAATCCACAGGCATTATACATAAATGAAAAAATTTGAGCAGATAATCAGTTAATAAAAAGATAGAACTGGAACAATGAGTCCATTACAGTAAATTTTATTATTGTAACAGGGTGGGGGAGCCTCCCTTCAGAAGACACAAATACTCTCTTATAGATAACAATCTCAAGTTAGAAGAATTTTAGTTTTACAAAGATATTTCTGGTGGGAGACATAAGTTTCTTTTAAATAGGGTCATCAATTTGGGGGAAATAAAATTGTCAAGCTTATACCATATAAATATTGAGCACAAAAGTCCTATTCTGTTTGCAAAGCCAGTTAAAGAATCTAATACTTATGTTTCAAGAAAAAAGAATAAGATGGCCAAAAACAAGACTGGACCTTGGAAAGTGTGTTAATCCATTAGCCCTTAAGTCTTCCGATTTCTCTCAGGTATCGTCTGTATAAAATAGTAAGATTAGTTTTATAAAGAAATCTTGGTCTGAGTAAGTTTGGTCTGAGTTTTATAAATCTTGGTCTTTAATTAAGACATATTAAACTTCTTTCCCAGTCTCTGGTCATCTCAGAAATTTACATTGCCTGAAGAAGAGCATTAGCGCTATATATATATATAAGTATTATATATATATATATATATATATATATATGGCTGACAAATTAATTTTGAAAAAATTGACATTGCCCATCAGTGTCTATGTACCATGTATTCAGTCTTCAAGTAGAATTTTGACCACTTCCAAAATTTAGGTAACAGGATGCCATCTAATCCATGGAGTGATTTATTGTTTCTCCATAGGCAGTAGTTTGGGCCCAGACAGTAATTTGAAGTGTTATTCAGTTGCTCTAAATTTGTCATTTCCTAATTCACTTACTTACTGGTTATCATAGACAACTTAAGAAAATGTCCACCTTTGCAGTCAGTGATGCTTTGGGTTTTGGAATCAAACTTTGAAAGTTCAGACCATTTGTGCCTGGAGCACATTACTTAATCACTGCATTTCAGTCTCCTGCTCTGTGCAAATATGAGATTATATCATTGTCTTCCAAGTTTCATATGAAAATGAAATGGAATGTGTATAGTCTGTCACATGTTGAACGCTTAGTAATTATTAGTGTTGCTATTCATCTATCTTCTCATTAGATACTTATCTGTTAGGTGCTGGGCCAGAAAGTGAGAATATGAAGAGGACCTCAATGAATGTTCCATATGGTGATGAGAGATGAAGATGAGACAGATAAAAAAAATCAGGCAATTATGATACATTATAATAAAAATGCTGAAGGCTAAATAGAGTTAGTGTAGTAACCAAAAATATCTAACTTGGATTTGAGGGAAGTGTTGTTTGCCTGTTGGTTTAATTAGTCACTCAACAATAATTTACTTAAGTGTCTACTATGTACTGTTATTTTCCTAGAGGATAAAATACTATGGTGAGGGAATGCGTAGGGTGCATTCTATAGGGAGAAGATAGTATTTAATAATCACTAAATTAAATATAAAATTATAAGTATTATAATTGCTAACAAGAAACCTGGGGCTTCTAATCTCGGTATAATTTTGCCTCCCCTGTCCCCAGAGGACAATTGGCAGTGCCTGGAGATAATTTGTCTTGCCATAACAAGGGGAGAGATACTGGCATCTGATGCATAGAGGCCAAGGCTGCTGCTCAACATCCTACAATTCACAGGATAGGTCCCCACAAGAAAGAATTGTGTAGGCCAAAATACCAATAGTGCAAAGGTTGAGAAATTCTGAAGTAATTGCACCATACCTTACAGAATATATGTGCATGATGGCAGAGATGTCTCTCCTTTTTCACTAGTATATCCCTGATGTGTAGACAGTGCCTTTCATATAATATTTAGTTAAGAAGTGTCTGTAAGGTGAGTAAATGGGTTGAGTGATTATTGGAAAAATAGAATAGCTGATCAAAGTTTCAGGTGTAAAGGAAGGAAGCAAGTTACATCAAGGAGCTGAAAAGCTAGGGAGTTGGAAATAAAGGTGCACAAAAAGTTCCATAAAAAAATAGGTCTACACTAGTAGCTATCTAAAATCTATACACACTTCTCAGTTTTTTAATAAACCTAAATTCATCCTCCTGAAATTTCATAGCTTTTATTCTGTTCATGTTGGAGAACACATTATACGTGTTTAAGAAAATCTAACCCTTCCCTTTTCCCCACCAGAGTCTAAAATTTATACATATTACATTTTTTTTATTTTCTCTAATTTCTATTTTATAATTGTAACTGTGACCTAGACCAAGAGCACTAAGTTGGGAATCATTCAATGGCTTAGATAAATTTGTATGTAAAACAGATGATTCCGGGAGGAACTGGATTCCTTAGAATGGTATTTATGATGGAATATTTGTGGGGTGGGTGGGTTACTGGAACAGAAATAGGGGCACTATTTTGAAAAGTTGCACAATGCTCTTCAATTTTTGTAATTGACATTCAGGCAAAAAGAGGAATACTCTTTAGATTAGGACCTAAAACCCTGTACAAGCTTTCACAGTTCCCTGTTGGCCATTTCTTGATGGTATCTACCTTATAAATATGTTCCATTGCTTGTTACCCATGGGGGAAGAATTGAACAGTGGGAAGATTAGACATGGTTAAAAATGATTATTATAGTGACTATATTTGGGCAAAATATTTTTAAAATTTTAAATCTCAATTAATTTTTAATTTTTTATTATATATTTTTATTGGTGCATTATAAATTATACACAATGTCAAGATCTGTTTTCTAGTGCATGCACACAATATAATTTGTCCAATTTTCTTCTCTAACACCTTCCCTTTATAAACACCATAGCTGAGACATATCTCTCCCCACCATCTCTTTCTCTCTCATGTATTTATATTGTGAATAGTATATCCAATCTGAAATTACCAGAACACAGCTTCCATTTACCAGAAAGAAAGATGTATTCCAGTACACACATGTGTGCACACACATGCACAAACACACACACACACACACACACACACATTTTGCCTGTGGCTTTCAAGGACATGGCAGTAATTAGACACATTTGAAGTCATTACATGGGAAAAGTATGTGTTCATCAGCTTTTCATCACTGCAGCTGAAAAACCTGACAAGAGCATCTTAGAGGAGGAAAAATTTATTTGAGGTTCACAGTTTCTAGGTTCAGTCCATGGTCAGCCAGTACCATTTCTTTTGGCTGAGGTGAGCAAACGTTATGGAAGAAGCATATGCCAGAGGAAAGCTTCTCAGCTCATGGCAGCCAGGAAGTAGAGAGAGAGGATCCAGGGACAACATATACTTCTCAAGGGCATGCCCCCAGTGACCTACTCCCTCTAGCTACAGCTCACCTTCCTAACTTAGTCCAAATTATTAATCCATGAAGTGTATTAATTCACTGATGGAGGTTACAGCTATCATAATTTGTTTCACTTCTCAACATTCTCACATTGTCTAACACACAAGTCTTTTGGGGGACATTATATCTAAATTGTAACAAAGTGTAAGTGAGCAAGTTAAAGGAGGAAGAATGGAAAATGCAGCTGAGTGTTCATTTCTACCCACCTCATGTTCCCTTCTGTTCACTTCCTTGAAAAAGGAAGTATGGCTAAGAGAGAGGCATAATGAAAAAACTATTCAAGTCTTTTGGCCATTTTCAATCAATCAATTCTATACACCGTTGTTTTTATGGAAATTGTGTTACCATATAAGTTTGGTGTAGTGTATATGATTGTGATGTTTCTAAATAGCTAAATTTAGCTATTTTAAAAAATGTGTGATTTGTTCTCTTGTATTTGGTTTTATTACCTCTTTAACCTTGGTTTATCTGGAAAACTGGAAGTCACAAACTGAAATTTTAGAAACAGTATCTGAAATCAACAGAACTAGGTGCTCCTGGGATCCCTTTTAGTTTCTCAATAGAAAAGTAGGAAACATGTAGGAATCTATTGCCCACCTGTTGCTATTGTCCAGGTGAAGAAACCTTCAGTTTTCTGGTGCATGAAGGAACTCCAGGAATAATTCTGTCTACATTATGACATTTTATTGAGGTAGGCTCTCCTAAGAAGGGGCCTTGTGCATGAGAGAACTCCAGGAATAATTCTGTCTACATTATAAGGTAGACTCTCCTAAAAAGGGACCTGTCTTTACTCCCATGTAGGACAGTGATTCTTATCTACATATGCACATCAGAGTCACCTAGAGAGCCTTTGCAAGGTGCTTATGCCCCAAACCCTGTCCTGGATACTCTCTCAATGGGTCTGGAGTAGGCCTTGGCATGTGTCTTTAGAACTCATCTTCATGATCCCAGTGGACTTTCTAAATCAGAAACAACCCTTCAGGGTTTCTTCTCACAGTCATGCTATGAACACTTCTTGTACTTGGAGGTCCCACTTTCAGGTAAACTACTCAGAGAGCCCACTTCTTTTTTTTTTTGATACTAATAATTTTTTTAATTTATTTTAATTAAAAATCATAAATTTACATAGGGCAATGTTGTTTGATTCATTCTATTATTTTTTTCCTCCCCCCACCCCTCTTTTCCCTCTATACAGTCCTTCCTTCCTCCATTCTTAACCACCCTCCCTATCCCTAACCCTAAACCTAACCCTAACCCTAACACTAACCCCTCCTACACCCCCTTATATGTCCTCATCTGCTTATCAGCGAGATCATTCGTCCTTTAGTTTTTTGAGATTGGCTTATCTCACTTAGCGTGATATCCTCCAATTTCATCCATTTGCCTGCAAATGCCATAATTTTATCATTCTTCATAGCGGAGTAATATTCTATTGTATATATATGCCACAGTTTCTTTATCCATTCATCAACTGAAGGGCATCTAGGTTGGTTCCACAATCTGGCTATAGTGAATTGAGCAGCTATGAACATTGATGTGGCTGTTTCTCTGTAGTATGCTGATTTTAAGTCCTTTGGGTATAGGCCAAGGAGTGGGATAGCTGGGTCAAATGGTGGTTCCATTCCAAGCTTTCTGAGGAATCTCCATACTGCTTTCCAGAGTGGCTACACTAATTTGCAACCCCACCAGCAATGTATGAGTGTACCTTTTCCCCCACATCCTCGCCAACAACTATTGCTGCTTGTGTTCTTGATAATCGCCATTCTAATTGGTGTGAGATGAAATCTTAGGGATTGTTTTGATTTGCATTTCTCTTATTACTAGAGATGTTGAACATTTTTTCATATATCTGTTGATTGCTTGTACATCTTCTTCTGTGAAGTGTCTGTTCATTTCCTTAGCCCATTTGTTGATTGGATTATTTGTATTCTTGGTGTAGAGTTTTTTGAGTTCTTTATAGATTCTGGAAATTAGCACTCTATCTGAAGTATGAGTGGCAAAGATATTCTCCCACTCTGTAGGCCAGAGAGTCCACTTCTAAGAATAGTAACTTGCTGCTGTAGGAGGTTTGGTTGTAGACAAACAGCTCAACCTGCCTCACTTCTTATATTTTTACCTATGATTCATGCCTTATAAAAAATTTAGACCCTAAATGTCTTTCACATGTTTAAGAAATATCCCAAAGATATAAATGAGAATTTTTATAGTGTAAGTTATCACTAACTCTCAATGGAAATTATTTAAATGATATAAATTAATATATCTTGTATGATTCTTTGAATAACTTAGAAAGTCATTTTTCAGAAGCAATGGTAATGAAAAAATAACAATTATTTCAAATTAATAAATAGTAAAGAAATGTATACGGATTATAGTTATACAGCACCTTTATATCTAGTGTCTAGTCTGCTAGATTTTAGGCATTTTGAAGCTTATAAATATTTTAATTAAAAGTTAGTTCATCTCTCTGTATACCTAAAGTAGCATAAGACAGCCTATATTCACACTAATATTTTATTTGTATTTAATATGGATAAAAATCAGTCTTTAATAAACATAAGGAAAAATATTTTCCATATATATATACATACATGTATATTTTTCTCTCTATAATATATCTTATTGAAATTATTCTCTTACCTTATATAATCACCCAAAAATCTGATGATTGTTAACCCTAAGGGGCATATGTAGTTCTTGCAATGTTAGACTTGTCTGATGCATTTAACTTAGTGCTGTTTATAATTCAGCTTCTGTGAGTCTGTCTCCTCTTTCCTTTCTAATCTTTCATCCTTCCTACTCTCTATTTCCTGTAGGGTCTGCTTTCTCTTATGAACATTTTATTGTTTATCTTCATTGGAGTCCTTCTCCCCTAAATCTAAACACTGTTTCTAGGTGAGCAAATGGATTCCTATAATTTCAACTCTTACTAGTATGCTGATACTTCCTGCAATTTTTATTCTAACAGTGACTTCTTACCTGAGCCACCTTTCCAATGACTTCTAGGTAGCTTCTACTTTACCAGTATATCTCAAATCTCCAAGCCATATTCAGCATTTTCTTCTTATGTTTGTTAGTTTTATACCATCTATCTGAGTTGATGGCATCAGAATAAACCAGCATCCACGCTGATATTTGGGAATTATTAATGACTCCGGCTTAAAACCTATTTACCCATATCTGACTCCTTCTACTATGTCCTTCTACCTATTCCTTGAAACTTTCCTTCCTCTCCCTGTATAATCCCACTGCCCTGAATAGGACTCTCATCTGAACTATGATGCTTCAATGATAGTAGTTTCTGCTCTGTGCCCTGCTGTTTCTTTGTTTGGGTGCCTTCTCTCCATTTTCTAAACTTCTTGCGCTGGTTATGACTCTGATGTCTCTTCTGCACTACTAAAATCCCTCTTACTTTTTTCATCATCCCAAGTCTTACCTAAATAACCTGTACTATAGAAAAATCTTACATAATTTCCAACACATACTCTGAAGGCATATCAACCATGCATAGCAGAAGTGGCAAATACAGTGTCAATGCACAGAGCACCCAGTTTTGCATCTGTTAGAAAATACTGGTAAATCAACTAAAGCATTCTATTGTATTAAGTTCTTGTTTTGTTAAAATAGAATCAAATCATGCACAACCATAGAAGCGAAATGATGTACCCCATCTGTGTACAATGAATCAAAATTCAGTCTGTAAAAAATAAAAATTAAATAAATAATTAAAAAAAATCAAAGCCACCAAGTGACACCATATAAGATTTGGCAAATAAGAAAAAAAAATCATTTACCTTACTGATTAAGGTGAACCCCTTAGTACAACTCTGTGGTCTCTGATCTGGTCTTTTTTGGATTTCTCTCATTTCATTTTATCCGCCTTTCCTTCCCTGCCTCATAGTCTATGTAATATTTCAATGACAATAGTTTCTTTTTTATGCTGTACAGTTTCTTCTCTATCTTTCCTGAAACTATTCCCTTTGAATGCTTTCTCATCACACTCAAACTTCTTGCTGGTTCCAATCCCAATTAATTCTTATCCTTTTTGTGGAATCAGCTGAGTTATCATCTTCTTCCTGATTCCAATAGAATAAAAAGACTCTAATACGTGCTCCTGTAATAACCTGTTCATATCTGTCAATGTATATCACTACTATACTCACTGATCTCACTTATCGTTTTTCCACTTGTGTATTTGTCTAACCCACTCTCTAGGCACCTTGAAACACACTTTGATTATCCTTTGCAATATGGGAACAACTTGGATACTAACTGGCATATAACTAAGTGCTGTTTAAAAACAGTTAACTTAAAAATTATTAGAGAAAAATATAGGTTTAGGAAAGAGAGGTATATGTCTTTTCTTAAAGCAAAATTCAAAAACTCCTGATGTTCACTCTTCAACATGTTACAGTCCACCTGCAGGTGATGTAATTAATTTGTATAGCGAGGTTGCTGTGGGAATTTAACTTCTAGACTCTTTTGTAAAGCATAGACACACTAAATATATAATCCAAAGAAAATTATACATTTAAAAAATCATAACTGATTGAATAAAATAATTTTTAATTTGCTTCTAAGTATCTTAAGTTCTGTTTTCTTTTGCCATGAATTATCTTCATATATCATACTTCAAAGCTACACATTTTTATTTTTTTTGCCCTTGCCCATGTTTAAAATATACATAGTGACTTGATTTTTGCAGTGTAAATATCATTTATTCCTTTGTTTTTATTTGGTTGAGAAAGATCTAATAAAACTCTTTAAAGATACTTTTATAGCATAATTCATGCTATTTTTCTGGTATTCTTGGCCATAAAAGGAGGATATAATTTTGCAGATGTGAAAGTAGATATAAGATCTCTGTATGCTCTAGAGAAATGTTGTATATATTCACTCATATATCAATGTATGTTCTCAGTGTCAATTTTTTTCCTAAGTTTTCCTGAATGTTTCCTTATCTGTATTTCATTTATTTATTTATTTATTTATTTAGTTATTTAGTTATTTATTTAGTTATTTAGTTATTTATTCACTCATTCATTCTTTTTAGTTACATATGACAAAAGAATCCATTTTGATATAATTATAAAAGAAAGGAATATATCTTATTCTATTAAGACCCCTAATTCTTGTGGATGTACACAATGGTGAGATTCATTGTACTGCATGCATATATGAACATAGGAAAGTTATGTCACATTCATTCCTCTTTCATTTTTCTATCACAATTCCCTTCCCTAGTACTGAACTTCTTTTCTCCACCCACACACGCACACACCTTGTAGTGGGTTAGCTTCCACATATCAGAGAAAACATTTGGCCTTTGGTTTTTTGGGTTTGGCTTATTTCACTTAGCATGATAGTCTCCAGATCCATCCATTTACTGGCAGTTGTCACAAAGTCGTTCTTCTTAATGACTGAGTAATACTCCATTGTGTATATATGTCACATTTTCTTTATCCATTCATCTGTTGAAGGGGACCTAGGCTGGATTGATAACTTAGCTTTTGTGAATTGTGCTGCTAATAACATTGATTTGGCAGCGTCACTGTAGTATGCTGATTTTAGATTATTTGTATATATACTGAGGGGTGAAAGTGGAATTAGGAAAACCATGCCATTCACAATAGCCTCCAAAAAAAAAAAAAATACTTCGGAATCAATCTAACAAAATATGTGAAGGGCCTCTACAGTAAAATCTATAGAACACTAAAGAAAGAAATTAAGGGAAACTTGGAAGATGGAAAGATCTTCCATGTACTTGGATAGGCAGAATTAATATTGTCAAAATGGCCATACTACCAAAAGTGCTATACTGGGTCAATGCAATTTCCATCAAAATTCCAATGACATTCTAAATAGAAATAGAAAAACAAAACAGTCATGAAATTCATTTAGAAAAATAAGAGGCCCAGAATAGCCAAAACAATTCTTAGTGAGAAAAGTGAAGCAGGAGGCATCACAATACCAGACCTTAAATTATCCTACAGAACTGTTGTAACAAAAATAGCATGGTATTGGCGCCAAAACAGGCATTAACACCAATGGAACAGAATAGAAGACACAGAGACAAATCCACATAAATACATTTATCTCATACTAGAGAAAGGCACCAAAAAAATATGTCGGAGAAAAGATACTTCCTTTAAATGGTGCTGGGAAAACTGGAAATCCATATGTAGTAGAATGCAATTTAACTCTATCTCTCACACTGCACAAAAGTCAACTCAAAGTGGATCAAAGACCTAGGAATTAGACCAGAAATCCTGCACATACTAGAAGAAGATGTGGGACCAAAACTCCAACATATTGGCTCAGGAACTGATTTCCTTAACAAGACTCCTTATCTGGATTTTGTAAAGCAAAACAGAAATGATTCTTGAATAATATAGGGAATTCCAAATTGTCTGAGTCTCAATTCTTGATCAGCAGGTGAGCTTGTATTTGTGTGTATGTGTGTGTGTGTGTGTGTGTGTGTGTGTGTGTGCTTATACACATTGTTCAGAAGGAAAATGAAGTCAGAAGGAAAAGTCTTCAGTTTCAAGACACAAATGTTCTATAATTTGATACAATAAAATGAGTCGTTGAGCAGGAACTTCCATATACAGGAACTCATTTTTTCATGAAATGTCTTTGAGAATTATAAGAGAACAATTTGAAATATTTCTACTTCATTCAGTGAAACATCAATAAATAGAATCAAGTCATTTTCTCTTTAGTGCCTGAATATAACTACTAGACTTGGAACATGTTAAAATAAATTTTTTGTCTTAAAATATAAAACAATATGTGTACAGGCCAACTCATAGAGATGAATGGAAGGCTCTCCAAAAAGTATAAAAAAAATTATGGGGAGAAAATAACCATGTAGCAAATAAAAATAGTACCCTGTTATCTTTGTCTCATGTTAACCAGGCAAACCAGTTTCATTTTTAGGAAAATGAAGAAGAAAAGTCTCGCCAAGGATATGATGATTCCTGGTCTTAGTAAGTCTGTATTGTCATGTGTGGGAATACAGATAGGAATCATTTCTAAGTTATGTTGCAGCTCAACTAATTCATCCACTAGTGTTTCTTGAGCTGTGTGCAGGCATAACAATTAGAAACAGAATTGACCCACCTTTATGCATATACATTCTTGAAATATATATGTATAAGAATATGTTTCTAAATTTTACATTATGCATATGTTGCATGGTTATGTTTGTGAAAATATACATGCCAACTTCAGACTATTACTTGTGTTTGGAGTTGGGTGGCAGGGAAACGGAATACAGTGGGTAGAACTTAAAGGCTAAAATGGTTATTCAGCATGCAGCTTACATTCTGGAAAGCAAACATATTTTAACAAATAACGCTTCTTATTTTTTGTTATAACCAAAACATTTTAGCAAACAAATATGTAACATGTTTGGCACTGATAATTCCTAAGAAAGATAATAAGTAGAATAAGAAAATGGAAAGGTTAGGAAGTGATACTAATTTAGAATGAGTGGCAAGGGAAGACTCTTGACCTCTGAGAAGACACTTGAATGAAGTGATGTAAGTGAGCTATGTTCTATTTTTTTTTTTAAAGAAATATAGAAGAAGATAACTGAAGCAAGCATGGAAAATTGGAAATACCAATTAAATCTATATTGGATACTTGGAACTTATTATTTCTTTCTTCTATACTTTCGAATTTTGAAATATTTTAAAAATTAATTTTATAAAGCACAGATTTGCCATCAGTGGGACAGGGATTGGTATCTATAGGGTCCTTGAAGAATCCAGTTTAGCACTGACAACTTTAGGTGGGCCTTTCCTGGGAAATAAACCTGGAGATGTGGATAGGTATTTAGTCAGTAAGTCTTCATGGACTGTTTAGAAGTTTGTTCTTTTTTCTAAGAGCAATGGGAAGATGGTGAAGGATTTTATAGGGAGTAAGAGTGAGGTAATTGGATTTGCATTTTCATTCAAGAAATTTTGAAATAGCACCTACCATTTTCCAGGCTCTCTGCTAAGTATATAGAGAGAGACTTGTGACAAAACTGGATCAGTCTTTCCACTTAGTGAACTTGAAGTGCAAAGGTGAGTGATTTTTTTTTAATGTCATTTATAGACGAATTTACTAGTTAGACAATTTGAGATTTCTTTGCAATATTTGTGTGATCTTTTTCCAAATTTGTGGCTCCTAATATTTCAGGGTAAAGAAGGCCTAGTCTAAGGACAGAACCATGTGGAACCTTTTAATTGCTAAAACAAAAAAAAATAAAGCACCCCTTTTAAGTATCATTTGAGACAGGAACTTTAGTAAACCAATTTCTAAAAAAAAAAAAAAAGATATAAAATGTAGTGTGAATGATTAGTAAACCTTTTATTTTGGAGGTGGTGCATGTTTCCTGTCCAAGAAACTTGCTCTCAGTTGTTACTGCAGATGAAGTCATAAAATTAACTGTTGGTGAGGATTTATGAGGATAATGGATGCTATCCAATTCATTTTTAGTTTTAATTTTTTGCAGTGCTAGGGATCAAACACAGGGCATCACACATCCTAGGCAAAATTACTACCACTGAGTGGCACCCCCAGCCTGGATGCCATCCAATTGAAAAAAATTGATTTAGGGTCTTCTTCTGAGCAATTGCCTCTGACTTTGATATTTCTGATTGATTTGACATCATTGTCTTGGTGTTTTGTCATTTTCCACAAAACTTAACTGATGTACTTCTCAGAGACAAATGAAGCCCATTGTTTTCTGTGGGTATTAATCAAACTTTGTTATTGATTCATTCTTTTTAGTTACATAGGAAATGGTGCAACCAAGTTATTCCAGTGTCTCAATTAATTTATTGTACCTAGGCATAAATTTGGTGGGCAATTTAAATTTTATATAAGTAACCCAAATGGAAACTGTGTATAATACCTTATCTTCATCCTGAAATAAGAGGTTACCCATAAATATCATGGACTTTTCTATCTTGGTCTTTGGAGCATCTAAAACTCAGTTTATCATACTATGAAAAAATATAATTTTATACAGACTATAACATGAATAGGTGAATTCTGAAGAAGGGAAGAAAAGGCCAGAAAGTATCTAATTCTTTATTTAATTGCCAGTTTGATAATTGCAGGAGGATGATTTATAAATTCTCTTTTATGCCCTTGTGGCTTTTATGGTCAAATAGTTAAGTATTGTTACAATCAATCTAGAGTGCTAAATAAAAATGAAATTGTTTAAAAAAAAACAGAATGAAGTATTGAGGAATAATATAAAAATCTAGAAGTAACTTTATGGGTTAATACTTACTGGAGTTTATCTTCCATTTTATACTACTAACTTTCTTTTCCAGTCATAAATTTCACTATTTATATTTTTAAATTATATGTTCCTAAACTAATATTGACATCTGTTTTAGGATAATCATGGATAATATAAACAAGTAGCTGCATCATATATATTTTTAGACAAATAACAAAACATTGGTAGAATTGTATCAAGGATAACTTTTTTTATCCCCAAATTAGTAGTGATAAGGTGCTAATTTTAGAATGAGGGCACTTGATTTTCAGTTCCTTTAATTGATACTAGATAGAATCAACCCCAAGGAAAAAACAGGATTGCATTTCTGATAATAGAATAGAAAAAGAAATGGATTCAAAGTCTGAAAACTTAAGACTTGGTAGCATCTTTCTCACTAACAATTAGGTGAAGTTCCATAAATGATTATTTAATCATTCTGCTTTCATTTTTCTGATAATACCTATGTCAATAAGTAATTAGGGAACACTATCTTGAAACATTTTAAAACATTGTAGAATTATAAAATGTTGAAATTATTATGTTAGTGCTAAGGATTGGGAGACTTGACATGGTGCCTCAAGGAGTCTTGTGTTTTCTTCAGAGCACCAGTAAAATGGAGCAAGAGGAATGTGACTTGACAGTGACCAGGGCCTGGACCAGACACTGCCTTTTCCCCCTTCAGTCTTTGTGAGGTTAAGAAGTGACCAAGTCCTCTTAAGTGTGTGTGTGTGTGTGTGTGTGTGTGTGTGTGTGTGTGTGTGTTTTGACCTATTAAATTGAAATGATAGTTACTAGTTTTAACTAATATATGTAAGTGACCCAGGATAGTGTTCAAAGCTAGATGAGACTCATATTAACTTCATTCTGGACCCATCTCTTTAATCACTGTGTGCTTAAAAATCAGATCTTTGCTTATAAGTTTTTTTTCAGATATTTTATAATTAAATACAAGTGTTATAAAAAATGGAATGATGTACATTGTTATCCCATGTTACAGGAAATTCACATGACGACATGAAGGGGAATCTTGGGCTCGAATTTCCAAAATAACAGAATGAAGGTGATAGCTGATAGCCTTCAGGAAGTAGTTTTTTAAATCTTTAGTCTTCCTAATTTTTGAAGTTCATTTAGAAACATAACCCACCCTTCACTTCCTTTTCCTACATTGTATTTTTTCATAGCTCTCAACACTATCAATATTACATATTTGTTTAATAAGTTTGTTAATTACTTAGGAAAGTATAAAAACTCTACTAAGAGCAATAAGTTTTTGTTTTGGACATAATGTTTTTGACATTTTCAATGAAAATTAACTGTTTTGTATTTTCCAAATTAAAAGCTGGCAAACATTTGATAATAAAATATTCATTTCATTAATTGAACCCAAGAGAAAATACATATCAAAAGGGTATGAGTATTTGTGTTTTTAGCAAATAATGTTAAATTTACTTTGTAGTGTATAAAATATAAATATAAGCTAAAAATTACCCTTCCTGAATCTTTGTGATTTGAAAACACACCACACTTTGCCTGCATGGAGATTTTTACTCCAGGAAGGTATTGGACGTGACAATCTGACAATCTGTCTTTGGAATGCTGTCACTGCTATTCTCTGATCAGCTGACAAGACCTCAGCTGGGCCTCTACACGTTGCTTAAGAACACTTCTAGAACCATCTTAATGGGCATGTTCCAACTGTCACTTGGAAAAAACTGATCACTTGAGATCAATCTGTACAGCAGGTCTTTTGGCAGAAAACCAGTCATATCACTGTGTCCAATAGAGCCTTTGTGGGAAAAAGGCCTTATCAAATTCCTTGGGCATGAAGTTATGTTGGAACCTTCTATTCACAATCCTGCTAACACCATAGAAGGAAGCTGCGGTTTTTGAAAGGTCAGAGTGACTTGAATGATTTAGACTATATTTTGATTATTAGTTAGGAAATGAAAGATGGTTTTACAGTAACACTAGTAAAGGTCTTATATATTTTGGTGAGAAGAATCTGTAGGTTATTAATTAAAACACAACTTCCTGATAAAAAAATATTAAAGAGACCAAATCTAAGAGACTTAACAAGAACCCGAACCCTACCCTGGATGTGAATTTGAAGTGTAGAGTTAGGTTATTAAAATTGTCAAATATATAAGAGAAAATGGAGTGTCTGCAAGGCTAGGAGGAAATATATTAATATTTCATAAACAATTTATGCTTTTAAAATCATTAATATGAGAAAATTTCTTATTTTTAAATTAAGTTTTAATTTTTAACTGGTATTGATTCTTCTATAGATTAAATAGAAAAATGTGTTTTGAAGTAAATATATACTATTGGTAGATGTTACTTGATTTGAATGTAAAGAGCTGAAAGATGAATCTCATAACTAAAACATTGGGAGAGTTTTCATGATCATTATTCCTAAAATGACAAAACTCAGCCTTGTGGAAAATCAAAATGAAACATGGTGTGGTTCTAAAATTACCCTTTACTCAAAATGTTACAAAATTCATCTTAATTCATTTATATCTCTGGAAAATAAAATGGTTTATCTAGGCACTCTTCAAGTTCTTTACTCAGTTGACCTGCAAATAGTACTATGTTTTAAACTTTGATAAAATTAATTTGATTTAATAAGCCTGTTAAGCACAATTCTTATATGTTCATTACAGGCTTATCTTGTCAGACGTGTACAGATATTTTGAATTTTGCTTGTTTCTGTGTACTTTTGGTAAAAATGCTAAGATTTAATTTTACTCCTGTTCTTTAAATGCTCTGAGCAACTTTCCCTTTGTAGAATGCAAACTTTTTTTGACCTCTTATTCTGATGAAAGAACTGAAGCCTTTAGGAAGGAAAACTTGAATAGATATTCACAGTATTTTAAATTCTCTTGGTCAAACTACATTTTCCTAAAATGGGAGATTTTCAACATGTTTTTGGCAGCATGTAAATCAATGCTTTCTTCAGTGGAAGAGGAGAGTACTGAATGAGAGTTTCTAATTGATTTATATTAACCTGATTTATTTCTTCTTTGTCCTGCACTAACTCTTTGCAAAATTTTTCCTTCTACATTATGATAATTTTGCCTTCAGTTGACAGTAATCTGCACAATGTATGTCACTTTGAAACTTGCAGATGTGTTTATTTACCATAATTTTGATTTTGGAGACAGCAAAAAGCTGAAATTTTCCTCTCTAGTCAAAGATCTTTGAGAACATAAAATACATAATGCATTAGATGTATGTATTTCAGTGCTTAGCTGTATTTGCTAGCATAAAACATAATTGTTTCCACCTACAATAGAGTATTATAAATTTATACAACTGTAAAATAAAGACTGCTGAACTACAATCATAGGTCTTCTTATAGAAAATATTAAACACATTTTATTCTTTACCTATTGCTGTTATTTCATAGAATATATTTCTTTGTAATTCATTCTGCAACTTTTTGCTTAAACCATGGCACAAAAAAAAAAAAAAAAAAAAAAAAAAACACGCCCAACATTCTTTCTTAGTGATTTAAACAGAATTGAAAATTTTGAGTAATAAAATCCAGCAACTACATCTTATTATTAAACTGTGCTTTGTGTCCTTATAGATCCTTGGTCGTCTAGTTGGGTACATTGGTCACTCTCTAGTTATTGACATCTTACATTTAAAAAACATTTTTATGCAATGTCTTTTTTATATCTGATATGACTTTTAAACTTACTACATTCATCCTTTGACATTCTGCAAAGGAGACATGAATTAATCATTGAGATTGTCCAGCAAGGGAAGATGCATCTGACTGACACAGTGATCTTCCAAAGTGGCACACACAAGCCGTTTCTAAGATTATAGCACAGGAAGATATTCCCACAGCTATTGTGCTGCTGCTTGCTCAGCTCCTATTTTAGAATTCTTGGTCTTGATAGTGTGGCAGTGAAATCTAGGCTTAGGTGATGCTGATTCTGTTATTGCATTGTCTGAAAATGTAAAGGTTACTATCTGAATATAGCAAAACAGACTGAGACAAGGGTTATTATATGTCATTTGAAAGCATTTATAAGAAACAATTTATTAATTGTTACCCAAATTATATTTTGTTAGTTAAGCATCACAGTGATATATTTTTTTAAATGTACGAAGTCTAGTCAGGAAGCAATATTATTGCTTGGAATAGTACAGACCAATTCAGGATGGAGAAGCACATGTTACAGAACAAATGGTAGATTTTCTTTGTTTAAAATTGGCCCAGAAAACAGATTTTATGTGAAGGACTACTGTGTGGTTTCTTTCAGATCCAGCTACTTGTGTTATTGCCAGTTTTGCAGAGCATTTGCTTTCCCCTTGACTGTCCACCCCTGCTCACTCTCATTGATTTGTATGCAGCTTATGACCAGAATCCTATCATTTGATTCTTTGTTGTCTCTTTTCATCAAGGAAAGGAGTTTTAAGTGAGGTAGATAGAGTAAATGTTGATAACATGGATCGTTCATTTGGACAAAAAGATGAAGTTTCATTCAGTAGATGTATAGAACTCACCAGAAACACTCATGATTCCACTTCCTCCCCTTCTTCTCAGTCTCGGAAGTTGCTAAGAATCAAACAACTTAATGCTGTGCAATGAGCATGAAACCAGGAGATGGAAATTTTGCTCTAAAATCTGCCATGAACTTGCTAAGTGACTTCACTTGGCTTATCTGCAGAACAAGGCAGTTGGACCTGTTGACTTTTAAATTATCTTCCAATTCTAAGACTTGTTCTGTTTAAATGAAGGGCACAAAATTTTCCTGATTGAAAGTCCCTGTGCCAGATCATATCTCTATGCAATCCCTAAAATGTCAGATTTGGGTCACTTGGAGCCAAAATTTTATCATATTCACAAAGTGAATTACAATTTTTGTACCTATATTTTTAATGATATAAAAAGCTTGATTATTTTTGATCTGGAATTCTTTGTTTTTAATTTGGTTGGTCTTTAGGGTTTTTAAAATGAGTTTAGCAATATGATGCGATTTTCCTTTATGCTTTTCCCCTTTACCAACTGTCAGTCGTAAAGTTTCTAAATTGGTAAATAGTTGTGAACAACAGAATCCTAATCACTATGTTCATGTTCTACAGAGCACAAAAATGCTCAATCCACATATAATGCTTTTATTCTAAAGCTCATGTGCCCTTCGTCAGTAGGACTGCTATCAGCTTCATGTACATGCAAGGAGGGAACAGAGGAGGCTTGCCACAGTTATGGACTCCCAGCAAGTCAAACACTGACTCTTATGTTGGTGCTAACATTAAAGCAGTCCTGTGATTCATTATTCTCTGTGTCATCTATTGTCTGTTTCTTTTACAGGGCATCCTTAGCAACTAACCAGAGAACATTTCACACACCTATAAAGGTAGGAAAAAGAAACTTTTTCTGACTACAAAATATGTCTGATTTGTTTTAACTCTTCCAGAATTTACCATTCCCTTGTTAGATGTAGATAGGATTGATGCTGCTTATTCTGAGTGTATTGTATCCACTTAATTAAACTTGAAATCATCCAACACATAGTATTGGTCAGTTTGAGTTTTCCTTGCATACTATAATAGTTTATGTTTTAAAGTAGGCAGAATTTTCCTGTCCATATTTTTATATTACCTTCTCCATAATTTTATTATTGTTTGGTATATTATATATAATTTCTATGTAAATCAGAAAGGGATATATTATATATATATATATACATATATATATATATATATATAGTTAGTTAGTTAGAAACTGAGGATTGCTTGTTTACCATAGTTCATCTTTTTCTTGCTATTCTAAACCCATAATTTTTAAGGAAATAACTCAAATAACCATACATATAATTAACTGTCAATAATTTAACAACATAAACGCTAATTTGGAGGAATTTACTTCAGTATTTGCTGTACTTAAAAGTGCAGAAAATGTGGCCCTTTTTTTGGTAAGGGCGTATGTGAAGATAAATTTAGATTTTATAGTCTAGTAAATACTTCTCTGATAATAACTTAATTGTAGCTATTTCAAATCAAATTGTTTAATTGTGGTGAATCATATGCAAATTGTTCAGATGTAGGTCAACCACCACTCCCACATTCTAGCACCTCTTTTCTAATTCAGGACAGACTGCTCCTTGCCTGAAAGAGGAGAATAGAACAGATTAGAGACATATGACTAAAACAAACCAACAGCAACACAAAAACTAATAGTGGGGCAGGAATCAGAAAAATCCCTGGAAGATGACAATACAGGTGGCATTTATTTACATCTTGGTGTATGAACTCTTAAGATTGCTAGGTTTGTAGAAAATAGTTTTCTCTCTGTTCAGGACATTCATGGCTGTCTAATTGTGGCACCTCTAGGATACTATTTGCTCATCTGTAAAGTACATGTAATAACATCATTCTTGTCTATTCATTGAACTGAAATGAGGACCAAGTTGAAAAAAAAATAAAAAGGACTGTAAAATGACTCCTTGAATCTGATATGGAAAGAACATGCTAATTTTTATGATCTGGTTGAATGACAGAGGACTGGGCCCAGATCACTAGTGGGCCAGAACAACTTGAACCCTTTGGTGTGGTCAATTGAGGTGTATTTCAATTGCAGAAGTCATAGAAGTTCTTCATTTTTCCAGCTTTTTTATTTTGGTTCTAGTCTATAGAACCTTTTGTGATGAAGTGTTGAATCATTTTCTGATGAACAGCCAAGGTTTCAGAATTCTATTTAATCTTTATATGTTGTCTGCTGTACTTTCAAAGAAAAAAATTATTTCCAGTTACTGATGCTTTGAAAAATGTTAAGTGGATTGCACAAATTCGTCGTTATTTGTTGCCTTTCATCTTTAGGTGACTATTACTGATGTTCTGAGTATATTGACAGAAAATATTTAACCTTGCTGCTTATTTGTGAAAACTATTTCTTTAGGCCTTAATTCTAATAAAATTAGAATTCTGCTTTGATGTAAGCATAGTTTTTTTTCACTGATCCTTTTCATTGCAATTTGGTTGTACAAGAATTTCTGCATATCTGCAGACAGTTTATGATCTTTTACGTTTTCTAAAAATTAATTATTGGAGTAAGAGACAAGTATTTCGTAATTCTTAGAGTGGAGAAATAGATGATAGATACTTTGTACTTCTTCCAGTATAAATATATTTGTTGATTAAATAATTTAAAATTGAAAAAAACAGTTATACTAAATAGAAAGTTTCCTTCTGCTACAGTTTTGGTTGCTTTCGGATCCCTTTTTCATATACACAGATATAAATAACAATATGTGCACATAACACTTTCATGCTATATGAACAATTCTGTGAGTTTTACTATTTTAATTATAGATGTCCTCCAAAGTCAGCATATTATCCATTTCCTCCTTATTAAAGGCTGGGTATTAGACAATCTTTTGGGTATATCATGATTTAGTTAATAGATCCTCTAAACTGTTCTTTTTAGAAAGTAGAACTTTAAAATAGAACAAAAGAGGCCTACCTTAATTACATTTTTGGCAGACATACAAGAAGTATAATTACCCTATGTACACTGAATCAAGAAATTAAAGAGTGAAGAAAAAGTGTAACAGTAATGAGGCACAGAAAATAGTATTCATAAGTGCACAGCAATGGTCAGGGAAAGAACACTTATACTGAAAGTGTTCCTGTGATTTTGTTACAGGTATGTAAAACTACAAGTCAACCCATGTCTTCAAGATTCACCCCAAATGACACCTCCTTCCATAGCATTTAGGGACTCTTCCCTTATCACAGCTTTCTATAGCACTTCAGGGGAAAAGAAATAAATCTTCTTGTCTTGTCATATATAAAAATTCATTTTGTATTTATCTTTTTTCTCACTAGGCTATTAACCCCTGGAGGGTAATGACTATGTATTATTCATCTCTGAAGCTAATATATGCAGATATGCAGAGCAAATATTTGTTCAATTAAATTGAATTGAAATGTGAGAAAAGGGAGTAATCAAGTAAAACTGTTAAATCCCACAAAAATTTTACAAGGTGCCACTATCTGCTTTTCTGTTATTCCTGGAGTAAATCATAAACAATTCTCCAGATGGATTAGGCACAAATAATGCAATCTATGGTTTTTGATATATAATTGAAATAGAAGTTATTTTGAATTGAATTTTGATGATTCTTTCTGGTATTCATACTGAAATTATTCATTCTCGAATATCATATTTACAAGCTAAGTATTCCAGAAAGATGTTTATAAATTTAGGAAAAACATTATTTGTATGTATTCAACTTGGATTTACATTATTGCATATAGACGGAAAGATAAAACCACTGTCACCTTTCATGTATTATATACATGTAAGACATTGTTATTATTTTTAATACTATAATAATGTTGGCTCTGTGAGTTAAAATATCAATATTTATTTTAAAAAGACCAGTAATATATAAGTGAAGCAATTCTTTATGCGAATTCTGTCAGAATAAAGAATGTTTTTTCAGTACTTTGTGTAATGCAAATTGCTACTTATGCCATTTGAATCTCTGACATTATATCAACCAGCAAAAGTAGAGTTATTATTAGTTTGATTCATGCTTGAAAGAACCTCTGATTCCACCTTAGTCTGCATTGATTGGTGACGTAAATTTACAATATGGTGAATAGATATCCCAATTTTAGTTTCCTTTAGGAAAAAATAAGAATTAAGGGGAATAAAAAGTCTCTTGTGAAGCTAAATGTAATGCCTAGTGCATAATGACTTTTCTTCTCATCTAACTTGTACAAGTCACTGTCTCCAATGCTGACTTCATCTATTTTTTAACTGAGCAAGTCACTGAAAAAGAAGAAAGGAACTTGATCAGTCTTTCCTAAGACTGATTGAATTAATCCCTTTCTTCCTTCCTTCCTTCCTTCCTTCCTTCCTTCCTTCCTTCCTTATTGTTATTATTTATTAGCTAATTACTGACCATTCCAATCTTAGAGTTTGAATCTTATCAGTTGAAATACATACCTTTTCAATACCTTTGTTTTCAATGCTCTGATCCTTATTGAATAAATGGGGACCACTGCCCCCTGGGTTATATTTTATATTCTGTCATGTTTAAGATTGACTTCTTTTTTTAGATCTATCCTGCTTTACTTTTTCGCAGACTCACTTTTACCTCTTCTATTTCAATCCTTTGTTACACTACCACATATTTCACTGAATTTACTTACAGTTGCAAACATGTCTCTCTTCCTTAGTAGAATCTTAAGGTCAAAAATAATATCTTTAAACATCCTTTTGAAAGCCCATGAACTTAAAAGCAATTTGCAAGCATAGCATTGTTATGGTTTAGATATGAGGTATACTCTCCAAAAGTTCGTGTGTAGACAATGCAAGAATTTTCAGAGGTGAAATGATTGGGTTGTAAGAGCCTTAACCTAATCAATGGACAATCCTGTATGTATTGACTGGGCAGTAATCTTTAGGCAGGTAGGGTGTGGATAGAGGAGGTAGGTTATGGAGACATGTCTCTGAGGTTTATATTTTGGTCCTGGTGAGTGAGCCCTCTCTCTGCTTCCTGGTTGTCAAGTCCTGAGCTGCTTTCCTCTGTAATACCCTTCTGCCATGACATTATGCCTCACATATAAATTTTGATTCCTCTAACTGTTCTTTTTGGGTCTTTTGGTCATAGTGATGAAAAAGCTGACTAATATAAGTACAGAAAACTTTCTCAACTACTTTACGTATCTACAAACAAGGATATTTTCCACAGGATCAAAATAATAATAACAATAATGATAATAATAATAACAACAACAGAATTAGGTGAAATGAACTGAATTTTTTGCCCTCTGCCCCAAAATTCATTTATTGAAGCCCTAATACCAATGTGATGGCATTTGGAGGAGGACCTTTCAGAGATGATCATGAGACTGAGGCCCTGGTGATGGGTTTGGTGTCCTTAGAAAAGGAGAAACCAGAGAGCTAAGTGTGTCTCTCCACAATGTGAGGACATACCAAGAATGCCATAATCTGCAACTAAGAAGAGAATCCTCACTGGGGAATCTATATGCTGGTATCTTGATCATGGATTTTATAACCTCCCAAACTGCAAGAAATAAGTTCATCTTGCTGAGGCCATCCAAGTTATGCTATCATATTACGGTAGGCTGAGTTGATGGGAAATAACATTGATACATTGCTACTATCTGATACTCACATCCTGCTCAAGTTTCATCAGTTGTCCAAATAAATTCCAATTAATGTACTTCACAGAGTAAGAATTTATTTCCAATTGAAGTTCCCTGTTTGGTATTCATATTTTGTTAGTCTTCATTAGTGTAGAAAAGTTCCACAGACTTTCCTTGACTTATATGACCTTGATATTTTTGAAGATTACATACCAATTATTTTACAAAATGGATTTAATTTGAATCTTATGCAGGGACCATATCTTATGCAAATTTGGATCCCAGCATGTAGGATAGTGTCTGGTATAGAATGGTAGTCAATAAGTTCTAATTAAGAAATGAATTTGTGAATGAAAATGTCTGCTGCAGAACAGACTCTGAATCACCCAGCTAATGCTGATGATAGCATTTTAAAAAATCACATATATTTAAGACAGAAAGAAAAAAATCCACCTCTAATATTAAGTCTCTATATCTTCTATTAGCAGTGAGGTCTTTCTTTAATCCATTTAGTGAGCATGTGCCTGCTGGCCAAAATAATGGTAGTTCTTTAGAGCAGTGTTCCTCAAAACATGGTGTATGAACTGCTTGCAGTTCAAACGTGGCTTCTGGATCATTGTGACAAATGGAGAGAGACTGGAATAAGAAGTTAGAAAGTTTTTAAACATTTTGATAAAGTGATTTTTGCTCAATCAAATACTTCTCCATAATTCTCTATAATTATTGGTTGATAATTATGAAAATTTTAAAAATATCAGAACTTATCACAGTTTGTAATCATTCTCCATGGCTTCAGAGTGATGAAAGTAGAGTGGAAGAAATAGGAGTTAGGTCATGTGGGACTTGGCTTGGGTAGGATATGTCTAGATTATGAAGTAGAGAAATGAAAAACTTACACATAATAAAATGTAAGTGTGTGTGTGTGTGTGTGTGTGTGTGTGCTCTCATGTGTGCACTTGTGTTTGTACTGGCAAATGTGTCACTGCAGTTGTGTTTAAGGTTTTCTATGCATGTATATTTACATGTCTATTCACATATGCTCTGTGTATATGTAGATGGGCATATGTGTTCACATGTGCATGTGTGTACCAGTGTATGTGGCAGTGTTTCCAGGGATATCCCTGGTCAGCTTATAGAACTGGATAAGCCTGTTCTTACCTTCAAGTTTCTTAACTATGAAATAAGGGTCCTAGACTAAGTGCTTATCTGATTTCTTTCCTCTCTGATGTTTCTGAGGGTATTTAGGAAACCTCTCAGGTCTAAAATCAATGTATCTTTCATTTCTTCCCCAGGAGCCTCAAGTGACAGTGGAACTCATGATTTCAATACAGAGTGATCTTGATTCCTCCTACTTTGACTTAGTTTCATCCCAAAACATTGGTTCTAGTAGCACTCCCCTCTATAGAATATTTCCTCATTCTTTCTTCCCTTTTAGAATGCATTCTCTCCATGAACCAGAAGAAACCTGGAATTTCAAATTTGGCAGAACACTAATGAACTGCTGTGACCAAGACCATGACCACTGACACTATTACCATGTCTAGGTGACAGTCTGTGCACAGCTTTCCAAATATTTAAGTCAAGGGGGAACAGACAAACGTAGAAAATGAAAAAGGATGAGAGAAAGATGAGAATGAGCATAATAATGGGAAAAAAACTGAGAGGAGGGAAATATATTATTGCTATAAATTTAATTTATATTAGCAGCCTTCAATCTCAACATTGAGCTCAATTCAAAATATATTTATTAAACAACCATCATAATAATACTTGGCTCAGAAGATAAATACAAGACTAAAACATGAGAACTTGCTCTAGAAAGATCTTAGTGTTTGGGTAAGATAAAAGCAACCGTGATTATAATGTGGTCGATTGAGATATTTACTGGAATATTCACAGAGGAAAGAAGATAGACCAGCCTCCAAGCCTTCTTGGGGCAAAAATGATGCCCACAAGGGTTTCTGATGCAACTTGAAAATCAGAGTTCAATCTAGGGGTTGTACATTGTGGGCACCTAATAAATATTTGTTGTATGAAAGAACAATTTAATTTTAGAGTTAACTGACAAATTAGAGGTAAAAATGACTCAAGGAAAAGGCACTAAGCAGAGATGTGAAAGCATAAACCAGCCTGGTGAGTGGAGGGAGGAAAGGAACAGATCTATGGTTCTTGGTGGTGGAGTAGAAATTGTGTGATAGGAGAGGCAAGTTGAGAATAGAAACAAAAGCTGAAGACAGGTCATTGAAATCTGCCTCAGCAATATTGAGAGTCTTGGTTTTATCTACAGGTAACAGGAATATGACATTGGGGTTTTCATTGTAGTTTGATTGTAGGTGACTGGCTTCTGGGGAGGCAGGACAGACATGGTGATACTAATTCAGATGTTATTTCACCAACCTTGGCAAGAAAGATGAAGACTTAATGTAGAACAATGAAGGACTGGTGGAAGACTAGGGAGAGGTATTGGTGAATGATTGACAAATCATTTGAAAAATCCAATTGGGGAACTTCTCAGAATTACTGAATAGTCAAGGGGGAGAGGTAAATTGAGTGTGAAAGGAAAGGGTTTTTTGTGTTCCCAGGTGGATGATACACTAAATGAAGCTAAGGTATATGGGAGAACAAGTAAATATTTGGAAGTAGACAGAAACATAAAAAGGAACCAGGTTTTCAGCACTAAATTTGAGATTCCTTTTGAGGAAGAGAAAAGGTCAAAACTTGAGAGAAGTCTGTATGTGCTTTTGTATGTATGTATGTACAGCAAGAGTTCTCTGTGCCAGTCTGGTCTGCACAGAGTCATGTAAAAGCTTCACTCTCTCATTAACTTATTGCTGTCAAATTAATTTATTGCTTGAATATGTCATTTGAAACTCCAGTAATTCATTCCGTATTTCAAAATGTACCACAAATAGAGAAGAATGCTGTAGCTTAAAACTGGTTCCAGACTTGTGAAAACATCATGTCTATACTACCAAAGCATGTAGGAAAACTGCCAATTACATGCCCTAACCTGCTTTGGTTTCAATTACCTGGATTATCGAGGCAGAAACCACCTTTGTGCCTGATTTATCCTTGTAATTGTCTTAGTCTTCTGCTTTGCCTTGCTTTGGGCATATTTCTCTGTTCTACTATTATTAGAAAGGAAAGTTCACTTCCTTTTTTGGTGCTTCCAGGAAAAAAAAAAAAAAAACATTTAAAGCATACTTTACAATTCACAGAACTAACATTTTATAAGCCTCTATATTTGGAGAGTAGTTTGTTGAGCAAAGGGAAAATGGTAGCCAGTATTCACCTTGCTGTCTGTGTGACAGGTTGGTTACCTCTTACTCCTTTCTTACAACAAACTTCAATGATTCAATCCTTCCAGTAATGACCTTTGAGAATCTCTTGATACAAAATGTGCAAAGGGACCAAATATACTATTGAACTCTTCATATGTGTTAGTAGGTGTTGTAAATAGGGGAAGTCTGTAGCCAATTCAAGCACCTGTAGAGAAACTCAAATTTGATTAGTGTCAGCAGAAAGAGAAGATGTACCTATCCATCCTCCCACACTCTCAGATTTTCCATATTACAATCCCAAATCTAAGGGTTTCAACCAGATGGAGACCTTAACAGCATAGTCATCATTATATCCTAATACTTAACCCTAAATAACTTACTAATCTTTTCAAATCGGTTAACAGAAAATGCAGAATGTTAAGATAGTGCACGAATAAATTATGATTACCTCACTTTACCTTTTTGGGTCATCTTTTGTGAAAGAGGTTGACAAAATTTATGTGATATCATTCCTTCTCCCCTGTACAGTCAGTGAAAGTAGATGTCAAATTTTAGAAATCCATTTCATTTAAACACCTAAACTGTATAGAATCCAAAATAAGTATTTTTAAATTCAGAAACATTTAACAGGCAAAATTCTTAAAGTGTTTAAGTAGCTGTATCATTTATTTCCATTTATTAGTGTGTTTATTCCTGTATATAACGTGTTTTGATCTTGCAGTGTATATTAGATTTTGTACTGGTCTTTGAAGACTCAGTAATCATAAGTCACATAATCTATTCTCAGAGGGATGTGCACAGACCAAATAACACAGAGTATCATATTTCTAACTTGGGACAAAAAGCTTCAGGTATGGCTTCCAGAGAATGAGATATGAAGGAGAGATTTCAAGAGTCAGGCAGAATGACTAAATGGATAAGGTGCTTTCAGGCATCACAAATAATGATTGCAAGGAAAATACATATGAGGAACAATAATAATGTGAGTTTAGAATGTAGAGGGCAAGTGAGGGAAGGAAGATAAATAAACATGTGCCACAACACAAGAGCTTTGCAGGCAATGCTAATAACTTTGAACCAGATTTTAAAGACAGGGCAGAACAAATGAATAAATTTAAGGATTAGCATGAGTTGACCAGATTTACATTTCAGAATGCACTCTGCAAGTTTTTGCAACTGAGAAAACTATGTAAATTGATCAAACAGGAAAGGTCGAAGAAGAGGAGAGTGATCCAAGTAGAGGAGAATGATAAGATACAGCTGAGAAGGTCAAGCAAGATATATTTTAGATAACAAATTGACAGAACTTCACCACTCATATGTGGAAAGTTAGCATAAGCTGGAAATCTTGGATAGCTCCCAAAGGTTTGCAAGAAAGCCTGAGTAGATGGAGGTGTGATTAAATGGCTAGAAGAACAGGTTTGGGGGAATATCATGATGAGTTCAACTACGAACATGTTGAACAGTTGATGTGTCTTGGCTATATTCATGTAGTTATTTAAGCAGACCATGGGAAAGACAAATCTGGGGTAGAAGTAGCAATTGGATGTAATCAGTATAAAAATGTAGGTGCAAGTTAATTCATTGATGTAAATGGAGTAGTGCGACAATATGTTTAAGGCAGGGAGTGAACAGAACTTGAAACCATAGTAATCCAGTAGCTTACATAAAATTATAAACACAAGACAGATATGATCAAAGTCTCACTCCTAATCTTAATATTTTTGAATATCAACCTGAAATGATTTCTTCTATATATGCCTGGTATTTTGAAAAACAAGGAAAGATTTAGGAAAAAAGCTTTCTAAAATAAAAGAGCACCAAAACATTAATATTTTTGTACTTCTGTAAATCTTTAAAAAAATGCACTTTATATTTTGACTCAAAATGTTCAACCAGTACTGTTCAAAATGAGCACAATAACATTATCAAAGATGTCTCGGTACTCAGGATCCCACTTTTCCAATAAGATTTTTAATTTTTATTTTTATACAATTTTGTAGTGCTCAAGTCACTTGAAGAACAACCTTTTCAAAGTGTGAAGTTTTCAGTGATCTCACTGAAGCGCAGCAAGACTCATCAGAAAGAATATCCATGATGTTAAAAATGAATGGGAGTAAAAAGAAATCAAATATTTGACCTTAATAACATATTCTTTAACTCCTTTTGTGTTTAATGCTGCCTACATATGAATTAGCATAATTGAGAAAAGAAGTGATTTCTTTTTCCACACTGGAAACAAAGTTCAGTTAAATGATCATAGAAGAAAACAGTCTAACATGACTGTTTTCCCTCTCTCTGAGAGTTTAATAGATTTTAGGCAGTTATTAAATATTATAAAATGTATTTTAGGCCAATATTTTAGTTAAGCAAATATTTGATTTTTAATTAGACACATAAGCATTAGTAAGTTCTCTGTGTAATCAATGTTAGTAAAGAACGATGAGGTTGAATTTCACAAAGATGAGTCAATTTCATAGCCTTGAATCTTTTGAGAATTTGTTATTACTCAAGTTTTACTATATTTCATCTTGGTCATGAAATTATCTAAACAAATCTATGAACTTTTATCAAAACTGGAGAAAATAAACAAATTACTTAATTTGATTAATCACTTTTTTCTAATTTATGCTGTCAGTAAAGGTACACCTCATTTTCATCATGTCATAATTGTCATTTTAAAACTCTTAGGTTAAGCCATATCCCAGTCATGAATAAGCAGATAATGGTCTTTATCTTTTGTAGCATTTATGGTCCTATTCAAACACTACATTTAAAAAAAATTGTCTCACAAACAAAAGGAATATATGATCATTTAAAGTAATTTGAGCATCAGTTATTATTCATGAGCATATTGGTTGGGTGAAATACTACCCAGTCCTCACCTCTGATTCCCCTTTATGGCCCATCACTCTTTTCTTTCTGGGGTGGTATTTCCTTGACCAAGGAGCCAGCCACATATAGCTCCAGTCTATGTGGTCAAGAATTGTCAAGTGCATTTGGAATTCCTTCAAGAGATAACTTTAAAAAAAAACTCTTGAAATTTTTAAAACACTAAAACCTAAAATGAACTCCCTTCCTAAATTTTAAACCTTCACAGGTTATTTTTGTGGAAGGTGGGACAGTGTGCTTGTTTGAATTCATATTTATAATTACAAAGAAATATGTCATCCTAGACTGGTATTTTTATGAGTTTCTTGATGCAACATTTAATTAAAAGGAATCTTTACTTATTTTAATATTGCTCTAATTTACTTTTGGCAAGAAGCTATATCCTATTTTTATAGAATATTTTTTAAATTTAGTGTCTAAAAACAAACCACTCCTTAAATTCAATTACCAATTGTGTCTTTCCAGTTTAAAATTACATGAGCAAATTTTTTAAAATTTATAGTTTTGTTAACAAGGACATATTAGAATATAAATACTTTTCTTATCTCAGGTTTAAAATTAGGAATTTGTGTAGTCACGAAGGAAAATATAAATTTTGAGAACACTCTTAACAATAACTTGCATTAAGTAAATATTCTTTTTTAAAGCATCAAAATTTCCTTTATAGACAAATGAATCAGTGTCATATAAAACATTTATATTTTGGTTTTTTTTTTTTTTTTTTTTTTTTTTTTTGTAGTTTTGTATTCTGGTTATGTTACCATGAGAAATTTGTAGAATTTCCAAGTTCATCTTTCTCTCCAATATTGAAAACTCCCTTGATGTTTAATATCCACTATCAGCATACATTTTTGTAATTTTTCTTTTTAAAGTAGATTTCTTTCACCTATACTAGTTGGTGGGTAAATCTTTATAGATATTTGACACCACTTTTGCAACAGTTTCTTGCTTCCCGTCTTTCCACTTAAAACTTCTAACCTGCTACTGCCATGATGCTATCCCCAAAGTGCACTTGTGGATGCTGCGTGCATAGATCAATGATGCCTGGTTATCCACAAAATAAATTCTAAGTGCTTGGTCTGGAGCACTTTCTCCTTTGTAGCCTGGTCACAGTTTCCTTTCTCTGCACTAAATTTCTCAATTCTTAATCATACACCCAATATTTGTGTCAAACTGGCATAGTTTTCAGTCCCTTTCTCCTATAACTTTTTTCTCCTATTTCTACAAATTGAAATCCTACTTATGGTTTCATATTTGGTAAGTATTCCCCAATATTCATGTGAAATTCCTATCTAATATTACATTTAGTTTTCTATTTTCCTATTCTGGGTGTATGATTGTACCTGAAAAGTCCCTATAATGACATTTCAAAAGGCTTTTGGAAGCATGCCCTGCTGTCATAAGATTTAATTACAAAGCATTAAGATTCCTTTACAGTTTCATGTTTTAAAATAACTTTAGATCTACACATCCAGAACTTTTCAGAAATGTTTATATAAGTTTGTTTGCTGAGTCTTTGAAAAACAGTTTACAGATATATAAAATATTTGAACAAATCAATATTATTTAGAATAATCGACCTGCCAATTATGATCCATTTAAGTGGATGTTTTAAGTTTAATTCAAAATTTATGCAAACTAACTCTGCATAACTGTCACCAAATAGTAGTTTAATCATTAAACCCTATTTGTTTCCATGGCATTCTTGGGTTGCATGTGTGTCTTTTCTTTTTTTTTTTTTTTATCCCGGGAATTGAACCCAGGGGCACTCAACCACTGAGCCACATCCCCAGCCCTTTTATGTATTTTAAACAGGGTCTCACTGAATTGCTTAGGGCTTTGCTAAGTTACTGAGGCTGGCTTTGAACTCATGATCCTCCTACCTCAGCCTCCTGAGTCGCTGGGATTACAAGCATGCTCCATCTCACCTGACTGTGTCTTTTACTTTTTCCTTAGGAAAAAACTTAGAACATAATAATCAAGGTATGCACTCAATTTACAAATAAATAATAATGAATAGACCCCACAATTGGTTTTATAATTGCTTCTACTGGCATTGTTTATAAAGAGGTGTAACTTCAAGCTAGAAAGTAAATCAAGATTTTTTTTTCTTCCATGTATTAATGTCACTTAACTCTTAAATATATTTATATATATTAACATGTATATATACACATGTATTTACATCTTATTTAGCAGAGTATTTACATCTAGTAATCAGCAAATTGTTCTAGTTCTTCTTTTAATAACCAGAAGTGGGGTGAATTATAAAAGCTGTATATAGGAAACCAAGAAGGAATTTTTAAATTGTTTCCATCTTTTTATTTTAAGTAATTCTAAAATAGACTTGCTATTCCTCTGGTCTAGGTAGAAGTGGAATTTTTTGAAGTGTTTATTAATTTGTGATATAGACTAAAAGAAAGAATAACTATTGGTTAAATGGGTCTAGTATGAAAACTAGTATAGATAAAATTCTCAAACTATATGCTGACTTATCCAAATGAAATTATTGGTTAGAAGTCTCTGCTGGAGGGAATTGATGTTTTTATACTATTCGGTTTAATTCATCTAAAATAAATAAAATATCTCTCTAGCCAGACATGACTTAGGGTTCCTGGTTAAGCACTTTATTTCCAGAGTTTTCAAACACCTCATACACAAGGTTCAATTCCAATAATCTTCAGACCACACAAATAGTACACTGTTTAATACTTGGTTTAACAAAATAGAGGCATTAGCACTCACAATTTTGATTCTTTATATATTGACCAGACTTGTTAAAGCAAAAGATCAAAGACTCTTTAAAAAAAAAAAGAAAAAAGAAAACCTCCATGCTAGAAAATGGGGAAAAGCTGAGTCTGAAATTAAATCCTCAGCCTCATAGTTGACTTTTCAGCAGTTCCAACCTCAGTTTTTCTCTGCAGCTCCCATTTGAAGCAAAATGAAAGTTGCAAAAACTAAGTGCTGTGTTGTAAGCCTTTTTGTTTTCTTCAGGACATTTCTCTTTTTAATCAGCTGGTCTCCCACTTCTATTACTACTGTAATCTCTCTTCTCTTTTAATTTTTCTTTTTCTATGTAGTCATCTTTTTTCTTCATCCTCTCCCTCGTCTTCCGCTTGAATCTAGTATTGCAACCTCCTAGCAAGCTAATAATTTTGTCTGTTTGGAATAAGGACACATAGACGAAGGGGTACCACTTTCTCAGGACCATCTTCCCACTTCCATTTGCTTCCTTTATGAAACTTTAGGAGATGAAAGTTGAGGAAATGTTCTCAGCACATAGATTCACTCTCTTGTGAGCAATTTGGTGTGTGGTTTATCTATCTGTATATATCTTTACCTTTGACAAATGTTCATTATTAGAATCCTTCCCTACTTCTCAGAGAAGTAACATTTTCCATCTTTATATTACATGTTTCTAATGCTTTATGTCATATCACTATGAATTGCTTTTGCTTTATTAGACAAAGGGATATTAAGAAGTCATGGAATATAGAAAAATCTGAGAACTTAAGTACAATAGAAACCCATCTGGCTAGGTGGCACCAAACCACAGTACTTCAGACCACACAGTGTACTTCATCAACACTTTAAACAGACTTTTTTTCTTTTCTATAGCCAAAAACAAAATAACACATAATCTTCCAAAAATATTTTAATTTTTCACTTTTTGGTTAGTACTGTATTTTTGCCATAAGCATATGTGCTTTAATCATAGAAATGTCTTTCTTATGCAGGGATAGAGGATGCCAGCTAAATAGAGCAGAGCAAATAAAAAAACTTTGCAGAATGAACAGAGCATTCATGCAGACACTGGCAGTAAGGCCAGCACTTACTCATCTCAAAGGACAGTGTCTTTTGGCCAAAGCTGCCATCCTCTCTGCTTTGACACTTGAAAATGGTAACTGTGTTCATAAGACAAACTTAACATTGCCCTTCTTAGTGTGAGGAGAGTATGAAAAAGAGTTCAAAAAATGGAATTCATGAATATAATTATGCACAATATTTTGGGGGGAAAAAAATCCCAGACTCATTACCATCCCAAGTCTATCTGAGTTTCAGGCACTGGTGTATTCAGTCTATTAAAGAGATGATTGGGGTGTAGTCAAGTCCAGGGAAATGGATGCCTTCCTATTATTGAACTTGGCTTTCACTGAAGGCTGCTGAGCTGACAGAGGTTAAGAAAGAGGTCTGTTAGGCACTGCATCAATATGTTCAGATTTTTCTCAAAGCAAATGAAGCAAATACTCATACAAATCTTCTCTTTAATATTAAGATAGAAATAATAGGTACTATAAAAATTAAGGGAAGGAAAAATGGAAAGATTTTTAATTAATACTGAGAGTAAATTAAAGAGATAAAATTAACATAGGTATTAGGTGGAATTTTCCTGATTTATTCATGTGTAGTGAACTTTTTCTATGTAGTAACATAACTACCATTTGATGGACAGGCAGTATTCCTTTTGTTGTTGGTTTCAAAAGAGATTTATTTGATTTTGAAGTGAGAAAAATATCAAAAAATAATCTGAAAACAGTCCTCCAAAGCTACAATGCCACTTATAAATAAATAATTTGGTTGTCACAGCTCTCCTCTTTACATTGCATACTTACATTATATGCACCAGAAAAACACATTATATGACTCTGACTTTTTCATTTCATTTCTATGAGCTCTCATATTTTCCAAACCCACCCCTATGTGTTTTGAACAATCTCTTAAATTGCATTTTTTTTTCAGAATATCTAAATATCCCAGCATATTAATAAAATATTAATATCTACACCATCAATATTTCTAAATATTATCAATGTTAATATTAACCATGTTAATATCAGTATTTATTATATGCCACTCTTCAAAGGTTACTGTAATTGTGTGTGTGTGTGTGTGTGTGTGTGTGTGTGTGTGTGTGTATACACGTATATTCCAAAAGTAGTGGAATGGCTAAATTCGATTATTATGCATGACAGGACAGGGTAGAGCCATGTGGGCACAAGAAAAAATAAGATATAGAAAATTGAAAATCCATCTATGAGAGCTACCATTGGACCCATTCTTGCTGTTTTGTTTGGTTGGGATCATTTACAAGTGATTTCTATGTTTTTAAAGTAGGAATTACAAAATAGAAGTGCTAGAAATTTTGACTTTAGAAATCCATTTTGACTTTAGAAAGCCTACAAAAATTCCAGTGGAAACTAATTTCTAGAATTGTATATAACATTAAAAGAAATGTGAAGGCAAAATAATACATCGAGTGCCTTACAAAAGGACTAGACTTTCAAAATGGTTAAATCTATCTAATACCCATTAAAGCAGTTTAACAAGAATTGATCACCACTGAGGTATGTGGCATTGTTACCGATCACAAAGCTTGAAAAACTTTAACTGCTAGCTTCTTTGGTTTAAAGGAATGAAAAGAATCAGAAACAAAATATAATTCTTCAGCAATCCAAAAATAATTCTTTAATAAAGAATTATTAAGGATACACTTGCCAAGTTCCCTTGTATTTATTAATATTGTTATGCTGATTTTTGAGCAAATAACAAAAACTTTTTTTTTTTTTTTTTTTTTTTTTGCAGTGCTGGGGATTGAACCCAGGGCCTTGTGCTTGTAAGGCAAGCACTCTACCAACTGAGCTATATCCCCAGCCCACAAGAACTTTTATTAGGATGTGGTATGTGAGATTTAGTTTCCACATATTTTAGCAAGACTACATACACACTTAGAGGTTCACAAAAATCAAGCTATTTACATATCTTCTAATGGTTCTGAAACATTATACTACCTACATGTTTAGAAATTCAAAAGCTAAGAATTTTACCATCTATAGTATGTAACAAGTATTAACTTTCAAGGCAAGAAAACAAAACAAAATTTTTTTTGTTACTATTTGCAAACTATTTCCATTACTGGAAAAGCAAGAAAAATCGCTTGTGGATTCAGTAGTAGGTAGGAATATAATGCTCTAATTTTTTTTTATTACTTATGGAAATGCACTAAAACTGATCAATAGTGTTTTAGTGCTGTTGTATTTTAGCACCATTTGTCATAGTCAGAGTTACTAAAGTAATTAACATAGTACTTCTCCTCAACTATGTTTTGATGCAATTATAGGGATGTCTCTAAAACACATGAAATAATCTTAAATAATAAAAAGCCATCAACTGGCAAGTGTTATTAGTGATATAGTCACTGAGCGGAGGTGGGGTTTCATGATGGTAGCAATTATGAGCTAGTGGCTTGTGGCTGTTATCAGGTTTATAATACTGAAGACTGTGTAGAACTTCTTTAGTGAGACAAGAGTCACAGTGGAGGACATTTTGTATAAGCAGAATCTCCTGAGTGAAAGACTGCAGTTTCTAGGGGATATAACCTTTAATGAGACAAAGTGACAATGAAGGAAACAGTTTATGTGTGACTTTGACATCTAGATAGAGAAATTTATGTTCTGTGTGGTCTGAAATAGGGAATCAAAAATCGATTTTTAAGCAGAGGTATAAGATAATGAAAGCATTTCAAATGGATTAGCCCAGAAGTACTATGCAATATATGGTGACAGTTGGAAGGGGCAAAGTCTGGAGCAGCCTAGAGCCATGAAAGTTCCTAGGAAACATTTCCAGGAATGCAGGTGTAAAGTGAGTGATAAGCTCCTAGCTTCAGGTGGTAGCAATTAGAGAGGAATAAAAGGAGAGGATACCTGAGGCATTTAATTTACAATAACACTGTATATCTATATTTTAATCTTATAAGTAACCCACATGTTTGGTCCCATAGTTGTTGGTTTAGTTCTGTGTGAAAAATATGTTACCACTAATGCATTCCTTATCTCCCTGTTAAAGGCATTATTATTCTGCCTACATAAAGACATTAGTACATAGTATTACAGATCCACTGAAAGCATGCACTTTGAATTGTTTTCCATCAGTGGCAGCAGAATTTGCTGAGACAGACACACCCTCCCAGTCCATCCCCATTAGGAACAATAGCTGGCACTTTTGAGATTGTTGACAAGAATTAGTGACCCATTTAATGGCTGGAACTAAAAGCTCTGTATCAAACAGAAGGTAACTGGTACATATGGGGTTCTATCCCCTTATTAATGCCATCTACTGAGCAACTGAAACAATCTACCATGTGTTGTAAGGAAGGAAAACTAGTTGCCAGAAAGATGGCAAAGAGTCAAATGAACAGGATTTCTTTTGAGTTCTGTGTCAATGAATTCTGTTGAATTTTTACTAATTTTCTACATTGTCAGAACACAGGCTCCAAATTAAATGAACAGCAAATTTCATGAGGATGTGAGATTTGATGCTGAAATAAATCTCATGAATCATAAAAATGTGCATTTCCTATTCTAAAAGTTTTGACTCATACTATGCATAACGATTATAAAGCCATTTAGAGGTCATTTATGAGTGCAGAATATTAGCATGATAATTCTTTCCACAAAATGAAAAATTTAATTCCTGTTCATTGAGAAGTAGAGACACATTTTGCAATTGCAAGCAGTGTTCTGTCATTTGCTTGTTTTTACAATTGTACTAGTCAAAGAACTTCAACCGCTGCATTTTGCTCTATAGCCTCTAACCTGACTAAGAAAGTAAACATGTATGATTTTCATATATGAACATCACATAAATTGCATTTAGCAACATTTGGGTCAATTCCATTTGTCCTGTTCTTTCAACAGCTGATTTCCTTATATCCTCAATCTGACAATTAAGTGATTCAAACAAACTATTCAAAAAAGATTACTTTTAATATGCTTTTCCCCCTCGGACATTTAGACAACCTTATACCAAGTCTCTGTGTATTCATAAGCCTATCTTTGCCAGTTATACAGATCTGAAAAGAATGTTTTTACATAATAGATATTTATGGGTATGTTTCTGTAATCAAATTATCTCTGTGTTGTCAATCAGCTAAGTATTCCAGAGACGTAAGTAAAATATTGTTTGAATATTATTTAATGAACAAAGTAGGGCTCTTTTAACCTTGTGATTGCAATTTCTATTTTAGAAAGCCACTAGGGACACATATTTTAAAATCTCTAGGAATTTGCTTTGGGCAATATAGTATAGCACTTTCATTTTTTAAAGGAGAGGATAAAGCTTCTCTTTCTGAGTTGAACTTGCCTAAAGAAAAAATGTGTTACATCTTTGGTATGATCCTGACAGGTAGCCTAATCACCTTTGGTTCTGAAATACCTAACAAAGCTTGAGGGGAGATACAGATTTAAACTACATTGGGAATACTTAGTTTGGGGCCAATTTGTCTATCAGTTTCATGCAGATATAATGATAATTAAAGTATAATCGTCACTGTGGGGATTGCCTGCCTAAAGAAAAAAAAAAAAAAGGCTTCTTTGTTTATGATGATGAGAGGAAAGTTGTAAATAGTTTAGATGAGGACATTGAGATGGAAGAAGTGAACTAGTACCAGAACCCCGGGGAAAAAGAGGTTCCTATAAACACTGAAAATAGCAAATGATACGTAAAGAGCACAACAACATTAAATAGGTGTTTTGATAGTTTGGTTGACTATTTCAGAAAATGAATGGTCTTGAGCAGGCAAGTATAAAGCATATTTAAAATGCCAAATCAAAATACAAAGACCAAAAATTGACTGTACCAGATTATACCATATGAAAAAGAAAATTCAAATAAAGTCACTTGTTTACATAAAAGCCTTGAGATAGGTCAATTTTTAAAAATTCCAGTTATGCTGAATTAATACAAATTGATTTGGTATAGATTTAAATCAGAAACTTGAAATTGTTCCTCCAAATATGAGCATAAAGTTTAACTGACAAGTCTTCATGTAAAGAATTTATTTTCATAAGAACATCACAAATATATAAAAAATTTGTGAGAAACTATACTTAAATTTTACAAGTTAGATTTTTATACATGATTTAATTTTTATTCAGAGAATGTTCAAAAAAGAATCGTATATTTCTTAAGCTCAAAAAGGAACAAATATCTTATTGTCTTATAAACAGAGAAAATATAGGAAAAAGAATTTGGGGAAGGTCAAGTCATCTTTTACTTCTGATTAGGGTACAGGTCATCCAAGTAGCCTCAGCATAATGGAGCAAACCCTTAATATTTTGTTTGTACTGATCACAAGTTACATAGATATGAATTCTCAGGACACTCTAGCAGTAGATATTTTGATTTGAAAATTATTTCACTGTGCTTATTTATGTTTACAATTATTTTTTCAAGAGGTTGTACATTTCATTATAGTATTTCAGTATAGTAGGAAGAGACAATGCAAGTATAGAAATAAGAGGTGGTCAGTGGGTGAGGAGTATGAAACTCTTTAGAAAGACATTGAAGAACTGTTTCATAATTACAAGAACCAATTAATGAAATCAAAGGCAACTGGTCATAAATATTATTGATACAACCATCTACTATCAGAGGTCCACAGGAGAGTTTAAGAATACCACTGAATATTTGACATACATTTGTGTGTAGTGGAGTGTGGGACACAAGGAGGAGGGGTAACATCATTATATATTTCATTCTAGATTAACTTTTTTTGCAGGTAGTTACCACAGTGATATTCTGATTTCTGTAAAAGAAAGCAATGAGAATTTTTTTTTTTTTTACTTACAAACATACTTAATAGAGCCCATCCAAATTTATTCTAATGCATTTTGATAATATTTGTCAACCTATACTATAATTCTTCAAAAAGTAGAATCAGCCTGGTAATTGTGCATCTGTGGTTAATTAGCTCAGTTGGTTGAATCATGGAGCTAATGAGGCCAAAGCCTGGGTTTCTTCCCCGTGTGGGCCAATGAGTTTTGCTCTTTTCCTGGGTCACAGACTACAGTTCAAACACAGGCCAACTATCTCATAGCTGCATGCCACTGACCATAAGGAAACTGGGCCAAGAGAAAGGAAATTCAACCACAAGCCTGGAATAGATATTCAGTTCTACACAGTATCTGTTTGTTAATGATGTGTCAAAAATGTTCATGTATGAAGAAAGCATTAGCTACGCACTCAGTATGCTGGGAACAACACATAGGAAATGTCCTGTGGCCTCAGATGACACATTGAGAACTAAATACTAAGAATTATCTAAAGGTAGCTTGAAAAATAACTAATTCATAATCACAAATTGAATCTATTTTACATTGCAAGGCAAGCAAAATCTGTCATTCTCATATTCTCACATCTTGATTTTTCTTTGGTAGATTGCAAGTCTGTTGTTGTTGTTGTTGTTTTTAACCAGGATTGAACCCACAGGTCCTTAACCACTGAACCACATCCTTGCCCTTTTTATTTTATTTTTAGACAGGATTTTGCTAAGTTGCTTAGGGCCTCACTAAATTGCCAAGTCTGGTATTGCAAGGGCCTTTAAGGAGTCTGATAAGCACCCTACTGCCTACTGTGAGTTCTGAATCAACTGTGAAATAAGACAAAGGAAGGAGAGGAGAGGGCAGATGGAAGGTCAAAATATCAAATTTGTATCAAATAAAGACTAGATCAAGGCTGGGGTTGTGGCTCAGTGGTAGAGCACTTGCCTCGCACATGTGAGGCACTGGATTTGATCCTCAGCACCACAAAAAAATAAATAAATAAAGTTATTAAAAAAAAAAAAAAAGACTAGATCAGAAGGTGTAGTTAGACCCACAGATAATGAGCTTCTTTATCACTAACCTCAAAATTTCACCCACTCATTCAGATTAGAACATAGTTCTCTCCAATGGGACCAACTTCATTTTGCCCTCTGACAATTATTTTGTAGGAAAGTCATACCCCAAGAAAAATAAAAAAGGGAAGAATAGAGGTTAACCCATGCATGGACAGGATTTTTTTTTTTTTTTCTTACAAACAGTATTAGGTCTCTGATAAGAGAGCCCTGATTTGTTTCATATGGAAAAAAATATCAGGAGTAGAAAATAATTCTTTTTACCTCACTTTACTTATATAATATTTTAAAAATGAATTAAATGGCAAACATAAAAAGAAAAGAAAAGAAAAGAAATGCCATAAAGTGTGACTTAGTCTATGTATTATGGTAAATAATTGTGAATTTATTGAGAATCAATGTAGTTATATAGTATAGTGGTCTTTCCCAATGATTTCCCAAAATTGTGTGTCGGGATAGTTCCTGTGATGTCTGCCATATTGTGATCATAAACATTATAATCATAAAGAAATGTTTTGGTTGGAAATATCTACATACTATAATAGAAAGGCCAAATTGAAAATCTAAATATTTGCAGAAGTAATTCATTTTACTAATTCTTTATCGTTAAAGATAAGCTGAACTATGTAACATTAGTCTAATAAAATATCTTATTTTTTGAAAAAATGTTCTGTGGTCAAATATGTCTTTTAAACCCTGTGAGACATGTTCTCTTTGGGGAATCACAATGCACTTCAGCTCTTCAATGTTTGACTTTATCAGAGGGTATCCCATAATTGGACAGGGAATCCCATATAACTGGTATTTAGCAAATTTAAGGTTAGAAAATACTCATCAAAATCATAGTGTGACCAAGTTATTTGCAGTAAGGTTTTATAATAGTTTATTACTAATGATGAAGAGAGAATTTATTCTTAAGTTATGTTTGCTAAAAAAACAAAAAATACTATCAATACATGATATATAAAGGGGAAATAGTTGTAGACCTATTGGAAGCAGTTTGGTATTTTATAATGTTTATTACAAGATGTAAAGAAAAATTTGTGCATATGTTTTCATTGCTGCAATTATTATTTTGAACATGAATGACTACAATTCTATTAGTGATTTTTATAAAGTAAGTCCACATTTTTCAATTTCTTTCAGAATTTTTTTTAGTCAATAAAGATATTATTTAGTTTAAGTTTTGGCGTAAAACTATAATACTTTGCAAGCAGAAGAACTGCCTTGGAGAATTAACTTGTTTATGGAAGTGAAAACAGCTAAGTATTCAGTGATTTGACAAATAATTAGAGTGTGACTTTTGTGACCAGGTACTCTTTGACCAGCACTGGTGACATAAGAGTGAGCACATGATAGTTATCCTTGCCCTCATGAAGCTGACTCTATGATTCAACAAGATAATCTCTCCTCCACTCCTGAAGTATTTTGATGAAATATTTCTCCAAATTTAAATACATAAAAATACTTACCAGTATAGGATTCAGAACCCCCAAATGGTTTCTGTCCAGCAAATAATAGAGACATAGAAAGATTTTAGTTATTGAAAACATTTGTTTATTCTTTTCCAAGCAAATGATTATATTATTACATCAGTATAAAGGCATTAACTTTGTTTAGAACTTAAAGAAATCTCTCCCTTATTAAGTTATTAAATATTACCATTTGGGTCCTTTTTCAATGTGTTTTCCTCTCTGTCTTCTTCCCTCTCATAAGAAAATTTCTAATAATCAATTTTGTCTTAGTCTCTTTTCTTATTTAATTTGGCTGCAATATTTGACTGAATATAACTGAATTTCAGTTATTAAAACAATAGACTAAATTATTTAATTTCATGAATTGAACCGAAAACTCCTGTCATAATACTTTCACACACATGGCAGTTTATCTAAATATGAGGTTTCATGATCACCATCAAGTGCAAGAATACATTTTATCTAAACTCCATATGTCTTCAGTCATCTTGAATTAATACAGATTCGAACAGAGTGTGTTATTCCTCTAGGAAAGAAAAATGCTCCAATAATTACCCTAGATTCACAATTTTCCATTAAATTACTAAGTTGCAATTACTATTTAAATAAATGCAGTGCAGTCTTATAGGATAATTGTATGTTTTCTTTTGGCTTTTCTAGGCTTCTAATTTGCTTTAAGTGATATTGTGTTGCAGATTAACTAAATTTTTTTAAAAAGGAAATATCAGACAACACTGTATATTTTAAATAAATAAAACTTTATTTAATCAAGTTAAAGTGGAAATTTTGTTTGAAAATCTTTAAGAATCCTACATATCGTTTGTGGTTTATTAAACCAAACGAAACAAAAGTTAAAAATACCTGAGTTTGTGTACAGATATTGATTAAATTCAGAATGCTACCCCAATTTTCCATTTAAAATGGATAGATGTTTGGAGCTGGATGAAATCTGAGATTCACACATGTCTAGGTTCACATAGGTCCCTTTAATAATACATGCAACCTCATTGTTCTTTATAGATTCAATTTGATCTTTGGAGAAGTAATGAACAAAAGTGATTTGACTACATTTGAAAGAAATAAAATTTAATTGGGAAAGTTCAAAATTATATAGGAATATCTATAAATAATACTTTCAAAAATTGGCCCTTTTTGAGGAAAATGATCACAAAGAACATTTTTTGGTATGTCTGTTTATAATGTTGATAAAATTGAATTCACCCTGAATTCTTAATGAATGATTTTCATTAAGCACTTACCACACAGCAGAACTCCACAAATTCTTCCTGTTCTTCCATGTACAAGAAATATTTAGTCCAAATAACCAAAAAGTCACCAAACTCGAAAATATTTACTGACTTTCAGTGAATTTTATCCTTTCTGCCAAAAAAGTACAGTGTGTTTGAAACTAGACTAGCAATATTCAGTACAATTTTACAGGAAAGAATTTTATTTTGTGTGCCTCCTCCTCTTCCTCCTACCTTCAGGATGCAGCTGGGTAGGAGGGTGAGTGAAGGAGGCTGTGGAGAAAGAAATGGGATGGGCAGGAAGGAAAAAATTGCAACAAGCAGATGTTCTTTTTATAAAAATCAGCATGAGGATGCTTAGTAAAAAAAAAAAAAAAAAAAAAAAAAAAAAAAAAAAAAAAAGTAGCCCTTGGATAGGAATCAACTGAACTGTGTTCCTTGGTTTTATATAAAAGATATACTACCTTAGGTATTTTAATCACTCTGACCTTCAGTCTATTGGTCTGTATAAGAGAATAATAGCACCTGCCTTGCTTAATGTTTAAAGATGTTTAATGGCATAATATATATAAAATATAGCATGATATAAACCTACAATAATGGCAGCATCATTGACCTTTATAAGGACTGCTGCTGGGAAATTTTGCTAGACAGCTTTTTGTTAATAAATATTTTCAATTGGGTGTAAAGCTCTGAGGCTTAAAAAAAGATTCTAATAGCTCACATTATTTAATTCTTGCTGTGTAGTAGACATGTTCTATTCCCTTTGGGCAAATTTATTTATTTAATCTTTTCAACAACCCAATGAGGTAATTATTGCCTTTGTTCCTATTGCAAAGAAGAAGAAAGTGCATACAGGTGGATTAAATGATTTACCCAGGGTTACAACACAGAAAGGTCCTCGAGTTAATGGGTCTTACCCTCAGTCTCAACTGCATAATCTCTTCTATAGGATCCTTCCACACAGTTTTCCAGCCTCTGTTGAAATTTATCTCAGTAAATGAGCCAGAACATTATGACATAAACATTGTGATGTGGGTTTTTTCTTTTTTTATCATTTTTTGTCTGAATTTTTTCATTAGTTGGTGCATAATAACTATATAGAATAGTAGATTTCAATGTGATATATTCATACATGTGCACAACATAATTTTATCAGTTTAATTCCCTACTACCTTCCCTCTTCCCTCCTGCTGATTTCTTTCCCCACTCATCTGCCTTCCATTTTAATGAGATACTTTTCTTTCCTTTTCTCTAGCTTCCACATATTAAGGAAAACATATGACCCCTTGATTTTCTGAGTCTGGCTTGTTTCACTTAACACCATGCTCTCCAGTTACATCCATTTTCCTGCAAATAACATAATTTTGTCTTCTTTATGCTAAATAAATCTTCATTGTGTAAATATATAACTTTTTTTATCCATTCATCTGTTGACAGACACCAAGCTTGGTTCTATCACTTGGCCACTGTGAATTGTGCTGCTATAAATATAGGTATGCATGCATTTCTTCAGTATGCTGACTTAAATTCTTTTGGGTAAATACCAAGGAGTGGTATAGCTGGCTCATATGGTGGTTCCTGGTCTGAGGAATGCCCATAGTTTCTATACTAATGTACATTTCCACCAACAGTATGTAAGAGTTCCTCTTTCACCATATCCTTACCAGCATTTATTGTTATTTGTATTCTTGATGATTACCATCACTGAGAAAAATCTCAGTGAATTTTTGATTATTATTTCCTTGAAGCTAGAGATATTGAACATTTTTTAATATAACTCTTAACTGTTTGTACATCTTTCAAGAAGTGTGTTTAGTTTGTAAATTCATTGAATGGGTTGTTTGGGTTTTTTTTTTTTTTTTTGGTGTTGAGTTTTTAAATTCTTTATATATTCTAAATATTAATTCTGTGTCACAAGAGTGCCAGTAAAGATTTTCTTATTCTGTTGGCTGTATCTTCAGCCAACATTTTAGACAAATTGCATTTAATTAAACTGACAGTTATTTCCCTTTACTACTAGCAAGCACAAAAATCTGGAACTATGGAAAGAAACCCACTTCTACAATTTTCCACATCCTTGTAGAAGTGGTTTTATCTTCTAATAGTCACTATTATCAGATTAAAATAATTTCAGGTAAATACAGTGAACATAGATGCATTTTTTGTGAACTAAATAAAGCAAACACAATTAAATAGTTTATTCTGACCCCAACTCAGATGGTAGTCAAAGATATATTTCCTAAAACAATTTCAGTTCCAAGTTGTTGGATTATTGTTTAAACCAAAGTATAAACTCAGCATATCTAGATTTTACTTTTAGTTTAGCTAACTAGCTTCCACTCTTCAGAGTCTTAAATTAACAAATGAAAAAATACTCTTTTCTTTTTTAAATTGAATTAAAATAAAAATGTTATAATTATTTAACTGTAATATCTCACTCTCTCTCTCTCTGTCTCACACACACACACATGCAAACACACACTTCTCTTCATATCATTTTCCATTCTCAAATAATAAGGAAATACATTGGACTAAGAAACATGGGCTTTGTTTCCTAGAAATACATTTCAAAATAACTTCAACAACATGGTCAAGGTACATAATCTGCCTTGTAGTATTTTTGATTTATATGATCAAAACACATGCAATAATGATTTTATTAATGTATATGTTACAAGTGAAATTTTTCATATTTATTTCTATATTCTCCAAAAGTGAATTATGTTACCACCTATGAACTCAAATAGATTCTACACTAAAAATTTGCTTCATTGGATGCTGTCTAAATACTATCACACTGGAATGTCAGACTAAACCTTGTAATACATGACCCAAAGAGTATATGATTTTTATAATGCTCGTAATAGTAATAAATTTTGAAATATGTCAAGTTGTTCTTGATTTTTAACCACCAGTCTCTCAATGCACATAAAGCAATTCTAATTATTTTTTCCATTCATTCTTACCCAACCTTCTCTTTATATCTGGCCTCATGTTAAAGAACTTTTGACGTTTTACCTTTTCTTCAAGATCTTAAGCTTTTGGAAGACATGGGATTATTTCTTGCATAGCTATTTGCACATATGCAGTACTGATTATTTATTAAATATTATAAGAATGAAGACAACCATGACACCATTCTAATTGCTTCATTAATCTATTTTCCCCCCCTAGGCTGCATAAGATTTAAATCAGTAAATGTGACCTTGGCAAAGGCCCTGCTAGATAGGAGAAGGTTGATATCCTTATAGAAACAAAGAAAGAAAACTAAGTGAAACCAGTGAAATTAAAAATAAAGATAAAAATACAGTATAAAATATGCAATATAAAATGTACAAAAGTAAAGACTCTACTTTAGGGGTAAACAATCAAGTTGTATGTATGAAACACTCTGTAGGCCTTCTATGCAAGTTCAAAACAAGCCTGGGCAATTTCTCAAGACCCTCAGCAACTTTGCAAGACTCTGTCTTAAATACAAAAATACAAAGGACTGAGATGTAACCCAGTGGTTAAGTGCCCTTTTGTTCACCACTCCTGGGGGAAACAAAAGAAAATACAAGTGCACACAGACACCTTAGTTGTAGAATGGATTACTTCTGACTTTCCAGATGGTATTAATTAAGCATTCCTTTTTTTTTTTTTTTTTGATTCTTTAAGATTTTTACATTATACTTACTTAGACATGGCCTAATCATGTTCTAATTTCACAGAAATATTTTAACAAATAATCCAATGGCTAAGAGGAAATGTTGAACAGGTATCCTCAATTCAAAAGTTCATACCCATAAACACAGTGGAATCCATATTCATATTCCATTTTTACTGATTCAACCAACCATAGATTGAAAATTCTAAAAAGTAAAAATTGCATCTGTACTGAATATATGCAGACTTTTTTCTTATTACTCCATGAACACTACAGTATAACAACCATTTGCATAACATTTACATTATACTAGGTATTATAAGAGTCTAGGGATGATTTAAATATAAGAGAGGATATGTGTAGGTTATATGTAAATAATACGCCTTTTATGTAAGGCATTTGAGCATACATAGATTTAAGTTTTCCTTCAGAGATCCTGAAACCAATATCCCAATTACTGCCTCAGAGCTGGAATGGGCTCTTGTCTTGATTGACTTGACTGGCTCATGCTCCACCTCTCCTCAGTGGACTTACCATTTATTTCAGATGATGCATTTGACAAATTCATGCATATATTCGATATCAAGTCAAGAAGGCCCTGAAGGTACTTTCTATTAAGTGGAAAGAAATGTCTTGTATATTTATGGTTTTGTTACTTAACTTGTAATTAAAACTTCCATTTTGCTAAATGGAGGTTCTTATAGCCCTACGTTCTCTTTGAAATTTGAGTTAGTTAATACATTAGGCATAACTCCTAATGGTTAAGAAAGATACCAGACTTTCAAGACAGCTATGTGTGATATGTGAGCCTCACTTAGAATAGGAACCAGTAAATAAAATGTCATGCATAGTTAACCTAAATGCTATTATTAAACAAAGTTAAATTAATAAGGCAACTTATAGTTTTACTGGTCTATAACGTCTTTACTCAAATTTGTTAATTTTAAGCATGACATGATTTATCTCTTCTAACTCAATGTAACTCTAGATTTCATTTGAAATCTCATGGAAAGAGAGTATATATGACATATATTCTACATTTTGAATATATTGACTTCATTTTTGAAATTTTTACATACATCAGTTTATTTCAGACCATTATGATCTTGTTTATGTGGTCTCAGATGGATAATCTTGTTACCCTAAATTCTTAAACCAGCCAAAGCCCCAAAGAATTTGCTACTTACTTAAGGGCTAAGTCTGTAGGTCTGAGAATGTCCAGATCTGCTAGAGCAGAAAAAGAGGCATTCTAAAAATTGTTTAGTAAATACCCATATGTGGAAAATTATGTGTTATGTTGCTTCTCTATTTTGGAAAAGTAAAATTGAAATTTTAAATTCCACAATTACTACAAAAGTATTGATTAAAACCCTAAGCCACATAAAACACTTTTGTTACCACTCTTTTCCTCTGTGCATGATGGACAGTGTTACACTAGCATAGATCTGTACTTGTAGGAATATGTTCATGATCATAATAGTTGGATAAGAGAAACAGACTTTTAACAGCAATCAAATAAATTCACGTAAATTGCTTAGCACCATAGCTATATTTTGGAGGTGCTCAGAAATATTACTATTGTTGTTTCATATCTACATTGTAAACATTGAGTATGACTTAAGTGTACAGATTAACTCATGTCAGTAATGACAAACCTTATTTTATAGTTGATTTAAGAAGTCATGTTTATTTAAAACTTCTCATTCCGATTGATGTTTATATCAGCTCCCATCTGATAAAAAAGAGGCTGGTCATGATATCTTAATGAACATTGGTGTTGAATTGATCATAGGAGTAAAAAAATTGAGCAGTTTAATTTTTCACAATAATTACTTGAAGTCAGTTGATTCAAAAAAATGATTTGTTCTCTGTCTACTTATTTTAATTTTTTCAAAAATCCCAGTGAGTACTCTCTGAGGACTCAAGAGTGGTCTTCATTAATATGAACTTAAGTGCCAATTATAATGTCTTGAAGCACTGTAAAGGAAAACATTATGTTTCACAAAAATAACAATTTCTTTGGAAGCCCATTTTTTATCCACATGACCTCAGTGAAGAATTATGACTTCAAAATTATTATTATTACCTACTATCCTTAACCCTTCTAGCTTTTGCTTCTAAATTTCTCTTTGTGCTGAAATAATTTTAATTTTTCTGATTTGGTTTAATTTAATTTATTATTGCCATCAACTGATTTTTTCTTACTTTCCATACTAACTCTCCCTCCAGCCACCATTATGCAAGCACCTTCTACAACCATAATTTCTGAATCTTTCAACTAGTTTGCCTCACATAATTTGCTCTTTTAATGATTTTTAAGGCATGTAGAATCAAAGAGGCCCTGAAAAATCAATAGTATTTCTCACTAATATTATGAAGAAATCTAAACAAGAGATGATCTTGGGGAGATAATTTTATCCAATAAAAATTCTCTTTGACCCACAAACAGTATTGATAAAGGAAGAACATTGAGGGGGAATTTCTAAATGGGAGCTTTTAGCAATTTTGGAAATGGAGATGATCAAGATGAACATAAAAAAGAAGCAAAACTGAATCAGGGACAATATACGATTAAAAGTAATTTAGCTCAGAGGTCAGTAAACTTCCAAATCTGTGACCTGTTTTTGGCTAGCTACATAGAATGCATTTTACACTGATACATGTTTGAAAAAAAAGTTTTAAAAACATATTTTATAATGTGAAAATTGAGGAAATTTAAATTGTTGTCCTTAAATAAAGTTTTATTGGAACTGTGCCATGTTCTTTCATTTACATATTGTCTTTGACAGTTTTTATGTTGCAACAGAAGAATTGAGCAATTGGGACAGAGATCATATGACTTATAGCTTGTGAGGCATTTATTATCTAGCCCTTGGAGAAATTTGCTATTTCCTCATTTAGAACACTCACCAACCTGGTTTTCCTACCTGATCAAATCATAGTTTATTAAAGACTTCTCTGTAACTTCAATTCAATAAACTAGCAGGCATCTTCAAGTTTTTCAGTTTGAGTTTTTCTTTGTAACAACACAAGCAGGTGCAAATAACCAGCAAAAGCAATGACCTTGGTCTATTTGTTACTTTTAAAAATTAGACTATTTAGTCTGAGATAGCTATAGCTATAGACCCATACACAGTTGTAAGAAATGAAACAGAGAGGTATGATGTATGTTTAACCAACTTTTCTCAATGGTAACATCTTGAAAACTATAGGACAATATTACAACAGAGATTTGATTCCAAAGAATCAAATCATTGTTTTATTGATTTTCCCTATTTTTTTCTGTTTTCAACTTCATTTGTTTGTTTACTTATTTTGTTTCCTCCCTTATCTACATCAAGTTTATTTTGCTTATATTATTCTTGGCTTTTGATATTGGAGTTTCATTTATAGTTTAAGATTTTTTGTCTTTTTCAATGTATATATATAGTGCTATTAATTTTCCTCTAAGCACTGCTGTGACTGTATCCCACATTTTTTTTTTATGTTGTATTTTCACTTTCAGGCTTTCCAATGTAGTTCTTCATCACTTGAGACCTTCCTCTTAGATCTTTAAATTATTTAGATATGTGTTGAATCATTCCTAAGTTTTTGAATTTGTTCCTAGTATCTTTTTTTATTTGATTTTTTGTTTAATTGCACTGTAGTCAGAAAACACCCTTTGTATGATTTCAATTATTTTTAATTTGTTGAGACTTGCCTTATGTACCAGGATGTGGCATATCTTGAAATATGTTTCTGGCACTTGAAAACAATGTGCAATTCACTGTAGTTTGGTGCTACATTTTATAAATGTCAATTGGACCCTATTGGTTGAGTTCTACACCCTTACTATTTTTTGTTTGTTCTGTCACTTTTTGAAAAATGTATACAACTCTCATTGTGAATTTTTTCTTTCTCTGTTTTATTAGATTTTACTCTATGCATTTTAAGGCTCTTTCGTTTGGTGCATGCACAGATAGTTGTTGTGTGTTTTGCTTTGGATTGTTCCATTTGTCATTATATGACATATCTATCCCTGGTATTTTATTTCCTTCACAGTTTATTCCACCTGATATTAATAAAGGTACCCTTGCTTTCTTTTGATTGATCTTTATGTGATATACATATTTCCCATTCTTTCCTTTTCAACCTGAACATATTGTTATATTTGAGTTCATTGAAAAGAGCATATAATTGTTTTAATCCACTGGTTAAATTTCTACCGTTTTATTACTAATAATAATATAATATATATTATTCATACAATTTGCATTTATTTCAATTTTTTTGTTTTAATCCACCATTTTTTTTGTTTTCCATTTATTCTCCTTGTTTTCATTTTTTCTGATTTCTCTTCTTGATGATTTTTCTCTCTCCAGACAATGTTTTGGAATTTCAAGAACTTTTATATAACTAGAATTTTTAGTGTATTTCTTTGTTAGAGATTGCTTTATGTATTACATTACATAAATCATAACTTTCATAGTCCTTCAATGCCTTCATTTTGCCAATTCTGTTAAAGTACCTTACTTCAATCTTTGTATCTTTAATCATTCATTTATAATATAATTGTCTTAAATATTTTCTATGTATATGTTTAGATTCACATCAGACAGTTGGTGCAACATTTTTGGTTTCTACCTTCAAGCATGACTTAGAAAATTCCAGAGAAGGAAAATCTATTACATTTAACCTTATTTGTGTTTAGGGAATTCTTTCTTCCTTTCTAAAGTTCCAAGTTTTCTTCTTTTATCAGTTGTGTAGACAACTTCCTAGTCATTCTTTTAGGATAGGTTTCCAGGCAAAAAATTCTGTTACTTTTCTTGAACTAAAAATGTCCTGATTTCTTTTTAATTTCTAAAGGATCTTATTCTTGAATATAATAAGATTCTGGGTTGACAGTTTTTTCTTTCAGCATGTGCAAGTGTTGTGCCCCCTTCATTTTGGCCTCTGTGGTTTCCTACGAAAAACCCATTTTCACAAATGTTTTTCCATGTTAGGTAAGGTTGTGCTTTCCTCTTGCTCCTTTCAAGATTTTTTGTTTGTTTTTAATTTAAATACATTTTATTATGATTGGTTTTGGTTTAGATTTCATTAGGTTTGGGTTTGCACGAGTTCTTGAATCTGTATGTCTTTTGCTAAATATAGCAATTTTCCAGCAGTTATTCCTTTGAGCATTTTTTAAAGACTGTTCTGTTTCTCCTTTTTTCTGGAATTACAAATGACCCAAATGTTTGATCTTTTATTATAGTTTCACAGTTATTTGTGTCTATTTACCTGTTTTTTTTTAAGTATATTTTGTTTCTGTACCAGATTGGGTCATTTCTTTGGTTTTTCCTTCTGACTCTTTGCTCTCTTGCCTCTTCTGTTGAGTACATCCATTCAGTTTTAAAATTTCAATTTCTATAATTTTAAAATCTAAAATTTCTATCTGGTTATTCCTTTGCTAATATTTATAATGGTTTTATTTCAGTCATATCCATTGTTGCTTATCAAAGCATTTTCATGATGAGATGAATGCTTTAACATCTTTGAGAGATAATTCTAACCGCTCTATCATCTTGGTGTTTGTATTACTTGTCTTTTTTTAAAATTCATTTTAACATCTTCTTGCTTCTTTGCATGAAGAATGATTTTTAATTGAAATCTGGACATTGTGGGTGTTTGTATAAGACTCTCTTTCTTATTTAAATTTTCTGTTGAAACTGGATTCCTTTTATTTCACTGCAGTGGGGGAGGTGGGGGAATGTGCCACTTCATCACTGCCAGAAGAGATACAAGCCTAGGTTTCCTTGATTGGCCCCCATTGACACTGAAATCCAAGAGTTCCTAGTTACTCCTAGATGAGGAATAACTAAACTAGACTAGAAGTACTTTGTTACTTCCTTGATAAGAGTGGCTAATTACTGCTCTGTGGTAGCCTCCATGATCTCAGGTGCCCAGGGATAGTGGGGTGGCCTTGTTATTGCTAGATTCTCTATGAGGCATCCTCTAATATTACCTCAGTGGGGAGGGGTGTCTAGAGAGGTGTCCTTTTATTTTTGAACTGGGGATGGGAGTCCAGGCTCCTCTCCTAGGCTTCACTGACAGTGCATGTAAAGGAAGGGAACTTTTTGTTTAACACCCCACACCCCTGCAACAGGGATAAATGACCTAACTCCCTACTTGGGCTTGGATTATAACATGTCTGAGTGGGGAAGGTATGGATTTGGGTCACTAGTTATAGCTCAACAAGGGTCAGTCTTGAGGTTCCCTACTTGACATTTTCAGGTGTGGGTGAAGTGGGTCCACAGTTCCTTCTGTGGTGCTGGACTAGTCTTTTCCATCTTTGTAGGAGGCCCCTTTCTTGGTCCCTTGACTAAAAAGAACAGGCCTTCCTTGGAGTTTTAGTTTATTATTTATCTTTTCTACAACAGTTGGCATTTCTGGGTTCCAGCCTTCTTCAGCTCAAAGTGTAGGATATATATGGCAAAAAGAAAATTGAAATAAATTGCCACCAAGTCATTTATTGGTTCATGCAACCCAATAGCTTATCATCTTCTCTTTATTTTTCAAATGTTTCCTTATGTTTATTTCATGTCTAATGTCCAGGGATTTTACTTGAACCTAGAGGGAGGATTATAAAAATCTTAGTTCTGTGACATCTTCTTGGGAACAAAAGTTTCCTCTATCTTTTTAATTCATTTTTTAATTAGGAGGAAGCATACAATTTTCACATTTGATTATTTAAGAGAGTTAAATAGAATCATGAAAACTAATTAATGAATTTTGTATTAAAAAGGAAAAACCTCAGACAGAAAAATTCTCCATCTGTAATTTATATTTTAATATCCACTTCATTTCCTTGTTCCAATTTCTACCAGTTTGTTTCTTAAGGAGTTTGTCTCCAATAGATACTCTTTCAGGATCTCTACCAATTTGGTTTAGTAGTGAGCTTTTCTCACTTGAAAGTATTTATTGAGTGACTTCCACATGGGAGTCTTATTCATTTAGCTTATTGCTATTCCCCTGTGCCTATCACAAGACCCACAGCATATTAGTACTTAATATCTGCCAAATAATTGAATGAGGACCAGAAATTTAAATTTCGCCTTTTATGAGTGGGTTATCTACTTTCTCCGTTCTGTGCTGAAGCATGGGGTATGGAACCTGTCACGCTAGATTCCCCACCACTGTTTAAGCATGTGGTTAGGACTCTAACAAACATTGCCCACAATACTTCAATCGGGAAATAAGCAATTTTAAATTTCCCCAATGTGCAAGGATATGTTCTTTGGTTTAGAATTGTGTGTATTTTGAGTTACAAATGGGAAATTGCCATCAGTGAGTGTACACACAAGCACATCCACTCCTATTGCTCTTAAAGAAAGACACCTGAGGGACATGGCACAAAAAGGACTATAAACCGTTCTTTGGATATTTTCCCTAGATCTCTGAAAATTTTATATTATTTGCTTTTATTGGGCATGCCATGGTTTGATTATCTTTTTAAACGTTTGTCATGTACTGTTCAGTTTATGTTTGTATATATGAGGAAGGGTAACATTAATTCATCATTTTGGTAAGGCACTAAATATGATTTTAAATTTTCTGCAAAACCAATTATACTTTGGGAAAAAATTCATCAATTATTGCAAAAACATTTTTAATAGAGTAGAACGTGGTTCTTTTTAGAACTATTCAGTATATTTGGCTTAACTATTAACAATACTTGCTTTCCTTCTTGGCTTTAGAATCTGCTTAAGGAAATTGTGAAAGATTTAATTCACTCCACTTTTGTTAGGAAGTATGGAAATGTTTGTACATGGGAACTTTCATTGCATGCTGGAATGGAAACTCATTGGGGAGGGGGAACCATTTCATTTTATTGCCTAAGAGCTGTTGATACACTCCCTGCATCTTTCAAAGGCATCTTTCATGCCACACAGGCAAACTGTAGTCAGTGAAGGAACAGAAAGAACACTTTGCCCATGTGTCAATCTCGGCAAACTTGCACAACAGCTGTGCTAGGTACTGATGAGGATTACCAGGACCCAGGGTTTTGTGTGGTTGAAGAGACAACCGGCCCTCTCAGGGGACCACTTTGTTGTAGATTGCAGCAATAATACATCCCCACTGTTGCTAGTGGATATTGGTGGCCATGTAGTACAAAAGCAGTGCCAGATAAAATCAAAAAGTAATAAAAATGAAGAAGACAACTCAGAGAATTTTTTTTTTTTTTTTTTAACCTTAAAGCAAGCGAGAGACTAAAACAAACATTCCAGGCTTTGCATTCACTTGTAAGGAAAAGGAGACAGAAGAAGGGATATCTTTAACACAGAAAACTTGCGGGCATTCTGTCTTTTCATTTGAGAACCATTTGGGTGTGTTAAGAAATAAAGTTGCAGAGTAGGCATGTTCAGACCTTTATTTGCCACTTTTGGTAGGAAAGATTTTTTTCCCCTTCTCTTAACTACAAGAAGCCAGGATTTTCTGTGCAAACGAAACAGGCGTTGCAAGAATCAGATTCACTTTGGACGACTCTTCACATTCCAAGTCATCATTGCATTAGGCAGCACAATTCCATCTCTGGTTGATGGGCAGAAAAAGTGGGCAGCTTGCCAGGTAGACGTTTCCATGACTCCCAGCCCCCAAAGGTGATGCGTTTTTCAGCTAATTCAATGAAGAGTGGGCTGAACTTTGGGTCTAAAGGAGACAATAGCTGCCTTCGCAGTATCAGCAGAATGGTTGATGGGAATGCACTCTACATTTGGCAGAGAATCATGTGACCTTACGACTGAGATTTTGTGATGGTGCCAACGGAGACTTGGAAAGCAGCAACAGTCCTGACTTTTTTCTTCTTTTCTAGCATGGCTCAGAAAATGGTGGATCTTAATACTTGACTTTAGCCAGACTCAGCAAGCAACTGAGCTTTGAAGCACAACTTCGCCTTTATTCTGGGTTTTTGGCAGGCCACCAGGAGGCTGTCCCTTTCACGCCTGATAAATTCTGCTGCTTATCTCTAAAAAGAGAGAAGGGAGAAAAAAAAAAGGAAAATAATAACAGAATATTAAGGCATAACAAGTGAATTCTAAAATTTTGTGTGCTTTTTGTTTTTTGTCATTTCCCTGCTGATTTTTTTTTTTATGTTAATGCCCTTTCTGCTTGCTGAGGAATCCAAGTAGTTGGGTTATTTATTTATTTATTTTTTTGGTTTATAATGAACAGGCATTTGAACTGGGCAAACAGGACGACAGCAGCAGTGAGCATGAGATCATTGCAGCCGTGTAGCAAACTGGCATCCTGCCTTTTCACCCCTTTGGTTCGGGAGACAAGCGTGTACAAGTCCTCATTTCTAAAGTCAGCACAGCCCGGAAGGATTCCTGGTCTCTCCCACCTTCTACCATTCTGCTGCCAGTGACGGCAAGGATTGGTGCAGCTTCTGCGCAGTGCTTTGTGCCTGGAATACGGAGAAGGAAGAGAAAGAAGAAAAGCACTCTCGTCCTTCTTTGCTAAGAAATAACAGGAACCCTGAAGGAAAAAAAAAAAAAAAAATCTGTCTTACTTCATGCAAGAGTTCTGAAAAAAAAAATTATGAGAGACTCCTACTCAAAAAAACAAAAAACAAAAACAAACAAAAAGCCAAATCAAAACAAATAAAAAAAAAAACAACAAAAAGCAAACTTGGCTTGTATAACTACAGAGACTTCGGGCTTGGTAAAGCAGCTTTTAAGGCAACATAATCAAATGAGCCTTCTTTATTTTTATGATTTCAAAAAATATGGCATAATTAACAATACATTGCTCTTGGTGAAATCGCACCTTTCATATCAGGTATAACTTTTTTGTTGTTGTTTCTTCTTAAGCCTACTGTTATAAAAAGGGGATCCTTGAACTTTCAGTTCACTCTTATTTAACTCATCACACACTTTACTCTAAACTTTTTTCCTTTTACTCTCTTGCTCTAATCTTGATTAGAATAGAAACTAAAGTAAAAATAGAAAAAAAAATCTCTGAAAATGTTTTTTTTGTTATACACCGAAGTTTTAGAAAGACATTAATGTGTTATCTGTGCTTTGTGTATCCAGTATTAGTTTCTGCTAAGAAAAATGAGTATTTAGACCTTGCTGGGAAAGAACGTAAAATCTTTTATGTGATTTAAAATTTGAAAGGTGAATTAAGAAACTTTTTGAACTCAAAAAGATCAAACTGGCATGTGCATTAAACTAGTGATAACTAAAATGAGTTTGGGGGATGTTATACTTAAATTATCTACAAGGATTTCAGTAGAATAGAAATAGGGATGAAAAGATCATGTTCTCAGTTGCTAAGTAGAAAAGAAGCTTGTTCCTTAATAATACTCTCTTTTAAAGTACATTTTAAAAGAAGTATTTGTCCTAGAGCAGTTGCAAAGAATGCTGGAAATATTCAGTAGGTATTTTAGTGGAAAAAGTACATACAAACTTAAGTTTAAAGCAACGTATTGGCTCAGCAGATAAATGCATTGCATTCTAATTAATCTGTCTGTTTGCAGGAGTAAATTGCTAGCAATTTAAGCATTTTATAACAAACTGCAGTTTTGCCTGGTTCAATGTGAAAGGATTAGCAGATGCATATCACTTCAATTTTGACAAAATATGTTTTTTAAACATGTAAAAAATGTTGAAAAAGAGATAATGCTTTTGAAATATGCACTGTATATCAATGTAGAGAATATAATTTACATTTTAAGAATTGATGCTATGATATTTTCCATAAAAAATAAACTTTAGGTAACCTAAACCATTATGCTTTTAAAATCACATTTTATTATATTTAAAATATGTAAGGTAAGCAAAGAGAAATACTACAGAACTGATGAATTCTTTTTTGTAATCTTACAAAGAATTATGGGAAATTACAAAAACCTCGCCTACTGATAACCTTTAAATAAAATGTTTTATCAGGTTTATTGCTTATTGTTCACTAATTATTTACAAAACAGCTCTCGTTCCTCTGTGCTGCCTCAGCTAATGGAAAACCAACTTTCAAAAGCTTAATTAATATTGATAAAACTGTCTTCATGTTTCAAGATCCTTTAGTTAAAAAAACATTATTTTAAATGTTATTTTTAGGAGCCATTAATCTCTACACTCTTAATTATCTTATTAAGCTCCATGCCAAATCCAAATCTCTTTCAGCTTTTACTACCTCATTGTGCAAAACCTAGTCGCCTCTGTAACAGCCATCTCCTTTCACTTTCACAACTGTTACTGTGAACACACCACCAACCCAGGCGAACACACAAATGCAAACTCTGAAACCACATTATATGTCATATGAGTAGACTTGGGTGGGGCCCTCAGTCTTCCAAGCCTTTTCTTTTTTTTTTTTAATACTTGAAAAGGTTTTGCCATTGAGATACTGTGTTTTCTTCTTGATCGCCTACCTTCTTCCCCACCATCCACTCTGTTGCTCCTCCTAGATAGCAGTTGTTCTGATATTTCTCCTTTTGTGGTTGTTTTAGGGAAAAACTTAAAATGGATATGAGAAGTGAAGAAAGTGATCATAGGAGAAAATCATCTCAGGTAAAAACAAAAAGCAAAAGAACAATTAATTGATAATTGTTTAAAGAAGCAACAAAATTCTCTTAATTGTTTAGTTCTAAAGTCTTTTCGTATTCTTTATGAATCAAGCTGTTGGAATTTTCACTGATGGTTTTCATTTGAGAATTTATAATATCTGCCTTCATGAAAAATTTTTTTTTGCCTGAATTTGTACTCAATGTCCAGTTTACATCACTTTGAATGTATGCCTGTATATCCATTCATATAACATAGGTGCGATACGGTTGAATAGAAAGCTACTTAAGAGAAGGAAAAATTATATATTTTTTTCATTTGTTGTATCATACATGAGGAAGTGATATCTGGGGGAAGGGAATAAAATTGTGCTTGTTATCTTTTTTACACGAGCTGGTAAGATAGTAAAACCAAACATACATTTTTACAGTGATGAATCCTAAAACCAATATTGCCTTTTATTTCACATCTAAATTTATAAATACATGTTGAAATACTTTGCTAAAATTGAATGCATGATTGTAATTTACTATAGTTTTCAATAATCATGGAAACAATTTGAAAATGAACAATGGTGAAAAATTATGTAGATCCAAATTATCTGTCTAAACTCTATAAAATACATTTTATTATATTTATTTCAAATTGTGCAGTCATAAAATAATTACTATGCAGTACTATCTTTCACAATGAAGGTAAAACTAAGAAAAGCAAAATGATTGTAGATAGGAAGGAGTGAAACGATTAATGATCATACAACTTATATTTTTGATGCAGCTGAGCTTAGAATCTTAAAAAAGTATATGTGGCTGGCTTTATGTTTACTCGTTTGTGTGTTTGCTTGTCATCTAGTGGTTTTTAAAACAATTTTTAGGAACAATTTCTTTTTGTCCAACCTGTTGACCAGATGAGAGTTGTATGTAGGCATATATTTTGTTTTAAATATTTCTTTTTTTGGAAAATAAATGTATTTTTTTAAGAGACAAGATATCATTGATCTAATGCATCTGGAGTATAAACGTTAGTGCGAAATAGGAATGATGTTGTTAATGTGTCATTGACTTTAGTTTTCTCATGCTAATTCATCCAAATATTGTAAATTTTAATTTCATTCCAACTATAGACACGTATGTATATATTTAGGGTTTATAATCATTTTGTGTGTTCTCACCTAGTCAACAAGATCTTGTTTTATGAAAAACTTTACTAATCCCTTAAAACTAGTAACTAACACTTTATAAGAATTAAAAGAGGCACTCTAACTCATATACAATTAACTTAATAGTTAATTTGATTTTAATTGTAGGCTTAGACTACTTCCAAGCCTCACAATTACATAGTTTGTGTACGCATGTATGGATTCTTTTTTCCCTTTAAACTCATTGTTAATTAGAATAGTTGGATTTCAAAATATTCACCATTAAAACAAAAACAATCTGTGAAAAATCTTTCAATAAGCTATTTTTTAAATCCTCATGTATATAAACTTCTATTTAGCTTGGCATGTTTATGAAGGCCTTTAACTTGGAATATGCATCCTTAGAGTTCAGTATTTAAAACATTTATACAAAAGACCAGTAGTATTATTTTTATCTTCTAATTTTATTAGATATGTACAAATATACATTTGTACAAATATACATTTCAGTCTAATGGTTATTATCTAATTGCATTAGATATGTACAAATATTAGATATGCACAAATTCTACATTAATAGGGAGCCTATGCGAGATGTTGCCCATTGGCATAAACCCGTAGATCCGATCTTGTGGTGAAATGGACCGCACAAGCTCGCTTCTATGGGTCTGTGTCAGTGTGGTCATCTGACAAAATACTATACACAATGCTGTTCAATAATATATCAGTAAATTCCTGTTAAACTCCAGTTTATTATGATAAATCTTCAAGTATTTATTGTGCCTTTGCTTTTCACTGGTATATTAATCCTCCTCTGTCTTACAAGGCAGGTTTTAATTGTTGGCCACTTGGAAGCATTTATACCTCAGTCATTCAAGTTCAATTTCCAAGTACAGCAAACTGCTTAAAAACATTGCGTTTTGTTTTTGTTTTTGTTTTTTTAATAGCAGGTTTTGAACCAAGATCCGAATAGATCCTGTTCAGAAACTTCAGTGCTATAGTGGTTAGTATACCTCATCAACTTCAACAAGAAAACTTAAGACTGGATTTCTATGTTACTGTTGAGCCTACTTCTCAAAAATGAGACAGAATGCTACTGACTTTTAATATCATTAATTGCTATGGCAGGAGAAACGTCAGAAGACATTTTGGGTGACCTATCCTAGAAGCCCAAGAGGTTAGGATAATCCTATATGACACATTTTGAACTTATTGATAAAATGCTAGAATCATATCTGCACCCTTGCCAAGCCCTTAGGTATATGCTGCCATATTTGGAGAAGCTGACTGAAGATATGATAAGGAGTTTGAAGCAACATTGGAAGCTGTGTGCATCCGGGTTGAGGTAGTAGGTTGTATGGTTTAGAGTTACACCCTGGGAGTTAACTGTACAACCTTCTAGCTTTCCTTGGAGCACACTTGAGCCATCGAGGAATTCTTCATCACTTTAATCTGACTGAGCCAATTTCTGTGCAAGAAAGTAATGTGTCATGAGTATTTTAGACAATTGATTTGAGCCTTTATTTCATTTAAGTGATCATTTCAGCCTAATGGTTAGGCCATACCATTTGCATCTACTTAGGAGCAATGGCAAAGTGGTATTTCTAATAGGTTTTTACCCTATGATCAAATGTTTTTAAGAACTGGTGAATGATGATTTAAACTGTGCTAATGTTGAAGGCTTTTTCATCCCTAGAGTCAAAAAATTCAGCATTTAATTTCCAAACTGATCTTTGGTTTACTTTTATTGACTAGACACTATAGGTTAAAGAAAAAGTCTTCTGGTATTAATAACTACCATAGAGCATTATTTGAGTTTTTCTTATGACACATCACTTTCTACATTATGTTATAGCTATTTATGTGTTTGTTTATTTTTTCCATACTAGACTGTAAACCCCTTGAGGGCTCAGTCCATGTCTTATTTTTCATTGTAAAGTTTTACACATAATAAGTACTGGTATTTATGGATGAATGAATGGAATTTAAGATCTCATTTGTTATAAGTTTCTATTAATTATTTGAATAACTTACAATAGTGCTCAAAATCTGAGTTATGTTTATTCATCCTAAAATTGCATAAATTTAATTCCCAGAATGCTCTGCATCATTAATGTATGTAACTTGACTTTTTTTACTGTGTTGACTCATCCTAGACATACAATTTAAAATTTTGGAGTACTTTCTTTTTCTTTGGAATGAAAAGAGCAAATTTATTTTACTATTTAGTTCATTAAATCTACATAATGTATATTTCTTTTGAACTTATCAATACCTTTATTTCTAGATGAATTTTTATTCTGTGAGCAGAAATTTCAAAAGATTTTATTTTAGGTCTCATTTAATAATATGATCTTTAATATGTATTTTGTGTTTTCCTCCTGTCTTCTACCTTTTATTTTTGTACAGCTGTATCTGTTGAATAAACCAGTAACAACTAACCAGAAGTATGCCACAAAATTAATAATACATAAGTATATAAAATATAATTTGAAGTTTTGAACACATTTTTATTTAAAGGAAAGGCAACTTGCAATATTCTTTGCATTATAAAGCAAATTGGTCTTTTTAGAATCTATTAGTTTGCTATCAACTTTAGCACCAGTTTGTGGTATAATAATATAATAAGGATATCTTATATAGATTATCTTTCAGCTACAGAATTTAGTAGTTCTTGAAATTAGAACTTGAATTTATTAACTCCAAACATAAAACATGGCATTCATAAGCAGAGATGCAGAGATTGTGTGTGTGTGTGTGTGTGTGTGCGCGCGCGCATGCGCTGGCATAGAGGTAAACTTTCTAGACTACCCATTCAAAATACCTCATTATCTAAAACTTGCTAACAATGGTAATAGCAAACAACGAACTTCTAAACCCTTGCGTGAACCTTAAAAATCTGAGTACCAATTATTTCAAACAAAATTACTTGACTAGTTAAGACTGTTAATGTCTATGAAAGAAAAATCTTTGCAAAACTAATCAAGAAACCATGAATAAGAGATAGGAAACACAGGCCAAATTGACTGTAATAAAATAATAATAAGGGTACATGAAGAAAGGAAAGGACAAGTGACTCATGGCAAAGAGAAATTGCATCATGACTTATGGTGACAGTTCAACACAAAGATCGGAGAATTAGACAACAGAGTGGTACACAAGTGTATCTTTGTAATTATTTAGCCCCTGAGAGCCTAAGATCCCCTTCCTATGTGTTCAAATAGATAGATATGGATATGGATATATTTAAGTATCCTGATATAATGTGTATAGACTTGGAGACCAAATTGATATGAATTGATTGGCCAGATAAAATACTATTGCAAATAAATGCAAATTTTCATTAAGGGTTAAGTATATTACAAAGGTCAACTATGATATGCAGCTTAAGTTTAATCTTATAAATAATATCATAAGATAATCATAGAATTGTGATCTCCTTTATATGCTGTTTAAAGTGAACTGGTATTATAAAAGAATAACTGAAGACTAATGAAGATGTAGCTATGATTCACTGTTAGTCAAACAAAACTCATAAGAATTCTGAAAAGCAGAGGATATAGGATCAGTGAAGAAAATTATTAAAACTTCTCTGTAGGTGAGACACAGGAGAAACTTGCTTTTGCTTTGATTTATAATAAATTTTCTTGAACCAACTTTGGAGGCTATTTAACTTACTATGTCTATGTGAGTAAATGACAAAGGATAAATATACAAGATTTTATTTAAAGAAACCAAAATCCAGGACCATTGCTGTTATCAATTAGAAAAAGTTAAATTATATCTAAGGAATCAATGAGAAACATTGTACATTTAGAGGGTTGACAATTGTGGAAGATCAACTATCCAGATTGAATAATTCCCTTAGAAATTATAAGTGGTTAAGTTTCACTGGAGAATAAAGTTTCTACATTTGGTATCAGAGGAAATGTAGAAATTCAAAAAGCATTACAAATCAGTGATTCATATTGTACCAATAACTATTTTGAAGAACTAAATTGGATATATTTTTTATGTTCATAGTCATTGATTTACCTTAAATTCTTTATGGGATAAGGGAAAAAAAAAGTTAGAGAGTGAAGGAAGGATGTAAGAAAGAAAAGTAAAACCAAATGCAAAGCAATAGATTGAGCCTTCTGAGAAAAGTTCATTTTAATTCACAATATTAGTTCATTGTATTATGAACTGAATTGGCCATAATAACTATGAGGGAGTCAGATAAATTACTTGGCAATTGGAATGAATCTTCTTGAAAACAATCCAGTAGCACATGAACTATGTTATTAGAATAAATGAGTCATTTTCTGTAAATAATCATTTAGTTCCTCTTACTCCCTATTATCAAATGCTGACTCATGAGCATAGGTGATTCCCCAAATGATATGATGCAGGACTCTGTCACCCTGAGCGTTAGCCCATACTTGTGCATGATTTCTCTGCCTCAGCACATAGGACTAACTCTTGGGGTAACTGACCTTGACTGTACTTATTTTAGGTCCTTTTTTTTTTTTTTTTTTCTTTTCCCGGTGCTGGGGATTGAACCCAGTGCCTTGTGCTTAAGCACTCTACCAACTGAGATATATCTGCAGCCCACCTAATTTGTCTTTTGAGAGTGCCTTCAAATGATCATTAGCTGAAGATATTGACATACTAAAAGAGTGATTTATTTCTTACTTTAATTCCTACCCAAAGCCAAACTTCTACCTGTTATGGTCATGATTTTTAACATGAGAATATTATGTTCACAAAGTCTTTACTGATTCCTAAAGAGATCTTTTTCTCAGATTAGAATCCTCAAAGCCCTTTCATTCCCACAGAGTTTTCTTTGACTTCAATTAATTGCAAGTGTCCTAAGGGACTGTGACATACCTTTGTACTTCTTGTAATGCACGTGCCTTTTTCATTCCCTCTAAATCTCTATAGACCTGTTGTATTCAGTTGAACTTCAGGTTGTTTATGGGCATGGTGAGAATATTCACCCTTGTAATAACCTTAGATTCAGCAGTAAAGTTCTGTGTTATCTGAGATATTTCTAGACTCTCTGGAATATAGTATGGTATTAGGAGCATTCTAACAACATCTAATAGGTCTACAGGCCAGTCTTGATTAAGACTGTGATGTGTCATTTGGAGGTGCCTTATAAAACTAATTACTATTATTTTAATTAATCTAAGCCCCTTGGATACAGAAATACATTTACTTTTCAAACTGACATCTCCTACTATAGCATTCAGCTTTTAGGATGAATTTAAGCCCTCTTTGGTAAATGAACAAAAATAATTTCAGTGAATTCAAAACCCTGTATGACCCAACAGAACAATGGCATATCGAAGTACTCCTTTGCTGCTTTAAAGTTTAGAAATCAAAAGAAATTTCATAGCTTTTCTTAATCTTTGTAAATTATATGTGCTTTTAATTTTACCTTGCTTTATGCTATGTAGAAGGATTGAGCAAAATGTACACATATTTCTCACCTATATTTGATACCTCTTAATTTCCAATTATATTTCTCTTATTTCTGGACACAAAGCATTCACTCGATTCCAATTGCATACAGTCTGTGCTTCTAGTTACTTTTTAAATGCATGTGCAATATACAGTAAAGTTTGGTGAGAAGATGTGTAATTTATATGTATCTTTACTCCAGAGGAACTCGATAGTATTTGATTGAAATTAAAAATAGAATAGAAATTTATTGATGTTAAGAACTTAGAGACCGTCTAACTCATTTTTGAGATGACCAAGCTCTAGCCCACATTGTTTAATGTTTTTGATAATGTCGATCTTATAGTTATAGTCACAGCCTAGATTTCTATCCAGGTCAATGAAATATTGAAAAAAATATTCTATTATTGGTATCAATCGGTTTTTAGGTAGTTTTCCATTTTTATGTTTTATTAAACAAATTTTAATAAATTAAAATTGGATGAGATTTTGATTTTGAAAAACTATAAACTTCAGTAATTTATCTTCAGACTAAATATGTTTTATAATTTAGATTATTTAAAATGAACTCTTTCTGTTAATTATTTATTATCAGGTATAATCACACTCTTATTTGTAGAGGTAGAGAGATAATGTTATCTACTCCTAGATCCTTCCTACTATTTGTCTCTTTCCAGAGCCCTCTCCAGTTAGGTTACACCTCTTATGGAGAATTTGGCTTTACAGTTGGTGGTGTGACCTAAGCAAAGAGGGGAAAACTATGAACTGATCTGCTTGTTAGCATTATTTTGCTTGGGAGAATGAAAAGTAATATAAAATGATAACTATAACCAACTAACTCCAGCTTCAGCATTCACTTGTCCTTGGTCCCCCCATCACTCCCAGGATGTATACAAAATATTATTACATAAAATGCTTCAAGAGGGATCATAAGCTGAAATAACTTCAGGTCCTGGTGGTTTAATAAGGCAGGATTAAAACAAGGGGAAGCAACAGGGATCCTGGTAGACCAAAGAGAGCATACTTATCTTTTTAAGATATACCAAAATGACTTTGTCCATCAATATGAGTTCAGCCCTCAAAGGCAACCAGTTTTCCATTTCTGATTGAAGGCATCACACAGGAAAAAAATAAGTAAATAAATAATCTGTTCTTTTGATGAACCTAACAACACCTTTTCTCATAGCAGAAGTAGATAATTTGGAGTATCTATGTTATTTTCAAGTCATTCTAATGTGCATAAAAAAGATAACTTCTCACATACTGTTATTCTGATGCTGTTATTTCAAATAGATGTGTTTGGTCCATGATATTTTAAATATATCTTTGAATTTAATTGATTAATGAAACATATTCATTGGTCAAACAATACTTTGCAGTTGCAATATTATTTGATGCTGTTTTAATGAAATAAATATAATAATGGTGATTGTAATACTCCTAATAGTAGTGTATAATTTAAGTTTCCCATTTGCTTTTAAACCTCAACTTAAAAAAACAAAATAAACTATAAAACTCTAACAAAAAAAGAGAAAAAAATGAAATGTTCAAGATGAGTGTTCCTCAAGTAACTAATAATATATATAGATGGATATAGGGCATTTTCAAGTTGGAATAATTAAGACTAAATACACTAAATATGGCATTCAGATATTCTTATCTTTATATAAAGTCTGACCTCAGATAGCTGCGTAGATTTCAAGAGTAATGTTGGTATTGTTGTTAATTATATATTACTGTTTTAAAATTAAGAGACCTTTTCTGTGTAAATTTAGAATTAGATCAGGTTTCTGTCCATTAATTTCCACTATATTTTATCTCAATAAATTTAAATTTGGAAAATATAAATGACGAAACCAATTAGGAGAATACTAAATTTCTAGAAATAAAAAACACATTGTGTGTGTTTATAATTAGTGTACAGTACAAGCCTTCCTGTTTAATATAATTGAGATCAGCAGTTGATCAATTAATCCATAAACATTTTTGAAGAAATTAATCTTAAAATTCAGTACAAATATATAGCACATTTTGTTTACATTTTAAGTGTTTACATGTATATATATGTTTATATGTGTATATATATACATATATTTTAATTTTTAAAAAAATTTGGGTGGGAAATGAGGATTGAAATCAGGAGTGCTTTAATGCTGTGCTATATCCCCAATTCTTTTTATTTTGAAACAGTGTGTCACTAAATTGCTCAGGGTCTTGTTAGTGATCAAGGCCAACCTTGAACTTGAAATTGTCCTGAGTGGCTGGGATTATGGGAATATGCCACTGTACCTGGCAATTGATTATATAGGTATTTGTCCATATTTTTCTAAGCCAAGAGCTATTTTTGTGCTTGGGTTGCTGATTATAGATTGTAGTCTTGTTCTTTTCTGTAGATCCCATAATATATCATTTATGATTTCTAATTTTTGTTGCTTCATGAATGTCTTTAAGTATAAATCCAATGAAAAGAAATGGAAAAGCAGAATTCTCTTTTCTCTACTTTTTTCTGATCTTTCAAAATAGCCTTACCTACATCTAATTCTGTAGTATCTTTTAAAGTGATTGAATATTGTTGCTATTCCAAAATTTTCAACTTGGGAAGGTGGAACAACATCTTTCAGTTTTTTTACTATCACATTTTAGTTAGTAAACTTAATATTTAATTAAATTATGAATTTCATGTAAGCCTAACTGGCAAAAACTGGTTTGTGAACAAACATAACTGACTCCACACAGCATATGAATCACTTTATAGAGGGCAGGCAGGTAGCTCAATGATAGAGCACTTGCCTACCACTTGCAAGGCCTTGGGTTCAATCTTCAGCATTTCAAATAATAATATTAATATTAGTAATAATAGATCACTTGATGGGAGCTGAAATACTAACTTGGTTATTCTGGAAATATCTTGAGTGATGGAAATGTGATCTTTGCATTGTCTAAAACAGTAGTCACTGGTTGGCTACATGTGGGTATTGGTCACTTGAAATGTGTCTAGTATAACTAAAGGATGGAATTTTGCATTGTGACTAATTAAAATTTAAATAAATTTAAATGCATGTGACTAGTAAATAATGTTTTGGACTTTGTCCTTCTGAAAAGTAGCTCACTTGCATTTAGCACACTGGGCATCTGTCGAAAATATCAGAAAATCTGTAAAGGAGTGAATGACTGAGAAGTACTTCATTTGTAGTTGAACGAAGATTTAGAGAAAGAATGGTTTAGGAAATTCAAATTAATTTGGAATCCATCGTTTTGCTTTGTTTTTTTTTTTTTTGTATTTTACTATTTTTGTTTATTTTTCTTCTATTGAGAATGGGTTTAATTTGGTAGAATTTTAAAAATTATTCAAAATAATAAAGCCACTAAGTAAAATACTAGAAACTACAGAGGTTTACAACTCTATCTGTAGCATTCAATTTAACATGAACTTAATTAGAAAGTAATGGCACTGTTTTTCATAGTGACAAAAAAAAAATAGAGTTCTTAATTTGTGATCACAAATTCATAGGAGCTATAGAATAAACTTGATAATTCTCTGGGTCCTATGCATTAGTTAAAATACTTTAAATGGCTGTATTCATTTTTCCAAGAAAAAATTCCAACTCCCAACTCTTGTCCAGTTTTCAGAGAAGTTCATAATTTTCTGAAAAAGTTAAAAATAACTTAATGAAGTCCTCTTTAGAACTTTTATGAAGTTTCAGAAGTTAGCTCAGTGATCAACTCTGATAGAATTGAAAGCCTTCTCTTATAATTACTATAAATCTATCACCTATTTTTCCAGTCATATATATTTTAAGTTATATAATTTATAACAAATAAATATGTAATTTTTGATACGTATTAATAATTTAATTAATAATGTATTTATATATTATATATTAATAATATATATAAATATATTAATAATATATTTATAATTTAATTAAACTTATGGAGCAATATTGAAAAAGAGAGGAGACTCACTTAATTCTTCAGAAAGATTCAGTTAAATTGAATAGTTAGAATCACTGTCATATTAAATTTGATCATTTAACTGTAAAATAACAGACGAATCATAAAAATATAGATTGAGCCATGTCTTAGTTTGTTGTGAGTACCTTACTTTCTTGCTTCTGAATTACTGGACTCATTAAAATAGTGTCTTATAATTGCAGTTTTATGAAATCCAAAAGACACTCACCAATTCTATCCTCTGTGAAAGGACTTGTCTCGTGTGAAAATATTGGGAAAAAAATTAGAAAATTGTGCTTTTTGTATTTTTTAAAAATAAAGGATCTGTGTTTCTCTTTTTAACTAATTTTTTTGTCAACTACCAATCTCAAATACATTAGGTTGGATAGCTTTTAATGTAATAGTTTTAGTTATTGTTTAAAAATGAGAAAATCATGGTCAGGAAGTTATGTTTATAAATTCCTTACAACCACAAAACTGGTAACTCCTGGGACAGAAACAGATGTGTCTTACATCAAAGCATTTGATTTCAACTCCTTTTATTTTGGTGCCTCAGGTGACAGAGTCTCAGCCACTTGAACGCACACACAAAGTGCAAAAGCAAAATTAGTTCTGCTTCATTTGAAAGGAGAGTACAGCTTCTCTGGTCCAGCTAGCCTACCCTTCCTGTGCTTCTAGAGGTTCCTTCTAGATCAGTGTTTCAATATGGTGATCCATACAATAAAAGTTCATTGAGTTCTTTTTGTGTCCATTTTCAGAAATATAGAACAGCATAAAACTGTCAAACCTATCTGAAAACAGCAAATATGTGTGCCTTTAACAGGGAATTGATCAGTTCAGGATAGTAAAATGTTTACCTAAGGATAGATAAAAGCACTGGGCACCATCTCTTGGTCCTCTAAGACATGGTTACTTCTGTTTTAAAGTCCTAAGTATTTGAAAGCTTGAAAGTAAACCTTGCTCACAGACTACTTAAGATTAACTGGCTAATATTTGGGAAGCATCTACATCATTCCTCACATAATGGAGAATTCAGAGAAAGTGCATTTTTCTTCCTCTGTCCTCTAATAATATGAACTTGATCCTTTGTTGATTATTCCCTTCCTTGTCTGGGTTTTAAGACCTCTATGAAGGGTGATTCTTATCCTCATTGCTTGATAGCTTGAAGCAGGAGGGAAAAGAGGAGTGGGAGCTGAATGTGGTTTGGAAAAGTCTTTATTCAGATTTTACCCCCTTCCAATAGGAATCCATTTGATGGGCACCTGTTCCAATAAGCGTCCTGTTTATGACGTGATTTTGAAGGCCTCAGAAAGGCCACTTCTCCTCCAAATAGCCTGGGTCCTGCATTGCACACCAAACTGTGAGCACGGAATTGACTATTCCCCACTCCCCAGTAAGAGGGATTGAACTCCCGACCTAGAGTCAGCACTCCTGAATTTATAAAAAATATGAATCAACCATGATGACAAAATCTGACCTTTCTAGCAGTCCTTCATGATCTCCATCTGTACATCTGTAAAGTAGAAGTTATAACACCAGTATTATAAGGTTTTCTGAGTATAGAGATTATATATATATATAATATATATATGCCATTATATATATATATATATATATATATGCCATTTAGCAAACATGTTGTCTAGGAGATGAGTGGAATGATTATTTTGGTCAAAATGTGTTATATGGTTCCATGTCTTGTTTATTTACTCAAGGTCCCACGTGTCATTACTGCAGAAGTGATGTATGTATTTACTTACATCTCGCAGAGCTGGCCATAGAAAACATTGGGAGGTTGGGAGGTGGTTTTTTTTTTTTCCCAGACACCTCCCACTTGCCTTCTAAACATCTTAGTATTGCTGACTGAATTTGCTGTTTTGAATAGACCACATTTTGGATATTATTTTTTGTCAGGTCATGGTGGAAAATAAGTCTCAGTTTTTCCTTCTGAAATTATAGTTACTCTTCTTGTCTCTGAAGTTTTTTTTTTTGTTTTGTTTTTTTTTCTTTTTGGATCATGCTTAGTTTGAACACATAAGCAATCTTTTGTATACTACTGTGTATATATGCAAATACAGTGAAATGATAAATTGCTAAAGCCTTGGTTTTCCTATCTCTAAAATAGGAATAATAACCTTTTCCTATTAGACTTCTCCAGACTGCTGAGAAAATAAAAATACATAATGTAAGGAGAAAAAAGCATCAGCATTCTCATAAATGGAACATTAAGCCATTTAAACTTATCTACAGAAAGTTTTATAAGCATACTTCCAAGGAAGAAGTGGAAATGTAATCTTCATCTGTCAGTTCACCAGGGAAAGGATGTCTCTGTCTCTCTCAATCTTGTGATTCTTCTTTTTGCCTGTTTCCTCCTCTTTGTCTCTGTGTTTCTAGATTTGCTTGTATTTTTATTGCCTAATTCTTTGTTAAGTATATTCTTTCACATCTGTATGAGAATTCCCATTTCAGGTCTAGCCGTGGGTGAAAAGAAAGAACACAGTATTTACTATATAAATAAATGGTTGAACTAATTAAAGCAATTACTGACAGCAGCTACAGAAATGTAGATTTTAGTTCTTATGAAAAGAAGGTATTGGATACATTGTAATTAATATATTAATAGTTTTCCAACTTTGGTCATCATCTTGGTCAGATAATGCCATAGGAAGTCAGTTCGGTCTGATAATTTTTTTTGTATTGAGTTCCTTCTCTTGTTTTATACAAAGCCAATTATTTCCATATGAGCTAGGTGTATGTGCCATGACTGTTCAACAGGATTGATTACATTAAATAGTTCTCACAGAAAAATGGGTAAGTCACAAACTTTCATGTTTAACTTTAAAAATCTGTTAAAACTAAAGTCAGCTTGCCATGCTAGTTCAGTAAAAACTACTCATAATCAATAATTTTATTATAGCCAATTTTCATTTCAGGTAGTGGACAGAAGATTTGTAAAGTGGGTTCAAAATTTGGTGAAGTTTTAAACATGGTTCTCTGTTTTCTTTAGGCTGAATAGAATACTATGTCAAGGATAATGGATGATTTTTCCAAGTAGGATAACATACCAAGAGGAAGCCAAATAGACATTTAAGTTCAGTAGTATAATAACACATATACCACTAGTATCTTGACCCACAGATATACAGAAAATACATCCACCTCCCTAGGGTGTGGTTGAAAGCCTATGTACTCTCCAGGAAATAGCACCTTTATCTATTTTGGCCCTTAGTAATTATTCCCTTGGTAGAGCTTTCAGAGTTCTGGGGAGCCAGTATGGTAACCTTGACCATTTTCAGCTGCTTGTTACTGCTGGCTTTTAAAGTGCTGTGGTCTTCAGTGTTTTTAGGATTTGGTGGATAAGTGGGAGCAAAGAATAGAAACTTCTCTTGACTTAGTTTCACTAAAAAGCATGGACTTTACATATAGGGCTACCAAATTTACCAAACAAAAACACAGCTCACCCAATTAAATTATGATTTTAGCTCAACAATGAATAATTTTTTTAATATTACTATTTACAAAATGTGAAGTTGTTTTCATTGTTCATCTAATATTCAACTCAGGGGGAAGCATCCTAGGGCTAAATACCCAATACCACAAAACATAAATAAATACAGAAAGAAAGAAGCCACATTATCTGGTAAATTCTTTGAATTCTGTGATATTCTGAGTGTGAGTTCTTCTCAAGAGAAAGTTTTCCAGAAAATGAACATTCCAGGTAAAGTAATTTCACTTCACAGTTAAAGCATCATTTGTTTTTCACATGATTGGTTGCTATCAGTTAGTTTACAATCTTTGTAAGTTTTTAAAACTTCTCTTACCATAACAAGATTATCTTTAGCACATAACCTATGCCATATCTGTTTTCCCTATAACCAAGTGACAATTTTATATGATGCCTTGAGATTTGTAATACCAACCCCCTCCTTGTGTTCACACAGTGCACAACACACACTGTATGTAACACTCACCCTTTCTCACAGCCTGATTTCTTCCTTCCTGACTGTCTCAGCTGTTTCCAGCTCAGTGTCTCCCATTGCTTTCCTATTTTGCTCAGACCCTCCCAAGGCTGAGTTCCCCAGCTCTCTATGTTCATCAGTCCCTGTTCTTGAAGACTTGAGCAGAGACTCACAGACCTGCAGTCTTCCACAGGGTCACCCATCAAGTCACACCAGGCCACACACATGCTTATCCACATCTTCACATGCAATGGACCTTTTTATTTAATGTTGTGCAAACTTTGCCCCATTCCTCCTCTTTAATATAGAAGAGCATACATAAAGATTAAGAGATTTCTTTCAAAATCATATAGTCACAAGTTAAGGCTGGAACACAGATTCTATCATTATATCAATCTTTCTGAGACTTGAGTTCTTTCTCTGTAATAAGGGATCATTCTGGTCACAGAATGTTATTTTTGTGATAAAAATTAAGCAAGAACTTAGAGTATCAGGTTGAACTGCTCATAGTGAGTGTTCAGAGTATGATTATAATTTCCTCCCACTATTTTAGCTAAAGTGAAGAGGGTGTGCGAGAGACAGGTTTTTTTTGACCTAACTTTTGTTAATAAATGAAGCTCTTGGAACTATTTCTGATGAAATTTCTGAATTCTAGATTAGTATTCATTGTAATATACTATGTTTCCTGTCATCCAAAGTTCATCTGTTTCTATAAATTTGCTTATCAAAAATCTTTAATTTTTTTGAACATCCAGAAGTGGTCCAAATAAAACTGATCTTTATAAGATCCAGGAACTCTTCTTGTTCTGTAATATAACTGTCTGCTCTATGAGGCAAATCCCTACTGAGGAAGACTAAGGGCAAATAAAATTTGAAGCAGTTTTTTTTTTTTTTTTTCTCTCTCTAAATGATTATCACAAGACATCTTCTGTCCTTGACATCAAATCCACCGGTCCTTTCTTTTGTCCACTAACTGATTCTTTCAACTTTAATTTCCTAGTTGTGCCAATTTTTACCATCCGCAGACTATTTTCATACTTGTTACCTCATTTCTACTACATAATACCCCTGAGAGAAACAGGGAAATAATTAGGATCCTTGTTCTACAGATGAGGAGACTAAAGCTTTGCTTCATTTCAGAATTCCTCTCTTACATCATAGTGCTTCTGTGCCTTTTGTTGCTCAGTGAGACTGCCTTAGACCTGAAGCAAGCTACTCTGCACCTGTGAGCAGCCATGGACTGTAGGTTCATTGAGTCCCTCTGCCACAGCCCATGATCCTTATGCAGCTGGCTAATTCAAATCATGGCTTAGGGATGTGAAATCTTCCTTTAGTAATTATCACTTGAACTGAACAGTAACCGTCAATGCTTCTGATTACCCTGTCCAGGGAAAAGATCAATAAACACAGACTAAGCCTGTTCTTGTGTCAGAATGCAAGAATTTGAATCACTTGTTAGGGACTTCAAACAAGTTCTTTAATTTCTCTATATTTCATCTGTAAATCAGTGTCAACCTTAAAATTTTTTGAGAAGAGTTAATTAAATAATAAATGTAATAGAATAGGTGACTATATGCTTCACAATTATTAACTCCTATAGACTCCTATAGGCTCCATAAATATTAACTCCTAATTGTTTTATGTTCATCATTTTGTGAAAATTAACTGACAGTTTCATTCAATATGAGTTGATCATAGCATATTTCTATCTTTGTAAATTAAAAAAAATCCCTTTAAAACATGAAACAAAGGTGATTGGAATTAATTCCTTTGTTTTTGAATAGATGATCCTGATTCATTGTATTCCTGCAAAAGTATTGTTGACAGTTAGAACGCATTGGAAACTGAGCACATGAAACTGAGCTCTGGCATCATTACACCACACTAGAATATATGTTATCTTATGGTGAAAGTAAAATTACAAATAAAGCTCTCTCCACATTTGCTTGGAATCCAATCCTGTAGGGTGTTGTGCTTATAAAGGACTGACACTTCCTGTAAGCATTTAGGTTTCATTGAGACACTGATTAATCTTGACTGCTTTCTGATTTATCTTATCATATATTGCAAAACTAACAATTATTAATCATTCTCATTTTTCTGTTAAAACAACTAGAATACTACATGATAGGGAATTAATATAGCTCCACAGGTGAAAGAATTTCTTAAGACCTCACCATCCTATCTGGTGGGGCAAAAGAGATCCTTCTCAAGGAGTGGAAAAATATTCCCTGTTGGCAGTTGTCAATAAAAAAGGAAATCTGTGCCTACAAGTTTATTTCATGTGAACATTAATATCCCTTATATGGCCATCATTTCCAGCATTTTATTTCCAAATGCACTTCCTAAAAACATGTAATAATATGGATCATTACCAACCACTAATGGAGAATTTTATGACTAACTTTTGCACCAAAAATGATTATTTGCTGTGTGAGGATAGATTTGCAAAACAAGATATGGTAGCATTTAAATGGCCACTTATTTTTAGTAGAAGACTGCCCTGACTAGCCTAAACTTAGATTTCCATTTCATGGTATCATTATCTTCAGGCCCAGATGGGTGTCTTTGCACTTAAGGAGCATAAGGGGAAACAATTTGATGAAAATAGGCTCTTTCTTGTTATTAGGAAATTTGGAAATGGTAAAATAATGACTTGTATAATAAATGTATGGTCTGAAACCATGCACATCCTCCAAGGTAATTAGCAATTCTGTTCTTTCAAAAAGTATAAGGCAGCAGATTCCTCCACCAGATGCTCTTTTCATAGAGAACAACAAATATAATACTTAATGGACAAAACGGAGCAAAGTCAACTTTTCAATTTATTGCATGATTACTATGAGAATTATCCCATAACTCATTTCTTCCCTTCAATCCATGATATTGTTCTTTTAAGCATATTTTGCTATCCAGATTTCTAGAAAAATGCCTAAGGATCTCACAATAACATCATTATTCCTTCTAAGTTTTCCTCAATAGGTTGGACATTTGGATCCATTAAAAGGGTTTGTTAAATAATTTTTCTTCCTCTATTGATGTTGCCCAGTCTGTATCAAACATTTATATCAGAGAATGGTTATAAAGGAAACAATGATCCAGCCAGAGAATTTGCACAGGACTTGTAGTACAAATAGTGTTCATGGAGATTTGGTTCTTAGTTTAGAATTCAATCCTTGGAAAGCAAGGCAGTAAGAAGGTTGTGCAGGAATTCTTTTCTTTTTCCTTTTAAACTTCCAGAATTGGCATACTTAAATAAACTTTATGTATTTATTTTGTAAATAATCTCCACTAAAAGTTCTTTAAAACGCTGTTTCCATGTTGTTTAAACAGTAGAATGAAGATGATTATTAAATAAAATAGCAGTGAAATGACTGCCTGAAGCCACAGAGTTAGCTCATGACTATGCCAATAATCAAACCTGTATTTTCTGTTTAGTCATGCAAACCTCACTACTCTTTTCAAGAAGTCAATGTTTTAAGGCGACTGATCTCAGGGTATGGCTCAATATTGCCATTTCTCAGCATAAAATGCACTTAACACTATCATGATGTTTGAATTTTGCAAAATATAAATGCTAATATGACATGCAATGTGTTATGACTGACCCAAAATACCAATATAGTGTGACAAATGTTCATGAAGCTGCTAATTCTTTAAATACTTTCGGCAGAAAGTATTATTTTTACCTTTAGGAAGCCACATGATACCAATAATTAATGAGAGGTGAAACTACTCAGTGGTAAAATACTTTCAGATTTTTAAAATGAATTTAGTAATGTGCAGTATGTTCAAGAGTATTACTAAGTTTTTCCTGATCCTGAAGATGGCATTCTGCTCTTTCCTTTGATAAAACATCTACTATATTATGTTAGTGATAAGTATAGTTATTAAAGTTACTTGATTTTTGTAAATGTAAATTTATATAGAAAATATCCTAAATAATGAAAGAAAAAAGTAAATTATTTTAAACATTTTTCTGTACAGTGGGATATAGACAACCATAGAATATTACAAAGGTATTGCTGCATGACCTTTGGAACAAGGCTAAGGCATGAGGAATTTAAGAAACGACCCTTACACACATTGCTCAGTGAAGTAGCTCTTTCCTACAGGGCTTCTCATTTCCTGTTTCATTGCCTCAAATATTTACCTGGAACCCCTCGGGTCTTAAGTATCACATTCTCTTAAGGGTCCTCCTGCCTCCTGGAGTCTCTGGGAGGGTGCCTCCAATGTGCTTAACATCTGAGACATCTTTTCGCACTAGATGCTCAGCTTATGAGGACAGGAACCAAGTGTCCAATTGTCTAGCTGCATTTCACAGAGTAACCAACTCTGAGTGAAAGGATACTAAAGTTATATAGGCCATGTTTCATTCTTTATAGTGGACACAAGAAGTTCTGTTTTAAGGTTCTTTACAGCTCTTTATTTTACCTGTATAACAGCTAAGAGGTGAAACTCAGGCAGGCTGAAATCAGACCCTATAAATGGCAGAGTTAAGGCATCTCTCTTTCCACATCCTCTTTCCTCACTTATTCTTTTATTCACTAGATTTATGCTGAGAGTCTTCTACATGTCAGACATTATGTCAGAGCTGAGGATCCAAGGATAAATAGCTTAAGATCTCCTGAAACTCTGTGCCTCAGTCAGAGAGAGAGAGACTGTAAACAGTGATTATAATACAATGCAATAAGGGCTTTGACAGAACAATGTACTCTGTGCTGTAGGATTTCTAAAGAAGGAATAAAAAACTGCATGTGAAATGGTTCTGTTTTATTTTAATTTTCTTTTAGTACCCTTTTATGTCTAAGTGTTTGGTATATAACCACCCTAGTTCAGAAAAAGGTAGGCAGAGGCCTATGCAAATTAATGAAAGTTTAAATATTGCAATACTATTTCTAAACTAATTAGTTTTCATTATTGTTCATATTATACATTAATCTAAATATCAAACAAAAGTCTATACAAAGCCTAATCCACAATAGTTTTAAATGAATTGTATGGAAAAAATCATTATTGTCATTTATGTAACTTTGGAATCCCAAGAGCATTCTCAAAAGAGAATTATCGTAGGCACATTGCAAGAATAGATGAGTAGAAGAACTAGGGTAGGAGTACAATATGGCATGAAGATGTCTTAGGGTGAGTCAGGAACTTGTGAGACTGTTCTAGAAAGCAGCTGTGTGCCTGAAATTTGAGTAGAAATTCATCTGCTGTTTAAAAAATAATCTTTTAAAGAAAACTGCTTGACTGGATGAATAGATTTATTTCACTTGTCATAACTTTTCAATTATTCTTCAGAGAAGAGGAAATAGCCTTGGAAAATTATGGCATTTAATAATTGCAATTAAAAATATTTTACTGAGTGAATAAAAAATAAGTAATGTCAATAAACAACATGAGTCCATTTGCATTTGGAAAGCTAATAAAGAGCAAGCCATGAGCATACCAGGAAATGAGCTTCCTAAAGGAAGGAACCTTGCTTTCTTTATGGATTTTTAAAAACTTTTATTGACCTTTTTTTGAATTTTCTATTTTTTTATTTTTTAATGTAATTAATTATATATACTTGTATATATTCATGAGGTACAATATGACATAATATATATGAAATTACATATATATATGTGTGTATATATATATATATTTATATATATATATATACACAGAGAGAGAGAGAGAGAGAGGTGATCAACTTAGGGTAATTAGCATTCCATCACCTTGTAGTTTTATCATTTCTTTATGGTGAGTACATTACAAACCCTATATAATTCATTATTGTTAGTTACATTCACCCTGTGGTGACCTAGGACACCACAATGCTTTCTTCCTATCAAACTAGAACATTGTGTTCCTAGCCTGGCCTCTCCCAAAGCCCCCCTTCTCCCACTCTGTAAAATCTATGGTAACCTCTCAACTTCTCTGAGATCAACTTTTTGGGATTCCATGAGTTAGATTATGCAGTGCTTGTCTCTCTGCACCTGATTTGTTTCACTGAACAGAATGTCCTCCAGGAACATGTGTGTTGTTGCAAATGACAGGATTTCCTGCTTTTTTAAAATGGAACCTTGCCTGATTTACCTGTGTATCTCGGCTATTAAGCAGTATGACTTGCTCATGGCTGAAAGGCTTCAAACAGGAGGAGAAAGGACTCCTATTTGTGGACTTCATTCTCTAGATTAAAAACAGAGTAAACAAACCAACAATTAAAAATGCCTAAACCCAGGGAGGATGAAATGAAGTTGTTTTAAAAGCCTAATCCCTAAAACCCAAGAGCCACTGGTGGTCAGTAATAAATAGCTAGGGAGCCCACTGAGTGTTTAAAAGTAGGGCCTGTTTCCTTCTGAAGCAACCAAACCTATGAAAATGAGTCTGAAGCCAGCAAGGGGGCAGTCACCCCTCTCAGGCATGTGAGGAATGCACATTCAACCCATTCCAGGCGCACCTCCCCCGCTGGCACTGGCTACTGCCCAGCCCAGGGGCTCCCCACCTCAAGCCACAGGCTGCAAAATTAGGAGAAAGAAAGGGAGATGCTTTTCCGAGATGCTTTTGGGGATTTGTCATGTTGCTTCACACTGACTCTACCCTTTCTCTTGTACTTAGGAGAAAGTCACAAATGCATTGTGAGAGAGAAAACGTATGAACCTAAAATGTGCTGATAGAGTCAGTGGAAAGGGCAGCAGGAAGAGACGTAGTAGCCCATGTGAAAAAACTCCATAATTTGCTACATCTTTTTTTTTTTTTTCTTCTGGTCATTTTGTAATTCTTCAGTTAAATTCCTTCTGATCCTCCTCAAATGACTGCTCATGTTTTCTCAGTGTAAGAATGGAGTGGAGTTGCTCAATTGAGGATGAAAGCTACATCCACCTGTGGTCTGGTGACTTGAATGGGGTCAATAGACAAAAAGTCTTGTCCCTACTGAGATCATAAACCATTACTTACTGCATGCAAATAAGCTTGTTAGGAAACCCATTCCACCCTTGATGAGCATCCAGTGAGTCAGCAAACTGGACTGATTGTGCCATGTCCTTAGCCTTTACTGCCATGTAGGTATCTGTAGATTCTTCTCTGGGAACCCTATAATTCTGCATGTATGTATGTAAATGACTTGTTCTCAATGATTTCTATCAATATCAACTATATTTCACTCTAAAATTTTGTTAAGTGAAATTAAGAATTGGCCCCATGTAGCTAAAATTTTTGTCACTTGCCAAAAAGCAGATTTGTTAATTTTCATTTTCTCAAAATAATTGTCAGGCAGAGAGAATCCAGATCTTTTCAATTTGAGATACGTCCATCGTACCCAGTTCCCTGACCTTCAGGTTATTTTTGTACAAACTAACATTAATATTTTAGAAGTAGAAAATGATGGATGGATTGCATTTTTAAATAGTTATTTAAAGAAGTTTGTAAACCTAGCAACTTTCATTCAGTATGCCTTAAATCAAGTTTAATGAGGTACTGTAAAAAATAAACATTTACCTTGAATTATTTAAGATTAATAAAGGCCACCATATTCTTTTAAGTTTCCAACTCTTTAGGGCCTGAGGGACTGAATCAGAGACCACTTGATCAAACCTTAACATAATTTGTTGTCTGGTTTTCTCGCTGGCTAATGTCACCAATATTTGCATCAATAAAAGAAACTCCTCCTTAAAATGATTAATTGTAATATCATCAGCATTGCACACAGAAGTTTCTCCTGGAGAAGGAAAATTCTCCTTGTACCTGGATTTATTGCTTTCATATTTAACTTAGATTAATTTCCCTGCTAATTTTCTTGTTTAGTTGTATGAAAGAAGGGCATCAGGATTTCTATCGCACATAAGAAAATTTTAAATTTTACCACCCTTCTTCCCTTTGGGTGATTGAACAATACATGTGCATTCATGGCCAACTTTTGCAGTCAAATCAGTTTATATATGATGTGTAATTTTTAGTATTTTAAAACAGCTTTTAATCTGTTTGTAATATGCTGTCAGCACCCAGGCTTCTAGAACGTAGATTGAATTAAGTATTCAGGAATCCAGAATAGCATTGGAAGAAAAGTAATTAAAAGCGTTTAGAAATTGTTTTGAAGAATGCATTGCTGCAAGGTGGCACAGGCATGTAAACATGACACCACCATGTTATGGAATGTACAAAAAAGGGGTGTCTCTTGTGCCAGATAAACATTCTTCAATTAGCGCTTCACAATATGTAGTGTGAACTCTCTTAGTCTGTGTTTATCCATCCTGAGGCTGCTACTTTTAATGCCTCAAAAACTGTTGCCTGTATACATTCTCCTTCTGCTGGATTTTGGGGTAAAGATCTGATTACAGGCACATTTTCCTTTTGTATCTGTCTAATAGACTTAACTGAAACTAAGTGAATACAAGAAAGAAACAAGAAGGAAGTCCTCCTATGAAACAAGTCTTACTTATGTAAGAACTAGCAAGGACCGTGAGGATACAGTGGCATAATAAATTCTTTGTATTTGAGCATATAATACTTATTTTGAATTCCACACTTACCGTACCCAGGTATGAAAAGTTTCCTACTATCTTTTGAGTCATAGATTTTGAGCAAAAAAATCACTTCATGTTATTCTGAGATTTTTGAATAGGTATTTTGACATGCATTATCTATTTACAGGGAAATTATAGGTTTTCAAAATGAAACAGACTATTAAATGTTCTGTCCCTTTTGCTAGTGAATAAGCTACTCTCACGTTGTTTATTTACTTATTTGTTTTGTCTACACAACTCTTAACATTTAAAAAGATAGACATATTCCTTTTCGTTAAGTTTACTTACCCAAATAAAGCACAACATTCTTAATTTTGAAAATCTATGAATAGCCACATTCATATGAAATGTTAAATGGCAAATAATTATGATATTTTATTCATATATATACATATATATTGTTTTTCATTTTAATTGTAGGTGGACACAATACCTTTATTTTATTTTTATGTGGTGCCAAGGATCAAACTAGAGCTTCATGTGTGCTATGTGAGCATGCTACCACTGAGCCACAATCCCAGCCCCAATAGTTTTATTCTTTTCACTTATTTTATTTATTTCCATTTGTTCTTTTCATATTCAGAGGAAAGATGAAATGTTTATCTTTGGACTGGCTTAAATTCTTTTGTCCCATTTTTCTCAGGAATATTCATGTTTAGGGGAACAGCCAAAATTCATGTCATATCACCAGTATACAGACCTAAAATGCCAGGTTATTGTGCTTTTGAAGAGAGACATATTTCCCTCACATTCTATTAATGAGTCTATTTCATGTAATGTTTGTAACTTGAATTTTCCTTTATTTATGTTAAATTCAATGGCATAACCTACTTAGAATGCTGATATAATAGTTTTTTGAAGTTCGAATTTTAGACTGTGTTTGGTTCTACCTACACTATTCATTTTAATGAAACATTATGCCTTTCTCCTTCAGTTGTCCTTTAGATGGTAGTACTAGGGGTCAGTCCATTCTCAGACACAAAATTTTAGGCATGTACTTGGCAGATCCATGGGCCACAAGGAGACATCAAGTCATGGTTCTTACATCTTTGTTGAGTTCACAGGTTGTACCAACACAGCTGGAGTGATGTTTTTGAACTATGGATAGCTAGCATTCCTCTTAATCATATTTTACCTTTCTTCATCATTGCCAGCATTTTCTTTTTCATTTGTTATTTTCACTATGGAGGAGAGGAGAGAGCCTTGTGATATGAGCCTCATTATATTTCCTTTCTATAGATACACATAGTATTTAAGCCTTCCATGAATTAGATCCATTCTTAAATTTAAAAAAATAAGTCAAAATGAGTTAAATCCTCCTTAATAATTCTTCTGAGAGCAAATTACTGTTAATTCCAAATAAAGCTCCCAGTCGATAGTCTTCCTTGTTCTACTCTCTTAACCCAGAACTAAGCTATATTCTCTGATACCCAGACCTACAGTATAAGAATTTTCTTTTATGATCAGAAACATGGTTATTGTGACCTAAAACTCCATAACTTGTTACTACATTTGTGAAACTTGATTGTCTACCTAGTTCTTTCTTATTCAAATGATTTTCCCTTAGAGCTCTTGGTCCTGTGGAACAGAGCATAAAAGCTTTGCTTGTATGTTTGTTTTTTAACAAAAAAAAAAAAAAAATGTAATGAATTGCATGCAGAAAGAGTACAAACATGGAAGCATACTGTTGTTGGAAACCGAGGTCCAGTGTGTTGTTAAAAAATGCTATGATATGTTAAAACAACACCAACTAAACTAGTACCATCTAAACTTCAAATGCAGACAATTGCGCAAAATTAACAAGGTGTTTTCTGAAGTAATCACTAAAGTCCCAAAGAAAAAAGAGGTTGTAACAAAATCACTAGATCTGGTGAGTGAACCATTTTAGTGTTTAATTAAAAGTCAATGAGAATTATGGGAATGGTGGCACAAAGCATACTGAATGTAGGTAGAAATACAGGACTATGTAACTGGCCAAGGATTCCTGTTAGTCCATGGCTCAGGTACATGGTTAGGAATGAGGGCAACACATCTTCCTCATGGATGAGTAGTAAGGAACACAGACATTGTCCAGTAAATTCTATGAGCAAGAAGATGTAAGTCAGTGAAACAGGAGAGCGAGGAATATGGTAGAAACATGTGTGAACCCCATATGTTAAGTCCTGAAACTCTTAGGAATCTCGTATTTTTAAAAATTATTATTACGTTGCATTGTTTTTTTTTTCCCTCAAGAACAGACTGTTCTGTGACTTTTCTTTCTCATCTGCATATTTTTAAAAATAGTATCTAACACAGTTTGTGCTAAATCTCTAAGAAAATTTATAGAATTTCTTTAAATTCTAAACTTCAGTGTTTGTCAAGGAAAATCATTTTGAATAAAGGAACAAAAAACTCCAAACTCGTTTGAGGTATCAAAGCTCTAAGGTACCTGGATTATAAAGAATCGTAGACATGGCTTAGGTATGTGTCCTGAAAATTTGGGAGGTCACATACTATCTCTTTGTTTGAAAATTCTACTTCTATGACTTCTTCAAGATAGCCTTTTTGTGAAAAGGTTTTTGACTTGAAAGAGTGAAAGGATGAGTAAACTTGTTCTTTTTTTTTTTTTTTTTTTTTTAATCAAACAAGCTGGACTTTATTCTATGGCTGTTGTTCCTTTGTTTATATAATGTATGTTTCTATTTCATGCAATAACCAATGTGTTTTCCTTCTCTGTAAGAAATGAGCCTCAGTTACTTTCACTTCTGAACAATGTGGCACATCTTTTGGAAATTTTCTTTTAGTGAATAGAGGTCTATTCAGGGGCATTGTCTAAAATATTGGAAAAAATATTTCTAAATATCCTCACAACTGCCAGAAGAGGGGATTAGGGGTTGTCAGAAATGGAAACGTGCCTTTTATTTCTTCATATTATTTATTGACTATTTTAAAAATAATAAATATGGGGGAAAGAAGACTTAAAAATGTACCAAGCTATATGGGAATGTACTCTCACTTTACAGTTGTGAAAACTGGATAATTGAGTTTGGGATAAATTGTTGCAGCCACAAATCAGGTTCCCTTAAAACTCATTGGGATTATTTGAGAATGCGCCTGAAGGATCTTCTCCTGCTGTAGGAAATCTGTGCTGCTACTCATGGCACTGAAAAACTCTAGTACATGGAAGAAATCAGCAAAAGGACCCATAAATAATCCATTCCCCTGACTTGTCCTTTTGCCTCCTGTGTCCCATAAACTAATGCATTTTGGGGGAGTCTATGTGCAAGTAAGTTATTTTAAAACCAATTGTGAGGTCATCTTTTCAGAGAATTCTAAAGTGTCTTTCACATTTTCCATCGGTTTTTTAAATCTAAAACTTTTGAGGGGGTTGTGTCTTGAGATGACACTGTTACAATTTGAACATTTTATTTGATTCTTCAACTCAATGTTAACAGGGCCCTCAATGCTGAAACCTCAGTTATTTATCTGTATTTCTTTATACCTCACTAGACCTATGTATATAAATCTATGAAAGAAATTCAAATTGGACTGTACATATAGCTCAGTTGGTAGAGTGCTTGCTTACCTAAAGTGTGCAAGGCCCTTAGTTTGATCCCCAGTGTGGGGGTGGGGGAGGGAAATAAATAAATTCAAATTTTATCCTTTACTCTGCTTCATTCCTTCAGAACTCAGTAACCCTGTCACTGCATTCTAGGTGCATAAATCCAACTTTATGAAATTCAAATGAAAATGAACTGGGATTATTATTTTCCTATTTAATAAACTGTGCATCAAAAGTAGCGGGTCAAATAGCTCAAAGTCCATGCATTGCGTGGAAATGTTATTCTACATTTATATGCCTTTTTTTGTTTTATTTTGTTTTCATTGGGCTTATAGTTGCAAAATTAACATTCTGTTCCAATGTGGTACTTTAATGCTTTTTCAAATGAAGAACCCCAAACCTTGATATGTAATGTATCTTATTTGTACTTACCCAATGAACATGAGCAGAGACTAAGTTAGAACTCACGTTTCTAAGTTTCAACAATTTATTTCATCTGTTCTCTTTAATATGTTAAGTTCTGAAATTAGGAGTGCTGTGCCTTTTGAATTTAATTTAGACCTCTGAAAAATAATTGTCCTATGATATACTAGTGTTTCCTTCTCTTCAATTAAAGTGTTTATTTTAAAACATCTAAAATACTGTCAGAAGTATGAATGGAATGAATGCTAATTGAAGCCTCTAAGCTGATAGACTTTATTTCAACAGAACCATCATAGAAGATTTGGTACAGACTTTGATGATCCACCAACTGACCTCCTTCTTCTGGACCAGACATACCAGTGTATTGCTACATGTTCCATTATTGTGTAACTTGAGAAATCCACATGGGAGAGAATAGAATGCTTTTCTTGATAGGTCCTTTGAATGTTATTCAGTGGCTGCTCTCACAGGACTACTGGATAAAGAAAACTACCTGAATTTTCAGTCATATAATGTATAGTTAGATCAGAAATAGTTGGGCAACAAAATGAATAATGAATCAATGGAAAATGAATGAATTAATTAAAATTACAAGCAATGACTTTAATGAAGTCATATTAGATATTACAGTTCTGTGTCTGATATATTGCAAAATTTAAATAAAAATAGAAGATGACTCTAGACCCTCAATTATTCAGTTAAACCAGTTATTCAGACCCTTTTAATCATGATAACCATCCCTCTTCTGCACCATCAAAGGAGGAAATTCAAATGGAGGGATATGTCACATGAAGATAGGCATTCAATTTAACACTAGACATAAAGAACTACAATTTGGAACCCCTAGGATCCTCAACATTTGGGAATCAGCTAAGCAAATTATGCTACATTCCCAAAATGAAATCTTTAAAGCTACTTAAATGATTAATTGGACAAACAGTAGCACGTGACAAAGGAAAGAACATGAGTTTGGGATAGACACACTCGTGTTTGAGTCACACTTCCAAAGTGTTCCAGACACAAAGGGAATTCTGGAATCTCTGGGTCCTCTTGGAGGTTCTGTATAGGGTCCTCCCTGACATGACAGAGACTGTTCATGCTTTTGTGTCGTGAAACATGTTCAGTAGTGTGCTTTCGGAGAGGTCCATTTAATTTTTAAAATAAATTTTTTTTGTAGTTGTAAATGGATAGAATGACTTTATTTGTTTATTTTTATGTGGTGCTAAGGCTCTAACCCAGTGCCTCACACCTGCTGGGCAAGCACTCTGCCACTAGCTACAGCCCCAGCCCAAGGCTGATTTAATTTTGAAAGGTAGTGTGACAAAACTTCTAGGAAAGGAATGAACTTTGAAATCAGGTCAACATCAAATATATCACATTGGGTACATTCCTTGAAGTCTTTGAATCTCAGATTCTTTTCAATAATTTGCAATTAATTATAGTGTTTACCTAATGGGATCACTGTGATGATAAAGCGGCATTATATGTACTAGCACAAATCCAGGTAGGAATTAGGTTTTAAATAAATGCTAATTGTTAGCATTGTTATGGATCTTTATAAAAGTATTTTTATTAGTAATACACTAAAATGGCTACTCAAAAAAGATTTTTATGGCTGAATTTTGCCTGAATTATTAATTTCCAGTACCACATTAAACACCCTCTGTCACCGAACCCCAACAGAATTGTTTGGTCAGTTTTCCTAGTAACATTATTTGCATAGACCAACATTTTTTAACCTCTTTAGCTTGATCATGTCCCAAGTATGTATGAATCCCCACCTGTCAGCCTTTGCTCCTGTTCAGCCCACAGACCAGATGCCTTGCCTCCTCCTCCTTCTCATCCTTCAAGGCTAATTCAAATGGAGTCCTTGCTCTGAGCCTTTCACAAAGTACTCAGTACACACTGAATCTTCCCTGTGTTCTCAAATCACTGTACATCCTAGAATGCTTTGCGTCTTCCACGTTTTCCACGTGTCTATCTGACTTGTCGCCTAGAGGCTATCTCTCTTCTCACTTTAGTTATTCTTTAGCAACTAAGTCTCTTATACACAGGGAACACATACAAAATATGTCAATTTACATTCACGAGTGACTGAAAGCTCTGCAAATAACCTCCTGTAACTCTTGATAGGCATGTGCCATTTGAAGTGCCCACTTATGTATGATTTATCGCATTTTTAGGTACTGAATTTTGTTTTTACGAGATTGATTTTAAAAAGACCAAATGTATTGGAATATTTGACATGAAGTCTCTTTCCTGCCCCCCACTCCCTTTTAATTAACTGTATGGATAGAAGCCTTATGGGTACAATTATATGGGTATAATTTTCTTTCTGTCTAACCTAGTTCATGAACATTGCCTATTATGTAGCTCACATGCTCTATCCCTAGTTACAATAATGCCTGCAATATTTTGAGAAGTTTTTACTAGTTCAAGATGAAGAAAGATAAATTCATTGGTTTGCATGATGTATTTAGTAGCCCTTTTGATTCTCAGATTCAAGAGATTTCAAACTTAACATTTCATAATTCTTTGAAAAGGAAATAATTTCAGTTATTTAAAAGTGAATAATTACAAGGATGGCAAAAGTGAGGGAAATAATAGGCCAAGACTTGACCCAAATGTAGTATTAGCTGATTTTAAAATATTTTTTTAGTTTTAATCTAATTGAAATAATTTTTTTTTAACAGTCTGGTATATAACTTTAGCCATTGATATCCAATATTAATTAGGCCTCCTCTTATAGATTCCTGGTTTCCTCATATGTTTACAAATTTATTTTTACAGAAAATTACTGAGTGAGTTACTACAAAGATCATCTATTATAAAATTTTGTAGTTTCAATTCCTGTGTATGTTAAATGCACATATATACACACATTTATACATATACAAATACATACACATACTTATAATTTCCCCCTACAAATTTACACCCAAACTGTTGGCCTGCTCTTTCTTGATATAGAAAATCTGACAAACCTCTGATACCCCTGGTACAAAGCCATCTAAAATGGTTAGTGGTATATACCTTCTGACACAGTCAATATGTTTGATAATCCAAACACTTAATATGCTTCACCATAATTTTAGTATTTTGAAATATCCTGATTTGTTTTACTTGGTATTTTTATTGAGTGAATATCATCAAGAATCAATCTGATAAAGAAATAACTAGCCTTGCCAGTTTTGGAACAAAAAACCCATTTAGTTTTCAAACTATCCAGGTTAGTCTTTGAAAAACCTTTATTCCTGCTCTTATGCAATGGTGAATTTAAACTTTAAAGATAATCCCACTGGTAATTTGCAAGTCAAGAAGATCCAGCTCTCTTTTATCAGATATGGAAAAAAATAAACCTGTTTAGATGTTTATTTTTCTTTAAATAGAAAAGGGACAAATTAGTTCATGTGTAATCCTAACTTGGAATTACTATTTGATTTAAATCCTATGGATAGAAGGCTTATGGGCATAATTATATAAGTATAATTTTCTTTCTGTCTAGAAGACTCTAGAGTATGTGTTAAGAATCTTATTTTGTTTCACCCCATGTTGCTTTTCCAACACAACCTCACAGAATTCTCCTCATGTTAATTTTTGTACAAGAAAACTGGACTTCCTTCTCTGAATTTTTTATTACCATTCTATGTTGCCAAATTCCAAATCACTTTTAAATATGTAAAATTCTACAATTTCCCATGGAGATTTGTAATCATTACAAGCAAAAAATGCATATGAAATAACTATTATAAACAAATGCTGCTTTAATGAAGTTTAGAATTAAAAAGACTTTACTGAATAACAATCAAATACAATTCTTTAGTCTAGTTTAATGATAATTATACTTAAATAACATACATTACAAATTTCTGTTGCTACTCTTCTAACACCTAGCCCTAAGAAATAAAAACTATTATCACAAAATTCATATACAATATGATTGATGTGGAGTTGCAATGTTAATCAAATGACATTCTTCTAGTACTTGGAATCAATCTAATATTAATGCACTAAATAATAAGAGTAAACATGCTAACCAATAGAATAATTGCCTGTTTTAGATGATTTTTCCTCAGTCTACTAGCATAAAACTAGATAAGAAACCTAGTATTAATCTTTATAAAGTCTGGCACATCTTTTTGCCTTTACTAAGCTCATGGTGAAACAGATATGACAGTGTTCTATGAAGTTCTCAAAGTCTATGTTCCATGGATTATATATTAAATGTTTATTTTATAAGTTAAAGTCCTGAGAAATTATGAGTAAAGAAATTTGATGAAAAAATTAAATCAAACTTCAAAATGCCAATTTAAGTAAGGAACTATCTTGTGAAATTTTATTAGTAACTAGAGCATATCACAGGATATCATGTTATGAAAACATGAAAGTTGTTATTTCGTAAGAAGTATATCAACCCTCTTATTTTCTCTCTGTTGAAGTTGTGATGGAAGGTTACTTTTGTTTGGTTTTTCTATGATCAAGAATTTGTGGAATGTGTTCAACTTCTGTTAGTATAGTTGACTTTTTATCATAGAAAATGAAAATTCTTGAATATTTTTACTCTTACAAATGTAATAAACTCATATATGTAAATGTGTTTATATATAAATATCATGTTACAGATATTTCAACAGTATTATAAATTTGAATGAATATATAGTATCATAGGACTATAGGATTAGGGAATCAATGTGAATTGAAATAATTAAAATGTTTATAAATAGTTCTGAAAATTCAGTGGTGAGAATTCACTTATAAAGCAAACTAATATTTCTAGTATTATAGTAGAGAATAGAATGTGGTGGTTTACTAATTTTAGTTACATTTTAAAACATGGATACATTTCCCTGGTTGCTTGATTTTTAACGTATTAATAAAATTAAGCTATGCCCATTCACATTTTTTTTTCCTCCATAAATTTAGCTTTCCTTCTACTCATCAAGTTAGCTAGTATACTCTGGTTACTTCTGGACTGTTTGGTTCATATTCTGAAAAGGTTTGTGTTTTTTGATTGTTTGTGTATTTTTTAAATAAAATTCACCCCAAAGTGATGAAATTTGAGGTAAGAAAAATCTGGAATTTTACATTTCAGGAAACAGTAGTGTAAGCTTAATTTATTTTAGAATTTTTGAAATTATTCACCAAAACAATTCTTATTCTCCATGATATCTAGAAAGGTTATGTGCTTTCCTTTAGAACTCATTTCAAGTTAATAACCAGTGATAAGCATGAATATAAAACTCTTGCCTTTTGGTTACTAAAAATTTCCCATTACCCTAAAATTCTTAAAGGTAATCCTACCACATTGACAACTTCATTGCTTATTAAATAACATGTCTAACTATTCCAGACCATGTTTCTACATAGCATATATATACTGTAGCTGACATAAAATCAACCACATATTTAAGAAGAGAATAGGAAAATGAACTTGTTATGGTTTGAGTATGAAGTGTCCCTCAATCGCTCATTAGACAATGTAACAATAGGTGAAATTAGTAGCTTATGAGAACTGTAATCTAATCAATGCATTAATTGAATTGATGGATTAATAATTTGAAAGGACTGCTTTACTGTGTGATAGCTGTAGGCAGGTAGGGTGTGGCTATAGAAAGTCAGTCAGTGGGGGAGTGCTTTTGGGGTTTATATTTTATCCCTGGCACCTTGCTTGCTCTTTCTCTCTGCTTCCCAGCTGCCAAGAGTGAGCAGCTTTCCTCTGTCACACCCTATTGCCATGATGTTCTGCCTCGCCTTGGCCCCAAAGCAATGGAGTTGGATGAACATGGACTGAAGACTCTGAATCAGGGAGCCCAAATAAATCTTTCCAAGTTGTTCTTGTCAGGTTCTTTGAGCACAGCAATGAAAAGCTGATCAACACAAAAACCTAAATACCTTTATGTGAATTTAATATTAAATGGGGACTCTCTGCTTGTTGTGTGATCATCTGTCCTTCAGTACTTTATCACTATTTATTGCTTAACTCTGCAATTAGTGGTACAGTTCCTGAGGAAGTTACTCATTGTTGATCAGTGTAATTGAAATGACCACACATTGGCATTAACATGCTTAAATAATGAACATAACTTGTCTCCTTGTATATTGATTTAACTAAAGAAAGAAAAATAAAATGTATTTGCAATTTGTTTGTGTATTGTTTTTAAACACAATAAAAAACTGTCTTGAGAAGTTTGCCTGACATATATATTCATTTTCCCAAGATATTTAAAAAAAAAATTGTTCATGGTGCTGAAGATCAAACTCAGGGCCTAACACATGCTTGGCAAGGGCTCTATCACTGAACTACATTCCTCACCCCCAAGATGAATATCTTCTTAATAGCTTTTGTGAAGAAAATGATGCATTTGAATTGATATGTCCTGCATAGCCAGAATATACCAAGGATACAGTTGATCTTCTGGGTTTTAATTTGCTTTAAGTTTATTCAGCTATGGCGGGTTTTTTACATCAAGTATTGACTGCTTTAGCTTTTGTTTTTAGAGAGTCGTACTTTTTGTCCTGTGTTCAGTTATGTGCTTCTAAGGTAGAGGAAAGTAGCTGCTGCTTCTGATTTTCTCTCCTTATGCTGAAGTCTCCTCCCCGCAAGACTGCATGTGGAACATTCCTAATCCACGTTTGTTCCTCCCAGGGTTCTGGCTCCTCGAGGGATTTGCCTGCCTGGTTTGATGGCGGTATTCCAGGTCTACTTTCTTTCTGAGAGTATTTCTCCTTCATTTTATCTAAATAGAAGATTATATTAGATAAACAGGATTAAACTTGAGATATGAGTAGGTACATTTTTTGTACTAAATCTCATTTTGTTATAAGTTCTTATGACTGATGTTTCTGCATATACTAGTGTTTTAGTATAAAACAACTAGTTAGCAGCAACTCCTAAGAAAGAGTTTTGAAGAAACCTAAGCAGGTTTTTGGAAAGAAATAAGCATGTAAATGCTTAATTCAATTAACAACTCATGAGGTCTATATTGATGAGGGTAGAAAAAGTCCTTATTTCAGGACATGAACATTCTGTAGAAGTGAATGTAGAGTTTGTAGATCCTTAGGCAAATCCTCACTGTCGGTTGAATTTATTTAAAGAGCTTTTCTGGTCACCTTTGAACCTCAATGATTTCTCCAGATGTACAGAAGTGAACAATGTAAAAATCTTGCTGTTTCAGCAGAACTGATTCCAGCTGGCTGGGAACTGGATCTGCAAGTCATTGGTTACAGCTGTGTTTCGATTTATGTGATGGTTGAAAAAATAAATTACCCGATTAGATGGCTAGAAAGAGGACTCTTTGTTTAGCCCTTGTGTGGGGACTGAAACTGTTTATGGTGCTGTTTTCTACACAGTCTTTGCAAAGTAAGCTGGACAAATAGACTTATTCAATGCTCCTAAGAAATGTTGCATATTCAGCTTTAATTCTTTACTAAAGAAACTGTATTTTTTATCATGCTGTCATCCAGCAAATGTTTTAAAGGTCTAGCATTTAAGAGAAGCAGTACATTTTCTGTCCTACAGAGCACTGCCTTTAGTAGTTGAAAAGTAGTTTTCTTTTGCTTAATATGTACTTGAAAACTTGTCTTTGTCAGGCAAGGGAATGAGAATACATTTTATCTTAAATTCTATCTTTATAATAGCTAAGTTTCTAAACATAAATTCTAATTTAACCCTATTCCTTAAGGAATTATGGATCATGGCACATAATAGAAAAAAATAGTTAAATTTTTAAATAAAGAAATAAAATCCAGCATTTCTATAAAAGAAATGATGTATCATTTGACCCCTTAGGCCATGAGAGTTTTGAATTTATTAATATTGTCTTTATTATCTAAATAAACTTTGGAAAAACACGTTCCTTTTCATGGCTATGAAAGGTCAAAATGCCAATAGGTAGAATACACATTGTCTTAAGGAGACTAATATACTAATATAATATTGCATGAGGTTTTTTGTTTGTTTGATCATTTGCCTTATTTTTCTAAGCTAGCTCATGTTGGATCATTCAGTGTCATTTAGGTTACAAAGCTGTCAAAACCAATGAGTTCTTCGTAGCTCATCCAGTTCCATTGAGGCATTAAAAGCAATGAATGGTGGCTCTAGAAAAGATGGCTACAATGATATGTTTTCATTTCCATTTTCTCAAGGAGATGTTGCTTTCCAAACAAACCCATTATGTTGGGGGAAAAAAATCAACATTACATACAATCCTGAAAACAGACCAAATTCCTCAGGGAACCATGAGGCCAAACACTTGATCAGGTGTCACAATGGCCATCAAAGTCACTAGCAACTCCATGTGGGGCATACCCATGAATGACTCATATTTCCCAAAATAGACTATTCTTGATTAATTTCCTTTCTTAAACTGAGAAATACATTGTAGAATTTAGTGATACTGAATAAATAACCAAAATGTATCCAAAAGGAGATAAAGGTAGGATTGATCTCTCCTGAATTGGCAGACTGTTTTCTGTGTCAGGCTATTTCTTTGATCAATGAAAGTACACCCTCTAACCCTTAACAAAATCAATACAATTGATTGGAAAGAATAGGAAGAAAGCTTGAGAACACTGTATACACTTGAACCTTCCCTGTTCAGAAATATTTAAATAATGTCTACAATGCTTGGAAGCATTTTCCACTAACCTCACGAAAGGGAAGCTTCTTCAAACTAGATTAAAAACATGAACAGTGGAGTTTGAGGGTATGGTATAGTGTCATTCTTCATCAAAGAATATATTTTCTAAGAGTTAAGCTTGTCTCCTAGTATTTATACTTCTAAGAGCATATTAATCATGAAACAATTCTGAACCTGAAAAAAGAGAAAGTGAAATGAAATTCAATCTTAAAAAGAACATGTATGAATTACCTTAATAGGAAAAACACCAGAAAACAAAAGTATCTATAAGGAAAGAACACCTTTTAATTTAAAATAATTAACTGTATTTTTGTGCTTCATTCCTAACTAAACATACTCAGCAGATAAAACATTTGTCTTTATAGTAAAAACCCCACAAATTAACATATTTTTCATTGAAGAAAATTCAGAAAATAGCATAAAAATGATTATGCACAATCAGAATAATAACCACTCATTAATAACTTCATTATACTTCAATTAAGTAACATTTTAAAATGAGTATTCTAAATTTTAAAAAAAGTTTTTGATAGCTGACATTTTTTTTAACCTATGATTCACCTGACTTTCTGATTTCTTTGTTATTCAAAATATGTAAAACCTATTTTAGGAGGTTTTATAAACTGAGATATTTTGTTCTGACATTTAAAAACTGCAATTTTAAAGCAAAAAAGTCTATTGTATCAGTGAATTCTATATTTTTTAACTCACGTGGCAGTAATCCAAGAAAATAACAAATTTTTCTCAGTGCATGTACTATATCAGTGTATACACATTTTTCAAATCCTAGGGAATTATCTCCCTAGTTCTGAAATGAAAACATTTTATACATTGTTTCAAATAAACAAAAAATTTAAATGTAACTAGGATAATCCATATAAAAGATCCTATATAAAAATTTGATATTGTCATATTCTGCAGCTAATATGGGATGTTATGTTTTTGAAATTCTGTTATTAGTCCATTAGCAGAGGAAATATCTTTCTTTCTGGGCATATATGCTCTGAGACAGTTATTATAAGGAGTAAGTGAGACAATTAGGTAAACATTTATCTAAATAATAGATAATGTGTTTCAATTAAAATTTCCTCCCACTGCACAAAATTTGAAGACTAAATTAGGCTTTGGTGGTAACTTACTCCTTCTTCCTAATTTTAAAGATAGGAGAACTAAAGTTACAAAATTTGAATTATTTATCTAAGATCATAAACTTTACTAATTACAGAACTGGCACTAAAATCAATTTTCCTCCATCTTAAATCAGTTCTCTTTCTACTTCCCTACTTTATTTCAAGGTGTTGTGTATAATACCATACAGAAAATAGTATTTTTTTCCTATGGTTGTTAGTAAATGGTTATTGATTCTGTGAAATGTGTTCCAACTCCAAGTAAACAATAACTCTGAAGTTATTTGATATTATTTAAAACCTTCTCACTTGTATCTTGTCTTTAAAAGCCAGGATTAATTCTCTTCCCTCTCACATGTTAGAAAGCACATGACCACAGCAAAAACATTAATGTATTATTAGCATGTATAATCCTGTGAACTATTGAAAAATAGTCTTCCATATTTCAATATAATTTGATTGGCCATGATCTTCTGTGGTCTCAAAACTGCCTTCTCCCTGAAAGGAACTTCCACTAGCATCCTCAAGAGCTGTTTGTGCCTGTGCATGACTATACTCACAAAGTGTACATCACTGTCCCTTCAAGACCTCCCACCAGTCAATGATTTTGCTCCTGATTCCTTTCTCAGACTTGCTGTCCTCCAGACTCGTCTTTCTGGTGTGGCTTTGAACGTGGTATCCTGATGGAATTTGATGATAGATTGAATCAGAAAATGGGTTGCACACTTCCAGGAGAGCAGGAAAGGGGAGGGAAGGGGAAAAGGAAAAAGGGCCAGCAGGGAGGGCTGGAGGTTGCTACAGTGAGTTACAGTTGCTGTCTTGGCATTACTGAATACAAGAATGAGGATTAGATTCACCTGCCAGATCATTCCTAAAAGGAAGAGAAATATCTGTATTTTCCTGTGTTGGGCGGAATGCTCTACATTTAGATCAAAAGATAAAAACAAAAATCATAATTTCAGATTGACAAACCTTTAGCATCGCAGTCATAAAGTATAGCTTTAAACACTGAATCATCCTCTAGTTCAAATAATAAAATTCTAAAATATTATGTAGGTCAGATTTTTTTCCTACTTAAAATCCAGCTGCATCATTTACCATAAAATTTTTAAAGTAATAGCTCATGTACATTTATATTTTCCTTTAGTTTAACTTAGCTTCAAATAATTACTATTAGAATCTGATTTGTAGCTCAAATTATCTTACCAAAACATATAGGTGTGTGCACCTTTTTGTGTGCCTGCGCACATGTGTGTGTGCGCACGCACACACACACACACACACACACACACACACACAGACTTTTGTGTTCTTTTACTTTATGACTTTCTCAGTGTTTTATTTCACAGAAAATTCCTAATGAGATTATCTCAGTTTATTGGTATCTGACCATTGTCTCCTTTCCCTTTATTCTTTCATTACTCTTATAAATAAGGAAAAAAGAAAAAATTCTAACCATGTTTATTTATGCTCCTAAGAGCTTTCTTTCTTATATAAATAGGACCTAAACCGAAAGACCTTTTGCTCTAAATTTTTGCTGTTCACACTATTACATACCTTCTTTATGGGAAGCAGATATGTAATATTTGTTGTGTTCTGAAAAGAGTATGGTTCTCATTTCTGGAAAGACTAGAGAAATAAGGACCTCAGATGTACTTAGAGACTTTAGCATGAGTAGATATAGTTGGCTTTTTTTTTTTTTTATTTTTAAAAATCAACTATTTGAAAGTTTCTGTATAACCCTCTTCTTTAATTAATCTTGAGTATTTCAAATCAATTTGTGAATAAAAACACAAATTGTTCTTCAGCCAAAAGCAATTCTGTATTTCAGATCTCCAAATAAATCAACATAGCATTATTCTTTTAACAGAGATTGGAAAATATTGGGATCCAATGATCAGTTATGCTATACAACTTCTCCCAAGAACTGTTTAACTCAGCATTGGCCTGTAAAACTTTCTGCAAGGTTGACTATGTTTTATATGCTTATGGTCCAATGTGGTCATCACCTGCCATATATACTTGCTATACATTTGATATATGGTTAGGGAAACAGGAAATTCATTATAGTTTTTTTCACTTTATATATTTAGCTGCATGTGACTATTTACAGCTTATTGGAGAATGCAGGTTAGGTAAAGCAAAGAAATAATGTACAAGTAATAAATGCGTTCTGCACATCTATAAATGTTGGACTGCAGATCATATTTTGTCCTTCATCCTCGTCATTCCAAACTTTACCCATACTTTAAGTGTGACTTCTAGAATCACACTGATTTCAAAAGTTTATAATAAAAGATTCCTGTTTTAGGAGTAAGAAGTAGGCAGGTTGCCTTAAAGTATTTCAGAGTAGTTATTGCTTCCTTTACTTAGTAAGTCATTTCCTGTGCATTCAGCTCTATATTGATTATTCTTTCAAAGTTAACAAATCTATAATAACATGTAAAAATAATTGATCAAGACCCTGCATATATTGCATTATTTAAATTAAATGTAAAACAGAGTCAGAATTTTGCTTTGTAAATATTTTCACTATAGGCAAAGTATAAAGTCTGATTTAGGGATTCATTAGCATTAATGATTAGAAGTTGAGACTTAGAAGAGAAATCTGTTTTTATGACAGTGGTAACTGCACTGATTTATAACATTGCCTTTGGAATAAATATTGATTTATTCAAGTCTTTCTTCCTATTGGTCCTAAAGGATGTCCTGACAGAAGCTTGGGCATTTGAAACTGGTTAACCTGTTTGGGTATAAATATTTTACATGTATGGTTATTCAGTTCTAATTATTATTTCTCTTCAAACCTTTATTTCTTTAGATTTTCAAAACCCCTCAGTTAAAAATGTAAGCTTCCGTAGAGTGAAGTCATGTGTAGTTGTCTTTGTATGTAATAAAAGAAATGGCAGTGATTAGTGGGGAAAAAGTTGTATTTGCTTCTGTTGTTCCTGATTCGCAGAGCTGGGAGTGAGGTACTCATGGAGGCAGAGTCCAGAGAGCCGACATATCAGTAGGCAGTTGCTGTAAGCACATGTTCAATTATTAAAATAGTCGACATTTTATGTCTGATAGCCATAGTGAGGTCATGACATTAATTTATCCAGAGTAGTGTGGGCAACTGTCTAGAAAAAAAAATAATATAAAGGTTACACATGCAGGAGAGTTAAGAAAATAAAAATAAAATAAAAGATGGGTCCAAGCAATGAGAGATTAAGAGACGATCAATTTAACACACGTAGAACAGGAAGAATTCAGCAGGCATCTCACTGTTACTGACAATAAGTATTTTACACTATGCTGCGCATGTGTTAATTTTTGTTTTAGTTTTTATTGGATTCTAAGTGTGAACATTTGTCCTGAATCTTCAGTTTCTGAAGTACAATTTCATATCGTATTTGTTGATTCATGCTTAGTGATTCTTTACTAGCTGTTCCTTTTTTTTTCCCTCCTCACGCTTTTGCTCCCTCTTCCCATTTCTGTATTTTCTTTTCTCCCTCACTCTTACTCTTTTTCTTCCTGCCTTTCTCTTTCTCATGAGAGTATGTACTTAACTCCATACTTCCATGTGGTGCCCACTTTTTTTTCTGCTTTTGTGTTTGAGGTCCCCCGCCCATCCCCATTTCCTTTTCCTTTTTCTTTCAAATCAGGAGCCTGTAGGAGCTGATTTCAGAGATGCATATTCTACTACAGATGCTTCTATCTCTTTACGGGCTGTGTGATGTTTTCTTTGGAACCTCTGCGAATGGTTGTTCTTCACTTTGTTGCCACAGATCTGTTGCCAAACTGCCACCTTAGTTGGTCCTGCAGTGCCGCACTGCATGCTGGGATCTGTCTGTGAGCGTAAACTGAAATATCTACAGCACGGACAGCATTAGTGTTGGCTTGAGGACTGCATGCTTTACCTCCCTTTGTATGCATTTCTTGTATGCTGCAGAGTCACTGATGGCTAGTACTGTCTGGCAAGTAATTCAGAAATACTGCTCATGTAGAAGGGGAAAGGTAGGCAGTTTACCATACTCTGTCATTACAGGGAGCAATTGAAGAACAAAGGAACTGGGTAAAAAACCTGTGTACCGCCTTGTGTGTTGTGAGACACTAGCATAAACATGACTGTGTTCAGCCAAATATTTTACTTTCTTCTATAATAATGCATATAGTAGATTATTCCTACATATGTATAAGAATCCATGTTTTATTTAGACATACATATCCGATCATTAATATTTATAGCCTGCAAACAATGTCTCAATCTCTAAGACTTTTCCATATTCACAAACACACAGTTATGTTATAATTTTTTAAAAGTCATTTTTTAAAAAATTTAAATATACTAATATCCTGTTAGTCGGTTTCATTCCAGCAACTTAGGATTTCAACACAGTTTAAATCATATTGATGATTCAGATCCTGGCTGGTCTTATAATTCCTGTGAAATGAGAGCACAGCTAATAAAAATATGAAGCAATTACTTTTATTAAAATCACAGCTTATTATTATTATTACTAGAAATTATAGGTTTGAACAGATTGGCCTCACTCATCTATCTCTTGGGCTGTTTGGAGGTTTCATATAGAAATGAAAAGACTCTTTTGCTCTTTCTTCAGTCAAGGGGGAAAAATGAAGGCGCAAAGTCTAGGGCTGTTAAATAATTGCCATATTATTTCTCTCTATCACGTGTGAATCTGTTTGCCTGCTTCCTGAGGTAGGGGATCCAGGATGAGACTGTGTCAGAGCCTGTTTCCACAACTGCCTTCGGAGATCTGTCTTATTGATTAGCAGGGGGAAAGGGGTGGGGATCGCGGTGCGAAGGGAGGGGAGGACCAACTGAGGAGGGCTCATTGATGCACAAGACATTTTCTTCCGGAAAGATGTCAAACAACTGAGAAACAGCCACCGAGGAGGTAGAAAGGTGGAAAAATAAGGAGACCCGGGAAGAAATGAAGGCATTTCATGAGAGGCTTGAGGCTTTTGGTTTTTTTTTTTTTTTTTTTTTCTTTCTCTCCTTTCCTTCCCCCCCCCCCCCTTCCCCATCATCTGACCTGCAAAGGCTAGAGTGACAGCGTCATGCAAATGCTGCAGTCCAGCAGGTCTGGGAGAGGGTGGATGCTAGACTGTGAGTTAATGTTAATGATGAGCGCAGTGAAAATACCAGCCGCTGCCACCCCCTGCACACAGAAGCGCTCTGAGTCAGCATCAGATGCTTTGCCTCGCCTCTCGCCGTGTGTCTGTATGCCTGTGTGCGCGCGCGTGCTCGCTCGGGCATCCGTGTCTAGCCGAGGGGAGGGGGTGGCGTGTGAGTGCGTGGAGGGTAAAAGCCAGTCAGTCAGTGAGAAGCAAAGGTACGTTGGAGAGCAACTAAAATCTGACTGATTTCCATCTTTGGAGCATCAGATGTATTCCCTAAGGAGGATGGGTCTCCGTGATGGGGGTGGTATAATTATGTTAATGTCATATTTATGGAGGGGTGAGATTTTTCATTCTAATAATTGGTTGAATGCTATGGTCAAAAATTGTAAAGCCATATTCAGTTTTAAGGAAAAGCATGGACTTATATCTAAGGACTGTTTTATTTTTTGGCTTTTTGTGAATGCTGCTTTTTTGTTTAAATGTTTTTGATTTTTTTAACTATTTATTTTAAGTCATAACTAATTCAGTATGGAAAATCAAATGATAAACAGAAAGATCTTATATAATGATGCATTACATCATGGAGCAGAATATTTAAAGTCTTACAAGGCAAAGTAAAGATCTGGACAGGGGTGGGGGGTGGTGGTTGGAAAGGGGTGTGGTACTAGGGTGGAGGAGGGGGGGGCAGTTAGCAAATATTTTGTTCAGCATAGCTTTCCTTGCAGCTAACTTGGAAATGGATGATTCACCTGTTCTACAGGAAAACATTCTAATTCTTTCCGTTTTGTTTTGTTTTGTTTTGTTTTCCTCCTCTTTTCCCTTTTAAGATCAACCACTTCAGAAGAACCAGATTCTACTTCTGTGGCCAGGACTTTTATGTTATGGCTGGTCCGATTGTTTTACCCTGCGTTCTGTGCTACTAAGCCTTGGATCATTCCTAAAGTACAAATTCTGTTCTTGAACCACAAACAAGGCTAAAAGATCGGAGGAAATTCAGTGAATATACAGAATTGGAATTGTGTGTTTTCAAGAGTAGCGCGAGCTTTATAATGCAGTTATTCGAGAAATAGAATCATTTTTTTTTCTTATGATGTTGCCAGAATTTTAAGTTACAGGTTGATTAAGTGGCATTGCTCATATAACTACAGAGTATGCATGGAAATATTTGTTGTATGAATAGTTTGGAGATTTGATGAAAAAAATTAAGCTTCAGAGGTATTAAATTATGACATGCAAAAAAGTTTTTGTTTTATTCTTAACTGCAAAGATATATGTGTAAATCAGATTTAGAGGTTATATGTCCTGGGCCCACCTTAGCAGTTGTGATGTATAGAAGTGTAATGGAAAGCAAAATTTCAATTAGGGTCCCATTAACTGGTATATAACCCTTCTTTAATGTAAAAGAGGCTATGGTGTTGCTGTACAAATCGGCTAGCAGCAGATTTTAACCCATTTTTAGTCTCTTTCTTTGAATCTAATGGAATGGCTCTTAACTGTTCATTGTCTGCATTGTTTCTCATATTCTTCATTATTTGAAGGTCTGGAATTAGTCTGTAAATGGTCATCATGATTATTCAGCTCATCCTAACTCTTACTTATCATTTATATGTCTACTAAAGTATTTTAATTAGTGTTCAGAGGAAAAAGTCTAACCGAACCCAACTAAGCCATCCTTATTACTGGAAGAAGAATTCTCCTGCATCAAACCAGACTTTTCCTAGTCCCTGAGACCCTAACTTGTGAGGTATTTTAGTAACATCACAAGTCAGGCTCTTGGGACCTAGGCGGAGGGGAACCAGCAGCTTTGGACCTTATTGATTGTCTGCAGTTACCAGCAGAACAAAAGAACATACCTAGATCCTGCCTAGGAGAAAAGAACAATGCTTTTCTTTATAATCAGCAATGTTTTCACCATGACCCACCCCCCAAAATACTATTGTCAGAAACTGTAGTATAAAAGTGATTACACAGTTGCACTGAAATAGCATTTGTATTATAAAGACCATATGAAAGCAACAGAAGATATCTATGTAAGAAGCAGAATTAAAATACGAGTGGTTTTAGATGCTTCTTTGGGTGTATTTTAAGGTGGTTTGTGTAAGAGAATATCTCCTTAGTTAATGGAAGAGAGTTGTTTATAACTTTTTTATTTGCATCAAATTACATACATTGACTACTTAAATAAATCCTGTTATGTCTTCATACAACTATGGCTCAGAATATGTAATATACAGCTCTCATGCTTGAGGCCTAGAAATAAAATGATTTACAGTCTTTTTTACTGACCCTGTTAGATTTTACTACCGATTTAAGGAAAATCCTGTTTTACACTTGGTATTTACTGCCAGAGTTTTCCTCAGTCTTTCACCCAAACAAAATATTTTATATGTATCAGAAATTCTCTTGTTTAAAGAGCTCAAGAATGAGAATTCTCATCAAGATTTAGGAAAATATGGCACCTTTTGGTTTTCACATTTTACTTTGTGTGTGGGTGTGTCATGGACCTGTATGAGATAAAGCAGTGAACCCCACCTATGAAGTCAAACTCTCCTGGATCCTCTGACAACTGAATCTGAACTGTATAGATTCAGTTTAATAGGAATTTTAGCTTTATTAACAGTAACTATTCCAACCATAACTAATGTGTCACTTTTGGACATTTATTAGTCATTGCCACCTCAAATATGTATTTTCTGAAGACAAAATCAATAAACTGAATCTATTAAAAATTTTACAATAGTATTACTTTACAAATATCGAGATTCAAAATGGAGATTAGAGACTTTCCACAAAAAAGGAAAGTTACTTCCTTCTTTTAACTCCACTGCTTGACATGGGTACCATAAATTATTTTTTGTGTTGTTAAAATAAATGTATGAATGTATTTTAGAATATGTATGGAGTTTTTATTCACATTTTTCTTGAATTTGATAGAATTACTTATGGTTTGAAATATCATAAAATACGAATCACCTATAAAGTTGTATTGCTTAAAAAATTAATACAATATTATGAAGAGAGTCCTCATCTCTACCAGGCACATAGAATATGATTAAGCATGTATTTACACTGTATCTGTTTAGATTTTTTTTGTTTTTATCACCTATTTCATTTATCTAGAAGCTCTGACATCTTCAGTGTACATATGTGTTTGTTATAAACATGTTTTAAAACCCCAAATGAAAGAAAGTAGTATAAACAGTAAAGATTCTTAGTAGTATTTATCATTTACTTCTTTTAACTTCTTGCTGCAATTGAAAATATTTAAAAGCCAAGAGTTTCTCAGTACAAATAACTTTCCATGTGTACGTACATGCATACAGAAACCTGATTAGATTTACTAGCAGTGTTCACACAACGAATCAGAAACTACCTGTTATACAACAATCACATACAGGTATATGTTTACTGACACCTGTTTTAGCATAATCATAAATAACGTGAATAAGATGTTCTATCAGCTTAGTTCCAAAATAATATAAATGGTAGGCATTTTTTTTTTATTGGTTATAGTGATATGAGATACAGGATATTTTAAATGCAAACATTTTCTTTTAGTTTTCATATTTATGAACCACACATATTATCTGTTAACTTATTTTCCATTCATTTTCCCTGTGAACCTGCAATCTATGTTTGTTTTACTTATTGCATTCTTTGAACCTCTCTATGTAACTTTGCTATGTGAATTGTCTTTTGTGACAGTATCACTGATAAAGCTTTCCTCTTACTTCATAAAGGTGTGTGTAGATGTAAGTGAGTAACTGGATTTATATAAACTACTTTATGCTGTATGTGTACAGATGAATGCCACTTTCTCTGCACTTCTGTCTCAGCTGTGACAGGATAATATTGTTTGTTTTGGGGGCTTTATAATATGATTTGGAAAATCAGATCATGCTAAGCTTAAAATAAAAGGGAGATCTACAACAAAGAGCGAGAAAATGATGTGTGTTGCATACAAAAAAAGCAGTGATATTAACAATTCCATGGCTTCTTGGTTGGGAGGACAGCCAGAGCCAGACGCATACATTAAAAGCTGTCTGCTGCCGATGTGAGCTTGCTCAATGCGGTGGAAATGAGGAATCACCTCTTTTCTGACACCAGCTTATTTGTACATTTTAATTTTGAAATAGTAAGTCACTGTTTTATATAACTATACTACCCCCTGCTTGATTCTTTTTATTTATCATATTCTTTGCTTATTTACTGTGAACTTTGAGTTCCTTTTAAAAACAAAATCATTACTCAACTTAAACATCTACCAAAGACCAATGAAGTATTAGTTTTTCTTTTGTCTCTTTTGTGTTACTCTGATAATATTGTGATATTCATGCTTTTAACTTTACATCTCTTTAAGGAAAACATCAATTTTCCGAAATGACATTCTTTAAAGCCTTTTAGGATCCATCAAGAAAGCTACTCTGGAATTTTGCCAAATCTAAGTATGATTATATTTCATTTCAGGGTTCATGGGATCAATATCTTTCTCAGCTTAAAAGTCCTAAACACTTCAGTATTCCAGTGAAGATACAGAAGAGTTGTAGAGATATTCTCAAATCATTTAAACATTAGGCTACATTAATAATGTCCAGAAAAGGAGTATCTCAGAGGAATTACAATCCAAATTAATTACTTATGAAATTGGAAAAGGTACATTCTACCTTAAACTCTTCTTCAAATGAGCATGCTGGTAAACATGTCTAAGCTTGGTCTAATGTACCTTAACTATGTAAATGGTTTTACAAGCTGTCATGATTGGATGAATTTTGAGAAAAGCAGGACATAAAGGGTTAGCTAACGCCCAAATTTTCTTGCCATTTACACATGCAGTGCAGCCTACATTTCTGTGGGCAGCAAATGCAGGCATCATTTTGATTGCTTGGATTCTTTTGTTTAATTTCTTACTAGACATTTAACTTAGCACTCAAATCCCACTGATCCCTTAGTGACTTCATTTGGAAAAGAAAAACAAAGTTCCTAATATAGAGAAGTTAAAAAAGAAAAAATCCTGGACATTTGTAAACATTTGAAAAATAGTATTTTTTAGTGTAGCTCCCCAAAGATAGTTTTAGTATGTAGAAACTTAGTTGCTATTATTACCTGTTTGTCATCTCCATGGTTAGTTTTCTTATTTCTCAGTGGCCAAGTACACAAGGGTTTATTCATGTACTCATATACGCATACATACATATATGTCTTCATTTCTTAGTTTTATTAGAAACTGTAAAAATTGAGCCATCTTCATAAAATCATCCACACAATTTTTTCATTGTTAATTTCAATTTTCATTGAATGTTACTTTTCACTACCTCTCTTCATGCTAAATGTAGCTTTATCAGATGAAGTGCAGTACCAGCCAGTATTAACTTGTATATAATCTTTTATTTGTGGAAGTTTAAAATCAGATAGAACTTGAAGATAATTGAGATGAATGAATTTAAGATTAAATAGTTTCATTTTTTTTAATAATAAGGTAATTCCATGCATATTTTATGGATAATTTAAAAGTGAAAAAATCTGTGGTGAACTAAATTTTTTATTGTTGATATGAGTAATGTGATTTTATGTTTGTTAACTTCATAATTAATTCCTGAAAACACAAAATATGTATAAAAGTAAACATGGACTACTTCTGTTTGGTCAAGTAAGTGTGCATGATAAATCCTGGGTTTTTTCTTGGTCCTATAAGGTTTGGGGTTGCTCTGGATTCTTTTAGGTAAGAAGATTTAACCTTTCCTCCTTTCTAAGAAGTTTCTCCTTCTCTGTCTAATGGTTTGTGAGCACCAAGTAACTGGGCATCATCTTTCCTGGCCTCTGAAATAGCTTTCCCTAGGCCATGAGTCAACATAAATATTTCATATATATATCCAAATTGGTAGGTCTTCCTTGAAGTCCTTCTGTGTATTTTGGAAAATATGTAAATGAAGAGTAAGAACACAATTATATTGTGTTTGTGATTGTTTTCCCTGCTTCTGAACATCGTCAGTAAGAAACACTAGCCAACTGAGGTGTTTGGCTTTGAAGAATTTTTAAATATGTCTTTCTCATAGATTTCTTCGTAATCTTAGGAGGATCAGTCTGAGGCCGAGTTATTACTCTGTTACACATCACACTAGAAGCCCAGACTGGGCATTTGTAAACCTTGGGGAGTTCTCCACAGTAGACAGTATTTTTTGTTGGGGGATTACACCACAGTTGGTTCCCTCCATTTCTTCCTCTCTTCCTGGCCCCCCTCTACCCAACATGGAGCCTTTTCAACTTCTTCAAAGAAGTGGAAAAAAAAGTAGACTTTTTATTAATGGCAGAAAACAAACTGGCTGCTGGACTTCCGAGACAGCCCTCTAATAATAAAGCAGAGTAGGCCCTGTGACAAAGAATTCTTGAATGTACTAAATATATAGGGAAGCCTATTTAAATTCACCAGAGGGGCTTAGAGGACAAGCAGCAGAAAGTTTAGAATTCAATTCAAGGCATGCCAGAAAATGAAAATGTACTTAAAAAAGGATTTCTGAAACAATTGTTCAAAGAAATGTCAACTTTTAAGGTTCTTTCTAGAAGAATGAAATTCGTACTCTCATTTATGTGGTGACTTTTTTAATTAGAGAGGAAAAATGATTAATAGAATCTCAGAGGAATTGTATCTAATGTTTAAAGAAAATGTGTATGTGTTTTTCCCCTATAGAATGTGACTCTAGTGAGGGCCATCTAGTGAACTGACTAAAACCAACCAAATATATCTATGGGGCAAAGAGTGAATGTATTTTTTAGCAATTGGACATTTGATAACAAAAGTACTCAGCCTATTTTGGAAGAAAAATATCCAGCTTGTATGTTATTTCCAATTCATTTCAACAAATTCAACTCTATGATTTAAAATATTTTAAAAAGTAAGATGAAGTAACTGAATTACCAGCAAATTGCCAGTAAATAATAAGACTATATGATTCTAAATTTGAGAGATAAAAAAGTGATCCCAATTTTATCACTGATTTATTAAGAAAATTCTCTTTGTCCTTTATTTACCTATCTGTAAAACATGTGCATCTGTGATAGTCACACTATAAGAATATTTATTCTATTAGTCTCCCTGTTGACATAAAGAACTGTTTATAAGGTTCATTTTAAGCCAAGATGGCCTTGACTCAGGGATGGAATTTCTAGAAAGTTTTTCTTAGTCTTTGGGAATTAACATAGATATTGGGGAAAAGGTTCTCTTTCTTTGTCATCAGGGACTGTAAGTTATAAAGAGCATGGAAGCATGAACTTGTTAGTGACCATCCTTGCTACTGGGAAGAGATCCTATTTGACAATTAAAGACACATGGAATTCACCAATTCATAAATATATTTCATTCACTCAACATCAGTGTTCATTCCTTAATTCATTCATTTCCCCCTCCCCAAGTCCTCTCTACCCTCTCTGCCTCTGTGTCTCTAATTCAATGCCACGCCCTCTTCCCTCTTTCTCCACTGTGTTGACTTCATTCTTAGGTGACTCACACTGTGTGTGGGGGCAAATATGACAGCCCCTGTCAACTCTAGACTTTCATCATACATCATTCCTGCAGTTTGAGACTGTAGAAGAGAGGAGCATTCTTTTCACCCAAACATCAATTTCAATGATCAGAAAGGCTCTGATTGGCTCTGTTTTGGTCACATGACCATTACTGGACCTTCTTTTCTGTCCAAACAAGGTTTATGGTGATTAGACACTCAGTGTAGGGAGCAAGACAAGAAGATTAACCTAGTAAGGGCCTGGGAATGAATGAGGGTCTGTCAATGCCAGATAGATTGATAGAAAGAAATTTAAAGCAGGCAAAAATATAACAAAACTCACAACTACCGCTCCATGCTTCTAAATTTTTTAGTGCAATGTATCTTAGAATTTGTTCAAATATGTTTGTCTTGGTAAACTTCATAGTACCTGTTAACACATAGGCAATATTAGTTTGTTTAACCCAATGTGCTTTGTACAGCATGGAAATGATAAAACATCTACTACTGTGAAATTCAACCCTGAATACCATGGAGATGAATTACATTTTACTAACATTTTCTATACTTATTTGTTTTGTGCTGTATATCAGGATAGTTAGTATTTAGCCTCATTTAAAAATTTTAAATTTTAAAAATTACTTAGAATTATTAGAAATAGTTTGGTAAAGAAGGAATAGTGATTCTAGTCTAATGTGTCTATACTAGCTATCATAAAGTTCAGCCAGTCTGTTAGAACAAATTTTATAACCTTTCCCCTTTTGCCTCCAATGTTAGAGAGATTTGTGTTACAGTCTCTTGGGAACCCTTTATTTTTGCTTATGAATTTATTTCTTTCCCTTATTTGTCATACATGCATATAATATGTATGTGTATGTGTGTGTGAGAGATGTATGTATGTGCATACGATGGCTATAATTATGTGACTAGGATGCTAGAATCTTGTACCTTATTCTTTTCTTTTTAGCACTGTTGTTTATCATGGTGATACCTGCTACCCAGGGATCTTCCTTTATGATGAAAAGATTAATTTGCTGTAAGCAATGATTCTAATGCAAAACATTTTGTTTTTTTTTTTATGATGCAGATGAGTAGCTATAAATATAATTTAGAGAGTTTGAAATTTATTTTAACATTCATAATTCTTCTTACTAATTTAATCATATTATAAAATTATTCTGTGGTTTCCAGTATATTAAAATAAGTTGTCATATTTGGAACATCGGTTTATGTTCTTCTTATGAATATGTGTTTCCAAAGGGCTGAAAAATAGATTGGCATAAATAATGTTTGTAATTTATTCTGTGAAGGATGATACCTACTTCACTTCACAAAGCTTGTTTATTTCCCACAAAGTAAATCTTCTAGATTGTATTTTATCAGTCCCTTATCAAGATGAGGGAAAAAGGACCTGGGTCTTAGTTAAGTGATGCTGATTGGCTGTGAAAAGTGATGGCTATCATCAGCAGCCTTCCCAGACACCATACCATGGCTCCAGACATTCAGCTGGTACTATCACTTTGTCTCAACTATAAATCACAGTCTCATAATGGCCAAGGCTGACACCTTGACATTTTCAAGAACAGTAAAAGACCTGATTTGAATGGAAATCAATTTCATTTCACAAATCTTGGATTACTACTTCAAGCCTTTTCTTGAGTCTACTTCAACCTTGTTTGGGATTTCATGATCATCAGAGAATTATTTGAGATTTACATCATGAGTTCTTTGAGCTGCAAAACTATATTCTTACTTTCATCTTCATCCTTAATATAGAGAATTTGATTTTTAAAATTTTATGTAAGAAAAAAAATCACTCATAAGTCAGGTTTAATTTTAACCATGATGCATTGATGGCCTAAAATTGATAATAGCAGGAATTGCTGTTCAGTTTTGCAAAACTTCAGTGAAATGATCTGTGACTTAAAAATACAAGCTATGTACACATTCAGATTAACCATTGAATATCAAATAATAAATAATGTCGGATATTGAGTGGTTTTGAACTTCAGTCAAGCAGGTTTCAATCCTAGAACTCTGAAAAGTATTTCTATTTTTATGTTCTTGGATGTCAAAAGAAGGTCTTAAGTATTAAGTTTTAACTATTCTAGAACTAGTCTAGAATAACAAGTACTTAATGATGTTAGATGGGTTCAGATATTAAACTGCATCAGATTTGACCATTCTTCCCAATAGAATAGAAATAACTCCATAGTTTGCTAGTGTGAAAAGTTGTTCTTTTAGGGCTTTTAGAGGCTTTTCATTGAATGCTTAAAATTTTAAATTTACTCTGTCTTGTCTTCTATCTTTAAGGGAATACCCTAGTTTTTTCCAAAAACCATATGGGAAGGAAATTGTACATACTTAGTATTTTTGTTTGTTCTCTTGACAAAAATGATCTAAACTTAATGGAGTCTTAGGTATCCTAAGCACAATATTAATAGAGAATTTGGGCATTTTTCCTCTCTGTTTTATCAAGTTTGGAATGATTACCATGATTCCCAGTGGTGATTTCTCTTCATCTTCATTATTTGTCCTCAAAGTTGTTTCCATTCATGCTTGCAAACAGGAATATTCTTTAATCATTAAATTGATTGTTTTGTACAGCCCCATGAACAAGAGAAATTATATACAGTTACAGACAAGACACTCCAGCTTTAAATTTTTTATTCATCCTTCCACCTATTCATGCAGTCATTCATAATATAAACAGAATATAATTCTGTGCTAGGTAGGTTGGCAATACATAATGAACTTAGTATTTCTTCCTTTTGGTATATTATATTCTTATGAGAAAATAAGAGAACTAAAAAAATACAAAGTCAGAAAGTAACAGATCCAAAAAAGAGATGTAAATATAATGTTTGGGGATTGTAGAAATTACATGCATGGCACTATAATTTGGATCTGGAATATCCTCCAAAGGTCCTTGTGTTAAATTTGGTCCAGGCTTGGTACTATGGCTGAGGAAGGAACCCTTTGGAGGTGGGGCCTAGTGGCAGTTCTTCAGGTCACTGGAGGTGCTGTTTTTAAATAGGAGATAGTGGTATACAGCCCTTTGCCCTTTTTCTAACTCTTTTGTGCCCTGACTTTGAGGTGAACAGCTTAACTCCACCAAGCACAGCCACCATGATGTGGTGACTTTCCACACATCCAAAAGCAACAGGGTCAACTGACTATGAACTACAATTGCCAATAGTGTTTATAGAGGAAAGCCAAAAAAACCTTTCCTATTTATAAGGTTATTTTCTCAGGCGTTTTGTTACCTTAACAGAAGGCTGACTTACACACATGGTATGAATGTGAATCAGTAGGAAGATTAAAAGAAGTAGTGGGAAATTTAGAGGTGAGGACATGGCTTTGGAAATCATTCTCCTAGAAACATATTTGAACCCTTTTGAAATCAGAAATCTATTCTGTGTCTGTCTTGTTGTTGTCTTTTGAATGACTTCCATTTCTAAGATAATCTTAAGATGACCATAGAATCTCCACAATGTTGTTCACTTTCAGGTGATTGAAATCCTGAAAAGACCAAAATTCTTTCATATGTAACTGAAAAGATAGTTTTTGTGGCCACAAATGGACTTAGACTTGCTAGTCCAATATTATTAATATCACTAATCTCTGGCTAATTTACCTCAATTTAACATATTTTCATATTATCTAAAGATAACCAGTTTGTTTACAAAGCAAATTAAACTCTTACAGTACAATGATAACAGATTGTTCAGTTTATAAAATCATAAAATTAGCAACAGATAAAAAAAAGTATTAATTTAATCACTCAGGAAATGGACCCTCTTTCCATATAGTATATAATCATTTATTCTCATTCTTTCATCATGCACATGCACTTAATATTTAATATTTTCCTAATCACTTGTAATTTCCTTTTTTTTTTGAACCAGAAATTGAACTTTACCACAGAGCCACATCCCCACTCTTTTTTTATTTTTTATTTGGAGACAAGGTCTTGCTAAGTTGCTAAGGCTGGCTTTGAACTTGCGATCTTCCTGCCTCAGCTTCCCAAGCCACTGGAATCAAAAGCATGTGCCACCTCACCCAGCTTGTTAAATATTAGATTTAATAATCAAATTTCTCATGTGTTATTTTATAATATGCTCATTACATCTTTTTTTTTTTTTTAACTAAAATATGTTTGATGAATCCGCTCACAGGTGTAGATTCTTTTCCCACCTTTTTCTTGAACAGTACTCTAATGATAAATATAGTCTCATATAATTACATAATAATGATCCCCTTGGTATATTAACTGGAACAGATGACAGTGGCTTGTCTGAAAATGGTGCCAGTGGAAACAAAATGACAAGGTGGAATCAGAGAACAACTTAGAAGGTAGAACTACCTGAGCCAGCTGTGGCCTGATATCTGAAGATTTACATCAAGATTATTACCTCCCCAAATTATATTTTTTTCTCTATTCATTTGCTCAATGATTTATTGCTTCAGAGGGAGGGAGGAAGCAATAAGAACATAGTCAACAGAAGATTTAGAATACCGATTAGATTATTATTTTTCCTGAATTTATAGAAAATAAATGAACTCAAACTACTCTGATCTGGAATAAATAGTTTCTTGAGAATGAAATGGGTTTATTTTAATTTTTCAAATACATATTTACTCATTTATTTATTTTTGTACCAGGGATTGAACCTGGTGGCACTTGACCATTGAGCCATATCCCCAACTCCTTTTTAATATTTTATTTAGACACAGGATCTTGCTAAGTTGTTTAGGGTCTTGCTAAATTGCTGAGGCTGGCTTTGAACTCACAATCCTCCTACCACAGCCTCCTGAGCCACTGGGATTACAGGTATGCACCACCATGCCCAGATGAAATGGTTTTACTTTTAACTTTTAAAGTGCATAGACAGAAATATTAGCTTAATCATAGAGACCCGAATCCTGGAATTTATAAATGTTAACTTTGAAACAGAAAAAGGTTTAGGATTGATCTAGAGGCAGTTTCACATCACACAAAGCACCGTGAAACTTTCTAGGCTGAGACAGTGAACAGACTAATCTGCCAGAAGAAAAGAAGAAACTTGGGTACAGGCAAGTGACATTCCCTGTTTCCAGCCCTGGGGGTGAGTAGTGGGTAACAGATACTCCATACAAAAAGACATAAGGAATATGATCCCTTCCATTGGAAGATGGGAGAGGCAGCTTTGTATATGATTATAGGAATGATGGTAGGAAATAACTTTATGAATTTATACCCTCAACCATTTCCCCAAGCCCCTAACTTATCAACTTCTCCCCAAAATGCCCATTAGCAGAGCCTGGAAGAGATCTGGAAAAGTTTCCCACCTCTGCAAGAGGAATCAGGGGGATAACTAACAAAAACAGAAGATTATATGGAGTTTCAAAGGGTCCAAAACACCAGCCAAAGATAGGGGTTCAATCAGTAAGCTGGACTTTCTAAGAGAAAACTTTTTGGTTCAACTGATGAGGAAAGTTTCTTATATTTCTCAAGAGCAAAAGTCCAACATCCTGATGCATATTAGCAGAAGTTAATGAAGAAAATAATGCCCAATGTTAATAAAGAGAAAGTAGAACAGAGATGTGTAACTCTACCTTTATTATATATCAAGTCCTCATATATTCTAGTCCATGGTAACATGATAGATATAATAATGACAACTCTGTTTCTAGATTTGCTTTTGCATTTCCTTCTTAGTAATTGAATTAAAAATCTTTGAAAATTTGGATCTTTTTTCATGTAGTTTACCCAAGGGTAGCATAGGGTTTAGTCTTTCATTTATTAAATTTCTTTCACGATTACTTTTTCTCCTTTTGTATTTATGTAGATAATCAAATCCTTGGTCCTTCAGAGTTCCTTTTATTTATTAGCTCTGTCAACAGATACATTAAATATCTTCCAAATGCAAGCTGATTATTTTAAGTTGCAAAATTATTTTCCACTATAATTTTTTGAATGGTATTTGTTTAATGTTAACTGAACATATCATGCCTTTATGTGGATGAAGCATATATTTCACACAATTTGTAAATTTATATATTTACAATTATAATTAGAAATAAAATACACAAACACAAGTTCCCACAAACATATAGGAAATATTGACTATGATGGTAAAAAAATGGTCATTGAGAGGGTAGTTAAGACAAACTGTGATAGGTGAAGTCATGGCATATCTCTTCCAAATCATGGACTAAAAACATTGTGAGATAAACACTATGATTTCTTTGTTAGTATCTCTAATATCCTTCCTGGGAATTCAAGTGGAACAGAGAATCCAGTGAAATTTGGTGCTTTGCATTATTACAAAGCTCATATCTGCAAGCTAATCATACGTGATAAGGCTAAAATGTAAAAAGCATTTGAATCAATAGTTCTTTCAGACGTTCTTCTGATAAAATTGGTTCATTTTCTTTCCTAACTAATTAATTCCTATAAGTGGAAAGAGTAAGAGAAAAACTTATATTAGGAGTAACAGGATCCAAACAGTGTATTAGACTCTGCTGTTTTAGTTGGCATCTTCGCAAGCCTTTTAGTAATCAGATCTCAGAAACATCTGTCTTAGAAAGCGATATACTTTCTGGCTTCCATTTACTTGAAAAGGAATTAAGTCAGGGTCATGAGCAAAGGTTAGGTTACTTTTACCTGGAAATTAATCAGAAAATTCATTTTACCTTGTGATGCTGCTTTTGGTCTCTTTGCCCCCTACACACAACCTTTATCTTCTCACAGTTCTTAAGCTCCCTTTCATTCATCATGAGAGTTTACAGAGATTTTAAGTTGCAAGTTTCCATGTTTGCATAATTGTATACTCAATATGTAATATAATAGGGTAAGGTAAAGCATGTTTAAAAGCTATAACATCTTAAAGAAAATTCACAGGTATCATAAGTGACTTAATTGACAAAATTTATGTTATATACTTAGTCATATTTCTGTTAGAAGAACCCTACTCTCCATTTTGTGTTCTCTCATTTGCATTACCACAAAGTTATTCATACATAGGAAAATGATATTATTCATCTCCACATTTCTTCCTTTTCTTATTGTAAACCAAATGTGTTTATGGGTTATACATAAACACACTGCTATATCTATATATTTATACATAGATGTCTAAGTGATTCAATTTTGGCATTACAACTAGCTAGCAAACCTAAGTGATAATATTATGTGCTACATGTGTCTTATTACATCATTAATGACATATTAAAATTGTCAAATATGCTGAAATCCTGTAATTGTAGCTGACAATCTTTAGCATGATTGGTCTCCATTGGGAATGATTTTTAAAAACCGAGGAATGTATTTCTGAATTTTTCCTTTAAGTGAAAATGACGGTAGTAAACTCTAGTTTCTCCTTCTGCTAATATTTTTACTGAGATGCTATTTTCACAGTACTCATGGTAACTGGTTTCTAAAAATTTTATGTGCATAGAGCCCTCTCAATTCCAAAATTCAGAAACCCAGTGTCCTTCCAGAAACAGCTACAAAGATGAACTGACATGAAGAAAAATGACCAATCTGGCAGGGCTTACCTCCCTCTAATGATTGATTCTTCTTAACTCAATATCCCAGGAAATTATTTCACTTGAAATTTTAGGCAGAGTTCTTAAAAAAAAAAAAATATCGCCCCTACTCTTCAGTTCTACTCCTAACATTTGGAAACGCAAACACTATCGCTTCAATTCCCAAAAGTTTTGCCTCAGAAATATCTCGGCATTTGGAAAGAGGAAAATAGAAAGACAGTGAATTTCATGGACACAAACCTCATTCATTACAATGATGAGATATTCTAGAATTCCCACCCTTTGTGTCCTAGTTTGTCTGTATTTGGGGATGTCATGGAGGAGGAGAAAGAGGAAGCTTATAATTTTTTTTTTCCTTTAAAATCAATTCCCATTTAGCAGTTAACAAATGAATCATTTTTAAGCCAAGAGGGCATTATAATTGCATTTTCATTTTCAGGAATTGTAGCAGATATTTCAGTGGATAGACAACGGTAGGCATGTATAGTATAACCTGGTTTTCTAGACAGACCCACTTGTCCGAGATCAAACGGCTACAGCACATTTAGGGTTACAGTCTCCTTCCCTTCCTCCTTATTCTCAACCACAGTGGAGCTTTTTCCAAAGTTGCCATGGTAACACTATATCTGGCTGCTAGCTCTGTCGTAAGTTATTGAACTGAGACTGGCTTTTGGTTTAGCAGATAATTAGGTTCTGTCTCACAGGTTCATTTTCCTGTGACTGGGACGTGAATATGACCTACAGCTGGCCTCAATTTCAGTGTCACAGACAAAACTTTAACCCTTCCAAGCTCCCTAGGCATACTCCTTAGCCTGGCCTGTGAGGTAGAAGTCCAATGCAGCTCATCCACACCTTGGGAAGGATTACCAAGTCCTTGTTTTTATTTTTTCTCCAAGTATTACATTGAGGAAAATATGACCAAGGTTGTAGATGTTTGATATTTTGAAAATTAAAAATGTGTCAACAACATGATAAATATTTACATATTTTCTGCACAATATGTAAAACTTTTTAATAGTCATTATATTTCCCTGCTTCTTTAATAAAATCTTAAGTCACATTGATGCGTCCTCAGTTTCAATTTGGAGCCCCACAGTATTTCTGATTTCTGATTTATTCTAGGAATATTAGCTCAGTACTTTTTATATCTGCAGCTTTGAGAACTGCCTGACAGTTCATTCATGCCCCTCTGTATATATTTATATATCCTGAATTTATCTGACTTTGAAAGTTTCATTTGGAGTGGCAGCAGACCCAAGTGACGGAAAACACCATCACCACTGTACTAAAATGCCCAGATGTTCACTCAGGGCCTGCATGTTATTGGTTTGGAAAACCAGATACATTTTTCAGATTTCAACCAGTTCAAAGATCTGCTTTTTGTTTAGAACAAAGAAAGAACCTCAACTTTGGGAATAGACATTAAATTTACAATGCACCTGGCAACACAAAGAGCCATGGGTTTGGTGAAAGATGTATGTCTTTGTATGTCAAGCAATGGGAAAGGTTTTCAAGGAAATTTGATTCAAAATTTTGGTGTATATTGCCAAAAATCTTAAGACAGAAGGGTAAGAAAGCAACAAAAGGGAGTGAGTTCACCATATTGAAATATAAATTAAAGAAATTCCACAGCTTATTTTGATAGAGAATCATCAATTTTAATAGTGACAAGTGAAGTTTGTTAATTGGAAGATTAGAATGTTTGACAATTGTATATGTATATTGCATACACCACATAGACCATATTCTATTTCAGTCCATTCCTTCTTTCTCAGTCTCAAAAAGAGAAGAACATCATTTGGTTGTCACATCAAATGAGTCTGAAGAATCCAGAGAAAGCAGTAGAGAAGGCTGAGGTCAGAATGGGGAGAGGTTGTATTAAGAGAAGGAGCTGGTATGTAAGGAACTCAATTGTTGCCAATATTTTTTTAAGAGCTTATAATCACAAATACAGAACACCTGCTCTCTTGTTGATGGTCAATAAATGTTAAATGTATAAATTCTTCCCTGTTCTCTGTTCCATGGAATAGGCGCCAATAAGCTTTTGATTAGAAAGAGGGCTTTTCAACAAGCATTTTAATTAAGAAAATTTCTTTAACTACTTTCTCCTGATTCCTGATAACCCCTTATTCCTACACACACAAGATATTTCTTGTCTGCATTACTGCAATAGCCTGCAACTGCTTTTCTTTTCTTTGTTACTCACTATAGTCTCTACTACATAGAGGAGATACAGGGCTATTCTAAAATACAAATCACTTCAAGTCACCCCCTTCCTCACAACTGTCTATTGGCTTTCCATGTCATTAGAGTAAGATACAAAATCCTTTCTGTGCTTATAAACCCTGATATGTCCTTGCCCTCATCTACCTAGCTGACATCATCTCCTATGCCTAACCTTCCCCCCTTCTACTCCCTACCTTGACTTTCCTCAACTAGTTAAGCACGTGCTTGCTGGAGAGTCTTAGTTCTCTTTGCTCCCTCTTTATTCTCTCTTTGCTCAAATGTCACCTCTGCAGTAACGCCTTCCCTGAACGTGGTTAGAGCACTTCGTTCATTTCCAACACCTTTCCTGCTTTAAGTTTTCTTCACAGTGATTATCTCTTCTCAACGTTATATTAGACAAAAAGGCAAACAAGTATGTAACTACATGTCTTTCCACTAAAATCTGAATTCTGAGCCAGACCTCTGATTATTCATGGATATATCCCTAGTGCCTAGAGCTTCAAGGGTTGGGCCTAGGTCTTTAATAAATATTTGTGGAATTAATAAATGACTTAATGAATAACTGAGTAAAGAGGTTTAAGTAGAATGTTTGAGTAACCCAACCTAAGTGAAATCAAGACATGAATATTTTTCTGACATAATGAATAAAATCTTTCCCAACACAATGAAATTGAGTGAGTATATAGGATATAATTTAAGGACATTGTTATATTTCTGCAGCTCCTTCCATCAAATTAAGATAAGACAAAGAAATTGAGTTTATTCTCATCTTGTTCTTACATGAACTAAATCCAAATGAAAGCCTCTTCATATACCAAACACATCACCATCCTGGTCATCACAGAAACCTTTTTTCTGTGAAAATCCAGATAGTATTTTCGGTTTTGTTAGCCATTCAGTCTGTACCAACTACTCTGCACTTCTGTTGAGGTGGGAAAGCAACCCTAGACACACATAAAGAAATGGGCGTGGCTGTATCTCAAGAAAATGTTATTTATAAAGATAGGAACTGGGTAGATTTAGCCCACATAGGTGGCTGACCACCAAATCCTCCTAGTTATTGAGAAAATTCCTGAATTCCTGAAGGATCATGGTTTCTTAACTGACTTCTTTCAAGAAATGAAACCACTTGGGGACTAGTTAGAGGATGGAGCATGTAAGTGGAATCTGTGAACAGCATGTGAGGTCAATCTTTCTTTTCCCATTATTCACTGAAAGTTAGTTCCTTGTTTTGAAGTTCCCTGCAAAGGCAATTATAGGGCCAGGTCAGATATTCCCAATGACAAAATTTCTTCTAGGAGAACGAATGAGGGATACATACAATGGAGGCTAAAATTTAGCAAGTTTCCCTCTGAGGTGGGAAAAATATATTTAGTGATTTCTGTAGTATAAATTCACCATGGCCATTTAAAATTACCAATATGATGTCACTTAATACAGAGTTGGGAAAACACAATCTCCTGAATTAGTATGAGCCAGCTTCACCCCACCCCTGGAGACTATTTAAAGTCTCTAGTAACTCTGCTTACTGTCCTTGCAAAGTCTGACAAGAGTGGTGAACTTGATGGGAACAACAGGCTGGATAATCTTTTTCAATGCCAGTAAGTACAGAGAAACTATATAAATGTAACTCTATATATAAACCTCTGAGCTTAGCATTTGGTTAAAATGGATACCCAGGAAATGGTAGCTATTACCTTCTTAGTTTAAGTTATTATAAGCATTAAAATGTAATGTTTAGCTACAGACTCAATCCACTTTAAGTATTTTGTTGTTAATAAGGCCTCTTAACATTGAAGCAACCATGATAAAGGAGTTTTATGCACTATTCACAATTCTGCCCAGCTCAAGGTTAAGATAGCAACGAAATACTTCAACCAGACCAAAAAAAAAAAAAAAAAAAAGAAAAAAAGAAAAAGAAAAGGTTCCACTTGACTGCAGCTCTTCATAACACTTCACCAGGGTCAAGCTGTGTTATTTTCCCTCAATGTTAAACAGAATGCATCTTAGGAGCATAGTTCAATTATTGATTGAATAGGAGCTTCAAACTGACTATAATCCAAACAAATACACTCCAATGAGTTCAAGACCAGGAATGGGCCAAAAGCAGGGCAAAGGTTTCACTCAAGTCTAAAGGCAAACATTCAATTGGAGTGAATAACATGAATGCCTTATGTTACGTGGCCACATGCAGTATAGTTCCAGGACAGTTGTACAAAACTGGTGAAATAATGGGCAAAATATTGACAGAGGTTTGAGAAAACAAACTCCAAAGTGGACGTAGATCTGAAAGAAACTACTACTACTACTACTACTACTACTACTACTAATAATAATAATAAAAATATATATATGGACCCTGAACTTGATGAAGATGCATTTTTAGTTCTGAAGCCTCTGCGTTTGGGAGAAATGGCTAATATATGCTGCTTTAAGTTCTACCCATGTGAGTTTTGACCTATTTACCCTCCAGTCTCCTCCAGACATCCCCTTTAATCTATAAAGCTGTCTGCACATCTGTCAGAGATATAACAGTTTGGTCTGTGATGTAAAGTAAGAAGGTGTGTATTTCTTTCTACCTTCTAATATTAATCTTTCTCTCTGTGCTTTCACTGGTACATAATTCAAATATAATTGGTTGTGTAGCACTTGTACTGCTCTGCTTTGTGAGGGCTTTGCTATGGAATATACATTTTATCAGTACACCTAAGCCACACCCTGTACAAAATTCTTCCTGTCTCTCTAAGCATTACAGATTAGGTTGAGTTTTCTCTGTTTCAATGAATTATTCTGTATATACTTTGCTACGTTTTCTTTTGGTTTTCTGCTTATGCTTATATTAGTATATTTTAAGTAGGCATTTTTAAAACTTCTCTTATGAACATATATATGTGTGTTCACATATGTCCAAACACGTACAAATTAGAATAGCATAGTGAATCTCTCTGTAATTATTACACATAGAGGTTCAATGATAAAACTTTCATCATATTATGTCCAATATGTTTTCCTCATGCACTATTCTTAACTTCCTGGATAATTTTAAAGCAAATCCAAGCATCCTATAATATTCATGTATCTTATAAAATTTTTAGTACATATCTTTAAAAGATAAGTACTGTTATTGAAACCATGATGAATTATTACACCTACAAATATTTATTACACATCCATAACATAATCAAATATTGTATAAGTGTACAAATTTTGTGATTATCTCATTTTTCTTTGTATAATTAGTTCGTTTGAATGAAGATTCAAACAAGATCCACATGTGACATTTGTTTGTCCTGCTTCTAAAGTTACTTTCAATCTATAGGTTTCCTCTTTTTCTAATTCACTGCAAATTATTTGTTGATGAAACCCGGTCATTTGTCCTTTAATCTCTCTCATCCTGGATTCGCCTGATTGCATTCCTTCCTTGCGTGTCATTATCCATGTTCTTCTTTCCCTTTGTTTCCTGTAAGCTGAGAGCTAGATTGGTTAATGTTTTAGTTGGGTTCCTTTCTTTTTTTCTCATTTTACCAAGATTCATTCATAATAGTGTTTTTAATCAGCTTTTTCATTGCTGTGACCAGAAGATCTGACAACTTAAAGGAGAAAAAGTTTATTTTGTCTCCAAGTTTCTGAGTTTCACTCTGTGGACGCCAATTCCACAGCTCTGGACCTGGGGTGAGTCAGAACATCAAGGCGAAAGGGCATGGCAGAGGAAAGTAGCTCAGGACATGGCAACCAGGAAGCAGAGAGATAGTTCTGCTCACCAGAGACAAAATAGAAACCCAAAGGCACGCCCCCTGACCCACCTCCTTCAGCCACACCCTACCTGTTACTTGTTACCTACCATCCAGTTAATCCATATCAGTGAATTAATTCACCAACGAGATTACAACTCTCCATGATCTAATCATTATACCCCAGAACATTCTTGCATTGTCTTACTCTTGGGGAATACCTCATATCTAAACCATAACAAATATTATTGTTGATATCCTAAGAGGAAGCACATAGAAAGTCTGCCTTTATTATGTGATGTAGGAGGAAAATGTTTATGATTTCATAAGTATATGTTATGGTTACTCCACCTAAGAATTAAACATTTCAAGATCATGTGTTCAATTTTAACATGTCATTATTGTGCAATATTTCAAAAAGAAATCCTCAATGTTTAATGATTCTACTAACTGAGCAAGTTTGAGTAGCATCACACTAGTGAATATCAGCTTTGGGTCATTCTACTCATGTATCTGAAATTGAATTAAATTGTGAAAAAATTCCAGAGGAAGTGTCTCTGAACAAATACAAAATATATATTTAGACTTTCTCTACTTTAGACTAATCCTATGTCAGTTCAGAATTTAAAAAATGAACAATATTTTATCAGAACCAGACTTCTGTGGTGACCCAAATTTCAAATATAGGGAAGGCCAATATGACAAGATTACAGGGGCAAATCAAAATACTGGAATTATCTTGCTATGCACAAAATGAACCATTCACCCCTGCTCCAAGTAAGTGGAGCATTTCTATCACTGTCCTGGAAAACAGAATTAAGGTAAAAATATGAAGACACAATATGAAAAGTCAAATTTCCTTGCAAACATAAAAATATATGTATATTCTTGGACATGGAAAAAAAGTATATGATTATTTTTTTTTGAGAAATTTATGGTTTTTACAAAACAAAATCTATGGTTGCCTTTTTGGATTCTTGTTATTAAAAAACTATAAAATTAGTGGGTTTTAATTTATAGTTAGCACATTACTAACAGAACTCTCACATATATCACTTGTCAGTATTAGAAGAATACTTTTTTCACTATATATTTATTGAGGCTAATAAAATTATTGTTTTTCCATTTATATGCATGCTCTTTATTCAACACTGTGGTTTTGTGTTTAAATATTCCAATTATTCAATAACACATCACTAGAATTAGACCTCTGTTTCTATTTGGAACTGTTGGAGAATATCTTACTTTGACTCTGAGAGCTGAATTGTAGGTTAATGAGTTCCCTTCTAGATCTGAGGTTCCTTGAATCTATTTTAATTCCACATCAGGAATTGAAAAGGTTTTTCCAGGAAGAGTTATATAAATCCACAAACTGAAATGTGGGACACTGAGACCTACTTTTTCTATTTCTATTTGCCTACTGCTTTTGTCTCAAAGTAAGAATATAGATATAGTGCTTATTTTGACATGCTGCTTTGTTATAGCTGATAACATTTTAAATAAAATTTTCTATGTGTTAATTAAGCTCCTTCATCTAATATGCGATTTTAGAATTATTCTTTCAAGTGATATCAAACTTGCCATAGTTAGGAACCTAGAGCAGACTAAGCCTTTGGAGCAAAAGGTCAAGGTTGTTGTGAAAACAGGAATAGCCATAAATAACTGAGTTTTTAATTTCTACAGAGCAATGGTAATAAGATAAGCGGGGCAAAGTTGCATCAGGGAATATTATATTTATATAATAGGATCTTTTAAAATATTATTTTACTGTGGTATAAACACAACATGTAATTAGTTACAGATTTTTTTAAGTGGTAAAATACATTGTCATTGGCTATAGGAAAAATGTTGCATCACAGATTTTCTAGGACTTATTCATTTAGCTTATCCAAAATGTTACATGTGGTTGATAGGAACTCCTCATTTTTCACTACCCACAGACCATGGCAACCACCATTTTCCTCATTGTTTCCACAAATTTTACCATTTTTGGTTCCTAACCTAGGTGAGCCATATAGTCATTGTCTTTCTGTGATTTCTTTCACTTAGCATAATGTCCTCAAGGTCATCAGTATTGCTTATTGAAGAATTTCCTTTCTTTTTATGGTGGACTAGTATTCCATTGTTTATCCCACATTTCTTTATTCATCCATCTGTTGATAGACATTTAGGTTGTTTCCACATCTCGACTATTAGTAATAATGCTGCAATGAACACGTGAGTAATATCCCTTTGAAATCCTAATTTTAATTCTTTTGGATCAATTCCCAGCAGAGGTATTTCTGGTTCTCACATGGCAACATTATTTATAATTTTGGAAGGAACCTCCGCCTGTTTTCCATGGCGGCTCCACCATGTTGCATTGCCAACAGAGTGCAAAGTATTGCCATTTCTCCTCATCCTCACCAAAACTTGTCCTCTTCTGTTTGATGATTGCTAACCTGACAGGTGTGAGGTGGTATTTCCTTGTGGTTTTGATTTGCATTTCCCTAATGACTAGAGTTATTGAATGTTTTTGAAATGCCTGTTGGCAATGTGTATGTCTTCTTTGAAGAAACATTCATTCAAATTTCTAGTTCATTTTTAATTAAGCTTTGTTTTACTTTGTTACTGAGTTGTTTGAGTTTCTTATGTATTTTGGAATATAACAACTTATTAAATGAGATTCTTATTTCTTATTTCATATTTCATAACATCTCAGACCCATGAAATTAACCGTATTAAGTAGATGTTTTGTGTTGCTTACTCTGACAATAATGATTAGAATATTAACAGAAATCGGTGAAATGAAGATTTTATGAGGGAGCAACTAGTTTTTACTGGTTTAATTAAACCTAGATTCTGAGAGATTACTCAATAACTTTAATTCAGTTAAGTAGAGAGAAATGCTCAATTACTCAGGAAGCCTCAGAAGGTATATTTCAGCAGCTGTTGATGTTGACAGCATTCAATGTAATTACAGTGTGAAAACAAGTTTCATGAGATGAATTTCTTTTCTGAATATGTGATTAAATATATTTTGCATTAAATTCAATTGTTATCTTGTGTGTAGTTTATGTTCTTGTGTGATAATTTTAGATTTTTAAGATCCATTTATGATTCATTTGAAAACATTTTTCTATAATTTGATTGAGTTGTAACAATGTTGATTCTCATGGTACATTATCAGAATTCTACATTGATGATAGAGTAGTTTATAAGAAAAAAATGTATCTTCCATTAATACTTGAAAGTGAGCATCACTTAGCATAATTCTGATAATGATGAAAATTTATGTAGGCGGATGTGAGCCAGCACTTCAGAAGTTTAAATGTACTCTCTTAGAGCCCTCTTTTCTTCTCTTTTTTACTTCTAATTTTTAAAACTTATATATGACCAGTGCATTGTATATATATTGAAAGTGGTCTTTTCCTTTTTTTTTCCCTTTCTGGTCCTGGGGATTGAACCCAGAGGAGCTTAACCCTAAGCAATATCCCCAGGGCTTTTTATATTTCATTTTGAGACAGGGTCTTGCTAAATTGCATAAGAGCTTGCTAGGTTGCTGAGGTTGGCTGTGAACTTGTGATCCTCCTGCCTCAGCCTATGAGCTGCTGGGATTACAGGCATGTACCAACATGCCTGGAGTGATTTGGTATCTTTAAGCAAAACAAAACTAATAGACCTTTGTAAGAGTCAAATCTGAGATCTTGGCCTATTACATATGTAAGGGGTGGTGTTGCTAGTTGCAATATTGAAGAAATCATAAGATCCACTTTAAAATTGCAGAATCTTTAAAGTTATGATACTTTAAAGTCCAGCCTGCCTTCTCCTGGAAGGCTGGCAAACTTTTAGCAATGGAATTAACATTTTCTAAGGTGGGAGCATTTACCTACTTTCATACATAACGACTGACATCTTTGGATAGGTCTAATGTTGGAAAACTTTTTCATATACTGAACCAAATTTTGTCTTTAGAGCAATACCAAATATGATGACATGATGTGATATTCAAGGTTAGTTTTTGTGCTCATCTCCCCTACATTTAATTTATTATAATAAATTTTCAAGAGTATCTAAAATTATGGCATTACTGACTGTTATGCATATACATGGATTTAAGGATACAGTCCTTCAGATCTTAAAGTTCTCCTGAGATTTTTTTTAGCCCCGCTGCAGTGAATTAGGATCCAACCACAAGTTATGAGAAGAGTCCACCCAAGACTACTCCTTACTCTGACCTCAGCTGCAAATCTAGGGTTTTCCAAAACAATCTTCAGTCTTTGATGAGACTCAGAACTCACCAAAACTTATTATGTCCATGGTTTCCATTTATTTGATAAATACAGATAGTCATCCAAAGGAAGATAGGTGGTGCAAAGTTCGGACAGGACTCCAAACTGAGTCTATTGTCTTCAGAGTGTGCTCCCCTTCCAGTTGATGTGAGGTGACACATGTCTTGACCTCTGTGTGCTGCAGAAATAGAATACCACAGACTGAGAGCTATTTGTAATATACACAATGTATTTCTTACAGAGTGCTGGGCAAGTCCAGACGTGGGGTCAGTGTCCTGGTGAGGGCCTTCTTGCTACATCATTGCATGGCAGAAGGCAGAAAGGCAAGGGGTGGGGTCAGGTGGAGAAAGAGAGAGAAAAGTTGACTGAAGTCCCGCTTATATAATGAACCCCATCCTCACAGTGATGCCTGTCCCACTGACCTAACCTCATGGCCTGATTACCCTCTCATTAGGCCTGACTCCCAACACTGTTGCAGATTTGATTTGGTTTCCAACACATGTGTTTGTGGAACACATTCAAACCATAACAATACACAACAACTATTGACAACTGGGAAGCTCACCTGGGATCCAGTGTTCCTTCTTTACGCAGGTTTTATTACAAAGGTGTGATTGAGTGATATACTAGGTTGTCCAAAGGGCCCACCATCTTTCCCCTATCTCTTGGGGTAAATTCAAGGGTTCAGAGGGTACCTCCCCAGAGTCAGGGTACAAAGGCCAGACCTCTTATGGTAAGGTCCAATTTTCTTTCTGTGTAGAATCATTATTATTTCTTGCTTAAAAAATCTTCTCCCTAATCTTACATGAGATATAGTTTTAGAAGCTCAACATATCTTCACACATTTCTTTAAATAATCTCTAACTTATTAGTTTTCTCTTTTAAAATATATACCTCCTCTTGTTTGTCTTCAGGAGCTATGTCTATGTTGAAGTACTGGATTCCCACTAGAAGTTCTCAAATAATATTTTGGACTTTGGGATCAAAATACTTAGAACCCTGATGCGTATAGCCATTAGACCTAAGAAATATTATATATTCTTTTTAAGCCCACATTTCCTCATAGATACCATGTTATCAATGATGCCCATTTCTTATTTTTGTAGAGACTAAATGATATCACATATAAAATCATTATTGCACCATAGGATTGTAATATTAGTTTTTTTTTTTCTGTGAAAAATACTGGGTAGTGTGAGTTTGTGTTTCAAAGGTATCTTAGGCAATGCTTGCCTATCAAGTCTGTGCACATTATTTTGAAAAAAAAAAATACAGAATAAGTTCAATTCATCAAATATTTATTGAAGTCCAGCTGGGAAGTGCAAAGCATTATGCTAGTGACTGAGAGGGAAAAAGACAGTTTCTGCCTTCCTGGAGTGAGAACATTTTCATAAATATCTTTGATATAAGCAGACTAGAATAGGTGTTGAATTCAAATACATAACTGGTGTAATGATGGAAGTCTGAGAGAGAGAAATTCTAATTGGTGTTATTGGAAGAATGCTTTTCTAAAAAAAGTAATGTCACTGGGGTTCTGGAGTACTATCAGAGTTTGGATGGTACTTTTGAGAATAATAAGCACTTTTTTTCAAAATTTCTAAATGAATTTACTTGATAGAAAAGTGAATTTAACAAGATGTAAATAAATTAACCATGAATTTAGAAAAAAATGTAACATTATCTCTGATATCAGAGATAAGAGTTATCCAAAATTAAATGACCATGTTAAGAAACAAACCAAATGTTAGCCAAAAATCTAACACTTGCATTAAGGTATCTTGTTGATCTTATGGTATGCAAAGAAATTGTTTTCATGCTTTATGCTTTAAGAATTCAAGAGATTTTCCCAATTTCATGAAAGTCACTATGTCAGCTTTTGAATTCAAAGAAACATGCATGTAGATTTTATTTGAAGCAATTTAATTTGAGAATTGTGACAGAATTAAACATCATTAATTCATCAGAGAGTTCATTCAGCAACTATTCATTGGAATGTATTCTCTATGCCAGGAACTCTTACAGGCTCTGGCAAATACACCTAGAATAATGTGGACAAAATTCCTGCCCTCTATGGGAGACAGACAAATAAACAAGTGAGTAAATACGTAAAATGTTTGATAGTGCAATGCTCTGGAGGAAAGTGAAAATAGCACCATGAATAATGGAGGATACTTGGAGAAGCGTAGCATTTGCTATTTTATCTAAGTCATTTGGGAAAGACCTTGTGACAGGCATTTGAGCATGGGACAATTCCTAGCATGGGAGCATGTTTGGGGGGATGTCTGGGGGTGAGGATTACAGGTGGGAACAGCAAGAACATTGGTTCCTGAGGTTGAAGTGTGCTTGGATATTTTCCAGAAAAAGCAAGGAATCCAGTACTGCTATAGAAGAGGCAGTGGGAAAGAAAGCATGGGACCTTACTATTTACATCAGAACTTGGAAACAAACCATGGGTGACAAGTGCTGTCTCTGCAAACTGACCCATGGCTACCTGCCATACTTCCACTCTTACCATCTTGAGCTTGTGTCCTCTACCCCTGTGCTGTCCAGTGTGGACCCAAAAGCCATAGGTAGCTATTGGGAATATGAATGTGGCTGGTTCAAATGGGCAGTGTGAAAATGTAAAATATCTCATAATTTTATATTGTTTAGTAGGATAAAAATAAATTTCATGTGCATTTTCTTATAACCTTTTTGAGATAACTCTAAATTCACATGTAAATTGTAAGAAATAATACAGAGAAATTTGTGTGCCTCTTATCTAATTTTTCCCATTGGTAATGTCCTTGCATATCCATAGTCCAAAAGTGCTGCCAGGATATTGACAGTGACACAATCTTATTTATATTTCCCTGGTTTTAATTGCACTGTGTGTTTACTGTGTGTCTCTATGGTTTGGTATATGTGTGTTTGTCTGATATAATTTTATTCTAAGCACAGGTTCATATAATCACTACCACACTAAAATGCAAAAACAGTTTGTTAAGTAGTTTTTCCATGGTACAGATGTACTAGGCCTTTTTCAACTACTTACATGTGAAGAATACCTTAGTGGGCTCCAGATTGGATATTATGCATAAAACACTAGTATTATGAATAAAGCATTGCTATTATGAATAAATACTCTTGTGTATGTTTTTTGTGTGACCATGAGTTTTCATTTATCTGGTATAAATGATCAAGCATCTATTTTTTTGTGTCATAGGTTAATTGAATGTTTATATTGCAAGAGACTGTGAAATTCTGTTTCTGAATGGCTGTTTCTTTTTCCTGTTTTTTAAAAAATATGTCTACTAGAAAAATTGAAATTTCGTATGTGACTCCTCACATTCCCATAGGACAGTACTGCTCTGGCCTGGAGTAAGGACATCTTCTTCCCTCAGGTTCTTCCCATGTGCCTTTCTATCTGGAGTGTGTCTCCATTATCCACTTCTCAAATGCACATGATCTTTCATGGCACAGTGGTTAAGAGAGGAATCCAATTCAGAGAAACTGGGTTTGGATCTTGGACATACCTCTTGCCAGCGGTATAATTCATAAGTATTTAAATTGCCTTTGCTCCTCAGTTTTCTTATCTGTGAATGGGTTGATTGTAGTATACTGATCTGACTGAATCAGTGTGAGGACTAAATAAGTTAGCGCAAGTGTAGTTATTTCCTATTAAGTTGCTTCTGACCTTCTCCCCAAGAGCAGGTTTTAATCCTCATATAGGCTTCGACTGTAGTCAACACCCTGACTCAAATTGTAATTATATGACTATTTCATATCTCTACTGCTAGAGGACTGAGCCTCATTTATCTGATGCAGTGCTGTATCCTCTTTGATAGCAGAGAACTGGTCAAGAGGAGATACTTTGAATGAATGAATGAGTACATGAATGAACACATAAATTTACTTCAATGTAAGAATTTACTTGTTTACTTAAAGTATGATTTGAATTAGTTTCTTCTTATATTTTTTTAAAGACATTATTCATGGTTCTCAGATTCAACAAACAAGGTCTCTAGCTGTATGTTGTCTAAACAGTTTTTACACGAGGATTCTATGTATTGTGGAATGAAAACTGTTCTGCTGCAATGATAGAATTAAAGGTAAAATTCATAAGACTCCTATCTATATTATGATAATCTTTGATAGATTTGGTTAATTGTTCAGTTTAACTGATTATTTTATTATTATGCTGATATTCCTTGAGTTTGATAGAATTCATGTCACTTAACTGATCCTTTGAGTTTTATGGGTCTTTTGAAGATTGAGTTCCCAAGGTTTCAGTAGGTGACGTTGTCATAGAAGTACTTCTTCAAACTTCTGTCGATAATTTTATTCTCAGTATTACAATCATTTAAGAAGGTATTAATTAGGCAAACTCTACATAATTCTTAGGAAAGGCAGAATAAACCATGCCATAACACAAATGATTTTCATTTACATACTCTATTTAAAAAACCCAAATGGTATATCATCTATCACTGTCAACCACACACACCTTTTCTGTACACACAGAGTCACACACAAACACAAACAGCACACACACACACACATTTTGACATTTAGTTTGCCTTTATTTTCTCACTTACTGAAGGTGGTTACTGTGGTGGAAAGAACAATGACATGTGGTCACTTTGACCTAGGGTGGGTGAGATTTTTGCTCTATAATTCTATTAACTCTGTATCTTAAGAAAAATAATTAGCATGTTTCACCATTGATTTTATTTGCTATATAATAGGAATGACACCGAGAGGAATTGCATTGTTGACTTGCGTTAGTCAGTTTTTTCTTGCTGTGATGTACCCAACCAAGAACCACTTAGAGGAGTTAAAGTGTATTTTGGCTCATGGTTTCAGAGGTTCAGTTCATGCTAGGCCAACTCCACTGCTCTGGGCTTGAGTGCAGCACAACATCCTGCTGGAAAGGCATGGTGGAGGAAAACTGCTCATCTCATTACAGCCAAGAAACAGAGCGAGAGCATGAGGAGTCAAGGACAAAATATAAAGCCCAAGGACAAGCCCCCAAGGGACCTATTTCCTCCAGCCACACGCCACCTTCCACCCAGTGCAGCTCCCACCCAGGGCAACAGTCCTTCAGATTATCAGTCTTCCATCACGTGGTTCAATCCACTGATTAGTTTACAAGCTTTCATAATCACCTCATGCCTTGACACCTGAACGTTTTGGGGGGATACTTCATATCCAAACCATAACAATCACTGAACAAAAGGGTTCCTCTGTAGATCCCTGATAAATTTATATCTGCATATTTGGATGATACTAGGTCATGTTCTGTTCAGGGGCATACATATATGTACTCATTTTCTTAATTTTTCCATATATCTTCTAAGGCAGGTATCATTAGACCAAGGTTGTATATTAGGCATACTGAGTATTAGAATTTTCATGACTTCACACAGTTATATGGTAAGTCAGTGCAACAAAACTATGGCTCTCAAGTTGAAAGTAATCCAACTTTCCCTTCTCTCTATTTAATCATTTTAGTTTAAATTTATACTGGAGTATATCGAATGTGTAAATAAGATGATATTTTCTAACTGGCTTAATGATTTAATAGTAGGTTAATTGTACAAAATAATGTAAGATCACTAATATTTATAAATATTTACTTGGTGTGCAGCATAATATGAAATATGAAGATTATTTTATTTTAGTGTACCAATACAGGTAGCTACTATAATCATACCTAGTTTTACTATTATGGAAACTGGCTAAGACAGATTAAAGTAGTGTGCTTAAGGTCAACAGAGTTAGTAATTATTAAACCAGGATGTGAATTTGTATAACATGAAGATTTAAAGCCTTCCTGTGATTCATGCTACTATCATTGCAATAATTTTAGTTTGGTTATTTGGTGTAATCATAGAGAAGATGAGGTTCCCTTTTGCTTTCATATAAAATATATTCAACTTTTTTCATTCCCATAGAGTGTGGTGAAATGAAATCATGTTTTCTCTCTGCTTGCCTTTATACTTATTGTGTTTTCTATGGCCTTTAGTAAAATAATCAAAACCATAGCAACAAACCTTTGCCTGAAGTGACTCAATAATGCTGGCTCCTTTCACATTTTGTTATTGCAACTAATGACTGTATCGTGAAGTTTCATCATAAATATCTATATGCAAACAATATGTTAGTTTACATTATCAGGTTAATTACAAATTGTAGCTATAGAAACCATAATCCATTTCAGAAAAATCACTTCTACATGTTTTAATAGATCATATATGCACAGTTACCTTCCAGATTAACAATATTCCAGTATTATTCTTTCCAATTAAAATATTAAGTATTATTTAAGATATCATTTATTTTTACCACTTATTTACTATTACACATAAGTCTCTGAATTTGTTAGCTTTTTCTCTACTGTATATCTTCTCCATGAGGCTGTATTTATATGAAAATTGTTGCTTCATAATACTACTTTGCCTTTATGTGTTGCTATTTTATTATTGCTGTTCTTAATTGGAATGCTCCACTTGTATAACCAGGGAGAGATTTTTAAACCTGAGGCTTGCTTCAAATAATACCAAGATATTTATTTATTTTAATTTCCCTAAAATATCAACTTTGATTAATAATTATATACAGGCTTTGTTCTTCTTATCTGGGTGTCAACAGTAATTGAATCCATATCCATATCCCACCTTGCAATCATGCTGCAAAAGGCCAATAAATTCCCGCTGAGTGTGTTACTTGTTAAATTTAGTGCATTACATTCAGGGTAATGAATAAAGCAGTGGGGCCGTTACCGTCTGGCTGGCTGAGGAAGGCTAGAACAGCCAGACTCCCCTGAGGCCTTGAGCCGGCTTCAAAACAGTGACAGGCAGAATCGAGGGAGTCCCTGAGCATCACAGTTCAGTTTGTCTCCCTTAATTTCCTCTTCTGTAGAGACTCAGGATATAAGGGGGTGAGGTAATCTTATCCATTAATTCACCACACTTTCATAAAATGCTGGATGCTCAGGTTTCATTAACCAGCAACATGGTTTAGATAAATGCTTATGTATTTACCTGAGCAGGGAGATGAGAATACCATTGAATGTAAACTAAGAGCTATGGCCCCCATGCAGTCCCTTTGTCTATCTACATGTCTATCGTGTATTCATTTGTCTATATTAAAAATGCACATAGGTATTGTTATGTGAAGAATTACCAATGAAGCAAGCCCCATAGATGTATATGTCTACTTAACTTCCGTCCCATATTTATGAGCATACATAAACAGTTACTGAAAAAGTAACTTCCACATTCCTAAGGTCACTTGCTATTTTTTATAAAATGAATATATTCCTCATATGAAAAAGATTCCTGAATGATAATATAACATTATCCTGTAATGTTATAATATAACATTTTACCTGTATGTAAGTGTAGAAATGCAAGGTTAGAGCATTATATTAGACATTATTTTACTGTTTTTTCTTAATAACTGAAAATCTTTATTATTCCAGACCAAAAATTTTTATATACTATGTTCCCTGCCAAAACCAGCTAACTCCCCTAATCCTGTAGGTATTTGAATCTTAATATCAACTCAAAAATAACTAGATTTTTAAAGAAACGAAATAAAAATATTTTGCTTAAAATAACCATTTTATTATTTTCAAGTGTCTTGGTGAAGTTAGCATAGAATGTCCTTTGCCATCCATGATAGAACAGCTGGTTCCAAATAACATGGTGTATCTCATTAGAAAGATATTAGGTCTAATTATGCAACATATAAGTGAGATCATTATAGTAACATTATCTCAATGAGGGTAAGTAAAGTACATGTGAAATCTAACACTCTGCTGCTTGAAAGGATTTTTGAAAGCAAGTAAGGAATTAATGATCACTTCAGTGTGCATTGAAAGATGATGCAAACCAGTCATGAATCTTTGCTTGAAAAGGACAAATATAATAGATTGATTGGTACTCTGATTATTTCTGCTGGAGAGAACCATGAACTTACTGGGAAAATATTTTCCTTTAATACAGATAAATTGTTTTCTAAACAAGTGAATGCAGGGGGCATTTCTATTATGTCAGAGATCCTCAACTACAGAGTAGAACATAATCACATAGAGGGCTTGGTAAGTAAGATGACTGGTCCCCAACTCAGAGTTTCTCATATCAGAGGGTTGGATGAATCTTGAGAATTTTAAGTATCCCAAGTGACACTGATGTTACTGGTCTGGGTGCACCATTGAGAACTATGTGAAATCCAGAAAAGACATTTAACTCACCTTATCTACTTGATTATTTTCTGTAAGATGAAAGTCAAAGATCTTATTCTGTTTGGTATTTCTCTAATAAAGCTATACTATATCTTTGGAAATATGGATTCTTTACAAAGAACCTATCCTCAAGATATAATTGAAGGCTTTCTGCCTATAAGAGGCATGAGTATGCATATAACAACATGTTTATAAACACCACCACAAATAATAAAAATGAACGAGTTATCAGGTTTGTAATTTACCTACCAAGGAAGAAGCCAACGTATTATAGGTTTCAACTATGTGAAGCTAATCTAGTCTTACCTTTAGGCTTTCTCTTTTGTAGGAGACATTATGTTTACTAAATAAAGTCTTCCAATTTTTGCATTAAAAATCTAAAAATCAATGGAATCAAGATTATTTATTATATATAAAATAGATCTTCCTTGTAAATTGTTAACCATATCTTGGATGGTTTTGTCAGTCTATCATTTCACAGTGTATTTAGGAAGATATCTATGATAAAGTGCCATTAAAATTGAAATAAGAGCTTTTCTTGTGTCTTATTTCAATCAAGCATTATAATTATTATGGTAATAATTGATATTCAAAGAACCATTTTTAGAGACAATAATTTCTTAGCTCTTTTCAGGTAACCTTTAAAATTAGATAAATCTGATTAATATTCTGAATTTAAATGTCTAAGTCTCATAAAATAAGAAAACATGTAGTGATCATGCTTGATAATAAAGAAAATACTATGTGATCCCAATATGAAGGATATAACTTCACAAACTTTTGTAAAAGAGAGTTATAAAACAGCCTAAGTTCTTAATTTGAAAAAACTGGATTATATTTGTTTTTCCATGATGATTATAGCTGAATTCTTTGACAAACTCTTGTCATCTTGGTACTCCCCCCCAAACAAAATGAACACTCCACTCACCTGCATGTCAGAAATGATGAAATGGTTATTGCAATGGCATAAGTGCTTTTGGATCATTTTGTTCTAAATCCTAGTCACAAAATAGCTTTCTTTCCCAGGATCATTTTTAAGCATCTCACATCCTAAGAGTATTAACACATGGGGAAATAGTAAAGTTTTCATTCCCATTAGCGTATCTTTGTGTGTTTTTGTCTGCATAGAGATTAGACCATCATGATGGAATACACTCTGTGCATTTACCACAGTCTTGGTTGGTAACATGCTTGGTGGCAACATGTACTTGCAAAAGTAATACATATTATGGGGGTCGGAATTTCAATTTGTTCAGGTTCTAGCTTTTTTCTCATGTTTTGCTGCAATGGTTTCCTAACCAGAATTCCTAAGAGTACGTGATGTTCCAGGCACCGTGCAGGGGACAGGAACACAGTGGTGAGCAAACATAGAGGTAAGTTTATGTAATCATTGTAATATATTTAGAAAACTGAATACAAATATCAACATCATTAGGAAGGTACGTTTAACATTTGAAAAAAGTTAAAAATCAATAATGATTTGGTATTAAAGTAAAGATTAAATTAACAGAAATTAGAGAAGGAATGTGAATATTGGGAGGAGGAATTTGAGTACAAAAGGAAGGATGTTCAAGATTTTCATCTTGACTGGGAGTGTTAAGCTATGGGGCTTCATTCTTGATTTTGCTAATGATGTAAGTATACAGTACAAAGCGTTTATGTAGACACTATATGGGGAAATATGAAATAAACAAGAAATATAAACTAATAAATATATAACTACAAACTGGAGAAGAATCATATAATTTAATTAATTTTCAAATTTCAATTAGGAGTAAAAACAAAATAATAATAATAGAAGAAATGAGAACAAAAATATAAGCTGAAAATGTTTTAAATAACATTGAGCAATCATGTAGAAGAAGGCAATTACCAACATCTAGGGAGAGTAAAAGCAAATCTATTGTATACATGATATTAAAATAATACCCATTATTCCATTAATACTTCAGTTGACCTCAGCAATACATAGATGATTTCAGTAATCAGTCTATAGTATTTGATCTTATCATATAAAAACACTGTGTCTTTACAGGTGTTTGAGTTTTCTTATGGGGGTCTACAAGTGCATTGTGTGGGTGTATATATATATATATTTTTTTTTTTTTTTGGGGGGGGGAAGGTTGAAAGAGATTTTTTTACATTCTTTTTTTGTCTTGATTGTTTGCTGAATTGAAAATCACAAAATTCTATCCACACTACAACTTGGATGTAAACTGAAAATATAATACCCATAATCAGGTCTTTCTTTGAATTCCATGCCGAAAATTCATTGAAAAATGAAGTGTTCAACCCCCTATGAATCCATTCTGACCTACTATATTATAAAATAATCTTTCAATGTTACATATTTTCCCCTTCATGGTAATTTCTGTCTAATTCTGGCTGGGAAGTTGCATACCTACAAAAGATCCTATTCTGTCACTAATTAGAATCTGAATTATCAGCAGTTTGGGAGGTTGAGGCAGGAGGATCACAAGTTCAAAGCCAACCTCAGCACCTAAGAGTGGCCCTGAACAACTTAGTGGGAACTTGTCTCAAAATTTAAAAAATGAAAAAAAGAGGGCTGGGGATGTAACTCAGTGGTTAAGCACCCCTGGGTTTAATCCCTGGTGTAAAAATAAAAATAAATCTGAATTATGATTGTGGTTGGCTAAGGTAAAGGAAGTTACTAAAAATGTCAACATGCAAAGAATCAATATCATTCAATTGTGCCTAGGTTTTGAATTTTTAAATTTATGTACTTAAAGTTTCATCTTATAAATTTTTTACAAAATACCTCTTTTTATTTTTATTCAAATAATTTTTACTCTTTTTATTTTACTTTATTTTTTTACTTTTTGCATATATGACATATTTTAAGAGATACACGTTAAGTAGAGACTGTTTTACTTTCTTCCATGTTTACTTATGTCCTTACTCCTTGGATTTCAGCCTGATTGGTCTTAGGACATGCTTTTCTCTCCAGACATTCCTCCGGCCACACTCAATTGTTAAAGCTCACCCAGCTTATTCGTATGGATAGAGTGGACCTGACTTACAAGGATGTTGTCAGACTAGACGTTAGGATACAGGTTGTACCATGGGAGCAACAAACTGGTATATCTCAGACCTCATTTACAAAGGTTGCTCTAGACCAAGCCCTTCTCTAGCTTCATGTGCAGCTCTTTTATTCTGATTATAAAAGCCCATATTCTAGAATAGGCAAAGTGGCCCGTTACTAAGAAGAAGAGTGTTATGGTTTGGATTGAGGTGTCCCTCAAAAGTTCACATGTGAGACAATGCAAGAAGAGTTAGAGGTGAAATGATTGGGTTGTGAGAGTCTTAACCCAATCACTGAATTAATCCCCTGATAGGGATTAACTGAGTGGTAACTTAAATTGTAGGGTGTGGCTGGAGAAGATTGGAACTGGTGCTTGGCTTTGAGGTATACATTTATGTCTGGCATGTGGAGACTCTGCTTTCTGATCATCATGTGAGCTGTTTCCCTCTGCCACACTCTTCCACCATGATCCAGCCTCACCTCTAGCCCTGAGGAATGGAACTGGCCTTCTATGGACCAAGACCTCTGAAACTGGGAACCCTCAAATAAACATTTCCTCCTTTAAAATTGTTCCGGTCAGATCTTTTATTGACAGCATCGAAAAAGCTGGCTAAAACAAGGGGGAAAGGTGAGCGTTGGCTATTTGTCCTCAGGAGTTCATCTCATAAATATACTTTTCTTCCTGTATGCTGGGATATCTGGCACTTGCCAACCTACCCTTGAAGAGGATCAATCTGTATCATCTTTCCCCCAACTTCTTAGCATTAAATACTTTGTTCATTCACAAATGTCCCACCCTAGACATTTAACAGAAACTGATATACTGAAAATGAGATAAACATAGCTTTTCATAGAGAAAGATAAACAGGTTATAAACATTCAAATTCCTTAAGTAGTAACTTATTGTATATCAGACATTATGCTTAAGAACTTCACTTAATCTTTCCAATGCACCTATTAGGTAGTTTCTATTATTTGCTTTTCACCCTTTCCTATCCTTTCCTCTTCTCATCTGCCCCCCTTCCCCCACTTTTTGGACAAGAAGTCTAAAATTTGAAGAGATTAAGAAATGTATCCTCCATTATACATATAATAAATAGCAAAATCTTGATTCAAACCCTAATTCTTCCTTTGATTTTAAGTTCTTAAGCATAATAATATAATACTGTTTTATATTGCTAGATTTTACTTTATTGATTGTAACATATTGAAACCCAATTCACATTAGCTTAAAAGAAAGCTAAGATCACAGAAGGTCCTGAGGGGTTTCATGATAACTTTACAGAGGAGCTTCAGTCACATCTGAAACAGTGAATAAACACAAACCAAACCTGGTTCCTACCTCTGCTCCTAACAACACCTTCCTCCTACCATCAACCCCTTCCCTCCTCTACCATCCACCTCTCACTGGCCTTCTTACCTTGGTTTACAAGGTGGAATATTTTTAGTCTAAACACCCAATACCCAGAAGAACTTGACTCATTTTAATTACAAAATTCACAATAAAGGGAATGGAAAACTGGCCAGGTTTCTGCCCATTTTATAATAATTGTGAATTCACGCACTGAAAGTATGAGTAATTTGAGAATGCATTGTGTCTGATATTGTCCTGGGTACTGGGAATTCAGCAGTGAACCAGAGAGACAACATCTTATGTTCTAGTGAGGCAAGACAGGCAATCAATAAGTTAAAATACATGATAAATAAATGAGAAGAAACTATACATATAAAATGAATATGTGAACAAATTTCAAATAGTACTAAATTAAAACAGAATAATACATAGAAGCAATAGGATGGAGAATGGAGGTTGACATTAGATAGAGACACAAAATTATTTCTCAAATGACTCCTGAATAGAGAGAAATAACGATAAATGACAAAATGAAGCCATCAAAAAACCAAACAAATCAGAAAAGGTCAGGGCTATACCTCAGTGGTATAGTGCTTATCTGCCAAGCAGGAGGACCTGGGTCCTTCCATCTCCATGAAAACATTTTAAAAATAGAAAAAACAAACAAACAAACAAACAAAAGAAAACAGACCAGGAAGACAGAGAAAATGAAAGGCCCAAAAGCAAATATGTGAGAATATTAGATTGTCAGAATAGTTGGAACTTGGTTAGCAAATGGGAGAAAGGTAGGAGATGAGTTAGAGGCAGAAAGACAGATAAGGACTAAAACTATGCTTGGGAGGCCCTACAAGGCATTTGAATGTTATTCAAAATGGAAAAAGTTATAGCCAGAGGGAGGGTGCTATGATTTGCCCAAGTTGGGCAGAGTGCCCCTTGGGTTATGTTTTAATTTGACGGCTGTTGCTGCAGCCAGAGGGCTGTAGAATGAAAAGGAGTATTTGCCCTTGGGAGCTATGGTTCTGGGCAGATAAAGAAATGCACAATTCTGTTCTCCTTACCATTCTGTTCAAGCACCTATGTTAGAAATCCCCTCAGTCAGTCTCAAACATTGTCAATCACACTAGCCACTCTCCTTGCAAAGCTAGCTCTATCTAGAAGGTTTTATTTTCTATGGTTTTTAATATTTTAGATTTTCTGATTTCCCTTAGAATTTTAAGGCTGTTCAATGGGGCTGGCAATTGGAATATGATCCAGTATTGTAAAATTATCTTTGCTATGCTGATGTATTGATTGATTACCTGGTGGATAATACCTACTTGAATACTGTCTATTACCTCTAGGCACTGGCTTCCAGTTTGATTTCACTGGGCTTTGTATTTTAAAATTTCATATCTCCTAAGCTCTGTTATTTGCCATGCTTATTTTCAGCTTTCTTACAAAAAAACATGATTGGATCCTGAGGGCGTTTGCTAGATATCTGGCAAGGAGCATCATACAGCTACACAAGGAAGTCAAACTAACTGGAGAAAACAGAACAAAATGGAAAGAAATGCCAGCAGAAAGGAGAGAATATAGGGGCAAAAAGAAAAAGGAAACTACAGAGAGATAGTAATTATATCAAAACACAAAGGCATGGCCCAAAGAGTTATGAATCCCTGCAGGAGAATTAATGAGATGGAAAATTTCTCAAGGAAAAGAGCCAAGTATAGATAAAGAAAGGAAAAAAAAAAAAAAAAAAAAAAACAGCATAAAAGGAAGAAAAAGCAAAATAGGGCAAAAGAAAAAATTTAAAACCCCAAGTGCAAGGTGAAAGAGTAAAACAAAAGAATGGATGAATTAAGAAATGGTGCATTGCATTAAAGCAAATGTATTCTGTTTTCTTTATTCTTATCTTTAACTGGCTTTGCATTTCTTGGGTAGCAAAGCCAAACTGAAAGGATAATTTTGTTTATGTACCCAATTTGCATAATTGTGCAATATAAATTACAATGCTAATTAAGGACAGCCCTTGGGGCTTCTGGAATGGTCAAAAGTGGTTCCCAAAGTGCAGGGAGGTTGGGGCATTGGCGCTGTCACCTCTCCCCTGCAGGGAAGCCAGGCAAAAGAAAGAACCTCTCTGACAGGTGTGTGAAATCTTGTCAGAATTTGTTGCAGACCCAGAACTGTATGTCTACTCACCAGCCTTGGCTTTTAAAATCATCTTTGTGTGATTCTGAATGATGTGCTTTCAAGCTAGAATTTGCTCCTAATATTGTGGGTTATCTTTTCATGAGTTTTTCCCTCACTTTTAAATTTTTTATTCATATAATCTTTTTAAAAGCTATAGATAATTGAGCATGAATCTGGCATATGATATTTTAACTGGACTATTGCCAGAATTGTCCTCAAACCAATGCATGATATGCTCTGCTTGGGCTCTCGTGAGCCAGGGGGAGATGACAAGCTCATTTCTGATCTTTAGTTAAAATCTGGGTCTCTAAAACTAACTATACCATTGTACCATAACTACATCAAAAATTCAGTTTCAATGAGTTTTTTTTTCCTGCATTTTTCACAAAAGAGGATTGTAAGATACAGGGGTCATGTAACATTTAGCTTGGGTATTTTTTTTTTTTTAACTAAAACATTTCTCTGAGTTTCTATAGTGAATTCTGGCATATTTACAATGGAGGAGTTTTGGGATAGGGCCTGTTGTGAAGTTAGTTTTTGGCAAGCTTTTGTACCCACTGAACTTTGACTGCAAGCAAAAGTTAAAAGTAAAATACAAAAGACAGCAGATCTCCATCACTCCAGGTCAAAGGAAAGGTGATCATGGTTGAAGGCAGGCTAAGACCCAGTGTTCCAAGGCCTCTTTATTTACTTTTCCTTCTTCTTGCCTTCACTTTCTTAGAAATGTAGAAACCCACTTCTATAAGAGATTTATTATCTTCCTAACTCGAGAAACAGCATATCAGTCAAGGCTGCTAGTTGTATGCACCTAATTTCAAGAGGTTGTTTTCACTGGGATCATTATAGCATTAATTAGAAAATTTGTGGTCTGCTTTCATCCTTGTGATACTTTATGCTTTTACTAGAGCAATGTTTTTCAACTTTTTTATGTGCAGGCATATAAAGAAAATAATATTTCTACATAATACTAAAATGCTGTGGTCTGATTGTTTAACTTCACCAAAATTTGAATGTTGAAATCCTTGTTTCCAAGATGATGTTATTAAAAAGTGGGGTCTTTGAGAAGTTATTAGGTCATAGGGACAGAGTGCTCAATGAATGGAATTCATGTCTTTATAGAGAGTCCCAAGATAGACCCTTGCCTTTTTTTGCCATTGAGTTTAGAATAAGAAATAAGCTATGAGGAAGCAGATCTTCACCGGATACTGAATCTGCTGAAGTCTTGACCTTGGACTTCTCAGCCTCTTCCTGTTGTTCCCAAGTCTCCAGTATAAGATATTTTGTTATAACATCCTGAACAGACTATGACATGGGGTAAGCTAGAGGATTAGAACTTTCAATAAGGATACTCATATTCCAATGTGACTGGCTCTGGAGCCTGGGTCTACCCAATCTTCTAGTTACCCAAGACTCAGGAGTTTGTGTCTCCTGGAACATCAGTAGATCATAGGCAAGTTCCCCTACTGAAATCTGTGCAGCAACAATGTTTATGTTATCAGAAAAAGGAGACCCATGAGCACATCAGTTTGGGGTACACGTTAAACATGTCTGTTACAGGAATTGTGGCATTAGCAACCATATTCTCCCACTCCCCCACCTTTATTCACTGTGGAATCCATTTCCTTCCACTATTCCTTAAGTCTATATTGTTTGGGTGGAACTGGCCTACCCCTAGGTGGAGGTGAAGGAATCAGACCTGTTCTAGTTAGCAAGAGTAGTTCATTTCTCAGGCCACAGTGACCAGATCATGGCTGACATTTGGCCAGACCCTGGCCACTTAAGCTCAGAAACAACAGGAAAATTTGGAAATTTCTTAATATTGTTGGAGTAGATGGATACAGCCATGAATAGATTTAACAACATACTCCTACTCTTGATTTATGAGATAATATACTTCCCACTTGAAGTTTGTCTGAATCAATGAGTATTATTTTCAACTGGAAGATTCCTGATGTATATATATTCATTTTCTAAAATGTAGATCTAAAAGATCAGCTTAAAATTATTCAGGGCTTACTGCTATATATAGGATAAAGTTCAAATATTTACCTAATTATACCTAACATGTGTTTAGCTATAATGCGGTCTATATTTTTTCTCACTGATTTGTGGATAACAGTGTGAGCCAAGAGTGAACAGGGTAGTCAGAATCTCTTGTCTAATTATTTGTTTTATTATCTTTATTGAGCACTCTCAATAGACAGGCGTCTTGTACTTCCTAGAACTGATATGGTTTTTGTAGTTTTTGTTTTTCAGGTGGATTTAGTAACCCCACCCTTTCTCCCTAGCATGTACTCTGATTCTCCTTGCAAAGGCATAATCTTGACAAATGTCCACATTTTAGAGAATATACCTTCTGATTGCTGTATATGCACTGAGAACAATTACTACAGAGAAGTGATTTTCAAAGTGTGGTCCCTGGATCAGTAGCATCAATTGAAAATTCTTACCAGTGCACATTCTTGGGCCCAACCTCAAAACCATCGGAAATCAGAAAATCTGGGGATGACACCCAGCAATGTGTATTTTAACAAGGTGAAATTCATAATAAAGTTTTTGAGCCATTAGTAAAGAGATTCAGGCTTAGAACACATGTTGGTTGAGAACTCATAAAAACATAATTTTTTATTCTTCATGCCTCTTTCTTTCCTTTTCAGTAGTTGTTAGTGGGTTATAGGACTCATTCTAATCTCCTACATTTGCAGTTTAACAATTTCATACCCATTTTCTATGGGTGACTACGGTCAGGTTCTCATTTTTCTGAAATTTCCCTAAACAATTGAAAAGTCAAACTGGAGTTTTATTAATCACCTTCCACCATATCCCATTCAGGATGGAATTTTGAAATTTCATGTAGATAGTTGTGCATAACTTAACTATGGGGATACAGTCATAAAAGCATCATTAAGTGATTTTGTTGTCTAAAGATCATAAAATGTATTTACCCAAACCTGGATGGAAAGTCTACTATAAACCTAGATTGTAGAATAATTTTTTGGGACTAAAATTGTATATGAGCTGTGTTGAGAGAAAGATTATTATGTAGCACATGACCCTCCATGTTTCCCCCGCAATAGATTAGCCTTTTTTCTGATTAGTATTAAAATTGTACTTCTAGGAATACAACTGATGACATTGTGCAGGCTAAATAGTTCATGTTACATGGCAAGGGGAAATCAATCTAGAGTTAAACTCCCATCATGGAAATTCCATCAAGAAGACAAAATACATACATAAACAAAACTTTGACTATCTTTGTATCACAAGTAGTAGACTTAGACACACACACACACAAACCCCTAGAAAACCAGATCTGGTTTTAGATCACCAGCTTTGGAGCCAGAACTCCTGGGTTCATATTCTGACCCATCACTTACTAGTTATGGGACCTCAGTGTAATTTCTACCTGATATAAAGAAAATACTCAATAAATTTTTATCTAACAGCACAGCTGTTGAGACAATATCTTGAGAAAGAGGCCTACTCAGGCCTACTCAGGCAGGCAAGTTTTGTTTAAATTGAATCTATCTCTGAAGATACACATAAAGCTTAATATTTTGAAGATAAACAGAATTGATTGAGAATGATTAAACCCATACTGAGAAATGAAAACAATGAATACTTTTTATAAGCTTGCAGTACATATCCCAAACCAATGTAACTTCATTTAATATACAGTAAAATTTATCATAGTTTCTTCTTTGCAAAAATCCAGAAATTTGCACCAACTTTGGGTAAAGTAATACTCCAAATTACTTCTAATCTATGCTCTTTTTCTTTTACTGCAAATTCTTTTTCTTTTATTAAGGTCCTAATTCTCTTCTAGCTCCACAAACTCTGAAGGTATTACTTTCATGTTTGTAAGTGCATCAGTCTGAGACTTGTTTGTCTTGTTCATGAGTACATATTAGTATCTTTGGAAAATTTTCTAAAAATTTTAAATAGCTCAAAGTTTAAGATTCTTGATATACAGCTGTCCAAAGGAGTTATGACTTCTCTCCACAATGGCTATGGACCTTGTGAGAATTTTTAAGCATCCTGGGTATGTTGCTGACTCCCTATTTGGATATTATTTGGGAATCTGGGCTCAGATTTTACTAATTTTCCATTTACACTATGTTATATTGCTTACACTGGCTCCTTTGCAGTTATACCCATTATATCTTTAGTCTTCAAAATTCACTTGTATATTATGTGTGTTTATTTTAAAATATGATGTGTCAGACACCTTATAGATATTAAGGACACAGTGCTTGTAAAAATCACTGTCACCTTGATGCTTATATTAGTGAAACAAACTGTAATTTTCTAGAAGGCAGAAACTGATGCTTGTTATATTTGCCCTGTTCTTTATAAAGTGCTGAAAACATATGTAAGTTCTTAATAAAAAGTCCTGGATTATTAAAATATATTTTATATTTAAAATAGTAGGAACTTCTGAAATGCCTGATTGGAGAAGAAACATGGCAAATGTATAATTATGAAGAGGAAGATCATTGGTGCTGCTGTGTGCTTTAGAGAAAATCTAGTAGAATTGCTTACTGTTTAGGTGAGATTACAGATAAAATACTTGTTCAGTTATTAAAAAATGCTGTGTTTCACACAGTATATCCTGAGTTGACTAGTAGAGATGCATGTGAAGTATCAGAAAGAGCACTGAGATCAGGTGGGTAAAACAGGTTTGGCTTTATTAGTTAGTAGTTGCTGTGACTTTAGGCAAGTTCAACTTCATGAACCCATCTGCAAAATGACTCATTCAACCATGCAGGGATGTTGTGAGAATTAAAGGAAAAAGATATTAAAAAGAACTTTAATAACTTCTAAATGTTCAATGTTCTTCTAACAAAACAGCATTGAATTTGGAGTTAGGCACTGGGAGTAGAAGGTGGTATTTGGGGAAGGGAAAACTGTTTGTTATGGTTTGGATGTGAGGTGTCCCCCAAAAGCTCACATGTGAGACAATGCAAGAAGTTGTAAAGAAATGATTGGGTTATGAGAACCTTAACCCAATCAGTGAATTAATCCCTGATGGGATTAACTGAGTGGTAACTGAAGGGAGGTGGAGTGTGGCTGGAGGAGGCGGGGCATGGGGGGCATGGCTTTGGGGTACATATTTGTATATGGCAAGGTTAGAACTCTCTCTCTGCTTGCTGATCATCATTTGAGCTGCTTCCCTTGGTCACACTCTACTGCCTTGATGGAGCAGGCTGTATATGGACTGAAACCATAAGCCCTTAAATAAACTTTTCCTCCTCTACAGCTGTTCTGGTGGGGTCTTTAAGTCACAGCAGTGAAAAAGCTGACAAATACACTGTCCTAACTCACAATCCTAAGGAATGTCATGAAATCCACCCAATTCCCTGTAACTCTGCAATGGTCATATAAACTTTCAAAAAGGTGAACCTTGATGATCATGTTCAACCACGGTGACACACACATTTGTGTTTTAGAACATTATTGTATGGTAGTGTCAATTATAACATAAAAATCTTCTCTTTTTCTCAAATAACTAGTGAAGAAAACAAATAGGAATTTCATTGCTCAATATCATCAAGAAAAAGTAGCATACTTTGTGAACAACAATTTCTTGAATTATTAGAACTTTTTGCTATTTGTTTTTCCATAGGTGCAAACGTATTGTGAGATAATCTGTATTTATGAAAGTTCTAACAAACTCTGAATATAACAGAATATATTTTGGGTGAACTGAAGCAGTAGTCCAAATATTTCATCAAAATTCAGACCAACACTTTGGGTTATATTTTTAATTCATGTATAGACTCACAATGTGATTGAAGGTATGTTTCTCACTGACACTTTAAAGTTATTATGTTATATGATCATGCACCATATAGCAACACTTCAGTGGATGATGGACACATATATAATGGTATAATCATTACTGGGCTATACCAGCCAGGTTGTGTGAAATACTTATATAATATTTATATACCATACCTGGCTAGTATTATGTTCACACAGCAATAATATTATCTAACAGTGCATTTCTCAGAGTGCATGCATACACCATGACTGTATTATAGATACATATTATATTATTTATTTACACTTTATTAGAGCATATTCATTTTTAATTAGAATGTGAAAAAGTGCTAGACTGAGAGAAGACATGGGAACTGATCCTGACTTTGACTCACCCAGCTTGTGTGTCACACCTTTGTCTTCCCTGTGCTTTCTCCCAATAGAACGAAGTCTTCTTCCACTTGGTAGCCCCTAATTTGTGCTCATGTCTCCCTCTATTCAAGTTATGTGTTCACATGTCTGTGTTTTGTATTAGGTAGTGAGTTATCTGAAGGGTATCTTGCTATCTTTAGCACACGGCCCAGCACATTGTTGATGCCCTATAAATATTGATGCAAATACACTCAAATGAATTGAATATTAATCTCTAATTAATTCTGTAAAAATGTTGCAAGGTTAGGTAAGACTGATAGCAAATATTTTATTTCAAGTCAGACTAACACTTTGAACATCAGAAATTCTCAATATGTGATTTCGAGACATAGAAACCTGGGAAAATGATACTGCTGTTATATTCCTCAAAAGATATGCTTATCCTGTCAGGGAATGGGTCTACTGGGGATGTTTGCTGAAACCGAATATAAGGGAAAAAATGAGGGGACCCAAATGAGTGTAATTTGGAGGGTCAAGTGGAAGAAATTGTGCCAAGGCAGGAGAGCTTATTAGTGATGGATACTAGCAATGACAGATACTGCCTGATGCCCACCCAGTATCCACTTCCCATTTTGTATTCAACATCCATGCCAATAAAGTAGAAATGTGTCCAGCTAATACTCTGGATTTGGTAGCCTCCAATGCCAGAAGGGGTAGTCATGTGAACCAGTTCTGCTTAATTATAAATATCAATGAAAGCCTCTGAATGGGGCTTCCAGGAAAGCTTTACGAAGAGATAAAGTCACTGGAATGGTCCTTTGGTCCCTTTGCTTCCTCCCAGATGGATTCCTGGAGGAGCAATCATCTTGCAATCATTAGTATTGAAACCACATTTCACAGTTGGTTTTAATAAGAATACAGAAGAAACCTGGACCTCGATGATTTGAGCCACAGTACTAATCCTGATCTTGCTGTCCATAGACTTGTTGCATGAGACAAATAAACTTCTTATTTAACTCACTTTTTGGTGGCTTTTCTTAAAACTGAACACAGTCCTGATACATTTGCCCTCCAGGGAAAAAGGTAGTGTATGACTTACCAAGTCTGATGAGATTCATGCATGCCTAAAACCACTCTGCTGCAGCAATTCCATCTCAACCCATGGTGTTGCCTTGAATGGAATATGGTGTCAGATAATTTTGTTTGTTTCCTTGTTAGTCTTTCCTAAAGCCTAAGGTGAAAGATCCCAGGAAAGTTGTCTTAAAGGCAGAGATGTAATTTTTGTGGACATCAGTTGATAAATGCAATTGTGATTCTTATGCCCAGGTTTGGCAAAAATCAAATAAGAAACATCTTTCATATAATATTGCTTTAATTAATTTTTTTTCTCTCTGGGTGTGATACATATTGTGGAGACACAATCAATTGAACATTGACAATTTGCTTAAGTCTTGCTCTTTGTCCTATTTATATAATTTATTGTGTCGGTGGTTCTCAGTGGTATGCTCCTGCAACTCATCATCTGAAAATCCTTCCCAGATGTGCTGAAAATTTTTCATTATTTTGTATATTTTATTTTTTTTGTAATTAGGTACACATGCTCTTGACTGGAAAACACCCCTTTTTTAATCCCAGAGGGTTATTTGGCCTTGAGAATAATTGATTCATGCCCTTCCCACTCCACCCCTGTTACTCAAATAGACGTTGCTAAAGAAATCAATGCTGTATAAGTTTAGCTGATTCTAACATGAAACAATTCCATTATTTTAAAGATTTCTGCAGGACCTGTGTATAACTCAGTTTTTTTTATTTCCCATTAAGAATCATATGATCATAGAATGGGTTTTATCCATAATTTTCAACACTGGAACACAATTTTAAAACAGGAATGATGATCTCTGCAGTAGTATTTATTCATATAAATATTGTCTCTGGTTATTGAGCTTTAGAACAAGAAACTAGACCTGTTGTCTCATAATTTATGGAACAGTAACGAGAAAATGAAAACTCTATATACTTACAAGCAGAACTCTCTATTATATGCAGCTGTCGTTATACAGATTACATTTTTTTGAGCATAGTGTTTGTTCATGTGTTTGTACACATGTGCATACGTAAACTTGTGTGTGTCTGATTCATTAATTCTGACTCAGGGAATATACTGAAATTATGAGAAGAAACATTTATAATTTAAAGGACCTGGCTTAGTTCTACATTCTACTCTATTCTCTCTGTCTCTGTCTCTCTGTCTCTCTGTCTCTCTGTCTCTCTCTCTCTCTCTCTCTCTCTCTCTCTCCTTTAAATGTGAAGTATGGGATATAAAACTAAAATTCCATTTGTTAGACTCTTGTGCAGCTAGGTTTCTGGGTAAGATTTGGCTTGTGCAGTTGATATCCTGGCATTAAATTTAGAAGGAAACAGTGATACAAAGATCAGAAGTTCGACTGATTTTATTTATTTTTAATGACCTTACTGGGGCACATTTTGTATAGAATACAGAGTACACTGTAAACATATGGCTTGATGAGTTCTGATAAATTTATAAACCTGTATAACCAGCATCAGTATCAAAGTACGTAATCTTCCCCTGGAATAGGCCCCTTTCTAGATAATTCTCCATCCTGATTCACATGACTATGTAACAGCTTTTAATTAAATATATTAAATTATACATTTCACTTAGCATAGTATTTCTTGAAATTTATCCATAGGTAGAATTTTATGGTAGGCAGAATTCTAAGATGACCCCTAAGATTCTTGCCTGCTGCTATACATTACCTTCATGTGCTATTTAACCAAACACTAATAATCTAGGTGCTTTGTAAAGGATTTTTTTCAGGTATAATTAAAATTCTTAGTAAATTTAATTTGGGATTTTTTCCCCCCTGAGCGAGCTGGGCTAAAGAATTTAGAGATATTTGAAGCATGGGAAAAGTTCTATGGCTTTTGTTGGCTTTCAGTTGCTGTGACAAAAGTGCAAGAGAAAAACAACTTAAAGAAGGCTAGGTGTGGTGAAACATGCCTATAATCCCAAGTGGCTTGGGAGCCTCAGGAAGGAGGAGTTCAAAGCCAGCCTCAGCAGCTTGGCAAGACTCTGAGCAACTCAGTGAGACCCTGTCTTTAAGAAAAATATAAAAAGGGTTGGGGATGTGGCTCAGTGGTTAAGAAACCCTGGGTTCAATCCCCACTACCAAAAAAAAAAAAAAAAAAAAGTTTTATTTTGTCTCATGGTTTCAGAGGTTTCAGTGCATAGTCATTTGATTCCACTGTTTCTGGCCCTGTGGGGGTAGAACATCATGGTGGGGAGGGCATGGTGAAGCCACACTTTCCACCTCATGATGGCTAGGTAGCAGAGAAAGAAAGTGAGAGAGAAGGGGCAGGGGTCAGGGGCTGGGAATAAAAGCCACCCTTCACAGGCACAAACCCAGTGGCCCACCTCTTCCAACCAGGCCCCACCTCCTAAAGTTTCCACCATCTCCTGATAGTGCCACTAGCTTGGGACCAAGCCTTTAACACAAGAGCCTTTGAGAGATATTCCAAATCTGAACTATAGTAGCTCTTAGAAAACTTCTATGTTTTAGAAAAGGCCATGTTGCAGGGAACTCCAGGTACCCCTAGAAAATGAGAACAATTGTGTTGATAGCCTTCAAGAAAGCTGGGACTTCCTTCTGTCACAACTATCAGGAACTGAATTTTGTTAAAAACTACATGAACTTAGGAAAGGACCCTGAACCTCAGATAAGATCACAGCTTTGACCAACACCTTGAATTAAGCCTGGTGAGAAATGAGCAGAGAACTCAGTTATATCATGCCCAGGCTTTTCTGACTCACAGAACTGTGATTCAATAAATGGGCATTATTTCAAGCTGGTAAGTTTGTAGTGATTTGTTATACACCAAAACAAAATGAATATATGTCATAAGATTGTTCCTTTTTGTTGGTGAGTGTATTAGTTATCAACTACTTCCTAACAAATTACGAGCAATATGGTGTCTTAAAATAACAAGTATTTTTATCTCAGTTTTTGTGGGTCAGAAATCTGTGACTGGCTTATGTGAGTTTTCTAACTCAAGGCTTATAAGCCTGCAAGCCCAGATCAATACATCATCTAAAAGTCAACCTGGGAAGGGTTTGCTTCCAGACTGACTTGATTGTTGGCAGCATTCAGTTACTATTGTTTTGTTGAAATGATGGCCTCAGATACTAGGTGGCTGTTCAGTATGTTGCCATGAGAACCTCCTCAGGGGGGCAAATGACTTCATCAGATCCAACATCTGCTAGCAAGATGCTACCACCTATGTAACCACAGAACTGATAACCCTCAACAATTAAATATTTTATTTATTAGAAAGAAATTATTCAAAGGGAGTGATCACACCAGACTATGAACATGGGGAAGCTGGGATCTTTCACTTTTCTTTTTTTAATTGGTGCATTATACTTATACATAATAGTGGGATTTAGTATACCATATTCATACATGCAAATAACATAATTTAATCAATCTCATTCCCTAGTACCTTCCCTTTAGGAAGCTGGGATCTTTAGGAACAATTTTAGAAGCGATGTACAAAGTAAGTAGTGTTTCATTATATGAATATATTAGAGTTTCTTCAGCCACTCAGCTAGAGATAGAAATTTGGGTTCATTTGAAATTTGAACCATTTAGGAGAAAAAACGAAGTTGCTCTGAACCTTCAAACACTAACATTTGTGTGGCATATGTTTCATTTACCTTGAATGAAATTGCAAGGTCATACAGAAATTGTATTCTTTATCTTACAAGAAACTTCCTAAAGTGCTTTCCAAAGTGATTGTATCTTTTCACTCTCTCAACAATCTACAATGTACAAGAGTTCCAGTTGTTTTTTATCATCACACAAACTGGGTATTTTGCAGTCAGTGTAATTGTAGTCATTTGAGAGCCTGTAAAAAGTATTCCTTATAATTTTAGTATCTGTTTCACTGATGCTTAAATAAGACTAATTATTATAAGCATGTATTTAGAGGCCATTTGTATATTTTCTTTTATGAAGAATCTGTTAAACTAGAATGGCATTTAAATTGTTTTACTTTCAATCATACAGTCATGAGATCTTTATTTGGAATATCTTTTTCTTATGTATGTATTAAAAGTATTGTTTCTCAGATTGTGGCTTACATTTTAATTTTTTACACTGTCTACTGAATAATAGTTTTTATATTCAGTGAAGTCTATTTTATTTACTTTTGTTATGATTAATGCTTTTTGAACTATATGAAAATACCACATTCCTATGTCAAAATCAAAATAAATTTTATTCCATAAGTTTTGTAATTTCATTTTAGTTTTTAATGTCAATGATCTAGTCTGAATAAATTTTTCCACAAATTTGAAGTAAAGTTTAAAATATTCGTTTGCCTTTTTCTTTATTTGTGTAGACTTCTGATTTTTTTCAGGACCATTTATTGAAAAGACCCTTCCATCTCTATTAAATTATTTTGTTTAGATTATTATGTTCAAAATAAAATGACTGTATAACCATGGTCTACTTCTGAACATCCTGTTCTAGTGGTCTTTATATGTCTATGCACCAATATTATGATCTTAATTACTTCAGACTTATGGAAAATATTGAAATCAAATTTAAGAATTTCAACATTGTTCTTTTGCCAAATTGTCTTGGCTAAGTCCTTTATATTTCCTTTTTACATTAAATTGTCAATTCCATTCTCCCACCCCAAATATAGTCTGCTGGTATTTTGAAAGAAATTGTATGGAATTTATTGATCAATTAAGGGATAAATGGTAACTTGTAATATTGAGTACTCTTTTCTGTGGATATAGCATCACCCTCTCTTTATTTAGGTTTTCTTTAATTTCCCACCCACTTTTCATAGTTTACAATGTGCAGGTCTTGCACTTTGTTAAGTTTTAAGTCTTTTGTGGTTTACATATAAGTAAATACCTAAAAAAGATAATTTCATATTGTTCATTCTATTTTTAGTATGTAAAAGTTTAGTTGATTTTTAAAATTTTTTTTAGTTGTTCACATATTTTTTATTTTATTCATTTATATGTGGTGCTGAGTAACAAACCCAGGGCCTCACACATGACAGGCAAGAGCTCTACCACTGAGTGACAACTCCAGCCCTAGTTGATTTTTATATTGATCTTTTCTTGTGAAATCTTGCTATTCTCACTCATTAGTTTTAGTAGATTGTTATGTAGATTCATTAGAAGCTTCTGCATGATCATGTTATTTGGTAACCAAAATAGCCTTACTTCTTACTGTCACATTTGTCTTTTAATTCCTTATTTTGCTTTATTGAACTTTGCTACAAGGTTGATTAGAAGTGTTGCATGCAAAGATCTTTTCCTTGTTCTTGATTAGGGAGAAAATAGCCTTTTACTCAAGTAAGATATTAAGTATAGAGTTTTTTTTTTTTTAATAGATGTTGCTTATCAAATTAAGAATGTTTCTATCACTAATTTACTGAACTATTTTATCACAAATACTTATTGGATTTTATTTGATGCTTGTTTTCAAAATGATCTTAGGATTCTTCTCCTTTATTCTATAAATGTGGTAAAATATAATGATCTATATTCACAATTAAATTAACTATTTTTCTGAAAGGCTCCATATCATTATATTTCATTTTAAAAGATTTTCAGGATTAATTTCCTGATATTCATTCACAATCTTTATGCCTAAATTCATGAGGAATATTTTTCCATACTTTTCTTTTAATATCATTTTCAATCATGAAAATTCTAGCTTCATAAAATGAACTAAGAAATCTTCCATTCCCCTGCAATTTTCTGGAATTGTTTGCACAGGACTGTGAATATTTTCCCTTAAATGTGTGATAAAATTCACTATTGAAGCCTTCTGATTTAGGGATTTCTTTGTGGCATCATTTTAAAATTATCATTCCATTTTTAATTTATGTAAGGTTATTCAGATTTTCTATTTTGATTTCTTTTTGAGTCTGTTGAGTACTTTATAACTTTTCAAAGAATTTTTCATTTCCTTTATTTTTTATGCTTTAGCTTAAAACTGGGCATAGTATTTCCTTATCATCTTTTTAATTTAAGTAGAATTTAAATTGATGCTCCTTTTTCCATTCCTGATATTATTAACATATGCCTTTTCACTCAGTAGATTTATCTTTGTATTTTTCCTGCTTAGGATTTATTAAACATTTTGTATATTTAATTCTTTTCCCTAAATTAGTAAAATTTGTTCATTGAATTTCAGATATTTGCTTTGCCACCACTTCTTTCTGAGACTTCAATTCTTCAACCTTTATACTGCTTGATATTGTCCCACAGGCCATTGAAATGCATTGAAGTTGTTTTCACTCTCTGTATTTCATTTTGGATAGTTTTGATACTCTTAAAATTCACCGATCTTTTCTTCTGCAGTGTCTAATCTGCTCTTCATCCTGTACTGTGAAGTTTTTATGTCAGACATTCTATGTTCCATTTCTAGACATTCCATTTTGTTATTTTTCCAATGTTTGCTATCTCTTCACATTGTCTAAACATTTCATTAGATAATGAGACAAAACTATAAGTAGCTGTTTCAGTATTATTATATTCTAATTCCATTATCTGGATCATTTCTTTTCTGTTTCTCTTAGTTAATTTTTCTCCTGGTTATATATTTCATTTTCCTTGTTCTTAGTTTGTCTAATAATTTATGAACAGATGCTGGCTGTGTTAAATTTATACTGATGATATGTAGTAATTTTTATCCTCTGTTCAAGAGTGGTAGCCTTTCTTCTAGAAAGCAAATATTACTTATAGTTCATCTTGCTTACCTTTGGGGTCTGGTTTTACTTTTCTTTAGATATGCCTAGAGTTGCCTAGGGACAGTTATCTTTCCTATTAAGTTAGTTTTTTGTTTGTTTGTTTTATTTTTTGACAGTTCTATTGAACTTGGAGAGGGATCAGTGAGGATTCCACTCTGTCTGGAGCAAACTCAAAGGATTCTCAGCCCCATGTGAATTCTAGTAACTACTCAAATGCCAGATCCCAGCCAATTTTTGCTTATTCTCAGGGGTTTTCATTTTATGCAAATTCATCTTATTCTGATAAGTCTCAAGGAGCTTCATTAAGATATGTGGCATTCTTTTTCTGCATTGCTCCCTCTTGGGAACTCTGATTCATTACATCCATCCTTCTCACTTTTCCTGAATTCCAATCTGTTTCTTCTAAACTTGCTGAGATTGTCATGATCTGCTGAGGATCATACATTGTGTTCCAGGTTCTGTAATATAACTATAGCAAGATTATTGTTTTAATGGGTCTTGAGATTCAGTGTATTAGGCTTCTACAGAGCAAAAGAATAAATAAAATGCATATATGTATATCTATTTATCTGTATAAATATAGATATTAGATTATCTTACATGATCTGAAACTGAATAATCACACAATAGCTGTCTGTAGACTGGAAAGCCTTGGAAACCAGTAACTGCTAAGTCCAAGAAGCTGGAAGCCTCAAAACAAGAGAGACTGACAATGCAGCCCCAGTCAGAGTCTGAATGCCTGAAGCCCCTCGGAAAGTCACTGGAGCTAGTTTGTATTCAAAGACAGAAGAATATGAAGTCTGATGTCCACGGGCAATAGCAGCAGCAAAAATAAATAAATAAATGAAAAATAAAAACACTCCTGCTCAAGAAGAATGGAGCATACCTGAGTTTTCCTCCTCCTACTTTTTGTTCCATCTGGACCCCAATCTATCGAATGATTGTTTATAAGTGTCATAGATTTGGAGATTTTTTTATAGCAGCCCAGAATGATCAATACACAATGCATAAATGGTTTCTTTTCATTAAAGAATTATAATAATGGCTTAGATTTTACTTTATCATCCATGTGGGAACTAAACGCCTGCAATGATTTCTAAGCCTACCAAGACAAATTACTACAAACTTGATGACTCAAAACTGCAGAAATTTATTCGTTCATGTTCCAGAGGCCCAAAGTCTGAATGAGGTTGTTAGCAGGGCCATAAACCCTCTGAATTCTCTTCAGACCCTTCCTTGCCTCTTCCAGAATCTGGTGACTTCTGGCATTTCTTAGTTACATCTACAAAGATTCTTATTCCAAATAAAGTTTTATTCTGAAGCTCCAGGTGGACATATCTTTGGGGGGCAACAATTCAACTTCCCATAGTATCACTGAGTACTGACACACCGAATTTTATGTGATGAGCTGAGCAGAAATTGTGACTGTGAAGTCCATCTTTCCAGGAAGTGACTATAAAATAATGGAATATAACATCCTGTCTCTCCACATGCTTTTACTAGATTCCCAGTGCACAGGTTTATACTGCATGCTATAATAATCACAAAAGATGACATTATGCTCTCCTTTATAATAGTTACTATTCTTTCTAGGGAGGTAAATCATGAATACACAAAAAATTACATCTTAGTTCAAAAGAGCAAATAAACAGATGTCCAAAGGCACAAACTGAATGATTTATAAAATGGTTTAGTATGTAAGTTTAGAGATGAGAGAGCTGAGACCTGGATTTAGCTGGAAAGATTTCATAAATAATAGGGAGCTTGAGAAGAGCCTGGAGAATAATGGACAGAATAGAGGACATTCCAGAGGGGAAGAAGAAATATACTAGAGTGAACTGAATTTCGGAGACAGGCATGGGAATGATGGTCCAGAGGAAGGGATGGTTGATCCCAAAATTAGGTAGCAAACTCTGAATTAAATATAGGATAAGATCTGGATCTTTATTCCACAAAAATGGAAATTCACTGGTTTTTGGAGCAGTGTGATAAATAAGCTTATCTCTAGTATTCTTTTTTTCTCCCATCTTCCTCCTTCTCTATGGTTTGAAGATAATCTTCCCAAAGTCGACTCTGCACATTTAAAACCCCTTTCCAATAGTTTACATTTTTCAGCTTCTTCCTCGAACTCATTATGCTCTCCTCTCCCTCCTCTAATCCATTTTCTGAAAGTCACAATGGGTCTCCACACTCATTTAGACGTGCATATTTACAAGTAGGCTGTACACAGTAGTATCACTTATAGGCTTTTCTTTTCACTTCAAAAGTAGAGCCTATTTAGATGTTGACAGCACTTGAAAAAATTATTAATAGCAAGAGTTTCTGTATTTTATGTAAATTCAACCCTTTTGAAAAGAAATACAAAGTAGACTTAAGTTTGTATTTAGCAAGTTTCTGTTCCAAATGTGAATGAAATCCTGCCTATGAGTGAGAAGCACACTGAGGAGCCCATGGTTCTTTGCTGATGATGCTCTTGTCCACCATGACTACAGAGGTATTTCCTTAGGCACACAAAGTTGGAGAGGGACAGAAGATAAAGGCAGCAGCAGCTAAAACATACTGTTCTGCCATGCAGATATTCTCTAAGCCTCAGCACTGTAATGATACTCTCAGCAACTTTTTAGGTCACAGGAAAAACACAAGTACAGGTGGGAGTAAACACTGCATGCAAATGGGCTTTTGATATTGCATCTGGTCTTTAGATTTCCAATTGAATCATTTTGAAGTAAACACAAATAGGATTACAAGCTTGTCACTATATCTTCACATGATTATTTCTAGTACAATGAAAATATCTTGGTGTCATAATCTACAGAGTAAACTATGATATGTATCTCCAGTCCCCAGAGTCCCTTCCACCACATCACATGACTACAAATAATCAAGTATCATCTACATGTTCTGTTTTCTATACCTTACATATTTTGAATGGAACTCTTTTTTAAAAATCCCATCTTGAAGAGCATAGCATAAAGCCTCCAGAGAAAGACAGTAACAGTGTGGGTAGCAATAGGAAAATGATCCCAGAGGGTTGATGGTTAGGGAAAAGAAACAAACAAAATTGAAATGTTATAGGCTTGCTACACAAAGTTTCCAGAAGGGTCTTCTTTCCTTTTAAACAAATAAATAACAAAAGTAAAACAAAACTGAAGCAGTGACGAAAAGCGTCAAGAGTGGCCACTCATTCTGGAGAAGGATGGAGAGTGTAGGCTAGCTTCTCTTTCCTACACCCACATCATCTGCTTCTCTCTACCTGCCAATTCTTCCTAAAGGAAAACAAACACATCCAGTAACCATAAACTGGATCCTAGGTGGTCTTTGTCCCTCACTCCATTCCCACAAATGGCAGGAATAACCCTAAAATCCTGAGGAGGAAAACTTACACCAAAAAATAACAGGTATTAGAGTTGCTGAGCCTATGAAAAGACCGATAAGCACAGGTGTAAAAATCATCTTTGGATATGAAGTGGCAAGCTGCTTATTCCCATGAGGATATGTCTAAACTAATCCTGCCCCTGGCATGATTTTTAAAGAATCAGATACTTTTACCAATGTGGCTGCTGCTGTTTTGGCTATGATGCAAGGCACAGGATCAAGGGCTTAGGTTGGGCAGTTTAAATAATTGGCAGATTTTAGGCTTAAAAACAGGGGCTGTCAATTTGTTTCTGTATAGGGACAGATAATATATATTTTAGGCTTTGTGGGCCATCATCTGTCACAAATACAGAAATCTGTGGTCGGAACAAGAGGTAGCCACAGATCATATGGAAAATGATGGGCGTGGTTATGTTCCTGCAGGCCATAGCTGCTGCAAGGTATTAACCTCAGTTACCAGAGCTGATCCAAAGCATGGTTTGGGGGGAGTAGGAAGGGAAATGGGCGATGTTGAGATTAATTGTAGAAGAGGGAAGCTAAACTCTAACCCACATAGCTCTTTCTAATACACATCTTTCTAAGGAGAAGGTTCACTGGCAAACCAAGGAAGTGGCAGGCCTCCTTCTAACTAAATTGCTGTCCCCCTGTCTCACTCTATGAAATTCTAGAGCTTTCATGGCACACAAAGATTCAGAGAATGTTCATCTAACAAAGGATATGATTTAGGAATCTTTCCTGCATGTCGGTAATAGAATATATTGCTTCTCAATGCCAAATAAAAATATTTCAGCAATTTCAATAATGTTGAATTCAGATAGAGGAGTAATTCCCAAGGAGGTTGATTTTGCTCCCTTCCTCCTCCCCAGGACATTTCAAAACATCTGGAGATGTTTTTGGGGTGTCTGAACTGGGCGGAGTGGGGGGGTTGCTGCTAGTACCTGTTAGAGACTAAACTTTCCACAATGCTCAGAAGGCCCCTCAAAATAAAGACCAGACCCAAGGTGTTAATAGTGGTGAAGTTGAAAAACTCTCCATCAGTACTTTGATGAATTCTTTCTTTATTGAAAATAAATACAATACAAAATATAAATCCATTTTCTGCAGCAATCTTGAGAGCCATCTATGCACAAAAAAAGTTCTCAGAGCAAAAGTCTTCCAAGTATTTTGTGAAAAGAACTCTTGTGAAAATATTTCTCTTTCTGCAAATTAATGCAGGAAGTAAAAGGATGTCTCATATTTTAAGATCTAAATGCAGTATCTCTTGAATATAATTTGAAATTCTAAGGTTGCTTTGAATGCAGGATTTTTTTTTTAGTTTAATTTCTGTAACCCTGACCCTGTATAAAAAGCACAAAATATAGAAATATTTAGGGTTTCTATTACAGGCATGATAGTCTAAAAATACTCTGGGCTTGAATAATTATTTACCTAGTTAATACTGAGAATTGGTGCTTTGGAAGAGAGGAGGTTTGAAGTATATGATAAAATAGAACCAATGCTTTCATTGAGTTGGAAAGAGATTAGTGGTGCCTTAGAACTGCCTGAAAACTATGTACTTCTCTGTTGGGAAGGCAGGAACTCAGATGCAGTTGGGGCTGGGATGACAGAATCAGGTCAAAGTGTTCTGCTCTATTTTGATGTGTCTTAATATGGTATCACTTGGATGAAGTTAAATCTATGTAACTCTGAGTCTGGGGAAAGGAAAAGCACTTCAGTGTGCACATGGAGTTTCCTCCAGTAGCTAAGTTGAGTTACATATTTTAATTGAAATTACCCCAAGTGATCAGGAGCTACTAAAACTTCTGGAAGCATCCAGATTACTCAATGATTACTCAGTTAGGATGTAGGAACCAACCAATTAGTTCTCCATTGGACAAAAATTAAACCAACCTAACTGGTTATTTGCAATAATAAAAATGAAATTTCTCTACTAGACATTAATTAATGTATTTTAATGTAAAAGTAAACTTTTACTTTAACATAGCCTGAGATTTACAGAAACCTTTCCAAGAAAGTACAGAGTTCCATTATATGCCACAGTTTTCCCTATTATTAGTATTTTACATTATATTTTTAATATCTTGTACTAACATGGTACATTCATCACAGTTTTTAAGATAATATTAATACAACATTACTGAAATCTATACTTTATCTAGATTTCCTCTTATGTCTTTTTTCTGTTCTAGGATCCCATGCAGAATACATGTTACATTTTATCATCAGGTCTTCTTAGGCTCCTTCTGATTGTAACAGATTTTTTTGTTTGAATTTCCTTTTTTTTTCTATGATTTTAAGGAATATTATTAAGTATTTTGTAGAACACCCCTCAATTGGGAATTATTTGATGTGTTTCTCACAGAGATAAAGTGCCATTTCTAGCAAATCATATCAAGGGTTTATGCTACTAACACAATGTATCACTCTTTAATCTTGACCACCTAGTTAAGGGATTAGCCATAATTCAATTTTAAATTTATATTTTTGTATTGAACTTGTGACTGTGTTCACTCAAATATTTCTTTAATTGAAGCTACAACTATTTACTACTGTGTTAATATCCAATACTAGAGTAACCTAGAGAAATCCTTGCTTGTGTCAGTGTTTAACTTGCTTCTGGTAGATGATATTGAAGGTCATATTTTTTTTCAAAGTAGAATAAAAACACTACTACTGATAATAGTGATATTTTTAGTAAGAGCATCTTCCACTTTTTATAACATTTTTTCATTTATTATCTCTCTTGCGCCTTATTTTTAAAATTTATTCTTTTTATTTATATATGACAGTATAATGTATTTTGACATATCATACATACTTAGAGTATAATTTCCCATTTTTGTGGTTGTACATGATGTGAAGTTACACTGATCTTGTATTCCTATATGGACCCTGGAAAGTTATGTCCAATACATTCTACTCTCTTTGCAATTCTCATCCCCCTTTCTGCCCCCTATCCTCCCTGTCCCGATCTGGTGAATCTGCACTCCTCCCTCCCCACCACCTATTGTGAGTCTGATATCTGCATATCAGAGAGAACATTTGGCCTTTGGTTTTCTGGGATTGGCTCATTTCAACTTAGCACTATAGTCTTCAGAAAATGCTATAATTTCATTCTTCTTTATGGATAAGTAATATTCCCTTGTCAATATGTACTACATTTTCTTTATCCATTCCTCTATTGAAGAGCATTAGGTTGGTTTCATAACTGAGCTATTGTGAGTTGAACTGCTATGAACATTGATGTGGCCTCCTCACTATAGTTCGCTAATTTTAAGTCCTTCGGAAATATTCTGAGGAGTGAGATAATTGGGTCAAATTGGTTCCATTCCAAGTTTTCTGAGGAATCTCCATACTGCTTTCCAGAGTGGTTGTAGTTGCACCAATTTGCAGTCCCACAGCAAAATATGAATGTATCTGTTTCCCCACATCCTCGCCAACATTTATTGTTATTTATATTCCTGATAATTGTCATTCTGACTGGAGTGAGATGGAATCTCAGTGTAGTTTTAATTTACATTTCTCTACTTGCTAGTGATGTTGGAACATTTTGTCATATATTTGCTGACCATTCATATTTCTTCTGTGAGGTATCTGTTCAGTTCCTTTTCCCATTTATTGATTGAGTTATTTGTTTTTTTGGTGTTGAGTTTTTTGAGTTCTTTATATATCCTGGAGATTGATGCTCTATCTGAGGTGCAGGTGGCAAAGACTTTCTCCCATTCTGTAGGCTCTCCACGTTCTTGATTGTTTCCTTTGCTGTGAAGAAACTTTTTAGTTTGATACCATCCTATTTATTGATTCTTGATTTTACATCTTGTGCTAGGTGTCTTATTGAGGAATTCAGTTCCTAAGCTGACATGTTGAAGATTTGGGCCTACTTTTTCTTCTAGTAGGTGCAGAGTGTCTGGTCTAATGCCTAGGTCCTTAATCCACTTTGAGTTGAGTTTTCTGCAGAGTGAGAGATAGGGGTCTAATTTTATTTTGCTACATATGGATTTCCAGTATTCCCAGCACCTTGTGTTGAAAAGATTATCTTTTCTCCAATGTATGTTTATGGCACCTTTGCCTAATATGAGATAACTGTATTTATGTGGGTTTGCCTCTGTATCTTCTATTCTGTACCATTGACCTTCATGACTGTTGAACCTTAGAACAACTTCATAAAGGAACTAGCAGATATTGTCTCTTTAGTCATAGTAACTTTATACTTGTGGTTTTCTTACAATATGACATATTTACACATTGTATATGTTTTCATTGCGTCATGGATGCAAAAGCATATTAATAGTGAAGGAAATTTATAGAATTTTTTTCCCTAAAAAATTTGCATGTGTACTTATTGTGTGTGTGTGTGTGTGTGTGCGTGCGCGAGCGTGTGCGTGTGTGTGTGTGTGTGTGTGTATGTGTGGGTATACTTTTTTGGTAAGAATCTAGTCTTTCAGCAAGTTCCATTTTAAAGGAAATAATGGGTTCTACTATTTGCTAGCAGTTAACAATGTTTTGCATTTTACTAAAATTCAGTTCCAAGCCTTGCGTACTGATAAAACAAATGCATAATTTAATAAGTAAATACCCAAATTATCCTGAAACCTGTAAGCTGAAATAGATTATTATTTTAGATATCATTCTGAATCTTTTTATATTTCTGAAATATAATTAAATACTATACCGTATCTAAATTACTCAATTAAAATAGAATGCAAGAAATTCATAATTACTAGCTATCATTTTCCTTTTCTTGAAATAGTGACTATAGTTTGGACATTTAACCTAATTTTTTGCTACTTTTTGAAAGCTAAGACTGATCTTTAATACTAAAGATTTGTCAAAACAGTTTTTTTAATAGAAAAGGCAAACTTTTCTTAGGACAATTAATGATAATAAGCCCTAATTGTTGAATGTTTACACTAATGAAAATAGTCATCAGGCAACGTTATGAATTAGATGGGTAAAGAAAATCTTTTCCCAGTACATAGTATTGAATTATGCTGAGCAAAACATTTTAGAAATGCTTTTCAAATGTCCTCCTTATCTGGTTTCATAGTCAATATTGTATTGACAAAACACCTGAGGCTGGATGTTGTATATGGAAAGCAGGTTTATTTGATTCAAGTTGTGGAAGCAGGGCAGAGTGATTACCTAACACCGCAGAAGCATGTTCAAGAGTTGGATAGCGTGTGAAGAAGAAAAGGGTCTCCCAGTGAGAGTGGAAACAAGAGAGAGCCAAGAAAGTTGAATTGCTTTATGGAAACTGGCTCCAGCGGTAAGCAATATAGTCCTACCACCCTAACTCCACTGCCACAAGAGGCATTAAGCCCTAAATGCTCCCAAGTATCTAACCACCTTCCACTAGGCCTCACCTCTCAAAGGCTGCACCATCTTTGAATATTACACTGGAGACCAAGTTACCAGCACATGAATTTTGGGGGGACAAACTGTAGCTCTATTGTAAATGAAAGGAAAAAATATCTGAAGCCAAAAATAAGAAAAATATGGTATCACAGGACCAATAAATGTCTATAGTTTGTTCCCACACTAAAGGATATCTTCTGACCCATGGTTCTCTAGACCCTAGATTTTAATGGGACACTAAATGCAAAGAACAAGGCACAAAATCTGGGCCTTGATCAATGTGGGCAGTCAGACCAGAGATTCCAGTAGGAAGAATGACACCAGCAGTTGATGAATAGACATACTCACACACACCCTGACACACACAAACACACACACAGGACTTATCTAACTCATCCATCTTGGATTTGACTTTAAGTAGGGCAGAAATAAAAAGACTCATTTGAGAATTCCTAATCACAAACATGCACTCAAACACATATGGATAACCTGAAAAAAGTTCATTCTGAAAATTTAGTTTAACAGAATCCTGAACTGTGTCTATAATTTCCTGACTGAAGCAAAGATAAATCTTTCAAACAGAAACATATTATAAAGGTAATCCCCAAATAACGCTCATAAAAAAGTTTTAGACATATCACTTCAAATTTTAAAAATCACTAATCAAGTAAGGGATAAAAAATTATGAGCAAGAATCACTAGAAACAATAAACTATATATTAAAACTCATAAATACTATGACCATTGTTATTTTTAGATACAGAATATAAAACTATGTGTCATATATTTAACAGAATAAATAAGGGTTTAAAGTATAGACAAGTATACAAAGCTATCATATTCAATAAGACAATTTAAAAATGCTTTCGGCACAACTCCAAAGAATTTAAAAATATTTTGGATGTAGAAATTCAACAGAAAAGTTTTGTATCAGTTTAGAAACTCTTGAAAAGTGATTTAGTATCTTGGGATTTCCATTTTCACAATATTGTGGACTAGATACTAGACTAAGCATGCCACCAAAACACCTTGCAATAACACGAGTACATATTCTCAGAATAGACTCAGGTGAATCAAAAATCATACCCAATATCAAAATTTACTAATTACTTTATGGATGGAATTAATTTTGAGTTTCCAGCAAAGCAGAGAAAGATATGGGATTCCCTTGTTTTTTTCTTACTATATCAGATGCACTTTATATCATTACATAGCTTAAATATCATTTTCCATTTTTCATCCCACATACTTCCATAGATTCTAAGTTTACTGATGATAGGGAGTTCTAGACAACCAAGTCTGTCCTACTACCAGAATTCCATAAATAAGAACCCTCCTGACTTCAATCCCCAGCACCACAAAAAAAAAAAAAAAAAAAAAAAAGAAACCCTCCTACTAGCAAATAAAATTTTCTTGTTTGCAGAATATGTGGCCTTAGCACATTTGTATGGAGATTAGACCTCATCTCTTTCTTTCCCAGGGTCATGCTTTTTCAGTCTCTGCAGAAGTGGAAAGAAAAGGATTACACAATGACCGTTTGACCATTTATATAAATCCACATCTGAATAAATACATTTTAAGAACTTCATGAATTACAAAATGATTTCAGAACACTTTTATCAAGAACAAGTGAGGAGAGGGACAGAGTGGTATCCAGAACAGTGAGGACAGTGTTACTTTGAATGCTTTTATCAAGCTATGGGAGCTTATGCATTCTTTGGGCCTACCAAGGTGCATGTTTGAACAAGAAACTCCCTCAAAAAGCTGAGTGCTCATAGACCACTTGATCTGTATAAGGGCAAAATAGACATATTGACTTCTCCCAAAATGTTGAAGATGATTGTTTAATTCAAATCTTGGAATCTGTAATCACAAACTGGCTCTCATGTCTGTTTGTAGGCTGGATTTATAGTCCCTAAATGACTCCAAACACCACAAAATGTGGATATATTATTCCATTTTCCTCTCTCTTTCCAAAATAATTGACAATAAGCATTCCAAGACATATACTCAGGAAACTATTGAAGATTTAAAAAATTCAAGGCAGATGTTATTAGGTAATAGGAAAAAACTAAGTTTGGAGGAATAGAAGACAGGATTCCATCCACAAAACTGATAAAATTGAATTACTAAATTCAAAATATAAACTATTCCTTTTAACATATTCACATTAACAATAGACATATTATCTTTAATAAAGAGCTAGTAAATTTGTGAAAGAACTGTTTGAACTCAGAGCTAAAAAGTGTTATTAAATGAAAAATTTAAACAGTTGATTAGTTATGGTTGAAAAAAATTAATGAACTAAAAATGTTTTGAAGAATTTAGAATGGAGTCCAGAGAAAGGAGATGGAGAATAGGAAAGTAAAGAGAGATGACCAGGAATCTAAAGAGAGAAGGGAGTGACCTTAAGTAGAAGTAAATTTGTGGGTAAGTCTTCATAAAACTTTATAAAACAATGATATTAGTATTTTATCATAGGTGGATAAAAGGAATTAAAGTATATAAAAGCAATAGCAGAGACATCAGAAGACCCATTGCTTGTAATTGTTTGAGAGAATAATAGGACCCCATTACTATTAATATTTGGAGATGTCAGTATGTATAGACATTTCCTAGGAAAACATATAAAATGAGAACAATACATAAAATCCAAGCCAATGAAAAATGGGGAATAAGGAATAATAATAATTTCAAAAAAAATCAAATGCAAGCAATATCAAATATAGAGAATGGGGACAAATTGTTTATGGTAAAACAAATTTTTGGTAGAAACAAACTTTTAAAAATAACATTTGCAATAAATGCTAACAACTCAAATGAAGCAATTAACATTTCCAGACTGAATCCTTCAGTTTTTCATGAGTCTCTTGTAAATAGAACACATGAACATTTGTGAAAATAAAAACAAAAGTTCCACATGGATAAAATGTGGGGTTCATTTATTAAACAAATGTTTGTTTATAGTTCATAGTTCTGCATGTTGGGGATAGAGAATCAAATATTTGAACACCTGACTTTATAGAGCTTTAATTTCTGGTTTGTTGAGACAGATAACTAAATGAGTAAATTACATTAAATATTAGATGACTGAAATAAATATCATGACATAAATACAAAGCAGAAAAGAAAAATTTTTATCTTAGAAATGCATATACCTGAATGCTTATGCTGGGAAAATAAAAGACTTGAAATCAATGATCAAGGATCTAAGTCTTAAGAATATCATAGGAAAAAGAACAACAGAATAAGCCCAAATAAGAATATAATGATAGGCATCACATATTTAGTGATTATTATATAGTAGTCAATGTTCTAAGGATTTCCCTTGCCACCTAAAATGACAATATTTATAAACCAATTGCATTTTTAAAAGTCAGCAAGAAAAAAATAAAAGAAACCACTTCAAATACCAGGAGCAACAAAAAATGTACATGGGAGGACAGTTTACAAAATGAGTTAAAACTGTGCAAAAATTATGAAACTATTGTTAGGCAATATGGATCTAAATAAATGTCTATATCTATCATCTCATGGATTGAATAATTCAATTTAATTAGGATGTCAGATTTTCCCAGTGACTAGACCTTTAATATAATACATAAAATGCTAACACTATTTTGGGTGGAAATTGTTAAGCTGATTTTGCAATTTATAGAGAAATGCAAAATAAGTCAGTCTCAGAGGATTAATTTGGGAGACTTATCCAAACATTAATGGTTATTATAAAGCTACAATAATTAAAATAGTGTAGTATTAGTGGAAAGATAAATAAATGATCCAGAACAGAGAAATCAGATCCACATGTATATATTCAACTGATTTATTATAGAGTTCCCACTAAAAGGAAGTGTGAAGTAGCGTATTCTCAATAATGGAGCAGGAAAAATTAAATAATAATTTAAATATGAGGAATAAAATCATATTACCCTTACAGTAAAATATGAATTTGAGTTAGATTGAAATTCCAAAATATGAAAAGCCATATAAAGAATCTTCTAGAAAAATATTGTTCTCAATTTGGAATTTCAAAGAATTATGCTGAATTTAATCAACTGGACTTTATTAAAATGGAAAATTACCCATCAAAAGCTATTGGCATGAGGGAAAAAGAAGCAAGCCACCATGTAAGTGAGAGTATTTGCAATAATTTTATATGAAAAAGAACTTAGGTATAGAATAGATTCAAAAACACAATAAGGAGCATATAAGCAACTCTATTTGAATAAGTGAACTGAAGACTTTAAAGAGTGCTTCACAAAAGGAAACCAAAGGACCAATAAGCACACACAGAAGGATGCTAATAAGAAAATTCAAACGTGTCCATTAACAATCACACTCAGCATAAAGTGTTGGTGAGGACAGGACAAATTTCTCTCAATACTGCTGGGAGTCTCTGTTGGAATAACCACCCCTGAAAATACTTTAAAAATCTAAATCTACTAATACTAAGCATATGCTTACTCCATGACACAATAATTTTAACTCCTAGGACTATATCTAACAAAATTGAGTTCATCTATGTATCGTCAGATATGTACAAGGTTTAAAAGAGACTTAAATTAGAATCACCTAAAACTGGGAAGAACCCAAATGTCCATCAACCACAGATAGATGAATAAGGGTTCATAGGTAGATTACTGAACTGCTGTGATAAATAAACTAAGCTCAAAAATATGGGTGACAATCAATAAATGGGCAAACAAACTAAATTGACACTGATACAAAAGAAGACACAAAGGACCAACAAATACATGAAAAAATGTTCAACATCTCTAGCAAACAGGGGAATACTAATCAAAACTACACTGAGATTTCATCTCACTACAGTGAGAAGGCCATTATCAAGAACACAAATACCAATAAGTGTGGGTGAGGATGAAGGGAAAAAAAGTACACTCGTGCATTGTTGGTAGGACTGCAGACTAGTACAACCACTGTGGAAAGCAGTACAAATATTCCTCAAAAAACTAGGACTGGAACCACCGTATGACCCAGGTACTCCACTCTTCATTGTTTCTCAGAAAGATCTAAAATCATCACACTATAATGATACAGCTACCTCAATGTTTATAGTAACAGAATTCACAATAGTCAAACTATGGAACCTGACAGGTGCCCATAAATAGATGAATGGAAAATGTGGTATATGTCCACAATGGAGTTTTACTCAGAATTAAAGAAGAATAGAATTATAGCATTTTCTGGTAAATGAATGGAAATGGAAAACTTCATGCTAAGTGAAATAAGCCAGTTTCAGAAAATCAAGGGTTGAACGTTTTCTCTCATTTGTGGAAGTTAGGGCAAAATAAGGGAAAGAAGAAGGGGAGAATTGAATATCATAAAGATGTAGGGAAGATCAGTGGAGTAGGAGGAGATGGAGAGGGAGGGAGCAGGGAAGAGAAAGGGGTGGAATGCAGGATAAATTTTTAAAAAACATGCTATGTGCATACATAAATATACACAGGGTATTTTACCTTCAGTTATAAGTAGATAGAACTAACAAAAAACTAAATAGATGAGTAGAGGAAGGACAATGGGGAAAGGGAGCAGGGAGGAAAAAAGGGGGAAACTGACTTGAAATCAAATTCTACTTGTGCATGATTTTGTCAGGATCAACCCAGCTACTATGTATAACTAAAATGTTCTGATTAAAAAAATGGGTGAAACAAACAGAAATAATATTGAAATTATTCATATTGAAAGTTATATACTATACAGACTCATTTACATAATTTAATGGCAAAATCACTAAGAAATGTCACAGTAGTAGTTATTGTTAGAAGAGGTATCAATAGAGAAGGGAAAGTGGGAGCTAAAATAGTATATAACTTGATCATAGTGGTAATTATCAACTCACAATTACAACTTATACACTTTAATGCATGTATGTTACACTCTAAAAGAACACATTTATAAGAGTGGTAGAGCTAGAAGTTGCAATGCATAGTCGTAACTTAGAAATTGATTCAAAATCTTTCAAGAGATATGACATTAATGAGACAAAATGTAATACTAAATTAATTAAAGGTATTAGGGAATTATAATTTTAATGTGGAATATTTTTAAAAGAGATTAACTTATGGAAATACATACTAACCTATATACAGAAATAATAGTGTGATGTCGGGAGTCTACTTCAAAACAATATGGAAAGTAAGGTGAGAAGAGGTAAAGTAGTATTTTGGCCAGGATTTGATAGATGTTGACATTTAGAGGACAACATTTGGAAAGCTTTATACAGGTCTAATTTGTAAATATTCAAAATTCTCCACAATTAAAAAAAATCTATTTCAAAAATTGTGGAGAACTGTCACCAAATGTTTTCTGTATTAGCTACTTACTGTCCACCCTCCCCAACAAATCAAATGAAATTGAAATTCCAGAAGAAAAACCAAGCAAACAATCTCTCGTATTGAAAACTTGATATGTATGTTTAATAGGACATTAGGTAGAGTCGAAAGAGTTTAATAAAGAAGAATATATAGATAAGAAGAAAATGTGTAAATTGACACGTAGATAAAATAAGTCCACAAAACACAAACAAAAAGACCAGAACTGGCAAAGGACATAGCACAACGATCTAATCATATATGTGTAACTGGAGTTCAAGAGAAATTAGAGGTCACCATGAAGAAACACTATTTGCAGCGTTAATACTGTAAAGTTCAACAATAGCTACAACTTTCAACCAGGATACAGATAATGGAAGTGTCTATTTCTGCTGTTGTAAACTCAAAACCAAGTGAAAAATCTCAAAATAGCCACGGGGGAAAACACATGTTATCTTCAAAGGAACAAAACAAAACAAAACAAAACAAAAAGATGACTGATTTCTCAACAGAAAGAATTGAAATAAGCAGATCTGGGAATGTTAGACCAAACACTGAAAGAATGTACCCAATATTCTTCGTTGAGTGGAATTTTTACCTCAAAAGTAAAGATGAACTAAAGACATTTTAAAATTAAAACTGAACCTCCCACCAAAAGCACTCACTAAAGGAGTTATTGGAACTTGCCAAAGACCCATCATGACATCTTGATGGACAAAGGAGTGAAAATTAATTTTGTTTTTCTAAAGTGTCTTAGAATTTAAATATGTGGGCAAACTGAAATTGATATTTGCAGTATAAATTGCTAATATTACTTTTGGTGTATAAAATGTACAGAATATCAAACTATAAAATAATAAAAACATAATTAAGAAGAAATAGAATTAAAGTTTTAAGTTTTTTTTAAATTTTTCTAAAAGTGTCTTAAAAATTTTATTAGGCCTTAATCAAAAAATATATGTTTTACAATCTCTATGCTATAGAAAAAAAAACAAAATGCTTAATAGACCTAGAGAAATGGAATAGCAAAAAGTTTCTACTACTTCAAAAGAATGCAACAAAAGGTGAAATAAATTAAATATAAAAATAAATAGTAAATTCATATATTTAAAGCAAAAAATAAACATTTATTACATTTATAGAGAATACAGGCTCCAATTGAAATTAAAAATTGTTTTGGGGAAAAATCATACAAATGCATGTAGCTTGCAAGAAATACAACTAAAGATAAACATGCAAAAGCATTCAATATAAAATAGGAAAAGAAAGGTGGTATAGCTCTACTAACCAAGGACACTTAAAGCTGTAAACATAGCTAATGATAATGAGGATATTTAATAATGATTAAAAATAAAATCCACCAAGAATCTAAATTTATAATAAGAAAAATTCAAAATATATTAAGTAAAAGTTTTACTAAAAGGAGCAAGAAACAAATCCACAAATGTAATGAAAGATTTGAAAATTCATGTCTTACGGACTGATAAACAGACATTTGACTCTATGCTGGGCTATTCAACTAATTTTAACAAATTGGAAAGAATAGAATCTTCCAGAAATGTTTTCTGATCACAGTGGAAATTAAGTAGACATAAGAACAAAAGATGTTCTCACATGTTTGGAGATTATTCAATGCTTATGTTTCTAAATAGTTCATGGATCAACAAATAAATCACAAATGAAATTAGAACACACTGTGAATTGAATATAATAAAAGTACCAATACCAAATTAAGCACGATATATTGAAAACAGAGTGAGAAGTGCATTGCTCTAAATTCCGAGGTTAGAAATGTAGTAAAGTGGTTGGGCGTGGTAGCACATGCCTGTAACCCCAGTGGCTTGGGAGGCTGAGGCAGGAGGATGGGAGTTCAAAGCCAGTTTCAGCAAAAGTGAGGTGCGAAGCAACTCAGTGAGACCCTGTCTCTAAATAAAATACGAAAAAGGGTTGCAAATGAGGCTCAGTGGTCCAGTGCCCCTGAGTTCAACCCCAGTACCAAAAAACAAAACAAAACAAAATATATATATGTATACACACACACACACACACCACACCACACACACACACATATATATATAATCTTAAAATTCCATAGTCTAAACAAATGAAATTCAAATAATAGAAGCATCTAATGAAGTTGAAGAAACACAGAAAAGAATTGTAACAACAAGAGTGGCAAGTTGTCTGCTATTCCTATAGCAACTGGAGCATTCAAGAATGTCTTAGAGAGGGTATGTTTAATCTGATGCAAGAAACAAATTAGAAATGGAATAACTAGTAATTCTACACACTTTAAGAATAAATAATAATCCTAAAATGAAGATCAAATACCTGCTGTTCTATCGTCATGATTTATATCAGCATAATGATACTTTTTTCAAAATCAAAAGTTTAACAATAAAAGTATCTATGAGAAACCCTCAGTATTCTGGTTACTGGAAAAAAAAAAGAACAAATATATTTCTTAGAAAGCATAAGAGTAAGTAAAAAATGGCTTGATTGGAAATTCACAGTCAACTGACTGGCAACTCTATCCTTCACTGGCTAACCAACAGGAAGTTATCAATCTTCAAATGTGGGAAATAGAATTTTTCTTCTTCCATTTTAATTCATAACCCTGCCTCTGCTTCCTGAGCTCTTTTGTCCATGATTTACCAAATTCTGCTCTTTAAGAAAACATATTTGTTTCAAAATTCATCATGGTCAAAACTCAGTAACACTAAAAATAAAAGTTTAACTGATGAATGTTTTTCTAATCTATCAGGACTTTTCTTTGCCATCCTGGATTGAAAATGTGTATCAAAAGATTCAGGATCTTCAATTGACCCTCTTCACATCCCTTACATGTTTTTTAACAATTCTGGGACATTTTCAAAAGTCAGTTTATTTTTTCCAATTGAATTTCTAATTAAACACTACTTTATTTGGTATAAAGTTACAGTCATTGTAAAAACCAAGAGTAAACCTGGAAGTACCTTAGATATCAAGACTGTAGGTTAATTAAATTGTTAGGATATTTTAAGACTAATGCAATCGTTTGGGCATTTAATGCATTTGTGCGCTCTCCTGGGAATTAATGTTTCTTTAACTTCAAATGAGGGCATTGCATGACAGTCAAATCTTATTGACCTTTGTTCCTTTTTTCTCAGATATGTGAATGATTTCAAGGTTTGAAATTAAGTATTATATCTATACATTGTTAATGGATTATCATTATGTTATCTGAGGCCTGAGGTAGATAAATTGAATGCCATTTTAATTTGTTCTTGTTTTCTTAGTTCCAAGAGAAAATGTATTCTCTGGAGATCCAACAATATGTTAAATAAAATATTCATCTTTCTTATCTTGCAATTTTAATTAATTTATGAGTTAACCTTGGCATAATATTTACTTACTAATCTTATTTTAATCACAGGCATAGATAGAAGACAAATATATCGAATTCAGGAAATAATAAACAAAAAGTACATCTTAGAATGTGTCAGGATATATTTTTGTTCCTTAAACAAGCTATTAAAAAAATACATTAGTGAAAATCAAATATTATTTTATATCTATTATTGAAAAAAATAAAAATGTATTTGGTTGTAATATGCTTTTGTTCCATGTGTCCTTCTTTCTGAGGTGTCTACACTTTTCCTGTTCATTCTGCATCTATTCATTACAAAGGGCCAACTCTGACCTCCTTTTCCCATTCTTGGCAGTTTGCAATGTACCCAGATCAGGGTACATTGCCCAGGCAGTGTACATGCCTTGGGACTGATCAGTGTGATAGCTTTCCTGGATTTGTATTTTATCTTTTTCCCTATAAGGCAACCACAATTCATTTACCTCCTCTTACACCCTAGTGTATGACCTGCAACATCCTGAACATTTTTCCCCCTGTGAGAGGTGATGTAATAATAATAAAAAAATACTTCATTGATTATGTGACACAAAAACTGCTCTTTAATGGCTGAGAATGATGTAATAATGTGACTTTATGGATTTCTATATCTCAAGAAAAGTACTCTCGGAATCAGACCAGAGACCCTGCAGATTATAGAAGAAAAAGTAGGTCCAAATCTTCACCTTGTTGGTCTAGGATCAGACTTCCTTAACAGGACTCCCATAGCACAAGAAATAAAAGCTAGAATCAACCACTGGGGTAGATTCAAACTAAAAAGCTTTCTCTCAGCAAAGGAAACTATCAGCAATGCGAAGAAAGTGCCTACAGAGTGGGAGAATATCTTTGCCAATCATACTTCAGATAGAGCACTAATCTCCAGAATCTATAAAGAACTCAAAAAACTCTACTCCAAGAATTCAAATAATCCAGTCGACAAATGGGCTAAGGAAATGAATAGACACTTCACAGAAGAAGATCTACAAGCAATCAACAAACATATGGAAAAATGTTCAACATCTCTAGTAATAAGAGAAATGCAAATCAAAACCACCCTAAGATTCCATCTCACCCCAATTAGAATGGCGATTATCAAGAATACGAGCAACAACAGGTGTTGGCGGGGATGTGGGGAGAAAGGTACACTCATACATTGCTGGTGGGGCTGCAAATTAGTGCAGCCACTCTGGAAAGCAGTGTGGAGATTCCTTAGAAAACTTGGAATGGACCCTCCATTTGACCCAGCTATCCCACTCCTTGGCCTATACCCAAAGGACTTAAAATCAGCATACTACAGAGATACAGTCACATCAATGTTCATAGCTGCTCAATTCACAATAGCCAGACTGTGGAACCAACCTAGATGCCCTTCAATTGATGAGTGGATAAAGAAACTGTGGTATATATATACAATGGAATATTACTCAGCCATAAAGAATGATAAAATTATGGCATTTGCAGGCAAATGGATGAAATTGGAGAATATCATGCTAAGTGAGATAAGCCAATCTCAAAAAGCCAAAGGACGAATGATATCGCTAATAAGTGGAGGATGACACATAATGGGGGGGAGGGAAGGGTTAGTGTTAGGGTTAGAGTTAGGGTTAGGGAGGGGGGCAAGTATGGACGAAAGAAGTACTGTATAGAGGGTAAAGAGGGGTGGGAGGGGTGGGGGAAGGGAAAAAATAACAGAATGAATCAAACAACATTACTCTATGTAAACTTATGATTACACAAATGGTATGCCTTTACGCCATGTACAAACAGAGAAACAACATGTATCCCATTTGTTTACAATAAAAAAAAAAAAAAAAAAGAAAGAAAAGTACTGGCCCCAATTTTAATACAATTCATAAATTCCAATACTCATATAATGTGTTGCTTAGTATGAATCTCTTTTCAATTCAATTTAAAAAGTCCTCTTACATGGTCACCCAAAGAACTAATTTGTAGATATCCACATGACTTGTATATACTATTATTCTTAGGTCCACACAGAACTCTCTCTTTAACACAGGGATGTTTTCAACATAGAAATGTTTTCAGACTTTGAAAATAACTCAAATGACTTTTTAAAATTATAATTTTGTGATTATTTACATAATTATTCTCTATGCATATATTTTTAATTAAAAAGGCAATCCTTTTTGTTCATGTATGAGAATGTACCAACCAATTCCATGACTATGCATAATTATAATACATTATAATTATATGATTACACACACACACACACACACACACACAAACACACACACTCAATTTCCTCTTGCCAGTGTACAGGCATGTGTCACATCACCTAGCATCCATGTCCTCAGTATTCAGTCAGGATTCCATTAGATGGTTCATTTTCACAATTATTGTAGCCAAACAAAATATTTCATCAGGAAAATATTTTGGAATATTTTATGTTTGAATTTTTGGGGGTATATTTTTCCATTTTAAGAAAACCTAAATCTTTTGCAATTTGAGATTTAATATTGCATTTACCTTTTCATAAATACCAACTTCACATAGAAAATCAATCCATGAAATTACAAAGAATGTATGATAAATTAGATCACCCCTGCTTTTTATCTGTTTAAGGAATTTTTTTATTCTTTTCTGTCTAGAGCAGATCTTTCTTGCTTTTATGCTACTTTACCTGAATCCATCTATATTGGGAATGACAGTCATATCACTAAGTATCTCCCTGAACATAGGAGAACATGAGAACTAATCTGAAATATGCACCATCACAGATATCATGATTAGTACAAATTGTGGACAACTTGAGTCAAATGAAGCAATTGTAATTCCTTATTTAAATTATTTGCGTTCCTTGTAAAGGTGTAGTTTTCTTTTGTGAGGTTTAAGTTTAAATTCTGGAGGCACCTTTGTCCATATCTAGTGACACATGGAAAATCCCACTTTGCAAAAAGAGATGATCAAAAGAGATGCAAGTGGAGAGAAGAAGAGACTTACAGATATATATACAAAGATTGAAGAACAGAGAAAGAGATAGAGATGGAGAGAGGTAGACAGAGAAGCAAAGAAAGCTATTAATTGTTCAATTCTAATCTTGTGCTACTGCTTCATACCACTCCGTGTCTTCCCAAGTTACATACACCAAAAAAATTCTTTTTGTTTGAGATATATTTCTGTCATCTACAACCAAAACAAATCGGAGGAAGAAATTAATACCAGGAATTATCTTAGGGGAGGAGATCCTAGAACTTTGGCTAAGTTGAGGTAGGTTGAGTTACGAGGGTGATACTTTATCTCAGGATGAGCTGGCAGCCTTTTTTATGACACAAAAAGTAGATTAAATGTTACTTGAAGATACTTTGGATTTCATGTGCTCAGTGAAGCTCAATTTAAAGAAAACTTGATGTAAAATATCAGAATTTTTGAAGTAGATTTATATCCTTCTTTTCAATAAGATACTGAATAAATGTCACAACTTTTAGAGAAAGTAGTCCATATAAAATCAAAAAGTATATAGCACAGAGGTTTGTTGAAGAAATTTGTCATCTGTCCTTTTCCTGCCTCTCCCTATTTAACTTAGAATAAAAAAATAGAAAACTGGCTATTTCATAAAGAACATTAATTATGATCCTCAAAGTATTGGATTATTGATGAGGGTGGAAAAGACAAAGAGAACAAAGAGTTGAAGAAGTGGTAAAGAACCACCCCTTAGACTAGCCTTCATCAAGTTGAATTTTTATAATTTTACAGGACAAAACACAGTTCAATTTTTCTTTGTTGAGCAAAATATTTTTATAGAAATTAAATTCTAGCAAAAGTCCTACTGTAAGTCCCAGGACTCAAATGAAATTTTTTTGACACCCTATCTCTCTGACTACTCACTTTGCTTCCCACTGTGTGTTTGATCCATTCTCAGAAAGGTGCTTTATAATTCCAAATAAGGATGGTTTTATATGTCTAGATTTATATCCTCCTAATTCAAAATCTAGAGAGAGAAAGACTATTTCTCTTGTGTAATTCCTTAAATGAAAATCCGGTGCTTGACCATGATAAATTATACTTTTATGATGTTGGGCAAGCAACTGAATTATCTTAGTCATATTTATATACAAGGAGTGATGATAATAATACCTACCTCATAGTATTATTGTGAAGAACATGAGCTAGAGTATGTAAAAAGAATAGTGCTTACAAATATAAAGCTTCATAATAGGATACTCTCCTACCAACTACTAAAACAGGCTCCATGGTTGCCCAGCACACATAATAAAATATATCAGTATTAGTAGCAGAAGTTGTAGTAACAATGACAGTTATTATTATAACGAGCATTTTGATTCACCCAGAAAGCTTTACAATCATTGTCCTGAATTAACAGCACCAGGTAACTTTGGGAGGATGTCTTTCTTTCTGCATGTATTCATATTAGGACTGCCAGCCATGGTGCCCCCTCCTTTTTTTTGCCCAGGATTTTCGATTGTCAAATGCTGTAGATTGGGTCCGATGGAATACTGCATGTCAAACAAACATAGATTTTTCTAAAAGATAAGCATATGGAACAGTCCAGTCCAGTTCCCAAAATTTTCTAAATAAGAGGTAAATGAGGGTAGCTCTTGATTCTCTTGAATAGAAAGCTATAAACGTGTATAGACCTTGTTCTTTCCATATGGAAACAGTGTGAGAGAGGATCTAGAGGATTTAGATGATATTCATTGCCTCATTTTCCTCTGTAGGGTCAAGTTTTTAGTTCAGTTGATTATATTTTTGGTGATTCTTCTCAGGTACATTCTTAAATTCTGTTTAAAAGTTACGATGAGTTATTTCATTGCTCAGAAATGATTGAAATAAAGTAGATCATTGTTACTGCTAACGAGAACTATAAAATTTGGCAAATGTCTCACAAGGAGCAAGAAGAAGAAAACTAACTGAGATACCTCTTAGAGGTTGTTGAAAACACTAGTTTTGGACAAGGTGTTTTAGTGATTTTAAGAGAATCCAGCTGGCTGTATAAGGCAGATTATTAGGCAATGCTAACATCTAGTGCAACAATATTGAGAGGGGATTCTGGAAGGCAAAGGTGAACTATATATTCATGGTCTGAACTATAAGAATCTCTGGAGACTGATTCTTATTAAGCAAATGCAGAAGAGCAAATTCCAAGTCAAAATGTCTACATTTTAATTTAGAATGGGCAATAAACGTTAATCCTGAGATAGACAAGCCATCCTAAGAGATAATTCCAACTGGCATGCTGAAGCCTAATGTGAGAAAGTTATTTTAAATCTAAAAGTGTTTAATACCAAAAGCATGGTTCATATGAAAAAGTAATAAGTTGAACTTTTTTTCTTCTTCACCTTTTTTTACTTGTACATTAGAATTGTACATAGTAGTGATATTTATTACATATTTACAACATAACAATAGAATTTGACCAATATCCCTACCCCACCAGCACTTACCCTCCCTGTCTCTCCCCTCCTCCAATCCCCTGATCCCTTTCCTCTATTCTATTTATCTTATTTTTCTTTTCATGTTATCACCCTTCACCTTTCTTTTCCTTTTCTTCTCTAGCTTCCACATAAGAAAGAAAATATATTACCCTTGACATTCTGAATTTGACTTATTTTGCTTAACATAATGGTCTCAAGTTTCATTCATTTTCCTGCAAATGACATAATTTGATAATTAATTTGACAAATGGCAAATAATCATTATTCTTTATAGCTAAATAAAAGTTATGTATACATTTATATATTTATACCATGTTTTTTTTATCCATTATGCATACCTAGACTGGTTTCATAGTTTTGCTATTTGCTATTGTGAATTGTGCTACTGTAAACATAGGTTTGCACGTATCACTATAGTAAGATGATCTTAATTCATCTTACTAAAAAATACTAAGAAGTAGTATAGCTGGGTCATACAGTGGGTTTCATGCCTAGATTTTTGAGGAATCCTCATACTAATTTCCTTAGTGTTTGTACTAATTTACAGTCCCACCAAGAGAATGTTCTTTTTTCTCCACTTCTTATTCAGCATTTATTATTGTTGGTATTCTTGATGACTGCTATTATGACTGGTGTGAAAATAAATTTCAGTGTTGCTTTGGTTTGCATTTCCCTAATTGCTAAAAATGGTGAATATTTTTTCATGTATTTGTTGCCCATTTGTGTTTCTTCTTTTGAGAAGTGTCCGTTTAGTTCATTTGCCCATTTATTAGTTGGGTTACTTGTTTTTGTGTGTGTGTGTGTGTGTGGTTTTTTTTAATTCTTTGTATTGTCTAGATATTAATCCTCTATCACAAGAGTAACTAGCAAAGATTTTTTTCCCATTGTGTAGGGTCCATCTTCACATTCCTAATTGTTTCCTTTGCTGTGTTGAAGCTTTTTATTTGATGTCATCCCATTTATCAAATTTTGGCATTATTTCTTGAGCTTTAGGTGTCCTATTGATAAAGTCATTGCCTGTGCCTATATGCTGTAGTGTTGACCCTACGTTTTCTTCTAGGAGTTGCATAGTTTCTGGTCTAATTCTTAGGTCTTTGACCCATTTTGAGTTGAGTTTTGTGCAGGCTGAGATATAAGGGTCTGGTTTAATTCCTTTACATATGGAAAACCAGTATGTCTAACACCATTTGTTTAAAAGGCTGTGTTTTCTCCAATGTATGTTTTTGGCACCTTTGTTAAGGATCAGATGACTGTAGATGTGTGGGTCTGTCTTTGTGTCTTCTGTCCTGTATCATTGGCCTATTCAAAATTAAAAACAATTTGCTCTTAAAGGCACTATTAAAAGAGATTGAGAAAATACTTGCAAATTACATACCAGAATATGTAAACAGTTTTTAAAACTCAGCATTGAGAAAACAAACAACTCAATTTAATTAAAGGCAAAAAACCTGAATAAGAACTTTATTGAAAAAGATGTATGAATGACAAGCATAAAGTAGAGACATCACTTGTCATTAGGGAAATGCAAGCTTAAACCATAATGAGATAACATGTCTATTAGAATGGTTAAAAAAAATGCTAATAGCAAATGTTACCAATGGCATAGAAGACAAGGAACTCTCATTTATTTCTGGTGGTAATGCAAAATGGTACAGCCACTTTGGAAGAAGTTTCTTATATATGTAAACGGACTTGGCATGCTTCCCAGCAATAAAATGATTATAAAATTTATGGCCACTCAAAAATGTGTATATGAATGTTTTCAGCAGTTTTATTAATAATCGCTAAAAATTAGAAACAAATGTTCTTCAGTACAGTCATGAATAAACAAACTGGTATATCTACACAATGTAATACTATTGGAGTAATGAAAAAAGTATGCTATTAGTTAATTTAGTAACATAAATAAATGCCTAAATGCATTTTACTAAATGAAAGAAACCATATCCAAAAAAGCTACATAGTATATTGATGCATTTATATGACATTCTGGTAAAGGTATAACCTATAGGGATAAAAAACATATTAGCAATTGTTAGGCATTGGGGAAACAAGAACTGGTTGACTACAAATGGCAATCACAGTAAAATTTTTTTTAGGATAAAGGAAACTACTCTGCATAATACTGGGGTAATGCAGACATTATTATATACATTTTTTTTGAACATAGATCTTCACATTAACAGAGAGTGACTTTAATACATAAAAGAGAGAGAGAGAGAGAGAGAGAGAGAGAGAGGGAGAGAGAGAGCAAGCAAAAGCAAAAAGAAATATCAACCAGGATGTTGGGGTATCTCCAGGTGCAGACTATGACAAATTAATCTAATTTTATTACAAATAGATGAAATAACATCACTGAAGAGGGTACATAGAATAAAAAAGGAAATTGACAGAAGTTTGATAAATTATATTTTGATTAGTATCTTAAAGCTAAAGACAAAAGAATCTGTCATAAACTGTACTTTAGTTGGTAAATGTGCTCCTCAAGAGGGTATGGGTTAGCAATTCTTAAAGTATGCATAAGAATTGAACAAGGGAAGTTCGAGAGGTAAACCAGGTTTCTCATTGTCAAAGGGAGATTACACATTAAATGAGGGGAAGAAGGGATCATTACAATTTAGTGTATTATCCTGGATTAGAGTTATAAACATCAGTATGAACTCACTCATGTTTAACTTAATATTTATACAAATGTATATGTATGGAAACAAATATAAATACAGGTATATTCATTGACTGTTATACATACATATCCTAACCTTTTATGCTAAGAGAGTCTTTAAGCAATGACATTCTAGTAGTCAGAAGCACAAATAGAGTACACATCTTGTTTTCTACATACCATTCTTTTATTTTATTATTATTTTTTGTATCAGGGATTGAACCTGGTGTGCTTAACCTCTGAGGTACATCCCCAGTCCTTTTATTTATTTATTTTTTAAGTTTAAGACAAAGTCTCACTAAGTTGTGTACAGTGTTGTTAAGTTGCTAATACTAGCCTCAAATTTTTAATCCTCCTGCCTCAGCCTCCAGAGTCACTGGGATAACAGTTATGTGCCACAGCACCTGGCTTTACATACCACTCTTTATCTAAAGACTCCAGATATGGCTTATTCTATGGATAAAATAGAAATTCATCATTAAATTATAAACCAATGTACAAGATAAACATACTTCGATGATATAAAATAATGATTGATAAGTAAATAGAGGAGAAAATAGTCTTCTTTAAAGAAGCATTCCAAATAATTCAAGTAGGCAATTCCCTTGGCACATGGTGGAGTTGAATTTCCCCACCCTGCCCTGCATCTGAAATTGGACTAGAATTAGTGACTTGCTTCCGACAAACCAAGTAGGGAATGGGGAGAATAAAACTACATTAGTTGGAAAGCCAGGCAAATATAGCCTTATCTAAAGGATAAAGGTTAACATTGTTAGTGATTTAATATGAATAGCATGTAATACCTACTATGTTGTGACAAAAAATTATGTTTCATCTCTTTGGTATTTTTTAAAATCCTTTTCTTAACACATCATGAGAAAAACATAAAACATCCCCAGGTAGGGGAACATGCTATATGATACTTGGAAAATTCTACTCAGAACAGTCAAAATCATAAAAAAGAGACTCAAATAATCATAGACCAGAGGGGCCAGAGAGACTGGACAATTTAATGCCATGTGGTGTCCTGAATTGGATCCTGGAACACAGAGAAAGAATTAGGGAATTAAAAACCGATGCAATCCAAATAAAGTCTGGAGTTTATTTAAGAAATTAACAGTAACATACCAATGTTAGTGTTGTCATTTTGACAACTATACTATAAAAACCTAAGATGTTAACCATAAGGAAAATTAACTGAGGGGTACACTACAACTCTTTGAATACCTTTGCAACTTTTCTGCAAATCTAAAATTATTTCAAAAAGAAATGCTCATTGAAGTAATGAAAGTATGTAGAATATTCTTAACCAATATTTTCACTAATTATGGAGTGCTATTCTTTACTGCAATGATGTTTCTGTTAAAAATAAATTGTTTGGGTCAAAATACAAGGAAAATATAAATTATTCTGCTTAGATTCCTCTTTCTCTAGCACTACACAGTGTACACTATCCCTGTAATCCACAGTATGTACCTGAAATTAGTAGAAAGAGACAAAGGAATCATTGGATTTTTACTTTCATAAACACTGACAGATGCAGAGTCAGGAGGTCTTCCCAGTCACAGCCAGTGGGTGGTTTTGGTATTTTCTTCCCAGCATGGTCCTATTTGAATAATGGTGGTAAATTACATATGACTTTATTAAGCACCTTTCACTTATCAGAAGAAAACTACTTTTCACTAAATGTAAAATAATAGTAGTTGTATTCTAATGAAACCCACTATCTATCATAAGGACCATATCTCCTTTCTTTTTTACTTACTACTGAAATTACCTCAGATAATGTGTGAAGCCTGTTGCAAAGTCTAAAAGCAATGTAAATTGACTCCAGCATGACTTATTGCAAAGCTTAGTGCAAAGTAAAAATAAAATCCTAGTACTAAAAGGTTCAAATCACTGGCGACAGGAAATTTAAAATAAAAACATTAAAACTGATGTCTATGAAAATTTTATAATGAGAAGAAAGGATAAGAGCTGCTTCTAAAATTTGTTTGTAGTATAAAGCAGCAGATTTATGAAACAAAATATTATTTTTTAAATCCAAGTAGTAGTATTATCACTAGTAATTAATTATACAAATCAAGCCTTGATAGTAGAATTGCAACAAAACTTGTTACAGTACTTCCAACTCTCAAAAATGATGGTGCTCTTGCTTTATTCATCCTTATGATGCTCCACAGAAAGATCTTCCCTGAAACACCTCAAATATGTTATATTAAGTGTGCTGAGGATTCATTTGCTAAAATTATTTTTGTATACTCTTGCTTAAATCAATGCTGCTATGAACAATCAATTAACCAAATAGGTAATAAAAATAAATGGGGGTTTTAGACCTTGTCTCCATTTGGCTAATATGTGTTCTATTTTTTTAGTAATAAACAAGTAGGGCTTTTGTAATGAAAATTTTAATAAGCAAAATGAAAGGTTTTCACTTGATTGATTAAGTAGTGATGAATAGAAATAATGCACATTAACTCTCACAGGTAAAATTCAGAAAATCTTGGTCACTCTGAAATTAATGCCAAACTCCAAATGTATTTGAAAAGAGGATTCCTTCATCCTTGAAAATAAGCAATGCATATTGATTGTCCTGAGTCTTTTTTTCCTACTGTTTTCCAGAGTCATACTTAGTTCTAGAACTTTCTATTTGCACTAGGCATTCACAATTTCCTTTGAAAGACCTTGCTTAATTTAACTCTAAATCAACAAAAGCAATTTAATTTTGTCTAAAAGTCACAGGAAAGTCAATATTTGGATATTCCACAATGACCTCTAATACAATTTGTATGACGTCGAAGTCATCCTCTACTAATTTCATATAACATATAAACAACAGTAAATTCTATTGAGTCGTGAGAAATCTTGGAGAAACTTCTAAAGAAAACATTTCTTTTTTGGTATTTTAAAAAATGAATCACGAAGTTTTCCATTGATCTTCAGAGTTATCTTTTAGAATCAGTTTCTTTTTCATTTTGTCCACAACTACCATCATCTATTAATTCAGCTTTCCACATCTAGACCACTGGGTGGCCTTATTCTCGGTCTCTCTATTATGCAATACATTTATTTTTCATTACACCTGATTTTTCCTGATCCCTAGACATATCACTATTTCTTCCCCGTTTTTGCCTATCTTTTCCTATGTCTTCTCCTTTAGTCTTTTCGCTTTGACCCATTGAATGTATAGTCATCAAAATATAACAACATTAACTTATGATTCTTCCATTCAGAAATGGATCATAAATACTTTGTTAGCTGAGGTGATCTGTCCCTCACAGTCCTGGTATAGTGATAGAGCCAGTAAAATTTTAACTGGGCACAAAAACTCTTCTTGTGCCTCAGCAATACTATTTGTGAGTGGCAGAAAACACGGTTTCTTTTTAAATTCTCATTTGAGATGCAGTCAAAGAATGGTGATGGTGAAGATAAAAAGCCAGTACTAGTGAGAGTTATTTTTCTTCCAGGTTAGCCTACTAAGTTCTTTGTGGTGTATACATGTATAGAACAGAATGGAAAATTATTGTTTTTGTCAATTTTGTCATTGTTGTTGTTGCTGTGACCAAAACCTGACAAAAACAACTTAAAGAAAAAAGGTTTCTTTTGGTTCAGTTTCAGAAGTTCAGTTCATGGTCAGTCAGGTTAATTGTTCTGGGCTCAAGGTTAGATAGAACATCATGGTGGAAGGGTACAGCAGAGGAAAGCAACTCAGAATATGGCAACCAGGAAGCAGAAAGAGAGATTTGTTCATCAGGGAAAATATAAATTTCAAAGTCTTGCCTCCAGTGACTTATGTCCTCCAGCCACACCCCACCTACCCAGTTACTACCCACTTTATCCATGTCAGTGGAGTAATCCACATCAGTAGATTAGTCTAGTGATTAGGTTACAACTCTCACAATCCAACCATTTCACACTGACCCTTCTTGCATTGTGTCACACCTTTTGGGGGAACACTTCATATCTAAACCATAACAATGATAGGATAAGAAATTTTCTTAGCTTTTACTCAGACCCTACTATTAAGTTCCAGAAAACAAATAAGTGTTTTGTAAACACCCCTTTCTCATAGTGAATATTCTTATTTTATATAGTGGGTAGAAAGTAAATGATCATAACATGATAGAGATAAATAAGGATTTTCTCCTTCTATTCTCAGAAATGGTCCCAAAGCAAGAAAGATGAAAATAAAAATGTACAAAATGTATATTCAACTAAACAAGAAGATCTATGAAACCATAAATCACAAAATGGGGTGAAGGGAAACCAAAATCAAGAAAATGGTAAAAGAGGGTACCTATAGCTACAGATCTCAGAAAATAAAAAAATTTCCTTCATCATACATTTTCAAATGGCAGTTGTATATCTAGGGTGCAAATCTAATACTTCCTGTTTACAAAGGAATCAGTACTTAGGAGAGACCCTCTACTTTAGCTGTTTTAAAAGAAAATTCAAGAAGGGAAGACTTGCCAATATAACACATATTTCTTCCATATTTGCAGAAAGTCTGTTGCTGAAGCAAGAGGGGATCAGAGGGACTGAATTCCAGCAACCCCATAAATGTCAACCTTGATTGGCTGAACCAAGGGTAAGGGAGGATGGTATTAATTTTGGAAACTCATTTGATTCATTAACATAACTAGAAGAAGCAGACAGGGCATTAGTAAAAAATTTACTCACAGTATATTTCTGGCCCTTGCCTACATCAAATTTCTGCAAATAAATAACACAAGGAAAAAGCATTCACTTTGATTCAAGTAAAGTCAACAACAACAAAAAAATAAGCCCAAACAGAGAACTCGAGGAAGAAAAAAAAAGAGAGAAATTATAAAAGAAATAAAAAATTATAAAAGATCATAGAAAATGTGCATGTGTAATTTGAAGAGGATCTAAATATAATTAGTAACCTAGAAGAAAAATGAGTGAAACATGTAACAGAAAAAAAATTAAAATAGAATCATGAGCATTGATAATGATCTCCAGACTGTAAATTTTGATCCAGGGAAAATAGACCAAGAGTGATGATATAAATAATAGTAATCAGTTTAAAAAAAAATAACCAAAGAATAGAAAGGTATTAGTAGTGTAAGTACACTATTTTTCTCATTTTATGACTAAAAATTTTTAAAAATGTTAAAAATAAAAATGATAAAATAAATCAATAACTAAAATTAAGTGGTAGAAAAAGAAAAGAGGAAGAAAGAAACAATGTTTAAATATATCATTGCTTATTGTAGGGATTAATAAGTACTGTCTAACATAAAAAAATTAGTCTGTTATTAAAAAGATGAGCAATAAACTCCACTGTATTTATAACAAAGTTAATGAAGCTTAAGCTTTAGGACACCTTTTTTTCACAGACTTGGCCAGTTAATTTTGAGTAGTTATTTTCTATTCTTTTTCCTAAAAAATAATGTTTTATCTAGTTGTGTAAACTTCAGATTTCACGAAACCTAATTCTGATTTTAAAGATAATTGTTGGAAACACACACACACGCACACACGCACACAGCATAGCACACTGATGTATGAAAAGCTAAAGCAATAAGCAAACAAAAGGGTCAATAAATATAAGAAATTATTGGAAAAACTATATAAATATAATAATTATATTTTTAAAAAGAGAAGTAAAACAAAACATCCTGTTTTTAAAAATGCAAATAATCTAATTAATTCATTTCTTAAAATGACAAGACTTTCATTTAGATCATTGTAAATATTTATTTGTATTGTGTATACAGAGACTCGTCTAAACCCAACTGAGTTACATTGAGAAACAAATGATAAGAATATGTAGCAGACTAATAAAAGCCAAATATAAATCAGGAGTCATAACATTAATATCAGACAAAGAAAATTCAAGGACAAAAAGCACTAAGCCTAAAATATATCATTGTATAATAAATGTCTTAATCTCTTCAGCCTGCTATAACAAAGTATTTTAGATTAGATGGCTTAAAGAAGAAGGAAATTCTTTCTTACAGTTCTATTGGCTGGAAGTCCAAGATCAAACATATATTCAGTATGAGATGAGGGCCATTTCCTTGAGTCATGGATGGCAACTTCTCACTGTGTCTCCACGTGGTGTAAAGGGCTAATGAGGTCCCTTGGGCCTCTTTTTGAGGGACACTAATCCCATTCATAAGGGCTCCACCCTCATGATTTAATCATCTCCCAAAGGTCCTACCTCCTATTACTATTAGGACGTCAATGCAAAAATCATGAAGAGAGCACAGTGATCAGAACATTGCAATGGGTAAGGGGAAAATCCATTGCAAAAATCTAACAGATGAATTTCTATGCATGAAAGGATATAGCATCAGCAGATCTACAGAAAACAAAAAGAACATACTTACTGTGAGTTCATTGGGAATAACTAGTATTGACCTAACTGGAAATAGATCATTAAGTAATTAGTCATTAAGTAATACATGGAAGAGTGAAATATTAAAATTTGTCTGATACTAATTGATACTATATTAATTTTTTCCCTGAATATAAAGTACAAGCCCAATTTTCTGGTACCCAAGGCACGTTCTCATTAAGACATTAAGACACACACACACACACACACACACACACACACACACACACATGCAAACACACACACACACATACCCCTCTTGATCTGGAATCAAAGTAGTAAATGGAAGTTATTTGTGCTGACAGCAAATTCTATCAGGAAATTTGAGTTTTGGAGAAATTAGCAACCAATTCTTGTGGATTCTTATAAGGTAGGCAGCTAAGCCTGAGTCCTGCACAAGGCTAGGAACATCTGACAGTGAGAATCTTGTTTAAAACACGTGTTCTAAACAATAGAACCAGAAAGTGACCTGTATGTCTCAACTGCAGTTCTGAATGGGGTGAATGCTATTTCCTGAACACAGAAATCATAAGCCTGACTCATTTATTTAGACTTCCTGAACAGTTCAAATTCTCTCAAGTTGAGAAATATTTAAAGTTCCAGGTTGTTGCGTCCTTTGGTGTCAATAGAGGCAACCTCAATTTTCTAGAAATTCTTAATCTCTAAGTCCAGTTTTCGGATATTAAAAACAGATACTAGTCTTAATTAATAACAAATGCCAAATACAAAAAAAAAAAAAAAAGAAGCAAGAGGAAACAAATTTGACATAACAGATATTGGAATAACAAGAGAAGAGTACACAAAACGTGTAAAATATTTAAGGAAAGAAAATTGAGAAAAGCAGTCAAATATCAGGAGACTATTATTGTTAAAACATCTAATTACTTATGAAGAACCAGCAATAGCTGGCCAATATATAAGCATTTCACAAATGGCAAGTATAAAATGCTTTCTACCATTAGGAAATTTTCAAATCATGAAATGGTGGAGAAACCCAACCAAAGATGTCCATAAATTGGAATTTGTATGTCAAAACAGACTTTGCCCCTCTTAATCCCATCACAAAAACTTGATTTTACTGCTTTTCTTCTAAGGGGAGCTGTGATAGTCACCCATCCAGGAGAATTTCCCTTTGGAATGGCAATTTGAATGCTAGTCTTCACTTACTCTTGCCAAACTCAGCTAAGCGTCATGCAAAGTTCATTTTAACATTACCAGTGAGACTAATGATAGACGTGTACACCCTTGGCTATAGGCACAGATACTATGGCCTGGAGACACATTTTCAAGGTTAAAACACGGTTTATGAGCATGTTATCTGTCCAACAATTACATCTGTTAGTAATGTACTATAAATTTTACAGTCGGTGAAAAATTTTAATATAGGCTTTTGTGTACTGAGATTACACAGACAAAGAAAATAGCATTTTAGTATTGTCTTTTGGTCCTCTTTCCTTTTATTTCTCTGAGTCAGCAGTTTGCGCATACTTATGTCTTCAAGTGCTTAGCCAAAATCTGACCATCTTTCACTCAATATGAAATTCCCATTTAACAAAGAACGTAGGCCCTTTAAACAAAACAAAACAAAACAAATGCACGCGCGCACACACACACACACACACACACACACACACACACACAGGTTGGCTCATGTCTACAGACTTGCAAGCATCAACACAAATTTTTCAAATGAAAACTCTGTGATTAAAAATACCATCTATGAAAAGCACAACTTCATACAATCTTTGAGAAAGTCCGACTTCACACATTTAAGGAATCATTAAAATCTACATACTGAGTGACACTCCCCAAAACCATACTGTAGTTATAGCATGAGTTCCCAGGTGTTTAGACCCACTCCTCTTGAAATTCTTATATAGTAAGTCTTCACTTTACGATTTTCTGTCATCTCCTGTCTGGAAGTATAATGGCCAGATATTCTGACATCCGGTTGCTGAAAAAACAATTGGAGATTTTGACCTAGTTTGAGATTGATAATTCTGATGGTGTGATCAAAAGTTAGTTGTGTTTGATGGTACAGCAGCTGTGGTCTTACATGTTCTGAGAAAATTGTATCCATGACAGCTGCATGGAGTAACTCTCAAGATGAGAATCTGGATCCCTTGTTTATGTGTTTCTCTATATTGTGCAAGTAATCAGCTCTCCTTTCATTTATTCCTTTCAGCTTAGACCTGAGTCAGTTTCTGCCCTATCCTTTGTAATTAAGAAGCTTAATTGATACATAATATCTCAACTATGAAGTACACCTTATGAAGAAGACATGTTTTATTTATTTATTTTTTTTTCATTCATTTGTTTCATGTGGTTATGGTTCAGGTATGGTTTGGGTTTATCTCCTAGAGAATCATGTGTTGGAAACTTGATCCTTCATGTGGCAACATTGGGAGATGATATGGAACCTTTAAGAGTTTGGGCATAGGAGGTGGTAATTGGATCACTAGGGCACTGCCTTTGATGCTGGTCTCAAAAAGTGACGTCCTTCCTATGAGAGTGGGTTGCTAGGAAAGAGCAAGACCAGCCCCTCCGCACTGTCTGGCACCGTTCTCACTGTGCTCTCTCCCACCTACACTCTCACCATGATGCTGTCTGCCATGATGGATGAAACCAATGAGACCTTTGGCAGAACTGGTAAAATACTATTTGGAACTTCAGTTTACAAAACAGTAAGTTAAAAAAGCCTCTTTTCATTATAAGGTGCCAGTCTCAGGTAATTTATAGAAATGAAAAAGGGGTAGTTAACTTGTCATGAAGGTGAATTTATTGTATGTAGGTTCCATTTGCCTTTATTCTCATTCCAACTTTCTCGTGTCTGAATTTGTGTGTCAACAAGAAGACTAAAAATTTAAATATTAATTTAACTAAAATTAAATATGCTGAACTTCTCTTTTTTTGTGAAAACATATATAGTATAAAGGATCAGAGAAGGAAAAAGAAGATAGCAATTACTAAACTTAAGTTCACTCTCTAGTGTTCTACGATTGCTTTTCTCAGAGAAAATTTATTTTTTAAACATTTTATTTTGATTCAGCTGTTTAAGAAATTGTGGGCTATGTTAGATTTAATTCCCAGAGGAAAATAGAAGTATAGAAGCAATGGAAAAATTAAAAGTAATGAAAAAGGTTGTGTATGCTAAGTCAAAATAAATAAAATTTAATATTTTTCAAATACTATTTAGCATTTTAGTGTTAAAAACGGTACTGCTCCGTTAGAGGCACCGACTTGTTTTAGTCAGTTTTTTGCTGCTGTGACCAAAGGACCTGACAAGAACAGTTACAGGAGGAAAGTTTATTTGAGGCCTCATGGTTTCAGAGCGCTCAATCCATAGATAGTCAACACCATTACTCAGGAATTGAGTGAGGCAGGATGTCATGGTAGAAGAGTGTGGCAGAGAAAAGCATCTGGGTTCATGGCACCAGGAAACAAAGAAAGAGAGCTCTTCTCAACTCGGACAAAATAGAAATCTCAATAGCACACACCCAGGGACCCACCTCCTCCAGCCACACTCTACCTGCCTATAGTTACTACTCAGTTAATCCCTGTCAGGGAATTTATGCACTGATTAGTTGAGTTTCTCATAACCAAATCATTTTACTCCCAAACTTCCTTCATTATCTCACAACATGAGCTTTTGGGGGACACCAAATATCTAAACTACAACATGACTCATAGTGGTTTCTTAACCTCATTTCTGCTGAAATCTGGGTGGAAGAATTCTTTGTCTTGGGTGTTGTACTATGCGTTATAAGATGTGCAGTTGCACCTTGGGCTTTATCTACTAGGTGCCAGTTTCACACATGCAAACACACACAATCACATGCACACATGCGCACATGCACACACACACACACACACACACATACACTCAATTTATGACTAGCCCAAGTGTTTTCAGATATGGCTGAATGTCACTTTGGCTGGGAGTTGGAGGGTGGTGGATGACAATCATCCGTGGTGAAAACTACTATTTTAGATGAATTAGTCATTGATTCTTCGGAACTAATCATAAAACAGGAGTGATCATTAGCTCTGACTTGATAGGAATAATCCTTACCCTTTGAAAGATGAAGAATAGAAGATGCCAATATATCTGCTTAGTCAAAGATACAAGCAGTGATTAAGTGGGAAAGATGGAATTCAATCCCAAACAGTCTGACTCCAGAATTTTTGTTCATATTATTAGTTCTACCCCAAAAATGATTTAACTTAGGGGTTAGTCAAATTCAAGTGTTTATTGAAATATTCTAAATTTTACAACAAAGTAATTCCATATTCTGTTTATGTCTTATAATTTTTTATTTGCAAGATCCTCTTTACCTATTTAGTGCCAGGAAAAGATTCACAATACTTAAGCTCACATGTCAGTAATCATTCCTGGATTTTAGATATAACTAAAGGGAGACCTGGCTGCCAAAAGACATGGTCATATAATTTTTCAAGCTCACATAGGTATCATATAGAGTGAAATTAATAGTAAAACTTATATTGTAGACCTGAGTCATGAGCTGGCTCAACCCCATCGCAGCACAAACCCACCTCCCACTGGAGACATGCTTGTCTCCAGACAGCTCATGTGGAACCAAAATAGCAACTTAGGTTTAGGTTTAAAACTGTCTAAATTGGATTACCTACAGAGCTCAGGTGAGAATAACTTTAAATCTGTGGTGTTTCAGTTTATTTTACTGAATTTCAAAAATCTTTGTTTCCCTTTACCATCCACCTCTAAAGCATAGGGTGCAGGTAAGAGATGGGAGTGGAATATGAAGAAAAAGAGAATGTAGGGAAAGATGAAGAGAAAGGAAATAAATTAATATTCACTTCAAAGCAATTTTCTTGTTTAGAATATTTTTGTATTTATAATTTTATAAAAATTTATAATTTTTTAATTAAAATTAAAAATAATCTATAACCTGAATCAACAAAATAATTAGATACATTTTGCTAAGAATTCTGCTTCTAGTAAACAAAAAAAACCCTGTAAAATTATTATTAGAGACTCACAAAACTTTCATACTTGGTACCTTAATATGTTAAAACATACTATTTGCAAACCCACTGTGTAAATCTGTAGCTTTCTAACCTAGCTGTTCATAAAGAGCAAGCAAGATGGAGAGTGAAATGTTTTTCAGAATTTAGGAGAAACTGTTCATCAGAGCTGGAAATGCCAAGCAGCATGCTCAGGCTGAATGGAGCTGAGTGCCTACAGAGTCAACTGCGGCCATAATTGAGTTTTTATTTGCCCTTACGCAAAGCTTTATTCCCTTAGCATAGTACACACAAGGTGACATTTTTCAGCAGTCTGACTTTTCAATTATGGATCTTTTGGAAAGCTAGTGATGTCTACATTGTTAATATTGCCAACATTGTGTCAGTACATTGAAGAACCTGTGATATTAAATATGCTGATGTAAAAAATATATGTTATTTCTGCTCACCCGTGTGCAAACAATCTGGCTGAAGTGCTAGAATTATAGAGAAATCCTCTCCAAAGATAAAAGCAGAATGGAATTCTGTCGAGAGCAGTTATAAAGCTTTCTTGTTTTAAGTGGTTTCCTGAAGAATTAAGGCCAAAGTTTTAGAAGTTAATTATATGGAGTCTCTCTCAAAACTTCTGGTCAAAGTTATAATATTTGTACCATATTATTCACACTTTGGGGGTGGGGAAAGCATCATTAGCTATCATTTACACAATCTTTTGGAGTTTTTTAAAAAAAATCCATAAATTGGATTTTTGAGTGAAATGATTGATGATGTTGTTTAAGGTTTCAAGAGAGTGGCAATAACAATTTTTCAGGCAGCAAGATATTATAAAGATCTAAGACCAAATATTTTCCATCACATAATTACTATAACAAAGCTAGGATCATATTCTTAATGTTTATTCTTCAGAGTAAACTCTCATTTATTGGTTCTGAGCACTGGCAATTGTTCAGTATGATGGGTTCCAGATGTTTAAGTACAGTGACAGTCCACTGATAAAATGAATTATGTTGAACAAAGTAACAAACTAAAAGCACATTCTCCTCAAAAGTAAAAGGAAAAATAAATGTGATATTTAATCACATATTTAAGATATTATCCTTCCAGATTTTTTTTCATGTTTTTATTACTTAGTTCCAAATCCCTTGCCTAATATCTCTTTAGGACAATAAATTCTAATAATGATTTTATTTCCCATGTATAAGGATATATCAGATATATTCACAGAATGAAACCTTACTTGGCATGAAATTAAAGTACAAGCTACACTTAAAACAAATTCCAATGCCCAAATAAAACAAAGTATTTGTTGGAGGATAGAAATTGTATAATAATAATACATAGCAATGTTAAAGAAAGATCTTATAAAGGAAACCCAAGAAATAGCATTTTAGAATAATAAGCTCCTGCTATCTTAGAAGAGTATGATAGTGTTAATTTAGAGGTAGCCAGGAAAACTATGAGCCAAGAAATAGATGAACATTGCTTTGTATACCATCACTGTAATATAAATATTAGAATATATCCCTTGAGGCTATTATTTAATAGAATTTTGTAATGTTTCAGTAAACAGCTTTACTTGTAAAGCATAAATATTGAATACTATTTTTTGATTTGTAATAAATTACTGTGGTGGGTATCCCATGTATACAGTTTCCAAATAATCATAATAATGCAATGACAAATATTTTTAAAACACAATAAGCAGAAATTAAGAAAAGTTAATTTTTCTCTATAGCTCAAATTTTGTGGTGTTTGTATTTGTTAAGCATGTTTGTCTCATTTTGTAGTGGAAATGAGTTTGGTGATGGCACGTACGTAAAGAATGGGCACCCATCTAAAAAGACTCATTTTCATTACATCATAAATTAAAAGTAAGTATTAACTTTTAAGGTAACTTCATAATAGTAGGAAAAATTCCTAGAAATTTTTTTCTTTCTAGGAAAATAAAGCTTATCTTTAAAAATAAAAAAAAATTACAAAATGAATATGTTGATAAATAGTCCAGTTCCATGAGCTTAGATAACAAAAGTTTTGATATAGTTAGAAATAGTATTTTAGGCAGGGAATCTTGGGGGGAAGGAATGGTAGATACACAAGACTATTATTAAAAACTTTGATAATCTTAAATATTAAATATTAAAGATGATTCAATTATAGAAATAGACAAAAATCTATTAAATGAGTGAGCAAACTCACTGGATAAATTTTTGTCTCGTTTTTCTTTGTTTTAAATGAGTGATGAGACTAATTTTTGCATGATTTATGAACTGCTGCTGAAAATAACTCTAAGTGGCTCGGTAAAGAACATTCGTAACTCAAAACGAATGCTTTCTTTTAATGGTGTATCTTCCTTGGATTAGTTTTCTGTTGCTGTATAACATTCTTCACAAATTTATTCACACAAAATGTCCACTTATTATCTCGTGGTTCTGAAGTCAAGAAATAGGGACTGGGCATCACTGAGTTTTCTGCTGAGGATCTCATAAGGCTAATCATGGTCTCACCTGGGTTGCATTCTTCTGTAGACCTTGGGATCCTCTTTTAAGGGCATACAGTTTGGACAGGATGCAGTTTCATGCAGGAGGACTGAAGTCCTTGTTTACTTTCTGGTTATCATTTAGAAGCCACTTTCAGGTTCTAGAAACCACCTACATTCCTTGTCCTGTGATCCCCTTCATCTTCAAAGCCAGCAACATGGTATTTCTCTTCCATTCAATTATTCTGATCTTCAAATTAGCCAAGAGGACTCTCTGACTAGGTCTAGTCCACACAGGATAATCTCCTTATATTAATAAGTCAGATGATTTGGAAATTTAATTACATTTTCAAAATCCCTTGTCATATAACACAATATCATCAGGGAAGGAATGTCTAATCATATTCATAGTTTAACACACATATGCCGACTATAGATTCTGGAAGGGAGAGGGTCATTCTGAGTCATTTTGGAATTCTGCCAACCACAACCCCTGAAGATGACCTTTTACATTCCTCCAATCTCTAATCAAATTTCTGAGAAAGTTCATTATATTTTTCTATGATCAAGTCAATCAATGCCATCACTGCCCCGTTCCTCCCATAAATGTTTAAAATATTTTACTGGTTTTCAATTGTTCATTGTTGTGATAGCACATTTGGCTATTGTTTCTTCAAATATTTTCTGCCTCTCAAGTCTTCATACATAGTACTTCAGCTTCATTCACCTAGCTGGAGTAACTGTAAAGAGTTTTCTCACCTCCAGGTCTCTCTTATGCTTAAAACTTTGATTTCACCAACATTACTGGTTGCCTCTCAAATGACTCCTGTTTTTTAATTTCATTTAGATTTTAACTCAGCCATGATATTTGGCTCCAGCCCCACTACCTTCAGTTTGGAATAGATACCTCTTCTCTGTGGTCCTATGATATGTATGACTTTGCTAACATAGTTCTGCATTTTAATTGCCTATTGTTCCTCTTCTTCACAGGATCGTGAACTTATTGTAGAAGAAATTGTATGAAGTTCTCCCATAATTCATTTCTTGTATTACTAGTGTCAAACAAAGCACCTGTGACTAAAGAGTCTTTTTGCATTCATAAAACTTTTACATTTTCTAATCATTCATGTCTATAAGACACATATAATTTGACTATTGTGTATTTCAGTTATTTAAATTATGGATTAGACAAAACCAACTGTAGGTTGACTTTTAAAATCAAGCGGAAATTTAACTTCCATGGAAATAATTTAATAACTGGCTAGGTAAATATTTGTTTTTGTAACTGGAAACAGGGTCCTACTTTTCCCTCATTTTCTTAGTTATTATTGTAGGTAAATCTAGAGAAGATGAAAATGCAGAAAGAGCAGTCATAAGGACTCTACATTCAACTGACAACGCCAAGGGAAAAGTTTTAATAAAGTCTCAAATTAAATAAACTGACATTATTTTGCAATAAAATATATTGGTTGCACTTTACATCCTAATTTTTAATTTTCTACTTTGTTTAATTCATGATTTTAAGAAAATCTCCAGTGCTAGAGAACACCTATAAATCCCCTTCCTCTAATTCTTTCAGGCACATGAAATCCATGTGGACTGATGGCCACTCTTTACCTATGTTCATCTACTTTTCTTTTAAGTGACTGGCAAAGAAAGCTGCTTTAATTCCTCCATATACTGACTTATTACATCATTTATAGGTTTCTTATCATTCATGTGCAGACACTGAGGGGTTAATGTTAGTTTTGATAATAAAATATTTATCAAACAATACAAATGGTAGATTATAGATCTAATTCTTTAGAAAATATGCTGCTTAAGAAATGAGAAACTGTCATCGAATTACACATGCACACACATGCATATACCAACACCATACTCTAAATATTAAATTTTTTTATTTTTGGTAGAATTTTCTTTATTGATACTGAAGAAGAAGAGCTTGGCACTTTATACTGAATCATTTTGAGCATAAGAAATTGTGTATGTTTATGGAGAGAAGAAATTTTAAAAGTTAGAATGTGTGAATTAAATTATAAGAAATCACTCATCCAGTGTTTATATAACACTTCAATAAGTTGCACTAACAGAACCATATAAACTGGATTCTCTGAATATGTTATCAAGTCTTTCATTAAAAGAAAAAAATAAGGTTGTACCTTTCATTATGAAGTATATACTATAATCTTTAAATAGACATTTCTTGTCTACATTTCTACTTTTAAGAAATTGAGTGTTTCCATTAGTTGTCAAGAGTTTGTGTTTTTAAAAAATTTCAAGTAGAAAAAACACTTCCAGTTGACTTTTAAACATCTGAAAACATTTGAGACTGATGGGGCTCCTTCTAAAAGTGGCGAATATATCAAAAAGTGCCTTCATTCTTTTCTTTAATTTTTATTTATGAGTAATAAAATTGTCCTAAGGACCATCTTAATTGTCATAAATGCACTAAAAATAACTTCTTTGGACTATATATTTTATAATGTACTCTCTTCAAATAGAATAACTTTGACTTTGAATCTTACCCTCTAACAATGAGGATGAGACTTTTCTTCTGAGGGATGTTTACATGTAATTATTAGTCATTCTTTGCCTTCAGTTCATTAAACTACATTGAAATAGTCTATTTCAAGACTCAAAGCTTCCATATTATATATTTAAAATGCAATTTGATAAACTTTACACCTGTAAACATTATATTGATCTTTTAACTCTAAACCGTATGTGAAATGTTAGTAGATCTCATTCTTTGCTATCTACAAACAGCAACTTGGAGAGGAAGTAAGCCACTTTTAGCTCTTCATATCTTCACTTTCAGTTGCCTATCTTCTAGTTTAAACCTGATATTTATAAGAGAACACTGAAACAACTATAATTATAAAGGAAAAAGAAAAGAAGTAGCTGAATCATGACATAGAGAACTTCCCATTTATGTCTCTAGCCAACTGACCTGACTTTATGCCTAGTATTATATGGTAAATTGTGGTGAGTCCCATTTAGTTTAACTTTATTTTTCTATCAGTGTCTTGGTAGCCAGTTTTAGATTGGTGAGTTGGAGTTCTAAATTGGTCCATTTTTCATTAGAATAACCAAGTACCCACAGCTGGGAAATTTTATAAGAAAAGTAGTTTATTTTAAATTGTAGTTCCAGGAATCAAGCCCCAGGAGCCGTATATGGTGATGAATTTCTCATTAGTAGAGTCCCAAAGCATTGCAGGACATCACATAGCAAGGGATGGGAGCACATATATGGGTATCCTCTGGTGTCTCTCTCCTTATAAAGTCACTGATATTTAATAATGGGGGGCTCCTCCCTGGATAACTTATCCAATCCTAATCACCTCCCAAAGATCCTACCCCTATATACCATAGAATGATCAAGTTCCACTCTCTTAAATCTCACAGTGGAGGTTAAATTTCAACATATGGACTCTTGGGGGACACTCAAGCCATATCCAAATAATAGCAGTATCAATTTCACCCTTCTTTACAATTCCTATCCACTTAAGTTAGTGAAGAACTGGAGTTGGATATAAGAAAGGGTTTCTTACAGAGGTTCAGGCACTCAAAACCTGAGCTATAACTCAGCAAAAGATGCATCAGGTGAGAATGATTTCTAGCATGTTGTTTTCCATCAACTGCTCTACCATAACCTAGAAGAGTGAGCCCAAGAAGGAGGTTATGATAAATATTGATTCTTCATCTTCCCATAAAAAATCATTAGGAATAATTTTATAAGCCCTATATCATGTTTATACCATTGCTCACTAGAAGTCAGTCTCCAAATGTCATCCATCATCATCTGAACACTTACACCTAAAGTCTCTACATTCCTCCACTAATGCAACCCAATATTCCACACCTCCTAAATGCGTGAACACTTCCATTAAAGCTTCTGAGAAAGGCCTTTAAGTTATCAGCAAAATTGCTTATCCACTCACCATCTTCTTTGAGAATTCACTTCACTTACTTGTTCTAATTAAAACATAGCTATTTTCAAGGTCACTTCTTTCCCTTAAGATCTCTTAAGCAGAGAACAATTTTTCTTTATCAGTCTATAAATGAAACAGCTTGGAGGTGGTGTGGTCTTTGCTTCTCATTGCTGTATGTGGAATATTTATCTATCCTTGCCTCTCAATCAACCTAGTTACATTGAAGCACATGCTATTAACTGACACAGTTATCATTCCATGTATGGACATTTTTCAAATCCCTAGTCTTTTTCTCTCCCTCAGAATGTTTTAGCAGTAGGTTCATGATCTTCCTTTCCTAAAATTGCATTTATTATCATTCTCTGAAATATCACATTCCAAATAGGAAATTAATGTAATACCTAGACTGCTTAGTTTCTTGACCCCACTTTCAGTAATATTGTTTTCTAATACTCACTTAAGGCACAGAGTTCTGTGACCGTACCCTGAAACTTGGCATTAACTGGATATTTACAGTTTTAGCCACCTCTCTGACCACAAAATTTTATCATTCCAGGTCTCTAGTGGTTCCATTCCAGCAATCTTTTAAACTCTTTAAAACTGCCAAACTGTTGACCATTCTTTCATTTTTTTTATCATCTATCAATCACCTATGTCATTTCTCTGTCTTCACCTGATTTAAGTCAATGTTTAATCACTGTGAGTACCCTTGGCCTTCACCCTCAACACACCCAGACTTTCCTCTGTCATATTTGTTGAAAAAATCCCAACAAAGGTTAAACTGAACTTTCTGCAAAGTACATCCACATTCAAGAAATGGAAAAAGACACAAAGCTCTGCTATTTTCCATATATATGTTTTCCAAATACACATGTATGTATTTCAGAACTCTAAGGTGGTTCTTAGAGTTTGGTAAACATGTTACTATTACTTTTCTTACCTCTTTCAAACTCTTTTGCTCCATTCTCGAATACTTGATTTTCTTTTAGCTGACAACTTCAGTTTTTATTCCTTTGATGACAGAAGCAGCCAGGAAGAAGCAAACTCTCCATTCTAGTGCACACTGACTTCTCTGTAGTATGTGAACTGTCCTCCTAGTGTGGAGCCCCCTACTTCTGTACCTGACCTTAATATCCTCTTTCCCACAAAAGAACTTTCTTAGTCATTATTTATGTTTCTTAAATCATCTATTTTATCTATATTTTTCTATCTACCATATCTTTATAATCAGTTCAAAATTGCACACACACACACATACACACAAAGTTATTGAGAAGATAAGTACAACATTGTGGTAGTGAACATTAGAATCAGTCAGGATCAATTGAGTTAACTTCCTAGATTTGCTGCTTATTATCTGGACATGCTTTGTGAAATTACTTCTCCCTCCCTAAATTTTCTAATTCATAAATAAAAATAATTTTATCTATCTTCCAAATGGGATGGTTGATATTATTAAGTGAATTAAAACTTGTAAAACTGTAATAGCAGTGCCTGTCATTTGGTAAGCAACCAAGAAGTTTCAGTTGTTCATCATTAAAAAGAAAAACACAGCCAGGCTGAAGAGGCTGAAGCAGGAGGGTTAATAATTCAAAGCCAACCTCAGCAACTTAGTGAGTTCCTGTCTCTAAATAAATAAATAAACAAGTAAATAGGGCTGCAGATGTGTGTCAGTGGTTAAGAGCCCTGGGTTCAATCCCTGGTACTAAAGAAACAAAAACAAAACAAGAAACTCCAGAATCCTTTCTTGATGCAGCATGTTCCTGCAGATTCCAATTTGCTTTCCTCCCTTAATAAGAGCAAAATATTTACAAAACTGCAAATATTTTCATTTTCACTTTTTCTACTTTTTATGCCTCCTATTCTTTTTCCAATGAAAATTGGAGTTTTATCCTCATTGTACTTCTGAATTCACATATATAAAGTTAAATATGGTGTTCATCTTGAAGAATACAGTGATCAGTTATCAGTCCTTATCTTGCCCCATCTCTTAGCAACATATGAAACATGTTCTTCGTTTGGTTTCTAGAATGATATATGCATCTGATTTTCTCTTTACACAGATTGTTCCTTTCCCTTCTTTTCACACTCCTCTTTTCTTTCCAACCTCAAAACATTGAAATGTCTCAGGGTTTCATTTTTTCCTTTTTCTTCTGTTTCTTCATTCAGTGCTTTGTGACCTGATCCAGTACAACAGCTTCTACATGCAAATTTATTTTTCTAATCACAACTCTTTTCTCTATTCTACTCTAGACTTGTGTGCCATCTTACTGGACACCTGCACCTTGATTCTAAATATATTCCAATAGCATCTCTGTGCATCTCTGTCCCCAAATCAGCTGAGTAATTGATTTCATCATTCACCAACATTTATCCATTGTGCAAATAAATACATCAAGATTTCATTCTTAACTTTTTTCATTTGATTGATTCCATATCCAATAATGAACAAGTCCTATCTTCAGAATATATACCCCAAAGATGGTTTCTTCCCATCCCCAAACATCACAAGCGAACCCTTTGCTAAGCCTCTAACCTTCCTCCCTTAGCCCCAATTTTTAGTATACCCTGGCAAATCTCTATCAAACTCTAGACCCATTATGGATAATTTTTCACACAGCAAGCACTGGCAGAAGAATACTTTTAGAGACTATGTGTTATCATTACCTTGTTAAAAACTTCAATTTATTCTTAACAAACTTAAGTTAAACTTTCCTAGTTTTCCCTACTTTTTCTGAAAACATATATTAATATTGTTTTCTGTCTCTCCCCATGCTTCTGGATTCTGTCTTACTGTTCCCTTCAGGGACTGTACAAATTACTTATCACTGCTTGGAACATTTTCCAGCAACTATACAATATATCTTCTTTCGAAAATTTTGGGCACTTGCTAAACAACCCCTCCTTATAAAACCTCTCCTGACCACCCTATCTAAAATACAGTGCCTATGTCTAGCATTATCTTTTCTTCTAGCATGTTATATTTTTCTTCATTGTATTACTGAGTACTGGAAATTGTAGCATTTGATAATGTGTAAGTTTACTGCAATTGATCTGTTCTATGTTTTGTTCTATGAGAGTGACAGTTACGTGAGGGTGTGACATTCATATGGTTCATTATTTTTCTTCCTTTTCAAGAACAGCGTTTAACACCTGGTTGATGCTGAACAAATATTTTCAGAGCAGACTAAAGCCTTTTTTAAAATGCCTATTTGTGGTACATTGAAAGATGAATATTCATGCAAATACATTAGTCTGGTTAACTTGCAATGATGGTTATTTAGTAGAAAAACAGGACCAAGACCATTACATGTTGACGCAACCATTGTCTCTTTTAGTGCCTGATTACCAATAAAGTTTGATAATTGAAGAAGGAAAGCAAAAGTTCAAATTAATTGACTGTTTAGGCTTCAACCACTGACTAGATATAATTATACATTTTACAATGCTATTGTTCATGTCCTGAGAAAATGGCAGTACACAGAGAATTTCTTACACGATAGGTAAAGATCCTTCATACTAAGGGTGTGATGGAAGTTAGTGGAATTTAATGAAAGGGAGGGAATCTATCTTTCCCCATCTGTATTTTAGCCTTGTAAAAGAAAGAAACAGAGATGAGCAAATGGAACTCAAATATTATCTTTATTAACTCAAATAACTTATATGAACAATAATGGTTTTCAAACACATAGACACATAAATATACAGACTCTATCTGCACTCAAAGTGAATACAGTCTCTTAACCTGAGTCCTGCCTGGTCAAAAGTTAGACAAAAAATGTGCATTATATCCTTCCTGCAGACAACAGACTTTATGACCAGTCCTTATTAAAACATTTCCAGTTGGAATTCAATTCTCCTCTGGGAGGATATGAGTGAAGTACTACAGAAAGACCATGAGATTTATGCTGGTGAATGTCAGTCTACATGGAAATACAAAGGAAAGGGTATGAAGTTTCCTTCTGATTAGGTCCTAAATCATAATATTCTTGGACTTTAGAAGCTAAGGATCAAATAGAGACCCAACAAATCTCCCTGAAGTGAACTGACTAGTACATGAAAGTGTTTTAAAATCAGTGAAGGAAAAGTCAGAGATTACCTGTAGTTTTTAATGCTAATGATTGTTTGAATTTTTGTCTCTCCTTGTTGTTAATGGCCATTGATTGATCAGGGTGGTGGTGGCTCAAGGTAAAGGTAGCTGTGGTATTTTCTCAAAAAAGACAACAGGGAAGTTTGCCACACCACTTGATGCTTTCTTTCACAAATGATTTCTCTGTCAGTGTAATGCTGTTTGATAATATTTTCAAAAGCAAAGTCAATCTTCTCACTTCTTTTTCTTGCTATATTAACTGAGTATCTGTAATATTAAAAATCCTCTGTTGTCATATAAACAGTATTTTAAGCATCTTCACTAGGAGTAGGTTCTGTTTCAAACCACTTTCTTTGCTCTTCAGTGAGAAACAATTCCTCGTGAGATTGCAGCAATTCAATAACATCTTCAGACCCCACATGTAATTCTAGTTTTCTTGTTATTTCTGCCACTTCTGCAGTTACTTCTGTCATGGAAATCTTGAACCCCTCAGTCATCCAGTTTTTCCAAACTCCTGTTCCTGCTCATATTTTATTATGAATGCTTTTAATGACATCTAGAAAGATGAATTTTTCCAGAAGATTTTCAATTTATTTAGCCAGGATTTATCAGAGGAATCATATCAGTGGCAGCTATCATATTACAAAATATATTTAAGTACTAAGACTTGAAAATCATAATTATTCCTTGATATGTGAGCTTCAGAATGAATATTGTGCCAACAATCATGAAAATAGCATTAATCTCATTGCACATCTCCATTAGAACTCTTGGGTTACATTGTCAATGAGCATTAAATTTTGAAAGAAACATTTTCTAATGGGTCATAGTGCTCATCATTGGGCTTTAAATACTCAATAAGCCATGTTATAAACAGATGTGTTCTCACTCAATCTTTGATGGTCCATTTATACAGCACAGGAAGGATAGATTCAGTATAATTCTTAAGGGCATTAGGATTTTCAGAATGGAAAATGAACATTGGCTTCAACTTAAGATCACCAGTCGCATTAGACACTAATAAAAAAGTCAGTCTGTCCTTTGAAGCTTTATTGTCAGGCATTGATTTGTCTTCTATAGCTATGAAGTCCCAGATGGCTTCTTCTTTCATTATAATGCTATTTTGTCTAAATGAAAAACCAGTTGTTTAGAGAAACCACCTTCATCAATTATCTTACTGGGTCTTCTGGAGAACTTGCTGCAGCTCTATGTCTTCACTTGCTACACATTGCATTTTGATGTTATGGAGGCTACTTCTTTCCTCAAACCTCATGAGCCAACCTCTTCTAACGTCCAATGTTTCCCTTGAGGATTCTTCACATCTCTCAGCCTTCATAGAATTAAAGAGAGTTAGATTCTTGCTCTCAATGAAGTTTTAACCAAAGGAAGTGAAGATCTGGTTTGATCTTCTGCTCTGACCACTAAAACTTTCTCCAAGTCAGCAATAAAGCAGTTTTGCTTTCTTACTATTCATTTGCTCACAAGGGTAGCACTTTTAGTTTCTTTCTAGAACATTTCTTAGTATTATTAACTTGGCTAACTATTGGGTTGAAGACAATTAGCTTTTATCTATCTCGACTTTGCACACATCCTCCTCACTACCATTAATTTCTCACTTTTAAAGTGAGAGATGCAGGACTTTACCTTTCACTTGGATGCTGAGAGTCCATTGTTAAGTCTTTAACAGGTCTAATTACAATTTCAGGGAATAGGAAAACCAGAGTAGGAGAGAGATGGTGGAGTGATCAGTCAGTGGAAGAGTTAGAGAACACACATTTATTAAGTTTGTGGTCTTATATGACACAGCTTCCAAGACAATTACAATACTTACACCAAAGATCCCTGATCACACATCAGGAATGTGTGATTAAAAAGGTGTGATAATTACCAAAATGGGCCCACGAGGTTTGAAAAATAGTGCTCACAGGCTTGCTCCATATTAGGTTACCACAAATTTTAATTTGTAAAAACCAAATCACCAGTGAAGCACAATAAAGTTAAGGGCAATAAAATAAGGTATCTTGTTACCAGCTGGTCAAAAGCACAGGTAAAAGCTACTTGGACCTTGTGCTTGGCATCTGAAGTAGGATGAGGACTGAAGTCTTGGGGTCTGAGCCCTCAACCTCTTAGATTTGATGTTATCTCTGGGTAGATAGGATCCCAATTAAATTGAATTAGAGGAAACCCAGCTAATGCCCACTGCAGAACTGATTTTTCTAGCTGACTGGGAGAAATCTCCACAGCTTTTGAGGTCATAGAAATCTAAGTGAATTATTGTGTGAGAGCAGAGGAAAAACCTTTTCCATTTCACCACACTGATACATGTAAGGCCTTTTTGTGTCTTGGTTCATGAGAGGCACCTTAATTTCCAAATCATTTTATGGAACAAAGCAATGTCCCTGACACATTAAAATGAAGAGGAGGGGAAAGGTACTTCTTTCCTGCTTTGGAAAGTACTGCAAGGTCACAGAGCACCAGGCATGGAGACAGTCAGGGGTTAAGAATTAGAACTATAGATGCAATCTAGCCCAATGTTTGAGGCAGTGAAACAATTTCTAAAAGATGTTCAATTCTAGAAGAAATATGTACAAAGAACTAAATTACAGCTGACTTCTCACTCCTAAATGAACAACATATCCAATATATATCAATACCATTATATTCAATGTTCTATCATTTTATCGTCTGTCTAATCATAGCTATATGAACTTGGCATCAAAAACATTTTTTTAGAAACAAACACTTTTTAAAACATTATAAATGATAGGTAACCTCATGGCCACTCATTCTAGGATACAGAATCAATGGCAACACAAAATCCATGATTCCTAATAAGGAAACACTCCTACTCAGGATAATCATACTCAGGCTTATGCAGAAGAATATAAAGCAAACAGCAAGCCAGGAAACTACCTACAGTTGAGAAAGAGTAGGTTACAATTGAGTCACTGGATAAAGCGGGGTAGAAATGCTGTAAGTGGAGGTTGGTAGGACCAGGTAATTGCCTAGCAACTGAGCTGCAGGAGAGAGATGCCTGGACTACAGGAGTCAGATTCACATGTGGGCAGCCACAGACCGGACCCAAGACCAATTACACTGAGGAGTAATGGAAGCATCTTAAATAGCAAGCATTAGTGTCTCTGCTATCCCTGACTGCATCTCACAAATTATTTCCTTCACTTCCAGTTTCCCTAAAAAATATACTTACACAAAACTTGCAGTTAGATTTTATTTCCAGATACATAAAGGGTACTTGCCAAGCAATTGTTAACATGAGAGGATTCCACTTTTGTGCTAAAATTGGAATATACTCATTGTGCATGAGGCAAGAATACAGGAAGGGAATGAAGAGTTAATGAAAAGTGGCCTAGGAAAGAATGGGAAGGAAAGAAGTAAGGATTAAAATGAGGAAAGAAGAATGAACAATGGATAAAAAAATCGTATTAAACTAGGATCTGATCTACTTCCTTCACATACATAAAAATTGAGTGAAACATTGGCCCTTTATTCCTTAAGTTTTTCTTATTATTCCACAATAAGGAGGGAAAATGATGGCTAAGGATTGAGGCAAGTGGTTGCAAGGGGAACTTACACCACCTATTAGCCCTTACTGGAGTGTGCATTTTGCAAAACCAAAGAATATTCTATGTATTCATCAGGTCAATAAATTTGTTTAATTCCAGCAAATGCATCTTGTGTCAGTGAATGTAGAGCAAATGTGTAGTTGAGAAAGTGTTCTGCTCATGAGTATGTGGTAAGGGCATACAAAACAGTGACTTGGATGGGTTAAATTACAATGTGCTTACTTCATCCAAAGGAACTGCAACTAAAACCATCAAAAGGCTTGTCCCGGACACTTGAATAAGTCATGACAAGAACACACAAAAAGTGCAGCTTTTTTATTCTATTAGTAACATTTACTTTGAAAACCTTTCTAAATAATTTAACTGCTACCTGTATCATAAGGAGAAAAAAAAAAAAAAAACCCTAGATTTATAATACTTTTTAAGACTGAGAATTTAATTGAAATTCTTTAGTGCTCTCTGTCCTGTCTTCACCATTCAATTCACTTTCATCTTAGAAGAAAATTACTTGGGTCAAAAGGCATTGCTTTAAGTCCCTGGGTATATGATGAATAGTGGAATGCTAAACTCAAAAGCCATTATCAAGTTTCTGATAAGAGCTTTTGTGACAGGAATTCTAATTTTGTGTGGTCATAGTTGTTAATGAACATTATGCAGGTGTAAAATGGCTAAACCAGAGAAAACATGTCACCAGCAAGTCACTCTGGTAATGGGTCTGTTGAAAGAAACAAATGCCAACCTTTTTCTTAAGCTTATTTTGCCTAAAATCTACAAAGAGTCCATCTCTTTGAAGATTGTTATGAGTTTAATATTTCACTTTAATAAGCCATGTCCAATGAGTAATTTTAGTACTACATGCAAATTAATCTCATGAAGTACAAGGAGGTGTTGACAGGAACTTAAATATTACCAATTTTATCTTTCATAGCTGCCTAGGTCACTTGTGAAGTTGAATATATCCTGACATAATTTGATCATGATTAATTTCTGCCACTAGGGTAATTCTTAAGAATTTGTGGGACTGGGGTTGTAGCTCTATGGTAGAGTGCCCACCTAGCATGCATGAGGCCCTGGATTTGATCCTCAGCATCACACAGAAATAAAATAAAGGTATTGTGTCCACTTATAACTAAAACAAAATATTAAAAAATAGAATTTGAAAGCAAATTTTCCATTTTTTAGATTTTTGTAAACTAACTGTTTTATACTAGGTGATTTGGATAAGCATAAAAGAGAAGTGGAATTTTCAAACAGTGGGATGTATATTCACAAGGAAAATGGACATTCTAAGGTGTGATTGGTTTTTCAAAGAAATGTCTCATCTTTGAATATGCTCCTAAGTCAGCGTAACTATGATTCCATAGAAGAAAAAGTATGTTGTTTTTCTATATTCATTTGTTCCACATCTTATTTTGTATAACTGACATCTGCCAAATATTATGATAATCCATAGAATTAAGGTAATGTGTCTTTTTACCCCCAATGATCCTCACCTTCTTGAGGATGTTTAAGATGTTTGTAGTTATATTTTCTCCTTCCCTTTTAAGATGTTTAGTTGTTCTGTGTTGCTTTATTACTATGGAAAAGTGAAGTTTGGGGGAAATCACGCTAAAAGTTATTTGATACATTATAAAGCCAAATAGAAATTTTCTCATGATCAGAGGCTATTGTGGAATGATAGTACCACTCTGGTTTTTCATCAGAGAAAATTACTGAGAAGTGGTGATTGCCTTAACTAATAGCTGAAGGGTTTTCTTTCTGTGATTGTCTGAACTGACATTCTAAATTTTGACCAGTTGGTATTTTCAGAACTGGATTTACTCAGGTGGTTTTATGGTGAGATTTGATAAATACCAGAAAATCTATTCTTCTCCCAAACACTGTCATCACAGTTACATGGCAACACTTAACATCACTACCATGAAAACTTCTTTGATGCTAAAACATTAAAAGTGCATTCATCTTTTCTTAGCCCTTTCTATAATTACAATTTGCCAAGAAGACAAGAATATAGATAAGAAAAATTTTGAAATATTTATTTATTATGTATTATGATGCTGGGCTCTATCATTATACATGCTATGCAAGTGCCCTACTACTGAATTATGGTACTATATTTTTATATAAAATTATTTCTCTCACTTTAGGTATATAATTTGATGAGTTTGTAAAATATGTTACTGTTTTACAAACAGTAAAAATCGCCATTGCATTCAAGATATGGAAATTATTCCTCACCCAAATACTTATTTCATGGCTATTGAAGGTCAAAACACAGCCCATCCCTGGTTCAAGTCAGTGATGCTCTTTGTAGCTAGAGTACAGTGAGTCATAGAATTGCATAAAGATTGAATCATACAAAATGTGACTTCTTTCTCTGAGCACAGTGAGTAAGGTTATCCATTATGTTGATACTCTCAGTTTATTTAACCATTTGTGTTTTAATGAAGCATTTGGATTGTACTGTAGTTTAGGTTATTATAAGTAAAGCTCCTCTGTAAATTCTTACATATGTCTTTGTGTATACATGTTTAATTGCTCTAGATAAATACCCAGAATTAGTATTACTGAACCATAGAGCACGTGTATGTTTTGTAAAAGAAACTGTCAAACTTTTTTCCAACATGACTGTGCAATGTTACATTTCCACCAGCGATGGATGAGATTCAGTTGCTCCACCTTCTCACCCACACTTGGTATTTGTCAGTCTTTAACTTCTTCTATACTAGTGACCAGGGAAAGTGATTTTATTTCCATTTCCCTGGTACTAAAACTGTTGATCATTTTTACATTTGATTGCTAACCATTCAAATACCTTTTTTGGTGAACTTTTTTGCCAGTTCATAAAGTGGGTCATTTGTCTTTTTAGTCAGTTTTCAAGATTCTCTATGTACTATAACACGTCTTTCATCAGATTTAACTTTTGTAATTATTTCTGCTCTGTTGGTTGTGACTTGTCTTTTCTCAGCAGGGTATTCAGAAGAGCAACAGTTCTTTTTTTTTTTTTATCCATTTTTAAAAAAACAAATTCTAATTTATCAAATATTTTTGTTTGTTTGTTTTGTGCTTTTAATATTGCAAGCAAAGAAATCATTGTTCAACAAAAGGCCAGAAATTTATTTCTTTGTTTTCTTGTAGAAGTTTTAGAACTTTTCTCTTATGTTACATGTGAGGTAAAGGTAACTTTTCTTCAGTACATGCATATATGTAAACTATTTTGCATATAGATATCCACTTGCTCATGAACTGCTTATTGAAAATATTACCTTCTTTTCACTGTTAAAATAGTTGACTATATGTTGGTGTCTCTTTATATATTATCTATTGTGTTTCAAAAATTATGTTTATATTCACAACAATATTTTCAATGCACTCAATGAAACTAATTACTGTATACCACAAAATTAGATATGTATATCCTCCTTGGGTCTTCTTTTGTGGTTTCAATATTATAGTTCACTTGTATTTCCATTTAAATTTTAGAATCATTATATCAATTACTATAGAATTTACTGGAGGGAGCTTGTGCTTCAATTTGGAAAAAATTGACATCTTAAAAATATTAATTCTTCTGATGAACAAATAAGATATATTCTTCCATTTTTCATCATTTTTAATTTCTTTTAGCAATATTTTGTAGTTTTAAGTGAACGACTTGTGTATATTTTGTAGGCTTCTTGCTCATAGTTCATGAAATACATTCCTAAGCACTTGATATTTTGATCCTATACTTAATGATATTGCTAAATTTTAATTTCTTGTTATTAATTTTTAGTATACACAGATATAGTTAACTTTTGTATAATGACCTTATAAAAGTTTGCTAAATTTACTTCTTGGCTCCCAATGAAAGCAAAAAATGCTTCCTTTTTTTTATTTTTTAATATGATGTGATTTTCGACTTTTTTTTTTTTTTTTTTGATGGTGCTGGGGATTAAAACAATCACTGGTTTTCAGTAATCTGTTTATAATGCATTGAGGTGTTTTATTTGTATGCAGCTTACTTTCTTCCTTTAAGTGAGATATTTTTAAATTTTTGAAATATTTTTATCATTGTTTCTTCAACTATCTACCCTCCACCCCCAGGACTTCAATTTCAGTTATATGGGACAACTTGATTGCCTCACAGGTCCCTGAAAAAACAAATTCTGTTTTTATTTTCTTTTTCTGTGCTTTATTTTGTATAATTTCTGTGTGTATACCTTAATGTCCACTGACATTGTATTTTGTGGTATCAGTTAAATTAAATTCAGTATATATTCTTAAGGACTATTTTATAGTCATGACCATTTTGCAAATTCTACCCAGTGAGGAGTGTATAACAAAGTTTAATCACTCCAGCTGTTAGGAACACAAGTTCTTCCTAAACCTATTGGAGTTTTAGAGAATTATCAAATCATCTCTTTGTAGTTGATTTTTTTCTTGACTTCATAAACTGCATGCATTCCATTTTCTATTGATTGTAGACCTGCAGAACTTGTTTGTGTGTGCAAGTGTGTCTGTGTCTGTGTCTGCCCATTTATACAAAACTCCCTCCTTTTGAATATTCTGCCCCACAAAATTTAGCCACAGTTTTCACCGATTTCTATCTTTGTCTCTTCAACAGCTGGATTACTAAACACTTTTTATTTCCCATTTGGTGCACTGTGATCTGCAAACTGCCACATGAATATAAATTAAAAATATTTTATGATTTACCTAATTGTTTTCCTAATCTCTGAAATCATAGTTTAATACTGCCTATTGTCATATATATGAGTTAAATTGCTTAATATATTTTGTGTAATTTTATAACACTTTTGGTTTAGAGCTAATTTTCATAGTATTTAATCTTTCATGGATAGTAATGCAACTTCAGGAAAGCTTTGATGACAATAAGGAATAAGTCACAGAGAAAAGGACAAGGTTTGAAGTGAATACAGAGTTAAAGAAGATTCTGGGAAACCACAGGATAATAGTAAATGGTGTTTATGGATGAAAGCAACAAAGACAATTTTTATTTAATTTCCTTTGAAAGAACACTCTTTTGGACATGTCCATCTCCACATAAAATTCTATGGAGCATTCACCAAAATTCTGCAAGAAACTTTACCTTAAAATTCCTCTTTTCAAATTCTGAACTGGTTTTAAGAAGCCTCAGATTTGAATCAGTGTCTTCCCCTCTATTCTGCTCCTGGTGCCCCTTTCTGAGCCATGATTTTCACCCAGTTTGGTTCATGTGTTCTTGCTGCTTCAGGCTCCTTGCTTTCAAGATGTCCAATAAGCTTCCAAGGTTTATTATCCAAGCATCCTATTACCACAATTTAACCTACTTATTCTCTAAAAATGTGCTACATTTATGTCATACTTTTACAAAGGGCTCTCATACTCACATAGTAAATGCACGATCTCTGAGATAGATAGTATCTTCATAGCTTTAAATATCACCTACATATTGAGAATTCCCAAAGTGGTATGTATATTCAAGGTTTCTCTCCTAAACTTCAGACACATACCTCCAACTATTTGTTGGACATTTCAGTTTAGACAAATCAAATAGATCTCAAAATGAATTCTTCAAATTTCTTCACCAAATCTATTGTTGAAGGTATCCACCTTTATGACCAACAGTAGAAATGAAGGGTAGGAAAGGCATGAGATTGCTGGATTTTGTTAAACACAGTTTAATATGTTTTAAAAGAGTGTACATTAATTACTTCTATGAAATTTTTAAATATTAAAAATATATAACACTAAAGACAAAAGATGTTATCCTCTATCTTGAAACAAAAGCACATCCCAAATGAAATGAGAGTCCTGGTCCTATGGGGAAGCAAAGCATCACATAGTCTAGAACCCCAGCTGTGTGACATCACAAAAGGAGGAGATATTTTCCTTCACTTCTAGTCTGCTCTGTCTTGTACAATAGTCTAGCACAAAATAAATTGACTTGATATTTTTATTTAAATGGGTGCTAAACTAAATTTTGTGAAAAGGAGAAAAACATAATTTTTACATTGTCTCATATTAAACTGATGAAAAGAAAATTTTCTAAACACTTAAAAATATGTGACATGATTCCTAATGAATGAAGGGCACTGGTAAAAAAAAATTGCTAATGTATGAAGAGGATGATTGTTTTCTATTCTTTGATTCATGTAATTAAATTTAAAACATCCCTGCAAGGTGAAGGAAATTATACTTTTAATTTTTTAATCTAATATTGAGCATATTCAATTAAGTCTGTCAACAAAGCAGAGTTGATTCTGTACCTGCTCTTTGGGGATTTACTATTACAGACTGTAAAGAAAAGTGTGCTCTGGTTTAAGAGAAGGATTTGTATTATTAACTCTGTATAGACACAAAGGGAAAATTTAGATTGAAGAACGTAAATATTTCCTCTGAATTTAGTAGCTTCTAAATACTCAAGTAACTAAGTGTATTTGGCAATTGATTATTTAAATTTAAATTGGACAGAATTTGACTATATGATTAAGATTTCAGTTTGAAATTATTTTCTAGTATGCATTGCTTCAAATAGTATTGGGAGAATGAGTAGTCCAAACTGCACCATTTTTCCCAGTTGTTCTAAGTTATAGCAGGCAACACATACTGGTGGTTAGATCTTATGACTTGGTTTGGTGATACTCTCTTACTCTTGGTTTACACAACTTCCCATGGTATCTCTGCCCCAGAGATGCCCGTCCCACATAATACTTCTATAATATAAATACATTATAATTTTAAAGTTTATCCTTACAAAAATGTATTCATTTCTTTTTATTCTGATTCAGGCAGATCAATGTATACTGTCTCACACATTTGACATTTTATTTTAAAGTGACCTGGCCAATTGTGACAAAAATGTTATGCTGACATTTTTAGCTTTCATTGATATGTTTATATTTTTATTGTGAATTATAAGAAAAACCAAACATATGTCTGATATTTATCTATTATATTTAAGACTCAGTGTCTTTTATTTTACTTTATTTCAACCTATAGAATATATAACAGTAGAAGTTAACTTTCAGGATTCCACATGTTGAAAGTGTTCAGGTACTAGATTTGTAAACATTACTTTAAAAGTGACTATGGGTATGGTTTGGTTAAGTGGTATCCCCCAAAGCTCATGTTTGAGACAATGCAAGGAGGTTCAGAGGTTAAATGATGACTAGATTATGAAAGTTGTAACCTAATTAGTGGATTATTTCACTGATAGGGATTGACTAGGTGGTAAGTGAAGGTAGGTAGGTGTGACTGGAGGAGATGGATTACTGGAGGCTTGCCTTTGTGGTTAATATTTTCTCCCTGGTGAGCAGAGCTTTCTCTGCTTCCTGATTGCCATGTCTTGAGCTGCTTTCCTGTTTCCTTTTTTCATCATGATCTGTCTCACCTCCAGCCCATTGCCCTGAAGTCAGCCATTTATAAACTGAGACCACTGAAACCATGAGCCCCAAATAAATTTTCCCTCCTCTTATGTTATTTCTGTCAGGTCCTTTGGTTACAGCAACAAAAAAGATAACTGAAACAACTATCCATTAAACTGTAACATGGTGTTATAATACTTAAAGAATTAATTGTAAAAACTAAGAATGGAAATGTTTGCAGTAGGGAACCAGAATAGATGAAGAACAAGGTGGATGTCATTTTGATTTTGAAACAGTGTGATGTCCTCTGTAATTGAGATGAACTGAGAGGTATTGTGGACCCTGCATTACCCGTTCTCAGAAGGGCTAACAATGAAGGGTTGTTGTTTGCTTGGTAGCCCAATCTATGTGACAGACATATTTTAATGTCAGTTGAGAGTGCAGTAACAACTGCATGGATTTCATGGAACAAAGATAATTTACTTGAAGGAAACATTTGAAAAGGAAAGACATAACAAAAGGAAACGGATGACACTGATGGATGTTTTTAAAAGAGTTGTCGCGTCATCTTCTTTGATTTCTGCAGATGCTATTAGAACTAATCCTGATGATGAGTGGTTTCACTTCAGTTTTATCTACAGATCAGCAAGGAATCTGCTAAATAAAGTTTCTTTGTTTTTTTTTTTTAATTAAATACAATGCCTTTAGCTACTATCAAGGAAAAAATGCAAAATTAGCTTCATAATGAAATATTTGCAATACAATTATTTATCAAATTTATTTATCAATTATTTATCAAATTATTTATTTTATCAAACAACTAAGATTTCTTTTTAGTCTGGTTTTAGTTAGAATCTGATATTTAATATATATAAGGCATACATAAGGACAGACATAATGTACTGCTCAACAGATTCTAATACACATACAAACAATAAAAAGTTGTTTGAGATACATAGAATCTTTTTGACTACTTATCATAAATCCATATTGTGTAAATATATTGTCACAATATCATCCTTATTTTTTGTTATTTTTTTATATCCTGTGCTATAAAATCATGAAAACATTATTGAACCAGAGCAGGCCCAGTCTTAGAGATCCATATAAAGTAATATTTAATACAATGTAGCACACTCTCCAAATATACTGCATTCTATTTTAGATTTATAAAGAACATTAGAGCAATCAAGTTTGAAATTACCTATTTTTCAAATAAAGAAGTGTAGATTTGTAATGCTAGTGCCTTTGTTAACATTATAGAACAGTCACTAGACTAAGCACTTTAAGGAAATTTTCTGTTTAAACCCAGTTTTCTTGTTTCTAATACACACAATTAACTTGGGTTTTGGAAGGATCTCCCAATGAGTATGAAAATTCTGAAATGCATTTGAATACATCTGGTTGATTGAAAGGGATACACATGCATTTTGATATTACTGTTTAGTTTTAAAAATTTGTTTTAAAGTCATAGAACATTTGCTATTAGATAAAAGTATGATCTCTAGATATTAAAAGTTTAGAATGAAAACATAAAAGATAAAGGGAGTTGGTGAGCAGAGAGACCTCTCTAAAATCCTTCCTAAAGCAAAATGAAACAAGATGAAATAAGTATTTTAAAAATTTAAAGGAAGATGACTTGGAATAGAAAGAAATTGGTAAACAAAGAAACAAGAACAACTTATATTTAATACCAGCTACGTGCACATGCATAATACTAACTCAACTGGAACTAAGAAGTAAGATGATTTCAACATGGATGTTAATGTGTGTAAAGTGGAATAAGGAAGCAAATGAAAACATGATAAAATTTTGCCTTATTTGGGAAGAGATTATTAACAATGCTAAATTTTAGATAATGATGTAAAACTGTACTTATGGCAAATATTTGTACACAGAAGGGAAACAGAAAGAAGAGAAATAATATATATATATATATATATAATTTTCAAATCACCAGATGAAAGAAAAGAAATGAGGGAAACAAATGCAATAAAAATATTGGAAAAAAAGGGGAAATGATAAGCGAATGTTTATAAAACTAGAATAGACCATGCAAAGTTAATGTTAGATGTAACAATATTTAACTGTCAATATTTAAATGGAAAATATTTTTTCCAATAAGTTGTAATGACAAGATATAAGAGAAGTTAAAGATGAATGGATAAAGAAATGTGGTACGTATACCCAATTAAATATTACTTAGCCTTGAAGAATGAAATAATGGCATTTGGTAAATGGCTGGAACTAGAGAATAGCATGCTGAGTGAAATAAGCCAATTCCAAAAAACCAAAGTCCACATGTTTTCTCTGGTCAGTGGATGCTGTTCCAAGTTGGAGTGGGGCAGTAGGGAAGAATGAACAAAGTTTGGATTATGCAGAGAGGAGGGAAAGTGTAGGGTGGACAGGAAGGAATGAGACAGACATTATTACCTATATACATGTATGATTATACTACTGGTGTGACTCAGCACTATGTTCAGCCAGAGGAATGAGAAATTATGCTCCATTTGAGTACAGTGTGTCAAAATGCACTCTACTGCCATGTGTAACAAATTAGAACAAATTAAAAAAGCAATAAAAAAAGAGAAGAAGTTAAAAACCGGACAATCCATCTGTTAAAGACTTTAACATGTTATCCCAACTACTAGGACCATTTCCCAGTCATATTCAAATTCAATGTTATTTGTATATGTCTATTTATATAAATTTCTTAAATATGTTAGAACCAATACTTTTAACATACAAGATTGGACTTTGAAATAATGCTTTAAATTGTTCTTTCCCTTCATTCATATTTAAATCCATCCCATTTGGTGCCTTACTGGAGTAATGAACTCTAAATGCAGTATTTGCCATTGTTTCTGACAGTGAATTAGGGGGAAGTATGGGTGGGTGGGTGGGGACAAATCTTACTTCAGAAATTTTCAGATTATAGTGAAAAACTTTTCATTCTTGCTAAGAATGTGCTCTGCATTCATGTGAATCTGTGGACTAACCAGATTCCTTACAAAGAAGGTTTTCTAAATATGAAGCAAGAGCCGTGACAGCCAAATAATTCTAAATGAGAAGTTAACAGTTTTCTTTAACTCTAAAAATAAAGAGATCCTTCAGCGTTTCAGTTCTCATTTTTCCTCATGTTAATTAGATGATATTTTAAACACAGAAATGGCCCTACTATGTTTCATTTCTCCCTTAGTTAGTGCATTAACTCTTTATCCATGCTTTAATGACACACCAAAAGTGACAATGAGAGCTATTTCATTGAAGCTTTGCTCTAATACAATCCATGGGGTCCCTAACCCGGCACCACTGAGGTCAAATAGTTTACCAGTCATGGTGTGATTGTGGCTGCTGCTGTGTAACCTTATCCCACAGGTGCATTGTTCTTCGTTGGGAATTCAGAAAAGCATTCACCCAATGGAAAAATCTACATTTTAAGATGAATTTGGAGAACATGAATTTTTACCCTGAAGAAATGCTTCTCCATAATACAGACAATTATCACATCCTTGCACTAATAAGTACACTACAGGATTTATAAATGCTATTAAATTGATAGATTAAATGTCTCCAGAAAGTTGCTCCTATACATGACTTTAGTATTGAATTACTTACTTTAGTAAAAAAAATTGCTCTAGGTAATTTCTTTTGTACAAACTTTCTAATTAATACACCAAATTTGTCTCAAGGCAGTGAAATTTTTAACAATTCCTGATCAAACACCTAACCTATGTAACTATTAATTTTGAAGAAAGATGACAGTGACTTAATAGATTAGAGACTTAAAGTCACATTTTCCCTGAATGTAAATTTGGAGAACTTTATAATATGATGATTTTTTTAAAAAAAGAACAAATAGTTCAGTTATAAAATTGTGCACTTAAAAATGTACATACACACAAAGCTACACACATATCTGTTTAGTTTTAATTTCACATACCTGCACACAATAAACCCTGTTTATATTGGCATATTAAAATTATTCAGGATTCAGCTTGAAAAGCTTTATAAACTTTAAATTTTAAAAATCTGAATCTTGTATAATAAAGTGGGCCTAGCAGATGGGCGATAAGAGAACAATACACAAAGTCAAAAAGAAAAAATAAATAAATGCCTGAGATGTGACTGATTTTTGGACTTTGTTTAAAAACATAGGATGACCCTTAAAGAGGAGGCTGGAGAAAGAGAGACTAAATAGCAAATTGTGTTTTTTTCTGTTTTAAACCAAAAAAAGCAATTACATAACAATGTGAATTACTGTGAATTTAGTTTTCAGTCTGGCCAAGCATAGTTCACTCTAAGTGCTCACAGATATTTCTCTTGCCCTTATCACCTCAACTGGTCACTTGCCCAGAATGGATTGTGTTTTATAAGTCATGAAATGCTTCTTCCAGGACTTTAGTGGCCTCTAAAATCATGTGAAATTTAAATGTTTAAGTCTGGTTCAAAATGAATCACATCTGTTTTTTTTTTTTTAATTTTTATTTATTTTTATTTTTTGGAACTGTGGCCAACTTAAAATGTTTAAAAGAAAATGAGAACTAAAAATGCTTCATCTGGCTTAGCTGTGCATAAACAAAGGCTATGAAAGGGTATACAAATTTGACAATATATTTGCATGTTTAATATCAGCAAAAAGTGCTAAATCTGCAATTTGGATGCATGTCATCAAATGGTAGAGCTGTTTAAATGACAACTGAAGTAGAGAGAACCATTCTTATCCTCTTGTAACAGAAACAAAATCTATCATTCTAACTCTAAATGAGAATTAATGACTGAAGTTCTCAGAAGCCTAATAATATGGAAACTGTCATTAATTATAAGGAATCTTATTATACAAATGGAATTGTAATAAATCAGGCCACAGTCAGCTAGCTTTTGAACAGTTAGAATACTTATGTGAATATTTTGCTTTTTCTACATTTATCCCATGTAATTCTTTGGAGCATTTTGGGTATTTTCCAATGCTTTCTTCTTTATTCTGTTTTACTGCATAGAGATTGAAAACTAAAGAAAGTATTGTAGTATAATGTGAGTTTTGGTAGAATGATCTGTGTTAACCAGTATATAATGAATCAAAATTAATAGAAATTTACTTTTCATACCCTTAATAGCTTAAGGAAAGGTCTACTTTTCAACTGACAGCTCTCATGCTTTGGTAATAGGCGGGGCCTATGCTCCTTTCGTCTTGGACTCACAATTCATGTGTGGGATTTTCATTTTACTGCTTTTGTGCTATCAGCACATATTTTCTCTGATAAAGCCTAAAGACCTTTTTAAGTACAATGTTTTCAAATACATAAAATAAAATGTTTAGGGTTAGAAAGGAAAACAATTATACTGACATGAATTTATCAAGATGTATATAAAATGAACTTATGATATGGTAATATATGCTTTTATATTAGCATTCAATAACTAGATCTAGCAGCATAATTGTAATCAACATAATTTTGAAATGAGCGATGAGAGCAGTTATTTTGAGGTATCTGCCACAGAAGTACTGAGGTTTGTTAACTGCCCTCATGTGAAAGAAATGCTAAATTTCAGAGGCAGTTAAAATAAAAATGTAATTCGTTCATATCCAAGTTCATAAACTCCCTGAATTCTACCCACAAACCTCCAAGGGCTAAGCCCTTGTCTGCTTGGAGCCAGCAGGAGGGAAAAGTGATCATGGAGGGCGTTTTGATTTAGGTCTGGAATGTCCCCCAGAAGCCCATGTGTGAGGCAATGCTGCAAGGTTCAGATCATGAAGGATGTAACTCTATCAATGTGGTAATCCACTTGATGGATTAATAGTTTGAATGGACTACTAGGTGGTTACTGTAAGCTGGAGGAAATAGGTCACGGGTGGGTGTAACCTTGGGGAGAACAAATGTCTCAGTACCCTTTCTCTCTGTCTCTGCTTCCTGGCTTACACGAGCTAACCAGCTTTCCTCCACCAAGACCTTCTGCCATAATGACTCTTCCTAGAAGCCTACTAACCATGGACTAAACCTCTGAAGCAATAAACTAAGATAAATCTCTCTTCCTCAAAATTATTCTTATCAGGTGTTCTTGACACAGTGATACAAAGCTGACTAACACAGGAGGGGTCTTCTCCCCAGTGTAAACATTGTCCCCCAAATGATGAGAGTTTACATTGACCACAATGTTGACATACAGACACATCTAACTATCAGGGAGACACTAAGAGGAAAATGTGTGTTTGGGTTAGTAATATGCAAGTAGTATTTAGAAATTATAAAAATTATTTCTTCTGAATCACACTTGAACTAGGATATTGTGATTCACTGATATTTACTTGTGGGATTCACCACGGAACAAGTCCTGTCTTAGGTGCCAAGGATTCTGCAAATAATAGCTAAGATTGTTCTGTTCAAAATTGTTTCATGCTGTTGAAAGACAGAAGGGGATCATGATATATATACTAACAAATAACAATATAAGTCATATGCAATTGCAGATAACAGATGATATCAATAAACACTTAGTTTAATTATCCTGTATCAGGCCTTTCTATATCTTTATTTAAACCATGCCCAAGTATTCAGAAGGTCCAAGGATTGAACTGGGGATCTTGGCTTTAGGAAGAGAAAGAGATAAATAAGGCTATCAAACTCTTATCACTAGGCCTGTGCAATGACAGTGGAGTGTAAGGTGCCCATTTGGTGGAAATATCTTCTAATATTACAGTTGAACTGTGAAGCTGAATGGGAGAATCTGATTTGGGTTCTGTTCCATATGTTGTAATCGTAAGAGTAAATTACCCTTGATCTTTGAAATTGTCCTTTCCTGGTGTTTTCCGCTCCTTGATTCTTTTTGTCTTGCCTGCCTTCTTGTTCTTAACACAAAGCAATGACAAAGTAGAATTAAAATTACTACTGTAAAATGGGCACAGTGGTGTGTGCCTAGAATCCCAGGGCTTGGGAGGCTGAGGCAGGAGGATCTCGTGTTCAAAGACAGTCTTAGCAATTTAGTGAGGTCCTAAGCAACTTAGTAAGACACTGTCTCTAAATAATATATAAAAAGGGCTGGGGATGTGGCTTAGTGGTTGAGTGCCCTGGGTTTAATCCCCAGTACCAAAAATAAATAAATAAATAAAAATAAAATTACTACTGTAGTGTCACATGTGGATCAAGCATAATTTTCATGCTTATGAACATCAGATAGTTATTTCTAAGAATGAGCTGGAATGGTCACTGAAATAATCATACATTGATAATTCATGTTCAATATGTATTTACTTTCAGTGCCACAGAAGACAGATAAGTCTTACTCAACCCAAAACAATCCTGATAATCATGCCAAAGAGAAGAATGGCTCTTCTTGGAAATCAGAAAAATGTCTAAGTGAGATAAAATTTGGGCTGGTTTTACAGTAATGTATAGTATTTCAACAGTAGACAACTAAGGAAAGGGCATCCAGAGAACATTATGAAAAAGGAAAAGAGAAAAGGAATGTTCTGGAAATATTGAATGTCCTGGACTAATTATAGAACAGTGGCATAAGGGAGACTATCACAAGGGTCAATCCTGGAAAATGTATAAAAATGTCAGATCATGAATGTCCTTGATGTTCTGCCAAGTTTCTGGTATCTACCAACACTCATCATTCCTAATAAGAAAATAACTTGATTGTAGCATGAGGAAGAGAGAAAAGGTAGAGAAGTCAATTAGATAAGTATTGTAAAATCCAGGGAAGTGTATACATTCCTGAACAAAAAAAAAAAAAAAAAAAAAAAAAAAGCTACAGAAAGGGAAATGAGTGGATTAATTGGAAAAATAATTTAGATTTAGGAACCATAGGTCATCTGTTCAACAGCCAATCTGTTCCAGGCATAAATGAAAGAGGATACTGAGGCAGTGGTTTCTGATTGGTTAATCTAGAGGATGGTGATAGTTTCTAACTGGTTAACCTAGAGGATGAAGGTGCTATATAAACCATGGTAGGAAGCAAGGTAGCATGGTAGACTGTGGGAAAGAAGGTAATAGACTCAGTTGGAGATATTTTAGGTTTTGGTGTATGAGCAAGACATACATTTGACTCTCAGAGAAACAGTTGATGGTAAAAGTCTGAAACTTAAGATCTGACCCAGGTCTGAGTCATACGTGTTCTAGGAAATATTTGTGAAGTATGAGTAAAATCAGTTAAGAAGGGCCTGTTAAATAGAACATCAATCAATTTTAAATCACCTAGAAAATGGTTCCACTGAGCCATCATGACCTTCTCATACTAGTTATGATTATTAAAATGCAACTATGTGATAGATAAAAAGAAAGAATCATCAAAAACTCTTAGAATAAGGCTTTTAAAAACAGGCTTGCCATATTTTCAGGGATAAGATTAAAAGTAGGGTTTTATTTTCCCTTTTGTGTATTTATTTCCCCTTTTGGATGATGACAAGAATATCATCATCAATAGTTTCACTTAAATATTCAAAAACAAATTGGAAAGTTCATTCCACTGTCATGTGTAACTAATTAGAACAACAACAACAAACAACAAACAAATTGGAGCCTCTACTAAAGCTTACCTCATAAATGAAAATTGGGAGGCATGTCCATTCCTCAGCCAGTCACTGGCAGTGAGGAATGGAATTACTCTTGAATTATTTGTCTCTTCCTAGAGAAAGAGTGGATTTACCTCATCAAGATATTTAGCGGTGTGTGTTGTAGGGCAGTGATTACTTGAAAAAATTAGCATACTCTTGGGAAGAAAGGAGCAGATATTTTGAAGGTAAAGTAGTGTCCATTATGTCTCAGTGATCTAGTTAAGTAAATAATGACAAAAGCAGTAAGAAGTGTTTGTATTTCAACCTTCTATTGCATATTATTCTAAAATGCATTAGTTTTTCCTGAGTGACTAGTTTTCACAAAGGATTTTGTCCAAAAGTGTATCATTTTGAATTTACATGAATCATAATTACCAAAAAATATACATGTAAAAAGTATAGAGAATTGATCTGAGTACAAAAACATCAGTAGATATGTTGGAAGGCATTTTAGTGAACTTATGATATATTTGTACGTTAAGAATGTAAGATCACAAGAGAGAGATGTTTGTTGTAAGAAGGTCCAGTTCTAATATGATGCTTTACACAGTGTAGGCTCTCAATAAGTATCTGTGGGATGGAGAAATGAAGAAAATTTATGTACTGTCTTAATTATGTCTTTACACTTATCTGAAAACAGAATTCGCTTTAAATATTTTATTGCTGGTTACTGGGCATTTAATTTGTTCTAATAGTCCTTTTTGTAATGTTCTTCCTAAACTTAACTATGCATGACCTTCTCATTTGCCCTTCAACCTCATTGGAAGTTCTGAGTTTAGTCATTCTGGCTTCTTGTTTTCCTTCTTGACTTTCAACTATCCTGCTATGATTTGGTTTTCAGTGAGCAGTACTTTGTTCTTTCTGATAGTCAACTTTCTTTAACTCCACTTTCTAAGAGCAACCCAAGAATTCATTGTGCTAGTTTTCTAACTTGACACAATTAGCTTCCTAAAGTTAATTTTCTAAATCTTGCTGACATTTCTATTCCCTTCCCCAAGGGAAGGGAATTCAATTTCATCATGTGACTGTTTCCTTAAGGTTTCCTTCTACCATTCAAAGTCCATCTAATTTTTCCTATGAGCAGGAACCAAATCTGATGCCCACCCTGGGAAATGTTCCCATTATCACGGAACACCACGCCCTGAGCTCCCACTGATTCACAGCTGCTCTGTCATCAGTATCTCCATTTTGGTATGTGCCTGTCACCAGGTGTCCATCTTTATTTAAAATTGCTTTAAGTGACTAAAGAAAACTTCATCAACCTTTTTTTCCTGGTTAAGTGACTTATTTATATCAGATTTGTAACATAGTTCTTTCTTATGTTCTTACCATATTAAGTTTCATTTAGTTATTCTTCCCAAATAATCCCATTACCTCACCTTTCTTCTGGATTTGTGAAGGCAATAATTTCTCAAATATTTATGGAATTCTTTCTGTTTTCTAAGTCAGTCCTTTAGTTCCAAATACTGTTTAACTAGTTTTCAAGTATTTTAACAGCATTTTAACTCTGGCCCTGAGATGGGATCACCAGATGCTCCTGATTAAGTCTGTCATTCAAAAATGGTATCAGAGCATTTTGCATAGTTATGGCTATTTCCTCACAAAGGAATGTGGTAATTAATAGTTAAGGTAATGTTTAAAATGTATTAAATGATAGCCATTAAAACACAGATGTGTATCACTCTTCATAGTGCACACTTCCAAGAAAATAAAAACATTAAAGAAAGTAAGTAAATCAAAATAACAAAATGAATAAAATTTTTAAATTATTTTAAAGCAAAAATAAATGATAAAAAAATTGATGAGAATATAGGGAGGAGATAATTGGGTAGGTAAACTTATTTAATGGATTCAACAGGAAGATATTGAATGCCCTAAATAATAAGAAAATCATGACCTTATAAAATCTTAGAAGTTCCTCACATGGTTCTTCATTAGTTTTTTTTTTTTTTTTTAATTCTTTCTACTAATATTTTTAATACTGTGATGTGGGTTCAGGAAACACAGACATACAAGGAGGAGATTCCAGTCTGGAAATGAGAGATAGTTTCTATGAGGCTTTTTTTCTCCCTTTCCTCACATTTCTGTGATATAAATTATGAGTATGACTAGCATACAAATCTTTGGTAGTGCTATAGTTTTCATCTGAAATGTCTTCCAAAGGTTCACTTATTAAAAGCTTGTTTTCCCAGCTTGACACTATTGGAAGGATATTGAAACTAAGTAGTGAGGCTGAGTGGAAGGTGCTTAGGTCATTGTAAGCATGCCTTTGAATGGGAATGCAGGAACCCTAGTCTCTTTCCTTGTCTCTTTTGTTTTACAGCCATGTGATGGAGTGGTTTTGCTCTGTTATGCACTCCTACCATAACACAGTTTTTTGCCATAGGTCAAAAGCAATGGGGCCAAGAATAGACTGAAACCTCTAAAACTGTGGGCCAGAATCAACCTTTTCTTTGTGGAAATTGACTATTTGGGGGCATCTGTTATAGTGACAGAAAGCTGACTAACACGGGTGGAGTAGGCAATTGTGCTAAGGAATAGAAAGAACTGATTCAGGACTAAAACTTATTTGGATTTGTAAGTAATCTTGAGTCTGACTTTGCTGACTGCATAAAGGCAAGGGCATTCCACAGCTGTTTAGTATATTTTAAGCGTAAAGTGTGAAAGGAAAGTGTTAGAGAAAAAAAAAAAAAAAAAAAACCCACAGGCTAGACCGCGGATATTTTCATTTGAGTTCCATCTCTGAAGCACAGAAATTTTGGTTCTTTATACATGGTCCTCCAGGCAAACTGCTGGGATGAGGTGTTGCAGGGTGGGTAGCATTTTATTGGGAAATGGACCATAAGAAAATGCAAGTTGGATTTAAAGTGGAATATTTGCAGTTAGAAAGCCACTAGATTGATAACTTCTGTCAAGTAGAAATGCCACCAGTCAGAGCATAGATTCCCACTATATTCATTATGGGGAAAATTCTGTTATGGTTTGGATATGTCTCCTAAAACTCCTGTGTTAATGCTGGAAGGTTCAGAGGTGAGATGATCAGATTATGAGAGCTGTGACCTCATCAGTGAATTAATCCATTTGATGAATTAATAATTTGAATGGACTAACCGTGTGGTAACTGAAGGCAGATGGGGCATAGCTGGAGGAGTTGGGTCATTGGGAGCATGGTTGCAGAATTATATTTTCTCTCCCTGGTTTCTCCCACTCTCCCTCTGCCTCCTGGCATGAATGAAGTAGATTTCCACCACCATGTTCTTCTACCATGAAATTCTGCTTTATCTTGGGCCAAGAGCAATGGAGTCATCTGACCAGGGACTGAACCTCTGAAACTATGAGTTAAAATAAACTTTTCCTTCTCTAAGTGGCTCTTGTCAGGTTTTATATTTATACTTTTGTTTTATTTATTTGTTTTTACGTGGTGCTGAGGATCAAACCCAATGCCTCACACATGCTAGGCAAACACTCTGCCACTGAGCCACAACCCCCAGTCTCTCTTATCAGGTATTTTGTTCACAGTGAGAAAAACTGGACTAACACAAAGTCAAATGATACTTTCTTTTAGGAGGCTTTCTGTGTGTATGGGGCTGGTCAAGATAAACCCTGCTTGGCACTTTTACCTGCACTAGAATGTCCAAAATATTTTATTGGGTATCTTCAAGTTAACTGCAATGAAATAATTTACCATTTTGTGATACTGCAGATCAAATTCCTTATCAGTAGAATCAAATGATATTTTTGTTTCCTTCAATAATTTTTTGAAAGCATGTACTTGATTTTTATGACAGGTCACTAAAAATATCCATTTTATATATTGGCATTTATGTGAACACACTCTAATATGTACCAAATTATTTTAAAAAATTCTAGATACCCCTAGACTATCTCAACCCTATTCCTATCTTGCTCTAACCCTTATCAGAAGAATTATCTACATTTACTATATCTCTTAATTCCGATTTGCTCTTCAGCCTTCACCAATCTGGCTTCATCTCCAAATATTCCATGATGGTATTTTTGCTGCTCTTACCAAGGTCACTTTCAACCTCCAGGATGCTAAATCCAAGTAAAATTTCTCTATCATCATTAGTCTTTGACTAAGTTTACTGCTCCTTCCTTCTTATAGCACTTTTTCTTCTTGACTTTAATGATATCATATTCTGGTCCTAATACTTATGTTAACCATTGTGGGTGACAAACTTACATTTTTCTCTTTACCTTGTTTCTAATTTTAAAAAAATTCCATTTATACCTGTAATTTTGGGTGTATTAAATTCTTGTGGGAATGGGAATATATATAAATAAAGTAAAACGTTAACTATACAATCAATTATTAACTATCTAATGGTTAAAGGATGCCATAAGAAGAATTCAAGGAACACATAATCATGAACCCAATTGAAAAGTTTTTTTGTCCAAGTGTGTTGTTATATGCATAAAGTATTCATTTAGAGAGTAATTTCATTTTTATATAGTTTTATACATTTGCATAAAATTTCTATAAAATATGAAGCTGAGAACAATAAGGGTAAAAATTAAAATCAGGCTCAAGAAAGCCTAAGAGATTATATACAGATGCATTCTTCAAGTCAATTTTCTTAGAGAAAGGCCCCTATTAACCTTGAGATCCAATGGCAGCTGCCATATGGCATTCTGAACCAGACTTAAAGGAGCAGCTTATCACTTTGGACCCATAATGTAATCACAGGACCATTGGATGTGAGCCAGAGCAGGTGGATTAAAAATTACGGTGTTGCACCTGAACTCTCAGGAGGTTGCTTATGTTAAGCTTCTATAGGCAAAGAAAGCATAACACTTATACAGATATTCAAATAACTATCTTTCTCTTGAATATATTTCACATGGAGATTATACTGTTAAACCAAATTGTAAACAAATACAAATTAGTAAATGGAAAATTCTCCCAAGAGATGTCTCTATAATAAAGGTGAATGCTACTGATTTTCCAAAGAGTGGAAATGAAATATTGACAGTTGTTCTATGGCATTTCACTCTTTCTGAGGAATTTGGTTATGTTTAAGCCCAAAAAGTCAATGAAATTCTTGCTTGAGAAAGATATTTCATAGAAATAAAATGCTGTTTTATGGAGATTGGTTAGCAAATTTATCTTCCTTGAATGGTTTTTCTAAGATTAATTAAAGATTACCCCGAAGATAATAAAATGGCTAGTGTCCAAATGAAAGCAGAATCAAAAAACATTCTAAAACAAATTTTAATAGTAAAAGTAAATTCATTCAGGAGAAACATGGTAATGAGGCAATGGTTATTTTTCTGTTGTGTAAAATTTTATCATTGTACAGTATGTATCAAAATTCTTGTTTTAAATTTGAATTTCATCTAAGATATTCTTTTATTTTTGTTTGATTTAAATTAGCTTTAAAATGGACTGGGGACTTAAATAAAGGAACAGAAATTAGAAACTACTACAAGGAAACAAGGGAAATGTTTTAAGACATTGGAATGGCCAAGAATTTTTTTGGACAAGACCCTAAAAGCACAGGAAACAAAAGAAAACATAGACAAAGTTTAATTCTTCTATATATGGATATCCAAGTTTCCCAGGACCATTTATTTAAAATACTGTCTCCCAATGAATGTTCTTAACATCTTTGTAAAAATCAGTTGGCTGTAGGTACATTGGCAGACTCTCTTCTGTTCCACTGAAGTAGGCTCTTTTAATTACTCTAGCCTTACAGTTCATTTTGAAAATAGCTAATGTAATGCTTCTTGCCTTGTTTTTTCTTTTTGCTCAAGATGACTTTTGCTATTTTAAAGAATTTTGCGGTTTTATACAAATTTTAGGATTTTATTTCTAGTTCTATGAAGACTGTAAATGGTATTTTGATAGTGATTGCATTGACTATGGAGATTGCATCAAAGTAGTGTGCACATTCTATCAGTATTGATTCTTCTGATACACAAACATAGATATCATTTCTTTTAGTGTGTGTCCTCTTCAATTTCTTTCTCAATGTCCTGAAGTTTTCATTTGCAGGATCATCTACCTCTTTGGTTACATTTATCCCTGAATATTCTTATTTATTTCTTGTAACAATTGTGAATGGGATTGCTTTCTTGATTTCTATTTCAGATTATTATCCATTGTCATATAGCAATGCTACAGATTTTTATATGTTGACTTTGTATCCTCCAACTTTTCTGAATTAGTTAGTTGTAGTAGTGTTCTCCTGGAATCTTTGGGGTTTTTTAATACATAAGATTCTGTCATCTGCCAACAGTGACAACTTCCTCTTTTCCAATTTGGATGTCCTTTAGTTCTTCCTCTTGCCTATGTTGAATAAAAGTAGAGCATCCTTGAATAAAAGTGGGCATCCTTGTCTTATTTGAGATCTTAGAGAGAAAACTCTTGGCTTTCCCCCAGTCAGTAAAACATTAGATAGTAGCTATTATGGATGTCCTTTATTATGTTAAAGTGTGTTCTTTCTGTACCTAATTTATTCAATGTTTTTACTGTGAAGGAATGCTAAATTTTATCTAATGTCTTTTATGTACCTATGAAGATAATCATGGTTTTTTGTCATCTCAACTCAGCAATTATAACTAGCAATTTGTCTAATGGAAATAATTATTAATAAGCACAAAGAATTACAAAAAAGGACACTAACTAAATTACCTGGTTCTTCTCATTCACTGAGGCAAAGACTGAGTAAAGAAATTGTGTTTCTGTGGAATTCCAAGGTGCAAATATGAAGGACAGGAAAGACTGACTGGAAAGAGCTATAATAAATATTTGTCATCAAGATTGCTGCATAGGGCAACTGAGGCTTGATCCTATTTGAGATCACCTCAAGAGACTATAGATTGCCTCTCAGAATTTTTCTTTTGAGGATCAACTGAGAAATGATTCACCATGAGGCCTCAGAGCTCATTGTTGGAGGGCTACTCTCCAGGCATTACCTCTGTTCTCCACCTTCACTGAACTCCCCCCTTACAGTTTGTACAGATTCATGCCAATGCCTAGGCATTCTTGGACACATAGTGAGAAGAGAAGGGTTAATAGTTTACTGTGAGTTGAAGCCAAAATGACACTGCTGTGGTCATGGCTGAAATAAATGGTGAGGTCTAGGGCATGGGGATGGGGCAACAGATGCATTTAATATGCAAATTATGGAGGTTATTAAAAATAATGCTTAAGAATTGAGAATTGACCACATTGACCAAGTATACACAAATATGGAGTTTAGTTATTTTAGTGTATAGGCAGTTTATATGATGAATACTTTGCAGCTTCTTAATTATATTTCAGAAGAATTATTAATGTTTTTAGAAATTATTCATAATAGTAAGTGAACAAAATAGATAATAAAAACTGTGCAGGTCTTAATCTTTTATATATGTGCACACAATTATTTGAAAATGTATATTAACATTAACAATGGTTATTCAGGGATAGTAGAACTGTGGGTCTTTTTCATTTTATCTTTTATAATTTTCCACATTTTCTAAATGACTTGCAAAAAGTCTTATTATTTTTATATCTAAGAAGCTAATGCAAAAAGAAGCCATTGCATATGATTTATTCTATAATCCCACTGTCTAGGAATCCATACAAGTTTTGTAAGTTACGGACTCACTAAAATGTTCTTTTCAACCAAATACTCAATGTGCACCCCAAGGCCCATTACAAATTTGATTGGTATTTGGTGATGTTGCCTCAACTCAAGTCTTCTCCATCCATCATTGAAAAACTCTATCATGCAATATTGGGTATTGGAGACCATTAGAAGTTTCAGTGTAGATGAAAATACATTGCTTCAATTGAGTAAGTTCTCTTTAATTCAATTAGCAGAAACAGAAGAAACAGTAAGGGGGGGAGAGAGAGAGACAGAGAGAGAGAGAGAGAATGAAGTAGTCCTTCAATATATTTTGTGTGGAAAACAAACTTACAGAATGATTTATTTTTTGAAAAAGAAAAGAAACAGTGTCCCGTACTGGAAAATGACAAAGGAAATTGTGGTTACTGACACATGATGGCCAAATAATACAAACCAGAATCTGATGTCACATGACAACACGCTCATACTATCCTCTCTAGTTCAGCTTCTCCTGCTTTTATTTCTAAAGCTTTTGCATAATGAAGAACTGAGAGTCAAGAAGACATATAATTCATCTGAAGAGGTCATATGCAGTACATGAATGATAATGAAAAACCCAGCAGATAACGTATGGCTGAACAAGTGAGAACAACTGGTTTGGGAAGCAGATCACTTACATCACACATGAGAACAACAAAATGCCAGCTATAACCTACTGAGAAAATAACAATGGATGAAGAGGAGAAAGCAATCTGTCTTGTGGTAGCTGGAAATGGAGTGTGTTTTCTTGAGCACAGTTTATCCTGATGGTGAATTTAAGAAAAAAGAAAAAAGGAATTAAAACTGGTGTCAGACTGAAAATGTAACCCAAAAACTTCACAAAATTTTTGAAATAATAGAAAATAGTGCTTACCTGACAAATATACTTTTTTCTTCTGCAGTATTTAATTACATTTATAGAAATTGATCATCAGTTAATCACCATTGCATATAATGGAAATTTTGAAGTTTCCAAGATTTGATACTTTTTCTTGATAGTATTATCATGTTGATGAATTTCACTTTTTTATGGAGAATTTAAAAAGCTCATTCCTTTGGCAATGAATTTCTTTCAAGTCCAGATTATGAATTCATTTATTCAACTAATATTTTTGCATATCTACAAGATACCAGATAGCATAATTGGCTCTGCATATGCAATGACAGAAAAGATGGAAGTTTTTCCTATGAAGTTATTTCTATGAACTCCTGTAAGGAGAGGAGATAGTGATATAATGGATAATATTGCAATGAAATATGCAATCATTAGAGTCAGAAAGAAGCAGGAGAATACAATAACTGAGAGCATGGACTCAGGTGCCATCTTGACTATAGTCAAAGCCTTCTTTCACCACTTACTATTTGGAAACCTTTGGGCCAGTTATTCAAACTACCTCTTCCTCAGTTCTCCCATCCTTAAAATAAGGATAATAATGCACCTACCTTTTAAGACCTCAAAAATGATAAAATGCATCTGTGATTTACATATATATAAATGATCACATGAGTTACATATTACATGCATGCCAACTAATATATGTAAAGTACAGTATGCATTAGACATTATGGAAGTATTATCTAAGGCTGTAAGGAAAGGAGTTCTGATTTTTAAAAAAGAGAGAGAGAATGTTACTGAGAAAACAGGATTCTAAAGGGAATTGATAAAAATAAAGAATGAAAATCTAAATTAAAATTTCTCTAGGTTATGGAGGAAATTTCTAAGCAAAAAATGTACATATAATAAACTACAAAAAAATCTAAAACTATTCTTCATGAATGGAATAGATTTTCATGTGATGGTCAAGATTTTTCTGTAAAATAGTAATGTATATTATAACTACTTCTCATACGGGGTAAGTCTAGCTAAGGTGTGGATTAATTAATGTTTACTTACCCCCACCTATCCATATAATGGATTTCCATTCTGTTTACCGCCAAACTTCAGATTTATTAACTTTATTTGGTATTTTTAATGTTTCAGTAATCTGGCCAATATCAAAGTGAATATATTGAATTTGCTTCTAAAAATGTTTGATATCACTAATGAGTCATTTATATTTTGGGAGACACTAGTCCATCTTTTGTTAAATCTAGAATAATTAGGCCCAAAATTTTAAATGAAGTTTATTAGATTGAAAGCTCCTTGAAGTATATAATTGTTTGTTTTTTATAAAACTTAGTATTTCACTCAACAAATATTCACAATGAACTACTTACTGTATTATATGTATTTGAATGAAATAGCTGCTAGTGGAAACCAGATCTAGGTGTTAAAAGAGTGTGTACTGCATCATACTGCTGTTCAATTATGTCAATATATATCAATGTTTTCCCACTTTTATCTTTCCTCAATTATTTTCAGTTATTTTAGTGGTTATGGGACCAGGAAACCCAGCAAAAATAGTCCTTAGTTTGGACCAATAGTTAGTGGCTATACATATCATTAATTGGGAATACTACTGGTATTTATTTTAGAGTTTATCTCACCCTGCCAAAGAAAATGGCAGTTCAGTAACTTCACATTTTTTATAGAGTCAAATTTGACTGCCATGTACTTGTGGCTGTGGTAGATTTATTTAATTTTTTCCTACTGTACATGTAAGAGTCAGAATTTATATAGGTCATAGAGTTTTATTTTCATTTGATAATATTCCTCTGGTTTTGATACAAACTAAATGAAATCCATGGCATATACCCTGGGGAATGAATTGTATGTCTTAAAATATATTTAATTTGTGTTTCCCCATACAGTTGAGACATTTTAGTAGCCTAATGGGTACCACAAGTTACTCTAATGAAGACCATGGGTAATTTTTATGCCATCATCTGTGGAATTTTGATATTTTCATAATTAACCAAAGTCTGGAAATTTAGTTCTGGGTTAGTATTTTGTCCAAGTATTCAATCCTTGAATGTGATTAAGAAGCTAAATTTCATATTTGAGCCCTTGGTTTCAGTTCCTAGAAGGCATGCTACTGAAATCATTCGATTCCTAAGCATTTATTTCCATAAAATAGTGTGTGCTGTAGTAGTTCCATGTTCTACATAACCCTCCTCTAGGCAGCATTCCCTTACCTTTGCATGGTTGGGTTTTCTCTTTTTCCAGATTTTGGCTTAAATATTACTTCCTCAGTTGCCTGTTACAGTTTGGATATGAGGTGCCACCAAAGACCATGTGTTGAGGGCTTGGTCCCCAAGCAGCAATTTGAGAAGTGGGGCTTTGGGGGAGTGATTTGATCAGGGTGACTCTGACTTTATCAGATTAATCCATTGATAGCTGAATGAACTACCAGGAGGCAGTGGATACTATAGGTAGATGGAACATGTTTCCATGGTTCCATGGAAGAAATAGGTCACTGGGAGCATGCCCTTGTCCCTGGCTCTTTCTCTTCTCTCTCTCTCTCCTTCCTGGCTGCCACGAACACCATGTGTTTCTACCATGATATTCTGCCTCATCTCAGGCCCAAAGCAATGGCACCAACCGACCATGGACTGAAACCTCTGAAACTGTGAGCCAAAATAAACCTTCTTCCTCTAAGTTGTTTATGTCAGGAATTTGGTCATTGTGACAAAAAGTTGAAAGCCTTTCCCGAAAGATCTATGTAGTTCCCACCAGAACATTTTCTACCTCAGATTATTTTAAATAGTTTTAATAAGTCATTATATATGACAGCTACTATTAACCTCTAATTTTAGTATGCCCCAGATGCCTGGAAACTCTCAACCGCTCTTATTGTTTCTGTTCTTGGTGGATAACTCAGATAATTGTTTATTGACATTTTGAAATCGCTCCCTTTCCTGATCCTATGGAATGTTAGAAAAAGTTCATGGAAACAAGGCAAATTGGTTCTAAGTGTTTTAGTTGAAAAAAATTAGGTCAAAAAATTAAAAAACTAGGGTTTATTTATATTTAGTTTAATATAAGATTTTTGAAAAAACAAATCTTCAAAGCCTCTGATAGTATTTTTTTAAACTTCCAGGATTCTCTTCTTTTCAGCTTACCTCCTCTGTTCTGGAGTTCTCGTTTCCAGTCTTGCTGATCACACAGACCTCTCTCACACAACACATTTAGAATTAAACTCATTATGTATTCTCCAAACATGACTCTTCTTCTGGTATACCTTATATTATTTGTATCACCTTTCTCCACCTCGTCAAACCAAGACGTGAGAAAGTGTAGACTTCTCCCTTTGAATCCATCATTCTGTACGTCACCATACGTATTTACAGAGATTTTAATATCTGTCATCCATCTGTTTATATAATTATACCCCCTAATCAAATTGAAATCTGTTGATTCCTCTTTTCTACTGCTTCTGCTCATGTTGGATTCAGGGTATTCAGGTAATTTTTAGGACTAACCTGCTGAATTAACGTTGTGTTTATTCTACCATCACCTAGTAACTTCTTCCAAAAGTCTTTCTCTTCTGCCTACATTTCTTCTATACCTCCTTAGTGCCTTCAGGGAAAAAAAACAAGAGTCATAGAATGAAACACATACAACTTTTCATGATGTTGTCCTTGATACTTTTCAGTGTCCTCTTTTCCTTCTCCCCACCTTGTGTATAAAATGTAGCACTGCCTGTAACACCTGAATGCACTCTTCTTTTTCAAGTCTCCTGAGTGTTGTACATCCATTGCTTTCTCTCTAAAATGCTCGTAATGCTTTACTTGTCCCAGGTAACACTATGTGCCCTTCAAAATTTAGCTAAGTTATGGTTTCATCTAAAAGGAGTTTTTGAATCTCTCATTTCTGGTGACTGACTTCCTGAAAGCTTTGTCAGTATTCATTATTCTCTATGTATTGGGTTTTAAAAAAAAATTTTATGTCTCTTCCAAAAAGCTATGAATTCATTTTTTAAAAAGATTATGTTCTTTATCTAAATCTCCAGTATATATCATAATGTCTGGCCCAAAATTTATGCTTAACATATGTAGATGAAGCAAAAATAGTCATGAAACCAAGAACACTGAGTTGTATTGGAATAAATTCTGTGACAGGGAATAGGTGATGTAAAAGTAATAGGAACCTAAATCTTTCTTTCAGGTTCTGCCTTGTGTATCAGGAAATGTTCTAAGTGTTTTCATGTATGAAAGCATTTGATCAGTGCAGTAATTCTAAGGAATAAATACTATTATTACCCATTCCCACAACAGGAAATTGAGACACAGAGGAGTTTATTTACCTAAGATCCCGTATTTTCTTAGTCTGAATTCCTCTGAATGCAGAGTCTGAGACAAAGGTTTTTATTCAAAAATTTTATTAGAGAATGTGCAGGAAGCAGGAGTTAGGGAAAAGTGGACTAAGATTGGGAAAGAGAAAAATCAATATTAGGCAGTACTATTGAGCTGATCAATACTTTGTGATCAACTCATGCAACTGATCTGTATTTCTCTGGACCATCCTTTGTTGGGATTTATAATGAATAAATCTCAGGACTAACCATGGAAGGAGAAGAGTTATTAATAGGCTCATGTGTCCCATAGGGCTAATGTTTTTTCCCACATTTATTTTTATAGTGGAAAAAGCAAGGGTGTGTATAGGATTCCCTGGCATTTCATGCTTTATCATCAATAGGAATGAACCAGAAAAGGGGGCAAGGTTGAGTTATTTCCTACCCTCTGAAGTCCTCAGAGCCTGTACATAGCTTGTTGTAATGATTTAAAATGGAACAACAGTAACAATGTCTGGAAAAGTGTGGCTGAGAAAACCTTCAGAGATGCTAAGAAAATTCTAAAATTCATCTAATAAATGCTAAAAGTCCAGGTGACATAATCAATGCAGCCTTTCAGCCTACGCAAAAGTGGTCCTTGCCCAGCGCTTTAGTGGGCTACATGTTACAAATACACATGAAAAACAAGATTACTAAAGAACACATGTATAGTTCGGCCTTCTGATCTGTCACAATGTGACCTGCAAGTCCAAACATCTGTTGTGTTGCATGGTCTTTAGGCTCTAAGGAAATGCTTCTTGGCAACTCTTTCCCTAGGCTCTACATCCAAAGCCAGGACCCAGATTCAGAGGATTGGTGTCATAGAAGATATCCATGACTGAGTATGGAGGGGATGTGATCATCTGAAGCACTTAAGAACAAAAGAACTTGTCAAACTTTCAGAAAGAATGACTATGGGACTTCTTACATAATAGAATATTAATTCTCAGAGTTCCAATTTGTACTTTGGGGATACTAAGGAGCATCGTACTTGCAAAAGTTTTATTTAAAGTATAAGGAATATTTTGATGATATCAGTTCTCTGGATTACTTGTGAATACTTTTATTTGTATAAAATAATTTGTTATCTGATTAATGTTTAATAGAAATTCATCTGTATAAATACTCTAGAATTAAAATTATTGTTAGTCCATTATAATTTATATTCTTCCCTTCAATTTTAGTATATAATATTGAATGTTTTTGAGGAAAAGTAACTTTCTGAAACACATATGAAATAAAATTTGATTTAATTTCATATTTACATTTGCTTTAATGAAAGTTTCTTGGTGAAAATCATCCAAATATTGTAAATTCTGTAATAATGAAATCCTATTTTTTTAGCTCTTATATCATTAAATATCCTTAGAACACAAATTATGCGAAAATCTTTATAGTGGCATGGGGAATGTTTCCAGGTACAAACAAGTTCATGGAATTCATATATAATAATAAATGTTTGGTATATGTTTATTTTGTAAGAGAGTTTAAGTCCATCAACAAAATGCCCATCCATATGCAATAATTCAATTTCATAATTGCTGATTTTTAATAGTTTTTAAATAACATAGATTTAGAGGTATTTTCTAGTTTTCTGTATTCAAGTGAATATGATGAATTATTTCATTTAATAGTTGATTATCCATAAATACAACTTTTAGATATTTAGATATAATATATGTATGCCTCCATTTTCACTCTTGCCCTGGACCTGGAAAATCTGGAGCACATTTTTCCCCAGGGTTTTAGTCAGTGCCCATACTCCAATCCATGTGCTCTACTCTGCTCTGCTGCACATTGTGCAGCCCATGCCCGCTCCTCCCCTCTCTGCTCTACTCCCTCTTCTCCATTCTGAAGATGTGCTCCCTGCTCCCATCTCCACTATGCCTCCTCTATATTGTTTCCAGGTTTGGTTCAGTTGAGCAACTCATTCCAGTTAGGCAGTTGTGACTAAATTGACAAAATGAAGGCATCACAGTAGTCCAAGTAAACTGTACTGTGTTTAGTCATCTACATACAAATGAGGAAACAATGGATAGTAAGGAATACATAGTCCAAGTTCTAGTTACAGTGCACAATAATTATTTTAGCTCTTAAGAAAAGTCCTGTCCAAATGTTAGCCCCTCCTCACACCCCTCACAGATTTCATTTAAGTCTTCCAAGTTAACTCCCGCTGCCAGGAGGAGCCCTGTGTTTGTGCATCCCTGACTGAATGAATGGCTCAAGTAAGTTGCTGCTGCTATAAGTTTCACAAAGCATTTCCTTATTATCTTATGCTTTCCAAACTTCTAGACATTTTATTGGGTAGTGCTAAATATATTTCTAAAGAATTTTAATTTTGACATTTTTAGATATATCATCTTTTGAATGAATTTCCAAAAGAGAGTTTTGGGGGAAGGAAATGGTAATAGTTAGATTATTTTTACCTCAAATTCTGTCCATCTGTAATCTTTCTATTGAAGTCACAGGCTCTGAGCAGTGCTTTTTAAAGACACATTGTTGATTTGATACTTAGCTGTTATTTTAATGGGGTCTTCCCCTATAATTATTATTTTGGCATGTTATACTCAATCAAAATTAGAAGCTTAAAAGTAATGTTATATACTTTCTTGTTTTTTTTACTTTTTCTTTTTTTTTTTTTTTCCCATTGCATGGTGCTGGGGATTTGAACCCTGGCCTTTCCGCTTGCAAAATCAGCATGCTACGGGATGGGCTATATCGTCAGCATGAGTAATATTATATTCTTGACCCCCTTTGAAGAACACAAGAAAATATATGGCTGCAATATTGGAATCTTGAGGGATACCTTTACAGTAATGAGTCCACTTTAAAACAGAAAGTCATGTTTTTGTTTTTCCGGAGAATTATATTTCATCTCCAACTTCACCAGAGAAATCTCCCATCATGTACATTTAGACATTTTGTATTTCCATATGCAGAAGAAATTTTATATTTAATCTCATATATGAAAACTAAAAACTATCATTTCTTGCAAAGTATTATTTAAGTATTCAAAACCTCTATTTCCACTTACATATATTAAGTTTATCTAATTTATCTTATGATGCTCCCAGTTAAATTCAGAAATATAGAATGTTATATTTAGTACTTTCCTTGTCACTTAGGCCCTGTCCTATGAGGTAGTGAAGCTTGATTTCAGCTAAAGTACTTTAAATGATCTAAAGTGTCTATCAAATATCCATGTCAATGAAGCAAAAAATTAGTGCAAATAATTAAGAATTTGTAAATAACAATCTGTTCTCCTTTTTGTGGACGCTTGGAAATATTCTTAATGCTAAATCCTGATATGGAAGGAAACCAGGTGTCCAGGAATGGCAGATTTTTCTAGGCCAAGAAGATCCAGGCTTCAGAAAGATGTTCTTGATGTATTTGACCTGACCCAGCTAGAATCAGTGTGATAGCTGAGAGAAAGCATATTGGTGAGGGCAAAACATCTCTGACCCTTCTGGCTGAGTTAGTTCTACCATTTGGATTTTCTCCCACAATTATCTAAAAGCTGAGTTAGAAGTCATGACATCCAGACAACATATTTTTTGCAAAATCCTTTTTGGTGCCAGAGACCCATATGAAGTTCTTGCTCCAAGACAGAATGATGGTCATAATGATGATGATTTGTGACACTCCCTTAAACTCTTCAAACTGCAAATATTCAAGATAATTGGCCTCAATGAAAACTTCCCATAGAAAATTAAATAATTTCTCTGAAAATTTTTTGGGATATTGAAAACCTGTGTGTGTGTGGGTGTGTGTGTGTGTGTGTGTGTGTGTGTCACTGTTGTTACTACTGCTCTATGCAATATTTATTTTGAGGTTATAAAACACCTTACTTCCAATATTGATAATATTTACCTTAAACAGCTATTATTGCAGTCATCTAGAATGAGCCCCTTTATCTGTAGGAAAATAACTACAGACAAACAGGTTATCATTATTTATCTTAGAAATAGCATGTTCTTTATGAAATTCATATTTCGAGAGCTGGCAATCTCTTACTAAAGTCAATTAGCATTAAAGTCAAGTGGTGGAATTAAATGAAATTTTTCGAATGCAAGTTGCTTGCTTAGAAATTTACAAATGGAAATATTTTGAAAGAAATGGCTAAAGTTAAAACATTTTGTTGAACTTGGAAGCAAAAGAGTAGGCAACGTAAAGTGCAAAGCATTTGAAGGAACATGTCTCTAGACTCCAAGAACCAGCTATTTATAAAGAGCTTGTAGAATGATATGGCAATTTTCCCAACTGTGAGTAGCTTATTCACATTGTGGTTTTCCATGTATGATGTATTCAAAGTGTTCTGTATTCCAGAATATATGAAACATCCCAGGATGTGCAGCTATCTATCCCTCTGAGTTCTGCTACACTGACAATACTTTGGTTGTTCAAATACCCCCTTCTCTCTCTACCTCTGTGATTTGCACACAGTAAACCCTCTGCTTGTATGCCTTTCCCCCCTTTTCTTAGCCTGGAAAACTCCTCATCCAGCAAGGGTCAACTCCAGTATCACCTCTGTTTGGAACATACTTTGATTACTTCAGCGAAGTCAACTGTTCCCTCTGCTCAGTTTTTTAAAGTATACTTTATAACACAATTATGAGAAAACTCAAACCTCAGCATTAAACCATGGGTCCCTTGAGTACAAAAAGTATTCCTGTTCTTTTCTGTATCCTCAAAACTTTTACAATGTGTTTGTACCTAACATGTACTTTAGATACACTTATTGAGTCATTGCTGTGTGCCCATGAATATGCTTACTCTCTGTCAATCTATTTCTTTTTGTGTGTGTGTCTCTCTCAGTCTTCTCTTCAGTCATCATGTTTTCTATCCATACTTTTACCCATGCATCCACTGAATGTGACTCTTACTCACAAATTTACATTTGGAAAGTATATAGTTTTATTTCTATAACAACTCAGTTCTTTCTGAGGCCCTATTCCCCTAGGTGGTGAAAAATTAATCTCCTTTTGTGAAGTGTTACTGTTTCCTCTAGGGTTCTAAGTTCTAGTTAGCTTAAAGATTGAAGCTTTGGATTGTGGAGGAAAACCTATGTGGTTTGCAATATTTCTATCAATGTTAGCGCACAAAAAAACAGGTGTCCCTTCTGGCCTTGTTCCTCTGGGTCACAATTCACAGCTGGTTTGTCCTTCTTTCCATTTTCTGTGGCACATTTGCTACCCCAGGTATCTCAGTTACCTCTGTAACACTTTAGAGAGCTCAGGGAATATTTAACACCTCATGGGCAGTCTGGACTCATGGAGTATTTGGTGGGACTCTAACTCCTCATCACTCTGTGCAGAAGAACAGACACCATACCACTGTTCCCCATGTCCTACTAACAGATACTAGGATGTTATTAGTCTTCTCTATACTTTCCCACCTAGAGACAAAAAGTTAATATTTCAGGGATTTATTTTGTCCTTCACTATACTGGTCATGAGTAGATTAGAGGAAGAGAGTGTTGAATTGACTATAGCAAAAGCAACATCCATGAAGGTCTGTGCACATTCTCTTTTTCTGGAATTACTTGGGGGTCCTAATGCCCTGTCATTAGCAGTTCCTCCTGGCCAGAAGGGGATTAGAACTCAGTTCCTTTTAGGGATGGATATATAAGCATGCAACTGTTCTTTTATTTCCTGTTTCTGTCCCTGCAGGGAAAGAGAAAGTTTTCAGTAGGGAAATCAGCATTCAAATATGGACAACTATGGAGGTAGGGAGAAATTTTACCTAATATTGCAAATGTGATTCTATGTGCATGCGCACACATGTGCCTATATGGGCATACAAAAAGGCAATGTAATTTCAATTAAATTCACTCAATATATTCAATTAGATCAATGGTATTCATACATTTTGGTCAATGCAATTTCATTCATAGAAAAAATTTGAGTCTGTACTCATAACATATCTATTTTTCTTTGTAGGTGGTATAGGCACTGCTGCACAAATATGATAATATCCAAACTAAATTTTTTATGTGTAATATTTACATTGTTAAAATGATATAACGGTTCCAATAAATCATATTTTACATAATTTATTTTATATATTTATTAACAGCAATTTCTTTTCACTAAAATCATTATTTGCTTACTTTGGCCATCAGACCAGGCCCTTAGGGATTATGTGCAACAGAGACTTTTGCTGACTTAGGATATGTAACATGCACAAGAAATACACTCCTATTGTGTAAATAGTTCATAGTTTTTGTCTTTTTTCTCTGGCTACCAAAGGATATCCCATCCTAATATATGCCCCTCTACTAATAATTTCCCCTTATCTCTTCAGGAATCAAGAAATAAAATAACTTCATGGAGTAATTTAATGAAGCTGCTCACTTTTCCTTATTTAACCAAGTACCAGTGACTTTCAAAAGTACAATTTTTAAATTATAAAATGTCTCAAATAAGTACACTATTTTCTTAGTATTTCTGAGGTAAACAAAATTATATTAATATTTACTCTTAACAAATAAGGGAACTTGGATTTAAAATCTTTAAGAAAATTATTCAACATTGTTTACATAGCCAGCAGCAGATCTGAACTACAAATTTAGGTCTTTTTCTTCCTGGCCAATGCATACTCTTCAACCCTGGCCTCCAAGACTTTAAGGTTTCCCTTTCTATATTGTTCACTCTTAAGTTTCTGTTACTGAATATACTGAGCATTTCATAGAGTTTGATCACATAGTATATTTCAAATAAATAGCATATTGAATAGGTCCAATAAATAAATTTTTTCCTCAAGTTTTTTTTTTTTTTTTTTTTGAAGGTCTATGTGAAATCTTAAAGAATTAAGTGTGGTCATGTGCCATAGTTTAATTAGCACTATTTAAGGTAATCTTTGATAGAAATTAAGCAATTTCATAAATCAAATAAATGTTATACTATATAGAAATATTGCTATAGCAAGACTCAAAGGGCATGGCACTTTTCAATCTTTAAGCAAAACTGTGATATGGGTTGTCATGGGGCTGCTTTGATAAAGACTACATGACAACAATATCATGTAGGTGTGGGGGACAAAGTTATGTGCAGTGAGGCATAGTACTGCACCACAGGAATCATTGGTTCCTCTCAGTCACCCAAAAGACAAAGAAACCAAAAAGTAATCTGTTCGTGAAAATCCTTTCTAGAAGGTTGAGTGTTGGTGGTGTGGTTATAAAATACTGTGTCACTATGTAATATTTGGAGAACAAATTCCCTATAACATATTAAACATTCAAAATATTGAGTCTAATTTTCAGAGAGTTTTTTCCTTTCCAAAGAGACAAAGAAGACTGGAAAATGCAGGGTAGTTTGCATACCGCGTTAGTCAGCATTTTGTCACTCTGACCACTTATACCTGACAAGAATAACCTAGAGGAGAAAAAATATTTTGGCTCGTGATTTCAGAGTTTTGAATTTATGGTCAACCTGCTTCTTTTCTTTGGGCCTCATGGCAGAAGGGTGTGGCAGAGGAAAGCACCTCAGCTTTTGGCAGGTTAGCAAAGAGAAGGTGGGAACAAGGGGTGATGGTAGGGGTGGAATAATCCCTTCCAGCATATGCCCCCAGTGACCTACTTCCTTCAACCAAGTCCCATCTTCCAGGTCCATCCAGGTATCAATGCCTAGATGAGGCCAGAGGCTTCACTGTCCAATCATGGCATCAAAGCCCCATGTCTGAACCTTGCTGCATTGGGGATCATGTTTTTAAACATGAGTTTTGGGAAAACACTCTAGATTCAAACCATAACCTGTGCTTTGCTGTTCTGAGATTTACTCAATACGGAACTGTCTGATAATGAGCTCAAATTCAGCAAAAGAACTACCAGGTAGGGAGGCCAACTGGGTTTGAATTGCTTTGACTTAGCAACTAAGCAAATGTACTCATGAGCTTAGTCCTTGAATACATGACTGTGGTGCATAGTACTCAAAAATTACAGATGGTGAGATGTTAATAGTTTGAAACTTACTGAATGAAGAAATTCTCCTTATAAAGTACTTCTAGAATATTTAATGTGTTTATGTATGTTTTAAATTTCTCAGAACAAGACACAATCTAAAATGACTCTCATGCTGGTCGGCTATACAAAGTTATTTTTGTGAACTATCCATGGTGGGACATAATTTGAGAAATGTCAGTATTTTGACTAGAACTCTGAGCTAGGAATAAGGATGCCTTAGATACTCATTCATTCTAAAAGCCTGGACAAGTCATTTGATTTCTTGGCCTTGATTAATAATACACAAATTTTAGAGGATTAAGACTTTCCATATAATTATTATGATGCCATTACCAAGCAGAATGTGGGTGTGTGGTGAATACTCAATGAAATTTTAATCAAACAAATCAATAAAATTGTATATTTATATGTATAATATATATGCATACAATATTGTATAGTATATATAAAATAGGATCTTATAATATTAGAATGACATCTTAATCTGAACATCATCTTTAAAGTTTTATCTCTGCCATTATAATTTTGGGTGGTGTAGGATATTTTTCCTTCCATGTAAAGAATCATATAATTAGCTACTTCTAGTGACTATTAGTATAAATAGCATATCAGCAATAATCATGGAATTAGGACAATAGTAGAATATGACAAAAGGGAAAGAATGATAGAAAGAGAATTATATTGCAGAATGCTATGAGGTTTGATTCTTGTAACTTTTTAGGTGATTTCCGTTTGGTTGAAGAATTACGAAAGAAATATAGAACATTTTGGTGAAAGCAGTTAGTGTCAGTGACATAAGTATTTTTAGATACAAAGAATAACTTGAAATAGTGACAATAACAAAGTTTTTTAGTGAAATGAGTATATTGGTTAGGTCTGGAATTCATCTAAGATTTTTTTTATAACAACAATTTATGCTTTAATTGCCTCATCTTCTGCTCCTCTATCCTTTCTCTTCTCACTAGCTACTTAGCATACATAAGAGGTAAGTGTATTATTGACACTGTTAGGTCTCTCAAATAATGCCAATCATCTTGACTCAATTCAATTTGGAAAAAAATTATAAAAAGCAAGATCCATATTTTGAACACAATGTTTCAGCCAATCAGAAGTTTTTCACAAAGAAACATCATTTCAGCACAAGTAAAACTGCCTGGATGACATTTCTAAGAACACTGATTATAACTCAATCATTGACTGAATCTTTTACCAATTCAGGGGCACGTTTGTGAGGGCAGCATGTTTTATTCCAGGTATAAATCCAGATATAAATTCAACTGTGTGACCATTATATCCACAGGGTTATATCACTCTCTGATAACTGGTAGAGGAACAAACAAACAAACTGTTTTTTGAAAGGGAGAATGCAAATTCAAATCTGATTGTAGAGATACATTTCTCTTTCGTTACTTCAAATAAATTATAACTCATGAGAATTGAAATCAAATATTCCTGAGAGAATTAAAAAATATTATCACAATGTTTTTTCTGGTCAAAAGTCCAAGTAGACTTTGCAGCTGTGTGGGGGAAAAGTATTCAAAGACTCTCAACAGGCGTGCTTCAATAAGACATCCTACTGTTCTAGAAAATGCCTCAACAGAAAGGTCAATTTTTAAGAAATCATTCAAAGGAATAAGTCAAACTTTAAAGAAATTTGTCAGGGATCCTAGGTAACCTGACCTCACCCCTTCTGAGTTGATTCTGCTTCATGTCAGAGGCACTAGACAAGTGGATGTGAAAGAAAAGGGCAACTGGAGCTTTACTGAAATTCCAGACCTAACTGATACACTCATCTCACTAAGAAACTTTGTTATTGTCACTATTTCAAGTTATTCTTTCCTCCACTGCCAACAGTTCAGATACAAACCATGATATGGATATTGCCAGTTAGAGATTTGGTAAATGCACCACATCAATGCTTCACTCCCCTTCCCTCCTCCACCCCTCCCCTTCCTCCAAGAGTATATCAGAGTTTATTATCAAGGTACTGTAAGACAAAGGGAGGGCAAGTTAAAAGTCCCCTCCCTGCCTCATTGTTCCCTTATTCCACGGCATCCTGATATTTTTCAATACTTTTAATGGAATTGATAATTTAGTGCTCCAAACTCCAGGAAGAATGTTAGAGAATTTTAAATACAAGTCTTTTACCCACCAGTGTTTAGCATATTCATGGGATTTTCTTGACTATTCCAATTCTGCGAGTATAGAGGTAACAAACTAGAATTGTGTGCTGATTTTAAAACATTGAGGAAAATAGGAAAGACAAAGTTTTCTCCATAGAGCAATATCGTGTTTTCAAAGAAAACACAGTCTGATTAATTTACTGTTAATTCCACCACCACTTCATTCCTCCCCAGTACACAATGTTTTTTTTTTTTTCTGTACGTTACTACAGATATTTAAAATTTACTATGTCCTTTGCTCCTATTTTAGCTTATAGAACTATGAACTTGTGTGCCTTCTTCAATGTACAATGATGAAAACATTATTTCAGGGCTTTAGTTCTTCTCTTAGTTTGTAGATATATACATGCCTGGAATATATATGTATACAGCTGTCCCTCTGTATCTGTGGGTTCAGTATCAGTAAATTCAACAAAAATGTGCATTAAAATTTTGGAGGAAAAAAAACAAAAAAATCCTATAATGCAGATAAAAACAACACAGCATAACAACTACTTAAATTCCATTTATATAGTATTACGTAAGTACTATATAAATGCATTAGGTACAATAAATAATCTAGAGATGACTTAAGCTATGCAGGGTGATGTACAAAGGTTATATGCCATGTTATTTTAAGGGACTTAGCCATATATGGATTTTGGAATTTGCAAAGGATCCTGGAACAATCCTTAAAGACACTGAGGGGCAACTCTGTGTGTATGTGGTGTGTGTGTGTGTGTGTGTGTGTGTGTGTGTGTGTGTGTTCTAGGTTAATTCTACCCTTGTTGTCCGCAATGAGGCGATATTTTTTACCAGGACAACTATACCACCCGCTCATTTGCTCTATCCTCATTTTTACTCCAGTCTGGCCTACATACCCTTCAGGCAAATGTTTCTAAATCACATGTTTCATTGCTTAGTTATCTGATGAAGAACCTCCAAAGGACTCTCATTTCCTACCACTGCCTATTCACACCCCAGACTTCAGGTCTTTGTATAAATAATGTAGCCACAATGTATTCCACTATTCTAGAACAAACAGCACTCTTTCTAAAAGGATGATTCTTTCCCTGCCTTTTCCTTTTTTGTGTCACACCTATTCCAGGTTCTATGATTTTGCTTTTATTGCCCATCCTTCAACTAGATGCTTTTATTTCTGCTTTTTGAATTATTAAAATAAAATTGTTATTAATGACTCACCATTGCCATGAAGCCTTCTCCAAATATTCTGGAAAAGGGAAAGAGTAGCCCCCTGTATAGAGTAAATAACATATAGCCGGTCATTTCATTATTGGATAAGGTCATCATGAATATTACTTTTCTCTTTCCAGATGTATGGAACACATGGAGGGAGCATGTCTTGCTAATAACTATATTGGTTTTGTTACCTATTCTAGGCTACACAATCAGAAGGACTGTAATGGTTTGGATATGAGGTGTTCCCCAAAAGGTCATGTGAAAGACAATGAAGGAATGCTCAGAGGTGAAATGATTAGATTATGAGATCCTTTTCCTAATCAGTGGATTAATCTATTTGAGGGATTAATAATTTGAAAGAATTACTGTAGTGGGTTAACTGTAGACTGGTTGGGCATGGTTGGAAGAAGAAGGTGCACTGCTCCTTCTCTCTGTTTCCTGGTTGCCAAGAGCTGAGCAGCTTTCCTCCACGAGACTCTTCTTCCATGATGTTCTGCCTTACTTGCGCTCATTGCAATGCAGACAGCTGACCACTGACTACACCTCTGAATTATCAGTCAATATAAACCTTTTCTCCTCTAAGTTGTTCTGTCAGATATTTTCATTACAACAATGAAAAACTTACTAACATGAGGACCTCCATTTATACTTTGTATTAGCAAAGATCTGACTTGGAAAGAAAACCAGATAGAATCAGTCTTTCTCTGTTTCTGTCTCTTTTTCCCTCCCCCTTCCTTTCTCCCTTCCTCCCTTCCCTCCCTCTTTCTCACATATTTTCTCTCCATCACACCTTCTCTCTTAATGAATTGCAGAAGTTCGGGGGTCAGGCATACAAAGGCTACCCTTGTGATTTTGGACTATTTACTAACTAGTTAATGAAGCCCTGCAATTCTCATTTTCCTCTTATAGCTGCAGAAATAGAACTTAACTCATGATTTATGTAAGGCATAAATAATATAATATATGTGAAACCATTAGCACTATTCCTGGTACAGAGTTAGTACTTAATAGTGTTTTTTTCCCAATTAAGGAGAGAGACTCAGTTTAGTAATTAAGAGAACAAATCTGAAGAAACTTTCAAACATGGATTCAAATTCTATAATTTATTAATTTGCTAAAAATCTCAAGTTCTCTGTTCCTTAGTTTTCTCATTTCCATCATTTTAAAATTTTATTTTGTTCAAAACATTGGGCAGAATGGATGAGTAATAAAGATGTAAACAATATGTCAACAAGCATGATATGCATGCACTGTGATCACTGAATAAAGTCTGATGGGATATTGAGAGAGATATGACCTGCTGTCCCTGGAGGGAACACTCAGGCAGCTTCCCTTACTTTTCCTTTCATTAGCAGGTAAAAGGAGATCCAGCTATTACTTTAAATTGAAAACACATGCTCAATCTAGTCATCAGACTGTTTAGTCTTATATATAAGTGGAAGCTCCAAACCAATGGAGCATGCAACTTAACCCCTCAACCAGCTGGTACCTATTTTAGACTGAGATTTACAGTAGTGCAACAACTATGCTCTGTCCCTATACCTACACCCCTCTTCACCCATTTCTCAGTTGCACTTCAGGATCAAAGCTGGACAGAGTTAGGAGTGGGAATCCCTAGGTGACTTCAAGTATTCTGCTTCTAGAAGAAGTTAAAGCTTTTGGAAGAGCCACACAGACAATTACCAAAGACACCACAGTTGCTGCTATATACAAAATATTAGGATATCCCCCACATTTTATGTTAAAACCTAATCCCATATTTGATGATATTTGGAGGTGGAGACTTTAAGATGTTATTAGGTTCAGATGATATTATGAGGGTATAATTCCCATGACCAGTTTAGGGCCCATATAAAGAAATGAGGACCCCATAGCTCTCTCTCCACCAGAAAAGAAGAGAATGCGAAGACGGTCATCTGCAAATCAGTGAACAGAAAATCTAACTACTCTGGTGCCCAGGTCTTAGAGTAGGACTTGAGAAACTTCCACAACTATTAGAAATAAATGTTTGTTGTTGAAGCCATCCTGTCTATGGTTATTTATAATGGCTGCCCAAATTCACTAAGATGACTGTTTTAGGCGGATCCCTTGAATATTTTCTTTAGCTAATATCTAAAGATTCTCTTGTTCCTATAATTCATCTGTTTCAGCATCTTAAGAGTCTGATCTCAGCTCCTATGTACAAGATGACTATCCTTCCTCTGGGGTCTCTTCATGTCCCCAGATTCCCCAAGATAGGCCTCAGAGTATTTTTCGTACCCCAAAGGTAGTTCCAAGGCTGTCTTACAGATGTTCCATAGCCAACTCCCATCCATTATCACTAGATCATCTCCATTTAATTCCCTCATTTTATCCCTGGTCTTACCTTCTTTATCTTCCAAGTATGAGATGGATCTAAATCACAGTCCTTTGTGGCATTCTCAGGTATAAATCAGGCACCAATCATTTGTGTCCTTATCTTTTGTTGGGGGGGGGAGGAAGGATAGTCTGTAAGGCATCTTCAAAAACCTTTCTCTAATTTTTTTTTTTTTTAATATCTCGAGATGGCTGAAGGATCTACGGCATAGAACAATTTCTCACAACCACTTCCAGTACAGCCCTTTCTATGGGGTGGGCAGGCCGTTTCATGCTCACTTTGGCATTCTGACTCCTGCCTTGATTGTACCCACATCAGAAATGAGGAGAAAGTTCCAGTCTCAAATCCAGTTGTTATTTACAAAGCATCGGAGAAAGTCTTGGCATGAGGACTATCTACAAAATTTGCTGAGCCAAGTCCAAAGCGAATATTTGGATCTTCTCAGTCACAGATTATTAAGAACTTTCAGGCGACAATTAGAGTACTAAACTGTCCCATCTCAGTGCCGGCAGGGTCCTCTGAAATGGCACAGGTTAGATGCCCATAGACTCAGCCCTAGAAAACAGTCATTTTTGTCAGTTCTTTGGTTTCAGATGTGCCTGCATGACCTTCGGAATATGGAGATCTTTATTAATAACCCATCACACAAAACCCCACATGGCACATTTGTATATGATTTAGAACTGATTTTATGCTGAAACAAAAACCAGTCAGTTTAGATCAGAGAAGACATTCTCAAAATTCACTGGCTACTTCCCTGATAAGGAAACAAAGTCTCCTTAAGATCCTCATTTATTTTTTTCAATTCCGATTTAGAATGTCTTGGTTCTCAAACAGAAATGTAGTTTTAAAAGCATATAAAACACTGCAAGCTGCATCACTGATCTCTTTGTTTTAGCTTTGAAAAAATAACAACAGAGCAATGAGACAAAAACAAAGTTCTATAGTCGGGAACAGGGAAGATGAAAGTACAATGTGCTATCCATCAAATATCTAATGTGTGTCATTATTTCCATTAAGGTATCCTGTACTGAGAGCAAATAAGACATTTCTTAGGGGAGGAGGGTGCCTTTCTAATTCAATGGCGTAGAAGCCAACATCCCCGAGGTAAGTTCAGCGGGAGCTCAGAGAGTCGGTGCTGAGCAGCAGACACTGCAGATACCATCCATCTCTCTGACACACGCAGGGCTTCATTGTGCGGCTGCCAGACGCAGTCGGCTGAGATGAGAATGTCACAGAATACAGAAAAGGAAGCAATGCTGCTGGGCTCATTATTGCTCTTATCTATGAATAGCCCCATAAAGCAGCTTGGGGAACATTATTCTGAGATGAAGAGATGGCGATTCTGTCCATGGCCATCACGATCAACACAGGCAGTCAAGGAGTTAAGTGGAGGATGTACAAGGGAACACGGAAATCCTAGTTGCTAGTAGGAACAAGGGGACTGGATCTTTCTCAGAGCAATATTCTTGGTGTAGATGCTGAGTCATCATTTCAGCCCCTCTCAAGATTGATGATATTCCGGCTTCTCCCATTCCTCACATTCTCAACCAAGGTGACAAAGAGTATCCAATAGAGATGGCATTGCTTGGAAAGGCAACCAAAATGGTGTGTGTGTGTGTGTGTGTGTGTGTGTGCGTGTGTGTGTGTGTGTGTGTGTGTGTGTGTGTGTGTGTGTAGAGGTGGACTGAGTGCTAGACAAGAAACACGCGGTCAGTTTCATGCCTGAGGCTTCCTCACTGAAAAAGAAAACAACAAAGAACAAAATATCCAAGCAATCTGGAACACACAGACCCCACAAGAACAAATGGTTTTGCATAGACAAACATAACCAAACAGAATATTATATGGTCATTTAAGGTTCTATGATGAGGAGAAAGTTTAGGCCAGACTCAAATGAGGAGCATTTGTCCCTGGGCAACGCACACCCTACCACACTTCACTGCCACATATGAGAATTCCATGATTTACTGTTATGCTTTGGGCCTGTGACTTGACCTGTGACCTTAAAATCTGCATAATATCGATCCTTCTTTAAAGAATCTCATACTATGTCAGAATTGGCATCTTCTCCACCTACTCCCTGCCTGTTATTTTAAACAGACTTCTTTTAGGGAAGAAGACAATTAGTGCAAAATCTATCAGAAGGCGTCTCAACCTGTCCTCCAGTCTCCAGCCAGCAACTCTCTGGAAGGAGGCCATGTAACTCTCATTATTTGTTAGGCCATGGCCTATTTTTCCAGGCTGTTGTATAAGGCAAATCCATTGCCTCATTTCTCATAGCCTCTCTACAAAAGAAAAAAGCAGACGGATCTTCCCAAACTCAGACAGAATACTGTGCACAGCCAAGTGGACTGAAAGAGCATGCTGCCAAATTGGCCAGCGCTGCTCCATGTATCTCTCTCTTCCCAGAGTCTCAGCAACAACAACGGAGAGGCTGACCCCCAATAAATTCAAGAAAGGGCTCATATGCTTCTACTTAGGTAGAATAATGACTTGAAACAGCAAGCAGGAGATGTTACCATCAAGCCTGTCCTCCTCAAAAGTATCACAGGGCTATTTGGTGACCAACATTTAAAAAAAAATAAATCAGAGCCAGAAATACTTTCTGTCAGATAAACACTGAAATGACCCAAATCATCACCCTGTACAGGAAAAGTCAGTTACACACACAGAAGGGTCCTAGGTCATGTTCTGCTGCTACAGCAAAATTCCTCACAAGCACAGAATGGTTATTTTCCTAATAATTAATAATAGCTTCCCTTTATTGTTTACTAAGTTTCCAGCACTGTAATAAGTCGTTTATGCAGCTTCTCTAATTCTCTCTATAGCCCTGAAATTATGCTCACTTTACAGATGAGTACACTGAAGTTCAGAGAAGTTCAGTCACTTGCTCCAGCTTACAGGGGTAGACCGAACTACATCTCAGAGAGGCTGATTCAAATGTCTCCTATGGTAACCTTGCTTCCCACATAATATTGTTGCCTCTGACATGAACAATCACAGGTTTTTCATCCTCATTGTTTTTATAAGTACTGATGATGTGTGAATTTTCATGACATGAATATTGATATAATTTTTACCCTCAGAAAATTTAAAAAAATTTTTTTTGAGATTATCAGTGTTAAGGGAAGAACTGGAACAGAATGACTCTGCTTTTGATATTTCTCCTGTCCTAGTGGTACACCTTGTCCTTCCTAACACTGATACTCTGCACATTTGTGGGATCACTGCACTGGTTATGCCCATGCAACACAACATGAAGGCTGACTCCCATCTGTCCCCTTTTCTCATAGACCTATTGGAACAAGCCATTCAGACTGTAGGGACCATGTTCCCAGTGGCTCCGAGGCTTCTGGTGGTGGTCAGGAGACTGGAAACTCTACAGCCTCAAAGCACTCCATCAAGCCATTCAGTCAGTGGCATTTCACATAATGCTACATGATTAAAGACCATGAAGGTTAAACATTTAACCAGACACATATGTCTAGCAATGGTCTTTTGAAAACCTCCATTCCGAGGAACCATCTGGACATTCCAGGTGATCTCCATGCCTACTGATGGGAGTTTACTCCATCATACATAATAGTTTGGGCAATCCAGCAGAGAGTGTATTTGATGGCCCTTTTGTTTTAGATTCTTTAAGAAGAGAGCCAAAGATTGACTTCACTTTCATCAAAAGAATATCAAGTTACACATAAATAAGAATGCCTTTGCTCGTAAAGAGTGTTAGAATTTAGAACATGTTCCTGAGCAGTGTGAGGATTCAGATTCCAACTGAGACTCTGAAGACTAAAACTGAGGGGGGATGCTAAAATTATAGACAGATAAATTTCAGCTGGACTACAGGAAGAACTTTCTAAATGGCAAGATGGATAGAAGATTTGAATGGATTCTCTGAATTTCAGAGACTGAGATATTCGTGAAATCAGTCAGGCAAGATCTTAGTAGTTACCTCTACCACACTTTAATCTCAACAGTAAAAGGGTCAGAGCTTGGCAGCTTGAAGATTTAATCTAAGACTCCTAGACTTCACAAAGTAGAGCATTTTCCTCAAAAAGAAACTCAATATGTTCAAACAGAGACTAGAAAACTAACTGAAACATTGCACTTATGATCGCTTGCATGGGAAGAAGGGGATCAAGTGCAATTTTTAATTTTAATAATTTATGATATGATTGCCAACTAGCTGGGATAAATGATTTGAGCCAATTAAATAACAATACACTAGGTATTATTAAGATTCCTTTCTCAACCAAGGAGAAAATACAGACAGAAACAATCATCTGTAGTAGAGAAAACATCTTTAGATTTAATAAAAATCACTTCAGAAGAATATACAGAACACCACATATATGCATATGTATATCTGTGTGTGTGTGTGTGTTAACTGCACAAAGTTGTGAATGAAGAAGTAAAATATATTTCTATGCAGATGATCGTATTACATTATCTCAATAAACATACTAGTATCAGTGCTTTCTCCACCTCCCTTCTAGGAAGTAATTTTTCAAAAATTAATGTTTTGCTCTTTAGTATAAGATCTTCCAAAGAATGTTTAATTTGATTGGAAACTAATTTGATATGCAAAATGGATATTTATAAAAAGTCTCTGGAATATAAAACTTTACAGTGGACCACAGCATTCATTAATTTCATACCTGAAGATTGGATATTTCAAGTTAAACTCTAGAGACCCATGTCATTTTGTGATATACAGTTTTGCAGTTGTGAGTATAACAGTTAGTATGTAGAAAGGAGTGACTGTTTGCTCAATACACATATCTGCATGTTTCAATTGAATTCACCTGAGATTTTCATACTTCATATTTTGATATTATCATGAAGTAGCTCTCATGAAGTCTTTGAAGGATACTTTACACAATTTGGTATTGGTTTATTCCATATTATGTGAATGATTATATTGCATATTATCAGCCATGACTTTGAGGTTTCTTGAATAAACACAAATTTAGTTTTGTGGAAGTCTAGGATCTGATATTAATTTTGTAATAAAAGAAGGAAAAATTTAGGATTGAAGAGTATCATCTTGTCAGAAATTTTGGTATTGTATTAAAAAATACATATCATAGTCAGGCATGGTGCCTGCCTATAATTCCAGTGGCTCAGGAGGCTGATAGAGGAGGTTTGCAAATTTAAGGCCAGACTGAGTAAATTAGTGAGATCCTAAGTAAATTAGTGAGACCCTGTCTCGAAATAAAAAATAAAAGGGCTGGGATATAGCTCTGTGTAAATTGCCCCTGTGTTCTATCTCCAATAACAACAACAATAACAAAAAAAAAAAAAATCACATTTTTACTATCCTTTCCTTGGAAAGTTATCTATATGGCTTTGTACATAATATGAATGGAAGGCAAAATTTTGCAATTACTCTTGTAGCACTTATTAGAGTCCAAATTCATCCTGTCACCAGAACTACAGCTAAACTTAATATGTCTCATTGTCAGTTTCTGGTAATTTTTTTTTTTTCTCCATATGCTCCTTTGCTTGAATTGACCTACTTTTTTTTTTCTTTGAAATTGAGAACAAAAGTCTCCCCTAGTTTAAGTTGTCCTTGAATATTACACTGTACGTATTTAAAAATTTTTGGTTTTCTTAGCCATAGACAGATTTAACCAAAATTTAAAAAGGAGCTAACCCAGCCTTGATAAGACAAGTAGCTTAAACAGAGAGAAGTTCGTATTCACAGATTTGGATCTTAAGATGACCGATCTCAACTGCTGTGCACCCTACTAGTGGTCCTTTTTTCTAAGTGCTGTTGGTTATTGGTATCACCAGCATCTCCACATAGTCTTACTTATTGTGCTGGTTTGGCCAAGAAATGTCTGCTCTTCATTTTAATTACTTCTGTTTCCATTTCATTACATAATGTTCAGAGGAAGTGCGGGCTACATTAAGTTAAAAAACTTAAAAGCCAGATCAGAACCCTCTTTGTGTTGCCCCACTGAGAAGTAGGATCCAGACCCAGGTGTATTCGATATGCTAGAACCTATTCAAAGCACAGTTTAAAGCTTTAGGATTTCTGTAGTTATTAAAGAAGTTTACTTAAAAGTGACAAAATATAATATCTATGTTAGTTAATTTTATGAACTTTTTTATTTTAAGGAAGATAGTCATCAATACTTTCTGTGTGACTTTTTTAATACAAGGTAGCAACATGGTTTAATGCATTTCATTGTGCTTGTTTCTTCTATTATTTTCTTTCTTTTATTATATATTAGAGAAACAAGGATCAAGTTATTTGGAAAATTTTTTCTCCTATGTTTGTTATGAGATGACATTTGAAGATATGCCCTGGTTGTTATTTAGTGATCCAAAGAATGTCGATAACATGGTCATTTTCCTAATTCATTTCTTTGTTTTGAAAGTAAAAGAGCACCATATCTTGATATTTCAAAGAATGACATGGATTAGGACTCAAAATGGTTAATATCTAAGCCCAATGAAATATCTAAGCCCAATGCTAGTAGATCTTACAAAAATGGGTGCCTTATACAGAAACACAGATAATGGTTTAGTAATACATGTAATCTACTTCAAAGTTGGTACACTTGCATAAGCAATGGCTCAAAGCTATCAGACAAAACTGAAAGTGTAGTGGTGTAAAAAGTGCTGAATGCTTCCATTATGCATTATTTTAGCCAGGGTAATGAATATTGTATGATCCCTTAATGTCGAGGTAGTTTTGTACTATTTTGGTGCCTATTATTCTTAGAGGAACCTTAAGTAATGTAATGGAGCTAAGCTTAAATGCCATTTTGCTGTTAGGTCATTATTTTTCCTTTTTTGCCTGCACTTCAGACTATATAAAATCCTACAGAGGCAAGAAAACACTTTGAAAACACAATACAAGCAATGTTAACTTTAAAGTGAATCCCTGAATCCTTCCTGGGAGAATCACTAAGCATTTTCACTCATGATTTCTAATTATATTATAGGTGCCTCAAAAATGGACAAATATTTGATTTTTGGAAAAGGTACCAAGAACAAGCAATTGTAATAATTTGTTTTATGAGGAAATTTATGGATTATAAGATTCGGTGACATGCTTGGAAATGTATGGATATGGATATATACATATGTATATTTATTCATATATGTATGTGAATATATATATATACACACACATATATATACAAACACATACACATATATATACATACACATAGACACATACACACATGTCGGTCTACAGTCAGCCTTTCCTATCAAGTTCTTCATCCTCAGGGTCAACCTACCACACATTGAAAATAGTTTAAAATGTTGTGTTTTTACTGAATATGTACAGACTTTTTCTTCTGTCAGTATTCCTTAAACAACACAGTATAACAATTATTTACATAAAATTTGCCTTGTATTAGGTAAAATAAGTAATGTAGAGATAATCTAGGAGAATGTGCACAGGATATGCACATATTATGCCATTTATTTGAGGAAAGTGACTATTTTGCTATCTACAGAGGGTTCCTGTAACCAATTACCTGGGGATACCCAGGGATGACTGTATCTCATAAAGAGAAGGGAATTAGACATTGCATACCTATTATGTGCTGGGAATTGAGTAAATTTTTATAAATGACATAACATACTGATCCTTGATCTTTTCTAAGTACTGCACTCTAAGAAAATTCAAAGCTGCTGCTATGATAAAGACTGCTTCCCAGTATACCTCATATAATCAGCTATCTTCCTCACTAACCAGACCAAAGCACTAAAGTGGCAACTGCTTTTACTCATTTCTGTGACACAACAGGGCACTGCCACAACTTTCAACAGCTGCTCAACTGATGTTCACATCGGTTCATTATTTACTTCACCAATTCTTAAAAAAAAAAAAAAAAAAAAAAATTAGTTATAAAAAAAATAGTGATATTTATTCAGGAGTTTCATCTTTGAGAATTGTGATTTTGTTCGAGTCTGTACAGTCCTTCTTCCTAAGAATTGAATCCTTCCCTCACCTGGTGGTATGAGTGACCGCCTGTGTTGACCATTCTTTCCTGACTTGATTTGCTCCATTGTTTGGTTTGCCTATTCACTTTCCCCAGGACCAGTCTTTATTTGCACAGATGCAGATAAGTGGATATCTATATTTTATGGACAAAAATCAATATAATTTTTAAAAATTGCACCTTTATAGTTTAACTTATTTTTCACTTATTTTGAAATTAAGGAAATAAACATCTCATTATAGTCATTTTTATTTTTATCATAACTATGTTTTATATACTTTATGTTAACCCAATCATTATTCGATTATCGAATCAATAATTTAAATAATTTATTTCCTTCTGGCCCAAATCAAACTTGATATTCAGTTTATCACCATTAAATCTCTGCCATCTGTATAAATTTATTTTAGTCTGGTTTCTTTACTGATCCTAAAAAAAAAAAAAAAAAAAAAGCCTCTGTTTCAGGGGGAGTATTGTCTACTGGACCAATGTGTTGATGTTAAATAGGTTGTATTTCTACAAGCAAGTTAGTTTATTTTAAGGCGAATTTTTAAAAGCCATGAACTTCTCTTTCTCTAATCTTTTTTCTTTTTTCTAAGGTGATTTTAAAATAATTCATTCTCATTTGCTTTTTCATCCCAGTAATTCTCTCTCATGATACATAGTGTCACTATAAGCCATGTGTTTCAATGACAGTGTTCTCCAAAGATCTCAAAATCTTAAATTTTTTGTTATCAGATTAGATTTTATTTGACTAAACCATAAAGACACTTTTACGGTTCATTAGTCACCCTCCTCCCTTTTTCCTATTTCTTATCCCACTCTAGCTTTGGGGAAAAGTAATATGCTAATAAGGATTATAATTAGATAAGGAGGCATAGATAGAGTCTGCTGATACTGAGTAATGCTCATATTATTTCTTTTTGGCTGGTGGCTTATATAGCAGAGAGCAATTCCTAGGTTTACAAGTCCAGATCAATCTACTAGTTATCATTATGTTAGTAAGGAACAGCTCCCTGAAGAAACATACCCAGCCCCTTCCCACTGCAAAGTAGCAAACTGAATATGAAGAAACCTACATCCATAAATTATTTCTCCTATTTCTTTCAAACATTTTGCTTTTCCTGTCATCATCATTATTATTTTATCATCGGAAGTTCTAGTGATTAGTTTTAACACATTAGAGGAGTTTCGATATATGTATACAGATATTCAATATTTTGAATAACCTTATAAAGCTAAAGTACAACAAATTGAATGTAAGTGTAAGTAAACAGGAGGCAGCAGATCAGACATTGGAAAAGTACCTATCCTGAAGATCATATGAACAAGATTTTACACTTTCTGTAAAAAGTTTACAATATTGCTTGCCATTTTAAGTACCACTATACAAGAGGCACTCTTAGACCAATTGAGCTATAACTTATTCAAATTACAATGTCATCAATGCATTAACATTTGTTAGCCTTTTATTCACTTCAAACAATCTCACAGATATGACAAGGTCTCAGGTTGCTGTTTTCAGATACAACAAATCCAGGAAATTCAGAAAGTTGCAGTTAGTTTATTTGATTAAAAATATCTTTAAAAAAAAAAAAAATCTGTCATGGGCATGAACTAGACACTCTTATCTGTGCCTCCAACCCAGTACCTAGCAGGATCTGTATTACCCCACTACAGAAACAGCTGAGATTCAATCTTCTTAAAAACATTTTTAAAGTTTTGACTTTCAATTTTATTATTACTTAATCAACTGCATATTTTTTAAAAAAAATAATTTGACAATTTAAGCTTAGCAAAAGTACTGCTTTGGGAAATGTGAAATCCCATTCTAATTTTAGCTATTAAATTTTTACTAAAATGTGGCCAGTTCCAGTCAGTAAAATAGCCTACTTTTAGTAAAATTCTATGTAACTTAAATACAAAGATAGTAATGTAAAACATGCCACTCAGAATTTGTTTTACTCTAATAATAATGGCAGACACCTTAAGAAATATGTTCTCTGATCCCTATTATGGAGATAAAGAATGAGAAGTTAAGTAACTGGTCCCCAGGAAACTCCAGCAGCTGTGGGGCTTACCTAGGACTTGATTCCAGACTATTTGAACCCTAAAGATCTAAGTCCAGGTTCAATGCAAACGACATGTCTGCTTTCTTCTACTTTCTACCTTTGAGTGGCTCAGTCAGCAAAATAAACAGCTCTCCTATGTATACTGTCATCTATAGAGATTTCTCATTTCTAAAGAACATCAAGATTACATGTTCTTTGAGCTTCCTTTGCAGCTGACCATAGCTTCGAAGGCTAGGTTTGTTTTACTACTTGACTAAAAGGACTACAATAGCAATAATATCACTTTCCCTTAGCACATCCAGAATTAAAGGCCATCACACTATCATGTATTAATTTAAACACAAAAATAATTCAAAGCAGACCTACTCTTATTCCCTACTATTATTTTTTTTAAAAGTAGCTAAAATAAAATTAAATGAAAGTTACTTTTTTCTTTTCTTTTAGCTCACGAATGTTCCCCTGACTTGTAAAAGGAGGAAAAATATTACCAGAAACCTAAAAGAAGGAAGTGAGTTGCCTTCCTATTGATAATAGAATGTAGGTGACTAATTTAAAGCTTGCTAAGAGGATACGTTAGTATTTTTTTTTAATGACATAAATTAGATGGGTAACTAGTTTGGTTGCAGGTGCCTACCTTGGCGATTTCCAGATGTTTCTTAGAAGGCACACAGGGATATACAATTATGAAGTGCCCTATATTTGTCTTTTATGAGGAACATTTGGAGAGAAAACCTGTTAGCACTTGCTGTTGGTTGGGAATAGCCACAGAGCATTATAGTTTTTAACTGTGGATACTCAGTGAAATGCCAGCCATTTGGTTTCTGGAAAATCCACTCTATGTTTTAATGTTTTCATTCTGCATTGACATATAGATTTGAAATTTATTGTTTGTGAACCACAAGAAAGAATCTCATTCTGTAACTGTCCAGATAAATAAAATTAAAACACAAACCTTATCCAAAAAAAGAAACCAAGACTTTGTTAGCCAATGAATTCTTTTAGCAGTTGGCCTCAGAAGGAACAGGAAAAATGTTTAACCCATAATCATGCTTTGAAATTTGCCAACTGCTCTGTCCCTTTGATCACTCCAAAGAGAAATTTATTTTTGTCTGTTTCAACAAGAACCAGATACAGCCAACTTTGGTTACAGGACCTAGAGTTGGTCACCAGATTCATGAAGTAATTTAAAATGCAAAGAAACAAAAAGGGAAAAAGATGTTGGAAATTCAGGAAATAGTACTTGAAGATGAGAAAAATGACTATTAAAGAGAAGGACTCACAATATGTTTTGACTCAAAAAATTTAATTTGCCCTCAAAATTATTATTACAGCAACTGCTACAGGAAAACTTTTGGATATTTACAAGAAAAAAATATACTCCCAAGGAACAATTAGGAAGAAAAGTTTATGTATGTTTGCATTTCCAGAGATACTGAAGTGAAAATTCTGTTGGACCAGCATCAGAGGATGCTTAACAGTACCTGAATATCTTAGTAGAATACAGTATACAGATTTAGAAATCGTGAAACATCTCTTTGATTTGAAATATCACTTCCTGGACACAACTCCATAAAAAGAAATGTTCTATTTGACTGGTTTTTTCACACATTGGCCCTTAGGCAATAATTTAGCTGTTCCTAGGGAAATCTTTTAAAAATCTGAATTTTAGAATTATTCACTTTTTTCTAATATGCAAAAAATATATTCATAAGATGAAATTAGTTCAACTTTGGATGCTAAAGCAGACACCTGTAAAAGGACTTATAGAAACAAAAAGCAATCTAGAAGCCAACTGCCACAGAGTTAAAGTCTTCTTGTCTTTCATTTCTTTTCCTCCATCTCTCGTTACCCTCATCTCAGTGGGTACTTGTGTAAGCTGTTCACTCAGATACATATTTAAAGTATAGCTCTGTTAAACTTGGGAAAAAAGGGGGAAACCTGCAATATTATTGTCAAAATATCATAGACAAAACTAGCAAGAAGTTCACTCTAGAGTCAGGTATTGGGAGAGATTTTTCTGGATTGGAAAAATATAATTCTAAAAAGATAGAGCTCAGTGATTATATTCTTGGGTTATATTAATAAGCCCTACCAAACATGTTTAGTACATTTTAGGCAAATTATGACCTAGTACTTTCAGTAAACAAGAATTAGAAATTTCAAGGTAGTTCTAAAAAGGTATATTTTCTTTTAGATTCCTGATAGTTATTTCTAGTTAACAAATTACCCTGAGACTATGCAGTTGAAACAAGTACCCTCTAAAATTTCACAATTGAAAAATTTAGTTGGGGACTGGAATTGTGGCTCAGTGGTGGAGTGCTTGCCTAGCATGCCTGAGGAACTGGGTTCAATCCTCAGTACCACATACAAAACTAAATAAAATAAAAAGTTCAGAATAATTTAGTCTGAGCTCAGCTGGGTGGTTCTGCTGAGACAGGTTTTCCAGTGCTGTTCAGTTAGTGGTTGGGCTTGTCTGGAGGCCACAGGATAGTATTTATCTCTAGGGTCTCCTTCGGTAAGGCAGCAATGCTGGGCCAGTAGGGACTGCCTATGTATGGACTCTCCAGAGTGGTGGCCTCAGGGCTGTCAGATTTCTTACATAGTAGCTCAAGATTTGCAAAGACAGTGTGCCAAGAGAAAAGTTGGAAGCTTCCAGTTTCTGAAGACTTGAATCCCAGATCTGGCACACTTGCCTTTCTTCCATGTTTAATTTGTCAAGGGAGATTTAAAGGGACAGGACATAAGTTCCAATTGTTTTGTTTTGTTTCTCTTTTCAGTACTGGAGAATGAATTCTGGGTCTTGTGTATGATAGGCAAGGTCAGCTATGTCTCTCAAAATAATGTGATCTTTCCTACAAAGTACATGCCTTATTTTGTTGTCTTACGAATTTATTGGGGAGCCCAGGTTCCAATTGTTAATAGCTGTTATTTTGAACATTTGTAGCTGTTTTATTTTGACATGGTTCTGGTTAGTAAAATCAAGTAAATTACCTATATGTTCCAACCAGTCTGTTACAAAGACGTAAGTTGTGAGATGTTATTAAATATAAATCAAACTTTTTTACTTATAAATATTCTTATTTCCATAATAACCAAGTATAAAGAGTATACATTATTTGGATCTTGAATTGTGTAAAAAAATTTTAAACAAAAAAGGAAACCCGATTAGTAACAGTACTGGATATTGCCTAAGGATTGAATAATTTTTCATATGTGTTAATGTCATGTGTTTGTATAAGTAAGTGCTCTTGTTGCTATTTTAAAGAAACACAGTACAATATTTAAGAACTAAATGGCATTCTTCCAGAGATCCACTTTAAAATGCACCCCCCAAACAAAGGTACATAGGTAGATGGAATAAATATGCAAAATTTTGATGATTGTTGATACTGGTGATGGGTATGTGAGTGTCCATTGCACTTTCTACTCTTCTCTATATTCATAAATTTTCTAATAAAGACAAAGAGAAATGCTCTGTTATTTTAATAATGCACATATCTTATAATTACCTCTCATTTATTGCTTAGTGGAGAAATGTTTTAAAAGTCATAGTGCAATTATGATGACAAAGTTTTTGTTGATTCGTTTTCATGATTCGCAGTTTGCCTCAAGGTATACCTCTGGCTCTTGCATACTAGCAGACATCCCTGAGTCTGTTCTCAGTAGCTTATTTGTATTAGTTTTCATCATCAATATAACATAATTTTTTTCAACAGGGATTCATTTCTTCCATACAAGTATTTCTTGAATGTCTATTATATGCCCATATATGTGTTACAAGTTAGAGATACTTTCAGAAAACAAAATAAAACTAATCACCATCATTAAAAAGTTTACAAAATAGTAAGAGAAACAAATTTTTTTTAAAAATCACAATAAATTCATATGGCAACAAAATGAGGCATGTACTTTGTAAAGATCACATTATTTTGAGAGACATAGCTGACCTGTACTTACCCAGGTGGTTATTAGCATGTGACAGAGAAAATGATAATTAATTTATATCTCCAAAAGAAGCATCAATTGAAGGAAGAGTAGGTATATTCCAGAAAGGAAGAAGGACAGTAAGGAGGAAACAGTGTATATCTATACAATAAACTAAAATGAGACATTTGGGGATAGAGTGTTGAGAGGCAGGAGAATGAGAAGCCCCAGATTTAGGCAAGTGCCAGACAGTCAGAGACTTGCAGGTTATAAGAAAGAGCCTGTCTGTCTGCCTCCCTCTCTTTCTTTCTTCCTTCCTTCCCTTATTCTCTTCCTTCCATCCAATCATCATGTCTTCTTTCCTTCCATTCTCATTATAAATACAATGAGAGGGTTTGGGAAATCATGAAGATTAATGAGTGGAGAATAATCCTCTTTCGTTGTGGACAGCATATTTTAGGGCAGAGTGAAAGAAGTTTGAGGAGCCATAATCAACAAAACTTGGTGATAGTAAATATAGAAAATAAATAAGGGACTGAAAGTGAAGTGTCTCTTTTCACTGCTTTAGTAGCACTCATTTTAACCTTAAAACATTTAAGTATACCAAGCACATTTCTAAAGACTCTATAAATAGATATCCATGATGTAGATTGGACTGTACACATTTTCCATAGGAGGAATCTATTACACAGAGAAGCAAAAATAACTTGTCCAAGATCACACAGCTGATAAGTGGTAGAGCAGGAATTTGAACCTGGGAAATCTGTCCCAACACTTTGTAATCTTAACCTCAAACTGTACTGTCTCATTCAATTTGAGCTAGGATCATGGTTAACCAACTAAAGATTATATTTCTCAGATTACACGTTCCTTGCAAGTTGATGTTTTCTCCTGACTAAGCTGTGGCCAGTGGCATGTGAGCCGTGGTAGATGCATGCCACTGCTTGGACTACGCATTTTATTCACTGCCCTTTCCCTTTCCCACTGATAGAGAGCATTTGAACCACTGCCTGGAAACCGCAAACGGATGTCCTGTGCTGAAGAGAGCAGGATTGTCTGCCCCAAGAGCCAGGATCAGCTTACTTAGAAAACATCCAAAAGAGAAATCTGCTTCATTGTTGTTCAACCTATACTAAATTAGGGATAGTCCCAGAATTTAACTCTTTTCCTTTTAGCATAGGGATTAGTAATAGATAACTCCTCACTTTCTGGAGCGTCAAAATGGAGGCCTGAGGGAGATGCTCACTAGGAGAGAAAAGAGAAGAGGGGTAGGCTTGGAATTTTATAAATAAGCATGAAATGACTTTAAAACATTCAAGTAGAGATGTTCAATAGGTAACTGTATAAGTGGATATGAAGCTCAAAAAAACAAATAAGAAAGAGCTAAAGATACACTCAAACTTCCATTGGTCTAGTTCTAAAACCAGCTGCACATCATGAAAAAGCGTGTAGTTTGAGAAATAGTTTCTAAAAATCTTAAGGGCTAAGAGATAGGTTTCCCTTTTCATTTTATTAACTTCCAAATTTTACTAATAAAATGCATTATTGTCAATGTTTAAATAGATGACCCCACTTAATTTTATATTTGTAAAGAAACACTTGTCTATAGCCTTGAAAAATTTAGTTTCTAATCTTATGTCAGAAGAATTCTTCAATTTAAGGGGATTATTATTAATTATATTAATTGTCCACTGCTGCACAATGAATTAACTCCCCCAAAACAGTGGTTTAAAATAAAGACATTTATTATCTCACAGTTGCTGTGGGTCAGGAATCGGGGCACAGCTTAAGTGGGCATCAGTGGCTCAAGGTCCAGCTTCAGGCTGCCATCATGTCTAAGGTCACATCCTAAAGTCAAGATCTGCTTCCAAGCTCACTGGAATGGTACCAGAGTGCTCTGACTCTCTGAAGCCTGTTGAAATGAGGGGCTCATTCTTCATACTGTGTGTGCTTTTCCATAGGGCTGCTGGTAACAAAGGGCTTGCTTTTCCCAGCATGAATAATGAGAGGTGGGATGGGGAAAGAGGCTACAGAAGGAAAATATAATCTTTAAAATATTTAATTGTGTAAGTGCCATCCCATCACCTCTACGGTATTCTGTTCATTAAAATGAGTGGGAAATTCCAGCCCACTTAAGGGGAAGGGATTATCAACTTTGTTGAATTCTGGAGGTAGAGATTATTGGAGACCATGTTACAGGTTGATTATTCTTGTAAGCAAGAGCCATTGTAATGCTCTTAATGTAGAGGGAGAAGGATACTAAGATCCTGCTAACACTAAATTTTTCAAAAATTACAGTTAGTATGAAATTTATACATACACACACATATAGTAAACATTTTATGAATAAAAATATAAATCGTGAAACCTGACCTCTAGTACTTTCCCTTAAAACGTTTGCACTACTTGTTTCCCAATTTGAAATTTATATTACTTTTGAGTTCTCCTATAGATACAAAGATAGATTTATAAATATAGATATAGATATGTGTGTCTATGTGTGTGTGTATGTGTTTCTCTCTGGATGGTGAAATGGGGTATGAGGAAATACTGTATTTTTCCTTAGATGGAGATAAATCAAATAATGGCTTTGACATTTTAAATGTTCTAGGAATAATAAATACCAATAATCTTACTTAAGAATGGATGATATTAACTTTCCTTAATGAAATGGTTTTAGTTCTATTCTTAAGAAACAGAAATTTAACTTTTTTAAATATGCAAAGGTGAAGAATGTAAGATGCGTTTATGTTTCGTATTTGCTATAATAAAATTCAATGGGGAATGATGATAAACCTCTACAAAGCTTCTTAAAAATTCATTGCAGATATGATCCCATTTTTAAGTATTTAGATTAATAAAAAGCAATTAAATTAAGATAATTAATTCAAATACAGTATTCATGCTCAGTAGGGTGAGTCTATACTGGATAATAATTGAAATTAACATCTTCTTAACCAGCATACTAACCAAGGGCTTTTATTTCATCTTGAGAAGATTACATATCAGTATAAATCCAGAGATTGCAAAACTCTTTGTAATTATACAAATTGCCTCTCTAATGTCATGTCAGTTTTGGATGGCACATAAAGATAAAGCAATAAACCTAAAAAGTTTTTAAAAACAACTGTTTTACTGTTGGGGAAATAGTCTATCAAAAGGACATACTGTGTCCTACAAAGAAGATATTAAAAAGTTTCAAAACTTTATTGATCAGCTTATGTCCGTGGTGTGAATCCTGGAAAACTGTTGAACTAGTTGAAAGAAACAAATAAATTCATAATTATAAATAAGTCATTGTGTAATTCTCTGACCCATATAAAGAACATTTTCCTATATCCTTGTTTCAAATTTTTCAGTACATTGAATTATTTATATATGATGAGGTAGTACACAGGAGTTATCCTTGTATGTTGACACTACTGTTGAAATGTGTAATCTGCCAATGGTCATGTTTAAAATTATCACCTTATCATTTAACAAAAATCAATTAAGAAATAACTGCAAAGATACAGTGTTAACTGATTAGGAAGGGTTAATTGAGTGTTCAGAAGACTAAGATAGGTAGAGAATTTCTCATATCTTGTCTATGGTGTGCATAAAAATTGCACCATTATTTTGATATATAACATTCACTATTCATTCATCTACTAGATTCCAACAAATATTGGCTAAGCCCTTATAATGATATTATTGTAAGCACTCCGTGGGAAACAAGAATAAATAAAAAGATAAATACAAAGATAATGTAAGAAGTGATGCATGAAGCACACTATGGATAATATCATGGAACCTAACTTCAAATAGGATACGGCACAACATGAGGGTTATTTATTTCCCTACTTGAAACTTATATTACTTTTTGGAGTTCAGATAAGAAGCTATTAAGGGAATTTCCTTGCCTAAGTCAGCATCTTTTACTCTTCCCTTTTTAGAAATCATGCAAGAGTCACAATGATAATAAAACTGACTCTTACTGCATTTTCAAGTAAACTAGGATGCAAAATTGAAATGTATACATTGAACAGAAGCTACATAGCAAAAATTTCAGGGAATAATATGAGTTATAAAATTGCTCAGTGATGGCATGTTTCAGAAAGTACCAGTAAAAGTATATTTCCTAAAAGTGAGTGGCTCACTATGAATTGTGAAGTTATATTTCTTCTTTGCATTAACAGGAATGGAACTGATCTGAGCAGCTCTAATGGCAAGGCTGCCCCCAACCCCCTCTCAAAGTAACTTAGATGAAAGAAACACACACACACACACACACACACACACACACACACACACACACCACACACAATGTTCTGGAAGAGGTATTTTAGCATGAATCAATCTAGAGATATGTGTCAGCAAAGGAGAGAAAATTTGGATTTTGAAACCTTGAAAATACTCCAGAATATCTAATCTATGGCAACCTTATGAAAATAATTTACCCAGGAAAATTCCACTCATTCATTGGGGAGTAAATATAAATGAAAGTGGAACATAATCTACACAAGAAAATATACACGTGAAACATGAAGCACAATGCCGAGTAAAACCAGGACCACGGTGCCTATAAAAAGTGTGAACAAATATTTCAGCATGAACTGAGAAAAACAACCTCATGAAACACGAGCCTCAGTGACATTAGACTAGAAACACAAACAAAAGAACTCGGGCAAGAGACGTCAAGAAAATATGTGAACTGAAACACCAGCTGTCTTACTTCAGAAAAGTAGGAAAAAAGATCACAGAAATACAGAGAAACTTAAATAAAGAAGAATAGTCATTAGTAAAACAAGGTAAATAAAACAGAATATAAAAGTAAAAAATGAAAACAAAAGATTTTTAAAGTGTTTAAAGTGTTAGCAATTTAAATTAGGTATGCATAATTATATGTGCATAGTTGGAGACCTATTGAAGAAACCAAAATGAAATAAACAAAAAATAATATATTCAAGGTATGATTTTTAAAAACTTCATAGAAGATTACAAAAGGACACAGTATAATTCCTTATGTGATACACCTAAATGAATCAAATTTCTAGAAATAGAAAATAGAATGATGGTTGCCAGTAGGTGCAGGGAACAGAGAATGAGGGAAGTTACTGTTTATCGTGTACAGTTTTAGGTAGGGAAGATGAAAAAAATCTAGAAACCAAGATGTTGATGATCATACAAGGATGTAAACATACTTAATGCCACTGAGCTGTAAAAATAAAATGTTAAAACAATAAACTTTGTTATATTTATTTTACCACTGAAAATATCATAAACGAAGACAGCTTTTCATAACTAAAAGGAACACGTTGAGCCATAGAAACGTGATTTAAACACGTCAGGACAGCAAAAAATATTGTGTATTAAAGATATCTAGGTGTCAAGAATATGAAGGCACTTGTAAAGGGAAAAACAAATCAAGCTAGTCTCAAATTTTTCCAAGGAATTTCAACACCAAAAGCCAGTGAACCAATATGTAAAAGATGCTTAAGGATAGAAAGCATGAACCACAAATTTTATATGCAGAGAAGCCATACTGAGTATAAAGTTACAGGTAATTGCTTTAAACATGCAAGAAGTTGGGAATTTTATTCTCAAGAGAATGTCTTAAAATGAATACAAAAGGAAGAGATGAGTTAAATAAGAAAGACTGATCAAAACCGGACACAAGAATTGGTAGAAAGTATTGGATATATTTGCAAGATCAATGTGACACAATTAAGTTAGAGAAGTCAAATGCATATTCCTAATAATAAAGAAATGATAAAAGAAAAATAGGAAAGACTGATAGAAGACTAATTTTCTGATTGTCTCATCTGAAATATCTGGGAACCAAAGGTTTTAATAATATATAGGCCAAAAAAGGCAAATAGATAAAATATGTATTTGTAATATTATATTTTCAGTCTTCTCTTCATATTTATATGAAAATTGTTTCCTGGAATCCCTATAAGCACCCAAATTCATAGATGCTCAAGCCCCTTATTTAAAATGATATAGTATTTGTCAATAACCTACACATAGTCTCCTATACACTTTAAATCATCTCTAGATCATTTATAGAATCTAATGTAATATAAATTCTGGTAAATAGTGGTTATACTCTTTTTTATTTTTAATTCACTTTAGCTGATAAATAAAAATAAAAATTATGCATATTATTCATGTTAATGTGAGATTTCGATACATGTATGAATTGTGTTATGTTTAAGTCAGACTAAGCATATCTCTTCAAATATTTATCATTTCTTTATGGTAAGTATTTCAAAATCTTTCCTTGAGATTTTTGAACTGTGGAGTACTTCTTATTCCTAAGTCACTATCACTTACTGCCCATCGATCAATCTTTCTCCATCCCTCCTTCCAACTATTTTCACCAGTCTCTGGTAACTGCTTTTCTACTCTCAACTTTTACAAGATCAACTTTTTATATTTCATATATGAGTGAGATCATTAGAAACTTGTCTTTCTTGTACTTGACTTATTTCACTTAACCTAATGATCACTGCATTTTTATGGAATAATGACAACATAAAGGTCTGTATGTGTTCAGTACATACACAATTTCCCCATTATTTTCAGTCACCACTTAGTTAGATTAGGATCCAACTGCATATATTTTCAACTCTTGCCACAATCATGCAAAACATCAGTGGTTTTCAACAATCTCTACTTTGGGACAATTCAGTTTCATGAAGAAGTCTGCAAACCTAAATGGGTACAGCCACTTTGGGACAGGACAAACTAACCAAGCATAATATCACAGTTAAGGTAGAGGCTGAAGATGGTCAAGTGCAAACACCAACAGCTTCTTCTATGTCAGCACTGAAATGACCCCTCACCTTTGTAAGCTTATCTCTTTCTTTCAGTGCAACCAAAATATGCTTCTGACACTGCCTGAAATCACATTTTCCTGCCTTTCTTTCTACATAGAATCACAAGGTCATTGGCTATATTTTATATTTTTTCTATTTAAAGTAAGTGGAAATTTCACTAAAGGTTTTGCTATTGTTAGTATGAATAATGCCCCCCCACCAGGTTCTTAGGACCTGTGAATATTTCACCATGTTGCAAAAGCATCTTTGTGGATGTGATTAAATTAAAGATTTTTCGATGAAGGGATTAGCTTGGTTCATCTGGGTGTCCAATGTGATTACAAAGGTCCTTATAAAACAGAAGCAGAAGAATCAGGGTTAAAGAAGGTGGTAGGAGGAGAGGAGCAGAGAGAGAAAATTGACAGTGCTGCTATGCTGACTTTGAGGATGTTGGAGGGTCCATAGATCCAGGAATACAGACAGACTATAATCTGGAAAAGGCAGGGAAACATTTTACCTTGGAGCTCCCCTTAAGAGACAGCCTTGTTAAAATCTTGAATTTAGACTGTATGGATTTATTTTGGACTTCTGACCTCCAGAACTGTAGAAATAAATTTGATTTAAGTCTTGAGTTTATGGCAATTCATTATAGTAGCAGTAGATAATCAATACTCATTAGTCACCAATTTCCCTAATTTGTTTAATTTATTTTCTCATCAATTTTACAACCTCTTATATTAGAAACAACACAAAAATTTATCTGGGTAAACAAAAATTAGAATTGCCTGTATAGCAAGTTTGGCTGATTGTCCCCTCTAAAATACCTGAAACTTAAATTTGGCAAACCAAGTAGTATAAATTCATTCACATTTAATAGTCCAAAGGTAAAGAGTAATAAAGACAATCAAGTATTAAAGAGAGAGGGCAAGGAAGAAAGAGGAACACAGAACAATGGTATTATTAAAGGGAAGTAATAGTCACTATCTAAATCAACAACAAAATAAAGATGCTAGCTTGGTTGGTGTCTTCGTGGATATGATTAATTAAAGATTTTTATCTGGTTCATCTTGATGTGCTCACCTATATTCCTAGCTATATGGGAGGTTGAGACAGGAGGGTGTCTAAGGATGGTGGTAAGTTTGAGGTCAGCCTGGGTATCTTAATGAGATTCTATATCTTTTAAATTTTTTAATTGGCTTATATTAGCTATACATAGCATGTGGGATTCATTTTGACAGAATTATAAATACACAGAATATAATTTGCTCCAATTCAGTCCCTAGTACTTACCCTAGTCTCCGCCTCTTTCCTCCCCCTGTTCCCTTTCCTCTACTGATCTTTCTGATATTTACTTACATTTGTTTTTCTTTTTAAATAGTGTGTTGTAGATATACACAAGGGTGAGACTCACTGTAGTATATTCATATGTGTACATAGGAATGTTAGGTCAGACTTATTCCACTATTTTTCCCTTATCCTGTCCCTCCTTCCTCTCCCTTTGTCCCCTTCTTCTGCTCCCCTGATTTTTCTTTTATTTTGGTGGAATTCCAATTTATTTTGGTGCCATCTCCATACCCCATTTATTTTTTTCTCTCTCTCACACTCTTATTTATTTTTCCCCTTATTTTAAACTAGCTTCTGCATACCAGAGAAAACATTTGACCACTGATTTTCTGGTTCTGGCTTATTTCATTTAGCATTATAGTCTCCAGTTCCATCCATTTATAAGCAAATGATTTAATTTCATCTTTCTTTTTGAATGAATAATACTCCATTGTGTATATATACCACCTTTATCCATTCATCTATTGAAGGCCACCTTGTTTGGTTCCATAGCTCGGCATTATGAATTTTTTTGCTATGAAATTGATGTGGCTACATCCCTATACTATGCTGATTTTAGGTCTTTTGGATATATACCATGGAGTGGGACAGCTAGGTGGTATGGTGGTTCCAGTCCTAGATTTTCCAGACATCTCCATATTGCCTTCCAGAGTGGTTGCATTAATTCTCAGTTCTAAGAGTCTGTCTTTAAAATAAAATAAAATAAGATGGCTGGGGATGTAGCTCAGTGGTAGAGTGTTTGCTTAACAAGTGATTCCTGGTTTTAATCCCCAGCCCCACCCCTGAAAAAAAAAAACTAATAAATATTTTCAACAGTAAATGCACATAAACACACACACACACACACACACACACACACAAAACACAGAAAGCATAACAAGGTAATATGAAAATAAAAGAATGGGAAAGAGTATACATTAATGAAAACTAAAAAGATTCAGTAACATGACTTCATGAGTTAAGACAGAACTTATGAAAACATGAATTAAAATGTATTATGTTAATGAGTTTTCTATTGCTATGGCAAAATACCTCTGAGATGATCATCTTAAGAGGAGGGAGACTTATTTTGGCCTACAATTTTAGTGGTTTCAGTTCATGGATTTTTGGAAGATTGCTTTTGGGCCTGCAGCAGGGCAGAACATTATGGTGGGGAGCACATGGTGGAAAAAAGCTGCTCATCTCATGCTGACTTGGAAACAAAGAAAGAAAAAAGGGAGTGGCATCCAAATATCCCCTTCAAGGGCACACCCTCAGAGATGTAACTTCCTTCTACCAGGCCTCACCTCCTAAAGGTTCTAAAGGTTCTACCTCTTAATAGCACTGCAGGTAGGCAACCAAGTATTTATCATATGGATTTTTAAGGACACTCCAGATCCAAACTATAGCAGGAATAAAAGGGAAATTCTACAACAACATAAGGTGAAGTTCTTTGTGATGATGTAACAGTTACATCCATGTACTAAACATTAGAACGTTGTTAGAAAGCATAAATCATAGAATATTCAAAGAGTAATATACTAAACACCCAGTAGTTCAAAGTTATTGTATTTGATTTAATTCAATCCAGCAAATATTTATTCAGATCCAACTAAGCACTGGGGATATAATAATTAAGATGTAGACAAAACTGTTTCCTCCATGTATCTTGTGTTCTAGTATAGACAGATAAACAATGAGCAAAAAAAAGAAACAAGATACACAATATGATAGGAAATGATTGGTTTGATGAAAGGATTAAATAAGTAAATGGGATAGAGAGTACTGAAGCCACAAGTTTTGATTTCAAGTAAAGTGGACTTTTTGTTTTAGATATGAGATGTCCTCTAGAAGCTTATGTGTGAGACAATACAAGAATTTTCAGAGGCAAAATGATTGGATTATGGAAGGTATTACCTAATTGGTGGATCAATTCACTGGTATAGATTAATTGAGTGGCAATCACAGGCAAACAGAGCATAGCTGAGAATTAGGTTGCTGGGGGCATGACTTAAGTTTATATTTTGACCCTGATGAGCAGAGTCGCCTCTCTCTCTCTCTCTCTCTCTCTCTCTCTCTCTCTCTCTCTCTCTCTCTCTCTCTCTCTCTGTCCTACCTGGTTACCATGTCCTGAGCTGCTTTCCTCTGCCACACCTTTCCACCATAATTTTCTGCCTCACCTAGAACCAGAGCTATGGAGCAGGCTGACCATGGACTGAACTTCTGAAACTGTGAGACAAAAGAAACTAAATATATATTGTTCTTGTTAGGTCTTCTGTCACAGCAATGAAAAAAAAAAAGGTCATAAAAAATGTGGGATTTCAATGAGATTGTGATTTTGAGCAACATTTTGAAAGTAGCTATTCCAATAAGGAAGTATTGAAGAAAGGGGATGGTAAGCAATTACAAGAGGCAAGGTGTGAAAAATACACTTTTCACTCTATGCCTTTTATAAATTTTTAATCATGTGATTATCCTACCTTTTCACCCTCATTAAAATATACAATTTAGAAAACTGGCATTATTTGGGCAAACACACTGGGCCATGAGATAGAATGTTTGGATTTTGGTTCAGGTTCAGTTACTAACTTGCTGATGACTGTAGATGAGTCACTTAATCCCTTTAGCTTATTTCCTGATCTGTAAAAACGATGGGGCTGGGTTAGGTGATCTTCAAGTTTTTCCCTCCTTTAATATTCTGTGAGTCTGTGATTTAATACAGTGTTCACCAAACTGTATCCTAGGAAAATAGTTTTGGAGTCTAGCCATTATTCAACCTTTTTATCAGCACTTCTTTCTGCTGCTTCTCTGATACACACAAATAATGAATAACTGTTTTTTCAATTCCAAAATTATAAAATTCAAATCATGTAAAGAATAAATATCAGAGGGCATGTTTTCAGAGGAATGCAAATAAAACAACTACAAGAAAATTCACTAAAAAATGAATCCCAAGTTATCCTTTTAGTCATCAGAGAAATAATAAAAGTTAATAGCACATTTCATTATATACATTTAATGTAAATCTACAAAGATTACCTTTTTATTCTATTGCAGATTGAAATTAGACTTTTGAGGGAAATTCAGGAAATTTTCTGTTCATCATAAGTGAGTTCAGCTAAAATTGAGAGTGAGCTATTCCTTTCCTTCATGTCATCATCAATTTGTGATGTAATGTGACTTACATGAGTCTTACAGCTATGTAGCTAAATTCTGTGCCCTCTCTCTGTCTTTTATGGAATTGCTTCCTGAGTGGAAGATCCCACTTACTTTCTTGGGAACCTCCATACATGTAAACAGTGCTCAATATTAATATTTGCTCAGTTACGGTTCTATCTTGACTGACTAATGATAAAAAGAAAGATATGAGGTGGCTGGTAAGGTGCAGGCATCTTAGAGGATAATGGTGTCTAAATTCTCCTACCTTAATGCAGATGAGCAAATGAGAAAAATAAGCTAAGTAGGCAAAGTCTTTGTTGTCTGCAGCATCCCTACCCAAAGAGAATCAGTTTTACAACGAAAATACTTTCACAAGACCTCAGAATATAATTTGTTCTTGCTCTGCAATCAAAGAGAAATTTGATACTCAGGTGTTTCCCTTAATAGCAAAGGAAGAATATCTGTGACTTTCATGAATAGCCTTGTCTCAAAATGCAGATCGTGGAAGCTCCTTGAAAGCTTGATTGCAATCCATACAGTTTCCATATATCCTTTGAAAACAGTGACTGTGGCTGGCTGGTGTGCCATTTTTGGTAGAGTGTCTTTCTACATTTCTTCCTTCATTAACTTAAATGCACTTTGTTTTCCACAGGGATTTTCCTGAACTGTGGTTTCCTCATCTAAGAAATGTGTATTTCAGAGGAATTTAATATATTAAATTTAATATATATTTAATATATTAAATTTAATATATTTATAATATATATTTATATATAATATATATAAATATATATTCCAAATTCGGTACTGCAGTGGAAATCAACAATCCCTAAATAAACGGTCCCACATTGTCCCACTCCCATATGACTTCAAATTTATATATTATCTGTGTCCCCCATATATGAAAATGTATGTTTTATGATTTTTTTAAAAAATTAGTATCTCCTATGAAACTGTATAATTCCCTAAAATGAAAGACACAGAAAATTTTAGCCAAAAAGTCATGTTGTTATTTAAAGCAAGATTCAGTCAGGGCAATAAAAACTTCATCTCACTTCTCTGTAGGGCTGAAACAGCTGCTTTATCATGTGAGCCAACAGAAGTTTCAGCATATCTACTGGGAGGAATTCTTTTCTAATTATCTTCAATTATCATGGATATTGCCTATTTTGAATATTTATTCTTCTTAATTTTCCATTATGATATATTTGTGATTTCTTGCAGCACACCAATCACACATAAATATATATTTTTATATTTGTCCTTGCTTCTCTTTTGTATTGTGTTAAATGACCATATCATTCCTGTGTATAAACCTATTAAAACTATATCCAAATTAGAATAATGCTATTACAAACCATTGTAACACTGCAATAATGATTTATCAAATTATTTTTCCTTCTCTCAAGTTTATGCAAAACTTTCACTAAGACTAAAAAAAAAAAAAAAACCCTCAAATTGTTAAATTATATTTCCTTTCTTTGTCTTACTCTCATCGTTTAGACATTATAAAACTGAACTAGAAAATATCTTTATTTCAATAAGCAACTTTGTAGAAAAACATCCTAATTTATATTAGCTACTTTTGGGAAACTAAAATCTCACCAATTAAAAAACTATTGTTTTTCTTCCTGGTAACTACTGAAACTAAAATCTTTTCTTTTCTTTTTTTATTTGTTCAAATTAGCTATATGTGGCAGTAGAATGCAATTTGATACATCCTAAAATATTATTTTAAAGTTTCATTAAAACTGGTTAGGAGCTGAATAAAAAATAAATCATTTTTCCATAGGAGCCCAGAAACACAAGAAAAGTTGAATATATTAAATTCACTAATTAATCATGATGTTAGTCTGAGATGAACTGAAACTGAAAAGAAAAACAAGTGGTGTTTGACATACTCCCAACACTTCCTTATTTTTGCCTCCATGATGACGTACTAGTACTATTGTCTCATAGCTTTGTTGCTCAAACAATATTTATGTGGGAAATCTTTATGATATGCATTTTCAAGTCACTTTGAATTTAAATTTAGGTTTAAACTTCCTATGTTTTCAGAGGTGATATAACCTTTGAGAAATTACTACATTAATATTTTTATTATTCAAAACCACTCAGTACTTCCTAGTATCTGGGATCCAGAAATTAACAAACTGGCTTAGCAAAATCATCACCAACCAACAAGTTGTATTATTTCACTTAAGAACTCAGAAGTTAGCAAAAGTCTTTGGGAATCCCAAGTCATAAGAAAGGGGACACAAGTATCTAGAATACCTTCATGCCAGCTGCCAAGTTCATCAGAGACTTGGAAGGCTGAAAAGGATAGACACTTCCACCTCCTTTGCCACTGAAATTGGAGAGATGGTCTGTTTTGAAACTGAGGTCCCCTAAACTGCCAGACCAGCACAGTTGCTGAGACCTATATAATCTACCAAGTCCACTCATTCCCTCTTCAAGTTCTAAAGACAGGACCATGGATTATGTGCAGTGTAAATGCAGAGAAAAAAAAGTTAGTGATTCTTATTCTGAAAGACCTAAGTAGTCTATGAGTAGAGTAGACCCCAAAATCTACGTACAAACATCTGGAAAATGATTAAACCAACTCTCCCAATTTTGTAGATGTTCTCATTCTACTTCCCAAACCTGTGCCTCCTGTTTTGTAGTCATTTGCCTCTACACCTCAAAGAGACAGAATCTAAGCAAGCTTTGTAAATCTTTCTTCTGCTTTCCTCCCTATCCTTACTATCCACATTTTAGGTAAGAAACTAATTTTATCCTTCCAACTAATAACTGTTTGACTGGTATACCTCGCTCCATAACTTGTGCAAAATGGCCTTTTCAGTAGGAATATATGATGATATTCCTTATTGATAACATCCAAGATAAGCTAGTTCTCACTTCTGACTGCTTCTCCTATATTAGTTCTCATTACTTGTCTTCATGCAATGTAAGTTCTAGCCATTTGAGCTACTTGGTTGTCCTCAAACATGCATTTAAACTTGTGCCTTTGCAGGTGTTCATCTGTCTGGAATGTCTCATGACACGCTACTCTATATCCTGTGACTGGTTCACTGGAAATTCCTGTTCAGCTTTATTTTTAGTCCAAGTGTATTTTCATCTGTCATATACTTCATAATGTCCCAGATTATAATATAGCCATTTTTCAATGTAAGAGCTGTTGTTCTATACTTTCAGTACCTTTCAATATGAAGTCATACTGTTCCCCATGTCTCATCATTGGCTTATGAACTTCTTGATGGTAGGGATAATATGAGTTATGTTTTCCATCTTTATATCTCCAGTTCTTCGTGTAACACTAGACCCATAGTAAGTTCTCAATATCTATCGAATAAAAAAATACAATTACAAAGTAATAACCACAAGACAGCATGTAGAAATGCTCTATGCTCTATTATATTTGATTTGAGAGAAAGTACATAAAACAGAAAATCAGGAAAGATTTTGTGGTTTAAGTTGTACTTCAGCCATACATAGGATGCATTGAATTAGCAAACATGGAAATGGAAGAGAAAAAAGGCTTAGCATGTGGCATCACATGATCAATAACATGAATATGAAAAAATATTTGTGAGTATGAGGAACCAGTTTAAGAGAGAGTTAAGTGTGAGAAAAAGTTAAAATAAGTATGGTAGGAAAGTCACCTTAAAGAATAGATTGGTGAAGATCATAAATATCCAGTTGAAGAATGGAAGTTCATTTTTCATCTTTAGAAAAAATATTGATATATGGAAGGATTGTTGCTACACACACACACATGCACACATTCTGTTAGGGAAGAAGATATAATAAATTAAGTAAGAAAGATGGCTTAGAAAAACATGGGTGTTCACATATAATTTTTTCTTCTAGAAAATATGGTCATATTAAAGCATAAACAGATGATGATAATGGTGCATCTGAAGATGTAGATACAGATATAGATATAGACATTGACATGTATATCCTGGCAAACTTGAGGCCAAGAAATTAAGTAGCAGGATACAGATATACCATAGAAAACTTGTTTAGATAGCCTGAACTTGGATAACTGAAATTCATATTATATAAAATTTTAGAAGACACAGTATACTAATCTGGTATCTGATAAGAGAAAATTCAGGTGGGGAAAATGATGAAAGAGAAGAGTCGAAGAATTCACTGATGTTGTGCCTTTCATCTATTATCTTGTATCATTCATTTGCTTTCCTTACTTAAGACAGATAAGTTACTGAAGTAGGACTTTTCATCATCCATTCTAAAACGTGAACAATCAACAGAGGTATGGTTTATTTTTGGATAGTTAACAAAAATTGAATTGCTCTGACCACAGTTGAGTAGTTACTGAGACTACAGTTCATGTTAGACTTATCTATGGCTATTTTAGACTTATCTGTTTGTGGTTTGTCTTATGAAGGCTAGACACTAATCAAATGTATAATGTGCCTTTTGAAGATTTGAAACTATACCACTTAGCTTCAGTGTGTTCTTAGAGTTCAGTGACCCCTGTTGTTTAATCAAACTGTACATGGAGAAAAGGAAAGTGCCAGCTTGGGGAATCACTGTCTCATTGTAACTGTAAATACACTATCTTATGCTAAACTTATTGGGATAACTGTTTGCCAACAAATTATTTTAGCAAAAATAGAAACAATTGTACAACTAAAATTTCAAAAGCTACTCTACGTATCTTTCAAAGAGTAAAATATAAATTTAGAAAACCAAGAAATTAAGACACTGAATCTTGTATGCCCTTTTAATTATGTTTTTACTTTGTGGAAAGCAAGTTGTGCTTCATACAGTATCACCTCCAGAGAAAAGGAATGCAAAAATGTGTCCTGGCAGCTACTTCTATTTGCAGGATTGTTCCTTTGTTTCCCAAATTGGTTTTATTATAACTTAGATATATAGAGAAATTACCTCCTGGAATATACTAATCTTGAATACTGCCTTTTATGTACAGAAGAGCTATTAGCTTTTTAAAAATCCTTGTAATTTCTAAGGAGAGATGGAGACTGTCTTTTAAAACAACCATTTTGAATTTTTCTCCTTTTCCTCTGCAAGTTCTAAAATAATTATGTAGCTTTAGCCAATAATTATCTAATTTGAATTTTTAAAATATCAAATTTGTTGGGAGATTGTCAGTGATATGGGGCATTGAAAGGAAACTTGTGAATTGCTACCCTTCTTTTCTCCGTCTATCCATGACAGGATCTGCTGTTCCTACAGTTAATTTAGTCAAAGAGACCATCTGATCTGAATGTTTGACCAAATGACCAGCGGGTTGACTGAATTTCCAGCCACCGGGACTGCTCTGCCCATGCGTGTCCACACGGGCTTTGTTTGCTTGCTGGCAGTCTCTGCACAGAGAACACACAGCATATGCCAGGTGGCCATGTGTCTGAGGCAGAGAGAAGGCAGAACAAAGCAAAAAAGATCCCATTTGGACAGAGATGCTTTAAGCCATTAGACTGCCAGTAACATATTAAAAAGAGAGAAGAAAATGCAATGATGCTTGAATATACTCAACAGTAAACAACTTCAAGCCTGAGATTCAGATCACAAATCTCCCTCTGCTGCTGCTGACATGCTCAGCTTGAGCGTAGTTATAGGAGACAAAGAAATCTGCTTCTAGAAGGAAATGCTAGCGAGATTCTCACCCTGTTTGAATCTATCTCAGATGAATGTTTCGGGACATGTTATGTCATAACTTTTGCATGCTTATGTCAGAAACCTGTTATGTTGAAGGTGAGCATAGGGAAAGAAGGTTCTAGAATTGAAAAAATAAGCACAGAAAGTCTACATCTTTCTCCTTTGTCTCTACCCTCTCCTTGACACTTAATAACTGCTCACTACCATGTTGCCCACAAATTGTGGGATACAGAGGGCAGACGCTAATGCCATCTCAGAAGTACTGGGGTTTGCAAAATATTATTTTTAAAAAGCAGCAGAAGGTTACGGATTCCTTTAAAAAATGGAATGGGCAAATTTTTATACAGATATAGTATTACTCTCCTTGCCTGCCTCGTGATATAGGATAAATAAATTTCCCTTTCTGCATCATTTTCTATTGCTCATTTATAGAGCAGCACTGTGGACTACACAGTGAACCAGAAGCCTCACCTTCAGTTCCAATCTTCCCAACAGTGCTGCTGAGCTCCATTGGGTTCATCATACAGGTGAAAAGACCATCATTCAGAAGTTAGTCCACTTTCCCAAGCTCACTCAGCTGGTAAGTGTAAGAGAGATTTAATCAAGGTGATCTGATTCTCAAAGCTGTATTAATCACATTACACCAAGGTACAACTTCATTTATAAGTAAGTCAGCTTGCAAAGGACTCTCAGGTATGTCGTACTTCTACAAGTTGTGTCATTTAATCAACTGAGCATTATCTCAGATATTAGAACATTACTTTTTAGCAGCCGGCTGATCTAAGTCTGGGTCAAAGTTCAAACCCAAGTTAATATCAATATATATCTCAATGTTTGTCCTCAAATCTCATTGAACTGAGCTCAAAAGAGAATATGTATTTGAACTTCTGTCTGGAACGTACTTCTATTACATCTGACAAATTCCTTTCTCTCTCTCTCTTTCAAAATCCACTTCTGATGCATGTGATCTGGAAACAGTCTTTAATTCCAAAAGGCAGAACCACGTACCTCTTTCCAGGTGCTCCAATGTGCATTATATTCATGGCTATAAAGAAGCACTTTGCAATATTGTAATGAACTAAATGTCTCTGGGTATGGTTCCAGGCCACTTGTCATTTATTTGTCAGAGGACAAATAAATTTCTTGTTAATGTTTAAACTTCCACCTCCCAGGTCAGTGTCTTATAATAGTGGATAAGCAAAAACATTTGCAATGGAAATTTGTAATTAAGTGATATACTAAAGAGAAGTCATCAGAAAAACATAGGTGTGCATATGGATTTGTGTGTTTAAAAGGTACTGCAAAAACCAAAGAAATAGCATTTATATTAAAGGGACAAATTTATATTATCTCTTATCAGGCTTTTAAGGGGATTTTGCTGAACTAAAAAGCCTATACTCATAGAAATGCCTTACCTGAGCTGCCATACCATCTCAGATTATTAAAAGAAGGATTTTTAAAGATTGAATTTACTTTTTGTCATGCCCTGCTTGCTATTTGCATTCCACTCTGGTTGAACACTGAAATGAGACGAGCCTTTATCACCTTTGTGTCTGGTCACGTCTGCTTCCTGGTCTCCTGTGCTAGCACAGTTCTGCAGCACCAGGCTGCAAACACAGCAACAAAGTGGTTCAGGAAAAGAAGGAAAAAGAAACAGAAAGGAAGCTGCTTTGGCTCCTAATCGGATGAAAATAGACCTAATGAAAACATTTCTATCAGTAGCAGGCTTTTTATAAAATCTTTTCTTTATAATTAAGTTTTCTAAAATGCAGACATTTGGCCTTCAGTGTGTCAGGATATAATATTGGCACCAGATCAGTGCAGCTTGCTAGCCAAGCTTGAAAGGGAAAATATAAAGGGAAAACACTGTGATTTTATAGTTCTTGTAAAAATGAGGAAATCACAACCTGCATGAAAACCCCAAGTAGTATGTCTCAAAACCTGCCCATGAAGAAACCCAGATACATGTTTTCAGTTTTGAGGATGACCCTAGAAACCTATTTGGGTTTATTTTAGTTTACCCTAAATAACTACAGCTCCATCTCAGCAAACAGATGTGCAGAACGTGAACTTTATGTTCATTGTGAAGAAAACAGAATTGAAAATTTAAACTAATTTCCATTTTTATTATATAGTATGACTTTTGCTTCTTTGTTCTCATAATCAACTTCAGTCCCCTTGAAAATAAACTCACTGATAGTCTCTAAAAGGGTTAGATTGTGTGAGCTGAATGTAGACTTGTTTATGGCTGCCTAGCCCCACACCTGCCTGACATACTTTCTCTCGGTAGAATAAGAAATTGGATTTATCATGAGCAGGAGACAGGTACAAGCGCCTCCTAATAAAGTAAATATGATTCCACCTTAGTACAGAAGAATTTTGAACTGAATTAAAAGTGCATTTTTCAGGTACTAAGCACAAGAAAACTCAGCATCTATGGCTTTGTTGAAGATGACACCTACTGAGTCACCAGGCAGTAGAGAAGAGGGCTGAACATTTGTACCCACTCTTCCTGCTTCATCCACTGGACCCATTTTACTCCCCTCTATATCCTTTCTGGGAGCGTGGAGAAGACTGCTATGAACTACATGTCCCCAGTACTCTGGAGGCTGACCTCTGGTTTGATTTGGCCTATGCAATTACCAGGAGGAACATGATGGGAAGAGAGAACAACATGCACTTCCTCTCCCTGTCCTTTTTGCTTTGCCACAAATGTGACTTTGACTGTGTCCCTCTATAGCCAGTGCTTTCACTAGAGAGTCCTCCTCTATGGTCTTCACTTCAGTGATCCACCATAGCACTGTATCTTTTCTGTGACTTGGCCCTAGGGTGGTCAAGTCTCTCTACTCTTACTTGTGTTTCAGTGTCTCACCAGCTCTTATTTGTTATATTATGCCTGACATACTATATATTGTTCCTCTATTAAAAACTTTTATGTGAATCATCTGAGATGAATCCAGTGTCCTGCTAGGACCTTAATTAAGGTTAATATAACTCCTGCCCACCCTCTTTCTCTTCCTTCCTTCTTTCCTCCCTTCCTTCCTTCTATATGTGCTCACTTGAACAAAATATCCACTAAGTTGATCCATTCTATTTAGCTTCAAGTAGAAAGGTCATTGTGAATGAGGTTTTGTAACAACCTTCACTTCTAAGTCCCACAGCAAAGACTGATAGAACATGGAGAGATTAAAGTACTCATCATCTGAGAAAACTAAGAAGGCTGTCAAACATCTTCCAGATTCCCTAAAGAATCTGCCTAGATGGAGTGGAAATGATTTCATGTTGATAGAGGCATAGAAGACAGATACATGATTCTCCTGACTGTAACACAGGAAGGGAAGGAAAGTAGGGAATAGAGAAGAGCCGATAGGATCTATTTTCCTTGAGCTTGAAGTATCATGGATGGCTGGATTCCAGGACATCTTAATTAACAAACAAAAAATAAATTTGTAGAACATTTTTTTTTTTTTTTTTGTTTTTTGTCCAGAAAAGAAGGAAGTCCTCAAAAAATGGTCTGAATGTATTGGAAGGACACAGGCCTTAAACGGGCTTCTACGGGCTTCTACTGACTGTGGCCATTTTGAGCTCAAAATATGAAATAATGATAATGAATTATAACTCAGTGAATAAAATGAAAATCTCTAGGGTCATACAGAGTTAAAGAAAGGAAGAGAGGCAAAGAGAAAGAAAAAGAGAGCAAGTTATCTTTTCATTATAGTAAAATGCCAACAGATATTAAAATGGAGTTAAGAATCCTGCATTAATGATCAATGGATCCTAAAATCCATTGAACAGGAGGACATTTCAGAGTCTCAAAGAATATCCCCACAAATTGCTTCTTAGTTCCTAAGGAAACGATAACATCACCCTGGGAAAACCTGGCAGATACCACCAAAGCATGGCAGACTGTACCACACACCCAAATGTGCCACTTTAGTTTAGGATGATTTTGAGTTGAGGCAATTAAAAAATAAACAGGTACAGAAATGTCACTCCAATCTTCCCTTTTTTCTTTCTGAAAGTAGGAGATAAGACTGTCATATGGGAGATGTTCTCCCTATACCAAAGGAAAGTAACATTCTTATCATCAAGGACAGGAAATTGAGACCAAGAAAATTCTGTACAAACAGACCTTGTTAAAATAAATCTTATTTTTCTTTTGCCTCCCCACATAGTTTAGTTAGTTTTCCACAACTGTGTGTCTTTGTTCAAGCTAATATAAAAGCATTTGTGTTCTGCCTCTTCCTTGGGTCTTTGTGTCACATAAAACTTAAGTTAATCTGTATGCTTTCACCCTGTTAATCTGTCAGTTTAATTCTTCAGCTCAGCCAAAATCCCTAAAAGGGTAGAGGTAAAATTTTGCTATCTTAACACCAATGTAGTCAAAAGATTAATTTGATATCACTTCTATAAGGGGGAAAAAAAAAAACACCATTGTGTACCTCTGGATACAAAATACTGAGAATAATGCATCATTTTTGTGGTATTCTTGCCAAAATTCAGTGCAGGACTTCTCTATTACCTGGGGTGCTTGATGCAAAGATATTCCTTTGATTTTCATGTTGCTTACCTGACAGAAATTTCAGTCTCATGTATTGAAAATACATACTCGCTGAAATGTTAGAAGTATGAAGCAGGTAGAGAGGAATCCTCAACCGGCTGTTGGCATTCCAAATGGCAGTGCCCAAGGGCATCAGCAGGACACCTAAGACTAGAAAGAATGTAACTAGAAGTGAGTGCTTGGGAGATAAAAGTTAAGAAAGAGAACAAAAATAGAGGGCCAAGACAACTGACAAAAATCATAGTACTCCTTCTCTGAAATCTTTTCTTTCTTCTTGCTCCAAATATTTATATTCCAGACCTTCCATTTGGATATGATATCTTATTTCATTTAGAATCTGTGGCAAGTCTATTAAACATTTTCTTTCTCCTATTTTTCTTCTCTCAAGCTCTCTGTCAGATACACTCCAGTATCCCATTTATTCTACTAGGTATTTAACCTGCCAACATTTTTAACCTGCTCATGATTTCTTTATTACTATTCAAACATTAATGTTTCATTCAATTTTGTATTCCAGTGTTTGGTGAAATCCCTTCTTACATCAGAATTGATACTAGCTATCAAAGGAATTTCTGCATTATTTGTGTTTCTCCTTTTCTCCTCTGCAATTGTTTCAATATATTTTAGTTTGGATGTCTGTTTTTGAGTATGCATACTCCAACTCTGCTACTACAAATTCCAGAACACTTTAACATTGGTTCTAAACCCACTAGGTACATATTTTAAATAAAAGAGGAAATAAAGATCTTTCAGATTTTTTAAAGTAAGGAAATCATATAAGTCATTGTGTCTTTTTCTACCTTCGAATTTAGAATGAAGGGCACAATCATATATCAGAAGACTTTGCTAGCAGTATTAAAACACTTATAAAATATATTGGTGCATATTGTTTTTTGAATTGTTACTCTTAGCACCTGAATATAAAATAGTGCTATGGAAATTTTTTCTAAGTATGATTCTATGCTGCAAAAGAGATGTAGTTAAACATTTTAAGTATATATATATATATATATATATGTAAATACAAGTATATTCTTGTTTAATAAGGTTTACAATCAAAAATTTCAAATTAAATAACCTTGAAAATAGAATAAAATTAAGAGGAAGAATCTAAATGAGATAAAACAAGAGAGGCCAAACCAACCATGTTTTCTGTCTTCAATAAGAAGTGGGTTCAGCCCTACTTCCACTACCTTCTTTCTTTAAAGTTTGAAAACACACTTCCATAGATTTGCACATTCTGAAAGCCTGACCCTGGCACCCACCTATGACCTTCCTGGGGTGGTGGCAGTAGCCAGCCCTTGGTCATCTTTCTGGGAGTAGAGTAAAAGGGATCCATGCACATGAGCAGATCACCATGCTCAATGGATCAGGTGACACATGTGTAGAAATACTGAACTCTGCCATAACATCTACCAGTGCACCTGCACAGAGAGTAGCAGATTATAAAAACTGCCCAATGTATCAAAAATTGGTCCAGGAACACAATCCCTAATGAAGCTCCTTTCATTTGTTTTTTTGTTTGTCTCTTTGAGATTTCTATCTCAAGGCCAGCAGAAGAATCCTGGGCTGATTCGCAACCCCATGACCTTGCTAACTGTACGTTAGTGTAAATGTAGCTAGAATTCCTTTGTTTTTCTTCCTCTTCTTTTTTTGAAAATTTGAGAGACCTGAAGTATTGAGGGACTTCTGCACTGTGGTCTTTATATGTTCTTATTCCCATAGATGTTCTTGTCCACCCCCTCTTACACATAATCTTAACTTTTCCCAAGGACAATTTATGTCTCTTCTGAGAATTATCCCTGGCTAACTGTTCTCTGAAGCAAGGTGAACTTCACCTGCCTGTCCTGTTGAAATCCTAGAAAACATTCTATACTCTTTTCTTCTTCTTTTTTGGTACTGGGGTTGAACCCAGAGGTGCTTAACCACTGAGCTATATCCACAGCCCTTTTTTGTATTTTATATTAAGACAGGGTCTCACTAAATTACTCAGGGTCTCACCAAGTTGCTGAGGCTGCCTCAGAACTTGTGATCCTCCTTCCTTAGCCTACCGAGCCCCTGAGATTAGAGACATGTGCCCATTTTAGATAATGTAACAGCCCAGTTTCCTTACTAGTCAAAACTTTCCACTGTCACCTCTTTCTACTCGCCATGTCTTTCATTTAATCCCTTGATCCTCCATTTGTTTCCTGTTGAGAGCTTAGTTTCCTTGGTTTTATTTAATTTTCCATCAGATACAGTTTGAAATAAATTTCTTGGACTCTGTGATGGATTTTGTTCAATTACAGAGAGTCAAACTGAAAAGGCAGCAGGTACTTTCACAAAGAACCTACTAATTGTTTTTGCGATCTAACCAACATTTAGTGATCTCCCTTTCTCTCAAAGAGCTGTGGACCCCTGAACTAAGGGCTGTATCTATGCAAGGCATCTATTAAGGGCCACAATTCTTCTCTCAGACTGCAACAAAGTAGGTTAACTCTAAGAACTTGACTTTCATGTTATTACCTTATTTCATTAATTTGAAAAAAACTCACTCATTTGCAATAATTTAAGCTACTTTCATTTCAGATGATAAGGGCAAAATAATGTCCCAGAATTATTATATACTTTTTCTACAGAATCCTTATATTCTTCAGTTCTCTTCACAGAGCTTCATAAATCCTATATGCTCATTTTTTCCAATGGTTTCTAACTAGATCTAATCAGACAAGTTAACTCATGTAGTGGTCAAGGGATTTCCACAATTCCTATTACAGTGGAGTTTCTTAGTTCTTTTTTTAATACTATACTTTCTCCAAAATTCTGCTTCCCTGACAGGTTCATTTTTATTCTGTATGGCCAACCTTAGGAAGTAAAAAAGCCAGAATTATATTTTAGACTTTCCCAACTGTCAGTTTTGTACTCAAACAAACTAGTCATTGCTGTCCCTCAGAAGGAAAGCTGCCTCTCACAGATAAAGAACCTTCCTCTTGGAAGATTCTGTATCTTAAAAGGTTGTTTTGAAATGTTGATGTACCATATAAGTAAAAAAATTCTCCAGGCAGATTAAATGCATATATAAATTTATAATAGCCCACTGACTCCAGTTGGCAGAGTTAAAGCTTTAGGATAAGTGGCAAAACACTTTCCAAAGAAGTTTGGAGACTCCTTTTTGTCCTTCTGCCAAGTCCTCCCCACTGAATCTCACACTCTGACTAATGCACATGCTTGTTTTGTAGGATTGTAGGGAACGGTCTTCACCATGGCTGGAAGGTGAGACTTTCAGTCAAGGCCTGAGTCCCTGACAGACTGGTTTTGTCTTCTGCTGTCTTTCCAAGGGCTCTCCCATTGTGTATACATCAACAATAGCAAAATGGATGTCTTGCAGTTTTTAGTTCACATTCAGTAGCCTTGAATTTCAAATCTGTTTTATAATTTTAAAATGTTAATATACATACATATTGATTAAAAATAAGAAATGAATAAAATTCCCACTTAATCACTTGTTTTCCTTTTATTCTGGTTATTGCTCTAAACAAAATTATTACCCTTCACACTTTTTAATTGATTCACAAATCTTTACAAAAAAATCTATTTTTGCCCCTTCCACATGAATGAAATAATAGATTTCTAAAATTTCTATCTTACTGACTTCTCAGTTCTGTCAAGAAACTTCTTATCTTCTATAATATCAGTGCTAACTGTAATTATTATTTGGTGTTACTAAATTGTCCAATATACCACAATGGATATATTTATTGTTCTGCTTATGTATAATTGGGTTGTTTTCAATTGGGGGCTATAATAAATAAATAGGAAGTAATATTTCCTACACCTGCTTTTTGTTGCCATAAATACTCATTGCTATTATGTACGTGATTCACACTAGATTGGTTATATTTCACTTTTGTAGATACTGCCAAACACTTTGATCCAAACAGAGTGATCCTTGAGTTTTGAAATATATTAATTTGTATACTTTTTGAAAACCTGACTCTTATCCTTACTACACTTGGTATTTTCAGCCTTTAAAAATTGTTGTCATTCTGCTGGTGGGACAGTGCTGTTCCTTATGGTTCAAATTTAAATTAGCTGAAGACAAAAGATTCTGACTGCCTTTTCACATGGGCAGTTACTGACCATTTGGATATTCTATTTGGTTAAGTTATCATTCATGCATTTTGCTCATTTCTTTTAAATTACTACTTTCACAGGTTATCATTAATTCACTTGCATTTTTAATGTATTTCACTTATGAGTACCTATGCACATAGCAAACACAGGGGCCAAGAAAATATTCCATTATACAAATATACCATAATATACTTGTTGTTCTATGTATGGATAATTGTGTTGTTTCCTGTTTGAGGATATTATAAATAAAGTTACCAGGGAAATTTTCTGCACGTACTTTTTATTGCCATAAGCACTCTTTTCTGAATGAGGCAATGCTGAAGTCCTATCCAATACTGCAAAAGGAGTAAAGTATGGTTAAGAATACTACATTAAGTTCTGCTTCAATTTATGGAAAAAAAATTAGTTGACAATGAAAAATATATACATATCAGTGATAACCTCCTATGATAGGGTATTGGGAACCTGCCACTAGATAAAGATTTTCCTCTTTAAATATGTTTACCTATGTTTTTCCACATAAATATACTATTTTTTCATTAGAAGTTTCAATTAACTTGAAACAAGTCATTATGTTATCAAGATAGTTTTTTTTTTTTTTTTAATTATCTCTGTAAAAGTTAATTTTAGTTGTTCCTTCTGGGAATGAGTGGCTCTAGTTTAATGAGATTAGCCTCTTACATTTTAACCAACAGAAGCAAGAAGTAGCAAAAGAGAATACAATATATTGACCATAGATACCGTGAGTTTCCAGCAAGTAACTTTTTCTCAAGTATCCAGTAGAAATATAGCTAAATTTTTTGGCTCTTGAATAAAATTGAAATTACAAAGTTTTTAATTTGTGGAAAGGTTTTAGAATATATATGCTTCTTTAATACAACTAAGTTCTTGTGGTTTGAAAAGAGTAAGTACCTACTTTAAGGTCCAATTCATTTAGTAAAGTAACTAATTTATCTTGTTAAATTTAGCTCAAGTGGTTGAGAATTATCAACACTTAGCACATATGGTTTCCAAGCAAGCAAAACTTTGCTACTGAACTCATGTCTAAGCTTTAGAAGGTTTGCTTGACTGGAAAAAATAGTTATTGATATTTTAACAGTATTTTATATATATTTTTATTTATTCCTGTCTAATCTCCTAGAATATCTCAAGATAACTTGCAAAATTTCAAAACATGATTATTTGTCATAGAGCAGTGGAAATTTAACCTGAGAAAAATTATCCCCAAGATTTTATCGAAATCCTCCCAGAACCAATAGAAACAGAGATGACTCCTTTTGCCTGTGCTTCCAGGATTCCAGTATGAAACCGCTGCCATTTGCACTGTACGCTAATGACAAGCTGGATGTTTTCATGAAAGCCAATATGTTCTTACACTGCTTTTTGAGACAAGTAATAATCAGTCTGTCATCAATGTCATGCTGCAATCAGGCTTTGACAAGGTTTGCAAATAACTTGAAAGGAATTGCTCATCCCTGAACACTGCAGATCAAAACCAGACCTGAACAAAAACTAAAAGTCTGCTGAGCGTCAGCTGCACAGTCTTAGGAAACGTGCTGTGCATAAGCAGAAGCAGTAGCAGAGCCCTACCACCCTCCTCCCAATTTTAATTTTTTTTTTTTTTACACAGCTTTTCTCAGCTATCAATTCTGGGAACTTACTACTCAAAACAATGATGTAGCCACCTGAAACACACAGCCTGATTGGAAGTACCACTTGCATTATGCCTGAAGATGATTGGAAAAGCAATTAGCATGTCCATCCTCAGAGCTGGTTTGTTCTCTCAACTCATGGACTGGAACAGGCAGGATTTCTGATCTATACCAGCTCTCTCATCAACAAGGAGATTGTGTGTATGAGGACTGTGCCACCGACTCCTTTTTTTTCTCTTTTCTCCTCCTCTATCCTACACACCCTACTGAGGGGGGTAAAACGTGTGTATTTGTTCACTGCTATTCCTGACACTTGTTAATCTACAAGGTTTGCTATTCCTAAGAAGCAAATTAAAGCTGTATTTAAAACTTTGAGATTCAGGTCCTCTGAAGGAAAAAATGATTTTTTTGAAGTATCAGCTGGTAACAGCTCTGTTCAGAGATTCAAGCCATGTTCATACTTCATGTTTATATAAATAGCTGGACAGTCATCTGAGACATGGACTTAGTATTCATGAATTAGAACTAAAGCACAAGCATAGACTTTATCTTAGCAGAAGAGAATAATCTAATTCAAAGTTATCTTGATGTTTTTTAGAAGGAACCTTGAAAACCAAGTGCTATTGAGGAAGCAAGATATTCATAGTGACAATCTCAATAAAAGAAAAACACAAACACATCAGAAGTGAAATGTCCTCCATCTGAAACAAAGGGAGATAGAAAATACATTTAAGATCCCATTTTATGTAAACACAGCCATTGTAAATCCTAAAAAGAAGTGATCAATAGAGTCCATTTCATAAATATATGCTAATTGCCATAATATCAGCTCAACACCATGCTAAACATTATCAGAAATAAGCACAATGAATAAAAATTAATCTATATGTTTAAGAAGTTTATGATATGGTTAGGGAGAAGATACTTATAGCATGAACATATAGCAGTAACTTTTTGGAAGTGCATACTGCAAGCATGAAATTTGAGAAGAGAATCACTCTTGAACACTGAGGGCCTGTGACAGGTAAACATCAGCATAGTTTAAAGTCACATTTAATTACCCCCATCTTTTCCAGTCTTTTAGATTTATCCCTTACTGTTTAACAATAATGCAAGTCCCATTCCCATGAAGGCAGGAAATCCAGACCCCATCTCTGTGGTTTCTGAGATCCCCACAATGTAAACTGTACTTATACCTCTCAATAATTTTGACTACCTGGAGTTCTTCAGCAATTATCTCTGTCCATCCCATAATTGGTCCTTTTGGCTGAGTATGTCCTGTCTCATTAATTTCACCCCACATATATATAGGCTTCTCTTCTATGGTTTACTTAAGATTGTATATGATTTAACAAATTGACCTGAAGTTTTAAGGATTTCATTAAAGCATTATAATGCAGAAAAGAAACTTGAAATTTTTTACAAAGCAGCATGTCCACTGTAAAGCACCAGCTCTACTTGCTCCATTGGTGTTTCAAGACCCTCTGTCTTCCCTGGAATCTAAGAACTTACTGACCAGTTACCTATGGTTTCCTCAGTGCAAATCCCCAAAGTTAATATGACAACACCTCAGAAGTATAGCACAACTCAGAATGAAATCAGACATGGATAATCAGCTGAGTTTCTAGTAATTTAATATAATTAGCAAGACTAGATAGACCCTGACATCTTGAGTGCTTTAATGTTCACCTGAGGAATAAACCTAAACGCTATTAGTTGAATCTCCTTAAAAATGTAGTGAAACTTATTCATTTTTTGACAAAGGCCACTCAAGTGCCCTACAAATCTGCCTTACATTTCAATTATTACTATGTATTAGTAACTATTGAAATAATTTACACAGTCCAGGAAAAAAAGGTTTAAATTGTTATTCATTTTAGGATTGGAGACTGATGCTTAATTAATAGTTAATAATTAAAATAATTTACATTTCTAAAAGTTGCTGCATTCTCATTCAATGACAAGATGCAATATAATAGATTCTGTGTGCTTTAACAGAAAACCTTTGCAGTTTGCAAACTGGAGCATGGAGGTCTGTAATTAAACATTTCTATTTATCATATTTATCTATTTACACAAGAACAAAAATGATGACCAAGATGCACAAATAAGTAAATAAAATAATTTCACATTTAATTGAGTATTAGTAAGGAGATAAAAACAGTTTTATGCTCTGTAAATCAAAATTTAAATATTCATAAGCACATAAAAAAGGTCTCAACTTCAAAAATAGTAAGAAATATCAATTAAAACTATAGTGATAACATCCTTCACCTATCTTGACAAAAATTTAAAAGTTTGATGACACAATCCAGAAGCAAAAATGAAGGAAAGGAGCATTTTAATACTGAATGTACCTGAATTCATCTATGGAAGGCACCCTGGCAATATCTATCAAAATTCAAATCATGAAATTTTGAGTCAAGAAATTGTAATATGACCTATAAATTGAGTCTTTTTTTGTATAAAATGTATAACTATCATGGAGTATATATATAAATATATTTTATACAAATACCTTTATTTTGTCTTTAAAGGTGTACTCCAGAACACATGTGAGTAAGCAGGTTGCTCAAGTCCAGATCATGAAAGGTAATATTCACATAGGAAGCAAGACAGGGATAACATTCTTTATTAAACAAGTACACTGCACACAAATGAGAGAGCTGTGGACCAAGTGCCTTAAAGCTCAAGAGCCTACCATAGTACCAAGGTATAATTATTGACAAGAGGAGTCTTGCAAGTTTCTCTTCTGTCCAGTCCTCACTGAAGTCTCATCTGTTTCTCAGGGGGACCTTTTGTTATCACTGTCTGTGGGACATTTTTTGTGGTTTCCCTCTCCTCCGATTTTACAGTTTCTGTAGGTTCTGCCTCTTTCTTTGATCCACTGCAACAGGCTTTTCTCCAGACTGCACAAATTTGGGTGGAAATTTCTAAGATCTAGGAGTAAAGCACCCACGTGTTGTCTCTGAAAAACAGAACTTGTTCTTCTTTCCTTTTGGCTTTAGGCTTGACTTTATCTTGCTCTTCATGATCTTTGAAGTGCCACCAATATCCTTTAGAAGGATGATATTGACAGTATGGCATAGCTTCATCAAAAGCTGACTGAATGCCACACACTGCAGTAAGCACTCTGGAGGTTATAATTGATCCCAAGTCTGGTGTCTGATAGATCACTCCAGCAATGATACAGTACTCGGCTAGTGGGATAACTTGAGCAGGGGACTGCCTCTGTTGCTTCCGAATGATGAAAAGAATGGGCTCCTGAGCATGTCGAAGGATGTGCTCAACTCCAACCCTCTGATTCAAGTGTTCTAATGTTAGCCTCTGCGTTTTGACCACTTCATTATTACAGGTCCTGTCACAAAAAGGATTACTTCTTTCTGAAGAGTAATCCAGGACACTACCACTGTTCAAAATGGGGATCCAAGGGCTGTCGACCCAAGAGATTCCCAGCAGATTATCTCGGATATCCACCGCCATCATAATTGCAAAAGCGCTCGTAGATTCTCTTTCCGGCGCACACATAATAACTATTACGACAAAATGTGCGGGTTGAATATTTTACGGATGGTGAGGAGGGGCAGTAAGAGTCCACGAGGGGGTTGCTGGGGAGAAAAGTGCCCCGAAAACAGGGCAAAGCAGCAGCGAGGCCGGGAGATCTGGAGCACATTCTTTGAATATTATTGGCACATGTGAGATAAAACCTACTTATTAAAAGCTTATAGAAAAGAAATTCTAAAGAAATTTAAATTAAACCTGCATTGCAATTTTTTTTTTTTTTTTTTTTTTTTTGCAAGACGAGACTGGAAAAATATCTAAATATCCTTCAGTTAAATAAAAGTTTAATAAATTGTAATACAAATACAAAAACCCAATGTAGCCAAAAAAGAGAAAGAGAAAATCACTTATTTTTAAGATTTCATGCTATGTACAGGAGTGTTAAGTAAAAAGGTTATGACTTTGTACAGTTTGTATGATATGCTGAAAAGAATGTAAAAACCTTTCTTTCTATATGCCTAAAACAATTTCTGGAACTAGAATGGGAGATTTTTTTCTCAGTGTACATATTTCCTTTTTTCCTCTTTAATTTTGAAATGTGTGAATATATTACCTTTTTTAAATATTTCATTTTCAATAAATTAAATATTAAAGCATTTATATTAAATATTTTAATATATACGCATATACTGGTAAAGATGAGAAAAATTCCCAGTTGTGTCTATTATGGGTTTCTCATTATCACATCTGCAAGCTATGGAATTTAAGAAAAGTTCTTAAAATATTCATTGCATCAGATTCAACAAAAAAATACATCAAGATCGGATGGGTTCAATGTACTGAGGTCTTGGGATGTAAAAATTAAAATAAAGACCTTGTGTCCAAGAGAACACAATTCAATGGACAGACCAGATATTTTTATATGGAAGGTAAATTGTGATAAATGTAATTTATCACAAAGACTACTAAGTATTACTATATATTTCAGACATCTTCCAGAGTAACCATGAAGTATTGGGTTTACATAATGACTAAAACTTTCTATCATCTTATTTTTCAAACCTAGTTTATGTAAATTACTAAACTATCTTGGAGCATACCCTTTGAATATTATAGGTCTATATAAGATTTAAAAAACTACTAATTAAAATGTTATGGAATAGAAATTCTAAAGAAACCTGCATTAAACATCTATTTAATTTCATTTATTGTTAAAATTTTACAAAATCTTCTTCTAGTTGGAAATCTCATGTTTCCCTTAGAAATCACATAGACTATAGGTAGACATGCTAGCAAATAAATTAACTGTTTTAAAATATCTTGACCTATCCTATTTGTTTTCAATTATCTGCCATTTAATTTTCTACTGATATTTTTAACAAATTGCTTTGAATGTACAGTGATGTGTGCAAACTATAAACTTTTTGTCATTGTTTAAGTATGCAAACACATGAGATTGATGGAAGATCTATAATGTCCCCCAAATGAAAAGAAGAAAATCAGACATGAATATTCAAAATAGAACTATAAATTTAGAAGGCTGAATGACATTTAAAAGGATACAATAGCAATGATATGCATTCTAACAACTTATTTATGTTTCCCTTTCACTTCAAGAGTGGATCCAAATTTTGTAGAACTCAAAACTTATGCAGTTGGGGTGAATAAGAGGCAGGGAGGTGAAGGTCACAAATGAAAACAATAAATTTACCAATGCAAATTTGGGTACAGGGTCTTAGAAGGTGTTCTTCTGTGGAACTTCCTGAATCTAAACCTACATGCTTCACAGAGAATTATTCTCCTACTCTTAGCAAACCAATTTCCTTAAACTTCATTCTCTGGTTTAGTCTGAGGACTTATTTGGGTTGGGGGAGAGATATAAATATCAATAAAGTCATAAGTAATTAAAAGTTTTCCATCTTACTACCTAGGTTACACTCCCATTTATTAGATTTTTTCCACTTGAGATAGTGAAATTAAATCTTCCATATATTAAATCTGCCATATCAGATTCAGTGGAACAGACCAGAAACTTCTTCTCATAGAATATAGTATCTTGCAATGCAATTTAAGTACTTTTCTTTTAGCCTACATGTGGAAATTCAACAATAATTTTATTCATTCCTCATAAGTGGTTTGCTGCAGCAGTTCTGACAATTAATTCTCTCACCATTGAGCATTTATTAATATTATAACTCTTCTACAGAGTTCCCCTCTGTTCAGTTTTGACCGCAGAGATACACTGAATTTCCCCTGATAGTCAGAAAAAGAAAGACATTTCCAAGTTTCCTCTCTTTCATTATGCCAGGGGTGGAAACCATTTCAGTTAATTCTGGTAACCATGTTATCGTACTCTCAAAACAGGGAAAATGATGGGGAAGAGAGGAGGCAGAAGTTCTGAGAAGCATCCCCTGGTTATTGTTGCTAGGGCAACTATACTTGGCATCCTCCAAATAGTCATCGTCTGTCACACTTGGGGTATAATTCACAGGCATGCAACACATTTGAGTGGATCTTAAAAAAAAAAAAAAAAGTGGGGGAAGGGGTTAGGATTCATGTAAATAAATGAGAGAATTTTAAATAGGCATATACACTAAAATGCATGCCTAATATTTAGAAAGAGGAGAGATGATAGGCACGTCTTGATAATGTGTCATTGCTAAATATTACTGTTTCATATTACATAAATTAGCTTCTACTCAATCCTGATAATTGTCTACCCATCTGCCTCCTTTTATAAGAATCTCTTCTTCCTTCACATAATAGTCTTCTGTAGTATGACTTCAGATTAAATATATATAATGATTTAGATTCTATTTTCCTTTTCACAATCCTTAAGAGAGCAAAGAATATTTTAAAATACTTCATTGTTTACCAGACTGTCTGACTTAGAAGCCAGTCTGGCTTTGTTAAGAGAAGATAAGATATTTATTACCCAAATAATCATTGACAAAAACAACCATGACTCCTAAAATACTACTGGCTAAATCTAAGTTGTACATTTCATTTTTCTTATATCTTCATTTCTTACAGCCAAGGTGCCTGCTGAGTCTTGCTAATCACTGTCTGTTTTTCTTAATGTTAAAGTTATTTTATACATTGTAAAAAAAATAGAGGTATCACTGCTTGAGTCACATAGCAGAAAGGAAGCCTTAAAAATATCTGTCATCAGAGTCCATAAAACCTTGACAGTTTCAACTTCTTAGCATTTGTTCATGTCAGCATCATAAAAACATGAAGAAAGTTCATATTGATGAACCACATTTACAAAATGGGCTTAATAACAAGTGTATTTTGGGGAAGTAAGTGGGAATAAGGAGAAAGAATTTTAACCAACTGTACTGAATGAATACAAAAAAGCATAATGGATTAAAGAGGAAGGAATAAAAATTGGAAAAAAAAACCAACTACTGATAGTGGTTTCACAATAGCTCTTCCCTGCCCTTAGATTGATAAAGTCCTCTCATGAAAGCCAAATACATACTTTCATCTAAGATGATGAAACTAGACATGAAAGCAAATAAATAAAAAATACTTGTTTAATTATTAGACCTAACATCGCAAGTTGTTGCTTAAAAAAAGCAGATGTTTTATCTGTCATGTGTCATGAAATAGTCCAAATTTTGTGGAACCAAACACTACTCGAAACTCCAGGGTAGAAATAATCAGATAATGATGGCCATAATAAAAATGATGGATTGCTTTTGCTAAACATTTACCATATGCCAGACACTATCTTAAATACTTGAAAGAGAATAGCTCATTTAATGCTCACATTACAAGATGCTAAAATTATTCCTATTTTACAGGTTAAGGAATTAGGGCACATAGAAGTTATTTAACAGGCTCAAATTTGCATGACAGAGTAGAGCTATTCTTTTTCTTAATATTATTTGGTAGTATGATCTCACTTGGGTAAATATATATAACTTAGTTACATTTTCTTCCCAAATCTCAGCCTTTTTTGAGGGAAGGGGTTATATTCCTTGAATAGTGGGTGATTTGAATTTACCATTGCTATGCTTTCTATTTAAGGAATTGGCTGCTAGTAAAACATGTCCTACTGCCCCCACACCCATATACACATATACACACTAGTAGATACTCTACTTTTTGATGATTCCTATGCTTTATTTCTTATTCATGCAGAATAGAATTGCCCAAAATCATGTAACATGTTCCAGGCTAGTAAGGATAAGACTCTTCTGAATATAAGTTTTGAACATAAAGAAGGAAATATGACAATTTCAAGAAGGAGGGATGTGTAATTGTTCTATTGATAGGAAAGAAGCGATGAACAAGAATCCTGTAAACAGCCTTGATGACTAACTACAAGGGACCTTGCATTTATTCTTTTTATCTGGAGTGTTTTAGTCAGCTTTTTTGCTGTGGGGACTAAAAGACCCAACAAGAACAATAGTAGAGGAGGAAAAGTTTATTTGGGGGTTCAAGATTTCACAGATCCCAATCCATGAAGAGTCAGTTCCATTCCTTGGGGCTCAAGGTGAGGCTGAACATCATGGTGGAAGAGTGTGGAGGAGGGAAGCATCTCATGTGATGACCAGGAAGCAGAGAGAGAGACTCCTCTTGCCAGATACAAAATACATACCTGAAGCCATGTTCCCAGTGTCCCACCTCCTCCAGCCACAGCCTACCCATCTTCAGTTACCTCTCAGTTAATCCCATAAAGGAACTAACTAACTGATTGAGTTAAAGCTTTCATAACTCAATCATTTCTCCTCTAAACTTTCTTGCATTGTCTCACACACAAGTTTTTGATTAGTGTCCCTCAAAATCCAAACCATAACATAGAGTAAACCATATTATTACTGCAAATTGATATCTTAAACCTCAAGTAGTGTGGAAAAAGGTGGGGAGATAAGAAGGTAATAATAGGAGGAGCAGATTCGTAGGGCATATCAAGTTCAAGTAGGGTGGCACATTCACAGAGGAGGAGTGGGGAAAGAGAGGATGGCAAAATGCAGTGACACTTAGCAAGTTTTATTCAAGAGCAAGAGATTAATCTCTGTGGCAAGAATTTTAGAGAAACTAGAGTATTGGTCATATTTCATCACATAGAACATGGAATGAGATTATCAATGAATTCAGGAAGCAAAGGCATTACTCATTATGTTCCTGAGTAAAATAAGAATATGACATTATCTAAATCTGTTTCCTCCTTGACACTTGTTATCTGTGAACTTTATGAAGTCAAGCATCCTGTGTAGACCTAGCTTAAATATTAATGTGTTTATGTCCAAAATGCCTAACAGTGCATCTACAAAAATAATTATCCTATGTATAAATTATGTAACCTGTATGAATCCAAACTAAAATTCTACTAAGAAAATCTCCTAACAATGAATAAAAGTTATACTAGCTTAAACAAAGGTGTCTCTAAGATACAGTATGTTCATTTTTACTACAGGAATAATACTTAATCTAAGATCACATTAATACCTACTGCCATGATTCATTCACAAATGTCATGGGGAAGGAGTTGCTAGTTCCAAGGCAGATTTTCCTAAGAAAGCATATTACAGAAATCATAAAGGGAAGGAGATAGCTCTTCCTTTCCTCAGTCAGCACTTGCTTTAGATAGTAATGGTAAAACACTGAAGATATTCTAGAAAGGGAGAAAAAAATAAAGTCAGTCAAAGGTTACTTTTATACCATAAATCGTTGTTATTTGATTTATCCATAGCATGAAATCTTTCTTTCCTTTCAGTCTTGTGTCTACTGTGTAGATTATTTCTGAATGTATACCAGGAAATTCAAAATCCCTAAGATTGATTTGCAGATATAGCTTCCATCAAAAGTGTTACTGTATCCCATATCCTGTCTTATAGGGCAAATCCTCATTACTCTAGGACATTCAGACATAACCAGGGGCTATTAATAGACAGAAGCAAAAAGAACCTATTTGCATGATAAGTGAGAATCTTCCTTGAAAAAAAACCTGTTTTCAGACTACATGAATCTTGCAACCCTGAGTTCGACCAAGTTATAAGACCTTAATTGTCAGAAGGGACTAAGGATTTTGAGTGCAGCATTAGGTGGCTTTTGTAAAAATCCAATAGAGGACCAGGGACTTGCATGGATAGTTATAACTGGGGAGAGAGAAGTGTTAAAGTACATTCCACCCCACTCCCACCAAAAAAAAAAAAAAAGTGCACTTTGAGGTTTCTCTAAAGTTTTATGAATAACTATACTTTTAAGCTTCTTTACCGTATACTTAAAAGGTATATTTTCAGACTTCTCCATAGTCCATTTAAAAAGTGTACATTTAGACTTCTCTCTTCATAGCATAACAGGATGAATTTACTAAATCTATTACACACCAGGTCCCCAAAAACTATGCTCAGATCTTCAAAGAGGAAAGGACTTCTCTCTAAATTCTCCAGGATCTTCACATAGTCATAGGATCCCATGAGCTCAAGGAGCAATTGAAAGAAAACATCTCTGCCCAGGAGAACAACAGAGGAGATACTATTACACTCCATGCCGTGGAATCAAGTTATACCAGGGCATGTTACACCACCACATAGAATGGCAGAGGCCTGCTCTTCAGGCAGAGTGGAGGCAGCCCTCAGAAATGAGATGTTGGATCTGGGTTGCATGGAGCAGTTAAAGATGTTCACCTCACCCAGTGAGCAGCAAGTACTCATCAGAGGTTAAAATGGTCAGCTCAAAATAAGGGTAAAAAAATGGCAGAACAGTGCAGATCTGAGGACCCACAAGCCTGGACAGAGGCCATGGTATCAACTAAGAGTTACGTCATGCAAACCAGTTTGGGGCATTGTCCAATTATGTCTCTACATTTGTACTTACTTAATTTTGAACACTTGACTGATCCTTGGAGAATAATATTTATAAGTCCAAAGTCTTTTGTAGGAAGTTAAAGTACATGCATTAAAATGGCAATATTCTTTCTTTTTAATTTAGACAGGTATGTGATCTCATGTGTACTCAGTCTGGTGAAACTGTTAAAGTTCAAATATTTTCAAGCTTACAAGAAATTTTGCATATGTTTTTCAGTTTATTCATTGATGACAGTTGAAGGGGTAATTTTTTACAACTATAATTGTTTGCAAAGTATAACAGAGGGTGAAAATTTTTGGAAAAATTATTTTTTGAAAATTGGTCCCAATTATGTTATGTGGATTATTCTTGGCTTAAGTCACAAGTACTTAAGCTAAGAGAAAGAGAAACCTTAAAGAACATTAAAATTTTTTACCTAATGTTTTATGTTTTCCCTCATCTCTGCTTTAATTATATTTTGTCCTAATAATTTACTTTATGAAATCTTGAGGCTTTTTTGACAATTCCTGCAAAAACCATACCAATAAATATTTGTTTTTGAGATCTCTTTGTTTATCCTTTCTGCTTTTTCCTGAATGTGTGTGTGTGTGTGTGTGTGTGTGTGTGTACTAAACATTCTCAGTAGTAACACATCTTAAAGGAAACCACAAATCCAGATAAGGAGGTGGAGAAATGTCTAAATCTCTTGTGAAGTGATGGTTTGAAAATAAAACCTCCCTGCAGCATAAGATGATTTCCTAAGAGGTTTTCACATACTAGGAACTCAAGAAATATTTGTGGAGTGGTAAAAATCACATTTTTATAAATTTGATTTGGGATTAAACAAAAAGCTCTTCTGATATGTTATCCCAGATGACGCATATATTGCTTCTCTGTTTCCCAAGAAACACATTCAGTTCTTAGAACAGAGAAAACGTGTGAATCCCACTATATCTTTAAGTTCTTTGATTCTAAAGTGTGTAACATGGAAAAAATCCTACTTATGTTGAGTTAAACATTTTCCTCGCTAGAACACTGACCATTAGGTTTAGTGATTCTTCATAAAGCACACAGAAAACACATACCACCCAACCTGCCAAAGATAACTTCAAACATTCTTAAGCACTCAGAACCTACCCTCTCAGGGCTCTCTTTTCAGTTTGGTCTCTCCAGTTATTCAATCATTCTTTTTCTACCTTCCACCCAGCCAGGCCATTTTCACTCCATTTTATGTATTATGCTATGACCTTCTTGAATTATGTTCCCTAGAATTGAACTCAGAGTTATGGGGACTAACTAATCAGCAGTAATTGGTCACACTTTTACTAAATATTGAATGAGCACCTACTATGAGCTAGCTATTGCAGTAAGAACTGGTGGTTAATAAAGCAAGACAGATGTACTATTTATTTTCATTAGGAGGATTGGGGTCAAAGAATTGCAGTGAAAACAGCCATATTAATATGAATTATACCTGTGAGCAATAATACCAATGAGATGAATCAAATATTTATCTCAGGATATTATAATTATATTTTAAAAATCTAAAATAATCTTGGTATTTTAAATAAGGAGAAAAACAAGGAAAGAAAACACCTAAGAAAAACAATAAAATAACCGTTCTGGATCTGGATGTATATTTAAACAAAAAATACCCATCTACTTAAAGAAAAAAGAATCTTGTTTTTCCTTTTGACATTTTCACTGGACAGAATACTGAAATAAAAATCAGAAATCTGGATACCAATTCAGACATTCAGATCAAATGAGTTACTCTTCCTGAGGCTGTTGTGTACTTTTATCAGAATAAAGAATTTAAAAATTGTCTTCTCTGTTTCTTATCACTATTAGTGTTAATTCACTTGATGATGTTTTGAGAATAATAACATATGAAAGTGCTTGGAAAAGGATAAGCCACGTGCAAACATGTCTATTTGCTATCACTGAAGAAAGAAATAAACTTTGGTTATTGTCATAGAATAATAGTTATTGGACTTACTTTTCCACCATAAGCATCTATAAGAAGATGGTGTCATACACAGAAAATGCATAGTTGTGATCCTTAAAAAAATGGAAAATATGATAGGTTAGTTCCACATCTGTTTCAGTTTCCTTTCTGGGAATACCCTTTAAACTGAGTCACAGAGAAGTGGAGACAAGTATGGAACAATAGTATTGCTAGGCAGTTAAAATGAAATCAGAAGGAGTTTGAATTGCTGAGGTGACTGAAATTTATGGGATAGAATATCAGGGAGACCAGAGGTCTGCTTGGGGTGCCAGTTGATTCTTTTATGAAATGCTAAGTTGTGAGATTTCATGGGGTGTGAAAGAGACCTGAATAGACATGAATGTAAACTGCATGCAAATTCTAAAGATTTCTTAGGGTTTACAGTACTGGCATTCCAATTAGTGAGAATAAATAATTATTTCTGAAAACCATAGACTTTCATTTTAGACTTCAGCAAGCCCTTTGGGAGTAGGGCTATTGTGGACACACCCAAATCTTGACAGGATCCAGTTGATCTGTGTGTGGTTTAATCATTTACCAGAACAAAACAATATTTTTTCCACAAAGCAACATTATTTAAATTAAAAAAAAACTTCATTAAAAATGTAAAAATCTAGGTAGCTAAGCAGACATTTTTTCTTATTTCTTTTTTTTTATTCATTGTACACAAATGGGGTACAACTTTTCACTCCTTTTTGGTTGTACACAAAGTAGAGTCACACCATTTGTGTAGTCATACATGTACATAGAGTAATGATGTTTGTCTCATTCCATTATCTTTCCTTCCTCCTGCCTCTTCTCCACCCCCATTTCCCTCTACATAAGTCATCCTTCCTCCATTCTTCCCTTCTCCACCCCCAATTATGTATCATCATCCACTTATCAGAGAAAACATTTGGCCTTTGGTTTTTTTCAGATTGGCTTATCTTACTTAGCATGATATTCTCCAACTCCATCCATTACCTGCAAGTGTCATAATTTTATTCTTCTTTATGGCTGAATAATATTCCATTGTGTATATATACTACAGTTTCTTCATCCATTCAACTATTGAAGGGCATGTAGGTTGGTTCCACAATCTAGCTATTGTGAATTGAGCTGCTATAAACATTGATGTGGCTGTGTCGTTGTAGTATGCTGATTTTAGGTCCTTTGGGTATAGGCCAAGGAGTGGAATAGCTGGGTCAAATGGTGGTTCCATTCCAAGTTTTCTAAGAAATCTCCACACTGATTTCCAGAGTGGCTGCACTAATTTGCAACCCCACCAGCAATGTATGAGTGTACCTTTTTCCTGCACATCCTTGCCAACACCTACTGATGCTTGTATTCTTGATAACAGCCGTTCTAATTGGGGTAAGATGAAATCTCAGGATAGTTTTGATTTGTATTTCTCTTATTACTAGAGATGTGGAACATTTTTTTTCAGATGGGGGGTTAATTACTTATAAATCTGTGAGGTGTCTGCTTGGTTTCTTAGTCCATTATTGATTGGATTATTTGTATTCTTGGTATGAGCTTATAAAACATTATTTTAAGGAATGTTTCATAATTAATATTTTAGCAATGTAGCATTCATGGTGTATGTCACTCAAACAAAAGTACTGAAAGTGAATAATTGGAAAAAATACAGACTACTCCTTCATTGTGGACAGACATAGAGAATATACCTTGATTTCATGGATCCTAATGTTAAGAGACAAGGGTCTTGAAGTAACTATGGAAAATTTGTTGAAGAATTTAAAGGAAAAAGGATTTAGTAAATTTAAAGGATATAGTAAATGAACAGATAGAAAAATCTCAGTAGGGAGATTTTAACCATAAAAAGAATGTTTTAAAACTGAAAAATACCATATCTGAAATATTTTTAAAAATCACAGATAGGGCATACTGAAGAAAAGACAGACTACAAAAACTATCCAAATAGAAGTAAAAATGGTAAAAGAATGAAAACAAACAGGAATTCCGTGACCTGTAGCACAATATCAAGTAGAAATACCTATGTGCAAAAAAAAAAAAAAGTTCCTAAAAATATTACCCCACATAGTCAAGAATCTCAAAATCCCACAATTTGTATAAACCCATAGAAAAGCATACTAGGCACCTCACTCTTGAATGATTAAAACTAAAAAATATAGCAAACAATCTTAAAAGCTCCAAAATACAAAAGACACATTATATTCAGGAAAAAATAACAAGTAATATCATTGAATTAGTTTAAAGTAGAAAACTATACATTCTGGAAGGCAATGAAGTAACATTTTTAAATGCTGAAGGTTAAAAAGTCAATCTAAAAGTCCACAAATTGAAAAACACCCTTCAAAAATAAAGAGAAAATAAAACATTTTTGTTAAAACATTGAGAAAACTTATCTTCCATTGATTTAAAATTTAGTAAATGATTAAGTTCTTTTGTAGAAATAACACCACATAGAAACTCAAATTTGTTTGTAGGAATAAAGAGTGGAAATAATTATTATGTGATTAAATATGAAATATGCTTTTAAATTTTCTTAATTGAAAAACAACTGACTATTGAAAGCCAATATTAGTAACAATAGATTTTGAGGTTCATAACATATTTCAAAGTAAATGGTATGATACAATAGCACAAAAAAGGAAGAGCATGATAAGAGGTATATTGTCATTAGATTCTTATATAAGAAGTAGCAGAAACTTACTTTGCGCTAGATAGGGATAAAATAAAGATGAATCTTATCAGTCTCAGAAAAATTCTTTAAAAAGCGAAAGGTATATTTACTTAGATAATATGAGAGTAAATTGAAATGATACTTAATCGCATAGAAGGCAATTTATTTAATGAGTACAAAAAAAGAAATAAAGAACAAATGTACTATGGAAAGCAAATAATAAGATTGAAGACATAAACCCAATCATAAGATAATGACATTAATGCAAATGCAAATAGACTGAACACTCCAATTCACATATATTGTCCAACTTACCAAAAGCAGAAAACAATGCTCAGTCCCAAGTATGCTATCATTCTATGAAAAGACCCAACAGTCACTTGGTGAGAATTTAAACACATTAGACCCCATTCTTTCTGACAGGAACGGGAGTTCATCTGACTGCAACTGACATTCATTTGTAGGCAGTTTAACTTTTCCTGTTTCTCCACTTCAGCTATCATGAATCTCTAAGTGCTTACAATATTAGGTCTGCAAGCACAAACTCTCCATGAAACAAAAGGACCTGTTTTATAACAGGAAGTATGGCAATAGAATCTACTTGCCAAAGGTATGCACCACTCCCTACTTCTTAAATAAGAATCCACAGAGTTGCTTATTGAAGTTAAGGAGGGCCATCAGAGTCCTCGTGGATCTTTTTTTCATGAATCTATGAAATAAGTGGATCCAAGTGGCACAAAGAATGAAATAGAGTAGATACAATCAAAAACAGCCCAGGAATCCAGCACCCCAGCTCTTCCATACTGAAGGAATTATCCTCTCAACTTCTGCAAGTGGTGCTATCAGAGAGCTATTAGATATGAGCCCTCTTTGCCAATTAGTCTCAGGTAAAAGATCCACTCCACCTAAGGCTACACCTCTTCCTAGTGCAACATGCAACCAATAGTCGATTCACACAGGGACATAAAAGTACAGTCATTTTGGTTTATTTCAAGACTTTAAAGGGCTTTCTCAGACTTTACAGTCTCTATCAGATGAACTGATAACCTTTGCTATAACTGAATATTAGCCCTTCTTCTAACCCTACTTCTATCACTTTTACCATAGGTAGATATTTTTCCTGAGAAAACAGTCTGTAATAAACTTCCTACAAACTAATCTGTCTTGGAGTCTGATCTGGAGCACCAATACACAGAAAACTTCAAAATATTTGCTGAAAACAAATTAAATAAATTAAATAATACTTAAATAAGCGGGAAAATGTATTAATAAAGTGCAAGGCACAATATTGCTAGGATGTGAAATATCTCCCAAAGAGGTATTTGAATTGAATATATTTATTCCATTAAACTTGTTGCAATTTTTTTTTTTGTAGAACTAGATGAGGATTCTAAATTATATAGGAAAATAATAGATATCCAGATTGCCTAAAATAATTTTGACAAAGACAAATTTGGAGGATTTAATTACTTTAAGACAGAATAAGGCACATTAATCAACAAAATTTAGGTTGGTATAAAGACGAGTAGATTTAATGAAATGGAAAAGAGATTGACAAACAGATCCAAAACGTATAATCAGATCCTTTAAAAAAATTTCTATGAAATGGTGTCAAAGTAGTCATTCATATAAAAAAATGTTAAACACTAGTATCTTACTCCATAAAAAAACAAAAAGGTTAATTCAAGATGGAGCATGGATAAAAAGTCTACACCAAAATTATGAAGCTTATACAAGAAATTGTGGAAGGATATCTTTAAGTCCTTTAGAACATTTGAATCACAAAAATGGAAAACGAAAGAGAAGCAGAAAGAAAAAGAAGGGGGAAGAAGACAATTGTATTTCACTTGAAATTTAAAAGCTGCTGATCCACAAACGATTTTTTTTTTTTTTTAAGTGAAAAGCAAACTACAGCTTGGGGGAGACTAATTTATGGTCTTTGTAATTGGCAAAGAACCTGTATACGGGATAAATAAAGACCTTGAACAACTCAGTATCAACAACAAAAGAACCAAAATTATTTAAATAGGCATTATGACTTGAGTAGATACCTTACAAAGAAAAACAATGAAGCTCTACGAAAGATAAGCATGACAGAAATTATACTGAGTCACTAGTCAAAATGGAAATGCACAGTAAATGACAATAAAATATCACTTCACACATACAAACTAGAATTTTTATAATTAAAATTTTTGGCCACTTTAAAATATTTGACTATTTGAAGTACTATGGTATAAGTGTTTGTGTCCCTGCACACATGTATTTAGAAGCATAATTACCAGTTTGATAGTATTAGGAATTGGTTAGAACATGAGGTTAGATGTCTCATGAAGTCTATTAGTACCCTTCTAAACGCTCCCTTATTCCTTCCACAGTCAGATGATAAAAGTAGAAGTTTCCATTTATGATCAAGGAAATAAGGAAGCAAGCTCTCATCAAACATCAAACCTGCTGTTGCCTTGATCTTGGACTTCCTAGCCTCCAGAACTGTGAGAAATAAATATTTTTTCTTTGCTATTTTTTTTAAAATAACATTTATTTATTTATTTATTTATTTATTTGGTGCTAAGGATCAAACCCAGGACCTCATGTGTGCTAGGCAAGCACTCTACCACTGAGCTATAACCCTAGTCCCAAGTATCTTTTCTTTATTAGCAACTTCGTGTTAAGGTGTTTTATTTTAACAACCTGAATGGACTAAGACAGAAAACAACAAAAATTCTCATGCTTTGCTGATGGAATGTTGTCTGGTGATTCCTTCTAAACTTAAATAGGATGTATATCCTTTGATTTAGTAATTCCAATTCTTGTAGTTATACAAATAAATAAAAATATATTTCAACTAAAAGTTTCTAGGAGAATGTTCATTATAACACAAATCTGGAAACAGCACAGATTCTCCTCCACAGAAAAAATGGATGAACAGTTGTGTGTTCATTCAATGGAATAATGTTCAATAATAAGCAAAATGCAATCTGTAAGTAAATAAATAAATAATTTAAACTAAAAAGAATATATTGGAAGCTCCAATTGTAACATTTTCCCTAAAGCTCATTGCTCATTGTTCATTATATTATTATCTATATTCTTTCTATTGGTTCATAATAAAATGATCAAACTGAAAAAAAACAATAAACTAATTATACATGCAAGAACTTGAACAATTCAAAAATATCCCATTTATATGAAGTTCTAGAATAGAAAAAGAGTATATATTTATCATGACAACAGTTGCCTCTGGGGATTAATTGACAGAGAGGAAAAGGAAAAGAATGTCAGGGGTGATTGATAGGTATTATCTTGATAGGTGTAGGTAATACAAATGTATGTGTGCATAAAATACTCTAGAAATACATGCATTTGTCAGAAACTCTACACTTGCGAAGTAGTGGATTCCACAATATAAAAATTATACCTCAAAAATATAGGAGATAGAATTATATGTCTAAAAGCTTCTAACAGGGAATACACTGGCACATTTCTGAAATCAGAACCAACTTATAAATTGGTTGCTTGTAATAACAAAATTATATTTAACAATTTATTTGGGAAATTAATATGGAAGAAAATATCAACTGTTGGGAATTTTTCTGTCAGTGATAAAACAGTTAGGGAGAAATTTTTATTCGGGAAATTCCTAGTTCTTGTGAAATAATTGAAGGCTTCTGTTCTTCAAGTTGGATATTTTCCAATACTCAAAGAATTTGAAGGAAATGCAAATATAAAACAGGACTGATTCACGTAGAGTTTAACCTCACTGTATCATGTACAGTATTCCTTTCTGGCTGTTCAAGCATCAACTTGGTAAATGTGACATTTCGAACACTAATTTTGGAGATTATATCTTAGCAGGACCATGTAGCCAGATTCTTAAAATATTATTATAGAGAGTCAGGTTTTAGAAAGAAATACACAAAAACTTTTTGTGTCTATACGGGAGATCCTCATGGACATGGAAGGATAACTGTGTGATTTCCCTCTTTCCAGTACTTACTTGGTGCTCTTTATTTTTCTCCTACTACAGACTCCAGGGTCATACAGCTGTCATGTGCCAAAAGACCCAAAATATTCTGGTTTGGATCTGGAATGCCTGCCAAGTCTTATGTGTTGAAATCTTGGTCCTCAATGCAGCAATGTGCAGATGTGAGACCCCTAGAAAATGACTGGATTATGTGGGCTCTAACCTCATCAGTGGATTCATTCATTTGATGGATTAATAATTTGAATGGATTACTGACAGGCAGTGGAAAATGTAGGCAGGTAGACAAAGTAGGTCACTGGGGATATGCCCTTGGGTACTATATCTTGTCCCTGGCCCCTCTTTTTCTCTCTGTCTTCTTCTGTCACCAGGAACTGTCAACTTTCCTCTACCACTGCTTTCTTCTGTGACGTTTCTGCCTTGGAGACAATTGACCATGGACTGAAACCATTAGCCAAAATAAATCTTTCTTCCATTATTTTGTTATTGTCAGGGATTTTGGTCACAGAGTGAAAAGCTGACTCATCCAAACCCTTTTCCATCTTTCCTTCTGCTTAACAAAGAAAAATTAAAATTCAAAAATAAATCTACTAAGAATGAAGAAGAAAGTAAAAGAAACTAAAGAAAATGCAAACTTATAAAAAGTCTTGGCTTAATAAAATGCAGATTTCTGAGTCAAACAGTGAAATTGAAACCACAAGTAAACTGGTCCAATTTACTAACATTCAACCCAGAGTTTTGCTCAACTTTCTTCAACACATTCTACTGATTAGAGAGTCATCTGAGTTTGGGGCAGGGGTTGGGAAATTCCTTCAAACTTATGAATTACTCTGTAAAGAGGTGAAGTTTATTACAAATGTCAATAGGTAAGACAATCTCTCTTTTTCTCTCTTTCTAATATAGAGCTGAAATTATAGTAGGGGACTACAGAACAGAAAGAGTACTGAACTGAAAAGAAAATTTTGTAGCAAGAAAGAAAGTGAGGTAAACAAGCCAAAATGAACTTTCAGCAACTCCTTAATGCCCAGTCTGTATGTCCAAAGCACTTTGGACTTTTCACTCAGGGTTCCTCTTTAGGGCCCCATCTTCAAAAGCTCCTTCTTGATTTTCATGGCTTTTCAATTCTCTTGCATCATCTTCTCTGAACAATGACATGGTTAGTCAGTCCGTGACTTGATTATAAATTACTTACCTGTAATGTTCCTTCTTCTCATTTGATTGGTTTTTGTCTCTGCAGTATGGCTTTTTCCCTGATCTGTGCCTGGACTCCAAAAATTCTTCACTATGGCCTGGCCTGTGTTTAGGAGTTGCTTCTTGTCTGGAAATGGACATCATATGCATAGGAGATAAAATATAAAACCCCGAGTGAGCAGATGTACCCCCAGGGCACTGAGTATATGAGGGTTGTGTGTGGAATTCCTGTTAAAAAAGAATGAAGACAGGAAAGTGGGAGATGAACAGAATTTCATGAGATGCTGGGACCTACCCACAACACACTGAATCATTTTGTTTTCTCTGATGATCTGAAAGATAGAAGTTGTCCATCTAAAACCGTTTCAGCATCCTGATTCCCCATAGACTTCTCTGATTTCCACTATCACCTTAATTGTAAGTTCATTATCCATTCTCAAGTTCTAGTCCTTGGCCTTCTGCTCTTCTCTCACTGTGCTTTATAAAAATTATTCATCTCTTTGTCAGCACAAAGGATCTGAGGAGGTCCTGGAGAGTGGGATTCCAAAGCAGGATGATGGAGTCCTTGACAAACACCTCAGAAAGAAATTTCTAGATGCGTCAGCTCTTGGGGCACAGATTTTCTTTGGAAAGCAAGGAATACACATTCAAGGGCTAGACCAGACCATCTCAAGAGTGAGAAATACTTTTAGAGTTCTCAGGCTTTCTTTTAAAGAAAATTGGCAAGGGGTAGGCATGAGAAGGTGTGTGGGGATGACATCCTTCTGGTATTCCCAAGAGAGTTTATGGTGACCTGGCAATTCCCAGAGTCCATAGGCTGACATCTTCTCCACTATCTGAGCAATAGATAATATATTATAGGTTTGGCATCTTCCTTTGCTCACTCTCTTCTAAAAATATAGGAACTAGTGGGCTAATTAACAATGCAAAGGTCAATTTTCATACATAAGTGGGTGAATTTCCAATAATATTAACATTTTGAGTGAAGAACATAGATTTTCCCAAAACTGGGGAATGACAGGTCTGCGGAGAACTGACTTGGGAAGAAAACGTAAGACGAATTTCAGCACAAGAGTTTTAAATTATAGTTCTCTTATCCTTCCTTTTATTTTCTTTCTCCCTTTTATTTTATCTTACCTTATATTTACATTGTTTCCTATTCTGTCTCTATTCTTTTGACTTCTAACTTTGCTCAGCCCTACTTCATGCATTCTCCATTTTTTCTTTTCTTTTTTTTCTCTTATTTTTACTTATTTTTTCCTTCAGATTTAAAAATTATAATCTGTTCATTTGATCAATAGCGGAGGTCTTTGCTGGATCAAGCAATGTTCTTACTATGTCTGGTCCCCTTTCTTTCTTACTTTTTTTGGGGGGCGTCACAGGCACCAGGGATTGAACTTGGGGGCACTTACCACTGAGCCACATCCCCAGTCCTATTTTGTATTTTATTTAGAGACAGGGCTCAAATGAATTGCTTAGCACCTCGCTTTTGCTGAGGCTGGCTTTGAACTCTCGATCCTCCTACCTCAGCCTCCCGAGTCCCTAGGATTACAGGTGTGGGACACTGCACCCGGCCATTCTCCATTTTCCTTGAACACAAACACCATGACCTATGACTTCTTATAGCTCCCTTCCAGCTGCTGATAGAATTATTTGCTGACAAAATTATTGGAAAGAATTTACATCCAAATCATGTTTTCTTTTTTCCTGTGTCTCACACACTGCCATCTGGTTTCTGTTCCTGCTTTTAACTCCATCAACATTCTGCCTTAGACTATTTTGCTGTTTTAACATTTATGATGCCTGCTTCATTAAAGACCACAAAACCCTATTAGTAAACTTGTCTTCTTCCTGGTTTGCTTAAACCAAGTGGAGTAGAGTTAAATTGTGAAAAATACTAGTTAAAGAAAAAAAGGTAGGTATAAACTGGAAAACATCCCCTACCAGTCCAAGCTAACATACCTTTGATCATACTTCTTCGTTGAGTTTGAGACTCTTTTTTAAATGATACAGGATCAGATGTGGGTGGGTGGTGAATTGGTGGAATTCTTGAATGATTTTGAAGAATTCTTGAAAATATTTCAAGAAATTCAAATTAGAGTTTTATTTGGTTGAATACATTTTAAACTCCATTTGCAAAGTCCTAATAGAAATATCTTGCCACAATCTTAATTTCAGCAAAACTGAACACATTAGTCTCATTTCAATTATTTCTGAAAAAGAAAACACTTAGTTATATTTTTATTCCTTTCAGACATTCCTTCATGTATGGTTACCAAGTCCTATCTTTTCTGAAGTCTGTGCACTCCACCCTTAATGCCTCTACCAGAATTAATTTCTCATTTGAGTTCTGCCTCACAAGTATACATAATAATAATGTAGCATCATTAACATTGGAAAACCAAAATTTAAGGAGAAAATCATTAGAAAATATAAAATGGAATATTTTCTGTTCAGATCCACTCATAAAAAAATAACAATTCTGAATTTTTTTTGAATGTAAGAAAGAGTGAACTTAACATTTTTACAATCATAATAGAAAAGATACACATGCTTTTCCCAGAAAATAACAGACAAAATAAGCCAAAACCTAGCAAGACAAAAAATGATTTGAATAACCTAAATAATAAACAATCCTGAATTCAAAAGGTAATAATCACTCAGTTGAAACAACATACAATGTTTACTCCCCCAAAAAATGACCAAATATAGAGTCACAAATAGAAGCCACAAAGTAAAACTGAACAAAATTGTTTTATGCATGCTAGCCATATTCACTAAGAGAGCAATGAAATAATAAAACTTGATAAGCTTTCAAGTGAAATAAGCCAAAACAAAATGAACCACAAAAAGCAAATGAATGTATCCTGGCCAATAGGGAAGATAATAAACTCGTATTCTGATCGTGTCTGTTCTTTGGAAGCCTTAAATAGCTAATGAAAAACATTATACACTTTCCTATTAAAGTCAAGAACAGGTTTCTAATCTTTATCATGACCACTATCAGTCATTGTATGAAAGGTCTTAGTCAATGCAAAAAGAAAATAAATTATATTGAAAACAGAATTTTCTAAATATTATAAATATTTGTGAGGGGAAAACAATCATAGTTATTATAGGACTAATAAGTGGATTTAATCATGTAGTAGAATTAAAGTGCAGACTACAAATCAAAAGCATTCCTATGTCCTGCCAATGTAAGGCAGAAATAATCACCTCCACAGCAATAACAGAAAATATAGAGTACTTAGAAATATAACTTATAGAAAGTTATTAAAGTGATGAACAAAGTATCCAACTTATTACAGCAGATGACACTGAGGATAAATTCTCAGATAATAATTTTTTTAAAATGCTAAAGTTTATGTAACTAAAATATCAGTGATGACCAAAATGCAAAACTGCATCATTTCAAAATATTAAGATTAATAATGAAAATATTATATAATGCTGATCCAGGAAAAATAAGAAGTATTAATTAAAATATAAAGAATAAGAAAGAGAGGTAATTAAAAATAGGAAAGAGATTTAAAGATAATAAAGAGACTACATTCTCCACTTATCAGGGAAAACATTCGTCCTTTGGTTTTTTGGACTTGACTTATTTCACTTAGCATGATATTCTCCAATTCTATCCATTTATTTGCAAATGCCATAATATTATTGGACGGGGGGGTGGGGAGTGTGAGAAGAATGGGGGAAACTTTGGATTATGTAGAGGGAACTGAGAGGGAGGGGGTATGAAAAATGGTGGAGTGAGACAGACACTATGTCTGTATGTACATGTATGATTGCACGAACGGTATGAATCTACATCTGCACAACCACAGAAATGAAAAGATGGACCCCATTTGTGTACAATGAATCAAAATGCAGTCTGTAAAAAATTAAAAGATAAATAAAAAAATAATAAAAAAGGGAATACAATCACTTCTAAAAAGAAAATTATAGAAGTTTATTGAATAGTATAATCATGCCCAAATAAAAGAAAAATATAACATCTTTGCAGATGGAAAGTGTAAATATAATTTTTCCTAGTTAATATTAAATTATTTGCAATGCAAATCTGTATACATAGTATTTTATAAAATTTAGTAGGTTGATTCCTAATTTCATTCAAAAGATAAAATTTTAGGAAAAACTGATATATAATCTAAAAATGAACCCAACACAGAAACTGTCTTTCTAAATGTGAAAATATATAAAAGCATCCTTTTTGATGAATTGTGCTACTAGTGCAAAAATAGACCAGCAAATTCATGAAACTGAACAGAACATTCATAAAGGAACCTATATGTATTGTATATTTGAAAATAGTGATATTTCAAATTAGTAAAGAAAAACACTATTCAGTAAATGGTAATAGAAAAATTGCATAAATATTTGAATAAATTAGATCTTATGTCAAAAGCATCATAAAATTTAAATTCTAGATTAATTAAAAAATATAAAGCAAAATATTTTAGCGTTATAAGGAAATATACAGTAATGCTTTTATGATGTGAGATGGACTAAAATAAATAAGACAAAAGAGTAAAAGTTATAAATAAAAGTATGACTATATTGGCTAAACCAAAATTAATACATGAGTTCCATTGATATGCCATCAATAAAGTTAAGTGATAAGCAAAGACCAAGGGAAACTGTATTACTTGTGAGGCTGAAACTTCCAAGGCAATACTTCTCAAACTCTCTGATAGAGTATCATATTTTTTATTTTTGATCTTTATTAATCATTACATTTATTTCATTTATTGAATGCTGTAAGAAATTAATTCTGAGGCAAATAAAATTAAAAGGACATATTAAATGTAAATCTTTTCCTTATGAGATTGGATAATCATAAAACTACTCGGTCAATTTATTTTCAATTTCTTTGTCTCTCTGGTTATAGACCAGTTATAAACCATCAGGGCAGCATCACAGGTCTGAGAAGAATAGATCATCCCAAGCAGAATAGATCTTAGTATCTCCTACAGATTCTTAGTAAAATGGAAAAACACAAACATGAATTCAGTGTGTTAACAGAGAAGTCATAGAAAAGCACACATATTCAATTAACACATGATGATATGCTACTAAGTCCTGGAGGCAGGATTTTATCAATTAAATTGGCAGGATCTTTTTAAAAGTTTGGAATCATCAAACTTAAGGAAAAATTGCAGGGCAATCAACTTCTATACATTGCTGATGACAGTATAAGTTGGTAAAGCCATTTGAGAATTATTTGATTCTACTTAAAACCAACCGATACTACCAGACCAGAACTCAGCAACACATGATTTTTACCTTATCCAACCTTTGGAGAAAAAATTTCATACATTTATCAGTAGATGTATGCATGGATATTCCTTCCTGCTGTAAATTGAAGGAAAAAGAAAACAAATCCTGAACGTCCTCAATAGGATACCATGAAACATTTATATTAAAAAATATTATACAGTAAATAAAAATTTGGTAGATCTATTACAATGATACTTTTATTTTTTAGAGTAGAAACAAAAATGTCCATAGTCCTATATAGATAAAATATGCATAGAAAGGCCTAGAAGTATTGGGAGCATATATTCCAAATACATACAGGTAGTTATGTTAGGCAGAATTGTGAAGTAAGAAAAAGACAACCAAACTTGCAGGTAATGGCCAAGGGGGATTTCATTTTTATAACAACTTTTAAAAAGGGCAATATTCACATGCAGTACTTGTAAGCAAAACACTTGAGTATTTTAACAAGCTTTCTAGATGGGAAATCTACTGACTAAAAAGGGGCAATGATAAATGTTTTTAATACCACTGTTAGTTTTGCTCACTGTTCGTATATCAGGAAGCTACTTAATACTCAGGCCAAGAATTCTTCAGAGAAGAGGTAATTTCCAGTTAATGACCTCAGGCTGATACCTGTGAATGGCTTGCCTGTCTTTAACAAAAGTGTATAAGATATCACTGACAAAAACTTCTAAATGATAAATTGATAAACAAATCATACCACTAAATACTTTGAATGGGTATATTTTAAAAGCATACAAAATCCATTTTACATTATTTTTGATAGACTGGGGATTCATTAATAATACTTATTTCACAGGAAAAGGAGATAAGTTTTCTGAAGCAAGCAATTTATTTTTAATTTGGATTAAGAATATAGTCTCACTTCAGAATGACAGGATTTGCCAATTTAGTAAAGTTTCAAAGCAACTAAACCAGTATTTTTATTCAGACATTTTAATCACATAAGTTCCTCGGGAAATTTCTATAACATTCCATGACTGTTTTTAAGCAGACCAGTGGGTTTTCACAAAACATGGTAACAGTTAAACTATAATGACAAAGTGTTATGAGAGAGAAAAATCAGAGAAAAACAGAGTAACAGGAATAAAGAAATGATAAACTACACTACATGAGATAATTTTATTGGGTGAATGTTGTAGTTTCACAGATCAAAGAATAATACAGTGCATAAGTGGGCAGCAAGGAAGATTTGATTTTGTTTTAAATGGGGAAAGTAAGAACCACAAATGAAAGAAAAGTAATACTGATAATGCAAGAAGCAGAAAAAAATGGATATAAACTGAGTATAGAAAAATGCAATGTTAAGTATAATCAATTTATAAGTAATTTGAATAAAAGAAGAGGGCAATAAATAATACACAAATGGAATAATAAATGGAAATTTTGAAAAAATTTATAAAGAGACAACTGGAAAGAGACCAGTTGTCTCTTATTATTAGTACTTAACCGAAGTACTAATAGAGATTCACTCTAGATTCCAAAGACCCTGACCAATACCAATTGCAAACCACAATAGACCAATTGCAAAGTTAGCAGTTTATATTGAAGATCTCATCCTAACATCACCTAATGCAACAGAAGACATTTTGCATATTTACTACTGCTATTATAGTCCTTCACAACTACAATTATTTTAATTCCATTTGATTAATAAGAACATTGATAATATTAATTAAAAAAAACCTATTTTCGTTTTTAACCATGTGCCCAGCCTAATGATGAATAGTTCAGCAGGATTACCTCTCACAAAAAAATACAGTAGTGATAGAAATTAAATTTCCACAATCACACAGCTACTAAGCAAAAGAGTTAAGAATGAATTCAAGATTTTTTTTAATATCTAAAGCTTATTTTAATTACCATTTTGCTACTTTATACTATTAATGCCTAATGTTGACATAGCTAACAGCTATTATCTCATTTTAAATAATTTCTGTTGTATGTAATGGGTCTCAATGCAATTAAGAACTTTAAAATTAATATTCCTGTCTTTAATGTATCATGTATACATTTGTAATGGTTAATTTGAATTGTCAGCTTGATTGTATTAAGACATGGTGATGATTAAGAGGTTCTGGTGTGTCAATGAGGGCATGTCTAGGAATGATTGGAATGTGGGATAGTGAACGGAAGTGGAGCCCCTCCCTAAATGTGGACAGCACCGCCTAATAGGATGGTGGCTTGGATGGAATAAAAGTTGGAAGAAAAAGGAAGCAAATGCAGATGCAAGCTTGACTCTTCTTGAACAGTTGCTGCTTTGATCATCTAAGGATATCAGACTCTCACTTCTTCACTCTTCCAAGTGGACTCTGGGGCTGGGGAGATAGCTCAGTCGGTAGAGTGTTTGCCTTGCAGGCACGAGGTCCTGGGTTTGATCCCCAGCACCGCAAAAAAAAAAAAAAAAAAAAATCACTTTCCAAGAGGACTCTGCCAGTGATTCTCCAGGTAGTTTCCAGAAGCTTTGGTCTTGGACTAGGGTAGCACTGTTGATCCTTCTTGTTCTGAGGCTTCTGCTTTTTGGACTGTACAGAGGCTGGTTCTTCCACTTCTCCAGCTGCAGATGGCCAATGTGAACTATTCAGCTCCTGGTTGTGTAAGCCAATCTAATAAATTCCCCTTTTATAATCATACTTCCTGTTGATTCTGTTCCTCCAGAGAACCCTAATACAAAATTCATCTTAAGAACTTCATAATTAAGACATTGAAGGCAAAACTCAGCCTTAGGGGTCTTTGCTACACCCAGGTTCTGTCACATGAACATCAAGATAACATTTTATTAATTCACAAGAGCACCAGGAACAGTAGAAAAATCCCTAAGGACTAGAGGAGTTCAGAAAGGGGTAAATGAGCATAAAAAGAAATGTCTTGTGTCTTCAGGGTTAGCTTCTTCTGACTCTTGCAGCAGATAATCCTTTCTGTGTCCTTTAGCTTCTGGTTTCTCTGGAGTCTTCAGCATTCCTTGACCCCAGGGCAGCTTAATTCCAAACTCTGCCTCCATTTTCACATGGTTTCTGTTTTATGTTTTTATGTCCCTGTCCAAGTTTCTCTCTTTTTAGAAAGACACCAACCATTTTGGATTAGTGATCCACATTTGATGACCTCAGCTTAAATAGGTGAGGTTTATATCTGTGAAGATCCTCCTCCAAATAAGATCACATTCTGAAGTTTTGGGGAACACAGTTCAACCCATCACACTCATTCACTATATCTAATCCAGTTTCTGATCCTATTGAGTCTGGTTTCCCAAAGTTCTTCAATCCATCTTTCTCATCTTCAACTCTGCTGCTGCTCCGTTGGTCTCCTGCAGATACTGAAATAACTCCAAATAGGACCATCCTGTTTTCCCCATGTCCAGTTCTTCCTCTACACAATAGCAACATCTTTCAGCATGTAAATATGATGTCTCAGACCTCCCCTAAAACCTTCGATAATTTCCTTTTATATAAACTAAAATCCAAATTCTATACAAATCAACAACTCCCGCATCTTCTGGCCTCCACCTGTCTCTTCAGTTTTCTCTTTAAGTCATTTGGTCCTTCGCTAACTGTTCTCCAGTCCCAGGGATCTTCTTCCAGAGTATGCTTTTCAGTCCTCCTTTTTCCTTTTGAATCTGGTCAGTTCCTTCTCATGCATTAGTTTAAAACTCAAAGGTCACTTCTTCAGACAGTTTTTTTTTTTAATTGACCCCACTGTTCTAAATTTGGTATATCCCTTCAGTCCGTAATTCATTATGAAAACTAATTCTTTTCTTTACAGTGTTTATCTCAAAAAAGCATAATAAGCATATTAACATTCATTTTTCTACTAACTTTCCTTTTTACCTCCCAAAACCTTTACACTAACAGCTTCATGAAAGCAGAGAGTATCTCTGAAAACTAGCACAGTGCTCAACAAATAAGTGTTGATTAATTACAGAAATGAGCCAAAGAGGAATGGAGAATAAGAGAGGATCTCAAAGTAAAAAAGAAAAGAAAGAGATTGTGAAGAAAAGGAAAAATAAAGAGAAATAAGGAAGGGCAAATTGTGTTAAATTTAAAACATAAAAGTAGAAAAATATATTTTAAAACATTATAATATTCAATTGAAGAAATCTTTCTAAATCCATAACCATCACTACATCATTGCATATCAATTCAACTTAATAGTTAAACAATAATTTAATATTTAAATAATACTTAAAGTGGATTTCTTTATTTGCATTATACTCCCTCATAACTCAGTAAATGGAAATTTGCATTCTTCAGAAACTTCTTGAGCCTTTGAAAGAATTTTGCTGTTTTTTGTAGGGTAAGCCAGCTAGATTCTGAGTAGATTTTTAACTTGAATACAACACAATAAAAGAAGAAAAAAAAGGAGCAACTCAAGTTTGTAATTTATTTGTGAAGTGACATAAATAATGATAATGTACCAAGTATTGTTCCCAGGGAATCATTTTTCATCTGAGAATGAAGCTGTAAAGTTGAAGAATCTATATTGGTTCTTTGTAGGCACATCAAGTGAGCATTTCTTCCTTGCCCTGTCTTTTTGTTATGTCTAATCTGTGAGTGTTGAACTGCAAAGAAGAGAATCTACTACAGTTAGTTTAAACAAAGGAGGTTTACTTAAGGGTAGTTAATGCCACATACAATCATTAGGAAGGCTAACTACCAACTCCAGTTTAGTTTTCAGGGATCAATCATAAAACTACATTGCACATTTGGGCCATCAAGGGAGCTACACTCTCTGCCTTGAACCAGAAGCTATAAAAGCAGGAAACTGCATGTGAAATCAGGAAGATGTTGCCAGACCAATATTGACACCATAATGACCCTGCACTTGCTAGTGTATGCATCAGTAAAATGGATTTCTGACACCCTGGCTCCTTAGTCACATAACTCAGTTTCAAATAAAAATTCCACTCTGGTTCATCTTATCAGAAGACTATAAATCACTTCCAGATCTCTGGCCACAAGAGAGTCTGGGAAATGTGGTTTATCCTTTATTTTTTGTTTGTTTGTTTTATATACTACAAGGGAATATCTGTTGAGCAAACCCATTTACAGTAGACATTATAGCATACATTGTGAAACTTCTCTTCCTGCCAGTTAAGAAAGAATGCTTATATGACTTAGAAAACACAAGTCAAGGTGTGGAAAACCTAAGATACATTTCTGTTTTGGTTCATAAGAAAATAGTGGTATTTTTTTAGGAATTCAAGATGATACTTTGACAGTTATTAATTGAAGTATCAATAATTTCTTGAAATTTTTTTCCAGAAACATGAAGCTCCAACAAGTTAATTTAAAACAGTTAAGACTTCACACTATTGATATTTTGGGCCAAGTAATTTTTTCTTGAGGGAGGATGCTCTGTGTGTTAAAATACATTTGGCAACACATTTGACCTTTATCAATTAAATTGTAATAACACCCACCCTCTCTCCTTCAGGTGTGAGAATCAGAAATGTCTCCAGACATTACAAATGTCCACTGGAGTGTGGTATAAAATTTCCCCCCAGTTTTGAAACACTGGTACAGATGGTTCATAAACAGTGAGAGGTCCAAAGTCTGTTTTAAAAAATAAAAACGAAAAGTAATATCTAGAATATATAATTCTACATTTTATTATTATTTTCTGCTATGAAATTTTAGAAATATACTTTCCAATTTCAAATTTTTTGAATTTTTCTTTTTTGGCATGAGGGATTGAATCCAGAGCCACTAAACCACTGTGCTATATCCCCAGCCATTTTTTTTAAGTTTTATGTAGAGACAGGGTCTTGCTGAGGTGCTCAGGGCCTTGCTAAGTTGCTGAGGCTGGCTTTGACCTCTTCATCTTCCTGTCTCAGCCTTCTGAGCTGCTGGGTTTACCCATGCACTACCATGCCCAGCTTGTGGAAAATATTTCAAAAGAGGATTAGCAAATAGCTTCAACAGTTATTAGCACCTACCAATACACTTTTGGCTTTTAAAAAAGTATTTTCTCTATATTATGAGATTTCACAATATAATACAAAGAAGCAAATTTTATCTACTTTTTAATGTTTTGTTTTTAATCAATAAATAGTTACATATAAATATATAGGTGTAATGTTACATTTTGATAAAAGTATACATCAGAGGATGATCAAAATAGGGTAATTAGCATATCTCTCACCTCAAACATTTATCATTTCTCTGTAGTGAAATCATATAAAGTTCTTTTAGTTATTTGAAATATATGATACATTACTACTAACTATAGTCACATGATATGTTATAGAACATCAGAATGTATTCTTTTATTTTTTTTTTTTTTCTGAAGCTACAGATTGGATCTATGGCCTCTTGCATGCTAGGGGAGCCACCACTGAGCTACATTCCCAGCCCCATTTTTCTTGCTTTCTAAGTAAAACTGTACTTTGCGTTTATTGACCAATGTCTTTCTTTTTCCCATCCAACACATCCCAAGTCTCTGGTAATCACAATTCTACTCTGCTTCTCTTAGTTCAATATTTTAAAAATTTAAACTAAGTGAGATCATATGGTATTTATCTGTCTGTGTCTGGCTTATTTCATTTAACATAATGTCACCTATGTTTATATATGTTGTCACAAATGACAGAATTTTTTAGGTCTGAATGATATTACCTTATATATCTATTCTTTATTTAAAAATGGATAGACAAGTGTTCACTTGTCTGTTAATGGACACTAAGGTTGCTTCCATACCTTGGCTATTGTAAACAATGCTTCAATTAACATGGGAGAGGAGACATAATTTTGGCATACTATTTTCAATCTCTTAGGATATATACCCAGAAATGAGATTGGTGGTCCATATGATAATTTCATTTTTAGTTTTTAGGGGTATTGCCATGTTGCTTTCTCAATTGATTGTACCATTCACCATACCACCAATATTATACAAGTCCTCCCTTTACTCCACATCTTGGCCAGCACCTATTATCTTTCACCTTTTGAAGAATGGCCAATTGAACAGAAATGAGGTGTTTTCTCATTGTGATTTTAATCTACATTTCTCTGATCATTAGAGATATTGAACTTTTTTCATTTATCTTTTGATGACTTATATGTCTTTTTGAATTGACACAATTCAAGACAAAGTTTTTTGTTCTTTTTTTATTGTAAACAAATGGGGTACAACTTGTTTCTCTGTACATGAAGTAGAGTCATACCATTTGTGTAATCATACATTTACATAAGGTAATGGTGTTTGATACATTGTTATTTTTTTTCCTTTCCCCCACCCCTCCCACCCCTCTTTACTCTCTATACAGTCCCTCCTTCCTCCATTCTTGTCCCCCTCCCACCCCCCCATCATATGTCATCATCCGCTTATCGGCGAGATCATTTGTCCTTTGGTTTTTTGAGATTGGCTTATGTCACTTAGCATAATATTCTCCAATATCATCCATTTGCCTGCAAAAGCCATCATTTTATTATTCTTTATGGCTGAGTAATATACCATTGCATATATATACCGCAGTTTCTTTATCCATTCATCAATTGAAGGACATCTAGGTTGGTTCCACAATCTGGCTATTGTGAATTGAGCAGCTATGAACACTGATGTGGCTGCATCACTGTAGTATGCTGATTTTAAGTCCTTTGGGTATAGGCCAAGGAGTGGGATAGCTGGGTCAAATGGTGGTTCCATTTCAAGTTTTCTAAGAAATCTCCACACTGCTTTCCAGAGTGACTGCACTAATTTGCAACCCCACCAGCATGTATAAGTGTACCTTTTTCCCCACATCCTCTCCAACACCTATTGTTGCTTGTATTCTTGATAATTGCCATTCTAATTTGGGTGAGACGGAATCTTAGGATAGTTTTGATTTGCATTTCTCTTATTACTAGAGATGTTGAACATTTTTTTATATATCTGTTGATTGCTTGTAGATCTTCTTCTGTGAAGTTTCTGTTCATTTCCTTAGCCCATTTGTTGTTTGGATTATTTGTATTCTTGGTGTAGCATTTTATGAGTTCTTTAAATATTCTGGAAATTAGTGCTCTATCTGAAATATGAGTGGCAAAGATTTTCTCCCACTATGTAGGCTCTCTTCACATTGCTGATAGTATCCTTTGCTGAGGGAAAGCATTTTAGTTTAAATCTATCCAAATTATTGATTCTTGCTTTTATTTCTTGTCCTATGGGAGTCACGTTAAGGAAGTCTGATCCTAAGCCAACAAGTTGAAGATTTGGACCTACTTTTTCTTCTATAAGATGCAGCATCTCTGGTCTGATTCCTAGGTCCTTGATCCACTGTGAGTTGAGTTTTGTGCAGGGTGAGAGATAGGGGTTTAATTTCATTCTGTTGCATATGGTTTTCCAGTTTTCCCAGCACCATTTGTTGAAGAGGCTGTCTTTTCTCCATTGCATATTTTTGTCACCTTTATCTAGTATGAGAAAATTGTATTTATTTGGGTTTCTGTCTGTGTCCTCTATTCTGTACCATTGATCTACCTGTCTATTTTGGTACCAGTACCATGCCATTTTTGTTACTATTGCTTTGTAGTATAGTTGAAGTTCTGGTATTGCGATACCCCCTGCTTCACTCTTCCTGCTAAGGATTGCTTTAGTTATTCTGGGTTTCTTATTCTTCCAGATGAATTTCATAATTGCTTGCTCTATTTCTGTGAGGTACGTCATTGGGATTTTAATTGGAATTGCATTGAATCTGTATAGAACTTTTGGTAGTATGGCTATTTTGACAATATTAGTTCTGCCTATCCAAGAACATGGGAGATCTTTCCATCTGCTAAGGTTTTCTTTAATTTCTTTCTTTAGTGTTCTGTAGTCCTCGTTGTAGAGGTCTTTCACCTCTTTTGTTAGATTGATTCCCAAGTATTTTATTTTTTTTCAAGGTTATTGTGAATGGGGTAGTTTTTTAACTTCTCTTTCTGAGGATCCATCACTTATGAATAAAAGTGCATTAGATTTATGAGCATTGATTTTCTATCTTGCTACTTTACTGAATTCACTTATGAGTTCTAAAAGTTTTCTGGTGGAATTTCTCAGGTCCTCTATATAATCATGTCATCAGCAAATAGGGATAGTTTGAGTTCTTTTCCTATTCATATCCCTTTAATTTCTTTGGTCTAATTGCTCTGGCTAGTGTATCAAGGACAATGTTTAATAGAAGTGGTGAAAGAGGGCATCCCTGCCTTGTTTCAGTTTTTAGGGGAAATGCTTTCAGTTTTTCACCACTTAGAATGATAGTGGTCATGACCTTGGCATAGATAGCCTTTACAATGTTAAGGAATGTTCCCACTATCCCTATTTTTTCTAGTGTTGAGCATGAAGGGGTGCTGTATTTTATCAAATGCTTTTCCTGCATCTATTGAAATAATCATGGGATTCCTGGCTTTAAGTCTGTTGATATGGTGAATTACATTTATTGATTTCTGGATGTTAAACCAACCTTGCATCCTTGGGATAAAACCCACTTGATCGTGGTGCACTATCTGTTTAATATATTTTTGTATGTGATTTGCTAAAATTTTGTTGAGAATTTTTGCACCGATGTTCTTTAAGGATATTGGTCTGAAATTTTCTTTCCTGGATGTGTCTCTGTCTGGTTTAGGTATCAGGGTGATACTGGCTTCATAGAATGAGTTTGGAAGGGTTCCTTCCTCTTCTATTTCATGGAATACTTTGAAAAGTATTGGAATGAGCTCTTCCTTAAAGGTTTTGTAGAACTCGGCTGAGAACCCATCTGGTCCTGGACTTTTCCTTGTCGGTAGGCTTTTGATGACTTCTTCTATTTCATTGCTTGAAATTGATCTATTTAAATTGTGTATGTCCTCCTGGTTCAGTTTAGGTAATTCATATGTCTCTAGAAACCTGTTGATGTCTTTGAGATTTTCTATTTTGTTGGAGTAGAGATTCTCAAAATAGCTTCTAATTATGTTTTGTATTTCAATCGTGACTGTCGTGATATTTCCTTGTTAATTCCAAATTTTAGTTATTTGGATTTTGTCTCTTCTTCTCTTTGTTAGTGTGGCTAAGTGTTTATCAATTTTGTTTATTTTTTCGAAGAACCAACCATTTATTTTGTCATTTTTTTCTATTGTTTCTTTTGTTTCAATTTCATTGATTTCAGCTCTGATTTTAAATATTTCCTGTCTTCTACTACTTTTGGTGTTGCTCTGTTCTTCTTTTTATAGGGCTTTGAGCTGTAGTGTTAGGTCATTTATTTGTTGATTTTTTTCTTCTTTTATTGAATGCATTCCATGAAATAAATTTTCCTCTAAGTACTGCTTAAATAGTGTCCTAGAGATTTTGATATGATGTATCTTTGTTCTCATAAGACAATGTTTTTAACAAGTGTTTTTTTTTTTTTTGCTTTGTTATTATTTTGAGTTCCTTACAAGTACATTATTCCCTAAAAAGATGCCAAAAATTGCAGTTTTTCCCCAAATATGAGAGTAATAGAGTCTATTGACTCTATTATTTTCTTTGTTGTATAGAAGCTTTTGAAAAGTTTGATATAATTTCAAGGTCTATTTTGTTTTTGTTGCCTGAGGTTCTGGGGACACATTCAAGAAATCAATGTCTAGATAAATGTCATGGAGCTCTCTCCCTGTTATCTTCTAGTAGTTTTATATTTTCAAGTCTTATGCTTAGGTATTTAATCCATTGAGTCGATTCTTCTATAATGGATGAGAAAAGTGTTCATTCTTCTGCCTGTGAGCATCAAGTTTTTCCAACACCATTAATCGAAGTGATTTCCTTTCCCCTTTGTGAAATCTTGACATCTTTCTCAAAAATCAATTGACCTTAGCTGTGTGGACTTTTTCTTTCCTCTCTTCCTAAACCATTGATCAATATATCTGTTTTATATTAGTACTAGGTTGTACTACAACTTGGTACTATCCTTTAAAATCTGGTCATGTGATCTTTCAGTATTGTTCTTTTTGGTCAAGCTTGCTTTGGATATCCATACAAATCATTTACAATTCCATATAATTTAAGGATTATTTTAATATTTCTGCGAAGAAAGACACTTGAATTTTGATAGGGTTTGTATTCAGTCTGAAGACAACTTTGGTCCATATAGACATTTTAACAATGTTAATTCTTCCAATCCATGAACATAAAATATATTTCTATTTATTCATCAAATTCTTTTATAAATACTTTCTAATTTCAGTATACAGATATTTCACTCCCTTGTTTATATTCCTATTTTTATGCTACCATAAATAGATTTTTTAAATGTCTTTTTCAGACTGTTAAGTGTTAATGTACAGAAATGCTACTGACTTTTCTACATTGATTTGTATCCTGCTACTTGCTGAATTCATTTGTCAATTCAAACCAGTATTTTAGTGTAGTCATCTGGATTTTCTATATGTAAGAATGTGTTATCTGCAGAGACAATTGCATTCTTCCTTTCATATTTGAATGTCCTGTTTCTTTTTCTTGCTATTGTTCTGGCTAGTATTTCCAGTAATGTGTTCAACAAAGTTATGAGAGGAGCATCCTCACTTTATTCCTGATCTTTGAGGAAAGACTTCAACTTTTCATGATTGAGTATAGTATGAGTTTGGGTCCTGTTTTAAATGGACTTTTTGCTGTTGTTCTTTAGAGGTATAGTCCTTATTTACCTACTTTATTGAGAGTCTTCATTAAGAAAGGATGTTGAATTTTGTTAAATGCTTTTACTGCATCTATTGAGATAATAATGTTTTGTATGTTTCATTCTGTTAATATACTGAATCACATTTATTGATTGGCAAATATTGAAACAACCTTGCATTCTGGAGATGATCCCACTTAATCATGGTGTATGACACTTTTATTTTATTTTATTTTTTTGTGGCACTGTGAATTGAACCCAGGGCCTTGTGCATGTGAGGCAAGCACTCTACCAACTGAGCTATATCCCCAGCCCCGCAGATACTTTTAATATTCTGTTGAATACAGTTTTGCTAATATCTTGAATTGTGTATCTGTGTTCGTTGGTGATATTGGTCTGTAGTTTTCTCTTTCTCTTTTTCTTTTTTTCTTTTTTGGTACTGAGGATTTAACCCAGGGGCACTTTACCAGTAAGCCACATCTCCAGCCCTTTTTTTATTTTTTATTTTGAGAAAGGATCTTATTAAGTTGCTCAGGGCCTTGATAAGTTGCTGAGGCTGACCTTGAATTTATGATCCTCCTGTCTCATTCTCTTGAGTCACTAGAATTACAGGTGTGCACCCACCAGCCTGTAGTTTTCTTGGTTCTTTGTTTAGCTTTAGTATCAGGGTAATGCTGGCTATATAAAACAAATTTGGAAGTATTCACTCAAGAGGTGAATTTTAAACCTGTCATTTTCATGTGATATTTTATAAATTTGTACTTTATGAATGCCCTATTTTCTGTAAATTTAAAAATTATATAGTTTCTATTTTCTGTTAATGCTTTAGATTCACATATTTGTAATCACAATTTCAGCAGTGATGCTATAACCTCAAGAAACTAAACTTATCACTTACTTATAGACATGCCACTTTTTCACAACAAATCTAGATATTATAATAAAATTGCAAAATATTTATCCTATCTCTGACAAATGTGGGAGAAATAATCATTCATTGATAATACTTTCACATTAATAGTGATACTGAAGCAAATCACATTTTTAATTCCATATCCTGGTCATCCTTGTGTTAGCTCTCAGTTGTGTTCCTGACCCATGTTTGAATAAACAGTATGTTCTTATGCCCCAAATTGTCTACCTCAACTTTCTTCAGGTATTAAGATAGCTTCAGATGACTGGGATTGTCAATGATATTGGGGAGGAATTTAACTCAAGTGCCTACAGGAAAAGTTTCTCAAATTCTCAACTGTGGTTACATATGTGACTCTCTTCAATATTAAATTCTGGTGTCCAGAACTCATCTTGAGAATTTGATTTGATTTGTATGTGTGGGGCTGGCCATAGGTACTATTTTAGAACTCTCTAGTTGAGTCTAATACATAGCCATAGCTGAGAAACATTTCTGGAAGACAGTGCATCTCAGCCATGAACAAGCTACATTTGGTTTGGAAAAAAATCTCTTTGGTGATTTTCATATACCTTCCTTAAAAGGACATCCTCTTCTTAACAGTAAAGAAGCATATCCTGAGAATAAACTGTCCACAGTCAGCCCTCTTCTCTCCTGGTCTTCCCTAGTCCTGAAAAAGGAAACTAAGTAAAAATAGATGCCTTCCAATGCAGACATGGAAAGAAAGATTTTGTATGGAAGCATTAATAGTACTAAATCTGGAAAAAAAAATGTCTAATGTCTTTATGAACCAGAAATTTTCAGAAAGAACATGGAAACAACAGACAACTCTTATGACTTTAGAATTCTGGGCCTTAGGTCCATCCAGGATTACTGGACTCTTCCTACCTCCATGAGCTATATAACCAAGACACTGAAGCTTACTCTGAGAACAGAAGTTTACTGTACCAGTTCTCAATCCTATTCTATATATACCTCAGATTACAAAACTACTTCCCTGTAGGACTGTGTGACTATGAAAGATTTGGCTAATATTCCTTTATATATTTTCTCAACTATGAAATGAAATAAATAGATAAGAGAAATTCTAAAGTCTATTTCTGCTCTGAAGTTTGCCCTCCTTCTTGGCAAGACCTTTGGCAAAATAATTATCATGAGATTTAAAACTCCAGTGGAATATATTGTACAATTTAAAGGTTTAGGATATTTCTCTTCTTTCAGATTCATTCCTGAACCCTCTTTTTCTTGTTCACTTCTAGCTCTGTTTTGCTGTGGCATTTCCTGTTCTGAAGTGGGTGATAGATTATGCATTTCTATGAAGAAAAACTAATGGGCTAAGTGTGAAGCACAGAAGACAAGGAATATTAACTTAAGTAGTAGAGAACAGAGGGAGGAGGAAGTGAGATCATAGATATCTAATGCACATGCCCTTTAAAGATGGGAAACTGCAAAATGAAGTGTCAGCAAGGTCAAGTAGATAAGTACTAAATTTAGAGGGTTCTGGATACATTGGCATTTGATTTTGTAAATGGATTGCACTCTCTCCACCAGTCCTTGACCACAAAAAGCTGCCACACACTCTTCTGCCTCTTGACAATCCCCTTAACTCTTCTTCTGCAGCCAGTCATGAGTAATAACTCCAAAGCCCCTGCAAAGACATGCCTCACCCCCGTTGTGGGCAGGTGCAATCATTCAAAATATACACAAACTCCATGGAGAAAAAGACATTACGATGGCACTGCAATCGATCTTCTCTCTGCTAAAGAAGTTAAATCCACATGACCTATATTCATGTACAGATTAGCTCAGATGGAAAAATGAAAACTAGTGACTATGAATCATGCAGTAAATACAGGAGCTCATAAATAAATCAAATCCCTGTGGGTAGAAACTCAAGAGTTGAAATAAGAAGGCCTGATAAATGGGGGTGGGGGGAGAAAAGTTAGAATCATAACATAAAACTTGGAGGGAATTGGTATAGCAATTTCTAATATCTGTAAATATATCTTTGTCCTGGGTGAACTAAGTGAAGGAGACTGCATGAATAACCAAGTGACGATATAGTCTGAAGTTGTGGGGTTGAATAATTTTGTTTTGACTGGTTCTTTACAAAGATAAAATAGGCTAATGTAAAAAATTTTTAAAGTGAACAGGAAAAAAATTCCTTTATTTCTGTTCCTCTAATAGAACTCATTGTTAAAAACTCATGATTTATACATACACACATGCAAATATATATACACACAGATATTTCAAATGTTTATTTTTTCACATATATCACTCTAACGAAGTGTATTTGCATCTATATATTTATATGATTTTGACAGAAATGGGTTCATATTTTACATATTTATGCACATTCCTTTTTTTCCCCCCTCATTCAATATATTCCCACTTCTGGGGTTACATCCTGGCTCCATCTCTTAATATTTACGTGATCCTGAGATATGTTACCCAAACTCTCTATGCCTCAATTTCTCTGATAGGAAATGAAGATGACAGTGATAACAACTTCTCAAATTTGCTCTGAGAATTAAATATACTATATTACATGATCTTAGAACAGTGTTGGAAAATGAAAGTGCTATAAAAGCATCATTCCTTATTTTGCTATGAGTGTAGGCTCCCATCATACCCATCTTCATCATTTCACATAATGGATGGATCTCCACCCAAATCTCCTCCTCAGGGTATTTCAATGAGTCACAATGATTCCTCTTAATGGGTAATTGCCCTTGGTCACAGGGAATGTCCATAGCCATGCACAAAGTTATACTCACAGTTCTAGGTACTGTTCATAACCAGTGATTGACTGATGTAGAGATACTGTTATGATTTCAATATCAGGTATCCCCCCAAAAGCTCATGTGTGAGATAATGCAAGAAAAGTTAAAAGTGAAATGATGGGGTTATGAGAGTCTAATCCTAATCAGTGAATTAATCCCCTGATAGGTATTAATTGTTGACTGTAGGCAGGTAGGATGTGACTGGAGGAGGTGGGTCATTGAAGGCATGCCTTAGGGGTATATATTTTGTAAGCTTAACTCAGTGTCTGTCTGTCTTGCTCCCTCACTCTAGTGCTATGTCCTGAGATGATTTTCTCCAACACACTCTTCTGCAATATGTTATACATCATCTCGGGCCCCAAAGAATGGTGTCAGTCATCTATGGACTAAGACCTCTGAAACAGTGAACACCCTCTGCCCCCCCACCGACTGCTAAATAAACTTTTCCTCCTCTAAAATTGTTTTTGTTGGGTCTTTTGGTCACAGCAGCAAAAAGTTGACTTCGATACAAATACTCAGCCTGCCTTGCTCATTACTGTTTTCCTCACTTACTTTATAGTTTAACTATAAATCCTGAAACCACCAACCAATAAGTCTGCTCACATATTTTTTTTCCAGAGAACCCCTAATCTAAAATTATTTGTTATAGAGGTAACTCTCAGGAGCATATTCAAAAATGAAATTTTTTATTTGAATCATGCATTGATTCACCAGTACTGAGGACGCCACTACTAGTGGATGATGGAGTATGGGTAGAATGATGTTGTAATTAGTGCTTTTATGTTAAAACATTCACTTATGATGAACAGGGTATGACAACATGGAAAGGAGTGTACTTCCTGGGGCAACTTCTCTAGGGTTTATGAAGTATGCAGAAAACAGTAACTTAAGGTCAATGGAAATTGCTTACTATCCTTGGAGTTTACTGATTAGTTAGATATAATGGTAGTTCAAGATAATTAATGAGAAATTCCAAGCACAGAGCATTAAAGACAATAAGTAATCTTTTGGTAGCATTTAAGGAGACTCTAAACTCCTGTTGCTGAAGGACAGAGAGAACGAAGATCCACTCAGAGGACTTAAATGAAAGAGGAGCTTCAAAGTGGACTTCTCAATCCTAAAAGGTCTTCTGCAACAAGGATTTTATCTCTAGTTCTATAAGGAGTGAGACCTTGAGACTAGGAATGGGGATTGGTGGATGAAAGTGTTTGAAAACCTCAGTCCTCCAGATTTCCCTGACTTCTGCTTACAGAAATAGTCTACTCCCCTTGTTAGAAGACAACACTGCCCTCACCCTCAGACTCTGATTTCAGGTCATGCACAGGGGTCATATGAACCAGAGACATTTTAAGACAGTGTTTGCTTCTTGAGAATATCCTGGAAATCAAGAGCTATGACAAGGAAGAATTTCCAATACAACCTAGTAAGGAAGGCACTATGCTTTTCAAGGGAAGAGAAGGATTCTGCATTGAAGTTACTGCAAAATCTGAGTAATATGTTCTGTTGGGAGTGGGAAGAACAGAACCACCAGATACCAAGGGTTCTGGCTCAAGGAACAAAATATAAAGTTGAAATGATCAATTTAGGATCACACTAATTAAATACCAGATTTAATCTAGTACCACCAAAAAGGAAGGGCCTGGGAAACTTGGAGAAGCAGTGATTCATAAATATTTAGTGGAAGGACCAAAAAATACTGTGATAGATTAGTGAAGGAAGGAGTTAGACTCAGGAAAACAAGCATGATAGAATGGATATCTAAGATACAAAACTCACCAGAGAACAGGGTTCTTTGGAGTTGAACAATAAGAGAATACTCCATTTCCTACAGCAATCCTTGTTATAGCAATACAGAGTATGTTGAAGACAAGGTCACTGGCATTGTTGGGAAGCTGAGTGGGAGGATCATCTGTAGACTAGGCTAAAAGCAGGAGATGCTGTTGCAGAACTGAACTCTCTGTTTGTAAGAGAGGTAGTAGGATCTTCCTTACTGATGGTGGCATAGACCATCAGAAGCATAGCACATGTAATCATTTAACTAAATGACAAAATTGAAATATTAGCCAGGAAAAAAAAAAAAGAGAGAGAGTAGCCATGGGAGTTATTAACAAATTTACAAGTATGGTAAATAAAACATAATATCCATAGAAATGTGAGCAAGAAATGTAGGCAGTGTAGGTATTGATTAAGGAAACATTCTCTGTGTATAATCAAAAGTCTGAAGTGGAAGCCCCAAACACAACTTTAGATCTCTTATCAGATCCATAATGCATAAAACACCACAGAAAACATATTCAGTAGTAATTCATTCAATCTCTCTGGAAAGGAACCTATGACTCAGGTTATCTTAATTGTGAGTTGAGATTGATATCCAGGGTACTATCAAAGCCCCTGTCAGAAACAGGGATGAGAGGGGTCAAGGTCATATATGGAAACAGCCCATGTCAGTACTACAGTGAGTTCATTGGATTCATAGACTCATTCAGTATAATTTACCCACCTTCTGAATGTATAATTTGAATAGAGTTCATTTTTAGCACAACCTGCATTTTGATGGCTTGATGTGTATGAGAACTATCTTAAGAAAGCCAGCTGCAAACTTCCAAAACTGTGCCCTCTTCCCAGTAGAAAATCAAAATCTATATATAGTACCGCATTTCAGGAGAAATGCAGAAATTAACCCATATTCTGAAATTTAAAGTGTGTAATAGTTGTGACTCCTTTCATATCACAATTTAATTCATTAGTTTCCCTCTTTAAAAAACACAAGGTGGATTATAATAGATAACTATGGATTATTGCAACCTCTACCTAGTAGTACTCCTAATTTCAGCCACTGCCATTTTTTGCTTGAGCAGATTAACAGAGACTCTGGCTGCAGCATGTAGTCATTAGCTTTGCACCTACTTTCTCTTCCATCCCAGTCAGGAAGGAGGCTCAGAAGCAGATCATTTCCATGTGGAACACAGAGCATCATTTTCAATCTTGACCCAGAGTTGTACTAACTTTCCCTCAGTCTGACTTATACTCTAAAGGAACCTGAACCATCTGGACATCTGGAAAACATCACGCTGGTCCACTAAATAGATTAAATCATGCTAATCAAACCAAGTGAGCAAAAACTGACACGAACATTGGAGTCTTGTTAAGGCATATGTGTCTAAGGGGGCAGGAGAGAAACCTTAGTAAGACTCATGAACTTTCCACATCAGTGAAGTTTTTAGTGTTTCAGAGAACTAGAAAATACCAAAACATTCTCTCTAAAAATAAAAGAAAAATGATTGCTTCTCAAAACTTCTGCCACTCAGAAGCAACACAATAATTGATAGAACTTTGGGGATTCTTTACATTCTGAAAGTACCAGATTTAACCATTTAGAATACTGTTTCAACACATTTGCCACTGACACAAAAATCTACTGATATTGAGTGAACCCTAATGCAATAAAATTATCTTCAGCATGTCTAGATGGCAGTTTAAGCAGTTGTGCCACTTGGAACATATACCCTTAGAAAACCCTAGGTTATAGCCAGTATCTGTGGTGGGAAAAAAATATATGAAATTTATATCCGACTCTAAGAGAATTATCATCATGAGTTCTGTGAAATCCACTGCTATGGTCTGAATGTTTGTGTTATCCCAAAAATTATATGTAGAAATCATAACTACAAGCTGATGGTAGGAGATGGAGTCTTTGGGGAAGTAAATACATCACGAAGGTAGCACCTCATGAATGGTATTAGCACCCTTATAAAACAGGTACTTCTTTATTCCTTCTATCTTGTGAGAGCACCGCTAGAAGGCAACATCTTTGAACCAGGAAGTGAATCCTCACCAGACAATGAATCCAGACTTTTGAGCCTCGGGCACTGTGAGAAATAAATTTCTGTTGCTTATAAGTCACTAGTTCATTGCATTTTAAATTTGTTCTAACTAGTTATACATGTCAGTAGAATACATCTTGGAACAGCATACATAAATGAACTATAACTTCTCATTCTGTTGTACATGATGTGGAATTACATCAGTTATGTAGTCATATATGTACATAGGGTAATAATGTCCAATTCATTCTATTATCCTTCCTAACCCCCTACCCCTCATCTTCCTTCACTCCCCTCTGCCTAGTCCAAAGTAGCTCTGTTCTTCCCTAGCCCCCCACCTCCATTGTGAATTAGCATTCGCATATCAAAGAAAACATTTGGCCTTTGCTTTTGGGGGATTGGCTTATTTTGCTCAGCATGATATTTTCCAGCTCTGTCCATTTACCTGCATATGCCGTAATTTCATTCTAAGACTGAGTAATATTCCATTGTACACATATACCACATTTTCTTTAATCATTCATCTGTTGAAGGGCATCTAGGTTGGTTCTATAGCTTGGCTATTGTGAGTTGAACTGCTATAAGCATCGATGTGGATGTGATACTGTAGTATGCTGATTTTAAGTCCTTTGGGTATATAGTGAGGAGTGGGATAGCTGTGTCAAATGGTGGTTCCATTCCAAGTTTTCTGAAGAATCTCCATAGTGCTTTCTATAGTGGTTGTACCAATTTGCAGACTCACCTGCAATATATGAGTGTAACTCCCCCACCCATATCCACGCCAACATTTATCATTGCTTGTGTTCCTGATCATTGCCATTCTGACTGGAGTGAGATGAAATCTTAAAGTAGTTCTTATTTGCATTTCTCTAATAGTTCATTGCATATTATTATGGCTGTCCAAATGGACTAAGACACCAATGAAGACAGATGAGCCTTTGTAAGACTGGAAAAGTAAACAGGTTTTGGCAAAAACAAGGCCACAGAGTCTGAAAAAAAGAATGAGAAATGTAAGAATATATTCAAGATTATGGAAATGTAAGAATATATACAATCCCCCTCTTCATTTTGCCCCATTTTGGTGTAACTCTGAAGGACCTTTCTAGAGCAAAGTTTTTTAATATTAGTCAAGGCCTCCCAAAATCAAATGACTGCTTATATTATCCCTCCACCCAGTCTTTCCCTTCTCACTTTCTCATAACCCAGTAAGCATTCTACACATGCCTTTCTTGACAGAAGATATTCCCTGTCAACCTAACCTGACACCATACTTTGCTTATCTTTCTATTCAGTAGACAAATAACTGGGTCATTAAAGTGCCTCTATAGTTTTCATTTACTTAACCAGAGACTCAGATGATTTTTAAGGTAACCTAGATTACATCTTATAATAATAGCAAGAACAGATCATACTACAGGAGTGAGCCAAAACTTTAGCTTCTATGTTCATCATTTGAAATGACTTCATTTGGTTCATGATGCTTATGATTTATTTAGCATAACTGATTATAAAAAGATATGCTGGTTTTATTTTTTTGCTCACAGAAATACATAGGAAAATTACTGAACTCATGTGCTCATATATTTATTTGATATTACTTTATGGCATTGACATCTGATGATAAGTATGTGTGAATGGACGAATAAAACTATAGCAGAACTGTGGTCTGGAAAAGAAAATGTAAAGTGATAAAGACTGCTGGACTGAATTAGGGAAGCAAAAAAAGAAAAAAAAAATCAGTAAGGATTTTTGTTCATGGTTTTAAAATCTTTAGTTATTTTTCCCCCAAAAAAGTTAGTGATGTCTTTTTTTTAAAAACAACAAAACAAAACAAAAGCACAACATTAAAGACATACAATCCATCTTTGGAGGACTAAAACTGCTGCTTAAAACTTTCTTTATCCACAGACAGACAAAATTGTTCCCACTCCCCTTCCATCCATACTGAAGGTGGAGTTACTTTATTAAAGGAGAGTAAGACAGGCAAGGGAAATACTTATAGTTGACCTCATGTGATCACATTCAAATTCAGTGTTAGAGCTGTCCCACATTAAGTATTCATGTCTTTAGTAGATAGCACTAATGTGGAATTATCAAGTCCATTTCATAAAGCTTGACAGATCCTAGAAAAACTGAGAAATGATACACTTTATTCCACCACAACTTTTTATAACTGTGAAGGGCATCATCCATTTCCAGCAAAAGACTGAAGTATCATATTAGTGATATCTGGCTCATTTCTCATTCTTGACAATTGTTTTCAGAGTCTACTTAGCATATCTTTGTCTTTACTAACCTTAATTTCTGAAAGACACTTTTCTTTCATCATTCTCAAATGGTGACTAAATAAGTCTTTCACAAGTTAGGTGGGACAGGGTCCAGAAATAGAGTTCATTTCCTAATTGGTCCCTTATGAGACTCCCAGTCTATCAGTTCTGCATCCTCTTATAATCCTTATTCACTTTGAGGCTTGGTCCTAGTATCTGTGCCTACTAACTTCCAGGCCACTTTTCCATCTATACTTAAGACTTCTATACCTAACTTATACAATCCCTTTGTTCCTAAGTCCTCCCAACATCCTGAGTTTTTCATACATTCATGTGACTGATCCATCTAACATCCATAAATATAAATATATTAAAAAGATCTATTATAAGGTATTAGCATATAATTGCATAGACAAAGAAGTCCCATGTTTGATTTGCATATGAGGTGTTGTCGCAAGCAGTGAGTAAGAGAGGAACGGAGTTTGGTTCCAACAAGTGGATTTTATTCATGCAATATACATTCAAATTAACATTCCTAATAATAGCAAGTCAACTGATGTTCCTAATAATAGTAAGTAACAAATGCATTAAGGATTCACCCTCTTATTCACCTAGAGTCCAATCCCCATGGACTTACTCAAGGCAATGTAACGTCTCTTAGTCAAGAAGTCAGCCAATAAGACAGAAGGGATCTTCTCAGCCATAGACTCTCTCAGTTCCTCAAATGTCCTCCGGTGCCCTCAGATGTTTGATGAGTCGGAGGCTGGATGTTTGAGAAGGCAGTTGCCATCACTGGAGTAGTGGTTAGTCTTCTGGGCTCAGGGGCAATGGTCAATCAGCAATCAGCAATAGTATGGACAGCAGCCGGGGCAGTCAGAGACAGAGTGATGTGGAGTCCTCTGGTCACGGTGCTGCTGACAGTTTGCTCCAAAAGTCCAGGGGTTTAAGTAGTAATTTTCAGCCCAGTCATGCTCTGGTCTTCATTGATAAAGACCAGAACATGATTAGATTAGGAACCACCACTCAAATCGTAGATAAATGTTCATATTAACAGTATTCAGGAGTATCATCCTGCTACACAGCAAGTTTGTCACCAGGTACCTGCTGCATTTTGTGATTTTAGTTTTGCAAGTCCAGGCAAATGCCTGATACAGCTTATTATTACTACATAACACACAACTATAGCACTTCCTATTATTTTCTTGTCTCATTACAGGTGTCCTCCAAAAGCTCACTTGTGAGACAATGCAGGAAGGTTCATAGGAGAAATAATTGGGTTTTAAGAGTCTTGATCCAATCAAGAATTAATCCCTGATGGGAAGTGGTAGGGTATACCTGGATTAGACTGGAATTGGGTCATGGCTTTGGGGTATATATTTTGTATCTGGAGAATGGAGACTCTCTCTGCTTCCTGATCACCATGATATGAGCTGCTTTCTTCTGCTACTGTCTCCTGCCATGATGTTCAGCCTCACTTTGAGCCCTGAGGAATGGAGTCAGCCTTTTATGGACTAACCTCTGAAACTGTGAATCCTCAAATAAACCTTTCCTCCTTTATAGTTGTACTGGTTGGGTCATTTAGTCATAGCAGTGAAATAACTGACCAAGCTAGAAATTGGGACCAGGAGTGGGGTAATTGCTCTGACTAACCTGACCATGTGGTTCAGAAGCTTTTGGAGCTTCCTGGAATTGGTGGGAGGAATTTTGAGATGTTTAGCCATACAAGTTGGAAATGCTTTAGACTGTTGTAAGTGAAGATTAATGGTGAATTCTGGTGGGAGCTCAGAAGACCAAAATGCCAATAGGACTGTTATCAGTGAGATCCTGGCCCAAGAGGGTTCAGAAAAGGAGAACTTTATTGGAATTTGGGATAGAGTCTATTCATGTTATGGTCTGGCTAAGAAGTTGTCTGAATTTTGCCCGTGTCCTGAGACTTTCTGTGAGCCTGATTTTAGAAGCAATGGACTTCTTAATGTGGCAGAAGAAATGTCTAGGCAACATAGCATTCAGGAATTGGCATGAATATTGTTGGAGGTTTTTAGGCAAATTTATTGTGATAATCAGGAGCAGAAAGCAGAGCATATAGATTTTTTAAAGGTGGCCTTGAAAAGCTACAGTAAAACTTGGGCTAAGAAACTTGCAATTGTTAAAGACATTACTGCCACTAAAGGAATGCTGAAGACTGTGCCTAGAGACAATGAGAAAGATCACTTAAGGGTAAGACCAGACCCATCTCAAGCTCAAGGGAGTAAAGGTGAAAATTCTCTTGACAAAAGACCAGTGGGGCCCCCTTCTTGCACAAGGGGGCCTAGGAAGTTTTTCAATGTGCTCAGTCACCCGGACCCTCAGAGGTTGCTACAGCCAGGGTCCCAGGAGGTTTGGCTACTGTTCAAGATGGCACCAGACTTTGGCATCAACCATATAGTGTTGATTCTGCAGAAATGCAGGATGCTGGATTTAGGGGATCATGGAGGATTTCACCAAGATTTCAAAAGAAGGCCTGGGAAGTCAGGCAAAGTGCAACAGGGTAAGGGTCCCTGCAGGTATGCTCCGAGAAGTCAAGGTGTGGAGATGTAAGGAGGAAGTCAAAGTTGCAGTGGAAATACCTGAGATTAAGAAATGCCAGTAATATGGGACATTGACCTAGAAAAGCTACAGGAAACAAGCAGGGAAAAGTCAACAAAAAGGCCACTTGGGCTGCAATGAACAAGGCCACAGGGGTGGAGCTACACATGCCATTTTGAGAGAATATCAAGATGCCATGTGTACTAGGTGCCAGACGTGGAGCTACAGGACATGTTTGCCCAGCTGGATTTTGGTCTTGTTTTGGTACTATCCCTTCTTTCTATGCTCCTGTTTTTGTAAATGAAAATGTTTACTCAGTACCTTTATATGTTGGATATTTGTAAATTGCTTTTCATTTTATAGGAGCTCACACTGTGAGATTGCCTGAGTCTTAGTGAAAACTGTGGACTTGAACTTTGAGCAATCTCAGAATTGTTCAGACTATAGGGAATCTTGGAAATTGATTAAATATATTTTGCATTGTCAAATGAGTGTTAGATTTGGGGGGGGGGCAGGGATGGAATATTATGGTTTGGATATGAGGTGTCCCCCAAAGGCTCACTTGTGAGACAATGCTGGAAGGTTCATAGGAGAAATAATTGGGTTGTCACCCAATTAGTAAATTAATCTCTGATGGGATTAATTGAAGTAGTAGGGTATGATCAGATTAGATTGGAATTGGGGCATAGCTTTGGGATATATATTTTGTATTTGGAGAATGGAGACTCTCTCTCTGCTTCCTGATTACCATGATATGAGCTGATTCCCTCTGCCACTCTCTCCTGCCATGATGTTTAGCCTTACCTTGAGCCCCAAGGAATGGAGCTGGCCTTCTACAGACGAAGACATCTGAAATTGTGAACCCTCAAATAAACCTTTCCTCCTTTACAGTTGGTCAGGTCATTTAGTCATAGAAGCAAAATAGCTGACTAAGACATCCCACAATCTGCTGTCTACAGAATGGAGAGACAGGAAAGCCAATGCTGTAATTCAGCCCATGTCTGAAGGCCTGAGACTCAGTAGACCTGAAGATATAAATCCCAGGCCAAGGACTGGAGATTTCTCAGCTCAAACAATGACACAGAAAAAAGGGAAAATTCCTCTTTCCTCTGCCTTTTCATCTATCAGGTCCTCAACACATTGGATAATAATGCTCACCCACACTGAGGATACACTTTACTTGGCTAAACAATTTAAATGCTGCTCTCACCCAGAAGTGTGCTCACAGGTACACTCAGAAACAACCTTTAATTTGTGCTCAGTCAATTTAGCACACAAAATTTGCCATTCCAGATCTACCTCCAGCACTCACTTCTATGGTCACACCCTAGGACTTTTCATCTCCCCAAATGTTCCACCACCAAAATTATAAGATTCAAACATTTGCTGTTCCATAAATCTTCATCATCATGAACCTTAATTTTCCAACAATTTCCATTATGATTATATACTTATATATTCTTGTGGTTTGTCATTTTCATTAAGTCTCTTGATCATCTTTTCCACTTTATTCTTCTTCATTTCTTTCCCTAACCATTCTTGTCAACCCCCTTAATTCCTTTGTACTTCTATTATTTTATTACTTTCATCCTAAATCAATCTTGCAATTTTTTCATTGAGTGGTTAATCTTAAACTATAGATTGAGAATGGTTCTGTAAAATAGGGAAATATACAATCACCAATAGAAAAGTGACTTAATATAGCACAGACATTTTTGGTCAATTCTATCTCTTATGAATTTCTCTTTGTCCACTCTCCTCTTAAGTTCATTCATCCACTCTCAAAGTTTCTATTACTATCTGTTATGGTTTGTATCTTAAATGCTCCCCAAAGGCCCAAGTGCTAAAGACTTGGCTGTTGTCTTGTGGCTCTATAAGGGGTTGGTGGAACTTCTAGGAAGTAGGGCCTATTTCAAGGAAGTTAGACCATTGGGGGTATGCCCTTGAAGGGTACATTGGGATCCTAGCTCCTTCCTCCCTCCCCACACTTCTCAACCTTCATGAGGTGAGCAGCTTTGCTCTATCACATGTTCCCTGCCATGATGTTCTGCCTTGCCACAGGCCCCAAAACAATGGAGCCAAGTGACCATAGACTGAAACCTCTGAATATGTGAACTAAAATAAATATTTTCTCCTGTTAACTTCATTCTTTCAGGAATTTTTTTTTTTTTTTTTTTTTTTTTTTTTTTTTTTTTTTTTTTTTTTTTTTTTTGTCACAGCTATGGAAAGCTAAGCTACCATTTATACACTGAAGGCTCACAACTTTTCTCTCCAGTTCAGGAACTACATATGTAATGGTTTCTTTAATACCTGTATTTAAGTAGCTCAATCTAGCAAGGTTTTATATTTGTGATTTTCTCTGTTCCCTTCCCTTAGTCATGTTCTGTGTTTTTATCATCTTGAATGGAATCACCACATATCCACCTATATAGCTTAGAGACCCAGTGCTTATCCTTAAAATTTCATCTTTCTCACCTCTCATGTCCAATCCATTACAACATTTTAAAGTTACTCATTCTTGTCTGGCTAGGACACTGGCTATATTTCCCTATAATGTTAGTGTGCTGACACTCAGTGCAGTATTAATGCATTTTTATATCAAAAAATAAAAGATGAGTACTTTTCAAGCCCTTAGAAAATATCTCCCAGAATAATTTGGGGCAACTACTCATTTTGGATGGAAACAAGTTACTATATAAACAAAATAACTATTTGAAATATGACACATTATTCCTAGTTAAAGCATTTTATTTGAATTATGATTTTAGAGATACCTAGAGAAAAGGCAAAAAATTGAAGATGTATCTTTTGCTTTTTACATCTATTGAAAATTTATGTTTACCACGTTTATATAAATCTAAATCAATTCTCATAGTGTTAATTATAAAAGTGATTTTTAACCAAAAATATTTTTCAGAAATTATAGGCTATTAATATCTTGCATAAAAAATTGGGTATAGAAACACTTTAAATCATAGCACAATTATTTCTAAAGAACCCCAAATTGAAGCTGAAGGTATAAATGTATTTATGGCAATAGTTTTGGTGTATGTGAATATAATAACATTGAGGACTATAAAAAATATCCAAGTCTGTGACCTGTGAAAAATAGAAATTCACTATTTTATATTTTAAATTTTGAATGATTACTTTGCAGTTGTTGATTTACCTGGTGCTTTTATAATTGTATCATTTATTCTTAAATTTCAGAAAACTATTTGATATGCATGTTTTTGTAGATTCATGATGTTGTCTGAATATCTTTATTTTTAACATGGGAAAAGAAAAACAAGAGCTGGATTTAATTTGTGCACCAACATTTTTTACTAGATAAACTTCAGTAAGGTAGATAATGTAATTGTGCTTCTCTGAGCCTTGATTTCCAAGCATATAGTTAGTTATAAGTGGAGGAAAAGGAATGCTAATACCGTCCTTAAACTGGTTAATATGCAGGTAAAAATATAAAAGCCACCTAACAGAACTAATCACTTAGGAACTCAATAAGTAGCTATTAATAGCAGTAATATTGAGCTTTGTTTTGAGATTTTTCTTCGAATTACAGATAAAATTATATTAATATTTTTTAAAGTTGACTATTCATGATTTATAGGAACAAAATAGATGTAAACTTAGGTAGTTTCATTATTATTATTATCTATAGATGATAGTAGTTTCTCACTGTCAGAGAGACAGTTTGTGACATAAATTCTAATCTGTCACAATGAAGTAGTTAGAGCTAAAATGCATCATTTTGTGGCAGAAAATTGATAAATTAAATTTTTTTAAAATATCTTTATTTTATTTATTTTTATGTGGTGCTAAGGATTGAACCCAGTGCCTCATGCGTGCTAGGCAAGCGCTCTACCACTGAGCCATAACCCCAGCCCTGATAAATTAAATTTAAATGTGAGAATCTTGAAATCAAATTGGATCACAGAGTCAACATAAGTCACCCTTCTCAATTTTCAGAATGTAAGGCAAGAATCTAGAGAAACTAATCTTACACAATCACATAGCAAGTTAGCCAAAATAAAAATAACATTTTATAAAAATTCCCAGTCTAAGGATCTTCCTAATACTTCATCATGTAAATGAAGAGAAAATTAACTTCTAAGTTATTTGCTTATCTTAAAGGCAAAATTTTAAAAATCTAGATTATTTTTGAAATATCATAATAGATATAAATGGTCAACTATGCTTATAAATATTTTCTGCTTTGGTAACCATTTTTTAAAAACCCAATATGATTAAATTTCTGAGATAAAACTTTTTAACTGCATTCACTTATTAATTAGACACATGCAAGTAAACAACTTCATCCAACAATTAATACAGTGACACCACTGTTACGGTTTAGATATGAGGAGTTCCTCAAAAACTCATGTGTTAGACAATGCAAGAAAATTTAGAGGTAAAATGACTAGGTTATGAGATCCTTAACCTAATTAGTGCATAAATCCACTGAGGGATTAACTGGGTAGTAACTGTAGCCTGGTAGGGTGTGGCTGGAGGAGCTGGGTCATTTGGGGGTATGCCTTTGGGGTATATATTTTGTAAACTGAGCTGAGTCACCTTCTGCTTCCTGATGCCAATTCCTGAGCCACTTTCCTCCTCCATGCCCTTCTACCATGATGTTCTGCCTCATCTTAAGCCCAGAACAGTGAACTTGGTCATCTGTGGATAAAACCTCTGAAACTATGAGCCCCCAAATAAACTTTTGCTCTATGAAATCATTCCTCTGTTCACAGCAACAAAAAAGCTAACTAAAATACCCCAGGAAGTATGTTCTGTTTTCATAGTTGGTAAGAAACTTGCCTTCTAAAAGTTCTTGGTGTAATGAGGAGCCCATAAGAACATCAACATAATTCAACAAAGAAAGTTCTCAGGTATGTTATGAATAAGGTGTTATAATAGTACATAGCAGCAATAATTTTCTGTGGTCAATTTACCATGGATTAGACTTTCCAGTCAAAAAATTAATAGAAAAAATAGCTAGATACCATCACCTTACCTGTTTCTATCAGCAAAAAAGATAATTGCAAAGTAGCACTCTGTTCTCAGAAAAACAAAAACAACTTGATATCGTTATCATAGACTTTCATTATTTCCTTATACTCCTCCAAAGAAAGTGTGAGAATCTGTTTTCCAAACTACCAGATAATAATACTTACATGTCCACTCTCAGAAAACACACCCAATTTCAATCAAAAAGGTTATTTTCCACAACTCCCTTTCTTTCAAAATATGAAAAGAAATTCCAAGGAAGGATAAAAAAAGGAAGTCAGGCAGCTTTTTGGGTTATTTCTGGATAATTTTGATGCTTAGCACTGATGCTTCCTTTTAACATTAATTTAAAATATGCTAGGCTCTCTAAAGCACACTGGTAAATGCAGCATTTTAAGAAAATTTGGATTGAAGTAGATAGTTTTTATTTGAAATAAATCAAAGAAAAACAATGAGATACCATACCACATCATAATTCCCTCTCATTTAAAAATTTTTTTTTTCTGGAGTAGGAAAAATAGTGAATGGGATGTTCTAGATCCATACTGAATCAGTTATATCACATAAAATCCCTACAATAAACAAAATTATTTTCTTCCCAAAGGCCAACATCTTAGGCTTCTTACAGAATTTCATACTGTTTATGCTTTACTTTTATTAGGAGGAAACAGCACTGAGTGTCACCATATAGTAATGAAAATGTTGCTATGTCTCGTTTTCTTTCAAGTCAATGAAATATGACAAAACATTAACATTTATTCAAACCAAAAGATAATTTATTTGAACATTGTTTTAGCTGTGATCTGGAATTACCTTCAAAGACTCATATATGAATGATCTGTCCCGGCTTGTGGTGCTATTGGGGAGGTGGCTGAAATGTCAGGAGGTACAGCTTGGTAGAAGGAAGTATGTCACTGGGAATGTGCTTGTGTAAAGGTAATATTTTTTCTGAAAGTTATATTTTCTTACTGACCCTTTTCCTCTCTTTCACTTTTCCTTTTTTTCTCATTCTTTTTCCTGTCATGAGGTGAACAACTTTATTCCACCTTGCTTTTCTGCCTCAATGTACTCTCTCACCTCAGATCCAGAAGCAACTGAGTTATCTGACAGCATACTGAAACCTCTGAAACTGAGCCACAGTAAATGTTTATTCCTTTCAAATGACACCTCAGGTGTTTCCTCACAATGATGGAAAATTGACATTTTCAAAACTTAATTGTTTTTGTAGTTTATCTCAATTGAAGCTTTCTGGAATCCATAAAAATATCAGAGAAACTATATCAGAGAGAAATATGAATAGTTAAATTCTTTAGTCCAAATGCTTTTGCAAAGAATTTCATTTCTATGTTGTACTTAAGAACCACCCTGCATTTTTTAAAAGGCTTATTGAATGAATTAAGTACACAAGAAAATTTTCACCACAATATAAGCAGGCAATGTTTTCCCCAGAATGAACATAGCTGACTCAAATATAATAAAAACAAAGGTTATATTAGCAAAAGGAATAAATCTGGAAACCATAATGTGATTGGAGATAGCACATAGGCCAATTTGCACATAGGGTTGCATTTTGAAATACAGCTTTGAATTGAAAGCAAAATACTTTTTCTTAGAGAATTCATTTATTAATTCAACAATATTTTCAAATAGCCTGCAGGTATCACACACTATTCTAATCTATGTAGGTACAAGAAGAAAAATATAACACGGAATTTCCATTTTAGGATCTTTATATTATCATCAGTGGAAAGAAAATAAACAAATTCAAAAACAATTCACTATGTCAGGAAAGAAAAAAATAAAAGCCTGGGAATCAAGGGTGTGGAAAGTGGTGTATATGTCATTTTATATAATGTGGTATGAGAAGGTCTCTTTGAGCAGATACTCAAACCAAAGGAGACTTGTTCATTTATAGAACAAGTAAAGATTAAGAGTTTCTTTTTTGCAGGAAACAATGGAATGTGAAAGTATATATGCAATAATTAATAATCAAATACAAGAACAGATAAGGGGAAGTTTTGGCATTTAAGTAATGGAGTTGTCTGTGTATCTGAACAAAACTTTAAAATTAGGTCAGGTATCAAAATTAGGTTTTGGCTAAAACTCTTTTCTGTAAGTAGTAGAATTGAAGTATATATGAAAATAAAAGGGTAGTATCAAAATTAAATGAAAATGAAAATGAGATTTCTATATAAATATACCTATGTGTTTATAAGTTTACATGTACATAAATAAAAATAAAGTTATACAAAATATATAAATGAAAATAAGAGGTACAGTTTTATGCCTTCAAAATCAATGAGCATCTTCTAAAATGGTATGAAAATAAATTCTTGAAGGATATGGGTGTGTTCACTTGTTTTTAGAGCAATTTTCTCCTCTTAACAAATTTTAAAATACGTTATTTTTTCATCTTTTAAAAAACATGCAGTGTGAGGTTGAGAGACAGAAGCATGTTCTCAGCAGCTGTGCAATGATAGCATGTTGTGAATATTCAACAAATATTAAGTGACATTGAAATATGAATTGATGGATAATGAATCACTTTAGGGAATTATCCTGCCAAAATGTTTTGGAAGATCCATGAAATGTTTGACAAATCCAAGAGTTCCCAAGCTTTGCCTTTGCTGAGCTTTATTTATTTGTTTGGGGGATGGGGAGACAGGTTCTTATTTTTCATCTGGCTCATTATGTCCTTCTGTTGGAGAGTAATTCATGTTCAAATCATATTACTGTAACTTTTGTTAAGCAATTGATTTCTTAGTGCTTATATAATTGGGAAAACAGAACATCTAGAAAAAATGGCCTCTTTTTATTAAGTACAGAAATAAAATTGATTAAGCAGAAACTTGATTATAATAATGGGATTGACCCAGAGGTGGAGAATGAGCACCAAGACAAGACAGAAATATTGCATTTAGAGAGTTTATACCTAATGGGCATTATCTTATTTAGCATTAACTTTAGTAAGTGGGGAAAAAATCCATAGTTTATAAGATATTTTGCCTCTATTTTCTTCTGATTACATTCAAATTAACAGATAGGATCTTTTTCTAATAGCCATAGGGTAATTTAAACATAATTACTTAGAAATTACCTCACTTTAAATGATAAATAATTTTTGTTCATCTTGGGTTACTAACATTCTCTGGAACATTTGCTTTGTGTGTGCTATCTTAGTTATAAAAACCTTTACATGAAGCCTGTAACATGGAAAGTGTTTGGGTTAGTCAATATTCTTAAACTTGGACATTATAAAAACCAACTCAAGGGAAAAGAGGATTTCTAGTTAGAATACAGGAATTTCTAATGCTAATTAGGGAAAATATTCAGTCAGATTTCAAGTAGGGCAGGAAGGAACACTAGGAGACTATTGGGAACTGAATCACTCTTTCTCCATTTCTCCATTCTGCTTTTCTGTGCATTTACTTCATTTCTTTGGTTTTGGTACACATTTAAAAAAAAATTCTTCTAACATGGTTGCAGAGATGAGGAGGAGAGAGAGAAAAGCACATAAATAAAAATAAAAACACATAGGAAAGGCTCCAAAATGCTAATTCCTATTTCTCAAAAAGTGACTTGAATCTAGACGAAGCAGTGTCCCCTCATTTCCCAAAAGAAGTCTGGCCATGAAACAGAAGTGCCACTGCACAAATATGGCTGCTAGGTGCTAAGATAGCATTGCTAGCAGGAGCTCTGAAGTGATTGGGGATAATTAAGTGGTTCACTGGGAGGTGGAGGATACCCGGTAGGGTCCACTGGATTGTGTAAGTGAAGTTTTGCCTAAAGTCTCCATCTCAAGTACTTTATTCTTCACATTCACTATATTTAGGACAACATCCTTTCACCATTCAAAATCCAGTTTCCAAGCTATTTCTTAGGTCATGTTAGTATAGAAATAATCATCTACCAAAGCAATCCTCCTAGATGCAGCTATAATATGGAAAAATTACAAACATAAAACCTGCAAGTTCTGGAAACTGGAGAATGATAGGCAAATTTGGGAGTGGAGCCAAGGCTTGGAGAAAAGAGTGAGTTCCTTTTTTCTTTTTCTTTCTTTTTTTTTTTTTTTTTTTTTTTTTTTTGGACTTTATTTTTGGTTTGTTTGATTGTTTTGTCTGTTTTTGTTTTTTTACCACATGTAAGCCAAAGTAAGTGGCAGAGGTGTCAGGATGGTTCAAACTTGAATAGAAAACCCTCTGCCTTCCTAGCTAAGGGAAATAGGGCAAGAGGCACAGGGCAGCCAGGATCTCTGGAGAGCACAATAACATCAGAAAGGAAGCCAGAGAAGGAGAAGTCCAGTGAATTGGGCTTACCTCAACCCAAATCTCTACTGACCACTAAACCACATATTGGATGGGACAAGCGGAAAGCAGCTCACAGATGTGATTCAAGAAGCTAATCTGAGATCTAAACTGCTGCACACCACAGACATGCTTGTCTGTACTTTGAGTCTGCCTGCTAGAATAAAAGCATCAACAGTTTTTGGAGCAATATAACATAATCCAGATTCTTCACAATCTAATACTCAGAATGTCCAGGATATAGTCCAATATTATTCACATACAAATAGCCAGGAAAATGTGATACTGCCTCAAAGGAAAAGACTATAAACAGACAACAACGATGGGGTTAGCAGATGTTGGAATTCGTAGACAACAACTTTAAAGGAACCGCTATAATTATGCTCAGTAACATAAAGAAAATTAGATTTGCTGAGTGAAAGGTTAAGGTTGGAAATCTTGAAACCAAAAGCTTTAATATTTGAAATAAAAGATCTGCTGGATAGGCTGAAGAGTCTATTGGAAATGGAAACAAAAACATCAGTAAATTTAAAAATACATTAATAGAAAACTTCCAGTCTGAAGGAAGGTAATACCCCCAATGTACTTGTTAATACAAAAGTGAAAAAATAGTAACTTTGTGGGGAAAAAAGGTAGTATATACCTTTACCATGTGATAGTCAAGCCACCAGAAATACTATACAGTGACACTTGTTCCCTACTGATATGATACATTGAGAAGGGTACAGCATCATTTCTATGTTTTGCTTTTTAACTAAAACTGAATAACCTACATTTAACTTGAGAAAACATCACAAAATAATAATAACTGGCAACTACTCTTCAAAGGTTTCAAGAACATGTATGACATAGAAAGACTGAAGAGTCCATTCAGAATGAGAGATGGAGGAGAAATGAAATAATTGCAATATATGACCCTGGATTGAATCCTGGTTCAAAAAGAGAACATTGGGAGGGCAATAGATGGAACTTGTTTTAGTCAGCTTTTTCACCTCTGTGACCAAAAGGACCTGACAAATTAGAACAATTAGAGGAGGAAAAATTTATTTGGGACTCATGGTTTCAGAGGTCTCAGTCTATAGATGGCTGACTACATTCTCCAGATAAGGCAGAACATCATGATAGAAATGTGTGGTGGAGGAAAGTAGCTGGGGACATGGTACCAGGAAGCAGAGAGAGCTTTGCTTAACAAGGACAAATATAAACCCCAAAGGCACACCCCTAATGACCCACCTCTGCCAGCTACACCCTACCTGCCTACAGTTACCATCTAGTTAATCCCTATCAGGTGATAAATTCACTGATTAATTTAAAACACTTGTAACCCAATCATTTCATACCTAAGCCCTCTTGTATTGTCTCACACATGAGCTTTTGGGGGATACCTCATATCTAAATCATAACAGATCTCAAATTCTATAAATTTATAATATTTTATTTGTGTTAATATTATAATTTTTGCTAATTATATGTGGCTATGTAGGTTTGTTAAGGAACCTATTTTTTTCCAAGTGAATTTACAGTTTCAATGAAATCTAAGTTAAAATCTTAGCAAGTTTTTGCAAAAATTGACAAGTTGATTCTTTATATGAACATGCAAATTAACAAGAATAATCAAGTTCTTTTTCTAAAAGAGGAAATTGGAGAACATAAGTGATCTGATTTCATGACTTACTATAAATGAATATTAATTACAAGAGGGTAGTTTTGGAGAAAAATGGACAAATAGATAAATAGAAGATAACAGAGTGCAGAAATAGACCCAAATATAATTGATGAGATAATTTTCAAAAAAATTTATCAATACCTTGAAACAAGGATAGAAATGTCTTCTCCCAATGATATTGCAATAAACTTATTTGTATAAATAAAATATTTGACATTCACCTAATACTACATATACTATTTAGCTCAAAAGAATTTCTGCACTTAAATATTAAAACTAAACACTAAATGAAATTAAGTCTTTGGGTTTTTGAGACAGGTCAGTATGTCTTCAATAAAATGCAAAATATTTGAATTGCTTTTTAAAAAGGAATAAATTAAACTTTATCAAAAATAGAACATGCAGTTCCAAAATGAAGATCAAGTATATTTTTATACAACGGGGAACACCACCACACACCCCTCAAACATTCTTCATAGCCCTTTCCATCTTGAGGGCTAGTTTTACAAGGCCTCAAGATTGTGCCAAAACAATTTTTACTTCTTGTTGTTGTTATTCTTTGCTTGTTATTGACAAGAAATAATGGTTTGGGATGTAGTGTATTCTGATTTATTACGTTCATGATTTCTCTGTAAGCTAATGTTTAGAAAGGATACTTTCTATTAGTACATATAAATAGTCTACTAAGGTTAAGGTATGGGAATCATTTCTACTAAACATAAAGACATAAGAAGAAAACAGTTATTTTCATGATTAACATGAACAAAACACATGCTTTGATGTACAGATGAAAGTTCAAAAGTCAGGTATGGAGAATATTTTCAAAAACCTGGAGAGGTTGCTCTTCTGGCTAGAAAATCTATAAATGTGGTGTTGAATGATCTCAGATGGTCTAAGTTAATAGTGAAATAAAAACCCGAAATAGGGCTTTCCACAGATGGCTTGTATTGTTTAGAAAAAATTTCCTGCAAATGACAAAATGTGGATCAGAATCCCCCATTACATTTCTGACACTCCAAAGAGGTTGTTTTTTTTTTTTTGTTGTTGTTGTTGTTGTTTTCAATTATTTGGCTTAATATAAACTCACAAAGCTTTTGCACAAGCAATTTTTTAAAACTTTTCCATTCATGTCGATATGTGTATAATTCCCTAATTCCATTAGGTCTATCTCTATGGTAAAACATCAGAACACCAGAATTTCTGTTTTTAAATAACAATAATTTTGATGTCATAGAAACCTGTTGAGTATTTCTTAAAGCTCCCCCAACCTTATTTAGAAGCATTACAGTGTTTTCTTAAGAGTAAATCAATTCCAACATTAAAAGGTTTCAACTAGATATGAAACTCCAAACCCATGAATTTTGAGAGGGTTCTGAACTTGCCAAAACAATTTCTTATGAGAAGTTCAGAACCCTCTCAAAATTCATGGGTAATTTTTGATTACACACTCCCACTGCATATTTAAAAGTCTTTACTATAAAGGTTTCTTATAACAAAAGGGAGATGAAAAGATACTGTAATTATTCACAGAACATATTCAAGCCATCATTGCTGATGAAATATGATATCTATGACATTCCTCTATTGTAAATAAGGTAGTGATTCAGCGAAGTGCTATTAGCTACAGAACACCCCATTCTTATCCTTATTAACAGAAAAAACAATAGCTTTCATCTCAGACTATTCTGCCTTTCAGTCCTGAACATACTAAATCTAAACTCTTTGGGAATGAAATTTAAGTTTTAGGTCAGTTTCAGCTTTTTACATTTTTAACTTAAGTGGGAACTTGGGGTGCCTATCCTGTAACCACAAGGTCAACAGAATATATTCTTGCCCTGGAAACAACAGCCAGTATTCAAGCAGTCTGATTTGTTAGGTAGACCTGTGGTAAGAAACCAGATTGGAGAAAAACTGACTACACTGGTATGCAAACTTCTGGAAGAGTGTGTGTGTGTGTGTGTGTGTGTGTGTGTGTGTGTGCGCGTGCGCTGCACATACATACTAAGGGATAAAATATTCTTATTGCAAGTAGTGCTATAAGTCACTTTAACTCTGAACTGGATGCTGAGTACAAAAATTAGAGAAGAGCATACACCTTACATAAATGTAGCCTACAACCTGCAGAGAACGTGTTATCCCTGCGTTTATTGTTGGAAGCCATTCTTGAGACTATGTGTAAACATTCTGATAATGACAGAAAGGCTGGTCAATGGACAAACACATGTTTACAGGAGTTTCACAGCTCGCTGTGTGATTCTTCCCAGAGCATCTGTCTTTGCCACTGGCAATCCTTTTAGAAAAGGAATTATGCACACATTGCATCTCTTGGTTTAATAAGGCACCTAAGCTGCCAGTGCAATTATTAAGGCTTGCAAAAGTAGCATGAGTAGCCTCAGTGCCTAGAGATCTTCTGATTTTATCACAGTGAAAGCAGCATATACAAAGTGGGAGAGAGATGGCAAGGTAGATCATATGCCACATCTCCTATAACATCAGAACCTGCTGCTACATGAATTTTCAACAACTTATGGTATTATTAGGCATGACCTCCTCGGAGTTAGAAAATCTGCATCCATTTTAGCCACTTGTTAAAAGCACATAGTGCTGCTCCAGATAAAATTTCCAAGAATATATTAAAACAAAACTGCTAACACAGCCAAATTTCCTACACACTTGGAAAGCTTGAAAAAAGGCAGGCCAACGTTAATACGCAGAAAGAGGAGACGATAGTATAACTAAGTAGAAGCTGCTGTTTAAATGTCAAAGTTTCAAAAATTAGGGAAATGTTTACAAGAATGCCAGTTATCTTTCAGGGCCACATGAGTTGTTTCAGCTTACTTGCAGGTTGTTTTTAACACCAAAAATGGGAACTGTAATTTACTGAGCATATCAATCATTTTTTTTCTAAATTTAAGAAGTAATTTTGTAAATAAAGTTTAGATTTCTAAGAAAACATCACGTTTTAGGAAAAGATGCATTCCAAATATTCCCCCAAACCGAGAAACATTACATTTTCATTTAAAATAATATCATGAAACTCATTCAACTGATACCAACAGGTAATTTATGGACTATTCAATATCTTTCTGTCTTGTTCTAGGTACTGAATTCATGTTTATCTTCTTACTTATCTTTCAAATATTCTCTTAGCTCAAAACATCTTGCTCAATTATCTTCCTAAAATATGAGTGATCTAACTCTTCACTTTTCATTCCTAGCTCAGTTACAACTGTCGAGTTGTAGCTTCCTTGCTTAAACTAACTGTGCTTTATTTACTTCGATACTCCCTAATACTGTTCTGGTTAAAAAAAAAAAAAAATATGGAACCATAGACTACATTCCTCCCATAATTTATTTGAATATTTAGTCAAGAGAACATTGAAATATAAAACGTTTTTGATGATTCCACAGATAAGGAAATCCAATGAGGTTAATACCTGTTGTTACTGATATAACATATTTAATTGCTTTTATTTTTATCTTGAACTTTTCTTGAGCTTTGTGGCAGTTTTATGTGTGTATATGAATTGCTCAGTGAGCTTGAAGTAAGTAAATCTTTCATATTTGCTTTCATTCCCTAAAAACCCAGACCAGGTCTAGATATTTATTCTGATAAACAGAACTGAAAAAAAAAAAATGAGGAATTTCAGGTTTTTTCACAAGAGATGGCCTTTACCATTTAAATAAGCATTAAGATATATTGACATTTGCCTTTATTCTTCATTTTTGCAAAGAATAATTATTGTAATAAGATCTAGAGACTGAAATTTAGGGAAATTATCTATTAGCTAGTCATGAATTAAGGATTTTGTAGCTTCCCTTACCTAAGTACTACTTAAATACAACTAATAAGCTTAAAAAATGCTCTCAATAATGTAAAGAAAATCCTGGGGGGCAAAAGGATTATTTTTGTGAATTAATCAATAAACATAATATAGATGAAGAAAAAAGATTGCTGATAAACTCACAATATAAAGGATATTATCAACAAAGTATCAGTGATCTTTGTTTACTGATAGAATGTACATATTTTTAGGAGGTAAGGACCTAGACTTGTGAAATTGATTTTCCTGCAGAAATGTAAAAAAAAAAAACCAATAAAAATTATTTTTATTATGAGTGAATTTATTAATTAAGATGATGTCAGATTGTGTGAGATTAATATCATTTAAAACAAGAATATCAAAATGACAAACAATGTCATATAGAATGAACCTTCATCTCTGAAAGTGCACACATCTGTTATACAACTTTGGTCCTGTCCATTTACTAGTTGCAGAGTTTGTTTAGTCTTTTAATCTCTGGCCTATATTGTCTTTTGATGTTACTGTTCTATCAGTTTCTATTCAGCCTTAAAATTCTCTGGTCTTTTAGAAGAGCTCGATTCTGCTTAGTAATGAAAGACTCATTTTTATCATTTACTATTGTTTTCATTGTCCATATTTATGGGGTCCAGTGTAATAATTCATTACTTAAGATTGGTTAACAGTTACATTTAAGTTGATATTTTTCTTCTTTTGCCACTATTATAGTAACTGAGTTACCAAAGGTGTTTCCAAATAGTTTTATCTGAAAGTAGATAACAAAAAGAAAGGCTATGAGAAATAGATTTACTCTGGGGTCGACAATGCTTCTGAAAGTGAATGTGTGTGTTTTTATGTGTGCACATTGTGTGGTGTTCTTTTGTTTTCTTCGCTTTTTGCGTTTTTGTGTTCTTTAGCATTTCTTACTTTCAGAAACTCTCAAGTGCCAAGAGAACCACATTTATATGAAAAGGTTTTTAGGAGCATTATTGCCAACCTTGATTTGAAGCTGGAGTTTACAAAGTCTTCACAGAGCCCATTTTAATGAGGTTTCCATCTTTAATAAAAAGAGTGTGGTTGCTTAACTGAAGTGACCTGCCAAAACTTACTTAGGTTCATCCATGGTTACACTGAATATTAAAAATATTGAATAATAGATTGAAACTACAGCTTAAACTTTCATCTGTAAAGAGAGCAGTTGTTTCAACCCTTTACATTAACAACAAGTCTTCTCAGAGCATATGTAGAAACAACAAATATTTCTCATTAAGTAACATTTACTCAGGTATAATTTGTAGTAGCTAACATTTTATAAAATTAAATTTGCTTTAGAGTTTTGATTAAAAGTATTTATTTTAGGGTCTATGAATAAAGGAGCTCTTGTAAAAATGATGAGGGTTTTTCAAGTTGCTAAAACAAACTAGCTTTTGTTCTTGAAGTCTGAAAAAAATACGAAAGCATATTTGTTTCCAGATGGAAGATAATTAACACAAAAAAATCTGCTTTATCCATAAATATGCTTCTTCTTAAACTTTCAGTAAGATCACCAAAATATATAAATTCCCTTTAAATGAATTACATTAAAACTGGTATTGGAGAAAAATTAACTAAGTGAGGACTAGTAATTTTTCTTCCTTTTATTCAAATCTTGAGAAAGATTGGTATTGTAAATTGAAAAAATGTGTCTTTGCTATTTTCATTATTTCTTTGTGCAAGGTGTTTGTTAGAATGAGAATCAAGCTGTCTATTGACAAAATTATGTGACAATCTGCATAATTATGTTGCATATGTGTGAGGCTAGTTATGAATGATTAGATTGTTGTTCAAAGTTAGAATGTCTGTATTTTAGAAAAGCCAATGACTGAAATGAATGGGATTATATGTGGTGGCAAAAATATTTCCAAATTTCAGTATTAGACTGCCAGTATCAAAAGGACTTAGTCTGAGGAACGTTATTTACCTCTATCCATTAATGATAGAAACTAAATGAAAGAATTCACATAAACACAACAGTATAAGTCACCGCTAAGTACGGTGCAACTTAAATTATTTCTGTTCAAGTGCATTTAAAGTGTCAATTAATTGCCTCCATTTCAAATGCACACCTTTTCCCCAATTATCAAATTAAAATTTGCGCTGAATCAATGAGCACAATGATAGTTTAATTATATTAAACCACATGAAATAAACAGTGAGGAAGTGTTTGTGCAGATGGCCACCTGAGTCTGTCACCTCCAGGCATAGCCAATGACAAGTACCATTCTCTTGGTAAATAAAATTACTTTATTTTACTGTCACTGCAGCATCCTTACTTTTAAAAGATAGGAGAATGAGTTGAGAGAGAAGATTTAAGGGAATTACAGAAGGAGAAATTGCAGACGCAGATGTATTTTTTTTTTTCTAAGGGCACCAGGTGTTTTAAATGCCACCAGAAGGGTGCTCCAGGCAATTCCATGCTGTCCAAGATAGCTTGGCATAGATTATCTGAAAGCTTTTGTGTCTTTTCAGCTTTTGATTAAAGGCCAGTGTCAGGACTCCTCTGGGCTTTTGCTTGGTACAGTAAAGCCGAGGGATTTTTTTTTTTTAAGCGGCTGCCAAAAAGATGCCAGTTAAGATAATTACATTTCAATTTAAATTGGTAATTTTATGAAAATTCAAACCAGAATATGTGACACCCAAATCTCCTTAGTTTTATTCCTCCCAAACATGCACACACACACCCCTCTTGTTTTGGGGGAGACAATGACAGCAGTCCACCAGAACCTTCCCATGACCCAGAGATGTGTGCCAGGAATTAAACAGATGAGAGAAAATTGAACAGAGCTTGTTCTCTCTGTCCAAATTTATTTTCTAGCCTGGATTTATCACTAGTGTACATTGGAACCATCCCAGGGCATCCTAGCTTCTAGTATCTTTTTCCCGTGGACGCCAGCAAAAGAAGCTTTGGACCATAACTGTAGTATTTAAGACATTGTTTTCCATTCACAGTCAAGCTTTGTATTTGTTAACAGGATGTAGAAAAGGAATCAAACCTTCTCAGAGTCTCTCACCCTCTTGGTGAAAGGACAGGGACACAAGTGGCCAGATGAACCCTGAATTTTCTGTCTGCCACTTTCTTTTTCCAGGACACATACGCAAGCTTGGCAGCACCAACAAAGTGGAAGTAATGTTCCTTTGTTTAGAATGCAGTGTGTACGAACATTTACATAATAAAATACACACACAAATAACAGATGGTGAAGAGCCACTCATTTCGCCACATGTTGTAAGCACGATATCGTTCCTTGATGATCTCATTTCTCTTACTTCTGCCTACAGATGTCTACCAGCTATTTAACCTCAGGGGTTATTCAGATGGTGAAAGGTTTGAAGACAGGCACAAATCTGTCTGTAGAATTTTCCTCTTCCATCAGGTGCAAATGCCCTTTCTGGGTGGCGTAATCAATCCATAAAAATGTTTTCTTCTGTCCAAAGCACTAAATAATAAACTCCATTTCTCATGACACTTGTTGGGCAGATATTGTCTGCAAAAGATGACCATAAATGCTGCCAACATGATAACTTTAAAAGAGGTCTTTTCCCTCTAACCTTTTGTTCTGAGCAAAAAGTGGTTTGCTAATAATTTTGGTTGTTAAGCGAATAGGCTTCTTCTAGAGACTTGAGGAAGGGCCTTCTGAGGGGAGGGGGCATTGCCCAGATGCTGTGGCTTACATGTCCAATCTGTAATTAGACTTAAGCCTCAAATGTGTGGTGATAGATAGGTTGTGTAGATTTAACTGCCACTTCTCTCCCTCATTTACACTTAGATAACACTTGTCTTCCCAAAAGCACAAGTTACATTCCTTTTAATTAGCCCACAATGTGTTTTCATTAAGTACATTGAGAATGTGCATTATTAGCCTATGAATTTATGAATGTATGCTAACCAAAAGCACATAATCTAATGTTGCAATGCACAAGGAGACAGCATTATTATACCCATTTCACAGAAATGAATGCATGCTAAGTTATTGGACAATGACTAGTGCTGAATAATAATCTGTGTTGATCCATCTAGAATTCACTATTTCCTTTTAAAGGACATCTCTGACTAAATTCTTTATTTTTCCTTACATAAAAGTGAGTCATAATTTTTAATAAAAATTGTAAAAAAAAAAAAAAAGGTGGTATGTTTAAGTCACTTTAGGGAAGTCTCATATTTTAACAAGTACAAAGAGTTCATTGTATATATGAAAGTGTATAATAAGAATTTAATATCATACTAGACTATGTCAGCCAATATGGATATGAAAAATAATCTGCAGGTAGTGAACAGCTTAAGAAAAAAACTGAAATATATTCAAAATGGCTGGAAAAAAACACAAAATCTTATTCTTTGGAAGATATCTGGAAAATAATATCCAGAAATATGTTTAATGACTGGCTGAAATGTAAATGAAACCTTTCATAAATATAGGAATCATTTTTGGAAAAGGAAAACAAATTTTAAAAAAAGAATTCATTTAGCTATGTACTTTGTAAACCCAAATAGTGATTATGGCATACTAATAACCAGTCAAACCTAGACAAATTCCAGAACTGGCAGGTGGTCCACCTACAAACAGAAGAAAATAAAGTCACAGAATAAGGAGGATAGTAAAACTGTTGGACAAGATGAGCAAAAGGGCATCTACCTTAGTCTTTGATTAAAAGCAACTTTAGGCAGAGGAAAGAAAATGTGAGACAGCAATGGAATAACTTGTGAGAGCTGAAGAGGGGGACAAGTTGATAATCTGACAGAATTCATGAGCAAGCACTAGGTTTGAGCACATTACAATTCCTAAGAACATATTGTACACCTACAAAATTGTAGCCCTTACAGGAAGAAAAAACAGAGAGAGAGTGAGCGAACCTGTATTTCTGAGGACAGACTCCTACTTATATGATTTTGATTGCTTGCTTTAGTTATTTCATCATGGCTCCTTCTATGTGGTAACTGGTAAAAGACCATTCCTTAATCAGGGCCCTTTAGCATCCTCTGTACTGCCCTGGCTCTATATAGTTATATATGCTCTGTCACCTCTGCCAATGTTCCATCCTATTTGTTGGTGTAGTCAACAATTGGGACAAAATTTTCATGGAAGACTGTTCCTTTCTTCACATCAAAGTCAAATCATCACTCTTCTCTGGAATTATAGATGAAAGAACTCTTAGGTTGTGATTCTGGTGCACTGAATAATAGATGAAACTTCAAATCTCAGCTGCTGGCTTCTTCCATGACATCTTCTAGAAAATAAGGGGAATCCTGAGTTGCTAGGGAGGGATGTGGAACCCAGTAGGAATTAGGTAAGCTCCAGACCATAAACCCTGGTCTTCCAATATAGTTGACACATTCCTAAGGTGAAAATGAAGCCAGCAATGATTTTTTTCTCCCTGAGGTAGATGTGGATTCCTAGCAAGAGCAAAATTGCCTGAGTGTCTTCATAAAAATTTCACTGCCAGTATCCTTTACCTAGTCTGGAACATCTCCTTTACCTCCTTTTTTCTCAATATCTGATTTTTTTTTTTTAATCTCAAATAAAAAAGGTCCAGGACTGATGTTTTCTGGTTAACTCTATAGCTAGATGCCAAATAAAAGACTGAACTCCTATATGTGTATTAATTTATTGATTCCTCTCAGGAATGTCCTAGAGGGGGGCCTCCTTATCTCCCATTAGATGGTGTTTTAGTCATCTTTTTCATGGCTATGACCAAAAGACCTTATAAGAACAATTAGAGGAGGAAAAGTTTATTTGGGGACTCACAGCTCACAGTTTCAGAGGTCTTTTTCCATAATCAGCAGAATCCATTCTGTAGGGCTGAGGTGAGGCAGAACATCATGGTCGAAGAGTGTGGCACAGATAAGTAGCTGGGAGAATAGCACCAGGAAGGAGATAGTAAAAGAGAGAGGACAGAGAGAGAGAGAGAAAGAGAGAGAGAGAGAGACTGACTCTGCTCAACAGATACAAAATATATACCTCAAAAGGCATGCCCACAATGATCCACCTCCTCCAGTCCCACCCTACCTGCCTTCAGTTACCACCCAGTTAATCCCATCAGGGGATAATTTGCTGATTAGGTTAAGGCTCTCATAATCCGATCATTTCACCTCTAAACACTTTTGCATTGACTTCACACATGAGTTTTTGGGGGCACCATAAACCATAACAGACCAGAAATGTAATGATCTATGAAAGCTTAGGCTCAAGAAAGGGCCTAGAAACAAACTTATAACACTCCCTCTTCCTACTACAGTTTCCTCACCATCCAAGTGCTAATAGTCTCCCCCTGTTTGCAAATACTCAGTAACTCTTAGTTTCTGTAGATATAGTGTTTGAAATACAAGAGGAGGATGTGGAATTTTCATAGTGACTGGAATTATACTCAATGTTTTCACATTGTTTTGATCTGTGTGAAGAAGAAATTTTAACTTAAAAACTGTAACAAACTAAGGTGACTTATTTCCAAGTGGTAGGTACCATCCTATATTATAGTTGTGTACCTAAACGTGTGCATAAACACACACATGAACACCAAGACATACAATCCAAAATATCAAAGATTTATTAAACAGGAATAGAAATAATGAAAATCAATAGAAATGGGTGGGTTCTTTATATTGACACTTATTTGTACTTGATTCAAATCAAGTATGCTCTTTCTATGTTTTCATGCTCCTTATTTACTCTGAAAATATTTTTCCAATTTATTTTCTTGACTTCTTTGGCAATACTTTTTTTCATCATTTATCTCGATGAAGCCCTCTCCACACATTACTTGGTCTAAATTTCAGTGTCCTCCAGCAATCACACTAAATAGGTAATTCTGGAAATTGGTATGTGGCTCCACATATGTTGCTTAACATAACATCAAGCTTTGGTGACTACTGCCCTTTTTTTAATTATTGTTTCAAATAAAATTACTGTTGACTATGAGAAATTGTAGCAATCTTTAATGTACAGCCAAAGACCCAACTTTTCAACTGAGGTTAAGTTGAATTAAAAAATTGATTTAGAGTAATTTCCAACCTAAACTCTTAATAGTAAATCTAGATCAGGAAACTGTCTCCTGCTATCAAGATTTGGTTTTAAATCATTCAAATCATTTCTGTAGAGTCTCTACTGGCAGGACACCAGTTCCAACTTTGGAGTGAAGAACCTATCTAAGGAAACCACTAGTAGACATGATTGGCAGTGAAGATTTCTATTGAACAGAAAGTGTGTTATCTGGAGCTATATCGGAAGACAGATGATTTTATAAAATGTTCTTGGAAAGACATTTGCATGAAGGTTCAAAAGGAAGAATAAATGCCAACTAATAAAATTATTCTAAGACTTCAGAAAAAAGAGTCCAAATATACTGATAATCTTAATTACTGTTCATATATTGACAAGTCATTGAAAATTATCTAAAAATAATTTTCTGCCAACAAAATGTGCAAAACCATAGAAATTTTGAGGACTTTTGTACACAGGGGTGACATATCAGCTGGGAGAAAAGGGTGTAAGGCTAATATCAGTTTAAAATGAAACTCCCAAATTCCTACAACACAAATGCTTTTAATGACATAATTATGTTCCTTAATTTTCTTGGGTCCCTTCCTACATTTTTGTCTGTGAAAAAGAAATTTTGAAAGGGAAAAACAAACCACTTGCCATTTTATTTCCAGTGAAGCTGCACCTTTAATTTTATAAGGTCCCCTCCACCTGTAACCCTATAAATGTTTGTAAATAGAACACTAAAATTTTTAGTGATAGGATCAATTTGGGCATATATGCTGAGAGACCAAAAAGTTCATTTTTTTAAGTACCTTGGTTAAAGAATAAAGATTATTCCTCTTGCTTATTTTTTAAAAGAATCCATTTTAACAAACATAGAACTGATAGGCAATTCAAACAAATCCATGAAGTACAATACCCATTCAGAAATCACACTTCCTGAAAAACATTCAAAAGCAGAGTCCAGACGGGCTGTTGATCTCACTGCCTGTAGATTGAAGCTCAGATTCTGATCAATTTTAAGAGGAGCAGGGAAGCTTCAAAAGAGCAATGTGAATAGAGCCAGAAGCTTCAGACAGGTCTGTAAATGGTGGGTGCCGTATTTACCACTAACTAGCAAAACTGACAGAAAAATTCATGAAGAAAAATGTGTAAGAATCCTTCCTGCTGGTGTGCACTCCTTACGATAGCAGACTTTTGCAAATGGAGTTTCACAGTCTATGTTTAAAAATTGTACATTTGTAACACATAAAGTATACAGAAAAATGAAAATAAATGATTTAACCCTTGCTTCCTCAACTTACCACAAATATAGTGATCTCTACTCTGAGATATAACCTCATACAGAAATTTTAACTCCAGTAGATGATATCAGAAGATAGCATTGAGTCTCTTTGCTTGCAAACTTCCATCCTGTGCTCTATGTTTTAGATTTCTCCCCGTGAATCATTTCTGTACAGTTTTCCAGTCTTTTCTACAGTATTCTCTGACTGGGGGACTGAGCTGTTTAGATCTCAGCATGCTGGCTACCTTCCTCTGCACTTCTAGTTGGTTCAACTCTGTGGGAGACAAGGGAGGTGAGAAAAGAGAGATAGAAGTATTTGTTCTCTGAACTCTCTTCTTACTTTACAGAGGGTTGGCAAAAGATGTGTTGCAAAAAACAAAAGCGCTTCTTGGCAGACGTACCTTTCTTATAGTTACAACACTGATGATAACTGCTCCCACTCTTGCTTCTTTTGGTCTCAGGAGTGACAAAGACCTCTCAAAATTACTAGTCATTGATTTCTTTATGGTAAGTCATTTCTAACACTAATGCTCTCCATGTTTGTAAATAGTCTCTTCTTCACACTCATTTTTGTTACTCCATTTTGAGTGTGCTATCTACCTCTTTGCTTACTCTACTTTCCATATCACAGAACTCAGTATTTATTATTTACAGAGCTAACTAGTAAGCAGAATTTAAATTTTTTTAAGAAAAGTAAGCATAATCACATATAAAGTATTGCCTAGCCAGAAACAAAACCTCACTTTCTCCTCTCTCACTTCCTTTTCCTGAGATTGTAATAGGAATGTTTCCAGATTTTGCTACAAATGCAGTTAGGCTAAAATAATTAATCTTATTTGGTTTAAAAAAAAAAAAAAGAACTAAACATAGTTGTTAGTGCCTGAAAATGTAAGCAAAAATTTAATAGCTGTATTTTTATATTTATTTAAGTAATCAAGTGTTATATCTTTTTCCATAATAACTTCTATTAAGAATGTTCCCCACATATAGCTAAAAGTATGTGAAAGCAAAATGGCATTATATAACTGTTATAAAGTCACTGAAGCAATTATTACATTAGTGACTTTCCAACTAAGAGTAGTATTTCAGTTGATACAACTTTCTCAAAAATATCTCATATGTATTCCCACCTATTGTTGGGAAGAATTAAATAAATAGTCCACCTCAAGTGAGATGAGTAAGTCACCCCTGTCATCATTAATATCACACTAATAACTATACAATTGCTCTTATACTTTAAAGGGGAAATGTATAGAGAGATGAGTAAGTCACTTCTGTCTTCATTAATATCATATTAATAACCACACTATTGCTTTTACACTTTAAAGAGAAAATGTATAAAGAGAATGAGGATTGTAAATAAACCTCTGCATGCTTCAGTTGTAAAACAGGTAAGATTCTTCTAATTAAATCCATATTTATTTTGTTGAGAACTTGTCTTTATAAAAGTACTTCCAAATATTTTCAGCTCTTGCAGATTTTCAAGGACTCAATCCTGATGGTGCCACCAATTAAATGTCCTTCAAAGATTCCTCTACATTTTTTCTTTTCTTCCAAGAATAATGGAGAACCTTGAAAATGCTTTGTGACTATGCCGCCTTCTTTAAAATATTTGCAGTCACTTAAACTAAAAAGGGGTTGCTGCACAGAAACAAGCAAAAAATAGGAAAGAAAAATAAAGAAATTATTTCTTAGGCCTAAACTCCTTGTGAGGTTTGGGTTTCTGCCCACTATAACATCTCAAGGTGAAAATGCTTTTTGACATGCTAACTCTCCTTTCTTCACTCTCCCCTGTACTAGTTTTTCTCCATGTGTCCCCTCCAGATTCTTTGTTTCTCCTTCTCTTCCCTATGCTTTGTCCCAGAGGCTAACACTATCAATTGCAAAACCTATTTAGGATATTTCTCTCCCCTATTCCCTTTGTGCTTCAGTCCCATGTTTTTGACTATTGTAATGGTTCTCTGTAACTCTAATCTTGCTGGGAAGCATGTCTCCATGTCTTTATCTTGTACCGTACTTAATAAGAATTTCTTCATCTTGTCATTTTAGACCTAAAATACATGATGGTCTCCTACTGTTGATGCTTTCTGGGTACCTCAATATCACTTGGTTCCCTTATCCTGCTTTGCAAATGGTGTGTACTTTTTACATTCCAATTCAAGGTGCTCTTTGATGTGTCCTCTTACTGATGGTTCATTCTTACTTCTAGGTACTAATATATTTCGTCTCTGGCCATTAGTCAAAGGATGCTATAATGGACTTACAAAGTATGTTTCTTCTACCTCGGAGTTTTCTTCAGATAAAGATGAAAATATAGTGTGTGTTCTGTTAAAAAAAAAAAAAAAAAGAACTGAACAAAGGAAATAAAGAGGGATATAGGAGAGGATGCTGAACAGTAACCCAGGTTTATTCAGGACAAACCTGTGGAGGGTGTCCGGTGTAGACTGGAGCCCGTCCTTCACTTACATCCCAGGGAAGTTATAGGTGAGTGAAGGGGTGGCGGAATTTTTTTTTTTTTTGGTTTGGCCATTGCTAGGGGGTTGTCAGGGAAGGGTTCCTGTGGTTGTAGCCACTATTCTTTGTGGTCATCACTGTTCCATGTTGAATAGGGTGTTTCTCAAGATTTTAATTCCAAATAATAATTCTCATCACAGGGTATTGTCTGGGGTTTAGGTCAGGCTGACCATTGTTCGGAGTCAGAGCAAACGTAGGGTGACTAATATCGAGGGTATGTTCCAAAATAGCGTGGCCTAGGTCAAGTTCTCCCTCACATGTTTGACTATCGTGGTTGTTGTGGGTTGGATAAGTGTCTTCCAAAGGTCCACGGAAATGTTTGATCCTCAGGCCATGGCTCTATTGGCAAGAGGTGGAAACTTTCAGAGCAGGAGTCAAGTGGGAAATAGGTCACTGAGGGACATGACTTTTAAGAAGATAAAGGGACCCTGCCCCTCCTCCTCATTCTCTTTAACTTTCCAACCTTAAAGTGAGCAGTTTTGCTCCACCACACACTCCCACCATGATGTGGGCCTTATTACAAGCCTACAAACAATAGGGCCAAAAAATCATGAACTGTATGTAACCTTCAAAACTGAGAGCCAAAATAAACCTTTTTATAAAAGTTGCTTATCTCAGGTTATAGTCATGAAAAGTTGTCTAATGCACAAGTAGAAACAAGAAGTAAGTTCTCTTATGTCAAATTGCATCTCCATATGATCTTAAACTTCCCATTCACTATCACCTAACCACTTGCCCATCAGATTGTCTATTTCTTATTGCCTTGATTTACTGCAGTGTTAAGAATTTGAAAGAATGAATTAATTTTACATAGCAGCAGAATATCTAACAGCTGCCTAAACAAATAGGGCAACACTACAATAGAATCATAAATGTAGTCTCTGGAGGGTAGATGTTCATAGTAAAATTTCAAAGTGGATATAATTTGTCTCCTATCTTCTTTTATTTGTTTTCTCACTGCCTCCCTTATTTCCAAGTGGTTTATATGTAAAAAGCTAAGTAGTCTACATATGAAACAAAATGCCTTGATAAGAAAATATTGTGAAGCCATATTTTGGTGTAGGAAGGGTTCGAGCATGGTAAGATTAAGCATTACATTTTAGGTAATATGTGCCATTTATCCATTATCTCAGTTATGCTCCATCCTTTTGGTAGAAATGTATTTTACAGGAGAATGGAAGAATGAAGTTTTACAAAATCTTCTGGTCTTCTTTTCCTTTTTTTCACTAACCACTGTAAGGTTCAGGGTGCCTACAAGGCATGGGGTTACCATAGTCTATTCATTGTAGACTTGCCAAGTAACCATTAGGTCTCTATTGTACTATCTTCCTCTAGAGTTAAACTCAGAGCTCCTAGACAGGTAACAAGAGCAAGATCCAAAATGAAGATACAAAGGTATTAGTAAGTTGATGAATCAAGATACTTGTCAGTCAGCACACTGCAAAAAAAAAAAAAAAAAAAAAAAAAAAGTCAATCTATAATACCAGTTTTCTAGAATATACAATCATTGTCCATACTACTGGCATGCAACACCATTTTCTTTCTTCACCTTTGTGTAATGTATCAGAGGCCCCCAAGCTCTTCTCTTTACTATTACTCAATCCACTGATACTTCATTATCAGTTAAAATTCATTCTGTTTTCTTTGCAATATCTACACTATTATTGACTTTTCAACTTTGATAACATATTAGCACAACTTTCATTTCATAGGTATGCATAACATTTATTATGCCCTCCAAGGTATAAAGTCATACACTGAAAACAACATATCAATATCAATTATTAAAGGAGCTAAAATGTAATGCTTAGGAGCCCAAGGTTTGGAATCATGCTGTTTCTATTTAAAACCTGGTTCTACTACTTACAAAGTTTATGAATAATCAAATTATTTAACTTTTCTCTGTGTTAATTTCATCTGTAAAGTGGTGATAATGATAACACCCGCACAGTTTGTTATTTTAAGTATTTAATTGATCGTGGTGTTTGAAAATAGTTAGCAGAAGAGGAAGAGTATATATCTATATACACACTTTGCATATAGCAAGAGAGAGACAGATAAATGGAGATGAAGAAGGCCTCAAATATCAATGTTAATATTATGATTGACCCCTAATTTTGATGATGGTCCCCTCAATTTCTACATTTTGAATAAATGTAATCACACAAGATTGAAATTTAAACTTGCTCCACCTGTACACAGTTGATAATGCCACCCTACATCAGAGAGAGTACAGAGAGCAGAAGTTGGGAAGCTCATGGTCATGAAAACAATCCTAGCATCTCTCCTGATTTTCTATACCCATTACCAATGTTTTTTCATAAATATTAATAAATATTCATAAAAGATTTATAAAATACATTGTATTTTAGCATTTTATATGATACACTTATAATTTAAAGTATTTAAAAATATTTATTCCCTAAAGGAATATGTCTTGAACATCAAACAATTGGAGCTAATATTTTTCTAGGGTGGCATCCTTATTCCTATAAGAATCAAGAAACAGCAACTTCAGTGTAAAAACTAGTATCAAAGTTGAGGTGTTGCCTCTCATTTTCCTCTCTCTTTTCACCTAGCATCATTAATGAATGAAAGGAAGAATTGAGGCCATTGTGCACTACTCTGTCTAACACTGCCTGATCTTGGGAAAGGATCGATTGCAAAGAATCATATGAATTGAGCTTAGAAGAGTGGAATAAGCTTGAAGAATTTGTCTAGGGAACGATTCCATTTCAGAGGCCTGTTGATTTGCTTAGAAGATCTGAGACACAGCCAACCTACGAATGGCTAGAAATCATAGAGTAGGAGATCTAAATTGAGAGAAATAGTTCTCCCAAAGGATAATGTCTTAAAAATTGAGAAGCTGGAGCTCATTTCAAAAGATTGCAGGTGAGAACCATATCCTCAAGAGAGAAACACAAAAATACATAGAATACTCTGGGTATATTAGGTCAGGAAGCAATTTAGTTTCATTGTGTGTTTCTGGAACAGACTTATAGAGAAAAGGTTTACAATCATGAGATTTGTAGAATAACTGGCAGCACAGAAGGCAAGAAAGGAGAGACACATGTTAGATGTAATTTAAATATATGGAATGATACTCAAAGTCAGATTAGGATTTAAACTGGAGAATTAAGTGTATATGCGTGTTAATATCTTGATTTGTTACATGGGTATGTATTTTCTTTATAATTCCTCTATGAATAAATAATAAAACTTGGAATTATTTTCCAAATCAAATCAGAATAATAGAAGAACTAAAATACAAAGAAAAGAAATGAGCTTGAGAATAGATTCAATTTCACTGGATTCTTAGTAAACATGCAAATCTCCAGAATAATGGGCAGGATTCAGTTTAATTAATCCTTGCAAAAACAGTACTAGGAAATGACCCAGTGTAAGTAGAGGGGACCAGTTGTTCCATCAAAAGTGTTCTGGCTGAACCTCTACAGATTATTCTGGATCAATCAACAGGAAAGTCTCCTGAAATAAATACAAATTGGACTCATTTACATCGGGATTCGGTGTCAAGCCAAGGTAGTATATGAGGGAAACACAATCACTCTTCTGAAATGTGGAGTAGTAAATTGAACCTAGAAAATTATGGAAGTGGCTTTGTGGAAGATGACCCCATGTTCCTCTAACTTGTGTAAAATAGCAAACCCAACATTTGTTCAACATGTAGGACCTCTGAAGTTTTATCACGTGAAACCACTCCTGGGGTCTCTTGCTCCTCTGGTCTGCAGGTTACTTATATCTCTGTAAACAGATAGTATACAGTATGCTAGTGATCTTGACATCACATCCCAAACTCTTTTGTCTCAAACTGAATTCCTGTGTTGTGTTTTTGTGTTACATTGCTAAGTCTAAGCATGAAGACATAAGTAAGTCAGGTCTCTTTTCAGTCTGGACCCAAATACTAATTCCATCATTATCCCAGACCTAATACTAAAGAAAAGAGTAGGTCAACCCTGTTTAAAGGCACAGAAATTTTATTACAAATAGCAAGGCAGCTGGAGGTAGGCAAAGAATAAACTTGTAGCAGAAATTATGTAAACATTGAAGTACAACTACTCATTGGACAATGAAAAATGCTTAGCTTACCCCCTTGGAAGAAAAACAGAAAGGAATTAAGGAAGGAAGGGAGGAAGGGAAGAAGAGAAAAAAAGAGCAGGAGTTTCAGCTAGTAGCAATAGGATTTCAAATGCTATGCTAGAATCCAGGTAAGATAATTATGCACTTGCAATGCAAAAACCGAATAACCTTGACTCCAAGGTTTTATGTGGCTGCTACTAGCTGTGTTACTTATTTGATTGCCACTTTCTTTGGAGGGATAATATACCTCATGGTGATTTTGTGTGATTTAAGTAAGTAAAATTTGAATAATGAGTCTTTCATATATTAGGTACTCAATGAACACTAGTTCTCTTGCCTAGAACCAATTAGAAGAGACTTTGGATGCATACTTTTTACATTTATTTCTCCAGGCCATTAGATAATGAAAGGAAATTTATAACGTCTAACTGAGAAACCATATAAATTTTAAATAACAGAAAATGGATTTAGGTAGTATGATAAAGATCTTATATTTATAGAAAGACTACTAATGTATATGTATTAAATTATGTCATTAGAACCTAGAAGTCTCTTATTTTCTAACAATAATATCAAGCATTATAGATCTTCATTATATGTACCCAGAAGCAGGAAGTGTTCATTTAAGTGGGGGTGGATATATATTTGCTGTATAATATACAAAAGAATCTGTTTTAAAGAATGGGAGAAAATTTGGAATTTTTAAAAAGAAACATGCCATTCTAAGAAAAAAAATTATGACCAGCACCATACCTAGAATATATAAAAGAAGGGAGATTTCTGAAGGATCTGTTTGTTGCATTTGAAGTACTTGGTAGTCAGAGAATGAAATCAGGGAGAATAAATCTCCTCACCACCTGTTGTGTCAAGAATGAAGGAGCCCTCTAAGCATCCAGATAGGTCACTGACTGCAACCTCTACACCACCAAAATGCCAAGGTGAAAGAAAAGAAATTTAATTTCTCCTTAGCCATACAGGTATTGTTTATTCATTTTATTTTGTTTTGTGATATTCTTTCATGTATCTCCTTGATGGTCAAATATGTGCAAATGCAAGTTTTAAAATGTTGAGGTTCGGGCTGGGGATATAGCTCAGTTGGTGGAGTGCCTGCCTTGCAAGCACTAAGGCCCTGGGTTCAATCCCCAGCACTGTAAAAAAAAAAAAAAAAAAAAAAAAAAAATGTTGAGGTCCCAAACACTGTCAGTTATTTTTGACATGAAAGGTAACACTGATTTAAATAAGAAAAAAAAAAAAAGAAGCAGACACTCACTGTCTAGCCTCAGAGATGACAGTCGGCACCTGTCTACATGAACATCATATCTCATTAGATGTAATCATATGAAGCTATACAACCAGTTCAGGGGGATGTGTATTTCCACTTATTCCCAATTGTCCCATATAGAAATGTTCAGTCTCTGTAAAAAAATAGAATTTACACGTGAATTGAGTACTCTCTAGAGGGTTGAGTGAGTCACTTTTTAAAATTGAAGTATTATAATTATACACAGTCGTGGGATTCATTATACTGTATTTATAATGCACATAACATAATTTGATCAATCTCATTCCCCAATACCCCTCCTTTCCCTCCCCTCTTCCATCTCCAATCCCTTTCTCTACTGTGTTCTCCCTTCTGTTATTATAATTGTTTAAAATTAGTGCATTGTAATTACATATGAAAGCAGGATTCATTGTGGTAGCACATGGACATAAGATAATTTTGTTGATTTCATTCTTCAGTACTTCCTTGTGCCCTCCTACCCTTCCCACCTCTTAATTCCTTTCCTCTACTTTGTTGATCTCCCTTTTGTGTCATAAGATCCATTTCTTACTCCTTTTTTTCCACTCTAGTTTCCACATATAAGAGAAAACATTTAACCCTCAACTTTCTGAGTCTGGATTATTTCACAAAGCATGATGTTCTCCGGTGTCATCCATTTACCAGCAAATGACAACATTTCATTCTTCTTTATGGCTGAGCAAAACTCCATTGTGTATATATATCTAATTTTTTTTTTTATTCATTCATTTGTTGATGGACACCTAAGCTGGTTGTATTACTTGACTTCTGTGAATTTCTCTGCTATAAACTTTGATGTGCCTATATCATTATAGTATGCTGTTCAGTTCTTTTGGATAAATACGAATGCATTGTATAGCTGGATCATGTAGTGGTTCCATTCCTAGTCTTTTGAGAAATCATCATACTAATTTCTAAAGTGGTAGTATTAATTTGCAATCCCATCAAGAATATATATATGTATCTTTTCCCCAAAAATGAGTACATTTTTCATGATTAAAATAATGAAAATTGAAACTTTGCATTTGGGTAACAGAAATGCTAAACATTTTTGTTTTGTTTTGCTTTGTTTTTAGTTTTTTTATTGTGGTAAAAGCCATGAAACATAAAATTTACCATTCTAATCATTTTTAAGAGTACATTTCAGCAGTGTTGAGTATAATCATATTATTATAAGACAGATATCTAGAACATTTACCTATTGCAAATCTGAAACTACACCCAATTACATAAAATATCTATAACAATTAATTTAAAACTGGTAACAACTTAACTTCAATCACAAACAAAAACTATACTAACTTAAATATCTATCTCCAGCACACTTTGTTACGATATAAGAAATTACAACCTTGTTTATTATATATCCATAAACAAAGATTTATAGGTTCAGGTTTTTTATTTTTTTTTGGTACTGGGGATCGAACTCAGGGCCTTGTGCTTGCAAGGCAAGCACTCTACCAGCTGAGCTATCTCCCCAGCCAGCTTCAGGTTTTAATAGATAATTTTCATACAGTATTATGTACCAAAATTATAATAGTACAGGCCAGTATATATGTCCATACATTTACTTTTATCAGAGAACATTATATTCAATGTTTGTTTCATTTTAACTTGAAGATATCCCTTTATTAGATCAAGTGGTAATTGAAAAGTTGAAGTCCTTCAACTTTTGCTAAAGTCCTAATCTCTTCATTTTTAAGGATAGTTTTGTTGGGTATAACATTCTTGGTTGACAATTTCCTTTATTCAAGTTTTTTCCCAGCATTTTGAATACATCATTCTCTTTCATTCTAGCCTTTAAAGTTTCTGTTAATCTATTAGTTGTTAGTTTATAGAGGTTCCCTTGTGTATGACAAATGTCTTTCTCTTGATGATTTCAAGATCTGCTTTGTCTTTTAATTTAGACAGTTTGATTATAATGTGTCTTCTGGATCTCCTTGGGTTTTTTATAATTGGATTTCTTCGAACTTCTTGAAGCTGCGCGTCCATTTACTTCCTCCTATTTGGGGAGTTCTCACATTATTACTTTAAATAATCTCTGTGCCTTTCTCTTTTCCTTGTAGAATTTCCATAGCACATGTATCAGTCTGCTTGATAGTGTCCAAAACCATAGTCCCTTAGGTTCTCTTCATTTTTGTTCATTATTCTATTTACTTCTTTGACTCTGATTTTAAAAGTCATGTCTGAAAGTATACTATTCTTATTTTTTTAATCTGATCAAATCTGCTTTTGAAATTTCAAATAATTTTTTTCTTTTAGTTATTATATATTCATCCCCAAAATTTGATTGTTTTTAGAGTTTCTATTTTGTGTTGATATTATAACTTTGTTTCTGTCTTGTTTTCCTGACACAAAATATTCTTACTTTATTCACTTTTTTCATTTTAATTAAATAAAATCATTAATTGTCTTATTTTAATTCATCAAGCATCTTTATGACAGTTAAATTTTTAGTTAGATATTGATCTGTATTTTGCTAAGGTTAGTTTTTGGAGTTTTATATTGAGACTTTGATTTGGCTATATTTCCCTGTTTTCTTGAATACCTTGTAATTTTTTGTTTAGACTTGAAAATATAAGCACCTCCCCCACTCTTTACATACTGGCTTCATGCAAAGGAAAACTATTCTTTAAATAGAAATGCTTTACATATTTTAAAGTTAAAAAGATATTACTACCTTATTTTTCCTTTTTTTTACACAAATGATAAAATACTATATCTCATTACACTCAACTGCTTTCTTATTTAATAACAAACTTTGGAGTTCTTTATCAGTATATCATAATTTCTCTTATTCTTTCAAATGACTATCTATGTAATATTTTCTCTTTATTCTCTGTGAACAGACTACACGTTGTTGTTATGGTTTAGATATGGTGTCCCCAAAAGCTCACATTTGAGACAATGCAAAAAGGTTTGGAAGAGATGATTGGGTTAAAGCCTTAACCTGATCAGTGAATTAATTCCCAATGGGATTAACTGAGTGGTAACTGGAGGCAGGTGGAATGTGGCTGGAGGAAGTGGTTCATTGGGGGTGTGGTTATGGGGTATATATTTTGTATCTGGAGAGTAGAGTCTCTCTTTCTGCTTTCTGATCGTCATGTGAGCTGCTTCCCTCTGCCACACTCTTCCACCATGGTGTTCTGCTTCACCTCGAGCCCTGAGGAATGGAGCCAGCCTTTATGGACTAAGATCTCTGAAACTGTGAGCCTTCTAGTAAATTTTTCTTCCACTAAAATTGTGCTGGTTGGGTCTTTAAGTAATAGCAGTGAAATAGCTGACAAAAACAATTAACTTTTGTGATCCTTACAAAAAAAGTACTCACTAAATATCTTGGTGTATATTATATATATAATTTATGTATAATTATTTATATGTATATTATTTTGCCTACTAACACACTTATATACAATATGAAGTTCTGGATTGCTGGGCCAAATATATGCATGCTGTTAATTTCAGTAAATATCAACAAATGTATCTTCTGAGGACTTATATAGCAATGTACGTCTTCATAAATAATGTAAAACTGATTGTTTTTCCATATCTTTTCCACTACAAGACTTTGAATCTTTGTCAAATTGCACATGTAATACAACAGGATAGACTACTTTGTAATTTATATGTAAGTTTTACTGAAATTTTTTTATACTTATAAATCTTATATTTTCTTTTCCACTCATATCCTTTACCCATTTTTTACCTGTTTTTCAGAATTTTTCTTTATGTGCATGAACACATTTATTAATTCAAAATATGTTTTCTCAATTTTTAATTTGCATTTTGACTTTTTTGAATTGTTCTCATGAAACAACTTTTCATAAGAATTGAAATTTATTAATACTTAGGTCTTCCACAATTCAGTGTTTTTAAGAAATATTTTTTCCAATTTTTTCAAAACATGTTTTCTTCCTTTCTTTCAATAAATTTAGTAATTTAACCATTTTGTAGTTTATCTGGTGCAAAACGTAAGGTTTAGTGCAAATTATTTTTTTCATGTTCCATGTCACTATCCCAACACCAATTTTTGATAATACTATTTACCTATTGATTAGAAATGACAGCTTACCATCTACTAAATTTTAAAATGTACAGACATCTATTTTTAAATTTTATATTTTTTCCATTGGTGAACATCCACTTCAACATAAATCTGATTTTGATTTTTTTTAGCTTCATATTAAGTGTATGATAGTACTATTCACATTTCATTGATCTTTCTCTCAATTTTCAATTCAACTTTTCTATCCTGTTTTGTCATTTAAATTTAAAATTTTTAATGTATTTATTTGGATCGTTTTAGATGTACAGATTAATGTAAGGACACTATTCTTTCAATGATATTGAGGCTTATCAAGTATATGGTAGGTACACAATTCCATTTAATCAAAACTCATTTGCATCCTAGAGCACCATCTTAAAAATTTCCTTATATACTTTGCATGTATTTCTTGTTATTTGTAGTTATTTTATTTAGTAGTGAATTTGAATAGGGGTTTTCTTCTGTTATAGTTTATATCCAGTTCATAGATTATATATGATGACTGTTGACTTCCATACACAAATTTTGTGTGAGGCAAATTTCAGTATATTTTCACTGTTTTCTCAGTTGTTCCTTCAGAATTCAACAAGTATAAACTATTAATATCAGTAATTAATATAATAATTTTATGGTCTCATCTAAAATGTTATATTTTTAATGTCTTCATGTTTTCTTGTTTCATTGACTAGTTTTCCTAAAGTATGAATTGTCCTCAAAGCAAAATCAACAATTTACTTCAAATCAAACAAAAATTACCTAGAAGTCATTAAAATGTGATTGATGTTCCATCAATAAAAAAACTCATCATAACTAAATCCACCATTAAAGAAATTCACAAAACAAATTTTAATTGATATAAAATGTATTGAACTTGTTAAAGCATTACAAATTCAGAATTATAACCACTAAGTAGAAAATACTAAAATAGTTATAATAATATATTCGCAGAAAATGAAATTATTTTAAACCTGGAAAATGCTCAATATTACTTTTATGTGATAATTACAAATTAAAGCTGCCATGTGTTTCTTAACCTAGAACTTTGTCAAAGATAAAATGTTATAAATACTTTGACATATTACTATCAGTGGTTAAATTACTGTAATTGGATTTTTCTTGGCATTGACTAATGTGAAATGATTCTAGATTAAGATGAATACATTTTACCACTTTATTCATCTTTCAAATTATCTTGGGTTTCCATCAATAATAAATATTTAGATTTTATCAAACACTTGTCAGCACAATTGCTCATTATTTACTACTCTCACATCATTACTATTTCAGTGATGAAGATACTAAGTATCAAAATCTGCAGGACAGAGCTAAGGTAGTGCCCTGAAGAAAAATTCTAACAATGAATAATTACACTAATAAACTGGAAAGAAAATAAAATTACTAGAGATAATACATGGTCTATCCCTTACAAGCCTTGTATTGATTAAAAAATAAATTATTGTCTCAAAGGATATTTTTTCACAGCTGTTATTATCTATCTGTTACTTGGAGTCTCTAAAAAAAATTACTCATTTTTAATACTGAAATACTTTACCTTGAATTCCATACCTTTTGTTTATACATTCTTCAGACTGGGTTTCTGATTAATATAGTAGAAACAGTATAATAACATATATTCAAAAGTATACATTATTTACTGCTCAAAGTTCAGTGTTTGTACAGTTAATTTCCTGCTTGCTCTGACCCCTAAAATAGGAAATCGTTTGTTTACTTGTTTCACCTTACTGTAGTGATCCTTTGCCTTCTCTGGACCTCATGTAACTGTACTCAGCATGACAGTTGACCACTGCCCCCAACACTCCTGTCCTGATGCAATCCAAAGTTCAAATGATGAAACTCTTTTGATACAGAAGTTCTTTGATAAAAAGTGCCCACTGAGAAATAAAAGAGGAGTATCTTTTACACAGTAAAATATATCATTTTGTGTAGTTTCTCTGGATATGTTGATGTGAATCTCACATTATATACCCCTATGAAATATAACAACCTATGTTTTAATATTCCTAATTGTTTAGCACCCCTATATTCAGAGATTTATGTTATTTGTTTATTTACTTTCATGGTTTTTTCCTACTATTTTTCAAATACAGAATTTTCTCATGCCTCTAGTGTGGAAAGGAGGGATTGGAACTAACTGTCAACAAATCTTCTATCATATAAAAATCACTATGATAATTTATAGCACAGCTTACTAAAGAAGTATATAATTTTTCACATTTTTACAAGCTACACATATAATAAAAGGACTAAATGTAGACTGGTCTTAATTTTATTGTCTTACCATGAATTATACTATTCATGTGCAACATAGCTAGTCAAGCATATACTAATTCCTAAATGATCCCTAGCTGACATTCCAAATAACTGACGAGTTGGTTCATTGTCCATTAAGATGATGCTATAGAGCAATCTGTCTTTAGAGAAACCTATTTATTTTTTACTTGATGGATAATGCAACCAGTTCAAATGGTAGAAATACTATATTAACATAAAAATCATTATAATATACCATCTACTGATTTGTTAAGAGGTCCAAGGTTTTTTTCAACTGAGAGGAAATAATTCCTTGTGGTTTATCTTGCTTTTAAGGGCTGCTGTTGTCTGGACTTAAGTCATCCATCACTATGTATATTTTAAAAGCAGAGTCTTTTAAAGAGTCTAATGACAAATACCCAATATTGATATTTAGATTATACAATTAAGAATATAATCGCCTTTATCTAGATCATTTTAATGACTGCATAGTCTGTGGCATTCAAGTAAAACCTAATTATAGCATCTGTTCTTATTTCCAAAGTTTCTTCTAGTAGGCGATATAACTTGACTGTTGATCTAAACCGGGTGATCAAACACCTTAACTAGACCAGAATCCCTTTGGGTGCAGGACAACTTGTTTTTAGAATAATCTCAAAGGTCTAATGGTATGTTTGCAGAAACCTGACTTTTGAGGACAGAACTAATTTTGGTGCCTCAAAGTGAGAAATGCAGTTATCAAGACCCTAAATAAGTAAAACTCTAAAAACAGTGATATTTACAAAAACTTTTCAGTACGCACCTGTTATGTTTTCTGTGGTCTTATGTGATCTAGATTATTTTTATATTGTAATAAAGTCATTTAAATAATATTCTATATCAATGAGACAGATTAGTTTTCTAGTTATAATGGTGCAATTTACAAGGGGACCTTGTGGCTTCAGATAACTGTCATTTAGCTTCTCTAATTCACAGAATATGACATACAAACTAGTTTTTGTGACATCTCCATACCTCTTAAAATTCAGTAGTAAAGAAAGGGAAGATAATATATATCAAGTACAGAGTTAAGGGCTGCAATATTATCTTTACCACCCAAGGCCAAGAAAAACACAAACTAATGACAGAGAAGACTGGAAGCCATTGTCAAATCCAAATAGTTTTGAGAAACCTCAATCTCAATCATTTCATGTGCAGTATAAAGAGGAACAGAACTTAAACACTTCCCAACAGGATTTAGCTCCTTGGGACAAAGGTACAGAAATGCATTCTTAATTAAATTAATCCAACATTAGTCTAATATTAATCTAATATGTTTGTCTTTATTTCATGTTTAAAACAAGCAATACTATGCCTTTTCGAGTCAGCAACAAAATGAATCATTTGACTTATTTGTGAAAAATCTCTCTCACTGGCTGTTCAATTTTTAAATTTAGAAGAAAAACAAAACAAAGCCACTGCCCATATGAGACACTGAGCAGTATTTAGAGATAAATTATGGCAAAGAAATTGCCAACATAATAAAGGGTAAAGAATAGAAAAATTTATGATTCCCCAGACATTATTCGTTGACTTAACTTGTTTTTTAGCTTGTTTTTTGTTATTGTTTTAGTCAACTTTTTCGCTGCTGTGACCAAAAGACCTGACAAGAACAGTTAGAGGAAGGAAAGTTTATTTGGGTCTCACAGTTTCAGAAGTCTCAGTGCACAGATAGCCAACTCCATTCCTCAGGACTTGAGAAGAAGTAGACATCATGGCGGAAGTGTATAGAGGGTATCAGCTGAGGACATCACACCAGGAAGGTGTGGTGGGGTGGGACAGAGACAGAGACAGAGACAGAGAGGGAGAGAAAGAGAGAGATTCCCTCAGCACAGACAAAATGAAATCCCCAAGGACATGCCCCCACCAATCCCTCTCCTCCAGCCATTGTACCTGCCTAGAGTTACTACCCAGTTAATCCCATCAGGAGATTGATTAATGCACTAATTAGGTTAATGTTCTCAAAACCCCATCTTTTTTCATGTAAACTTTCTTGCATTGTCACACAGGAGCTTTTGGGGGACACCATAACAGTTATAATTTGCTGCAGATTTCAAATTCATATCTTAAGATCATAATTGTTTAAACAATGAAACAAGCATATCAGGATTTCTTGAAATAAAACTGTAAAATTCTCCCTAGTCTAGGCAGTGCATAAACTTATATTTAGTTGCCTTTGAACCTTCATATGTCCATGCTGTGTGCTGGAGGCTATATGAGTGTTCCAAACTGGCTGTCAGTTATTTCAGAACGTTCCATGAATAGTTTGGTAACAAATACATTTTTCATGGTTTCATGCTTAATGGTAATTATCAAATAACTTGCAGTTGTCCTAAATTGACCTGTAAATATATAATATCTTGATCTATGTTCTTTTTCCTAGTTTGAATTTATTTATACTAGTAACATGTCAAGGACACCAAAGTTCTTTCTCACAGAAACAAAAACCACATCCAGATGGTGAAGTCTCTTCCAGGAGAGTATGGTTAGCAGAAACAAAGACCAACATTAACAACATCAGCACAACAAAACTGCATCCACAATTTGTCAAAAGAAATCCTGTGTTAAAGAATTAAGAGTCTTTGGAAATGAGCACAACCTACCTGATGTGTCTTTCCTCCCTCTCTGGTGTTTGGCCAGCTTTTTGGTTGTTGGAAGTACCAGGTCTCTTGTTTCCAAAGAGCCGCCTGTGTTGGCCTGTCTTTCAGACTATCGTGTTGCAAAATCTGAAGTTCTGTTGCAATAAACACCAGATTTCAAAGGAAAGCAATGGAAATTGTGCAGAGATTAAGCTTATTTTTGTACCAACAGTCAGTAGTGCATGATTATGTGTCTAAACAATGCCTCTTCTTTCAATATGATATTAGATCAAGAGACACTGAAAAAAATGATTTTTCTAAACGTATCCTCAAAATCACTTGGGATGATACAGGGTTGTCTTGGGGTGAACACAAGATTATCTTTGTATGAACACAATGAATTTACCCTTCAAATCCCTCCTGAGACAGCCATATGCAAACAGACAACTTTAGAACTGCATTATTCTAGAGTAATCCTCAGCCAAATGTAGTTGAAAAGTACTTGGGCATAATGAGAACAACCCTGACATAAACACAGCAATATGCTTCAGGAGATAAAGAATTAAAAGAAAAACTAAGTCAAATAAAGGCACTGTATTTCAGGAATAATAGTCTTCTCTTGACATTCATTTAGTCTGAAATTAGGAAAGGTAGCCTCAAATAATATTATTTCATGAATTAGCTTTTCTTGATCTTCTTTTAAGAACACTATTATTGCCATCATAATATCTGTACTTTCAAAGTTCAGGGAATAATGTTTAAAGAAGACTAAGGAGCTAGAATATCTAAAAGTCAGGGGTACATTCATAGGTTGCTAAGAAAACTAATAAAAAACCATGCCTACGGACACCACAGAACATTTTCATTAGGGTGAAATTATTTTATTTTAATTTAATATTTTTCCTGGCCTTTCTTTTTTTCTTAGTTTTATAAGGACACAGATCCCATAATCTCATTGCTGCAGAAATGAAGGATCTTAGATATCCATCATCACAAAATGGTAGCCCTTAAAGAGTAATAATCTTAGTCCACCTATTTTACAAATGAAAAAGTTAAAGCTTGAAGAGGTTAAGCGATTTGCTACAAAGTTATGGCTGGCTATATCAAAATGGAGGATATAATCTAATTCTTATCATTTGAAGTTGAGAATTCAGACTACAATTAAACATTCCAGAGTGGATATTTCTTAAGTGGTTTAGAATTAGATTAGAGTGGTAGCCATGACAAAATTTAAATCAATTTTACAGCAAATGATTCAGATCAATTGGAGACCTGTCTGAATTAAGGTTAAATAGTAAGTGTGATGGTTGATGAGATGTTGTTATTCCTTCCAACAACAATAGTCTATTCTGGGTGACTGGATTTTAGTTGAATATGATTTCCTGTAAAATTGATATTAAACCTTCTCACACCAGTTTCTCTAGGGAAAAGTGATTCTCAAATAGTGGTCAATACAGATGTCATGTGAATAAAATATATATTCAGACTGCACTCTTACAATTTTCCTATACCTACTACCTGCCATAAATTAACTATATTTAGTGACCCTTAGGATTGACAACATGATTTTGACATTTTTTTTTTTGCTTTTCTAATCCTCATGAGACTAATAAAACTATTCAATCTATTTACTTCTGCTAGACTGTCATCCCAGAGATATTTCCCTATTAGACTTTGTTTATTCTTCATTCTCTAGTACAGGGCAAACCATATGGAAGCCAATGTAGTTGAGTTGGGATGTTGACATGGGCATGGAGATCATCCACATGGAAACAGGACATTGTAAAAGAAGACCCAAAGGTCAATCAAATGCGAAAATTCATAGGGGATGAAAGCCTGCCTATTAGTTTAAAAAAATAGTGTTTTGGATTTTTTCTTTTAGATAGATAAAGAGATATTCAAGTGATTGAAAAGTTACAAGTTACAAAAAGTTTATATCACTTGGGGAAAAGAAAATGTGAAGTACTAGTAGTTTATTCATAAACTCCTAAGTCAAAAATAAGGCAAAAAGAAAAGGAAGGCAGATCATAGGAATCTAAACCTTTAATCTTGAGTTTTCCATCAGAGTGAGTAAAGACATTCAAGATATAATTTTCATGTAATTTATAAATAACAATTTCATGTCATTCTTTTAGTTTAATTATTAATTTCAAATTAAAATTAAATAACTTACATATTGGTATTCTGTTTATAAAATGAATTCCTATTCTAAAGTGTCATAAAACATGAGTTAATATTCCAATTAAGAATAAATTTAATCTAATGATTACAATATTTCACTGGCCAGAGTACAGAGTTCTTCTTGATGGAACAATGATAAGTCTGACAGAACCAGCTGAATAATAGTCTTTGCAATCCATAGTCCCTCCTATCCAATGCACAAATATTTCAAATCCTTTTTTACTCACAGATATTTCATATTTACATTGTCTGTTAGGAAAAAAATCTGAAATTGTACATAACTCCAAATTAAACTTGTCTAAAACCCAGGTACATCAGAAAACAGGGGTGGACATTTTAGACTTTAGCCTATCAGAGTGTAATATAGCTCTTATAGGTCTGAAATATTCAAGGATTAATTGTTTTTTTTTTTTTTATAGCAAGCCAACAACTAATAGTTTTGAGATCAGTGCTCAAATAGTATGTTCTAGCTTACCCTGAGAAAGGTGCAAATTCCAAAAGACAATTACCACATTTTATTATATGTGAAAGCTTAAAAAAAAAAAAAAAAAAAAAAAAAAGAAGAAGAAGGAAGCACATGGAAACAGAGAATAGAATGTTTATTACCAGAGCTGGGGGTGAGACAAGGGAGATAGCAGTCAAAGCTTATCAAAATAAGCTTTTTTTTTTTTTTTCAAGTTAGAAAGGAGGAATAAATGACAAGCATTTGTGGTGATGGATATGATAATTAGTTTGATTCAATTATTCCACATCATATGCACATCCCACAGCATCACTTTTCACCCGTAAACATATGAAAATTTAATGTCACTTTTTAATTTAGAAATTTTTAGAAAGGGTGGAAATTTTTTCTTGAATCATTTTATCAAAATAATAATGACCTGTTTATAGTTAAATTTATTTTTTAAACTGATATACAAAAACATAAAAGTTGCATAAGATGGGGTACTATGTGATGGTTCAACTCTTTTTTTTTTTAAAGTATGTTGGCATATATTCTTTGGTTAATCTCATCCCTGAATTAACATTAATGAGATCAGTTAAAGGGAGTGTTCTTGTGGTCACCAAGTCTACTTTGCAGGATGTGCAGCCCGGAACCACCAGAAAGGCAAGAGCCTAGAGACTATGAAGTCAAATAAGTCCAGATCTGGCTTCATCCTGGCTTTTCCATGTATGACTATATATTTATTTTCATTTCTGAACCTCAATTTCCTTATTCTAAAGTAGAGATTATAATAGCACCAGTCACATTAAAGTTGTTCTAATTATTACTGGTGTAAAGCATGCAACAAAACTAACAGAAGACTCAATTTATACTAAACTCTTAATGAATTATAAATGTTATAGTATTTTAGAATTCTTATTGCAAAAGTGACCAAAGCTAGATCTTCACTATTATAAGGATATACAGGTTTAAAAAAAAAAAAATTGAGCTGATGTGTCTGAGTCTTTCATTAAAAGAATAATTTTCATAGCTAATTGAGAAAATAATGACTAAATAATTTGTTGATAATGGATTCATGAAAAGAAAATGCATCTGAAAAATGCTCTTATGACAGTGAAGTGAAATGAGTACTAGATTAGGATTTAAGTTATTGGGCTCTTAGTCTTGCCCTTGTCACTAAATTGGTGAGTGACCTTGTACAAGTCATTTCAGAGACTTAGTTTTTTATCAATTAAAAATTTTTGTTGTCATTTCCAGCTCTAAAACTGTAGTGTGTGGTTGAGACACTTTGGATTATAAAGTCAGAAAACTTTTTTTATTTGGAACACAGAGAACTTTGTCAATTTTACTATTATGTGTCTTAGAGAGGGTGACCTGGAAGCACTTCCTATGATGGGAATTCTTATGCAAATGATTTTTATAAGCATGTTTCCAAGAAATCTGCATAAGGGAATAAGGAAAACAGGAGGAAGAAAGGGAAAGAAGGTAAGCAGTGGTGTGGTTTAGACAAAATGTAGCTCCAATGTTTCTCTGTGGGAATATCTGGAACAGAAAACTGCACCACAAGGTCTGTTCTATCCTTTTGGCAAGAAAGGAAGGCTTATATTCCCTGCAACAATCTCCTGGATGCCAAGGTTGAAGGCAAGCCACTCCTATTACCCAAGCCCTAAACAGCAGCATCTGTAGCAGTCAGTAAAAGAAATTCGTGGGTGCCCAAAAGAGGCACCAACAACTTCTAGGACATAGTGTTCAATACATAACATATTAAAGCACTTGAACTTATGCAATAGCTTTCCATAAATCAACATCACCATTATAGGACATCACTGAATGCACCTCTTAAATTCCATAACTTTATCTTTTATTGGGCAAATGCCGTAAACCCTGTAAAATTTTCTGCTTGATCTTTACCAGCTCATGTTTACAAAATTTACCTTCTCTGTTTTCTGAAGGCTACAAGGCCCCTACTCCTGTGGATCCCAAGGCAATGTGGGGATATGGTCCTAAGTTATACTCTTATATTATAAAATATACATGTTAAAACCAAAGTAGGATATGGAAAGTCTTATAAATTGACTTGTTGGGTGTGTCTCTCTTTTCTTAGCAATTCTAATTTTTTAAAATGAGATTTTTTTTAATCTCATTTTTAAAATCTATTTTTTTTTTAATTTTAGGATCTAAGACATTGTCTTCTTTTTCCACAGCCAATATCAACTTCATCAGAAATGTATATTATGCTAAGAAAATATTTTGGATGAAAAATATAAGACCCATTTAGCAACCTGAAGTTTTAAAATAAGGAAAGCATCAGAGAAAAAGTGTTCATCTTTGAAACTTGAAAAAAGAAAGAAAGAAAAACTTCATTCCAAGGTTACCATTAATCTTAGTGGAACGCATTATCTAGTAAGAGATTACATGGTGTTTCTGGGACCGCTAACTTCCAGCGTTGCCTGTCTAACTACTATGGCCTAGTGTAAACCCTGGGAGACTATGACTCATTTTCCTTTTAGGTTTCTAGAATAGAATATCCCTGGTTTTCATTTCCTTTGAGATAAATCACATTATTTTTTTGACACTCTTGCATTATTTCCACCAGAATGCCTCCCTCCAAGGGCTGATTTATTTCCATCATTGTGGCAAGAAATAGAAGATCACAAAATTTAGAAGCCTTTAAGTGTAAAATGAATTACTGAAAGTTTTTCCTATAACAAGGGGAAATTAGTTTTAAAATTCATCATCTTCTAGATCCAAGATGCTCTATTAATGAAATAAACATAAAATTTTTAAAGAATTTAAACTCCATTTAAATATATGTAATTTAGTCCTGATTTGATCTGAAGACTTAAATTAGTTTATGTGTTATTCAACTAGTGTAAACTTATCTCTTCTTTCTTTATTTGAAACACAAATTTATATAAATGATGTCACCATTATTCCATTTTTAAGTGTATTAAAAGCTCTAAAAGCTTTGGAGCATTAAGCAATAGAATTCATTTCATGGTCTATGAACGAATGTGAACTTCATAGTTACTTTAATGTGTAGCATTTATTTTCTGGCTGGAACATCTGTGGTAAGTTGAATCTCACCTTATACAACTAATTCAGAAATTTCTTAATTTTGTTAAGCTTCCATTATAACTGTTTATTAAAATATAATGCCACTTTGCAACAGAAGAAAGTGCTAATCCACACTTTGGATTGTAATAGTGCTCCTGTATTAATACTCTTATTTTCAGGCACTTATGAAGAAGTCATGCACACTTATTTAATATTGAAATATAACAGAAATCTCAATCCAAAAGTATTATTTTTCTTAACCTTCAATCTTTAAACAAGAAAGGGAAAAGAGATATTTTTCCCCAGCAGAGCCACTCCAGAAACAAATATACTACATCTGTTTTAGCTGGCGTGGATGTGACCCTGCGGGGTAATGCATTACTTTAGATTTCAAAACTGACAGTCTTTAGACCAGTAGTTCTCCATGTTGCAAAGCACCAGACATCAAGAATAAAGATTTTGCTTTCCACGAAGCTTATTTATGATATTTTACTGCATAACGAGCTTGTGAACTCTAGTGAAGCAAGTATCTCCCAACTCAGAAGGAGCTGTTGGAATCTCTCATGAGTACAACATGGCCAGCAGGTTTCCTCATTACAGACCATCACAGAAGGCAATTTGTTGGTTTATTTGGAAGGTATTTTCAAGCTCAATCTCATTTTTCAATACTTTGCAATTTCTTCAAAAGCTTTGTTTAACTTTAATGTAGAGTTAAGAGCAAGTTACCATTTTTATTTTCCTTTTTTTTAAGAGATTGATGCATAACAGAAAGTGTTTCTAAGGTATTTGATGATTAGATACTCTCAAAGTAAATAGGTCGTGATAAAATACAGTTGAAATCAGCATTTTAAATTAAAGAATCATGCAAAAGCATTGAATTTGGATATTTAGATGCTGCAGAATACATAGGGAATATTTCACATTCACAAAGGATTTGCTTCCTAACCCCCTTTTCCTTATATCATCCATTCCCCAAACATAAGCATGCACACATTCTTTTGAAGTATGTGAAGGTGAAATCATAGCAGGCATGCCCCTCAGTCTATGCCTGTGGGCATGATTTTAAACAAAAACCTCAAGGGGGTGTATTTCTGTTAAAATGCATAGACAAGATCATGTTTTTTAAAATTTGCAGCAGAAGAACTCAATAAAAGTGAGGTCAATACATGTTTATATGTGCATACAAATACATACACAGAAACTCATAAATATATAATATACTTATGCTACTGGCAGAGATGGGCAATTAAACAATGTGCAATTGAGCATGTAAAACTGAGGTCCAGTCAGCAGATGGGAGTGTATTTGAGAGTAAAGCTGCCAATTCATGCTATAATGCAATATGCTTATAAAAAATGCATCATACATGAAAGAAACAAAAGAAAAGTTTGCTTTCTTTGTTCAGTTTCAAAAGGAAGGCTTTTTTTTTTTTTTTCTTTTTGGGGGGTATTGTTTTCATTAAAAGAGAAAAAGTGGTAATGACCTAATTGCTAGGAAACATGCATACAACATGAGACTTGGGAATCTGAGTTCTTGAAAGCTATAACCAGAGCTTTTCTCTAATACCTTTATTTTCAGAATGTCTTTTCTCAAGGGGAAACATATCTCTACAGCCTTCATCTCATTAATCCTCACATGATCATTGTTAAGGAGTCAGGCAGCCAGGACTGCTGTAGATTCCACCAGTGAAACAGACAGACAATGACTGCAAGAGTGACTTGATTGAAATTATAGTACAAGTCAGGGGCACAGCTGGTGCAAGGATCTGGGTCTGCTCTTTGCCAGAGCTTTCTTCTACCCGACAAAACATGTTGCCTAAAGCTGAGAATCCCACAGTGTTCTTGATTACGTATTTTCAAATTATAGTTCACTTTAGAGATTCCTATTAAAAATCAAATATGGCAGCAGGCCTGGTAATCATTTAGGAAACCCCAGGTTTCAAGCCAGTGGAAGAGCTAAGAAGCAGAGTTGGAGGATGAAATATTGAAAATGTAGGTGGGAATGAAAAGTCCAAATGGCTGTCTATTGGATCTTTCTGTATGGACGGAAATGTGCTAGGTGCGCCATACTAATTAATCATTACTACCTACTAGGTGTTACCTAAGAGTTTGTCTCTGCCTGTTTGTTTTTTTGACAAGTGACTTCTTATGAAAGCTTCATTTCTATTTCTAAGTTGCTGGAGTAGATGGATGAAGAATAGGAAGATATACAGCTATTTCAAAAGCCCAAGGGCACTTGAAATGAACTCCCCCATAAAGTATAGGGAAAGTGGCTCTCCTGGGAAGAATTCAGTGGGCTCCCTCTTGTCTCACTTGGATATTTTTAAGATGTAGTCTAGAAGAAACAGACTTTCCCTCATAAATTATTGATACTCTAAAGCTGTTTTAATTGTTTTCCCTTCAGTACTGCATAGAGAGACCCAATAACGATTCTCACTGCAATATTAGCATATATTTAAGTGTGCCATAACACCAAGGGAACACATGTAATTTTCCTGAAACAATATGCTTCTTTAACTTCAAGAAATATGATTTAAATTAGTAATAAAGATGAGAAGTTATCTTAGATTATAAAATTGTTTTCTATGCTGAAATATTATGTAGGAAAATAAGAAAAGAATACATTTATGTGCAATCTAATTTAATCATATGAAAGCATGATTGAACATTGAAATATATGATTTGTAGACAGATAAATTACAGCAAGAAAGTCTTGATCACAAATGCAAAAATATTAAAGAAAAAGTTTTAGGATACATAGTTTTGAAACACTGTAAGTATAATACTTATTGATACTATTTTTCTAATAGGCACAGAATTTTTAAATATTTTAGATAAATATTTTTAATATAGCAATTGTCAAGCTTTTCAACCTTAAGATTGCTTTACATTTTTAAAAATTATAAAGGACCCCAATTACATGCATGCTGATTTTACCTATCAATATTTACTGTATTAGAAATTAAAGGCAAGAAAATTTTGAAGTGTTTATTTTATTAAATTATTAAAAGTAATAAATATCCTGTATTTCAACATCCACAATACTTTTTTAGGAATATGTATATTATTTCCAAAACAAAAGATGTTAGTGAGAAGAGGGGCATTGTTCTACATTTCTGCGAATCTGCTTATTGGCCACCTGAACTGTGGCTGTGTTGTCATGTCTGCTTGTGCCTTCAGTTGTGAAGTTACACACAATGTGACTTCTGTAAAACTCCCACTGTTACTCAGAATGAGACTGTAAAAGGCAAATAACACATGGGCATTGTTATAGAAAGAGTGTGACCTTGCGGATCCCTGAGGAATCTCATGACCCCTAGATCACACCAAAAACAGCTGAAGAGTTCCAGACGGATGCTGAAGACTTCATTTCTATTTCTGGTGCCATCGTCAGCCAGACATTTTACTTTGGACTGAGCATTTTCTTTTGTAAAACGAAGGTGTTAGATTAGATGATCTCTGTGGTCATTTCTCTGCTTCCATTGTCCTCAAAACCTGTGTCATCACTGTGTTGGTCCATATCCATGAATATATTTTTGTAGATAAAAAATAATTATGATGAAGGTAAAAAGCAGCTTAAAATTAAATAGGGGTGTGGCATTGTGTACTTGTCATCAATTCTACGTGGATGCACATTTTTGTAGATAGTTTTGTTGGAGAAGTAAAGACAGATGGACAATCTCTACCTCCCTGGACTTCTGAGGTAACCCTCAGGAGGTGGATAATTTGCACTTCATCTAAACTTGCATCCCAGATGTTGAGGAGAGCTCTTTCTGGGATCAGACCAACTTGTAAGTAAATGTTATCTCTCTCATGTAGTAATTATGTGATATTTATCAAGTTATTTAACTTCTCTTTCTTGATGTTTTCAACTGTTAAAAAGTAATAATAATCATGTCATATGATCCTTAGGCAAATCAACTAAAGGATTAAACATAGTTTTATACACAGCAAGAAGTAAGCACTCAACAACTTACAACGCTATTTTTTACAAAAAGTTCTTCCCACATCTCCTTCACTATAATTGCTAAGTATGTTGTTGTTATTGTTGTTGTTCTTATAGAGTGAATATTCCTATCTAAGTTGCTTGGTATTATATTATATTGATATCACCATGAAATTTATTTGTGTTTCCTATACACCTTATACACAGAAGATTATGATAATTTTGTGCCAAATATTTAACAATTTTGAACATGAAATAAAGTTTTTTTTTCCCATAGCTTTATTGAGGTAAAATTGAGGTACAATAAAATGCACATATTTGAAGTATGCGCTTTAATCAGTTTTGACATGTATATAACAAATACAGTCAAAATAAAAAGCATTTCCTTTACTTTTAAAAAATTTGAAATCATGCAGACTGTTTCCTGCATGATTTATTATATTAGAAACCAATCACTTTAAGATATCTAGAACCCCACTCCTACATGTCAACTATTTCAAAATTAAATGGCACACTTACAAATATCTCAGAGGTCAAGAAAGAAAGCACAATAAAAGTAAACAAAAAGTGTTTTGAACTAAGTGATAATAAAAACATAAAATATCAGGATCTCTGAGATGAAGCAATACTCAGATGAATATTTATAACTTAAGGTACTTGTATCAGAAAGAAACTAGATTAATAGTCAAAGTATTTTCAAATTATATAGTAGGAAGGAAAAAATAAGAGAAGGAGCAGAAATATATGAAATAGAGAAGAAATAATACAGCTAAAATTTGATGAAAATAAGTCTAATCAAGAAAAAAAGCAAGACCACAGAAAATATCAAAGGAAAGAGAGCTACCAAAATGACCCTACAGATGCAAAAACTGTATTAAGGTTATATTACAATTGCCTGCCAACATATGTGACAGCTTATATAACATGGTCTATATTAGAGAAGGATCTATGTGTTGCTGAGAAGAAAGAATATTCAGTCATTGATGGATGAAACATTCCATATATGCCTGTTAAGTTAAATACAAATTGTATTTTTTACTTCTAAAATTCTTTATTTAGTTTTTGTTTGGAGAATCTATGCAGTGGTAACACAGACATGTTAAAGTTATCCAATGTTATTGTGTTGTGGTTTATTTGACTCTTGAAATTGAGAAGGGTTTGTTTGAGATACATAGATGCTCCATTGTTTGGGGCATAAATATTTATGAGTGTTATGTCTTGTTGATATATAACTCATATAATTCCCTTAAGCAATATAAAATGGTCTGCTTTGTCCCTTCTGATTAACTTTGGCTTAAAGTCCACTTTATCTGATAAGATGACAATTGTGATTCATGTGAGTGATCTGTTTTTCCCCATTGTTTCACCTTCAGTCTGTGGATGTCTTTGCCTTCTGTGGTGAGTCTCTTGGAAATAGCCTATTGTTGGGTCTTGGTTTTTAGTCCAATCTGGAAGTCTGTGTCTTTTGGTTGATGAGTTTAGGCCACTAATGTTCAAGGTTATTATTGAGAAATGATTTGTATTCCCAGACATCTGGGTTTATTTCTAGTTTTTTATTTGAATTGGTTTCTCTTTTGATTGACTATTCCTTTAGTGTAGTTCCTCCCTTTGCTGGTTTTCACATTTTTTTTTTTTTTCATTTCACCTTAATGGAATATTTTTTTCAGAATATTTTGTAGAGCAGACTTTCTTGTTGCAAATTCTCTTTTAACTTTTGGTTATCACAGAAGGTTTTTATTCAGATCTCAAATTTGAAACCTAATTTTGCTGAATATAGGATTCTTGGTTGGCATCCATTTGCTTTCAGAGTTTTTTATATGTTATTCCAGGACTTCCTAGCTTCGAGGGTCTGGGTTAAGAAATCAACTGAGATCCATATTGGTTTCCCCTTATATGTAATTTGATATTTTTCTATCATGGCCTTTAAAATTCTATCCTTATTCTGTTTATTAGGCATTTTCATTACAGTGTGCCTTGGTATGGATCTGTTGTAATTTTGTACATTTGGTGTTCTGTAAGCCTCTTGTAGTTGATTTTTTATTTCATTCTATATGTTTGGGAAATTTTTACATATTATTTCATTGAAAAGATTGTGTATTCATTTTGTTTGTATCTCTTCACCTTCATCTATCCTGATAAATCTTAAATTTGGTCTTTGCATATTATCCCATAGTTCTTGGAAGTTCATGGTTTCTTAACATCTTTCCATGGTCAACTTTATTTTCAAGATTATATATTTTGTCTTAAAGACTTGAGGTTCAGTTTTCCTAGTGGTTAGTCTCTTATTAATGATTTCTATTGATTTTTTAATTTGGTTTATTATTTCCTTCATTTTGAGGATTTCTGGTTGTTTTTTTTTTTTTTTTTTCCAAAATCTCTACCTTTTTATCAAAGTGATCTTTCACTTCCTGTGTTTTCTCTCTGATTTCATCCCTTATGCCATCCTTTACTTCACAGATCAGTTTAACTATATCCATTCTAAACTCCACTCTGACACTTCTTCCACTGTGGTGTCAATGGATTCTGTTATTGAAGTATCATGGTTTGTTTGGGGAAATGTGTTGCCTGGCTTTTTAATGTGATTTGTGTGTCTACCATCTAACAGTATGGATCTGAGGCAATGGAATTTCTACCCTGTGGACTTATAGTATCCCTGAAGATTTCCAGTACCTCACTGTTTAGTGGGAGAGAAATAATAAAAACAACAAATGCAAACAATATACAGCATTAAACCAAATAGTTCCTACTATGATGTCTACAATGTTGATTATCACATTAAACAGAAATAATATGATATCAGTTATTGCCTACAATTAAAACAGCAAGTTTGCAAAAGGGTTTACAATTGCAAATGGTAGTCAGAGAAAAAATAGAAGTGATATAGGATATGATGATTATGAGGGAAGAAGAGCGATGAAGAAGTAAAAAATTAAAGAGTGAAAGAGAGAACAATAGAAATTGGCTATTAACAGAAGAAAAGAGAATCAAGGGAAATGGGTAGGAGAAATATATATATGAAGTAAATTTTTTTAAAAAAATTAAAAATAAAAATAAAAGAATACAAAGCAAAATGAAAATATACTAATCAAGCATCCAAGTTCACAAAAGAAAACTAATACATGAAAAGTACTGGCTTCAAAAATGCTAGAAATGAGAAAAAAATATTAATATGTATAAATGTTCATGTACCATTAAGGTCACAATTAAACAGAGAAAAAGAACAATAATTTAAAAAAAAAAAGGTCTTGATGAAAAATTATTCCTTTCATTGGAGTTCAAAACATTCTCAGCTTCTCTTCTCAGCAGTTTTAGGTGGAGTTATCTGGTGCATGATTCTCCACCCTTGGATTTCTGGAGTGGGAGAGGCAATCCCATAGGCAAAATTCCTAGAGGCAGAATTTAGACGTAGGCAGGCTTCAGGCTCTTTCCTGAATGCCAATAATATGGAAATTTTAGATCACTGCACCTCCAGTGCCCAGTACTTGCTGGTCCATGCTGGAAGACTAGATCCCAGGGATCTCCTCTGAGTTCCACTCATGTGGTGGAGGAGCCAATTCTCAGTCCCCTATGTCACCTGCAGATCCCATGTTTTCTGTCGTTGGTTCAGTCTCCAAATAATCTTTCCCTTCCCCACCCTTCTGAGTTCTCAGTCAGATGCATCTCTTCCAGCAGGTCCTGCAAGCAATTGGATTGGAAGGGAAAGGGTAGAACTGGGTGGATTTTTGTGACCAGTTATTCTCTGTGTAAACCTCTCTCCACGTTTGATTTTCTCCAGGTCACTTAAGCACATTCTATGTCATGCAGCATCTATTTACTAGGTCTGTATTTCTGGCCAAACATGGGTTTGCCAGGAATGGGACCCCCTCAGCTGCTAGGCCTTGTGAAGGGGCTGCAAAATGGTTCCTTCCTGTCCTCCACATGCACACTGGAGAGATGGAGACTTCTCTCCCCACACCCAGATATTATGCAATGCATCTTTCAGTTTGCCATGCAATGTCCTTCATCTCTAAATACTCCATACACAGACACACCTCGGGCCTCCCCAGAATTCATTTCCTTTAATTCCCTTATCCCTCTACTATGCTCATGGAGGGACTGCTCTAGCTGATGCTTGTGACCTGACTGTGGCAATGGCGGTGCCACTGGGAATTTCTTCCTTATTTTATGATATCCAACCTCTGATTCCCCGATCTGTTTTGAATGTCCAGTTTTAAATTCCATTTAAGTCCCCTTGCTTTTTTTGTTGTTGTTCACCTACCTTACTAAGTAGCTGCCTATCTGCTTTCTTGGTTTCACTCCATTGAGCAGTCAGGAATGTGACCTCCTCTATTCTGCTATCTTGAAAACCTCCTGAAATAAAGTTTTTTAAAATAATTTTTCACTTGTGGCACCATGTTAGCACTAAAAATATTTTGAACTTTGAAGCATTTCAGAATTTTGATTTTCAGGTTAGGGATACTGAACCTGTATTTTTCCATTTAACTCTTCAGATTGCAATTTTTCCAAGTGTGATTACCCTGAGTATAGTAAAGCCTTACCACAAAAAGGAGTGGGGAAGTGCAGACATATCTATAGCCTCACTGTCAAGGAATAAGTAGTGCTTTGATATGTACTTCCATTCCTTGTGTTTAATATACATTTATTTTTAAATAGTATTTTATTATACTTGAAGATGTTAGAGTCTACTTCCATCTTCTGTTATCCAGTTTTCCATATCAAAAATAAATGCTTCCACAATGGGGTTTTTTACTCCCTGAATTGCAATGCATCATAAGATGTTTATAATTTTCTTAATTATTTTTCAACTTCAGCAGACCATTCCTGGTTTTATACTACTGTGATAAACATGTCCTTGTTGACTGATCCTAGTACATATATTCCATCTCTTTTGAAATTCCTTTGAGTAAGTCACTGTCATAAACACAAATATAGAAGCATCTAAGTTCTTGCTCTCCTGTGAGTTTATGTCAAATCATTTCTGAGGGCTTAGTTTCAACCTCATTATGGCCTCTTTCTAAACTATCCCTGAGTGATCTTATCTATTCTCTTAGCATTATAAAGTCTCACAAATTTATGTATTCAGCCAGCCCTGAGTCTGGACCTCAGACTCATATACATCTCCCTACTTGATGTCCCTATTTGGATGTATCACAAGCATCTAAAATATAGTATGTCCCAAACTGACTCTTCAGGTTCTTCCCTTAACTCTTTCCCATCTTCATGTATTTTATTTCCATCAATAACAATTAAAAATTTCCTCTAAGTTACTAAAGTCAAGAACATGGAAGACATGTTTGGTTTCAACCTCTCTGTCGTTTCTTTTATCAATCCATCTTAAGTTGTTAAATGCTATGATTTTTCTTTATATATAGACTTTTCTGTACACAGACTTTTCTGTGTATAGTAAAGAAAAAAAGGACTTTTCAAGTTTTGGACTTGATGCCATTTTCTTTTGGAAGTGTTCTTAAAATTTTGAAGATCATGGCAATTTCATTTCCATGCAATATAGGGATATCTGTTTAAAACATGAAGACCTGTTGCTAAAATTTTGGAAGATTTGGAAATAATTAAGGAAATAGAAATGGGTTTGGCATGAGTTAGAAAGTGAAGGGCCTTGCTTTGGTGACAATCTTTGTTTGAAGGACTCTGAGAGTGTACTGGCATAAGGAGGTCAAAGAAATGGGAATAATCTGCTAGCTTGTGTGGAACTCCATGATCTTCTGTTAATAACTTCCAAAGAATCCTGTAAAACATCTTTTAATAAACTCCTTTCTGGAAAGAAAAATAGATGGAAACCATTTTAACTATAACTGCTTACTGCATAATTTTCCAAGTTTTAATGCCAGGGGAAATGATATAGTTTGGAGGGAAAGAGCAGCACAAAATTTCCCAGGTTAGACCATAAGTTTGATAAAATTGTTTCATTGTATGAGTGTTTCGTATTCCCTGAAAAAAACCCAAATTGGTTTACCTTTGCATTCCTCTGAAGGAACACTACTTTATACAGTTTTCTTTCCATGAATAACTGAATAGATTATATGATTTATTTCTATTAAATTTAATGGAAATAAGTGGAAAAATATTATGCTTTAAATTCATTTTTCCTAAAAGAATCATTCCCTGCATATTGAGGAAAAAACTATAATAATAAAGTTGATCATAAAACACAGAATCATATTTTCAAATGTTCATTTGGATAATGAGTTATTGAATGGATTAGAGAACACTTCTGTAGAATATCCAGTATTTGGGAAATAAACGGGAATTGCAAATAATCTACATTTGTTCAACACTCCTTTTAATGAAGGCAAATCTTTCAGTAAATTAGATTGGTTTGGTTTAAAGGAACTACACCATCGTATCATTTTTTCATAATGAGGAACATAATATATTAGCTTCTGAGGCATCACAAATCACCCTAACACTTAGTAGCTTCAAGCAACAGGTTATTATTTCATATGGTTTTGTAGATTGGCTGAGCAGGTCTTTTTGTCTAGGCTGTCACTGCTGAAGATAGACAGTCTAGGGTAGCCTCAGGCAATTGCCTGAATGTCACATTACATAATAGAGGTGATTTGGCTATCATCATGCAGCAGGATAGCCTAGGCTTGTTCACATGCAGAGTTCCAAATACAGCAAATAAGAGTATGCTCAAGTAAATAAGTCATTTGGAGCCTCTGTGTCATATTTGTTAATGACCCATTTGCAAAAATAGGTTCTATGGCTAAGCCTAGATTCAAGAGGTAAATTCAAGTAATAGACTCCTCTTGGTGGGAAAAGCTACCAAATAAGTTGAAAAGATATATTAGTAGATAGACAGACATATAAATGATATGAATGTTCCATCAATTTTTGCAATCTGCACTCTACAAACTGCTTTCTGACTACAGTATTTCTCCTATACGGAAAATGTGCTTACTTCTCCCAGGATTCCAAAAGACTTATTCAATTATGGAATCTGGCTCGAAGTCCAGGTTCTGTGTGATGTTTCTACAAGAGATAGGATGACTCATTGAATACAGCTTCTCTTCATTCAGAGGCTTCTGTACTAAAAACATAAGTTAACTAGCGTCAACCTACCTAATGCATAGAATGAAATTGGATCAAGATAATTGCAATAGATGCTTCTAACCAGAAGTGACAGGGATAGGAGGCATATAGAAGTCACTGATCTAATCAATTCTGAAATTCATCCAGGCACAAGTTTAAAGATCCTCTACTCTGGGTCTGTGAATGTTCCTTGAGTAGTGTCTATATTCACTCCTTAAGAATAATTTACTTCTCTATTTTCCTCTGAGATTCTTGGCTCTACCTATAGGATTTTTGTATACGATTTTTAAATTTTTACATAAAAATATTAATGATTCTCAGTCTTATTTCTGAGTACAGAATATGGGGAACCCAGAAATTTTTCTCTGTTTGAAATATTACAATCATTTCTAGTAAAGCCTGCATGTTTTTATTATTTCGTATATTGGTCTTACAAACTTCATGGATTGCCTATAAATCTGATTCATGTTTATATAATTCTGAAAAATTTCTACTACTACAATTCACATTCTTTTTTTTTTTCAACTCAGGCATCTCTATACTCTGGGTATGGTAGGCTGCTATGAAAAAAAAATATGTCCTTAAGATTATTCAGAACCTATTTGTTTTACTGATCATCCTTATATCTAGCTTAGAACTTTTAGAGGTTTAAAAAAATGATCTTATAGCCAAACCTTCAATTATGTATTTACCCTAAAGCTATTTTCTATTTCGTGAATTTTTACCAGTTTAGGAGACTGAAAAACTAAAAAAAAAAAAACAAATAAATAAAAAAAAAAAAACAATATTTCAATACAGCAAGTCTTGGTTTATTTTTATTTCTTCTAAAGCCTTTGCAAATAAAACAATTCATATTTTTAGCTTCTCTTTCTGTTTTCCACAAATATCATATGTGACTATTTTTTGGGCACTTTCAGCATCGTACCATAAAATCTCCTTAGTTCCACAAGCTCATTGGGTACATTTTTATCTTTAAAGATTCTGCAGATGAGAGTTTTGCCAAATATTTTACTATGACATAATTTTGCTTGCCATTTTTCCAAAATTCGCTGACATTTTCTTCACCCACATTTTCCTTACTGGTTTTTTCAGCCTCCATCTACTATCTGAATTCAAAGCCAATATTACATATTTTAGTATTTTTCACTACTATTTTAGGTTCAGTTATAGCAACGCCCCACTCCAAGTACCAGTTTTTACATATTTTCTTTTGTTGTGTTAAACAGTTTGCTTTAAGCAATACATATTTATTATTTTATATGCTTCTGTGGATTGCATTGATTGTTCTCTGAGCCAGTTTGGCAGGTACTAGATATTTTCAGATAGCCTCATTCATAATGAGACTGCCAGTTACAGGACTGACTTTAATCAGCAGGTTATCGTGGGCCCATTCAGTGATTGCGAGATTCCCAAGAGAAGCAAAAAAGAGACAGTCCCATTTAGACTCTGCTAATGTCATTTTTAGTTTGTTCCTTTGCCCAAAGTAGGCCTTGTGCTCGATACCGGATTCAAGAGGTGCAGAAAATTCTCTTATCTCTCAATGGATAGAGCTGCTAGATCACATAAAAGGGGATAATGTAGAAGGGGTATGCTTTAGCAGATTTTTTGCTGTTGTGACCAGAAAATGACAAGAACAAGTTTATTTTAGGGATAATGGTTTCATAAGTTTCAGTCCATGGATAGCTGACTCCATACCACAGGGCCTAAGTAAGGCAGAACATCATGTTGGAAAAGTGTGTCAGAGGAAAGTAGCCCAGGGTATCACATCAGAAAGCAGAGAGAGTGAGCTCCCCTCACAGACAAAATATAAACTTCAAGGAGCATATCTCCATCAACACACCTCCTCCAGCCACATAACCCTACCTGCCTGCGTTTCCCACTTAGTTAATCCCTATAAGGATATTAATTCACTGATTGGGTTAAGGATCTCATACCCCAATCTTTTCACCTCTAAACCTTCTTCATTGTCTCACACATGAGCTTTTGGAGGTCACCACATATCTAAACCATAATAGGATAGAAATTTTTGGCAATTTTTGCAATCTATCACAGCAAGTATATTTTATGTAAAACCTAGGAATGATTTTTTTTTTTTAATTGCTATTCTAATGCTTGAAGTTTGCTAAATTCTCTCTGCTGGGTTTATGGGAAAGATCATTATTATTACTTCCAGAAATGATCTAAGGTTATGACAATCCAAACATATGTGAGTTTAACTAATTTGAATGATAAATATTGATATCTTTTAAAAGAACTTGTAAACTGCTAACAAGGTTGCAAATCATGTGACCTTAGTCATTCCATTTACATTACCTTAATAAAATTATAAAAAGTTATATCTCTTACAAACAGCCAATATCAATTTTGATTGTGTTATTCTGTATGACCAATTTAAGTGCAGTTTCAAAAATCATTAATTAACTTGAAGACCTTGGGCTAGGGTTAAATTAAGTTAATGAATAAATGATCTCTAATTAAAGTATAAAATTCAACAAGTTATATTCATCTTCCTATGTTCTGATAAGTTAGTATTTTAAAGCTAAAGTTGAAAGCTTTAATTTGTCATCCAATCATATGTTTATATAAGTTTATGTAATCCTAGATCTAAATCATTAGCCAAAAAGAGCTTTGCTATCATAACAAGTAGAGGACTGATTGTTAAAAATGAATGTTAAAGTGTTTAATAATCTATTTAAAGGACATACTATATTATTCTCAATAATTTTTAGGTAACGGATTTCCTTAATACTGAAATTCTAACTTATTGTATATATGAATTATTTGTTAATAATTGTAAAAGTTTCTCACTTTTATTTTAATAGTTAGCCTTCAATTTACAATGGTTCAATCTACAATTATTACTTTATGATGGAGCAAAAGTGTACCCATACAACCATTCTGTTTTTCACTTTTAGCACTATATACAATAAATTACAATAGTTATTCAACACAAAATGGGCTTTATGTTAAATGGCTATTCCAAACTCTAGGCTAATGTAACTCTTCTGAGCACATTTAGGCTACTAGGAAGTTTGGTGGGTTAAATGTGGCAAGTGAATTGTTGAATTGTAAGATTTCCAATTTCTAATAGGTGTATTGCAAACTAACCCCATCAGAAACCAAGCAGCATCTGTAATCAAGACTGTAATAATTTACCCATTACTATTGCCAATATCTTGAGAGAATGATTCACTTTCTTTCCTCAATCTTTTCCTTAATGCATTTCCCAAACTCAGTCATGAAATTCAAAATGATAAATGCTTAGAGTCTTTTACATCCCCATTCACTGGTGCAATATTTTCTCACTTACCTTCTAAAGGGAAGTGACTAGAGATAGAAAACATGTATATTCTTGTATGCTAATGAGATCAACACTCCTGTGAGAGTTACTCTATTTGTGAAACTAGCAGTATAAGAAGAGCAGTAAAATAAAAAAAAGTTCAGTTTCCTCTATGTCAATTATTTATAAGTAAGTTATTATTAATATAAACATATTTCATAGTAAAATCCTTCAAGGAGAGATTGAAATATTCTTGTGTTCATATACAAAGTATGGCTGCACAAAACATGCTGGAACAAACTGCTTTTTAAAAATATTTATCTCCAGGTTATTAATACCCTTTTCAGTTGATGGCACATATAGCTTGAATTTTGATGAATGGTTTGAAGATGCTGGAGATTTTTCAGTGCCCTGGTGTTCATAAAATGTTTTCATATTCCGTGTAATCTTGATCCTTTGGAAAAAAAAAAAATAGTGATTTTGCCTCAGTAAGTAGCTCCCGTCACCTTTGTACTCCTGGTTTTGATGACTTATGAAACCATCCAAGACCATTCAGTCATATAATCAACAAGTAGTTCCTGTTCCACCCCCCACATTATCCTAAAGGTTCAGGGTATATGAACTACAAAGAAATCACATCTTTGGAGGAAAAGACCAAAAGGATGATAGCCTCAGTAAAGAATCATCATACATGGTTAGCTCTTGAAACTGAAAGGAGTAGGTCATTACTTAAAAGAACCTCAGTGTAGACTGAGGTTGCCACCATGAATGTCTACCAGGCTATATAAGAGGATTAAATCAGGATTTCCAAAATATTTTTGGTCCAAGAGCTGCTGATTTCCTGCATGCAGAGTTCTACCTTGAATTCTGATGGGACAAAAATTAAATTTGAATTAAGTGAAACTGACTAGAGAAGAATAATGGGCATTTTTAAGTAAAATACTAATGATATTATTTATAGTACTAAATTTCTGATGGCCATATGAAACATATCCTTTTTCTTATTTTTTTTTATCTCTATCTAACCCTATTTTTGCAAAATAAATTTGTACAAACTGGAATAAAATATTTTTTGCTTTGTAATTTCTTCTACCTTATCATTAGGAATTCAAGAAAGCTAGTCTATGAGATATTTAAGATAGATTATAATGCTATGAAGTAAACAATTATTTTGTGTAGAATAATAATGCTTATTATTAACACAGTTTTGCTGGGGAAACTACTCAGAACAATGTTTGAATACTCATACTCAAAATGCTTTTGCTGAGTTTCTTCACTTTTCATGGTATAATATAGTTAGTTATTTGCATAGATACAAACCTTCTTATTAATAGGATAGAATTAGATAAACAAAATATGTATGAACTATCACATTTGAAAGCAAATCTTATTTAATTAGTTAAAGCAAGTCTACAATTAAATGGAAAGTTCAGTGTGAAAATAATGCTCAAAAATCCATTTAAGAAACTTGTCTGTACCTACTCTGTGACTTAAAGAGTCTTATCTTTATAGATAATAAAGATCATCACTTTCCAGAAAATCAGGAACATTGGCAAACTTGGGAATATCAAGTTTGGATTTAAAGAAAATTATCCTGCTGGTATTACAGGCGAAACACTATATAGGCAAATTAAGCAGTTTTTAATTTTACTTCTTGGAATACAAGAACTGATGAAAGTAGTAAAATTACTTCTGATACAATATATGAGTTTTAATACGTCATCATTAGTTTTACAAAGCTAACAAATATAAGTAAATTCCCTAGCATTAATATTGAATGGCTTTTTTTATGTAAAATATTATAACAAGGATTCTTTTAAATACTTAACAAAATTCAAGTGTTGCTACAGCAGATCTAATATAAGATCCATAAAATTAATAATACTGAATCAAATACTAAATGGCAAACTTTTGTTGTCAATTGTGCCTTAGGTGAGAAATATGACTACAGTTATAGCCTGTCTCACTCCTTCCTATGTACGTTTTATTTTTTCTTAATTTAAATCTTGGGAAATGAAATCAGCAAAATGGCCAAATAAAGTTGCCTGTTACTTGACTTCCTCCCAAGCCCTGTTCCCACCCCACACACACAAAGGAACTATCACAAATAATAAACAACTGTATTCTGACTAAAGTAACTGAGGAAGCATGCTGGAGAATGTCAGGGGAGTGTCAAGATTCCTGCAGTGTGTGAAAACTCAAGATAGCACTATACAGATTAAAAGGAGGCACCTTATCTTCCACATTTTGTCCCTGAGCCAGATCAACTCACAGTCAATATGGTCTTACAGGGAATAAGTAAGATCCAGACCTCCAATTGTCCTCAAACATGGTTTGGAGAGTAGCCAGATTTATGCAGTTGTATTACCCTGGAGTAAGAAATATGGCTTAGCACCATCTCAAAAACAGACCACTGCTGCAGTGTATCTCACCTTGGGGGCAAGAAGCAGTAGCAATATCACTATTTTCATATGGTGACTGCAGCCTCACAATTCTCGATGCTCAGAGCCTAGGCCAAGTTAACATGCAGAGACCATAGTTTCCAAAGCCATGTGGCATGCTGTCCTCCAGGGAACACACGGACTTACACAATGGAGAAGAAAACACAGCAGGCAACACATGTGTACCTGTGCCTCACCCAATAACCAGCCAGACATCAGCCTTATCTTCCTGGATAACCTACCACACGGATGTCTGGCCTGTAACATCTGCATATATCTTAGCTGAGCCTAAGAGCCAGCAAAGCCCCACTCCCAGGGTGGGCATGCCTCACAGCCAGCTGACCCACATTGCTTACATGTGCCTGAGTTCAGTCCAGGAGCCAAACAAAGGCAGCCCTACTCACTAGAGAGCTCACCATCCAGCATCCAGATGACTGTTGACCACTTCCAGCCAGATAGACAACCAGGTGGCAGTCCTACCCCCATTAAAATCACTCCATGCACTGCAGTCATAAACACCCGCAACCAAGGCTGCCAGCACAATTGCAGATATTGCTTGAAGATTACAGCTAAACAAACTGCACAAAGACTGCATTGCTTAGTCCTCCCAGAATAAACGCTAAGCAACCAACCAACACCCAGCGCTATTCATAGGAAAACAGCTACCTTACAGAAACAAACAAAAACTTCAGAGAATTAAGAGGTGATTGTGATTGACACTCTGGGTGCACAGATATCAATGTCCCTAGGCAAGAAATGTGAAAAAGTAAGGAGACGTGATACGCCCAAGGAAGCATAATCTCCTACTGAAGACCCCCAAAGGAAAGAAAATTTTTGAAATGGCTGAAAAGGAATTCAAAATAATGGTCTTGAGGGAAGTAATAAGATATGAAAGAATACAGACAACCAATTCAATGAGTCAAGAAAACAATTCATGATGTGCATGAGAAATTAAACAAACAAACAAACTAATGGTTAAAAAAGTAACCAAACAAAAATCTTTCAACTTAAGAATTCAAAGAATTAAAAAAAAAAAATACACTTGAGAGCTACAGCATAGATGAAACAGAAGACAATATCTGAATTTGAAGATGTTTTTTAACTAACTCAGAAAAAGAAAAGAAAGAAAAAAATGGAAAAGATCAAAAAGCCACCTAGAGATATATAGGACAGAAAGAAGCAAACAAATGTGAACATTATAAGAGATTCAGAAAGAAAAACAATGAAGAAAAGTAACAGAAGTCATATTTTTAAAAAATAATAATTGAAAACTTTCCAAGTATTGAAAGAGATATGAACATGTAGATTCATGAAACTCATGGAAATCCCATTAGACATAACCCAAAGAGGTATTCTCCAAGGCACACTATAATCAAGCTATCAAAAGTAAAAAGAGAGAGAATTCTAAAAACTGCAAAAGAAAAATATCAAGTCATTTTAAGAGAATCCCCATTAGGTTAACAGCAGATTTCTCAGCAGAAAACTTTCAGACCAGAAGATGGGATAATATATTCATAATGTTGAAAGAAAAACAAATGAAACAGACAAAAAAAAAATCCTGCCAATTAAGAATATTATACTTGCCAAATACTCAGCAAAACACTCCTTCAGAAGTAGAAATAAATTATTTTTCAGGCAAGACCTGAGGAAATTTATTACCATTAGACTCACCTTACAGAAAAAAACTCAAGGGAGTCCTACATCTAAAAGTAAAGTGATGATAACTCCTATCAGGAAAACATGCAAAAGTATAAAATTCACTTGTGGAGTAGATACACAAAACAGAAAAAGGAATCAAAACTATCATTACAAAAAACCACCAAATCACAAAGATTAACAATAAGAGAGGAAGAAAGAGCAAGAGTGTGCAAAACAACTAGAAAACAACTAACAAAATAACAGGAATATGTTGTTATCTATTAGTAAAGACTTGAATGTAAATGAGTTATAGTCCCCAATTAAAAGACACAGGCTATTCAGTTGCATGAAAAACAAGACTCAACTATATGTAGCCTACAAGAAATTCACTCTACTAATAAACACATATATACTGAAAATGAAAAAAGAGAAAATAGAATTTCACACAAAAGAAAAATGAAAAGAACAGGAGTTATCAATACTTGTATCAGAGAAAACAAAGTCAAATACTATAAAAAGAGACAAAAATGATCATAATATAATGACAAATGAATCAATTCTGCAAGAAGGTATAATAATTACAAATATACATGTGCCCAACATTGGATCACTCAAATATGTAAAGCAAAAACTACTAAATCCAAAGGGAGAGCTAGACTCTAATAGAATAATAGTGAGTTCTTGAACACCATTTTCATCAATTAACAAATCACTCAGAAAGAAAATCAACACAGAAACATTCGAGTTAAACTGTACTGTAGACTAAGCAAACTTTACAGACATTTACAGAACATTTCATGTAGCAGCAGAAGACACATTCTCCTCCTTAGTACATGGAACACCTTCTAAGATTGACATAGGTTAGACCACAAAACAAGTCTCGACAATTTTTTAAAAACTGAAAATACTTCTTGTGTCTTCTTTGACCACAATTGAATAAAATAATACATGGAACTGTGGAAATTATGCAAATACCTGGAAATTAAAAAACATGCTCCTGCACAATCAATGGGCCAAGAAAACCTATGCAATACAGTAAAAGTAATATTAAGAGCAAAATTTGTAGCAATAAATGCCTATATCAAAAATAAAAAAATAGAGTGCAAATCAAAATCAAGCCAGGCATGGTGGCATAGGACTGTGATCCCAGCAGCTCAGGAGGCTGAAGCAGGAGGATTACAAGTTCAAAGCCAGCCTCAGCAACTTAGCAAAGCCCTAAACCAACTTAGAGAAACCCTGTCTCTAAATAAAATATAAAAAATAGCTGAGAACATGGCTCAGCACCCAGGGGTTCAATCCCCAGTACCAAAAAATAAAAATCAAAATAAACTTTTATGTACCACACCAACAAATGAAGGTAAAAATACTATGATTATCTCAATAGATGCAGAACAAACAATTAATAAAATTCAACATTCCTCAATAAAAATGCTGAGCAAATTAGATATTGAAGGAACATGCCTCAACATAATAAAGGCCATGCATAATAATTCAATATGAATGTTATACAAGAATGGGGAAAAGCCAAAAGCTTTCTACGATCTAGATCAAAACAAGGATACCCACTTCTAATACTTTTATTTGACAAAATATTGGAATTTCTAACAAGTACAATAAGAGAAAGAAATACAGGGCATCCAAATTGGAAAGGAATAAGTCAAATTGTCACTGTTTATAGATGACAAGATTTTATGTGTAGAAAACCCCAAAGAGTTCACTAACTATTAGAACTGTTATTATATATAGAAAGCCCCCAAAGACTGTTTTATTATTAGAACTAATAAATTCAGCTAGGTTGTAATATACAGAATCAACATAAAAATCAGTAGGATCACTATAGGCTAATAGATAGCTAATTGAAATAGAAATCAAGAAAGCAATTCATTTACAATAGCAAAATAAATACTTGAATAAATTTAACCAAAGCAGTAAAAGATCTCTACAATGAAAACTACAAAAGAAGAAACTGAAGAATACACAAATAATGGAAGATATCCCACAGTCATCAATTGAAAGAATATCCACACTACTGAAAGTAGTCTACCAGATTTAATGCAGTATCTCATACCAATGACATTCTTCAAAGAACTAAAAATAATCCTAAAATTTATATGGAACCATGCACATATTGAAACAACCAAAGCTCTCTTGAGCAAGAAAGCAAGCAAGCAAGAAAAACAATGCAGAAAGCATGATATTATTGGCTACAGAATATACTACAAAGTTATAGTAACTAAAACCGCATGGTAATGGTTTAAAGACAAAGACAGAAATAGAATAGAGAACCTAGAATTAAACATACACATCCTCAGTCAAGTGATTTTCAACAAAGATCCCAAGAAGACGCATTGAAGAAAAGACAGTCTTTTCAATAAATGTTGCTGGGCAGGTTGGGTATCCACATGCAAAAGAATGAAACTAGACCTTTAATTCTTGCCAGTAACAAAAATTAAGTCAAAGTGGATTGAAGACATATACATAAGACCTAAAACAACAAAACTATTAGAAGAAAACAGGGAAAATACTTCCAGACATTGGAGTGCTCAAGAATATTTGGGAAGATTTTGAAAACACAGGAAACAAAAGCAAACATAGGCAAATGGGATTAAATTAAATAAAAAAGTTTCTACACAGCAAAGGAAACAACCAGCAGGATGAAGAGACAACCTACTGAGTGGGAGAAAAAATATTTATAAACTATATATCTGACAGTGAATTAAAATCCAGAATATATAAGAAACTCCCAAAACAAAAACAAAAAAGCCCAATTTAAAAATAAGCAATAGGTAAAAAAGACATTTTTTTTTAAAAAGTCATACAACTGAGAAACAGGTATATGAAAAAATAATCAACATCACTAATTGTTGGGTAAATGAAAATCAAAGCCACAGTGAGTTAACACTTCATTCTCCTAAGGATGGCTAATAACAGAAGACTAAAGATGACAAATACTGGCAAGAGCATAGAGTAAAAAGGAACCCTTGCACACTGTTTGTTAGAAATGTAATTATGGAAAACAGTATGGAGGTTTTTTTAAAAAAATTAAAAATAGTATTATCACATCATCCAGCAATCCCACTACTGGATATATATGCAAAAGAAATCAAGTCAGTATGTTAGAGAGACATCTGCATCCTCATGCTTAGGATGTATGAGGTCCTGGGTTCAATTCACTGCATACCCTATACACACACACACACAGAGCAGAAGTGGATACAACAAAAGAAAACTACATAAACTACATACCAGTATCCCTGATGAACACAAATGCAAAAATTCTCAGTGACATACTAGCAAATCACACTAACATCATATCAAAAATCTTTGTTTTCTGAGGAGAATTCCAGATGAGAGAGAGACGATGTTGTGTTATGACAAATCCTACAAACTTCCAATTTTTTTAACAAAATTTAAGCCAAAGTTGTTAAATCACAATTTTTTTGATGGTCTAGTAATAACTTGAATATGTATATGTATAATTTGAACATATATATATTATTCTGATTATGCTGTTAACCTTGTAAAAAGCTAAATTACCTTGTACAACTTCCTCACAAAATTCTTCACTCAACAACTTTGATTATTATGTTTTTATTTTAATACATAAAATAATTTTAGTAAAAGTTAAATTTTTACTAGAGCTGTACTTGAATATGTAAATATAACTATTGGGACATATTTATGAATATATGAAAATCAGCAAAACCCAGTATTGGTGTCATGTTTTCCATGAAACCTACCACTGCCACCTATTTGTAGGCAGGATAGCCTTTCTCTCAAAGATGTCTGTCTTATTTCCCAGTTTATATGGCAAAAGGGGATTCAGGTTGTAGATGGAATTAAGACTGTTCATCAACTGACCTAGAGATTAAAAGATTTTCCTGCCTTCTCTGGGTGGGCCCAGTGTGATGATAAGTGAGAAGAAGTTTCAGAGTCAGAGATATCAGAACATGATATACTGCCAGCTTCAAAGGTGGAGGAAGCAGTTATAGTCAAGGTGATTTCCAGAAAATAGGAGAAGTAAAGATACAGATTCTCTCCAAGAGACTCCAGAAAGGAACACAGTCGTCCTATTTCTGGATGTGGCCCTGTGAGACCCATATCAGCCTCTGACCTCAAGAACTGTAAGATAATAAATATAAATCACTTTAAGCCACTAACTTCATGGGAATTTGCTATAGGAGATGTATAAAATTAATATAGCTACATATTTCCAATAGGCATTAGAAAAAAACAAACTCCTTTCCATGTCCTGACAGGCACTGCATAAACAAGTCTCTCCTCTCCCTCTCACCTCATCTTGCCTCTCATCTCTGGTTATTCTGCCTGGGTAATGCCAACATTCTGTCCTTTCTTTGAAAATGCCAAATTCTACAAGAGTACTCTTCCACTCACCACCCCTTTGCCTAGAGTGCTCTTTTACAGGCTGTTCTTTCTTACTCTTCACGTTGTGGGTTAAATGCCACCTCCCCAGTAAGGCTTCTGTGACCCTTCTTTCAAAGTAAACACCTCTCACACACAGCCACACATATGCACACACACAGCCCATGAGACCTTTGTGTGTCCTTATAATTCCTGGGTTGTATTCATTGCTATTTAACATTATCTTATTTGTTCTTTCACCTTTATTTCTCACCCCCACTTGAATGTTAAGTTTCAAAAGGTTGGAGACAAACTGTGTTCTGAATCCTCAGAACCTAAAATGGACTCTGTACACAAGAAAAACTCTCATCTACAATTATTGAAGGAAATAAGCAGAGCAGTTCGGCAATACCAAAGTACCGGTTGTTCATTCTTGCCTCTGTGCCCTTTGAATGGGCTATTTCACTCCTGTTATTCTTACTTGCCCAGATAATTCTAGTGCAGTCTTAAACACTTGAATATGATCGTCTATGTGAGACTTTGCCAGGTGTTTGCCTTCATTTCCTACTTTAATTATCTATTGCTATGCAACAAAACGCTCCAAAACCTAGTGGCTTAAAACAACCAAGGTTTATTATTTCTCAGGTGTCTCAGCCTTGTTAGGCTTAGCCGGGTGGTTCTTCGCTCTACATGTGGTCATTTACTTAGCAGCACTGCCCTTGGAAGCTGGGCTGCCTTGCCTAGGGCTAAAAGGACAAATAAGCCTTTCCTCAAATGTCTAGAGACTGGATTCTCTTTAATGTGGCCACTCTGTGCCTAATGCGAGCTTCCTCATATCACCATGGTTTCCGGCTAGTTACACTTCTTCTGCGGTAGTTATCTTTTCATTACAACCAAAGAAAGATAACCTGGTTCTGACTAACATTATCCCATGGAACATCGTGTGAGGTAAATTTTAAATTATGAAATTATTTTTAGTATTTAAAAAGTCTGAAAAATAATAGTCTTTAAATAAATAGAATTTAAATGGCTGTCCATGAAAGAATAATGTATTCTTTTATACTGATTGTGTGCTGAATCCATCCCTTTAATGTTTGAAAATATTAGATATTCCAGAGGTCGGGACTGTCATGTGGGACAGAGAAGACTTGAGGGCACACCTCAACTGGGATAGCATCCTGCCTGCCTCACTCTCTGCCCTGACACTGCTTGTGACTTCTGCATCTCTAACAAAGAAAAGACAACAAAAAACAATTTCAGAGCTTTGGAAGGCCCAAAGTTTGCTTTATCAAGGACAATACTGGCAACTTTCCAGAAACCTGGAGGCCTTGGCTCATCTGCAAATCATGTACATATATTTGCATGAATTTTATTTTGATTAGTAGCCTCAGCCCAAAATGGTACTTAGGATGAATGAAGCATTTTACATATATGAATAAATGAGGACAATTTAGTAGTCTTACTGCTCATGGCTTTGGGTTTTTTTTATTTCTCTCTCACTCTCTTCATCCATCCACTTCTTGTTATTCCTTCTCTTTAAATCTATAGTGGGTGTTGCTTTGCTTTTCTTTTTTTTAAATATTGATTCTATGTAGGTGCTAGGAAGGAAGTTGCCTTCCTTTTGTGTTTTATTGATTCATTTAACCTAGTTCTACTATGATCAAAAGCATTGTGACTTAGTGATTAAGTTACTTATCTTGATTGGCACAAATTGGCATCTTTTGGGGGTCCAAGTCAGTGAAGTATACAAAGCTGGATAACTGCATGACTTTATTTTGAAAAGATTTTCCCCAAAATACTCCATTAAGTAAAATACTTAGGGACAAGTATGTATAAAAGAGCCAAAATAGAGGCAAAGGAGAGGAGAATTGCTAGTTATTAATGATTTTTAAATTTTTTCCAAACTTTTCAATCTCCCTGAACACAATTGTGTGTATGTGTGTGTGGTGTGTGTGTGTGTATGTGTGTGTGTACTTGACTTGAGACGAATGTCAGAGAAAATAAGGAAAGAAAGAGCATGGCTTGTATTGAAAGCATAGAAAATTATAGAGAGCGCATGAGGTGATGAAGAGGTACAGAATAGCTTAAAGATCAGCCATGTAAGTCTATATACTTAACCAAAAAAATCCATATGAACACAGAATGAACATTCCAGTCAATGACTAAGAAAATGATTCCTCTCTATATAGTTGATGTAAAATCAGAGAATAAAAGACGATCTATTTTATATTTGAAGAAATATGATTTCCACACATTGTTATTTCATTATATGTTAGTTTCTCTTTCCTATTTGTCCTTATTTTACTCTGCACTCTAACTTACTTGAGTCCCTTTTATTATTTCAGTACAATTAAATCTTCAAGCAATTATATATTCACATTTATATTCACTATTACTGAGTAGGGCCTAGTTTATTTATGAGAAATATTTATTTCTCCCATGTTTGGAAAAATAAAAAACATGCAATTATTTCAGAAAATGCCTAATGTCTTCTGTTTTTAAGTTACAAAGATGATACTGTTGTTCTAAATGTTAAAGAATAAAAATCTACTAATGTTAGAGAAAACAAAATTAATGTTACATATTAAGAGACATATTATTATAAATAGTACTTCAGGAATTTAACTTAAAATTAATTTGGGAGTTGGATCATTTAGGGTATGATAAGATAAATACCACACAAGAAGAGATATAGAATAAGGAATTTATTGCCAGAATTAGATTTACAGAACTATGGGAACTGGTGAAAGAGATTATGGAAAGGCTGTTGCCTCTGTGTTGGGCAGTATACCTAATGGCACTGTTAGTTATCAGGACCAGCAGCTAGGAGGGAAATCTATGCTCAATAGAGGGGAATACAGTGGAGATAAAATGGAACACAGAATGAACAAGAACTTGTGAGAATAAATTAGAAGTCACATTTAACTTTCACAACCTCTAGCCTAATGTAAGTGAACTACAAGATAACCTGGAACCCTTTGCCAAAGAGCTGATAATGTACTTGTTCCAGAACTTGGAAATACTAAAGCAGAAGATCTAGTAAGATCTGGAGGGCTTGTTAGCCTGAATGAGGCCACATACTAACATGATGAACTAGCAGATCCACAAAATCATGAGAGAGCTACAACAGTTATCTGATGCCTTGCACTGACTTTCAGAAGGTGGAGCCTGCTGCTTCATTAACACCTTCCAACTCTCATGTGAATTACTCTTGTGGCACATCCTAAAATGGGCTGGAACTAAATGAACTCCTTTCAGAGAAAAACAGTTTCAACTAAGTTAACAAACAGTTATACTAAGTTAACAGAGAAAAAAGAAATCACAAATTCTTGTCTACTTTTCATATATATGCATATTTTTAAACTACACCTGACATTCAAATAAAGGTAATACTTAAATCATGCTCCTGGGAATTAGAATGCAATATATTTTAAACTATTCATCACGTCCTAAAACTCTCCCCAGAAGACACAAGTCCCTTTTACTGTTTGGATAATACTTATTCTTCGGAGTCCTTTTTCCCTTTCCACATCTTATATATTGATTTTGGGGTAATAATTCTTCATGAGTCTCAAATGTTTCTTGCAAGTCATCAGAGATCTTAACAGCTAATTTGTACTGTGTTTGCAAGAATGTTTGGAAGATAGAAATGGTTACATTCTAGGATAGTGAAAATACAGATGTCCTCCTTCCCTGGAACAGATCTTCATTCCAGATTGAGATAATGTACCTATCCAGAGGGAAGTATGATTGGGTTTTCTAGAAGCCCCTTCTGTAAAATCTGGGATCCCTAATAATCTTCCTCTCCTGCAATACAATGGGCAGGCAACACTTCACTCTCATCACATCACCCTGTAGGAACTGAGTCTTGAAGAATACTGGGGCACAATAACTGTGATCAGACCAGAGATATAGCTGTGAGTAATAAACTGTCTCTTGTCTCTGATCCAAATATTCGTGGCTTCTGCCAATGTTTATGGAACTGGATAATCAACCTGAAAATAGGGTAAAATCTCAGACCCTGAACACTTCTTGATGACGCTAGCACTAGGATCTCAAGTTGAGGTTAAGACATGTATTAGCAACTAATTTATGTTATGTAATATAAAAATGAAAAGTAAAAAGTTATGGGAAAGCATCTATATGAAAAAAATGAAGTAATATTCATAGCAATTAAAATCTTTTCTGCAACTATTCATAAAATTGTGCCTGGTATTAAAACTTTCTCTAGCCATTGTTAATTTACTTTGCATTCAGAAAGCATATTGGTTTGTTGTGATCTCTTTGTCTGTCAGTGAGAGCCAGATTTCCATTTCTTAAAACATTGAATTATTTGCTGACTTAGTTCACATTACACTGAAACATATCCTTCATTATTTTATTTTGTTCTGTTTTGTTCGTGGCAATTTCTCTAGCGTCCAGGATATGCTTGGCCTAAAATAAGGGCTAAATTAATATCTGTTGAATGAATTATGATTTGTAAAGTTGTGTAAAGTTTGAAGGATGAATTTCAAAGTCTGACCATAAAGAGTTGCAACCTTTATTTTGGACTATAAATCCCTGCCTTTTTTTCCCTGATACCATGTAACATATTAGGGAATTGCACAAACAGAAATTGTTGCTTTCTTCTGCCAGTTAACAACCCTTTTAATCTATAGAAACATGTACACATATATAGACACACAGGAGCACACATACATAGTTACCTTAAACTGGGCAAAATAGATTGAAGATTGTAATTTATAAAAAAAAAAAGAGTAGTGTGCAGTGTCCTATTCAGAGAGTCAAGATTCCTGAGCTTGGAGATTTAATAGTAAGAATCAAGAAGAAAGTACTATTGGAACCAGTAAGAGCTAAGAAAAAGAGGCAAAAAGTTTCTGGAGGTAAAAGGAATAATAATTATGTCAACATATTATATAAAAGATAATTATGTAAACAGGGAATTGGAAGTGGAAATAGTCGTAATTCCAGAAGAACAGGTTAGCTAAAGTGGATATCGTACACTACAAAATAGTCATGATTCATGGTTAGAACTATCACTGCCCTTCACATGTACACATATTCATGCCATGAGCAAGTGACTCTAGCTTCAGCTCACCATGTGCTCTGCCTGCTGCTTCTCAGCTCTGTCTGCATTTGGGTGTCATATGTGCCCAAAGGGGCAAATATACAGAGTCATCACAACACTTTGGGATGCCACATATTTTGTCTAATCCTGCCATCAAATTTATTCAGATTCCAGATTGCAGATAATATAAAGATCCAGTAACCTCCCTCCCTGGATAAAACAGCAAGTTCTCAAGATTGGGAGGGGGGGAAATTTGTATACTTTGAAAATATAAAACATGTGCTATGGATCCCATTAGATGTTCGTGGAAAATTCATGTGTTTATTATAACATTAAGCCTCATCTTTTAATCTTTTTTACTTATTCTTCAAACTGAACTCATTTCAAAACAATGGTGAGAAGAGAAAAATTCTGTTTATCCTTTCTTATCTTCTTTCTAGATATGCACTGCCAATTTAATTCCCATTTGGGCCCTATTGTGATTATCATGAGCTGTGAGCAGACTTTCACTCTAATGGAGTGTTCTGTACACTGTGTCCTGCCTCGGACATAGAATAGTTCATAATAGGGATCTGTTATGACATAAATAATTGTCTGAAATTTCGTACACAAAGCTCAAGAATCTGTGAAAGTACAATTAGAGACCCAGGGACTTGGAAAAATTAAATAAGAGTTGGTCCGAACCTAGTTATCTATTTAAAATTTGGCCATCAAACAACCAATATGGAAATGAAATAGAGGATTATACATTAAGTAAAGTCAGACTGCATTACCAAATTTCCTGAGCTGTCTCTGAGTCTTTGAGTAGGTGGGTATCGGCAGTGTAACATACCCAAATTTGATAGCTTTCTTTCTAAAACAGCTTTTCAGAACAAATTATGATACATGGATGAATTTATCATTTATTATGGACGTTGGTTGATTTACAAAAGAAAATGGTCAGTATTATATAATTACTTAACTAAAAACATGTCCAAGTAATTATGTTTTATAATTTCCTTTATTTAGGTTTCAAGGACATGGCAAAACACATAATCTCAAATTTAGAAAAAATATTTTGAAGCATATAACTAATGCCATTAGGATATATGTTTCTGCACTGCCAAGTTCTGCTAATACAGTACATATAATTAACAGTTACTGGTTTTAGAATGTTGACTACTGCCTGAATCTCCTAGGGACTTGTGTCCTTTTTAAAGTACTTAAGAATATAGAATCAAGGAAAGTCAGTTTTGGGGGAAAAAAAAAAAAAAGTCTAATGGTCACATAAGACTCATTTTAGAAATAAGTAAATTGTGACGCTGTGCAATTTAGAATTACCCTACATCACGCAAGTCATTACAGGGAAAAGGTGAAACAAGATTCCTTGGGAATCCCAAGAGAGTGATGCTTGTTACAGGACTTAGGTACCTAGAGTAAGGAAACATCAGGTTTGAAATGGACAGTTGGCAGGAGTTATTGGGAATTCCGTGGTTTCCCAATAACAGATCAGTGATAAAATTTAGTTTCAGAGCAACTGATTTTCTTATTTTAATGACCTTTCTTTTTCCTTTCCTTTTCTCCCCTCCCCTAAATTGTGTTAATATAGCTTTAAACTATCCAATGGGAAAATTTTCTAGTTTTCTGGATGGGAATAAAGTGTTTCATTAATATATATTTGGAAACCCATGGATTATAAGGAAACAGGAGAGTATAGATTAATTTCCCCTGTAATCTAATTTGAAATGTTTCATCTGCATTGTAAATTCTTGCCCTACCAAACCCTCCTAAGTAGAAATGCTTTCACAGATTAAAAGTAACTAATTAGAATGTTGTGTTGTCTTATTCAGTTTCTATTTTTTCCGGCCTTTTCTCTTGGACTAAAAATCTTGCCTAAAAACCATTAAAAATGTTTTGATCTTTTTTTCTTACTAATTATGCTAGACTGAGTAACCATTTATAAACTTTGTACCCCACTTGCAAGTTTATTTCTAAGCTATGTTTTTGAATGGGATTGTTGGATCAAAAGTCATTTTAAAATTTTAATTGTGGTCAAAACTTTCATAAAGATTTTGCCTATTTATACTTCTAGCAACAATGTGTATTATAGTATCTGTTACCTAACCCCATATTCACATTTCCATTTTAACACAGTATATTTTTTCTTATCATTACTGTTTGATCTTTTCTCCCATATATCATACATTAATATGCTTCTGCACATCCACTGTTCACTTTTCTTAATGTTCATCATAAGTTAATTAGCCATTCAATAAAATAGTAGGCAGCCATTACTAAAACTCATACAATTCTATATGACCTAATATTGGAAAATCACCAATACGTACTGTTCAATTGTGTATGTAACATGTTAATATTAATTTTATCGGACAGTTATATTTATACATATGACTTTATGGCTAGAGATTATCTCTAGAATGACATATACACAACCTGAAAGTATAGCTGCCTCTGAGAAGCTTGATTTAGAAACAAGACTAGAAAGAAAATTTCTTTCCATACTATGTCATTTAGTAACTTTGGATTTCTTTTGGATGATGCCATATGTATTTTGTTGATTTCAAATTTAAAGTAATGGCGGAAAACTGAGAATAAATGACATCTTAAATAGAAACAGTAAGAAGCAAAGAGGGTGAAATTAAAAAACTGCATCATATCATTCCCCAAGGGTCCAGTGAAGGCTGAAAACAGAACTGCCAGTTATAACTGTCAATGAAACCCCAGAGGTGATATGACCAGGACTGTTGCATTGACATCCATAGCCTGGAATGACTGGTAATTCCACTCTCCCCTGTCCACTTACCCTTTCTCTTACAGAAACCTTGAGGCACACAGTAACATAGAGTTTTCCAAAGCCCAGCAAGTAGTGAGTCCATGGAGAGGCATAACATGAAATGACAACAAAAAAACCTAATCGATGTGCAATAACTGTTTTTGCTGCTGTGTGGGCCAAAAACTTATGTGACATTCTGGGTTACATATTTCTATAAAATGAATATCATCATAATTGGAGTATGAATTACTCATTTATTTTGTGATACAAACAGAAGTAAATAAGAAGTACAAAGAATTTCAAGCATGAACAATATGTAAAATCACCTAAATTCTACATTACAGGGAAATCATATGTGAAAATTTTTGTCATATGTGTATGCATACATAAATTTCAGATTTTGTATGTTCTATATTTTTAAATATTTACTCGGGTATAAACTTGTATATATCTACTGTATTCATGCACTCTTGAGATCATGCTTTTCAATGACATATTTACAAATAGATTCTACCACGTATCTCAGAGCATGCTTTTAGTGGGAATGAAATTTATGTTTGAAGCATTTAAGGTTATTCTGTTCTCTGTAAATATGATTGTTAAGGTTCAGTGTTTCCATTTTTGCGGTATCTGGCAGGATTCGATGCTGGCTTTGAAAAGGCAATTTGGAAATCTCTACATATTTACATGTTATACATGTAAATACACACACACACATATAATGTATGTATACACACATATATATACATATATTCTTCTATGGTTATTGTTATATTTAGTTTTCTATTTCTTCCTGATTCTATTTTAATAATATATATTTATTCATTATATAGTCAATTCAAAGAAATTGTCACGTGTACATTTTTAATCTCCTCTAATTTTTATGCATTTTCACACATCTCCCAAAATTGTGCATGAGGGGTAGAATTGTTCCTTTTTTATATAACTCGATCACATCTGTATATTCAACTAAATTTTTAAAAAAGAACCAATGCTTGAATTTTCTCATTTATAATTAACTGTTTAGATTTATAACTCTATTCATTGATATTTTCTGAGTCTTTAATATATTACTCACTTTCTTCTAAATGTTAATTTTTAATGCATGAGTTGAATTATTTATTTTTTTACTTTTATTTTTAAATAATAATGGTTTTTAGGACTAGATCGCATTATTGATCAATATTGAACATGATTGCATAAAGCAAAATAGATTGTAAAAATACCTAAAGTCTTTAACATCATTTACAATTTAAATATTATGCTCAAAGCCACATAAATGTACTAAGTTAAAGAAAACTCTTCAAAGAAATGTAATCATAGAGTATAAAATATAACACTAATTTGTAATAAATTTGAACAATGAAAATTTAATATATTAATAAGTAATAAGCTAATAAATTATCAAAATGTTTGCCTTCTGTTACTTAAAAAAACATTTAGAGATAAACTTTACTATAGCAAAATCCTCCAAAATAGGCATTAATAATATATTTGAGCTTAAAAAGTAAAATAATTTCCTCAGTAAAAAAATACCTTCAAGGAATTTGAATATTAAAATGTTCACTACAGAGCTTTTTTCTTAATAATTTAGCATTCTCAATATGATGTCTTATATTTTCTTACATTTAAATTATATTTATTCTCCCTCCCACACTTTCTAATGTACAGTGAAAATTCAGCTTTCAAAAATAAAAATAAATGACACAAATGTAGTTTAAGGACTGTGATTGAATAGACACATCATTAAAACTCTGTTGAAATAAAGCTATGAATATTTTAATATGATTATTGACTCTAAATTATAGATTTATCATGTAAATCTGATACCAAGAGTAGCAGTATGAAATGCTCTATTTGTTGGGAGGGAGTCAACATAATACACCCAGGTCTTTAATGAGCAAATAAAAATGGCAAGAGCTTAACCACAGGATTTTATTTGGTACTATCAAATAATCAGATTAATTATCAGTAATATCAAATAAGTCATTCCCTGCAATGGGTCTTTGCAGGGACTTACTGGTACTGTTTCTACTTATTCTCTTAACTCTATACTCTTTAAAATTTGGGAGTCATATTGTTAAACAACTGAGTTTTTTCATCTGGCTATTGTCAAAACATATTTTAATGGAAAAGTTTTCTTTTGTGAATATGAAATAGAGGGGAAGAAAACCATCCAAAATGAGAGAACTTCTAATAAAACATAGAAAGAACCGTTTGTTTCTTCCCTATTTTTCTCTTCAACTTTTCTTTCTTTTAAACAGAATTGATTCTTAAGAGTTGATAGAAAAATTTTAGGAAACACTTATTTATAGTCAAACATTGACTATTGCACCTTATACTGTGGCTGGAATTATGAAATATCTGCTGCTATTCCATTTAATATCAGATGCGTGAAATATAAACATTAATATTCTTTTAATGATCTTTTTCTATTGCTAACCCTCAGGACTTTAAAAGGGGAATTATCTAAAGAATATTTACATTAATTCTCTGGTACTGGGCACTGTTGCAAAAACACATATAATAGACAAGAAATCATTAAATGTCAAAGTAGTTGTTTGCAACATTTATTCAGCAGAATTTTGAAAACACATATAAATCTTCAAATGTGAAGCAAGAATGCTATTTAAATCAGGAGGGAGTGTCATTTTTTTCCTCATGCCCTTGTCAAACACCACTCTAAAATAATATAACACAGTATTCTGAAATGCCATAGCTTAATTTTAAAAAGTCGAAATCCTACAATGCAATTCAGTTTTTACCTCTGGTCATGACTTCCTTTTTCATGGTCTTTAGTTTTGTTTTTCAACTCATATATATTTGAATTGAAAACTTTTCTTTTGTAATAGAAATAAAAACTGGGAAAAGAAACTGCACAGTACAATAAAGAATAGGTGAAGAACTAAGCCTTCATATAGGTATCCACATGCACATAGTCTACGTAAATTTCCTTTTAATTATTTTTTGCTGAATTTCAGAAAATTTTGGGATCCACACAGTATGTATTGAATTATAATCAATACTTTTTTCAAATCAGATATAAAATATGGTAAGTGGTTATTCTGAAATGAATATCTGTGTGCCCCCATATGTATGTTGAACTCTAATGCCCAGTTTAGCTATAGATGAAGATATAACTTCTAAGGAAATAATTCAGGGTAGAAGATTTAATAATTAAGAGTAGGGATAAGAAATAATGTCCTTATCAGAATAAACACCAAAAAAATCCATTCTTTTCTGCACTCCCTGCACATGGTAAATGAAAAGACCATAGCAAAAAGATAATCATCTGCAAGCTAAGAAGAGAGCCCTAATCAGAAACTGAATTGACTGGAAACTTGATCTTGAACTTTCCAGCTACCAGAACTGTGAGAAAACAAACCTATTGATTAAACCTCCCAGTTTAGGGTATTTTATTAAAGCAGTGCAAACACATTAAGACAGTTAAGTAGAAACTAAATGATTGCTCAGGATAGCATAAATTATAGTATAAACATCCTTACCAATGCCCCTTTTTAGAGTATTTAATTTGCAGTGTTTAGCATATAGATTTGCAGTTTTGTTATGCTATAGTAATATGGGGCCAGAACGTGACCTATTATTTGAAAGAACTTTTAAAAAAAAGCAATCGTAGTAATATTTTGTAAAGAAGTTAAACTGTCTAACTAGTACAGAATTATCTTCAAAAGTTATGCCTTGAATGTCAAATTTATCTCAACAGACCCATATTATAGAATTTATGGCATGTTTTCATATAAAGTAAGTCCTCTTTAAGTAGAAAACCAATATTAAACAAATAATCAGTAAGCAAGTACTATGTACAAGGTGAGGAGAAAAGGGCAGTGGATGAAAGGGGCAGGTATAAAATAAATCAAGATAACAATATTAGGAAATTAAATGAAGAACACGAGAGGGATAAAGAGCCATCTGAACTCCAAGAGTAGGATGTTAGTGGTGCCTTTAACAGATATGAAATTCACAGCAATGAAAAGCATGTTCAAGAGCTTGATGTGCTCAGTTTTGGGGTACTATGTTTGAAGAATTATAATATTCAGAAGAGGTATTCAAAAGATGACTGGAAATGTGATAGTCGAACTCAGGCTATGCATTTGGGTATCATCTCCTTATAGGTAGCAGTTGAAGTTTATAAGCTTAAAAACAAAAGAGCAATAGAGAAAATTGGTAGAGCATTTTGAGATTGGCTTAGAATGAGCTGATGGGAGAAAAATAAAATAGCAAGTAGATCAGCAGAAGAGCAGGATGTTGCAAGAATACAGAGATAACAATGCATTGCTTGTAACAGAGAGACTAAGGAAAGAAAATATATAGACATGTCCATGGATATGTAAAAGATCATATCCTTGCATTATGGTTGAGATCTGGAATGTTCCCCAGAAAGCTCATGCATCAGTCAATGCAGCAAAGTCCAGAAGTGGGACTTTTAATGGATTGGATTGTGAGGGCATTAACTTTATCAATGGGTTAATCCATTTGATGGATTAATAATTTGAATGGACTACTGGGTGATAACTGTAGGCAGGTGAGTCATGGTTGGAGGATGTATGTTACTCAGGGGAATGTCCTTGGGGACTATATCTGTTCCTGGTCCTTTTCTGTCTCTCTCTCTCTTTCTCTCTTTTTCTCTCTCTCCTTCCTGGCTGCCATGTGTTCTGTCATGATGTTTTTGCAATGGAGTCAGCTAACCATGGACTGAGTCTTCTGAAATTGCGAGCCAAAATAAATCTTTTCTTCTCTAAATTGTTCTTGTCAGGTATCTTGGTCACAGTCTGGAAAATCTGACTGAGACAGAAATTGGTACCAAGAGGTAGGGTCATTGACTGGGGGTCAGAAGCCTTTGGAACTGTTTTGCAGGAATGTTCAGAGATGATTATATTGTGAAAGCTGTAACCTGATCAATGGATTAATCCATTTGATGGATTAATTGAATTGATTACTGGGTAGAAGTGTGGGCAGGTGGGGCATGGTTGGAGGAAGTAGGTTACTGGGAAAATGTGCTTGGGGGTTAATTATATTCTGTCCTTGGCTCTTCTATTTCTCTCTCTCTCTCTCTCTCTCTCTCTCTCTCTCTCTCTCTCTCTGTCTCTCTCTCTCTCTCTGTCTCTCTCTCTTTCTCTCACTTTCTGCTTTCTGGGTACTATAAGCTGAGCATTCCTACACCACACCCTTTTGTCATGAGTTTTCTGCAGTGGAGTTTGCAGGCCATGAACTGAGATCTCTGAAACTGTAACTCAAAACAGATCTTTCCTCTTCCAAGTTGTTCTTGTCAGATATTTTGGTCATAGCCAGGCAAATCTGACTAACACGCGTTGTGAAGACTACATGTAGGGAGGAGAGGCCCTTCATTAAGCACACTCTTACACACTATTGTAAAGAAGACATGGGCATCTCCCTTCACAGGATTCAGCCCTGATCTCTAGAAGGAAGGTCAGAAACCCAAAGCATTGCGTTCCCTAACCTTTGGAAACACTTCCCGTCATAGCACTATGTACTTGCTAATGCTATGTCCTAAACATGTCCTCATTATCCACGCATTAGAAACTTAATCCCCATGCAACAGAGTTGGAAAGTGGGAGCCTGGTGAGAGGGGTTCATGTTATGAAGGCTCTGCCCTCATGAATGCATAACTGCTGCCATAAGAAGACAACCAGTAGTGAGTGGAATCTTTCTCCTGCTCTTCTACCATGTGAGAATATGAAATCTGTCCTCTCTATTACTTCCACTTTCCTCCAGGTGAGGAAACAGCAAGAAGCTCTTATCAGATGCCAGTGCCTTAATCATGGACTTTTCAGCATCTAGAACTGTGAGAAATAAAATTTGCTTTTTATAAATTACCAAGTGTCAGATTTTCTGTTACAGCAGCACAAAACAGACTAAGATAATGCTCTACACAAAGGTGATTGGATTCCAGGACTGACAAGATCTATGATTTTGTGCTACCTTTGAAGATGGGGATAGGATACTGAGCCTGTTTTAATAATAAAAGTGCATAGGAAAGGAAAAAACAACAGATGATTTAATTAACTTTAAAAATCTTTCAAATAACACACATTTGGTAAATGCTTTTTTATCATAAAATATGATTTCTCAGTAATGCCACATACCAGTTTTCTTCTTTCTCTTCGTATTTCAATTTTTATGAGTTACTTATAAATTAATGCTGTATTTGCAGCAGTTGTAACAGTTAGTAAGGGAATATTTAACAATATTTCACAATTTATACTGCTGCAAACTTTATATAAAAGTAGATATAGATTTAATATAACCGCAATGCATGTTTTTTACATTTCCCCCTACATGGTCATTGAAATCTAGGATAACTAATAATGAAACACTTTTATAAAGATATGTAATAAAAATTTTAATGTAATTTAAATAACTTTTCTGGAAGATAAAAACATTTTGAGCTTTACTGAAATATTAATACTTATTAATAATAATTTAATAATAATATCCATATTACCAAATTATTAAATTTCCCATTACATCTTAAGACTTTTAGAAAAAATATTTTCACTTATATATATTTTGTATATAATTACATTTAATTTTAATTGCTTTCATATTGAAAGTGAATACCAGTTGAAGCATTACTGAGATATTAAAAAGTAGAAATGTGTACATATATCAAAAAATCACATAGTACTGCATTAATAGGTACAATTTATGGTTTTCTGTGTCAGTAAAAATAAATTTAATTTTTGATAAATTCTAAAATAAAAACATAAAAGCAGAGTTCCATAAAGGACAAAATTCTGAAAAATTAAAAGAGAAATTTTTCAAAAAGCAATGTTGCCTAAATATTTAAAAGCAGGAAATAGTGAAAGAAAGCAAATTTTGCTAGTTTCTTGTTTCACAGAAGACTTGTAAATAGAACATTGCAAAGTTTTTATTTAAAAAAATTTATAATTCCCAATCAAAACAATAAGATGAGTAATGCAATTATTCTTAACAGATCCATAAATGAAACCGGTTAAATAAATCCTTGCAATGTCTAACTCCTTAGTAGAAATTCAGCTGTGATCAAAACAGTGAGGTTGAGAATGAGAATTTTTATACAAATTTATAACAAATGTAACTGTGTCTCCCATTTGGAATATAAACTTAAACTCATAAAAATAAGATTGACAAGAGGAAAACAAAATCTCTGTTTTACTGTTCATTAGATATAATTCTAAAAAATGACTGAGGCATCCCTGTCAAGTAACAGAGATGAGAATGATTTTAATTATATAAGAATGATTTTATCTAAACGTAGCTAGCTCCAAGTTTGAGATTTCCCTTTCAATGAACATATAGGAAATTTAGTATCTTATTACACATTAAAACTATTTCAAATAAAGAAAGAAAGTGTAGAAATTGCATGTTATATTTTGAGTTGTTATTAGATGTTTTACAACCAGTCTTTAAAATCAGCATTAGTCAAAATTGTTACTGGTTATATTAAAAACTGTTTTTCGATTAAAAGAATATGAAGCTTTACTTACACTGAAAAAATAAACCCATTTAATTACTAGCACTGAAATAAGAGGGACTGAATAAATAGCAAATGAGGAATGGCATTAAGTAAGCATAAATAAGAACCCATACAAAACATGATGTTCTGAAAGAATCTACTATGTGACAAATAATTAACCTAAGCTTAAACAACACAGTGATTTTACAAAAAATAACATAAAGTCTCTGGTTGAAAACAAATCATTTCAAAATAGATGCTAAAATGGTCAAACGTGAAATGTATTTAAAAATAATAAAATATCACTACTTAGAGTGGAGAAATTAAAATAAGATTCTCAACTTAATGGAAAGTAAATGGATATTTTTATGTAAAATAAAAACATAAATATTATTTATCAGTTCAACTAGATTGCACAGGGAAGAAATTCCAAGTTGAAAAAGACATTATTCATGCATGACTGAATTATCAGTGAAAGAAAACATCTAAGTTGAAATTAATGGGCAGTCCTGTTTTAAAACTTGCTTTTTTTTAATTTGTATTTTTTTCACTTACATTAAGAACTGAAAAAAAAATAGCATATTTAAGCCTTGGATAAAAAGATTATAGAGAACAACAATGATTAAAACAATACTTGTAAACTAGAATTTTGGCAATTAATTGGAAAATATTTTCCATGTTAAGTGTAACAAACAATTTGAATTTGTTATCTGAACCCAAAGAAGTGAGGAAATGTTTTGGAAGTATATCCGAAGGTTATCTATGATATTTTTTGGATCTGTCTAAAGATATGACTTCTTGAAGAAAGATAACAATTTTATAAACATTCTTGGAACAAGTTGGGAATGCTGCCTAAATACCATTAAAATATCCAAAATGAAAAATGTACTTGAAAAGATAAGCAGAAAAACCAAAGCACACACAGAGCAAAGTAAATTTTGGTCTTTGATAGGAAAAAAGAAATAATTTTGAATTTGCATAATTCAAATTATTTAATATGAACTTTTGAAAGTTAATATTTTCAACAGAAGTTACAGAAATAAACATAAACTATTGATTTCACCTTTAAAAGGATTAAAATCTACATTTTAAAAATTTTAGAATGTTCTCTCATTAAAAAATGCCTTTGAAATATGTAGCAAAGTCGCTTTTCAGTATAATAGGAGACAATTACAATAAGACTATGAGAATTTTTGCATGACTGGAAATGAGAAAAAAATAGAGATGATAGATACTGCCCAAATTAAGGCTTTGATTAATTTTATAAGTCAAGAACATAACTATTACTTATGAATGCCTTAATTTTATTCTCAAACTTCACTGCCCATTAACAGAATACCAGGCATGAATAATAATAAAGTTCACTCATTTTTTTAGTCAGCTTTCTGTCACTGCAACAAAACACCTGAGACCATTAACTTGTAAAAAAAAGATTTATTTTGTCTCATCATTTTAGAGGTTCCATTCAATGATATATTGACTCCTTTGGTTTAGGCCTGTGGTGAAGCAGTTACATCATGCCTGAAGTACCTGGCAGAGCCAAACCATTTGTATCAAAGCGAGAGAGCAAATAGAGAAGAGATCAGGATTCTACAGTCCTCTTCAAGGAACACACCCCCAGTTATCTAAGGACCTTCTACTAGGTTCAAACTCTGAAACTTTCTGCCACCTTCTAAAGTGCCAACCTAGGAACTAAGCATTTTTTTGTTTTATTCAGGGTTTCCCCACCCCACCCTAAGTTTTTAACAAAAGGACCTTTGAAGGACATTTAGATCCAAACTATAGCACTTGTCTTTGATAGTTTGTCCACTTTCCTTCATAAAATGCCACGCTTTTAAGAAAGTATTTGTTAAGAGAATAAAATGTATCTTATTTGATAATTTATTAGGTTAATACACATCTTTTGAGTAACTGGACATATAATATGTGGGACTTTACTTAAAATCTTCCCCAGAGCTCTGAAATCTTATCTCTTTCAGATCTTTATTTTAAAAAAGAAACTTATCTTTTGAATTGAGGACTGAATCAGACTGCAAACTTTTTAAAGACAATTGTGTTAGAGATAAGGTAAGATCAGCAGATGAATCTTGCTCAGGTGCCTGCTTCTTACATTGATCCCTACTAAAGCAATTCTTTTTTTTTAAAACCCTTACTTGTGTTAGGTTAGAACTAGAAAACACATTCAAATTAAAGTAATTCAAGAAGAGTTTAACAAAACCCAACTTACAAAAGCACAGGTCTACAAACCAAACAAGAACACTGTGAATAAGTATTGGTAAGTACATATTGGCAGTTTTTAACACCCCTCCTCCACCCAAGGGCTTCCTTGAGAGGAAGAAATTTCAATAGAAACAATTAACCCAAAAGGTTCCCAGGGGAATGAAGATAGGAAATAAGCAATCAAACTACTTCTTTCTTTTCCATATTTTCTGTGGAACTCTCTTTGTATGAAATCAAACATAAACCAGAGTACAAGAAAGTTCATTGATATAAATTGCAAATCAGCTTCTCAAAACAGAAAATAGCATAGAAGAAGATGAAGAGCAGATCCTTTGGAAAAGCAAAAGGTAACTGACACAGAGCATCCTTTGCCCTCCTTGAATCTACTCATCCATCATTGTCTTAGAAAGATTTTACTCTCCACAAATACCATCAGCTACCAAATCATTGTGGTCATATTAATCTGCACATACTTCCCAACTGAAACTTGAATTTTTACCTACCACTTCATAAAAAAATAAAGGGGGAAATAGAGAGGAAACTAAGTAACATAAAAATAGCTGTAAAAAATCTGCTTCTATAGCTTACTATAAGACAAGTTAGTAAACATGGCTGTTCATTTCTCAGCCTGCTCCCTGTTCCTCTGACATTTCATCAGCACCTCTGCTCTGATCACTGTTGGCACTTACTGCCATAGAATCAGTACCCTTGGAAACAGACCCTGAGACTAGGGGTAGAAAGTTTATGTGGACATGCTCAAGATCAATCACTTTGAAGTAAAGAAGCAGAATTAGATTGAGGGGAAATTTGAACGTCGATGATGTCGTGTCCGAGATCTCAGTTGATTCTATGACTAATTTTGGAGTCAGATGATTCTTCAGAGTTGTTCTTTATTGTGGCATGGGTACAGGTCTATATATTTATCTGTTGACCAATTATTGAATTGGGCAGCCTCAAAGAAGAAGGTGGCATGACCTTGGGTAGACTTTCTTCAGCAGTGTCCCCTATAATAACTATTCTCAAAATATTCTAGTTAGAATGTGACTTCCTGGGGCCCCTTTGAGGGCCCATTTATGTATAAAGTGTCTAATGCATTCTTCAGTCATATATAACTAATTAGAACAAAAAAAACAAAAAACTGGTTATCCAGAAATTCTTCAGTCACATATCAGTGTATTATTTCCATGGAGGTAGTTACATGCCCAGTAACTTATCCCAAATGGATTTTTTATTAATTTTATTCTTATGTAATGTTAGTATTGTTTGAGTTTAGTATTTCTTTGCTGTTATTCCTAGGCTTCTGATGAAAATTAAATAGGAAATAATGGGAAGCACTAGACCAGTTTTTTAAAATAGTTCCCAAGTATATTTTATTCGAATACAGTATTTTTAGAGGCCAACAACAAGAGATTTTATTCATAGTAAAAATTCTGAAACTAGCTCAATGAATGAATATCTGTATGTCACCCCAACATTTTTACAATACTATCATCTCTGCAACTTGGTGTTGAGAAGGAGGCCAGCAGACACACCTCTCTGGCAATGTTACTCAAAGCTTCATCTTCTGCAGAAAATCAGTCCTTCACAGGTGTTCATTTCATTTCAGAACCAGGAGTTCCCCTCTTGTGATCTTAATAGGCTTCCAACTCTGTAAGTGATTTCACTGTGTTCAGCCCTTAGTGATGGTAGTTCTCCTTACCAAGGACATTTATTTTACTCCTACACCCCTCCATTTATCTGGCCACATCTGCCTCTTTAAGAAGTTCTTTAAGAAGCTTATCTGTGAATTGATGAAATTTGTACATTTGCATTCGACTGTATCATGAAGCTATAAGAACCATGAATCTGCACATTATAGATGTTGGATGGAAAAATACACCATATATGGAGATTGAGCCCGATTGCTTCTAGGAGGGTGATATTTATTTCTAGAAGCAAAAAAAAAAAAAAAAAAAATGGATTTGAAAAACAAATTCCCCAAATAAGCAAAAAGAAAAAAAAAAATCAACAATATCATCATCATCATCATCATCATCACTATACAAATGGAAGAAAAAAGCAGGGCAAGAAAATAATGGAATGTCTTCCTCAAAGAAATTTTTTTAAAAGGAAGAAGTAAGTAGAAACAGAATTTTTTTGAAATATGATGTAAAACAGTTAATTATCACAAATATCTTTTATTTTCTAAAAAAATGGGAGGATAAGGTCAACCATGAAGACTAAGAGCAAGAAGTTAAGTACTTGAACAGGCTAGAAATGTGATACAGGGCAAATGTAGGAGTGTAAATTCACAATCTCTGGAATCATTATTGAGCAAAAGTGAAGTCACTGATTAAAATTAAACAGAATAACATTCTAGAGGATATGTTCAACCTGTGGCTAGTTATTTCTAGAAAGTCTTAATAACAGGAAGCAAAATTGGTGAAAGGAAATAAAGTGTCTGGAATGTAAAGTTAAGAAAGACAATTTTAAGGACACAAAGAAAATAAATTTATTATCTTCTAATTATATGAAAGTTTTTAAAAGCCCTCGCTTGCAAATATTCTGAGCTTTTGTCTTACTTTGGGGAAATAAAATTCAGAAATTCTTGAAAATGAAGGAAAAAATCAGGTGTTTAAGAACACAAGTACCGGTTATATCATTGCTTTTGTGTTCAAATATTTGCATTAGTATCTAGAAATAGGTGTAAAAATGAAAATTCAATGAGATCACATACCTTTTCCCACTTTCCACCAACAAAAGTGATTAACTGCACACACTGCTGCTTTTATATAATAATATTATACTTCTTCAACAATCCTCTTCTCCAAAATGAGTCTCTTCACCAAGAATTACTGGCTAAATCGTGTCCCTTTGAAATTCATAGTTTGAACCTCTAACTCCTAGTGTTTCAGAATGTGACTATATTTGGAGATAGGATCTTTAAATAGGTAATTGATTTAAAATAATAATTAGTTAGGGTAGACCTTAATCTAATATGACTTGTGTTCTCATTAAAAAAAAAAAAATTTGAACCCACAGAGATACTAGAGCTTTCAGAGCATAGAAGAAAGACCATGTGAAGCCACATCAAGAATGCAGTCACCTGTAAGCCAAGGAGAGAAGAAAAGAAACCAAACATCCCAACACATTGAGCTTGGACTTCTATCTCCAGGACTATGAGAAAATAAATTTCTGTTGTTTAACCTACTTAGTGTGTGATATTTTGTTATGGTAGCCCTAACAAAACAAAGAACAAATTTTCCTGGTTTTTAGCTTTCCATAATAATTCACAGTGTGGATTATTTTCAGTGTTCTCTTCAGTATTTTAATACCTGCTCCAGTTATGTTTTCCATCTATTTAAATAAAATCCAGAAAAGCAGAGCTAGATCATGGTAAATATCTCCATGCAGGAGGACTGGGTCACTCTGGAACTCCACAACCGAGAAAGTTACACTAGCTAAAATTAAACACAGTTGTTGAAATTACTCTAAAGTTTACAGGTAGCCCTTTAGCAATATTTGAAAGGTAGACCAGAGTTCATTCAATGTTGTTTCAATGTTCAAATATTCAGCACCTTCTTTGTCAGTCTCCAAAGGGAATGTTAGGCTTTGTGGGTTGCTGATTCACCAATGGCAATTTGGACCCCACAAATACCTCTCCTTATTATTGCACAAGACTATGAGCAAATGTCATATTTTCTCCACACAACTTTTTCCTTAAACATTACCTGGATTCCTTCTTTTTTAAATAATCATATTTTCCCTCTTAATTTCAGAGCAAATAAGCAATCAGACAATATGAGTCAACTAGACCATGGCGCTATTGAGTACAGAAAGGTCATCATGTTCTCATGCAAACTTGGTATCCATCCCAACCTTCATTCATGGTTTCTTCGCCCATAAATAGGTACTGACCAAATGGGGTTAATAAGTGTTCTTCCTCAGAATATTTTTCTTTTTCTAAAACTCAACACAGGAAAGAAATTCTGTCTAGTTGAAGAAAGTACAAGTTTTGACTCAAGAAATAGGAGCAGTCTTGTGCCACAATGTGGAATAAGTGCTTCCACAGTGAGAGAGAATAAAGGTAAGGTGAGAAATAACAGTATCTAGCTCACAGGGTTATGAGACTTAAATAACAGGATTCGTGTTAATTACTTACCACTATAGTAGTGAATAAATATTGGCAAAGACTATTAGAATTGTGAAGGGTCTGTGATTTTAGTTTATTTATGACAAATTAGCCACCAGTTTCATGGATACTGCAGAAGACACAAGACTATGGGCCAGAAACAAAGGACTTTATTACTTTTGGCACAGCAGGCAGCAAGACCTTCAGGTTTATGTTAACACCTAAATTTAGGCCATTATGGAGATGGGCCCAAGTGGATGCTGCATAAACACTAGGCATGTGTCACAACTGAGAAATCTAATCAGGAATCTTCAACTTTTTATAATGGGCTATAAGAAAACCTGCTCCATCTTTGCCCTCAAGGGAGAACTCATCTTATTATATTTGATAACAAACAAACATGCTCTCTTCTTTAAAGTCACTACACTTTTTCTATTTGCAAGGCAATTTGTCATGCACAACTTCTTGAAAAGATGTTCTAGACAAAACTGAATGCTTCTACTACAAGTGCAGAAAGAGAGATCCATGAAGAATTCTCTCCCAAAATTAATTTATAGCCATTTAAAATTGAGAGTACTCAAGTACCTATTAAGCATAAGTAAACAAAGGAGCACATGAATTTAGAAGTTAAATTGCTGGCAAAATTATGTAATATTTGATGTAAATAGAAAAGCGCTCTTGTCTGGGTAAGAAAATTAATTTTGTTTTAGGCATGGTGCATCTGAGGTAGCTAAAGGACATATATTGGCACTATCCATTGGGAGATTGGAAATTGATTCAGATGATAGAGTAATGTTAAAAACTGGCTATAGCTATTGAAGCCATTCTAACAGAAAAGTCAGTTGATACTTTCTTTTCCTCTTTAGGAAGGTTTTCTAGCCCAAGGGTCAGCAAACTAGCCCACGAGTCAGATTCTGCTCACCATCTGTTTTTGTATAATATAAATTTAAAAATTCATTGAAACAACCACACCACCCACATTTGTTCATGCCTTGTCTATAGTTTTAATATGTTACATTGGTAGAGCTGAGCAACAGTGAGTATGACCCTCAGAAGCAAACATATTTACTATTTAGCGCTTTACAGAACAATTTGACTTGCCTCAATTCTACATTCTTGATTTTTTACAGTTATGTATGTGTTTCTTTAGGTCTTTCTTGGACATTTCCTATTTTTCAAAGTCATTTGTTAAAGTACACAAAAGTCATCCTCCTTTCCAAAGAGTTATGTCATAAAACCTTGTTTACTTTTTCTCTGAGGCTTCAGACTTTACCTTTCCACAGTTTGTTTCCCCAAGTAATTATGATCTATATAAAGAATGTGTTTGGCACTACATTAGCAGTACAAGTTGCAATGATAGAATCAAGAAAAAAAGAAAAGAAATTCATTTGCGTAGAAAAGATCTGTAATGTCCTTTCAGAATATACAGTTTGGGGAAGGCCTTAAAGTTCAGTTGGAGTTTGGATCGGCAAAACATTATTGGTGAAGGAACCACATGAGCAAAGGAAGGGAGGTGGCGGGAAACAAGGTGGATACAGATCAGCAAGGAACCAATCTACACATTTAGATCAAAGCAAGAAGATACAAATACACATTCTCATATTATTTTGTGAGTGAAATTTGTAACTGCTGAAAAGTCTGGAACATGTTGCGTATGCATTATGCAGAATGAGAAGGAAAAGGAAGAGTCAGCAAAGTGAAGGTTAAGATCACCTGCTGTGACAAGCAAAGCAAATTAGAAGCTTGTTTGACAAAAATAGATTCTACAGTCCAGTGTTTGTTCCTGATATTGACAGAGAGAGAAGAGATGTGTATAACATGGAGCATTTATCAAGGTGATGTCAAAAGATGGTGATTCCCACCTGGGAACTCAGTCCAGGATTATAATTTACAAAGGACAAAGACTTGCGAATGGGAAGATCATTGCGAAAAGGAATCTGCCATTACAACTTTCCATGTAATGTAATCACTTAAATTTGAAATAAAGCATAAAAACATTAAGAGTGGAGAGTATTTTATAGTTTGATATCAACTTTCTTTTTAGTAATTTGAGCCAAAAAATATCTTCCAATTGCTCCAGGTTATAAGTAATGAAGTCCTTCACTCTCTAGTTTACCATAAAAGTCTTAGTTATATGGATTTTAAGGGCATTGAATGTTTATTTCTCCTATTTTATATTTCTGTGGTTATGTCATACTATTTCCACATATGGTGGTTGTGAATTTCAATCCATAAACTCAAGTGCTCAAGAAACAGCATTTTATTTGGAATAACTCAGTTTTATTTCTGATTCTCAGTCACTCCTAACTTTCTTCCCATTTCCAGTGCTTTACCATGGTCCCAATACCTTCATTCAGTGCCAAAACATTCATTTTTCTCTCACAGTCATCTCTCCATCTTCACTACATGGCTGCTTCTTATCTGTCAACTCTTTCCAACAGTCATGCCTTAATATGGATCAAGCAACTTTTTGAAAGCCTGTTCTTGAGTCTTCCTAGGAGAATCAACATTTAATTATTTTTAGGGTTTATTTTTTTCCACTCACTCTACAGAGGCACTTTTTGGAAAACTAAATAATTTCTATTATTTCAGAATTCACAGTTCTTTTTCTCACTTCATTCATGCCAACATAATTTCTTTTATTAGTCTTTAATAAGAAGCATCTCTTCACAAAATTCTAGGTAGTTCCTTTCCATTTCTTTTCCTCTGGGAATCCAGCTGCTCAGTAGCATGAGTCAGTGGCTTTTGAGCTGGGGAAGAACTTGTTCAGCATACCCAGCATATTTTATAAGTCTGATCCCAAGATAAAAGCCCAAAGGATGATGGGATTAAAGGCCCAGGTTTGAACAAATAAATAAACTAACTTAGAATGATGGAATTAGGTTTCTGATGTTGAATTTAAAAAGGTACAAACATTAAAGAGGAGAAAGTTTAGAGTAAATTGAAGGTAGCAGTATGAATGTATGGTTTTAACATAAAGATATGTAAATAGAAGAATAGGTGGAGTTTGGATATACATGCATATATTTTCTAGCTGCCCTATAAGATGTCCTTAAAAAAATGGAACAATAACAGTAACGAATATACCTGGTCCCTAATTTTGTTTTCTAAATCCATCCTCCAATAAAATAAACCACTTTAGATTGTGTGTGTGTGTGTGTGTGTGTGTGTGTGTGTGTGTGTGTGTGTGTTTGGTTTTTTATGGAAAACGACTGATTACGTGGCAGGGGCTAGGAAAATGTAAAATTAACTTATTCTGTCATAGAAGAAATTAAGAAAGCTACTCAAAGATAAATGGAGATATTTCAAAAGAACACAGAAGTTGACCTTCTGACTTAACCTGTGAAATTTTGAGCATTGAAATTAATAATAATAATAATTATTATTATTATTATATTATAACCCCTCAAATAAAATAGAAATGAGGAGAAAGAGCTGTCTTGTTGTAGAATGTCAATTAGTAAATATAAAAAGAATAGAGGAATTAGGAAATCATTTAGAAGTAATTTTTTTAAATACTTTTTTAGTTGTAGATGGACATAACACCTTTATTTTTTTTATTTAATTTTATGTGGTGCTGAGGATTGAACCCAGTGCCTCACACAAGCTAGGCAAGTGCTCCACCACTAAGCCACAGCTCCAGAACAGAAATAATCTTTAAAATACTTGATTCAGAGCCAGGCATGGTGGTGTGTGCCAGTAATCCCAGCAACTCCAGGGGCAGATGCAGGAGGATCTGGAGTTCAAAGCCTGCCTCAGCAGATTAGTGAGGCACTTCGAAACTCAGCAAGACCCTGTCTCTAAATAAAATATTAAAAAAGGCTGGGGATATGGCTCAGTGGTTAAGCACCCCTGGGTTCAATCCCCAGTACCGAAAATAATAATAATAATAATAATAATATAATAATAATAATAATAATAATAATAGATTCAGGAAAGAATCATCACAAATACTAATATCACTAGTCAATATTTGATGAGGAACAGGATATTTACATAGTACCACAGTATATACCACAAAACACTTTTATTTAATTGTTAATTTGTTTGAGAGCCTTTTTAATTTTCAAGTGAGGAACTCTACAGATCATATTTTAAATGAAAGGTGAAAGTTATGATCAATTGTGGAACAAATTTTCTGACTTCTAATTAGTTGTAATGAGAGGAGCATTGCAATATCTTCGTGATATACTCACCAAAAAGAGTATGTAACTGGAAAAAATTATAAAAATTCACAGAAATGTTGTATCTTTTTTAAGAAGTCAAGGGGCCATGAAAGATAAAGAAACTTTGAAAAAAATCTAAAGATGAATTCTCTAAATGCATAGTGATCCCGAATTAGTTCATGGACAAGAAAATAAATGAGATTTTTTATTCTGTGTGGACATTATCAGAAAAACTGGTAAAATTTGAAGGTATGAGGATTGTATAATAGTACCTCATTTATGTTTATCTGCTGATCTTATTGAGTATATTAGGGTTATGAAGGAGAATTCCCTTGCTTTTAGGAAATATTGAATATCTGGGATTTAGGACCTTCAGGTCTGCAACGTTCTAGTGGTTCAATAAAGAAAGAGAAGGGAAAAATTGAAAAATATTAAAAATTATGGAACTGGGTGAAGGTTGCACAAGAGTCCCTTGCATTGTTCTATGACTCTTTGCAAGTTTGAAATTATTTCAAAATTGTAATTTTACCTCTTCATTTTTTTTAATTATCCTCAGAACACAAGGGTTTATAAAACACATTCCAAGAAAGCTTGCTAATGACTTACACAGGCTACTTTCTGTGACACTCTTCTTGAAGAAAAGAGGAAAAATGAAAATTTCAAACACAAACTTCTCACATGTGGTATGTAATTCAAAGCTAATGCTTCTCATGGTCTTAGCTATTATGTAAGTAATGTTCAAGTACATGAATCTGAAAAATCTGTAAAAACATCAACTTCTTGACCTTACTAGGATCCTCTCTGTGGAGAAAGCAACTTCCCCAGGGAATTTATAAAAAATAAATAAATACAATTTAGAAAAAACTTTTAGCAATTATTTAATTTCACAATGACTACAGCTTGAGATACATAAAAAACTCAACCACAAAACAAAAACAAAAAAAATCTGGAAATTTTGTCAACTGAAAGTCCTAAAAGATATCCAATTTGGAAGGAAAGAATAAAGCTACTGATAGAAGATGTGATCTTGGAGGAAGAAAATCCTAAGGATTACACACACATACACACACACACACACACACACACACACACACACGTGAAAAGCTATAAGAACTAATAAATGAGTTCAGTTAAGTTGCAGGTTCAATATACAAAAATCAATTGCATTTCTATATAATAGCAATGGAAAACATAACCATGAAATTAAGAAAGCAATTTCATTCATAATTGCATCAAAAATGATCAATATATACAAACAATTTTATCAAAATAAGTATAGTAGATTGAAAAAGCACAAACACTTTAAAATAGAAAACATACAGATTAATGGAAAGATCTCATGTTCATAATTGGAAGACTTGATATTATTTAAATGACTATACTCCTTAAATTCATTTATAGTTTTACTGAAGTCTTTATCAAAATTTCAACTGCTTAGCTGCTTTTTTGGCAAAAATTGGCAGATCAGTCCTCAAATTCCTATGAAAAGACAAAGAACTTAAAATAAGCAAAATGTAGGACTGGAGTTGTGACTCAGTGGTAGAGCACTTGCCCGGTATGTGTGAGGTCCTGGGTTTGATACTCAGCACCACATATAAATAAAATAAAAGATCCATTGACAACTAAAAAAAAATTAATAAAGGGCAAAGTTTTCCTTAAAAAAGAATAAAATTAGAGCACTCATTCATTCTTCCAGATTTGAAACTTCCTACAAAGTTACAATAGCAACAGAGTGTAGCATAAATTTACATTTATGTATGAAGTAGGATTGAGTCCAGAAATAAACCCATTTTGTCATGTTTAACAATTGGCTTTTATTTTCCATTCAGTTTTGACTAGGGTTCCAAGTCAATCCAACAGGGAAAGAAGACTTTTAAATGATTGATGCTGAGACAACAAATATTCAAACAAGAATCAAGAAGACTGAACTTCTACCTCATACTACACACAGAATTAACTCATAATTTTATGATGTACATGAACATGAGAACTACAAAACTCTTAGAAGAGAATATAGAAGCAAATTTTGCTACCTAATATATGAAACAGTTTCTAAATATGACATCACATATAAGCCACAGAAAAATTAAAATCAAAAGGAATCATCAATAAAGTGAAAAGATATCCCATGAAGTGTGAGAAAATATTTTCCAGTCATTTATCTAATAAGGGACTTGTACCCAGAATATACCCAGAACATACCTACTAAGATAGTTTGAATAAAGAAGACAGACAATAATGAGTGTTGGTGGAAAAATTGGAACCCTCATACATTGTTGGTGGAATTGCAAAATTGTGCAGCCACTACAGAAAATATTTTGACAGCTTATCAAAATGTTAAACATAGAATTACCATATGACCAACAATTCCACTTCTAGGTATATAACCAAGAAAAATGAAAGCATATGTTCACACAAAAACTTGTAAACAAATGTTCATCACAGCATTATGCATAATAACCATAATATATTTGAAAACAATTCAAATATATACAAACTGATTGTAAATCAACAAAATGTGGTATATCCATACAATGGAATATTATTTGTTAATAAAAAGAAATTAAGTATTAGTCCATGCTACAACATAAATCTTGAAAACATACTCAGTAAAAGAGGCTACTTACAAAAGGCCATTTGTGGTGTGTTCCTATTTATTTGAAATGTCCAGTATGTGCAAATCAGAGGCAGAAAAAAAGATGAATGTATACCAGGGACATTAGGAAGCACAGGGGCCTGGAGATGACAGGGAGTATGAGATTTCTTGTTGTGGTACTAAAAATTCTAAAATCAATTGTAATGATTGCTGCAAAACTCTGTAATTCTACTGAGCCATTTTGAAGTATCCATGTTAAATGTATGAATGACAGTCTATGAATTACATCTCAATAAAGAAGGTACAAAAGAAAATTTTAAAAATTATAGCCTTTATTTATATTTTTATTTCCAATAGGTTTTTTTTTTTTTTTTTTTTTTTCCCCATGAACATCTTCAACAAACTCAGCCCTTGAATTTTAGGTCTTAAATTGTGACAATGGAACAGGGTAATTGAATTTGAAGATAGCAATACTATTGTAGATTTTCTCTCTATAGCTTTCCTTTCCTTGCCAACACACCAATTTTAGCATCAGTTCTTAAAAAGATTGACATGTGGATCCTTAGTGCAGGTAACATGTAAGAAATATGGCAGTTTTTTAATTTCACAAGCAAGTTCCAGCCACTGACTCCATAGGCAACCACTGGTTATATCTTGCTACGTTCATATCATCTGCATGGCCTAGTTTTAAATTATCAGGTCTAGCAATCTTCCTTTTAAAAACATATGTAAATCATATATAGAAAAGTCCTTGAAAAAGCATACATATACTCTTATATGTCATGTAGTGTGTCTTTGACTTAAGTGCAGTTATCTGATGATAGTATGTTGCAATTATTCTGTGAAAAATAACTTATATGTGAAAACAGCAACAACAAAAACCCCAGGACTATTACATTTTTAGTGACAAATTCATGACATTTTCTATAAAGCAATCCATGCTGAAAATATATTTTTGATCAGCTTCACTATAGTGTACATTGTGAAAGACTCAGAAATCCCTAAGCATGGGTGAGGCAGAATCATGGAATTTACCATTGTTCATACTACTTTTGAACTAAAATGAAACAAGACTCTTTGTGCCATATACAAGCCACAAACATAATATTTTTAATACAATTACTAATGATCTGATGTGAAAGCAGAATATAAATCAAGAAGATTTTTTCTGTTGTTTCTTCTTATGGAATTCTGTAGTTCAGGACACCAGTTTGTGCAAATCTCAGTGAAGATCCTTTATATTCACTACTAACAATGTTGAGCAGTTTATAAAATAATGGCCACAAAATTTCTTTAAACTTTTAGTTCCCATATATTCAGAACTATAAAGAATTGATTTATTTAGAGCCTATTATTTGGGCATTTATTTAGTTATGTTTTGGTTGGAAATTCTACTTCTATTCACAAGATGGAAAAAATTAACAAGAGTTTTCTTGGAAGACTTATATTCTAATCACTGTCCTAAATGCCATAAAATAATTAAAAATAAAATATACTTTAAAATAGAGTAATGCTATAAAAGCTATTCTCTTTAATTACTTGAAGTTATTAATTCCTTTATAAATATACAATTTTAATCATTCTAATTATTAAAGTACTTAACTTTTGAAATAGTATCTATACATTTCAATTATTGATGAATTTTCAACACAGAAAACATTTAAGGAGATTTTCCACACCAACTTACAACTAGAATGGTCTATTCATCTAGATTGTGTATTTAGATGCAAAAGTAAATGCAAATGTAATACTTGTGTTTCTGAAACTATATGGGATGATAACCCATGTTACCAAATTATTGATAAAGTATTATTCTGTGTTGAAAAAAATGATTTTGTATTAAGTGTTTACTATTTGGTATCACAGATTCTAGCATCAAACCAAAACTGAATAGATATTTGCAGCCAATCACCAAGACCAAATTTCAACGGTGGCACATACAAAAGGATCATACAAAGCCAAGGTGAAACATGCCACCAGTTTTTTTTGCAGGCTTGCCAGGTGTTGGCTGGGTCATCCAGACATTCCAGTGAAGGTGTGAACTTTATAATTCGTCTGAAACAAATACGCATATACACAGAGCGGTATTCTTAATCTTCGTTATTAGGGTAGCTAACATCATTAATATTTATTTTTTTGTGAAGCCATAAAAACATCTTCCTTCTTTTCCAAATGCAGGTGCCAAAGACAATATCTTCAAACCACAACAGAGACCTTTCAACATTCTCTTCCGTTTTTTATTAACTGCTCTTTTCAGTGTATTTCATTCAGTTACTAAATCTAGCAGGCTCACATCAACAGAACCAGTGAAGTAGGACCCTGAAGAGTGTAATTCAGATCTGCACTCTGCTCATACTCACTTTGCACAGGTGGAGAAATGCAGAACGATTAGTTATTAGGTTACCAAAGAGAAGGAGGAAAATAAGAATCATTGTGACTTGACTGGTCTTGAATATATCTCTGAGAAGATATTCACCCTGTCTTTTGTGTGACTTACTACTTTTAAAGCTAGACATTCATTCTCGGCAACAACACCCTTTTTTCCTAAGCTCGTCCACTTTATGCCTATGAATCTCTGCAAAGTGCAGCATTTCTACCAACATCGAAGCAAATTATAAACCCTGATGCGTTCTGAAGTCAGGATGGTGGGGGGGACTCAATAGGAATTCATCCTCGTAGGTTTCATCTTAAACATATTTTACTTCAAACACTGTCAATACTTAAAGCAAGGGGAGGGGAAATAAAATCCCAGAGTTCACTACATCTTAAACTATTTGAAGCACAAAAGTGAACACACAGGGAATAGATCTGTTTAAGTGTTTTGTCAATACCAGCTTTAGTATTGCCACTGGGCTTTATAAAACTTTTAGAACATGGATTTCTTACTTTTCTTTTAACAGAAGCATTGGAGATAAATTTAAGTTATGGTTATTAATTTGAGGACTAGGATTTTTTTTAAAGTCTGATTTATCATTTACAAGAGTTTAAGAGTTATATTTTGCTCCCTCCAAAGTATTCACACAAATTTTCTCATTCCCTCTTGAATCCCACAGAAGATAAAGCCATTGTGTCTTACTGCTGACCGGAACTCTTCCTGAGCACCCTAATCGTATTTCCTTTGGCAAAGAACAGCCCTGAAAAGGATATGAGATGAATAAAAAACATTCAAGGATTTTTACAAAATAAACCCATGGGTTTGTTTTAAAAACAAACACTAAATGTTGTTTCAGGAAAGTCTTGCCATTTCAGTAGAAGCTATAAAGGAAAAATATTTTTGACATTACTATCACATATTCAGTTTTTACCAACCTCCAAACATAATCTTTCTTATTTTTCCTTTTCAGGGAAAAAGATTATATGTGATATACATTTGATACACTCACACACACACATAAACACACAACAACACACAAATATATGAGTGTTCACTTAAAGAAGTGTGTAACATAGATTCTTCAGAGTTTAGGAAAATAGCACCAAGAGATTTCAAATCCATAAAGGGAAGTCATATCAACTTTCTAGAAAACAATATTAGCTCCATAAATGCCAGTTGAGTTTCCTAGCAAAATGGAGTAAAATTAGAAAAAGAAAGAAAGAAAGAAAGAAAGAAAGAAAGAAAGAAAGAAAGAAAGAAAGAAAGAAAGAAAGAAAGAAAGAAAGAAAGAAAGAAAGAAAGAAAGGAAGGAAGAAAAAACTAGATAAAATATTTTGGAAATGACTTAGATCTGGAAGTCTTATAGGTAGTTTTGTCACATTGCTAGGTACTTCAGGAATTTTATTGATTTATTAGAAAATTTTTTAAATCCTACAAAGGAGAATCAATGAAAATACTCATTTGCAGTTCTAATCCTTGAATGGTCATGAGCAGGAGTTTGATGATTTTCTTCACACAAACGTGTTCTTCTGGAACTTTGCATCCAGTCTCTTACTGAAACCACTTGGCAGTACTCAAATATCTCCTACTTCAAGCAGTGTTGTCTTGACCTAAGTCCTCTCCTCTTTTCCTTACACCACCCAGTCTATACCTTCATCATTGCATTTCTCAGTCTATGATTCTGGTTGAATTATATTTGTTACACTACATTGCAATCATTTTGAAGGTATAGATCACATCATCTCCTTTTTGGTATATCAGGTGCAAAACCCATGGTAGTGTCTCACTCAATATCTGCTGAATGAATGCCAGTGGGCAGGGCAACATCAGGGAAAGACAAGGAGTATAGGGACTACCACTGATCTGCCCATCATGAGCCTAACCCTGTACGAGACACCTAAATATTTCACTTACTATTTCTCACATCAATCCAGTAAAGTGCCTATTTTACAGCTGGAGATGTTCAAGTTCAAAAACAGATTTGAGTATCATGCTCTAAATTTCACAACTGACAAGTGATGGAATTTGAAATTTAAATCCAGTAATTCTTAATTAGGATTAGTAATTCTTAATAAGGTCACTGTTCTCTTTTCCAAGTTCACTCCCTTCAAAGGGTAGAAGTTAGCATTAGGAAGTAGTTTAAAGAATTCAGTAAGAGTAATGTGCTAAGAAACAGCTTTCTATCCTTAACCCTTTATGCTTATTTAGCATTTATCTCTATGTCATCAAACACCACCTTTCTAAATACTGCCCACCTTTTGGAAATTTGACTCTGAGTTGGATTCCCTCCTCTCTGAGAGTTCATCAGAAGTTCATACTGCCACTTAGTTTTGAATTGACTTCAGGTGCATAGGGCTGATTAATCATGGCACATTTCACAATATGTTTCAATATTAACCCACACAAATCCACACTTCCATTATATTTCCAAAGTCCCTGGCTTCCCCACACAAATGTTCTAATGAGTTCAAACTGATATTGTTTGTATGTGTTCTTTAAAAATGTAAGGTTTTGGTTCTTTCAAAATGAAAGCTTTGGTGCAAATGTATTTTTAATTTATAGAAATTTGTTTTCAGGTATAAATCTCACTTTTTTTGTGTGTGGTGCTGGGGATTGAACCCAGGGCCTTTTGCTTGCAAGGCAAGCACTCTACCAACTGAGCTACATCCCCAGCCCTAAATCTTGCTTTTTAATGAACACATTTAAAAATATATTTATGTTGATATGTACACATTTAATATATTGTTCATTTCATATATCGTTCATCTAATTTTCTACCAGAACCACCTGAAAATACTCTCACATCTCTAACCCATCCTATTTTCCAAAGCATGTGGAAATGAGTATTCAGGAAGAGAAATCATTTGTGTCAACTAATCTTTCACTGTGGAGAGTAAGTGATATTCAGTACATAATATTAACAAAGTACTTTGAGTCTAGCTATACACAGAGAATATGTTCATATTTATGTATAATATAGGTATATTGCTTGATATGTAGTATATAATCTGAAACAAAGGGACTAAAAAGAATTTGGAAGAACACAATAATTTGAATTTGAAGTGGATCACAAAGAGGCAATAGAAACTAAAATGAAAGTTTTCTTGAATTCTGGTAAATGGTAACCTTTACTAAATATCTTTGTTTAAACAAGTTTTATAGATTCTCCTTTACAATATCCTTTATTACTTCTGTCTTTAAAAAGTAGGTTTATGGAGCAGTATGATTCAGTCATTTTAATTTACTCTTTAAGAACCTAACAAGCTTGACATTATTTTATTCATAAGGAACTGGGATGTTATTAGTAATAAGAATCAAGTCATGAAACTAAAGCAAGGTATGAATTGACACAGATCTGGGGTTGGATGAACATAGACTTTAGTCAAAAATACTTGGCTCAAATTCTAGCTCTGCTTCTTGCCAATTATCTGACATTTGTCAAGTTATTATACTCTCTGTGCCTTATTTCTTAACCTATAGAAAGGAGTCATAGATGCCTCTCTAAATAATTGCAGTGGATATTAGAAATGGTACATCTGGAGTGTCCAAGAGAGTATCTGGCACATAATTGGTACTTATTTATTTGTTTATTCATTCATTCATTTTTACAAGGCCTGTGTATTTCATGGCAGAAATAGGATGGGAACCCAGGCTTTGAGGGTATAAATTCAGAATGTGTTCCAGGAGACCATTAAATCTTTAATTGATCCCCATACTACATGCTTTATTGTGTCCAAGGTATCAGATGTTTAAACTACTTTTTGTGTCTTTTCTTGTCTTAATCTCTTCCCAAACTGTATTGGTTAGAGTAATCTTTCTCTACTTCCAGAGAAGTCTTCCTTTTGACCTTGTGCTTTGATCGCGTTACTAATTTTCTCAGAAAAGCAACATATTTAAAACTTTTCACCAACTATAATCTGGCTAACTACTTCCAAAATTCATCTGCTACTGTCTACTGTCCCAACTTAGAAGGTCGACTTTTTATCCTACCTTCGTTTTGGCTCATGATTTCACTTGCCTCCAAATGGAGATCTCCTTGCCTCTCCATTTTTTTTTTTTTTTTTTTTTTGTTGTTTGTTTGTTTGTTTTGTTTCCTGTGGGGTAGGGGTGGGGAACAGGGTCTTGCTATGTAACATAGGTAAGTACCACCAAACCCTCAAGTTTTCATCCATTTTTCAGAGGTGTGAAGTCTTTTGTCTACCTTCCAACATGGTGTGTTGAAATAGCTCCCCTGAATCTTTGAATTTTGAGCACAATCTTCCTTCTTCTTATATGGCATCTACATAGAATGTCAAAATATAGATATCTATATTTTTGGTGTAAGTGGGGCTGGGGTGAGAGAAGAATGGAGGAACTTTAGCTTACATAGAGGGAAATGAGAGGGAGGGGTGTATGAAAAATGGTGGAATGAAACAGACATCATTACCTTATGCACACGTACACAAATGGTACAAATCTACATTGTGTACAACCATAGAAACAAAATCATGTACCCCATTTGTGTACAATGAATCAAAATGCGGTCTGTAAAAAAAATTTTAAAAATTTTAGAAAAATATAGACATCTGTATTTTTAACTCATTCTCTCATTCTCCCTAGCTAGTCAGGGTCTTGAAAACAGTAAACTTCTTATTTATTTCCAGTCAGCTGCTCCACTTAGCATATAGACCTTATAAAAGGATGGTACTTTGTAAATATTAATGGAACATAATTAAACTAAAAGCTTGAAGATTTTTTGATCCCTATGTTGCTAGACCTGTTTTGTAAACTATTTCAGTATTCCAAATAGTTTATATAAATTTGTAATTCATATAAAGTTTATAATAAACTTAAAATTCATATAAAATTAACTATCCAGAAAATGACCAAAAAAAGAAACTGATGAATAAAATATTTAAACTTTCAGAAAACAAGGACAGCATTATTCATTTTCTTCACCAGCCAAGACAGATTCAGTAATACGATTAGGAGGTATTCAAGAGCATTTTGATTCTTGATGAGACATTGCATAGTACCTCACAGTGACTCAAAGTCACCACAGTGCAGTGGTTAAAGCATTTTGCACTTAGAATCCAAGGCAACTCAAAAGGATTATTGATTTTTCCCTGTACTTTAAATGAGACTCACAGATTAGGAATGAGAGCTACAGACACAACATAATGACCTTTCTACTTGACTTTTTTCCCCCTAAATAAACAGAATCACTTTTGTTGGTTAAGGGGACATTAAGGAGTCAATCGTGTGTGTGTGACTGCCTGTACCTTGATAGACAAAATGAGCAGCTACATTTCAAATTTAAATTCTTTTCAGTGTTGTTCATTTAGCACTAGAAATCTCACATCTAATTGTGTGTTTTCTTTTCCTGCTCTGGTGTTGCGAAGTCCTGTGTAGACTTCATGCCTCAGCACTAATGTACAACTTCAGCTTGAAACAATAACTTGACTGAAGACATGGAACCTTGTTAGATGTTATTTTAGATAATGTCTTTAAAAACATATTATTTCCTATCATATTATCATAAGGAGAAATATCCTCAACTATGAAGCTAAGGAAGTTCATTTTATAACTGACCCCAAACAAAAGCTATGAGGTTGATAAAGTCATTAAAAATCAGATTTTGTTTTATACCTGTCATATCTCAACTCCATCGTTTAATTAGGGACTTTCTGGAAAGAAGTTGAGGCTTGATGAATTTGCTGTTCTCTGGCATTGGTTCCTTTCTCAGGGATTTAAAATAACTATATTTTCTTCAACTATTAACTCTATTGGGGTATACTCTTTGAATCATCTTTATGTGTGTCTCAGAACTTTTCTTTCTTTCTTGAATATTTTGTCTGTTATCTATTATGGGCTTTAACACTAGAAAGTAACATGCTGCTGTATATTCATCCACAACTACTTCACTGCAAGCAGCAGGGGCACTTTAGTCGATGCATGCTCTGTTTCAATATGTTACCCCCACTGAAACTGGAGTTTTGAGATGGAACTCCATTCACTGCTTCTGCTGGAGGGTGGGGTCTGCACAAGCTGCAGGCCTCTGCAGCAGGGAAGTGTTCGATTGGAACAATGAACTCCACAGACGAGGATGTGTGTGTGTAACAGTAGGATTTATTGAAGAACCAAAACCTACCTCTTACAGTACAAGTGGGGACCTGATAAGCAGGTTTTCTCTACCCAAGCGTGCTAGTCTAGGGGTTTATATTGTGTTTGGTTCACTGCTATTTGTCCAAAGTTATGCTAATTAGAGCTTGGAAACATACTACTGCTATTGGTCAATTCCTGAGTCCCACTTTTCATTCAAGTCTGCCACACTTCCATTTTCTCCTGGAAGACCAGGAAGCAGAAGATTGAGGTCTTTGGATGGGGCTGCAGTGATGCTGGGAGTGTACTTCTGCAGTCACTTCCCTGGGTAATGGTTTGGCTTTCCCTGGCTTGCTGCTGGCCCACTGTGTCTCAGTCCTAGATATATATATATATATATATATTCTTTCCTTTCATCTTTACATCATCACTGTGATGTGTGTGTGTGTGTGTGTGTGTGTACCTCCAATTTCCATATAAACAAAACAAAGCTCAAAAGTTTAGTAACTTGTTAAAAGGCCACAGAGTTTGTAAGTACTAACATGAGCATATTTTTATGATTCCAATGGTTGTTAAAACTGCTTCTACGAATAAGTGCCTATCTAAGAGGTTGATGGTCATGGGTAAAATAGGAGGGATTCTTAAGAGTCTGAAAAGAGCCTTCAAAAGTCCAGGATCCCAATTTCACATATAAGAAAACAGATTCAGGGAATTTTCAGACTTTTTCAAGCTTACACTCCTGGTGTGTTAGTTATCAGTTTGGAATGTCTGAGCTTCAAATCTGCACTTCATTGCCTGCTATTCAGTATGGCAACAGATCTTGTGGATTCATTCATTAGGACTGCCATAACAAGTTACCACTGAATGGGTGCACCATACTACAGAAATTTATTTTCTCATGATTCTGGTGGCTAGAAGTTTGAGATCAAGGTTTCTACAGAGGTGGTTTCACTCCAAGGCCTCTCTTGGCTTGCAGTTGTCCATTTTCTCATTGTCTCTTCACATGACCTTTCCTCTGTGCATGATAGAACCCTAATCTCCTCTTCTTGTACGTACATCAGCCATCTTGGATTAGGGACCATCCTAATGACTTCATTTAATCTTAAATTACTCCTTTAAAGATCCGATCTCCAAATACAGTGCTATTCTGAGGTACTGGGAGTTGAGATTTCAACATGAATTTCAGAGGACACAATTCAGCCTCAATACCCTTTCCATACTGCTCCTGTACAACTGGCATAGTATTAAGCTTTCCCAGTAGGAGGTGCTGGACCTACTCTGAAGAAGGCATATCTGTTCCTGGATTCAGTGGACTCTTCTGCATAGGCCCCTGCAGCATATTCAGCACAGCTTCTACAGTACCAAGACTCTGCAACCTGTGTGGCTTCTGCAGCACATGGCTCTGGTGACATTCAGTAGTACCTGTCAGTTACCCATGGACAGCAGCTACCAACTTCCTCTTTGTAGGCTTTATAATGAATAGTTGACAGCATGGCACCTACTGTGGACAGCTTCTCCACATCCCACTTGGGTAGCTATACTGGTGTAGCGCCTCTCCTGGAAAGCTTCTTCCAGTGTCCCAGAAAGGGAGTTACGAGGAAATGAGACCAATATGGTATTTCCCTATGGAAAACTTTCCTAGACTCATCTAGAAATGTCTTGAGTAGGCTCAAAGCTTTAGTGAACATCACTGCCATTCAATGAGCTATAGTGACACCTCTATCCAATAAAACCTAAATTTCAGTATCAGGGTTGGAGGAATCTTCCAGATATTTCCTTTCTTGCTTATTCTTTCTTACCTCATTTTTTAAGAGTGTTTTTAATTCCACAAGTCATAGCTCTCTTGTTACTCTCTTCTGTTAATAATTCCCTATATTAATTGTCTTTTCCCCAAATTATCTTCAAATTCAAAATATCCATGTGGTTTCTTTCTCCTGATTAGACCCTAACTGATCCCCATGGAAGGTGGCAAGCTGAGTACCCAGATAATCCTATAAGCAAATATAGGACGTTATAAAAATTGAAAAGAAAAATGTAATACTGTCATGATTTGCAGAGGACAAGATCATTTATCTAAAAAGCACAAGAGAATGACCAGAAATAATGTCAGCAGTGAAGAAAGCATTGCATACTTGCTGTCTTATACAAATAAGACAAAAAATAACATTCCTTATACTCCATGTAAATATAGAAAATGAAAAAAAAGAGCATTCTATTCTTCTCACAACAAATTTATGAAGAATCCAAGAATTAACCTAACCAAGAGCACATAAGATCATTACAAAATAGTTTTCAGTAATGTGCAATCACCAAATGAAGAGAAATATACATGTTTACAAATAAAATTAATCAAATTAAGGAAGTTAATTCTCCACAATTAAATTCTGTAACATTCCATTAAGGACCTAGACAAAATGCATCCACCAGACTTCCATAGTTCTATAATACTAGGAATTAAAATCTTCTCACCAACTCCCCTTATTCCAATTCTATTCCTACCACCAACTTTCTGACTATATTTGTTTTCCATGGGATTTGCCTTTGGAGAAAATATACTGGACTATGAACTTGTCTTTCTGGTCCAATTTGTTCATTGTTAGTTTTTAAATTGACATTAAATTTTACATGTTCATATTTCTAAGACTGCTTCCCATTCTGAATTGCAATGACTAGATGCTGTTTTCCATCACTATGAATATATAGACAGCTCTGTCTCCCTGATTACCTTTAAACTGTAGCAAATAGCATAACGCATATTTGTTTCATTGTAGTACACAGAAGATAAAAGCAAAAGATAGAGCAAAGAATACTAAATTTCTTAACACTAATTCCATTACTATATGCCTCAAACACAGGTAGAATTAGGTTTTACAGCATTAAGTTATAAAAAAAACTTCTATCATATGAATTTGTAATTTAGAATTACTATGACTATTGTGGAAAAACATAAGTCCATTGCCTAGTCCTCTGATGAGATATATTTTACTTTCCTGCCCCTTTGTACTGAACAATGAAGAAGTAAAAAAGTTCCAAAAGGCTTACCTACTTGAAGAAAATTGTCCATGCTGCATACATTTTAATAGGCACACATTTCTCTAGCCCTCTACATTATTGCCTTCTTTAATCAATTTATTTTATTAAAAATATTTTTATAGTTCCACCTTTACTTTCTTTAGTTTGGCTTATAGGTACTGGTGGGGGTAGCTCAGTGGTAGAGCACTTGTCTGGCAGATACAAGGTCCTGGGTATCATCCCTAGCACTGAAAAATAAATAATAAACCAAAAATCTTGCTTCCATAAAATCTTTAAGGGCATGTACTTATTAATACTTTCCACATATTAGCCCATTTCATTTTTTGAAATTAAAAAAATATATATAAATAATATTAAGCATGCTTTTGGCACTTCTACATTTGGAAGCTAACAAGTGAAGTTCAAGATAACAAACTGCCAGAGACTGCAGGAAAAACAGATAGCAAACACTTAGTGTGCCAAAGCAAGTTGTTTGCCATCAGTCATATTGACATAATGTGCATACACTGAGAGAGGCATAGCAGTATCTTGCTAAACAATTCCAGGAAAAGGGATAAACACTTAATAGAAAAATTAGGGGGGTATTTTTTAAGCTATATAAAGACTGATTTAAAAATGACTTCTGAGTTTGAATTGCTGATTGGCATTGATCCATTTGCCCTCAGATTTTCTATCACACTTAGAGAAAGAAGTATGGACATGCAATTTAATGAGTGGGGATAACCAGGCAGGCTTGTGCTTCTCTTTTGTGACCTATGAGATAAACCTTGATCAATTCAAAGATAGCAAATGAATAATTGGCACATGTTCACATAAGTAAAAATGCAATTTTCATCCTCAAGAAATTTTGTAAAAAAATTTGAAAGTTTTAATTAACAAAATCTGAGCACATTGTCTTTCTCCTCTTTGTCAAAAAAATCTTCTTGTATTGGCCAACTTAAAGAATTCTTGTAAATAAGAAAAAGATGGAAGTTATACAAATAATGGCAAAACTGTCTTACATCCTATTCTGAGGTAAAAAATACTCATCTCAAAAGCCCAGTTTGGTAGTGGTTAATGGTCCTGATATTATTACAGAACATGCTTGGTGACCTGGGGGTATCCCAGAGGACCATCTGCATCATTAGATGAATAAAACATATTCAATCAGCAATTAGCCACTGTACTATGGCATACAAGCTCAGGGTAAACAAGTATAGACATCTAGAAGTTGTGTCATATCACAATAAAATAAAATTTAATCAGAAAATAATGAATGTTATATGACAGAAATTTTCTTAATTTTCAGGCAAATGATCAGATTGTTAACATTCTCAACTGACCAATGTAAAACCAAACAGCTAAAACTCTGTCTAGTTGTGTCATGCATTGTAATGATGAAAATTGAATTCACCTCATTTTTCATTTAATTTTTTTTTAACTTACTAAGAAGATATGACTTCATCCTCTCCCCTTTCCTACTCCCTTGTTCAGAAAATATAATTTATATGAAATAAATCCAAGACTTTATTTCTGGTTACTGTGTACAAGAAAATCAGCTTTTATCAAATATTTTTACTTCTGTTATAAATATGGACATTTTTAGGCAAGTAATTTGCAAAATATGCCATCAACATGACTGAGCACCTTTGGTTCCCTCTGAACCTTCTTCTTTTAGGAGTTTCCTATAGCTGTATGATATGAAATCCTCAAGTCTGTTCACAGCATCTTTGTAGTAGCTCTCCTTTAAAGTCAGAATCGTTATTGACAATAGTAGAATCCAAAGCATGTAACTGTCATACTTGAAAGTAGACTTTTGTATCTATCTTAATGATTTTTTTACGCAATTGATGATAAACAAGATAATCACTATTTTACAATACATTGCTACACAGAGTATTTAAAACTGATTTATAACCAAAGAAGTCAGTTAAAGATTAAAAGAGGTGTTCATTGGTGAACTCAGAGAATAGACTCTAAGTAGAATTCTTTTGTTCTTTCCTTAAAACTGCCACCACCTGCTATCATTTCCTGTCTCTGAAAAAACACCAGCATCCACGCTTGCACACACACACCTACACACACAAAAGTTATATTAATTCCATTTTTACTGGTCCTGAAATTGTTTTCATTTAAAATCTATGATATTTTGTACAATTACATGATGTGCCCTTTTTTCTACCTTGGTTTTCTTCCATATTACTTCAGAGTGAAATATTTACAACATTCTGACCAAGATTTAAAAAAAAAAATAAAACAAAAACTAGAAACTTGATCTTCCTGAAAATCAATTCCATGTTATGGAGAATTGAGAAAGAAACTGGACATATTTAACAAGACCAAATTTATTACGATCTATTTTTTTCCATTTGCAAATCACTATTCAGTAGAAAAGGAAATTTGTAATCTTCAGAACTCTGCAAACACAGATCAAAATATTGGCTAAACTAAATCTCTAAAAATAGTCAGTCTTGTTATTTTATAATTAGTATGCTATCTTTTGAAAATTACTTAAGCACCACAGAAATTAATTTTGTGTATTAAAAATTATTTTACCCTTCTCTAATGATTGTACCCTAATGGGCCATTTCCTGTTCACGATGTGAAATATATGAAGTAGAAAGATTGTATTTTTTAGGGTAAGATAGGCAGAAGCAATAAATAGACTCCAAATTTCAGCAGCTTAGTCCACTTGAAGCCTATTTCTCAGTCACAGTGATACTGCCGGTTACCTTGATGAGTTCTGCTTCCTCAGACGTTGAAGTATAATACCAGAGAAGAACACCCAGGCAAGTGTAGAGTAGAAAAGTAAGAAGCTTTATTAAAAAGTGTAGAACAGACTTCTCCCGGGTGGAAGAAGGGGACCCAAAGGTGGAATTCTTGGGATGAGCAAATCTTGCCCTTTTTATAGGTTTTTTTTGTTTTCCTGTTCCTTCCTCGTATCTCTTTCTTTCCTGCCTAAGTGACTATGCCCAGGAGATGCAGGTGAGATGGCAAACAGGTGAGAAACAGATGGACAGAGGGAAGAACCAAATGGAGTGATTTAGGCAGATAAGGACCCAGGGGGCATTAATTAGTAAATTCTTGCTGCAGCCTTTTCGAAAAAATGGTAAGGGCAGGTAAATTTGATAATCAATGGGTTCCAGAGGTCTTTGACATTCCATTCTTCCAGGGGTGGTCTCCAACTTTCTAGATGCAGATGGCCTCCATTTTCTCCATTTTTCCAATTCCCTATTCTACACTAACTGCCTGTTCTCAACTTTGGCTTCCACAGGTATGTACTCCTGCTTGATGGAGGCTAGTCATGCTGTTGTTTAGGAAGTTGGATTTTCTCCACACTGACTTCGCTGTGCCCTAAGAGCTTCAGCATCATCACTTAATTCTAGGTAGACAAGAAAAGCACTATTTCTTCTTTAAATTTACCTAGAAATTGAACACCTAACTTCCCTCACACTCCAGAACTATCTACGAAGTCCCACCTAGGTTCAAGGAAAGCTGAAAAATAAAACTGCTGTAGGAACAGTCATCACTTTATACCACTACAGTTTGCATCAATTTTGATGGACGGTTAGTCACCTTTGCCACCAGTATATTCTAAAAAGCACAAAAACAATTAACCAAGAAATACAATTTGGGGTCAAGAAAGAAAAAAAAATCATTAAAAACTTCTGGGGAAAAATATATATCAGTATAACACAGTTATCTTGGTTTGGTATTTCTTAATTTTTTTTTTAAATTACTATTTTGTTCAACAAGGACATCAATGTGTTTATTTTAGTGTTTGATCAAACACTAAAATATTGCAGAAACATTTGTAGTGATGCAATGAGACCCTGATTCATTCAGTTCCCTAAACATGACTTCAAGAACACATCAACAGATGTAGATGTATGTTTGTTTTTTGTTCTTTTATTTTGACATGAAATGTGATTAGATGTTATGACCCTGACTATGACTGACATTAAAAATATTAAGATGGAAAATCAAAGGATTTCTCACAAGTTTTTCTACTTTTAGAAATAAGTGATTTCAATATCTTTATCTCTATCTGCAACAGTGCATTCAAATTCCAGATTTATTTTCAGTTGATTAATTAAATTCTGTAGCAGTGTAACACACAGTTGACTCAAAATTAATAAATCTAAAACTAATGCATCTTCTTCCACTTGGAATTCAAAACTTGCTGGTCTTTAAATATCTTTGTGAAATGATATGCTCATTCATTAATTAAATAGAATTACACCTGCTGCTCATGTGAGAGGTGTCAGCTCCTTGTCAATACACTCTAAAGGAAGGGCACTTTGGGAAAACAGACACAGCACAATGGCCAATAGCAAGCTATCCCAATCAAGATAGTCCTTCAGGCGTGTAATTACTAAACAGGCAAAGAAGATCACCAAATACTCAAAGAGATTTAACAGGTAGAGGAAGATGAAAGATGAATAAATCAAACTGATCCTAAATGTAATGAGCAATAATTTCAGAGATTGTTTTATTTAAAATCTAAGCACATATCAAGAGAAAATTGACGTCATGAAAAGACACTGTTGGAGTCATAAAAAAATGTGGAAACAAAGATCATAGAATTTAAAAATATACTTTCATTAAATCATTAAATTAATGTCTCTATGAAAATACTGTTAGTAGTATTTTCAGATAAAATACAGAACACCCAACTGGATTTGAGTTTCTGATGAATAATATGTTTGTTGTTGTTGTTGTTTAGTTTAAGTATGTCTCAAATATTGTGTGGGATATACTTACATAAAAGATCACTTGATGTTTCTCTAAACTTCAGATATGAATAGGGATCCTGTATTTTTTATTTGCTAAACATGCTGGCCTTATGTGCTAGGCACTTCAGGAGCCAAAAGTAGATATATACAGAAAAGATCACAAAGAAACTATAAAATAATTTTTTTGTGACTTTACTGTTTAAAAACATAATTTTCAGATCAAAAGCTAAATTACTGAATATAAAAATGACATAGCCAAAGGCTTAAGTAGGAATATAAATGATAGGGAATTCTCTTATAAATTATATCAAAAGAGATAGGAAAATCACAAAGAAAAAATTCAAGGTTACATGGAGAGTAGAACTAAAAATCTAACATACATTCAGTAGTTCTGGATATAGAAACAAAGATAACAGATAAAAGGGCTTTTATAATACTACATTTTCATTTTACTTGATGGAAAGTTAATAAATATTGTATAAATTGGGAATTCCTAAATAAAAGCAAAAATGTATTTTTAAGGTGTTATGGAAAATTGATGGACAAATTCATAATAATAATTTAACCATCAAATTGAAAGAGAAAAGGAAAGGGAGAAGAAAAATATACCCAAATAGTGCTGTTTCATATGGGGAGAAAATCATGACTCAAGGTAAAGGCAGGAATTATTTAACCCTGTAGTGGTTATGTTTAGCCTAGTTTTCCAAAAGCAGAATTTCAGACTGTACTTGCAGGTAGTTTACTTAGAAAGTGATCCCAGGAACTGGAAATGAGAAAAACACAGAATGAAACAGAAGGATTTAAAGCAAATATAAATATGGGTTGTTGACTGCCAAAACAGGTGCCAAAAACTCAATTCTAAAATGTTTTCTGAGGAGCATTAGGAAAACTCTTTTGCATTAATCTCCCAGGAAATGAAATAGGAAAGCATTTATTCATTCACACCATGCCCCATTAGTCAAAGCCTACAACATGCTCTAACAAATTGCTAATTAAGAATATTGTTTATTATTTTTGACATGCCAGGCCATATTCCTTCATATTTTCCCAGATGCATTCTAGATAAGGCCTCTTCAAAGACTCCATTTCCATACTAATAAAGATTGTATAACTTCTTCTGAGATCCCTAAAATGATGTATCTTTTTCATATATTTCACAGAAAAATACATTTGTACCACCTGCTTATAATGAATGTTGTTCTCGCGTCTCTCACTAGGTTACAAAGGCTGATCTCCTCTAAAGATTGTTATTATCTTGTGTTTATCACACATCACAATGTTAACATCAAATGTTAACATCTAAAGTCTAGCACTTTATCAAGGTCAGTTTCTAATTGTAATGGCAAGTTTAGACTCATCTTGAGACTAAACTATTTTGTTTTTCATGTATTGAACTTAAATTATTTTCTTTCCTCCATATATTTGTGTAGATGCATGATTTTTAATTCAGGAACCACACAAATTTTCTTTAATACGTAAATTTACTTAAATTGATATTTTTATCCACTTGTTAATGTACATTGTTCATAGAACTCTTATAATTCCTGTAATGTTGGTGTTTAGAATTCCTTTCACTAGCATCCTTTATTGTATTTGGTAGCAATACAACAGAAATTTGATCATATCCATATAGTACCTAAAATGCATTTGCATTAAAATATTTGGAATCTGATTTTATAAATCTTTTTCAATACTCAAAGAAAATCATTGAAATCTCAACAAAGCTTCCACTATTCCAGAGGGAATAAATTTCTACTTTACAAGCTAGAGCTATCTGATTCAAAGTAATTTTCTATATTATGTCCCTTTATAAGTAATTACATTATTTTTACTCTGTTCTGCCAATATTAGAGAAAATACTTGAACTCTGCTGACTTAACATTACTCTAGGCATGAAACAAGAGAAAATGTGATCATAATATTGGCAGCTCTGTTTAAAACCCCCTTCAAAGAAGTTTGTATCAGGTCTTATACTGTCTGAAAGGAGATTTTTATAAATTACTTTGAATTATATGATACCTTTCTTCTCCCAAGGAGTTTATTCTGGTAGTATTCATTCTGTGACATTTCAAATAATTGATCTGTTTTGGTGTGCATGTCCAGAAGCCCCAAGGACATGGCCATGTTTTTCCCAGACCTAATAAGTAAAATTAACTTGAGGCAAAAACCAATGAAGGTAAGCTAATACAATCAAGTAGGAAACACCAAGACATTGCGTGTCATCTGTTGCTCATCTCATGAAATGTTTTTTCTGTGTGCTGCAAAATATTGAAGATATATAAGTTATTGAATTTTCTATTTCTAGTTCTGACCCTATGCTGACTCAGTAACTGACCATGGCCAAGGAGTCACTAAACATTTTGCAGCTGCAACACATTTATTTAGTAGAAATTCTGTTATTGGTCAGCTGTGTTCTAACAGCACTACCTGCCAGATATTACAGTGATGGATGAGATCACACTGTAAATAAATTAAAATTCCTTGGAGGATGAAAAGTAGCAAATCATAGCTCACTTCTTCCTCAGTGAACAAGAGACCTCCCACAGCAGCTCCACTCAGGTCCCACCCTAATGTTACTTGACCCATGAAAATTCCTTGGATTCTCCAATAAAATTTTGCCTCAAGAGAACTTTGCAATATTGCCTGAGTTCAGGCACCAATGATCAAAGATCATAGCTAATATAATAACAGATTGAAATAAAAACTACAGAAAATGAGGCTAACATCCTTAATAACACTTTCTTGAATTTACAACTATTTCCTTTTCTCTGCCTTGAATGTGACTATAAACTGCAGTCATATTTAGTTCAATTAGACTTGTACGAAACACCAAAATTTTTTTAACAAATGGAACAAGCACATATTGTAAGTCACCTTTTATATTGTTTCAGTCTATCTTCAATAAAGATATTTTGTTTCATCTGTTTGTTGAAATTCATTGTATTTCTTAGGAATATATTTCTCAGCATTATTGTTTGCTTACACTGTCAGTATGTCAGAGAAGAAAAGAGTAAAGAAATATGGTACACACGTGAACAAGTATTTTGAATAATTGTAACTTAGTCCCACCCGAAATGAAATGTAATTAATATATTAGCAATAAATGCTATCTACCATTCTTGGTAACGTCTCAGCATGAATAAAAATCAGAATTCAACTAATATCTAATGTTTTGTGTGTGTGTCTGTGTTCATCATGGCCCATTCGCTCATATTTTTCCATTAGTGAGCTCCATAAGGCTTTGCCCCAAGCCAATAGCTAAGCTTTGATCTCACATTTCTAATAGATCCCTGCCAGTAGAGGCAATAGGTCCAAGGTTGCCTGCCAGTTCTCTGCAGCCCTTACCTCTTTTTCTAATTCTTCTCATGTTCTCAGGATTCCATTTGCCAAAATGAGGTCTGTCTGTATATTCACAGCTCCTTGTGCCTTAACTGGTTTCCAGAAACAAGGAAATATCTCCTGCCCTAAAGCTTTGTGCAAACGTGGAGATTTTAAAGGAGCATAGATTGGATTCACTACAAGAATTTTTTGCAATGTCCAGTTATGAAGATAAAGATTATGTAAGACTTTTCAAATTATTCTGTTAACTAATTTATTTTCTAACAATCTTGATGATAGTCTTATATCTTAATAGATATGATATTAATGATTATGGATTTTAAAGAGGAATGATTATTCTACTTGTGTGCTTTTCTCTAGTGACTCCAAATCCACAGATATAGACACGGATTTGAATTTAACCTAGGTTATTGTCTCTTCAAACTGGTGAGACATGGCAAAAGACTTAGAGGAGCTGAAGGTGTATATATAATAGCATTTAAAATGATTGGTCAGGGGCTGGGGGTGTAACTCAGTAATACAGCACTTGTTTCACATGCAAGACCTTGGGTTTGGTCCCTAGCCCTACAAAAACAACAACCTTTTGAAATCAGGACCTACTGAAGCAATTTGCCATTATCTCTAGTTTAAGAGTGCACTTAAGGAAAAAACAAAAACAAAAAACTCCTTTTTTACTTCTGCCTCCAGGCATTATAGAATACAACTAAAAAGATCAGCTAAATGTAAAAATCAATGATGCTCCAATATTGGACAATAGGTAGTACAGGACAATAACCTCTGAGAGAAGGAAAAAAAAAAAAAAAAAAAACAAGGTGAGCCCTAAGATTGCCCTATTTTGTTGCCCAAGGGAGCTTCCAGCCGAGGAAAATAAATCTAAAAAAAGAGCCTACAAGTGTTCCTGAGTTGAAAAGCTAGAGAGTTTAGGGAGACCAAGGCAGCTAGAATTCTCCAGAAGGATGACTGGAAAGGGATAGCTATCCAAAGAGAGACCCTGGGGTCGGCAGAGGCTTCCCCCTTGAACCTTCACCGTGAGCATGAGCATGACCAACACAGGCAGAGGAAACTCCCTATCATGTGGAGCATCAGGTAGCATCCTCCGAGGACACTGCTTTGTTTCCCAGCAAAGCACAAAGCACTGGGAAGCAGCGCTCTGCAAGGATCACTTTGTTTCCATTAATTTATTGCTTTCCAAAATAAAGTCCAAAAAAATGCTAGTGCACCACATATAAAATTCACAATGTGACATTCAATTAAAAAAAAAAAAAAAACAAGAATGCAAAAAGCAGGAGAAAAGATGAATTAGCACAAACAGACACAGAAGTGACACAAGTGACAGCACAGGTAGATAAGGAGGTTAAAACAATTATTAGAAATATGTTCTACATGACCAGGAAAGTAGATGAAAGCAAGCAGATTCCTAAAGATAAAAAGTAAAACAAAACTCATTCTTTTAGAACACACTTGGAACATTTATCAAATTAGACCATGTGATAAGGCATATAAGTTTAACACATGTAAGAGGCTTTAAAATGGGCAAGTAGATTATTGTCTAACCACAATTAAATTCAATTAGAAATCAATAACAGAAAAAATATGAAAAATCCATATTTTGAAACAAACCATTAATGATTGTTAATGATTGATGGGTCAAAGAAATAATCATAGAGAGGAATAGAAAACATATAAACTACAGAAAAATGAAAATTGTTAAGTCAAAATTTGTGGAATTCAACGAAAGCAGTTTTAGAGGGATAGCTATATATTTAAGTGTGTATAGAAGGAAGGCAGAAGGGTCTAAAATGTATGTACTATGCTTCCACAATGAGAACTAAAAAAAAGAAAAGAAAGAACAGTACATTATATTCAAAGTAAGCAGAAGAAAATAATAATGAAAAATGCATGATGCAATCAAAGAATGAATATACATCTAAACAGGTGCACATACACACACAATACACATACAAAGAGAGAGAAATCAATTTTTAAAAAATCAGTTTCTTTGAGATAATCAATAATATTAATAATTACCAAAACTTCAGCCAAAAATAAGGAAAAAATGTATGTCAATGTATCAGAAATGAAAGAGGAAACTTATTACTGTTAGGGGTCGCTGGCTCAGTTGTGGCTCGTGGATAGCTCCCAGAAAAAAAAACACTCCGCAGACATGAGATCTCACGCAAAAGACTTTATTTATGCAGATGGCAAAGGTGTCCGCTCTGAGTGGGAAAAAGAAAAAAAGGGAAAAGATGGCGTATGGCTTCTCCCAGATATTGGAATTCCTCGGACTGGGAGGAACCAATCGTGGAGGAGAATTCTTGCAGGCTGACTGATGGACCAATAGCATGTTAGGACATAACATGGGAGGCAGGAAGATGGCAGCAGCATAAGCCGGAAATTTCTATAACGCAAGAGGCGGGCAGAGCGCAGATTGACAAGTGGTTGTGAGGTGGGAAATTCCTGCAACGGGAGAGTCGGGGGGCTTTATATCTTATAATTACGAATGCTATAGACAATATAATAGAAAAATATTGAGAGTATTATGAACAATTGCATAGCAATGATTTCAACAGCTTAAATGAACAAAACTTAAAAAGAAATTATTAAACTTCATTCAGAAAGAAATGCATAAACTCAATAGCTCCATATCTACTTTAAAATTTAAATTTGTCCTTAACGAGATTCCCAAGATGTAAAACCACTGGGGAGAGAGAAGATGGCAGATTAGAGGAAGAATTCATTCCCAGCAGCTCCTTAGCACCAGGCCTAAGAAGCAGGAAATTTGCTTAAGGAACTCATTGAAACTCAATACTGGACAGTAAAAGACACCACCTATACACAAGAAGACAGAAACTTTGAGCATAATATAAGAAATAATAGGTTACAGATACATGGCTGCTGATGGGAGGGGAAATGCAGGCAGAGAGAGAGAAAAGCATGAAAAAAAAAGCCAAAAAAAAACCAACAACAACAACAACAACAACAACTAATGACTGACTTGGAAGAACTGTGGGATAGAAAGGGAGTCTGGTCTTAATGAACCCAGAGTCAGTGGAGGAAGTTGTTGAGGGAAAGGCAACCAAAATCACTCAGCACATGGATGAATAGTTTGGTGGGAACTGAGTTGCTGGTGTGGGAGCCACTTATAAGTGCTTCAGGTCCATGAGAAGAGACCAGAGATCAGGAACTCATAATGAAGTTGCCAGTGAACACTGCAGTCATCTACTGCAGGTCCCAAAGTGTGTCTGAACCAGAGTGATTGAAACAGGTGCAACAAGAATTGCTCCGAAGGCAATTCAGGGTTGTGGTACTAAGGAGGGAGAGTTCCTTCTGTTGCTGGCACCACATACAAGCTACTGGGAAGACGCCAATACTAGTCAGACAGTAGCATCTGCACTCCAGAATGTGCAAATGAATGTGCCAACTGCGACCTTACACCCTAAAAGTGGAATTTATGGGAAACCCTTGTTTTTAGTCAAATTTTCACTGCTGTGGTCAAAAGACCTTAACAAGAACAATTAAAAGAGGGAAAGTTTATTTGGGGCTCATGGGTTCAGAGGTCTCAGTTCATAGCCGACTCTATTCCTTTGGGCTCCAGGTGAGGTTGAACATCATGGTGGAAGAGTTTGGTGGACAAAAGAGGCTCAGGACATCACACCAGGGAGCAAAGAGAGACTCCATTCACCAGGGACAAACTATACACCCCAAAGTTGATATCGCCAGTTATCCGTGACAAGGAGTTCAGTTTCCCCAGATGTTGAACTCTAAACACCAGAGAAACTCCAAGGCAAGCTTAGAAAGCTAGTTTCACTTAAAGAATAGAAACAGACTTATCCACAGAGATGGGGACTCACAGTTGGTATCCAAAGAAGTGGGAGTATCCCAACCCTTTTATAAATTTTAGATTCTCTTTGTTCTCCTGCCTCTTCTCCCCTTATTTTACCCCTTTCCTTTCCCCATCCTGCATACATGACCAAATGGTGGGCCAAAAGATGGAGTGATCAAGGAAGGTAGCAGCCTGGGATGCATTTACTAACAGCTCCTGCAACTCCTTGCAGGGAGGAACAATTCCTGGGGCAGGTTACCTTAGCAACAGGTTGGAGCAGGAGGGAGAAGGGCTTTGGAAAGAGGAGGGGGAAAGGGCAGTATTTAATTTCCTTTCCTTTCCAACCACCTCCCACCTTCTCTATTGGACCCAATTATTTATTATCTATATTGACTGTCATTTTGTTCCAACTTCAAAGTCATGACCCAATAACCTAGCTCCTTCAGTCACACCCCACCTGTCTACAGTTATCACCAAGTTAATTCCTATCAGAGGATTAATTTACTGATTGGATTAAGGCTTTCATAATCCAATCATTTCAGTTCTAAACCTCTTGCATTGTCTCACACATGAACTTTTGGGGGATGCCTAATATTTAACCATAACACCCTAAACCCAGAAAACCAGAAGAGTTCAACATCTTACCAGCAACAGGGGCTATGAAACAAAATTCAAATACCCACCAACAGAGTTTCCAAGGTCAGTCAAGACTAAATCCCAACTACTAGAACTTTCAATTTAGAACTCTGTAGCATCCCTGTTATGGTTTAAATAGCAAGTGTCCACCAAAACCTCATGTGCAAGACAATGCAAAAAGTTTAAAGGTGAAGTGATTGACTTATAAGAACCTACACTTCATCATCCCTAACAGGGATTAAGTGGGTGGTAACTGAGGGCAGGTAGGGTGTGGTTGAAGGAGGAGGAGCATTGTGGCATGCTCATGATAGTCATGTCCTGAGTCCCTTTCCTCCACCTTTCTTACCATGACATCCTGCCCTATGTCAGACCCTGAGGAATGGAGTCAATCATCTATGGCCTGAAACCTCTGAAACTGTGAGCACCAAATAAACGTTTTCTCCTCTAAAATTATTCTTGTCAGGTCTTTTGGGCATTGCAGTGAAAAGGCTGACTAAAACAACTCCAACACAAGAGTACACAATTTTTCAGAGTTCACCAGTTTATCCCATCCTATACTGGCAGACAGGAAGCTGAGAGCTAATCAGCTTTGGCTTCTAGCCACAACAAATGGCAGCTAGATGGAGAACACAAAGAATTGGATATAACAATACCCAGCCCTTAATCCAAGGGTTACAAAGTCCAAAAATAAATGCCAAGAATGAAAATCCATGCTTGCTAATAGTTTTGACCACCTCAAGAGAAACAAACCCTTTATTTCCCATTAATAATTTTTTATCAGTCTCCCATGTTCAACCTTCATTCTAATATTTTAATATTAGTATTGAGAAAATTTTTTGAATTTCATTTGATTACATTATACTACTTTTTATCATTCAATGAGATTGTGTGTGTGTTTTCATTGCACAAAACCATATATATATATATATATATATATAATTTTGCTTTCATTTTAATTGCTTTATTGACCATTTGCTGTTTTTTTATTTAGGCTTGGTTTGACTTAGGTGGGGTAAATTTATAAAATTATATATGGGTTTGAGTTTGTTTTGATCTTACACTTATTTGTTAGTCCATACCTTAGTTTTTTTTCCCCCTATTATTGCCCCTTCTTCACTCTCTTCACCCACTAATAGCCAATTCTTTTCCTTTTCCTCTCCTTCTGTTCTTTATTACTTTTAGTTATTTTTTACTCCTCCTTTATAGGTGCCATCTGCTACCTATCTCCAGCTTCTCCTCTTTTCACTTTTTAAATATTTCAAACTTTCTCTTGTTTTCCTGTCATATTTTTTCTTCACTTAAGAAACTGCAATCCCACTACTTGATCAAATTACAGTTTATGTAATTTCTATCCAATTCATGTTGCAATTATGAATACAGTGGATGGCATAATACACACATTGTTTAATGCTGATCTAGTTCCTATACAGATGGCCAACAGTGTTATATATGTTGAAGTGGACTTTGGATATTTATCTTCATTTATTTTAAGACTATATATCTGTTGCTGACATTAATGCTATTCCCAGCTCCCTGCTTCCTCTAAAATGTGCTGGAAAGTGATTAGGACATCTCAAGTTCACAGAGTAGAGATTTTGCAGCTGAACAACATTCACAACAAGTAATAGCAAATTCAGACTCCCACACACAATCTAGCCCACCTGAGCCTCAATAATACATCAACACAAAGAATAGTGGAGATAAAAACCCCAAACCAACAACCAGGACCCAAGTAGGAGGAGACCTAAGGTTCTACTCCTGGACATCTACTTATATATCAAAAAGTTATAAAGGTGGGGAAAGTGGGATGTGGCTTAGTGGTTAAGTGCTCCGGGTTCACTCCTCAGTACCCCCACCACAAAGGAAGTCCCAGAACAGCAACAACAACAAAAATCCTACACTTGAAAGGACATGTGTATAAAACAGATGAGATATTTACCTCAATAATTCCAAGACCTTTGGAAACCTGAGGTCATAATCAAGCAAATCTCACCCCAAAATTCACAATTCCCAACAAAGGATCCCACAGATATGGAAGTGATTAAAAATTCTAGAGAAAGACCATGAAAAACTGATTTTTAAAATGTTCACTGAACTAAAAGAAAATCTAAGGAATGGATTAGGACCAAATACAGGATATGAAAACTATGAACAAAGAAATAGAGGTAATGAAAATAAAACAATCAGAGTTCTTACAAACAGAAGACACAATGAATCAAATAAAAATTCACTTCAAAGCATTATCAACAGATTCAATTGTGTAGAAAATAAAATGTTAAACCTCGAAGATAGAAATTTGGATCTTGAAGACAGGGTATATGAACTTAATACTCAGAACACATAAAGAAAAAGACAAAGAAAGACCATCAGAATATACAAGAAATCTGGATATTTGTTCATTAAGAGAATGCATCTGAGAGTAAACAGGACAAAAGAGAACATGGAGATACAGGTTGAGAATATCTTCAATGAGATAGTAACAGAAAAATTTTCCCATATTAGAAGTGAGATAGAAATCTATATACACGAGATACATAGGATCCCAAATAGAAATAAGTAGAAAAGAATTCTACAGAATTTTTCTAGAACATCTGATAATCAAAATGGTTAACATGAAAAATAAGGAAAAAATATTCAAATATGCAAGAGAATAATGTCAGTTCACATTTAGAGGCAAACGAATAAGGTTTGGTTTGGTTTTGCCTAGAATTGAATCCAGGGGTACTTAAACACTGATTCATATCCCCAACCTTTCTCATTTTTTATTTTGAGATAGGTTCTCACTAAGTTGCTTTCTGAGGTTGGGTTTGAACTTGCAATCTTCCTGTCTCCACATCCCAAGCTGCTGGGATTAAAAGTGTGCACCACCACACCTGGAAATAGGCTCACTTTTGATTTTTCAACTTTGACCCCCAAATCAAGGAAGGTTGGAATGAGATACTCAAAACTCTAAAATAAACCAATTGCAGTCAAGATTGCTATACCCAACAAAGCTATATTTCAAAATTTAGGAAGAAATAAAAATTTTTCATGACAAAGATACACCAAAAGAATGTCAAAGAATACTCAAAGATAAAGTGCACAGAATGAAACTCAAAAACAAACCCTAAAGCTCCCAAATAAATGAAGATCACTAGAAAGGCAATAAACTAGATGAAAATAAAAACAGAATTAAATATAGCAAACTGATCAAAATGGCAGGAAACTACAAAGATATATCCATAACACTGAAGGTAAATGTCTCAACTCTCCAGTTTCAACATGTAGATTAGCAGAATTAAACAAAAACAAGATCCAGCTTTGTGCTGTCTGCAAGAGACTCGTCTCATAGGCAAAGGCACCCACAGATTGAAAGTAAAAGGTTGCAAAATACATTCCATGCAAATGGAGTCAGAAAATATGTAGGGTATCTATTCTCATACATGACAAAACAGATGTGCAAGGAATAATTGATAAGGAGAGATTTTTTTAAATGCCTCTATATACTGGTAAAGGAAACAATTCAATAAGAAGATATGATAATAGTAAATATATGTGCCCCAATATCAGTACATATGCTTAGATTAAAACAACAAAAAACAAAACAAAACAAAAGCAAAAAAATTCCCAACATTAAATTCCAGATAGACATAAATACGATAATACTGGGTGGTTTAAAAACACCCTCATTGCAAATAAATAGGCCATCAGAACAAAATCAATACAGATATTTCTGACCTAAATAATACTATTAATCAAACAGACCTAATAGAAATCTTTAAAAAGTTTCATGTCAAAACAGTTTAATTTACTTTCTTCTCAGAAGCTCATGAGGACTTTTCCAAAGCAGACCATATTATAGGTCACATTAATTCAGTAAATACTTTAAAAATTGATATAATCCTCTGCATCATATTAGACCATAATGGAATGAAATTATAAAATGATAGCAAGAAAAATAGGGAAATGACATAGACAATGAAGATTGAAAACTATACATGGAGATTGAAAAATGGATCATAGAAGAAATGAGAGAAGAAATTAAGAAACTCTTAAGGAAAAAAACAAGGATACAACATATCAAAATCTCTGGGACACTATGAAAACAGTTCTAAGAATAAAATTTATGGCATTAAATGACTACATTAAAAAAATAGAAAGATCCCAAATAAATAAGCTTATGCTCAAATTAAGAGGCCTAAGAAAAGAACAAACTAATTCAAAAATAAGTTGTAAGCAGGAAATGATTACAATCACAGCCAAAATTAATAAAATTGAGAATAAAAGCCAGTATTTGGTATCAATGCAACAAAGAGTTGGTTCTTCAAAAAGTTAAGATTGTTAATCCTTAGCCAAACTAATCAAAAGAAAAAATAAAGAAAATATCCCAATAAATAAAATTAGTGATAAAAAGAAATATCAACACATATTTTTCTGATATCCAGATGATCATTAGAAACCATTGTGGAAATTTGTACTCCAATAAACTACAAAATATAGAAGACTTTGACAAATTTCTAGACACAAACAATCTAATTGAACTACAAAAATATAATAGAAGACCTAAACAGTTCAATATCAAGTAATAAAATTGAAATAGCAACTAAAAATCATTGAACAAAGAAAAGTCCAGGACTAGATGAATTCTCAACTGAGTTCTACCAGAACTTTAAAAAAGAACAAACACTGGTATTTCTCTAATTAATCCATGAAATTGGAAGGGAGAAATATCTCCAATAACATTCTATGAAGACAGTATAACCCTGATATCCAAAGCAGACAAAGACACACATTGAGGAAAGGAAACTACAGACCAATACCCCTGATGAACATAGATGCAAAAATTCTTAATAAAATATTATCAAACTGTATCCACAAACACATCAAAAAGATAATACATTATGATCAAGTGAGTTTCATCCCAGGGATGCAAGGTTGGTTCGACATTTGCAAATCAATAAATATAATTCACCACATAAATAGAACAAAGGATGAAAATTATATGGTCATCTCAATAAATGCAGAAAAGGTCTTTGATAAAGTATGGCACCCATTCATGTTTAAAACATGGGAAAAACTCAGGAGAGAAGAAATGCCAGGATTACCAACATCCTGATAGAGCAAATTCCTGTTTGGAGGTGTGAACTGACTGGGAAAATAAAAACTCTGAAAATATTCAGTAAGGAACAAAAGACAATAGACAGAAAATAATTTTAAAAGCAGGGTCCCTGGTGGGTCTTCCAGCCTTCATAGGAACTGGAACTGAACAAAGAAAAAGGGTCCAAATCCTTTATTTAAAGGAAAATACATCAAAAGGTCTCAGTGTGGCAGGTTTCTTGATGGAACAGGATAAAAATGGGAAAAACAAGTTGTTTGGGGCTTAGCGGGTTACACCCATCTCAGGGTGGCTGTGTTTGAACCTAAGCTGTGAGCTAAGGCAGGGCTCCTGAATGATCTGGGCTTTTTCAAACAAGGGAATTCCACCCAGGAGTTCCCAGAAAAGCAGCCTTTCTGCCCCTTATATTGGCTCAAACAAACCCATAATTTATACATGGCTTCCAGCAAAGGAACTTATCTCAACAGTATAAAGACTGTATATGACAAACCTAAAGTTATTATCATATTGAATGGAGAAAAACTGAAAGTTTTTCCTCTAAAATCAGGAACAATACAAGTTAAGTACTCTCACCATTTCTATCCAATATAGTTCTCAAAACTGTAGCCAGAGCAATCAAATAATGAAAGGAAATTAAAGATATACAAATAAGGAAAGAAGAAGTCAAACTATCTCTGTTTGCTGATGATATGACTTTATATCTTGAAGACCCAAAAAAACTTCAGTGGAAAACTTCTAAAACCGATAAATGAATTCATCAAAGTAACAGCACACAAGATCAACATTCATAAATTAATAGCTTTCCCATATTCCAACAATGATTCTGCTGAGATATAAATTAGAAAAATTATTTTTCACAGTAACCTCAAAATAAAATACTTTAGAATTAATATAACCAAGGAGGTAAAAGATTTCTACAATGAAAATTCTAGAACACCAAAGAAGGAAATTGATGAAAATCTTAGAAGATGGAAAGACTTCCCATGTTGATTAACAGACAGAATTAATATTATCAAAATGGTCATACTGCCAAAAGCAATACAGACATTAAATGCATTCCTCCTCAAATCTGAATGACATTCTTCACAGAACTAGGAAACATTCCAAAAACTCATTTGGAAGAATAAAAAACCCAGAATAGTCAAAGAAATCCTGAGTAAGAACAGCAATGCAGGAGGCATCACAATACCTGATTTCAAATTATACTACAGAGACATAGTAATAAAACAGCATGGCATGTGCATAAAAATAGATATGAAGACCAGTGAAATAGAGTAGAAGACAGAGAAAACTCACATACTTACAGTTGTCTGATATTTGAAAAAGAGGCCAAAAGTACATGTTGCAGAAAAGATAGGCTTTTTAACAAATGGTACTGGTAAAATTAGTGTACATATGGAGAAGAATAAAACTAGATCCCTATCTCTCACTCTACACAAGTGAAAACTCAAAGAGGATCAAAGACTTGGGAATTAAACCATAAATCTTGCAACTTCTAGAAGAAAACCTAGAGTAGATACTCCATCCTACTGGGGCAGGTACCCTTAGAGCTTAAGAGCATGAAGAGAGACTACAAAATGGGAGAGAAATCTTTGCCAACTACTTCTCTAACAGGGAATTAATATCAAAAATACAGGAAGAACTAAAACATTTTAAAACTAAAGAAACAATAACCCAGTCAACAAATGAGTAAAGAATTAAACAGATACTTCTCAAAAGAAGAAACACAAATGACCAACCAATATGTGAACATTCAACATCTCTAGCAATCAAGAAAATACAGAACAAAACTACACTAATATTTCATCTCATTCGAATCAGAATGGCAATTATCATGAATACATACTGAAGAGGATGTGTTGGAAAAGGAACACTCATATCTTGTTAGTGGAACTGAAAATTAGCATTACCATTCTGGAAGCAGTGTGGAGATGCTGCAAAAAACTAGGAATGTAACCACCATATGACCCAGCTATCCCACCCCTTGGTATTTATCAAAAAGCACTAAAATCAGCACATTATTGTGATAGAGCCACATTAATTTTCATGGCATCATGATTCATAATAATCAAGTTATGGATCAGCCCAGATGTCCCTCAATAGATACATAAATTAAGAAACTGTCTTATATATACACAATGGAGTTTTATTCAACCCTAAAGAAGAATGAAATTATGGCATTTGCTGGTAAATCAATGGAAATGGAGAACATCATGCTAAGTGAAATAAGCAAGTCTCAGAAAATCAGGGGGCAAATGTTTTCTGTCATACACAGAAGCTAGAACAGAATAAGATAAAATAGGAGGAGAACTGAATGTCATAAGACTATAGAGAAGATCAGTGGAGTAGAAGTAGGTCAGAAGGGAGGAAGGAAGGATGGAAAAGGGGAGAAAATGAAGGATGAATTTTACAACACACTAATAAAATCACACCACTCAAAAAGTAAATCAATAAATGAACCTAAGGAATATCAGTAGAGAAGAAGGTAGCAAATAGGGTAGAGAGACAAGGGGAGGAAAATGGAAGAAACAAGAACCAAAATGGAGTAAATTAAATTCTATGCACATGATTTTGTCAAAATAAATTCAACTACTGTGTATAACTATGAAGCTGTTAAAAAAAAATACTTCACTGATGAATTCTACCAAACATTTAAGGAAAAATTACACCAATTCATATTTCAGTTAATTCTGAGGACAGTGCTACCCTGATACCAACACCAAAGAGATTTCAAAAAAAAAAAATATATATATATAGTTAACCTCCTTTCAGGAAATGGAATTTAACTATTTTGAAAAATATATTACATCATGGCTAAGTGCAGTTTATCTTAAAGATGAAGTGCTGGCCAGATGTGGCGGCACGTGCCTATAATCCCAGCAACTCGGGAGGCTAAGGCAGGAGGATGGTGAGTTCAAAGTCAGCCTCAGCAAATTGGTGAGGCACTTAGCAACTCAGTGAGACCCTGTCTCTTAATAAAATATAAAAACAGGCTTAGCTAAATTACATCACTCTACTTTAATATTAAAATTTAAATATTTCAGTAAAATATCAAGAAACAAAGTGAAATAGAAAAAATAACATTTAAAAAGCATCAAAAATAGTAAAATTTTAAGAATAAAGTTTTATAATCTTTAAGGAAGATTCATATACTAAAATCTATGAAATACTGAAATTTTATGAGTCATATAAATTTTATACACTAAAATCTACAAAACACCATCTATAGGATTAAAGAATATAAATAAATAAATAAATAAATATAGCATATTTAGTAATCAGAAGATAGAATTGTGTTAAAATACAAATTCATCCCAGCTTGATCTGTTGACCATGGTTTGGCAAATTTTTTCTGAAAAGGACCAAAGAGTTATTATGTTAGGCTTTGCAGGCTATATATGATCTCAGTTGTACATTCTGGTTTTTGTTTGGTTTGCTAGAACCCTTTAAACATATAAAAAATATTCTTAGTTCAAGTTCCCCAAGAGAAGAGAATATGCACTGGGTTGACACATGGGCTGTATATTGTGAATCCCATATATAGATTCAAAAAATTCTCAGTGAAAATCACAGCACTTTTTATTATGGAAATTCATATGGAAGTATAAATTCCCTATAATTGCTAAAGGTTGAAAAGGAAGACAGAGTTGGAAGACATACTTGACTTGAGAACTTATTTTCAATCCCAAATAATCAGGTTAGTGTTACATGAGTGAAAAACTAAATACAGATCATTGGAACTGGATAGGAAATTCCAAAAAAAAAAAAAAAAAAAGCAGAAAAAAGTAGGAGCACATGGTCTATTAATTTTGAAAAGCTTACCCAGGTAATTTCATAACACAAGATAATTTTTCAACAAATGGTGCTGGAACAATAGGATATCCATTTAAGAGCAGGGTAGGAAATCTTACCCAATATCTCAGGAAAAAAATCTTATATTGGGCAAAGATTCCAAAGCAGAACAGAACTTATCACAAATTTTAATATTTTGAATTTCACCAAAATATAAAATTTTTACCTTCTGTAAAACATTTTTAAGTAAATCAAAGGACAAGCCATGAATGGGAAAATACATTTGCAAAACATATATTAGACAAAGAATTCCCACCTAGAACAGGTATAAGCAAATCAGGGCCCATGAACCAAATCTGGCATGCCATAAGCTTTTGTAAATAAAGTTGTGCTCATTTATTTATGGCCTCTGTATGGCTGTTTTCATGATAAAGGACATTGTTGAGCAGTTGCAATAGGAAACATATGGTCAATAAAGTCAAATATATTCACTGTCTGACCCTTTATAGATCTAGAGTACATAAAAAAGTTGTAGCTCAGCAATCAATAACTTGGTTTTCATAAATGGGTAAAAGATTTGGACACTCAGTAATGAAGATACGCAAAGACTAATAAAATTTTAAATAGCTATTCTATATCAGTAGGCATCAGGGAGATATAAAATGAAACCACACTGAGGTACCACTTCTTATCCACTAGATAACCCAAAATTAGAGACTATTAATATCAAATGAGAAAAAGGAGAAAACAATTGAATTTATCAATATCACTGGTGAAAACTTAAAATCATACAATCACTTCAATTTTTGATAATTTGATCATTTATCTAAAAGCGTATATCTATTATCTAACTCAGTCATTCTACCCCTAGGTATTTAATTAGAAAAATAAAAGAATATATCATACAAAAACATGTTCATGTATGCTTTTAATTTTTGTATGTTGTAGCCCAAAACTAGAAATGATGTAAGTACATATCAGTAGCTAAATGGATAGATATATTAGGGTCTATCCCTTCAATAGGAGTCAGTAATAAAAAGAGTGGTAATGTGCTCAATAATGGAGCAATCATCCCAATTTCCAAATTATGGGCAACTAAATTATATGATTCTACTTAAGTGAAATTCTAAAATATGCAAAATCATCTAAAAATGACAGAAAGGAAGATGGAGGAAAAGAGAAAGATTGACACATTACAAAGGGGCAAGGAGAAATCATTGAGATTGAGAGAAGTGTTCTTTATCTTTATAGTCATAATGGTTTTGTGATGGTAAACATATGTCAAAATGCCAAATAGTATGCTTTAAAATGTCACTATGTTGTGCATCAATTTCACCTCAGTAAAGTTTTATAAAAATGAAGTCTTTGGTAAGACAAAACTCTTATGCCACAACTTTGCCAATATAGTTATTCCTGGAGTGTTACTTGTGAAGGAAAAATAATCATAGGTGCTCCTCAGCTTATGAGAGGGATACATACCATTAAACCCATCGTAAAATTAAAATATTGAAGGTCAAAAATGAATTTAATATGCCTAATCTACTGAGCTTGTAGCTTAGCAACACAGTGCACTCTAGAATGTCATGATCATGTGGCCAACGGGAAGCTTTGGCTCACTGCCACTGCCCAGCATCACAAGAGAGTATCATTCTGCAAACTGCTGGCTTAGGAAAAGATCAAAATTCAAAGTGGGCTTTCTACTGAATGTGTATTGCTTTCTGCCATCATAACGTCAAAAAAAAATCCTAAATCAAACCATTGTAAATCAGTGACCATCTGTATTCTGACATTCAACCTAGCTATTCAGATTGCTGCCTGAGAACTGACATCTTTAGCATTGACTGAGGAACTTGTTAGGAACACTCAGTGCTTTCTAGCCTAGTCATTACCCTAAAGTTTGTGATGAGACTGTGCATTTTGTAAAGATCACCGGTGATTAGCACATACATTAAAGTTTGAGAAACACTGTTGTAAGACATGACACCTTTGACTCAAATGAAAGGTAAAAATCAGTACAAAATTTTCTCATCAGAGATGTCCTTCATGAGATTCATGGATTATGTCTTCCTTGATATTATTAGATAATTCAAAAATGCCCTTGAATTCCATAGCCCCAAGCTATTACCTATTTAACAGGTCTGCCACCATTTTTCACATATGCTCTTTCATCTAGTGTTGCCCCTCCTTGATATCCTCAATTAATAATAAATATTCATTTTATCATAGGTAGTTGTCTTACACCATCCTCTGCTGCTGTAACAGAATACCAGAGACTGGATACATCATAAGCAATAGAAAATTATTTGGCTCATGGTTCTGGAAGCTTGGAAGTTCAAAATCAAAGGGCTGCATCAAGTGAGGGCCTTCTTGCTGCATCATAATATGGTGGAAGGAAATCACATGGCAAGAGAAAATCCTAGAAGAGGTAGGCAGCAAAACTCTTCCCTTTTATAAATGACCCAGTTGATGAATGACTAATCCATTCCTGCCATCATAGCCTTAATCCATTCATGACCTAATCATCTTCTGAAGGTCTCATATCTCAAAGCTGTTACAATGTCAATTAATTTCAACTTGGGTTTTGGAGGGGACATTCAAATCACAGTAGTAATCTTAAGTGGTTGCAGTCACTTTAAAATCATATCAAGCTCCCCTGCCTCCTTTACTATTCATGATTCCCACACATTTTGATAAAGTAGGGAAAAAGGTAGTTTCAGGGAATTAGTTGTATGACTCATTGAATAAAGAATCTCTAAACTTAAACCAGAAATTAATGACAGAAATAAATGAAGAGGAAAAAACTCAATCATATAAACAACTACATACTAATTATTATTGAATAAAGTTGCATTAAAATCTAAATACAACTCAAGAGAGATGAGATTGAAATATTTGAATAGCGATTCATAATACAACACAAGTGCATTAAGAAAAGAGCATATGCCAAGGTAAATATTACCATACTTGACACAATTTTTATAGATTTAGCTATTTTCTCTAATTCATTATATCTAAAGTTTTCTATAAATCTGAGACATAAGAAGTCAAATATTATCATTATTTTCCAAAGGGTTATGTAATTTTTTTCCAATGTCATTCAGCTGGGGATTCAAGTCCAGTTGTTTCAATATGCAGTCCAGTGTTCCCTGTACTAGCTCATATTGCAATAAAAAATGTCCTTGCAAAAAACAGTGACCATCTCTTTCAAGTTCACATATAAGTGATTCAGTCAAAAACTAAAACAAACGCCCTGAGTCATTTGTCTCATGGTGAGCCAAAATCTGAAAGAGTTTGATACTAAAATCAAAACTGCCTTTGAGTTCCAAAAGCATATAAATCCAACTATCTCCAGAACTTATAGTGTCTTTTCACCTAAAATGAAATAGCAGACAGGGTTAAATTTCATTTGGTAAAAAAATAAAACTTATGAGTAGAAATATTTTTTTTAAAATCTGGATAGTTTTTTTTTTCCATCAAGTAGTTAGTCCTAGTAAGTTCCAGATGTCATATTTGAAAGATTCTATTCTCAGACTTCTTTCTACTAACCAAAGAAATCTTTCTCTCTTTAGGTAAATTTACTCTATTTATCCTACCTTTAATTTTATACTTAGCAATCACTTGAATCCTTTCTTCCCTTGTTAAGCAACAGTTTTCCTTGACTTCTTGTTAAAGGGCTTAACCAAAACAGATAAAAATGACACCTAGAAAAGCACACTTCTGCTTTTGGGAATCATAACATCTAAAATTAAAACTTAGAAAAATGTCTAAGCAAGAAAGCACAAGGATATGTTTCTTTCTTTCTTTCTTTTTTTTTTTTCTTTTTTTTTTTCCTGTTTTCCTTCTTTCTCTTTTTTCCAAGAGGAGGGGAGATTGTTTTGTTTTACATTTGGTCAGTTGGCACACTGCACAGTAACATGAGATATTTTTTCCCCTTTCTCATTTTAGTTGCTTTTAGATGCATCCTAATTTAGTTTTTTCTTTAAGTCTCAAAGGGGATTGGCTTCCATTCCCCAAATAGAACAATAGCTGCTCTTGGGCAAGAGTGCCAGCTACATATATTATCTGTCCTGTTCCCAGCAGGACCATTTCAGTGTCTACTTAGAAAAATTAGTCACATGGATTTTTAGATGGGGGGGTGGTGTCCAGCTTTAGTTGTCATCTTTAATTTGTGAGAGAATGGAACTCTTTCTCTTTTCATGTTTTCCATTTACCCATTTTAGACTTTTGTAGATGTTATACCCTTTATTTACAACAGTCAAGAATGAGCCCATCTTTGGAATGATCCAGGAGCTGGGGACACAGTTAGCCTGTTAATGCTGCTTAGTTGGCCCAATTCCACTAGACTAATTAAGTTCTGTTCCTCAAAAATATCTCTTTGCACTTTCGTTTGGTGATGAAAAAGATTGTTTTTCAACCCTCTCTTCAGAGCTAAAGCTCAATCCTCAAAAGCCCAGCATGGATCCATCCGAAGTTGCCTAAGGAAAAATTCCCTGACTGTGGGAGAATCCAAAAGAACACAGCCATTCCCAAAATCAGTATTCAAAGAAAATATGATTATACCACTGCAGAATTTTGCCCTTTGCTTAAAAAGAGATACTTCTTTACCCAGAGGTAGTGAGGACATTCTTGAGGATCCATACGAAATACCATCCGCAGGAGTCAGGAATTCCCTGGAAACACACTGTCAGTTTCTTTTCATTTTTGAAAATAAAAAGCATTGCAAAGTAAGCCAAAAAGTCAAATTCCAGCGGTTTCTAAACCTTTTTTCTGACGCTACGTGCTGCATGCTCCAAACGTGTCTAGCATGCTGAAGATGTTGAATGAAATACATACATTTTACTATGGTGTCTCTTTTTGTTACATTGCTTATAATAAGGGCTCTTCACATTTACTTCAATTGCATGAGAGAATGTGATGTTTGCCCTTCTTATTTTAGCTTTATTTCAAAAATTTCTACACTTGTGCATGCAAGATTTCCTTGAGGTTAAGACATAGGAAATTTGCTCTAGGCTCTGCTGATTTAACATTTGCACATTTTTCTTCTGATGAAGTCTTTTGTTTGCTTTAAAACCAAATGACATAATGCAGCTAAAACAATACAGAATTATCCTAATTATGATCTACAGTGACAGATTTAGATGGAATCATATTTTATGTCTGTTCTTGGAGCATATATAGTCATTATCTATCAAGCATTCACATGTAGACCAGGATTTTTCACAATAACTGCCAAAACTCCAAGCCAACCACTTAAAAAAAAAAAAAAAAAAAAAAAAAAAAACCAAAAAAAAAAACTTCAAAAGACATACAGGTTTCACTTGGACAGCACCACCAGGAAGTGATCCATGAGCAGAAACATTTTGTTCCTCTTTGTGATCAAAAAGTTCCCATGATTAAGTTTTTTTCTTTTATTGAGGGGGAATACTTTTTTACTTCATGATTCATGGACTAAAATAGTTTCCCTTACCATTGGAGTTATACTTCACATTTTCTATTATAAGTTTTGTATAAGAGTAAAATTGTACTAGTTTCTGTCTCATAAATAGCCTTAAAAGAAAGAAATGAATCATAATAGAAGCAGATTTTTATTTTCCAGACATCAGTGATAACAGGTCTTAGAGAATACAGTTTAGATGTCAAAAAGAGGGGAGACACTGTGAAATGCCCCAATTTTCAGTTAAGCTTTTCATATAGAAAAGAAAATTGCAAAAACAAAATTACTAAGCTCAATGAAACAACATAAGAGTTTTATCCATTGGATAAAAAATGAAGATAATCTATTTATCAGAAAATCACTATAATATGTGAATCACGGAGACTGCTCCTAGAAGAAAGTACTTTGATGAGCAAGGAATGAAACAAAAAGGATTAAATCAAAAAGGAGCCTGTTTACTAAAACACAAGTCCTTGTCTTTGGCGCTTGAGAGTCTATACCTCAAGAAAAAAGAAACCCTGGTGGTATGCTCTTAGAAAGGCATCCTTGATGGATAATGAGTTTATGTCTATTTAAGAATAAAATAATTTAAATACTTTGATGTAAAATGTGACTACTTTCAGAAAATATGGCTTTACTAAGCCAAGTATCAAAATATTGGACTTAGATAACTTTATGGTGTTTGAAAGAAACAGTTAAAAGGAGTTAAAAGAAGAAGAAATTTTCAAAATGTAGAGAAAATTTGTGAAATTCATTACTCCAAGAAGTTGACAATATTCTGTGTAATAGATGGGTGCAAATTATTACATTAAATATATATTATGAGTAACAGAGGGAAGGTTTGTAACATTCATGTGTAGTCCTGCCCATTTATATTTATATTATGTTATTATTGTACATTATGTCCTGTACAATATTAGTTTTAGTTTCAAAGAAAAATTATTGAAATAAAGGATTCCTAGTTTGAAGTGTGATAACTTATTTTTTCTTTTTTTTTTTTTTTGTTTTATAAAGCTCTAGGGTTTTTATTTCTAGGACAAAATCCTGATGGTAGATGAAAACATTACAATAGTAGTTGGGGGACTAGAAAGAAATTAAGCATGTGCAAGAGCAGAAACTCCACAGAATCTTTCATTACTCCCTTCTCCACTAGGTTTTAGGGCACTTTCTGGATTTGGTGGAGTCCAGAGTCTTCACAGACATCTTTTCTTCTGTGTCTTTGATTCTTGGTCAAATAACAAATGTCAGGACTCTCAGAATAGTTCTACCTACATTTTCAAGTTTCTAAGAATATATAAAATAATAGGATTTAAAGGACAAATTGGCACTTAAATTTTTCACTTCCTGTTCTTTCACTTTATTTGTGAGGGGTTGACATGTTTGACTCCATGGAAATGTAATAGGCCAGGCTACATGGGCAATGACTCAACAGACTCCATTTTACCCTGAGACTCCATGTTATGTAGGAAATGTTTCTCCCCTAGGAACACCCCACCTCTGTACCCAACAGTTGTTTAATATAGCATGTTTGGCAACACAAAATGGCAATTCTTATATAATGTAAAATTCTCTTTTGGGTTCCTGTTTTTCCTGGACAATGTACCCTGTCAGCAACGACTGTCTAGATGTTAGTACCCATTCTTTAACTTGTACCGAACTAAGGTAATTTTGACCCACTTCCCCTTCTGGTTATGATTTTAGATCTCATGATGTTAGTTTGTAGTTTTAAATCATAGCAACAGACACTTATGATTGATGTGCTGACTGATGGTATAAAAACCCCTGCAACTCTACGCTCGAAGCTGTCCTCCCAATAGCCATTTTTAGCTTTCTGTGAGACAGTTGGCCAGCCAGCCAGAAGGCTAATGAAGACTCAAATTTGAACTTCTCAGTGGTGATGGGTCTGTTAAGTTGCACCCCACAACAATTTTACTTTCACTTTCCTTTTCTCATTTACTTTTCCCATTTCAGAAAATGTCACTAAAGATAAAAAATTGATGCTTAAAGACCAAAGTCATAGGGGATTCTTAATTTAAAAGATGTCTTAGTTATTTTGACCAAGAGAGAGTTTTTTTTCTCCTCTTCCTCATACTGTAAAATGGATGCGTCATGTTGACAGCATCAACAACTCAAAGAAAATACAATTCCAGTAACTTCTGATGGTAAGAGAGCATAGAAAATATGACTTTAAAATGCCAAAAGGGTCTGAGGTGATAGATATGCCAACTACCCTGATTTGATCAGTATGCATTCTATGCATGTATTGCAATATCACTCTGCACCCATGAATGTGTACAATTCCTATATGTCAAATAAAAATATATAATCTGTCAGAAGATTAATAATATTATAGTTATTCAATTATTAATTTCAATTTTAACTATAACATTTAACTAATTTAGTGCAATAAGAAATGGAAAGTTAAACAATATTGCCATTAGGTCTTACTAAACTGTCAAGAATAATGAAATTATTCCAAATTTCTAACTATCCAGTGAGGTATATATTTGCATGAATATTGGTTTGACTGTTTTGCCTTTAATGTCTATTTTTGTAAGAGTGGAAGCAAAAATGTTGTAATTTGAATTTTTGTGAAGGCAGAATATCTTTACAAATAAGAAAAGACTTGAATATCTAACTTTCCCTGGAAGCAGAACAGAGACAATTTTGTGAATGCAAGCTCTCTCATTTAAATGTACCTGAGTTCAAATAAACACGACTCTTTAGCTTTTTTCTCAATTAAACGTGACCTTTTATTAGGATGCTCTCAGTCTACCTGCTTAACATAGCATCTTGGAGCCCATTGTAGGAAAATATGAGGGAGCATTGATGAAGCAACCTCGGATGTTCAAGTGGCCTGATTTCATCAAATTGCTTCTACCTTACAAAGTTCAAGAGACTTTAATGAGAAGCAGAGGGAGACATTCATAGACATCTCATACATGTACAAAGATTATGATTTAGAAAACAACAAAATTGATATTTTAACCCAGGTGGCATTTTGGAGAATATACAACAAAGACATTAAAAAATTGTAAGCGCATGATAAGCTAAAGCAGAAAAAGATATCAAAGTTTGTTAAAATGAAGGAAAAATACAAATAAGGAGAAGGTGCTGGGCTTGCGCTTCCCTAGATTAGAATAGTTAAAGTCTGAGTCAGAGCAGTTAGAAGTACAATGGAGAAAAAAATAAACTGAATTAAATTGTGGTATCAGTTCATGAAATTAGTGACTGCTTTTGCTTGAAAGTTCTCTCCAAAACTAATGCTGAAATTTAGTTGTCATTGTATCAATATTCAAAATGGGGTCTTTCAGAGATGATTAGCTCATAAATCATAATTGAATGAATGCCATTGAGATTGTTTCCCTAAAAGAAAAAGGTTCAGTCCAATTTTTCTTTCTGTCTCATGAGCTTACTTGCCTGATGCCAGTGCTATGTTCTTGGATTTTTCAAACTCCAGAACCATGGGAAGTAAATTTCTTTTCTTTATATATTGTTGCATCTCAGGTATTCTGTTATAGCAGCAGAAAACAGACTAAGACAGTGTGTTAACCATCTTTCTGTTACTGTATCAAAATACCTAAGCTAAGTAACTTAAGGGAAAGGCTTATTTTGGCTCGCCATCTTGGAGGTGTCAGTCCATGAACAATTGGTACTGTTTCTTTTGGGCCTGCAGTAAGGCAGTACACAATGCAGCAAGCACATGTTAAGAAAGCTTTTCCCTTCATGACAGCCAGAAAGCAAAGAGAAGCAGCTGGGCATAGTGACACATGCCTGTAATCGCAGAGTCTCAGGAGACTGATGCAGGAGGATTGCAATTCATGACCAGCTTCAGGAACTTAGCAAGGTCATAAGAAACTCAGCAAGAACCTCTCTCAAAATTATAAATCAAAGGCATTAGGGGTGTAGTCAAAGTGCCCTGGGTTGAATTCCCAATACAAAAAAAATAAAATAATATAACAAGGAGGAGGGGAACAAGGGGCTGGAAAAACAAAAGAGAGGAAAAGGAAGAGCCCAGAGTCCCACAATTCATTTTGAGGGAACAGCCCTAGGGATCTAATGTACTCTCACCAGGGCCTACCTCTCAGTTTCCCCTGCCTTAAAATAGTGCCACAGGCTGCAGAGCAAACCTTTGAGATTCAAACTATAGTAATGACTAATAATTTCATTTGCATGGAATTTATGACAGCTTCTGCTCTCCTTTCTTTCTTGGTCTAACTCTTTGAAGGGGAAAGCAGAGGAAAAATGAAATGCTTATTTCCTTGGAGCCAGTTAAAGTGCCCTACAGGCAACATGCTCTTTTCAAATCTCATCCTCATGAAGAGAGAGAATGCTTGGAGCAGTCCCTTGGGGGTACATAGCATAAAGAATCTCAAGAATGCCAGTTCCCTGAGAGAAGCGAGAGGTGACCAAAATTTACTGAATTCTTCTAATATGATGGCTAAGAAGGTCCACTTCATTCCTAGAGTACAGCTAACAGAAGGAGGGCAATACGATGATCACTGTCTTTACAAATGTGTTGACAGCAGAGGTCTAATGTGGACTTCCAGACAGAAAGCAAGCCAAAGAATTGGAATCCCTAGAAAAGGGACAACTATAACAAATAACAACAACATTTCTTCAAATTTCTGATATTCTCACAGACTATTATATTTGTGATTTCTCATTAACTTTCATGAAATCATTGACTTTAATGCAAGAAGGGCCTTATTCTTTGACTCATGAAGTAGATTGGTAGTTGGAGAACCTGTATCTAACTCAGTGCCATTTGGAAAAAGATATCCTCCAAGGATCCTTGAGGTTTTATTTGCTATAGCCAGAATGGATAAGTAAATGAAAAAAGGAAAGAAGGAAGAGAGGGAGGGAAAGAAGAGAGAGAGAAAGGAAGAGAGAGAGAGAGAGAAAGGAAGAGAGATAGAGAGAGGGAGAGGGATAGAGAGATAATCCCCATCTCGACATCAGAAGGCTCCAGGATGAAAATGAAAATAATACTTTGCTCTAGTCCGAATAGAATGCTTGGCAACACATGAAGCAAGCAGACATTGCACCCTTTAGGTTCACAGAATTCCCGTGATTTGCCCTAGGTCACGCATTCATCGAATTATGCAGTTAGAATGCAAGCCTGGTTGTGATCCACTCCAAAGTCCTTAATGACACTTTTTCATCACAGTGGCCAATGCAAGAGAATTTTAAGCTAATAATTAGAAAATGGACCTGTTAGAAATAAAGAACAATAATAATATGTAGCAAAAACATTTCTTATCATTTTTTAATGCAGTTAATTGAAAAAGAAAAGTAAACTATAACAGAAAATAAAATATTGCATAAATATTTATTAGTCTAGTGAAGTAATTTGAATAAGGTAAAATCCTGGTGAAATATCTTAATTTCACTTGGGAGAGGATGATTTGCATGAGATAAATAGGCAAATACTTTTACGTGTCAGGTCGAGAAGAGTTGAGTTCTGTTGTCACTAAATGGGTCCTATATCACAGCCCACTTTTATCTGTGTTTCACTGGATATATGTACGATGAAGTTCTAATCCCTAGTTTGTTATAAGTTCTATAATAAATCACTTCAAGGAATGTCTGAACATGAGTGTTCTAATTATACATTTGAGGCAATTGGTTCACATCAGTGGATATCATATACTGTTTTGTTACAGAACTACTTTTTAAAAATCAATTCTTAAGTTGGTTTCAGATAGTAATACAGATTAAATTTCAGCAGGACAAGTACCAGAATGTAAAGTGTTTTTTTTCTTTTGCTCTCGAACTCTTAGATTTATGTTTTAGAATAAGCCTAGCCTTTAACATGTGGAAAAATGATACTACAATGAAAGACACTTTGAAAAATTTCTTGATCTTGGAAGTACTGTTTTAAATAGAATTCTCAGGCTAATAATATTGTTGAATGATGAATATTTCATTGCCCATTTGGAGAGTTACAATGCATGTATCATATCAAGGAACCAATGAAATTTTGCAGTAAAGAATGATCCTGTAATATGTATAATCAGAAAAATGAGAGTTTACATTCTATGTGTGATCTATCAAAATGTATCAATGCATTCTACTGTCATGTACAACTAATTATAATAAATAAAATTTAAAAATTAAAAAAAAGAAAACATGATACTCATGTATCATAAATGACCTTGATTTACTGTTTGTTTTTTGTTGTTTTTTTTTTTTCAGTGAAGTGAATGCCCCAATATGGGTTATACTGTGGGTTAGACAAAAGGAAATGAAGGGAAGGGAGGGGAATGGGAATTGAAAAGATAGTCGAAAGAATTGGATATAACATTCCTGTGTTCATATATGAATACGCAACCATGAAACTCCACATCATGTACAACCACAAAAATGGAATCCTGATTAGAATAAGTTATACTCCATGCATGAATAATATGTCAAAATATACTTTACTGTCATATATATCTAAAAAGAACAAATAAATAAATTTTAAAAATAAAAATTTTTAAAATTTTAAAGGGTAATAAAAAAATTTACCCTTTAAAAAATATGGGTTACCAACTTATGAATTCCACAAACCCAAGGTTAAACCCCTCAGCCTTCCTTCAGATTCTGAAAGAGTACCTATTATGTAATGACTGCTCAATAAAAATTGCTTCTATGAATTAAATACTGAGTTTGGTAAGCACAGTTAACTGAACACAAACCACAATTCATTTAAAGTACCATTTAAAAGGGAAGGAAGGTGATACAAAATATTCAGTTTTCTGAGGAAAATAAATTTGAGATAATATAAGTACACATCCAAATTTTTAAAAATACCTTGAAAATGATTTTTTCTCCCTTTTATTCCTTGACCGCAAGCTAACTAAGACTTCCTCTTATTGATTCATCTCTCCGTTTCTCAGCTCATGTCTCAGTGGAAGACAGAAAAAGTGAAGAAAAAGGATATGTTAGAATCTTAGAGCTGCCACCCACCTACCTTGCTCCCCTCTTAGTCCTAGTCATATGCACAACATGGTCCTCAGCAACCCTCCTAGATTTCATGGAAACAGCTCCTTGCTGGGTACAGTAGCTCTCACCTGTAATCCCAGTGGCTGGGGAGGCTGAGGCAGGAGGATCAGGAGTTCAAAGCCAGCCTCAGCAACTTAGTGAGGTACTAATTAACTCAGGGAAACCCTGTCTCTAAATTATATATGTGTGTGTGTGTGTGTGTGTGTGTGTGTGTGTGTGTGTGTGTGAAATCACACACACACATATACATATATAAATCAATTTTTTTTAAAAAGTTCCTATATATGTATATATGTTTTGGGACACAACTTAAGAACAGACCAATCACCACTGAGAACAGCCCCGACCATAGGGTTGCAGGGGTTTTTATACCATAAATCAGTATGCCAATCATAAGTGTCTGTTTCTATAATGCAAAATTACAAACTAACATCATGAGATCTAAAATTATAAGCAGAAGGAAAAGTGGATCAAAATGTCCTTACTTAGGTAAAAATTAAAGAATGATTACAACAACTAGACGATCACTGTTGACATGACTGTTGACAAGGTACATTGTTTAGGAAAATAGGAATCAAAAAGAGAACAATTTTTCATTATACAAGAATTGCTATTTTGTGTTGCCAAATGTCATGCTAAGCAACTGTTGATGGGTACAGAGGCTGGTCGTTCCCATGGGAGAAGTATTTCCTACATAACATGGAGTCTCAAGGCAAAATGGAGTCTGTTTAGTCATTGCCCATATAGCCTGATCTACTGGTCTATAACATTTCCATGGAGTCAAAGATGTCAAACCATCACCATATATATATATATATAATATATATATATATGAATTCCATATATATATATATATACACACATACACATATATAACATACACACACACATACACATATATATCTTCCTTATGTGATACCACCCTTTTCACCTAGTAATTTTAGAGGTGCATATATTCATAAAGGAACTTTACAGGTAAAAAGAGTGGTATCACATAGGGAAGATTGGTATTGCCTTACCTTTACATATAGAAAATAAATCATATAGATAAACAGAATTTTTGTTTTCTTAGATTCTAGCACCAAAAGCATGGCATCGATTTTCTGAAATCCTCAACTGCTCAAATTCCTAATTTGACCCAGGTGTCCACACCATTGATTTAGGAGGATTCTCCATTTCCAAAATACAGGTGGGTTGAGGAGGAGACTTCAACTATTCCATCACAGTAAAAGAGGATGCATTGCTGCCATCCCACATCAAAAAAATCGTGATGGATTTTCATATAAACGTTTTTAGGATGTAATGCTAACTTTTGTCGCATTATTGACACAGTTCTTTACTTTGTGTACAATGTAACCAGACTTGGGGTGAAAACTCCAGCTGTACCGTGGTGCCTACACAACCCGACCCAGAAAAAGAGGTTGTCTATACTTATTTTCAAAAAGAAAATTACTGAGATTTCTCTATTGCAAAAGAGTATAAATATAGGAAATAGTCCAGAGGATAGCAATCAAAATGATGAATGAGTTAGTGTTTTATTTATGTGCAAATATAGATGAAGCATAAATTACACAAGAGAAACTTGCTGAGAGAAAAACAATTTGAGGGAATTGTATGATGGTGTACAGAATATGAAAGGCGTAGACATAAAGGCTAAAGGAATAATTTTCAAGGGTTGAAGGGTTAATAGTATGGATAATGAGAATGCTCACAGAGTAAAATGGAAGCTGTCCCCTCTACTAATAAGAAACAAAGGAGCTACAGAACTTGAATATGTCCCAGAAAACCAAAGCAGTTGAAGACATAGGAATATACCCCTAACAATGGATAATGCTCGTGTTAAAGGAAATAAAACTGCATAAATTAGAGATCAACAATAATTCAGGTATGCCATCTAGATAAGTCTTTTTATTTATCATGGTTGTATTCTTTCATGAATAATAGACTTAACCAATTGTTTTATCATCTCTTCCTACTACTGGAAAAGCCTGTTGGAAACATTAATGTTTGGGTGACAAACTGCTTATGCTTTTCTCTGGGCATCTAAAAAATGAGCAGATGCATTATTAGCAGTTTAAACCCATAATTAGCTTATTTCCAAAGACAAATAAAGAGCAATCCCACATATCCTCAATAGTCTTCAATGCAGTTCAGTAAAAATATATTGTGAGCCATCAATATAATTAAAAATTTTCCAGCAGCTGCATTTCTTCAAAAAAAGTAAAAAGAAACAGGCAAACCAGTTTAATGAGACATTTTATTTGGCCCAATTTATGAAAAATATTACCATTTCTATTTGTGGTTCCAGTCACATGACATCTACCCAATATGCAAATGTGAACAGGGTACTGTAAGAAACTAACAGAAAAGTAGAGGCATAATGTAAAGAAAATTTGTACATAGGTCATTAAAGAAACTTTCTTTTCTTTTGACTGAAGGTGATGGACCTAATTGGACTTAGCTCTCTGCAGGCTATTTTACTGAGAAGGGAAAGGAGAACCATGGACATTGTGTATGAGCCAAGAGGAGAAAATCACCAAAATAGGAATAAATCTCTTTTTGTGATTTGGAGATAGGTTAATTTAGAAGAAAATTAATTTGTTATATCTCTTTTAAGACAGAAATCAAAAATATATCAAAACATAATTTTAAAAAATATTTAAAGTTAGCAACTGTAATGATGTTAAAATGTTGTGACAAGAAAAGAAAATATTGTAATGAATATTATTTTAAAAAATGGTCAAGGACTGCACTTAAAAACATTTCTGTGACGAAGCTCCTCAGATTCAAAATAACAGTTGCAGATCTTCATTCAGGATATTCCAATAATTACTTTCTTTATTTTAAAAGAAATTCTTTAGTGCATGCTATATACAATGAGTTTTTCTAGCTCCTGGGTATACAGCAAAAACAAAATAGGCAAAATCTAAATATGTTTAAGTAGATTTGCAAATTTATTTGTCTGCTAAGGCTTCGTTAAAAGACTTTTTAAAGAACTTATTTCTTCATTAATGAATTTTATCTAGAGTTACTCTTTTAAGGGAACATATTCAATATAATTATCAGTCTCGAGAAATCTGGAACTTTTTTTATCTATCTGATTCTAATTCAATATATAACAGACTATCTTCTGTATTACTTAATGATAACATTGAGTAGAATTAAATTAAATCAAATTGAATTGGATATAATAGAGTAGAATATATTGCACTAATAAAAATAACAGAAATATCTATTAAAAATCAATACAAAACCAAATAAAAACATAAAAAAGGAAAACTACAGACCAACATTTCTGATAAACAGAGATGCAAAATTCCTCAACAAAGTATTAGTAAATCAGGGCCAGGGATATAGCTCAGTTCACAGAGTGCTTGCCTGTCAAAAACAAGGTCTTGGGGTCAATCCTTAGCACCACACACACACACACACACACACACACACAAATTAGTAACTCAAATCTATCAATATTTAGAAGGAATTATATAGCATAACTAAATGAAATTTATTATATGAATATAAGATTGGCTCAACATGAGGTAATCAATTAAAATAATCAATAATATAATCAAACTAAAGGAAAAATTTCTCTGACTCTATCAACTGACTCAGAATAAAAATATTGACATATAATTATATTATGATGAAAACTCATATCAAACTAATTATACAGGAGAACTTTCTTGACTTGCTTAAGGATATCTATAAAGAACCTGTAGCTGAAGTTTCAAGATGGCGGCCTAGAGGGTGGCTGCATTTCATGTTGCTCCAGGACTCAGGATTCAAAAGAGGAGATATTGAGACGCTTGGGACCAACTCAAAGCAGCCGGGTGACTCTCACCGCTTGGGAAGGCATCCCGGATGGGACGGTGGTCCCGGAACGCAGGAAACTTTATGAAGTAGAACTGCCGGCGAGACACCCCTCCCCCCGCTGGAGCAGTGAACTCCGACAACTGGGAGCATCGTAAAGGAGGCCGCTCGGCACAGCGCTGGGACTCGGAGCAACCACTGGGGCTCCGGTGGCTGCTCAGGGGAAGAGTGGCGAGGAGAGCTGTGTGGACTCAGGACACCGGGGCCTGCCCTGAGGAGAAGGAGGAGGAGCGTGGCCACTTGGATTCGGAGTGACTGCACCAGAGCTACAGGCGGTTGCCAGAGGAGGGGCTGCGTGGCGAGCTGTTTGGACACAGACCACTTCTGAACACCTGGGCCTGCCCGGAGGAGTAGGAGGAGGAGGAGGAGGAGCGCGGCGGGTCATTTGGACTCGCAGTGACTGCATTAGCGCTCCAGGCGGCTGCTCAGAGAAGAAGGCGAGTGGTGAGTTGTTTGGACTTAAAGTGACAGCTCCTGAACACAGGGGGGCTGCCTGGAGGAGGAGCGTGGTGGGTCGCTTGGTCTTGAGTGGCCGCACCAGAGCTCCGGGTGGTTGCCCAGAGGATGCGTGCAGCGGGTCACGTGGATTCAGAGCCACTCGGAGCGGCTGCTCCTGAACACCCGGGGGGTTATCTGGAGAAGGAGGAGGAACGGGGAGGGTCACTTCGACTCGGAGTGATTGATTGCCCAGGGCTACGGGTGGTTGGTGGAGGTGGAGGCACGCAGTGAGTTTCTTGGACTCCTAGTGACCCCACCGGAATACTGGGTGGCTGTCTGGAGGAAGAGGCGTGTGGCGGGTCTCTGGGATTCAGAGCGATTGTACAGGGCCCCAGGTGGCTGCTCAGAGGAGGGGCCGCATAGCCAGGCGATTAGGTGCAGAGCAGGGTCTCAGGATCTAGGAGGCTTCTTGGTGGAAGAGCCGCACAGAGACAGGCTTAGGGCGGAGTGAAGGTTCCAGGCCTGCGGGCAGATTCTCTGAGGAAGGGCAGCCTAAGGAGAGTCATCTGCAAAGGGTGAGGCTCCCAGGCCCAGGAGGTAGGGCCGGGCTCCTGGGAACTTTGCAGAGGAAGGCAGCCCAGCCCAGGTGGTAGCTGTAAATTGAGGGGAACCTCTAGGAGGGAACTGACCAGCGAGACCTCCCCACTGGGTGAGTCTTCCCTGCTGGGTGAGGTTTCCCCACAAGGACGGTAACACCAGAGACTCAGGCCAAAACAGGTCTTGCCTCAGCCCACAGCCTAGGTCCCCTTTAGATGACCATTGGTCAACAAGTGGAGGCACCTCTGCCCACTAGCAGGGATTATACCCCACCTGAAGGCCACCACTCCTAGAGAGGCAGCTTCCTTGTGGAGCACCGCATTATCAACTTCCTCCAAGACTTCAGCCTACTGAAGGCTAAGGGGGGATATATATAGAAATCTTCAGGGACATTGTAAGTCAATAGAGGAAATCTGCAATATCTCAGTGGTCCTCTGATACCTGAACAATATGAGAAAACAAGGAAAGAAAATGCTGCAAACAAATCTAGATGTTACATCAATAAAACTCAGTGACAGCATGGCAGAAGAAATGACAGAAAAGGAGTTCAGAATGTACATAATTAAAATGATCAGAGAAGCAAACGATGAGATGAAAGAGCAAATGCACGCACTGAATGATGAGATGAAAGAGCAAATGCAAGCATTGATTGATCGCACCAATCGACAGTTAAAAGAGCAAATACAGGAAGCAAAAGATCATTTCAATAAAGAGTTAGAGATATTGAAAAAAAACCAAACAGAAATCTTTGACATGAAGGAAACAATAAACCAAATTAAGAACTCCATAGAAAGCATATCCAATAGGATAGAACACCTGGAAGACAGAACCTCAGACATTGAAGACAAAATATCTAACCTTGAAAACAAAGTTGAACAAACAGAGAAGATGGTAAGAAATCATGAACAGAATCTACAAGAACTATGGGATATCATGAAAAGGCCAAATTTAAGAATTATTGGGATTGAGGAAGGCCTAGAGAAACAAGCCAAAGGAATGAACAATTTATTCAATGAAATAATATCAGAAAATTTCCCAAATCTGAAGAATGAAATGGAAAATCAAGTTCAAGAGGCTTCTAGGACTCCAAATACACAAAATTACAACAGACCCACACCAAGGCACATTATAATGAAAATAACGAACATACAAAATAAAGACAGAATTTTAAAGACTGTGAGAGAAAAGAACCAAATTACATTCAGGGGGAAACCAAAAAGAATATCAGAAGATTTTTCAATCCAGACCCTAAAAACTAGAAGGGCCTGGAACAACATTTACCAAGCCCTGAAAGAAAATGGATGCCAACCAAAAATCTTATACCCAGCAAAACTTACCTTCAAATTTGACGATGAAATAAAATCCTTCCATGATAAACAAAATCTAAAAGAATTTACAAAAAGAAAGCCAGCATTACAGAACATTCTCAGCAAAATATTCCATGAGGAAGAGATGAAAAACAAGGAAGCAAATCAGCAAAGGGAGGAATTATCCTAAAGGAATTGTCAAATAAAGGAGGAAACAAGTTGTGTCAAACAAATAAATAAATAAAATTTAAAAAATGAACCAAATGACCGGGAAACCAAATCATATCTCTATAATAACCCTGAATGTTAATGGCCTGAATTCATCAATCAAAAGACATAGACTGGCAGATTGGATTTAAAAGAAAGATCCAACAATATGTTGCCTGCAAGAGACTCACCTCATAGAAAAAGATACCCATAGACTAAAGGTGAAAGGATGGGGAAAAACATACCATGCACATGGACTCAGCCAAAAAGCTGGAGTATCCATCCTCATTTCCGATAATGTGGACTTCAAGCCAAAGTTAGTCAGAAGGGATAAAGAAGGTCATTTCATACTGCTTAAGGGAAGCATAAATCAGCAAGATATAACAATCATAAACATCTATGCCCCAAACAGTGGCTCATCCATGTATGTCAAACAAATCCTTCTCAATTTCAGAAACCAAATAGACCATAACACAATAATACTAGGTGATTTTAACACGCCTCTCTCACCACTGGACAGATCTTCCAGACAAAAATTGAACAAAGAAAGCATAGATCTTAATAACACAATCAATAATTTAGACTTAACGGACATTTATAGAATATACCATCCAACCAAGAGCGAATACACTTTCTTCTCAGCAGCACATGGATCCTTCTCTAAAATAGACCATATATTATGCCACAAAGCTAATGTTAGAAATACAAGAATATAGAGACACTAGCATGTATTCTATCAGATCATAATGGATTTAAGTTAGAAATAAATGAAAGAGTAAAACACAGAAACTATTCCAACATCTGGAAATTAAACAATATGCTGAATATGATGAATGGATAACAGAAGATATTAGGAAAGAAATTAAAAAATTCTTAGAGGTAAATGAGAACAAAGAAACATCTTATCAAAATCTCTGGGACACTACAAAAGCAGTACTTAGAGGGAAATTTATTTCATGGAGCGCATTTAATAAAAGAAGTAAAACTCAACAAATAAACGACCTAACACTACAGCTCAAAGCCCTAGAAAAAGAAGAACAGAACAGCACCAAAAGTAGTAGAAGACAGGAAATAGTTAAACTCAGAGCTGAAATCAATGAAATTGAAACAAAAGAAACAATACAAAAAATTGACAAAATAAATAGTTGGTTCCTCGAAAAAATAAACAAAATTGATAAACCTTTAGCCACACTAACATAGAGAAGACGAGAGAAAACCCAAATCACTAAAATTCGGAATGAACAAGGAAATATCACAGCAGACACGATTGAAATACAAAACATAATTAGAAGCTATTTTGAAAATCTATACTCCAACAAAATAGAAAATTTCGAAGGCATCAACAGGTTTCTAGAGACATATGAATTGCCTAAACTGAACGAGGAGGACATAAACAATTTAAATAGACCAATTTCAAGTACTGAAATAGAAGAAGTCATCAAAAGCCTACCAACAAAGAAAAGTCCAGGACCAGATGGGTTCTCAGCCGAGTTCTACAAAACCTTTAAAGAAGAGCTCATTCCAATACTTCTCAAAGTATTCCATGAAATAGAAGAGGAGGGAACCCTCCCAAACTCATTCTATGAAGCCAATATCACAGTGATACCTAAACCAGACAGAGACTCATCAAGGAAAGAAAATTTCAGACCAATATCCTTAATGAACATCGATGCAAAAATTCTCAACAAAATTTTAGCAAATCGCATACAAAAACATATTAAAAAGATAGTGCACCATGATCAAGTGGGTTTCATCCCAGGGATGCAAGGTTGGTTCACATCAGGAAATCAATAAACGTAATTCACCACATTAATAGACTTAAAGTCAAGAATCACATGATTATTTCAATAGATGCAGAAAAAGCATTTGATAAAATACAGCACCACTTCATGCTCAAAACACTAGAAAAAATAGGGATAGTGGGAACATTCCTTAACATTGTAAAGGCCATTTATGCTAAGCCCATGGCTAATATCATTCTAAATGGTGAAAAACTGAAAGCATTCCCCCTAAAAACTGGAACAAGGCAGGGATGCCCTCTTTCACCACTTCTATTCAACATCATTCTTGAGACTCTGGCCAGAGCAATTAGACAAACCAAAGAAATTAAAGGGATGCGAATTGGGAAAGAAGAACTCAAACTATCCCTGTTCGCTGATGACATGATTATATATTTAGAGGAACCTGGAAATTCCACCAGAAAACTCTTAGAACTCATAAGTGAATTCAGTAAAGTAGCAGGTTACAAGATCAATGCCCATAAATCCAACGCATTTTTATACATAAGTGATGAATCTTCAGAAAGAGAAATTAGGAAAACTACCCCATTCACAATAGCCTTGAAAAAAATAAAATACTTGGGAATCAATCTCACAAAAGAGGTGAAAGACCTCTACAATGAGAACTATACAACACTAAAGAAAGAAATTAAAGAACACCTTAGAAGATGGAAAGATCTTCCATGCTCTTGGATAGGAAGAATTAATATTCTCAAAATGGCCATACTACCTAAAGTTCTATACAAATTCAATGCAATTCCAATTAAAATCCCAATGACGTACCTTACAGGAATAGAGCAAGCAATTATGAAATTCATCTGGAAGAATAAGAAACCCAGAATAGCTAAAGCAATCCTCAGTAGAAAAAGCGAACCAGGGGGTATCACAATACCAGATCTTCAACTCTACTACAAAGCAGTAGTAACAAAAACAGCATGGTACTGGTACCAAAATAGAAAGGTAGATCAATGGTACAGAATTGAGGACACGGACACAAACCCAAATAAATACAATTTTCTCATACTAGACAAAGGGGCCAAAAATATGCAATGGAAAAAAGATAGCCTCTTCAACAAATGGTGCTGGGAGAATTGGAAATCCATATGCAACAGAATGAAACTAAACCCATATCTCTCACCAAGCACGAAACTAAACTCAAAATGGATTAAGGACCTCGGAATTAGACCAGAGACCCTGCAGATTATAGAAGAAAAAGTAGGTCCAAATCTTCACCTTGTTGGTCTAGGATCAGACTTCCTTAACAGGACTCCCATAGCACAAGAAATAAAAGCTAGAATCAACCACTGGGATAGATTCAAACTAAAAAGCTTTCTCTCAGCAAAGGAAACTATCAGCAATGCGAAGAAAGAGCCTGCAGAATGGGAGAATATCTTTGCCAATCATACTTCAGATAGAGCACTAATCTCCAGAATCTATAAAGAACTCAAAAAACTTTACTCCAAGAATTCAAATAATCCAGTCGACAAATGGGCTAAGGAAATGAATAGACACTTCACAGAAGAAGATCTACAAGCAATCAACAAACATATGGAAAAATGTTCAACATCTCTAGTTATAAGAGAAATACAAATCAAAACCACCCTAAGATTCCATCTCACCCCAATTAGAATGGCGATTATCAAGAATACGAGCAACAACAGGTGTTGGCGAGGATGTGGGGAGAAAGGTACACTCATACATTGCTGGTGGGGCTGCAAATTAGTGCAGCCACTCTGGAAAGCTGTGTGGAGATTCCTTAGAAAACTTGGAATGGACCCGCCATTTGACCCAGCTATCCCACTCCTTGGCCTATACCCAAAGGACTTAAAATCAGCATACTACAGAGACACAGCCACATCAATGTTCATAGCTGCTCAATTCACAATAGCCAGACTGTGGAACCAACCTAGATGCCCTTCAATTGATGAGTGGATAAAGAAACTGTGGTATATATATACAATGGAATATTAGTCAGCCATAAAGGATGATAAAATTATGGCATTTGCAGGCAAATGGATGAAATTGGAGAATATCATGCTAAGTGAGATAAGCCAATCTCAAAAAGCCAAAGGACGAATGATATCGCTAATAAGTGGAGGATGACACATAATGGGGGGGAGGGAAAGGTTAGTGTTAGGGTTAGAGTTAGGGTTAGGGAGGGGGGCAAGTATGGAGGAAGGAAGTACTGTATAGAGGGCAAAGAGGGGTGGGAGGGGTGGGGGGAAGGGAAAAAATAACAGAATGAATCAAACAACATTACTCTATGTAAATTTATGATTACACAAATGGTATGCCTTTACGCCATGTACAAACAGAGAAACAACATGTATCCCATTTGTTTACAATAAAAAAAAAAAAAAAAAAAAAAAAGAACCTGTAGCTAACATAATACTCAATACTGAGAAACTAGATCCTTTCCCACAGGGAACCACACCTACACAATATCACATTAGAAATCATAGCAAATGCAATAAGATAAAAGTGGAAATTAAATATATATGCAATATGAAGTAAGAAGTCAAATTTCATTTGTTTAGAGATGACATGATTGTATAGAAAATCCCAAAGAATCTTTTGGACAAATATATGATTATAACACATAAGAAGGATACAAAGTTAACATGCAAGTCATTTGTGTTCCTTTATACACAGTGAGAAACAGAAATATAAGGTTAAAAAGACAATATCATTTACCTTAGCCCCCAAAATAATAAAATACAAAGGCATAAATCTTACCAAATATGGAAAGGATTTATATTAAAAAACTATAAAACTCAAATAAATATATCAAAACATATCTAAATAAATGGAGAGATAGTCTATATTTACAGATAGAAAGATTTAATATTGTTAAAATGTTCTTCTCAACTTGTTCTATAAATTTCAAGTAAATCAATAAAAATTTCAGCAAGTTATTTTATGATTATCAAAAAATTCCAGTGTTTCTGTAAAAGAGTCAAAGATTCAGTATAGTATAGCCAGCATTACACTGAAGAAGAAAAGCAAATCAGAGGACTAAAACTAAATGACTTCATGATTTGGTAACTTAATAATAAATAATTATAATATTTAAATAATATTTACAACAATCAATACAGCTTTATATTTACAATAAACACATAATAATAGAACAAGAATAGTCAAAAACAGATCCACTCAAATATAGCCAACTAGCCTTCAACAAAAGAGCAAAGATAAATAAATCAAAAAAGGATAAGTGTTTACAAAAAATGGTGCTGGCATGACTGTACATCTATAGGCAAAAAAAGTGAATATAGATAAAGAAGTTGCATTTTCATAAAAAAATAAAATCAATCATGATCTAAGACTATAAAAATTACTGGCAGATAATATATAAGAAGAGCTAGATTACCTTGGTTTTATGATGAGTTTTAGGTACAAAATCAAAAACATGTAAATTATTAGAAAAAAAAATTAGCCTTGATAAAATTGAAGATACCTACTCTGTAAAAAACATTATTAATAGAATGAAACAACAAGCCATGTACTGTAGAGAAATGCTTACAAAATACATACTACCCTTAAAATTCAGAAATTTTTTTTAAAGTTCAAAAAAATACAGGACTGGCATGTAACTCAATGGTAGAGTATTTGACTAGAATATGCTCAAGGTTCTGGGTTCATTATAAAGCAGTGCAAAAGGAAAAAAAAACAGTCAAATGTTCTGGCATAAGTCAAATGTGCTGACATGGGCTTCATCAAAGAAAATATACAGAGGGAAAATAAGTATATAAAGAGATATTCAGCATCATTTTTCATTAGGAAACTACGGATGAAAACAACAATGAAATACCCCTACCTACCTATTAGAATTATATTTTAGTCAGTTTTTACACTGTTGTGAGTAAAGGACCCATCCAGAACAACTGTAAAGGAGAAAGATTATTTGAGGGTTTAGGGTTTCAGAGGTCTTAGTCCATAGTCCATAGAAGTTCAGCTCCATTCCCCAAGGGCTCTAGGTGAGGCTAACCATCATGGTGGAAGAGTGTGGCAGAGGGAAGCAGATCACATGATGATCAGAAAGCAGAGAGAGAGAGAGAGAGAGAGAGACTCCACTCTCCAGAAACAAAATATATACCCCATAGCCACACAACCAAAGAATCCACTTCCTCCAGTCATACCCCACCTTCCACTCAATTAGTTACCACTCAATTAGTCCCATCAGGGATTAATTCACTAATTAGGTTAATGCTATAACCCAATCATTTCTTCTCCAAACTTCCTTGCATTGTCTCACATATGAGCTTTTGGGGGACCCCTCACATTCAAACTGTTATGAATGGCTAAAAGCCAAAAAGCTGACAATAACAAGTGCTGACAATGAAGTATAACAACAGGAACTCTCATTCTTTGCTGGTGGAAATGCAAGATGATACAGTGGGTCCACTTTGGAAGATGGTTTGACCTTTATTTACAAAGCTAAACATATCTCTACCTTATATATGGTCTAGTAACTATACTTCTATGTATTTACCCGGTTGAGTTGCAAACTTATATACACAAAAATATCTACACTCAAATGTTTATAGCAGTATTACTTATTATTAGTCTAAGCGGAAACAGTCAAGATACTATGTTCTTCAATAAGCAAATGGATGAACAAACTAGTACATCGAACAATGGAATAATATTTGGTGATTAAGAATGTGATTTATCAAGTCTCAAAAATATATGGCATACTTAAACACATAGTATATTTAAATGAACACTGCATTTAAATTGATATGCTTAGATACATATTGTACGTGAAAGAAGATAACCTTAAGATGATATATAGTGTATTGTTTTAAGAGAAAAACTCAATGGATGTTCAAGCAAGGGGCAAGGTGAGAGGAGTGAAAGGATAAAGCACAATGTTTCAAAAACCAAAAACCTCAAAACCAAAAAGAAAAAAAAAAAAACTTCAGAATAATGAGAATATGTTAAAGTGACTCAGGAGCCAACTGAAAGGATCATAATGGCCAAAACTGGAAAAATTGAGGCAACAAAATAAAATAGTATTGAACTGTGACCCAAAGGGTAAGAAACATCCATGAATCCAAACTGACATAAATAATTAAATAAATTAATACATGGGAGATAAGAGAAAAATCTCCCATGCAGAAAATTTCTGAATAATTTATAGAATCTATTCTATAGGAAGGAAAGCATATCTTTCCAATTCCTAAACCTGAGCTGAATGTAGAACTTTGTTCCAAAAAATAAAGTATGAAAAGGAGGAAGAAAGAATAAAAGTGGAGAAAGCTGACAAACCCTGCTTCAGCCAGGTGACCAAAATGAACATCAATAATCATAAATCAGGTAGGTAGTCTGTGCCCTAGATATGACACGATAAAAATAACAAACCTATAACACCAAAATAAAATGAGAAAATCATGAAATTTCAAAAGAGGGATATCCTGGCATATACCTAACTAGTATTCCTGAAATTGCTGAGATCATCAGAAACAAGGAAAGTGCTAGAAATTATAAAAGCCAGGAGGAAATTAAAGAATACTTACCTAAAACATAAAATGATCATTAGGTAAAAACTAAGGAAATCTGAAATACTTATAGATTTTAGTTACTAATAATATATCCATATTGATTCATTCATTGTTAACAAGAAGGGAAACTGGAAGGTGGTAGAGAAAAAATGTATGGGAATTCCTGTACTGCTGGCTCAATCTTTCTATAGATCTAAAATTGTTCTAAAAATAAAACTTGTTAATAAAAATCAATATTCTGAATAACCAATTGACACATTTATTCTTTAATATGAGTACAATCAATTTTTGGAACTAACCTAACTAATAGACTGTGGATATTAGTGATACCCAAAAAAGTTCAGGGTCAAGAAAATTCAACCTGAAAAAATGTCATCCTTACTCATTTATTACAAAAACTACAATTCTACAATTCTTTATATTCTTACTAGAATATAAAATTTTTAAGTATCTTTATTTCTACAACTGTAGTCTAGCAACTATCCTCATTCTTTTTCAAACTTTTAACTAATCTTGAAATATTTCTCTCTATTAATTGCTTTTGTGTCCTTATTTTCCACTCATTCTTTCATCCACAATAATCTGGTTTCTGCTCTAATTACTCTTCCAAAGTCAATAATGGTCTGCCTGCTACCAAAACCAAGAGGAACAATCTTTATTTTTTGGAAGCATTTGATGCATTATCTATTCCTTCCTTTTATAAACATTCTCTTTCTTTACATTCATCATTTTCATTCTACTGGTTTTATTCCTACCTCCTTTGCTTGCTTCTTGCTGTGTGTGTGTGTGTGTGTGTGTGTGTGTGTGTGTGTGTGTGTGTGATTCCTATCCTGTCCTTAAAGGTTATTTTCCATAAAATTTAGTTTAGCAAATTGTTCTTACTCTACATTTCTCTCTGTATGAGATTACATAACTCCTATGACTCTAGTAACTACTTTAATACTGATGTATCCCAAATTTCTATCTCCATTCCAGAGCCCACTCCTGAATTTAAGATAATATTATCCTACCTATACTGGTATTTCCACATGACACAGCCACTTTTGCCTATAAAAATCAACATGTACCAGAATACCCTATATTTGTCTTTCTCCCGAACTCATTATATTCCTGTTCTCTATGTCTGTACCACCATGTAGTCATTATAATCAATTACACCCTTACCTCTAATATTAAATCATTCCTTAATTCTTTGCAACACGTGTCCAAAACTTTTTCAAATCCTTTTACTTATATTCATTCCTAGCATTATCATCCTATCATATCTCTTGCCTAGTTTCTTACAACCACTGCACACTGGTCCCCACAGATTCACACTTCCTTCTTCCAATCCATTTTCCACTTTATCTCATCATTCTCTAATTTAAGACTCTTTGGGCATTTCCCTTTGCTGTTGGTTTGAAGGCTTGGGTGATCTTACTTTCCCTATAAGGCTTTTTATAACTAAGACACTCCTTAACATGGATCGATGGATTGATGGATGAAAAGAAGTAACTCAGTAAAAAAAACTTGAGAAGTAAAAAAGTCTATTTAAACTCAGATATTTAAAAAAAAAACTCTTCAAAATGAGTTACTGCTTGCCTACTCTTTTTGATTCTAATACATAGGTCAGAAATAACCTTGGTTTCTATGAGTGTGAAAAATTCATAAATAATACCTACCATATCCAGGTTTAATGTGAAGATTTTCCAAGTGAGCATTATTGCTTTCATTTGCAATAACCATGTTAATCACCTAATACTATGTTTGAACTAAACATGAATAAACAGGACCAAAATTCCAACACATCAAAGGACTCAACGTTGATAATAATAGCTTGAAAGTAATCAGAGAAATGGCTAAGGGAAGATTTGTCAACAACTGGAGGATAACTAAAGAGGACATATCAGGAGGCTATCACTGCAAATTTAAAACAGAATTTTGCCAGAATCAAACTCCTGTCTCAGGCATCCTTCAGACTTGACAATTGAACTGTCCAGGAAGAGATCAAAGTGTTAAGGGAACAAATCTAGAGCAGTTTAGGAAATTCTGAGTATTAATAACAGCAAAATATATAGAATAATTGAGGGAAGATCAGAGATGTCCTGCAGTGCATATAAGTAGTAGAGGATTGAAAAATGAAATTGGTATGAAAAACTTAGAGGTCAAAAATACATATCGTATTTTCTCAATTTTTTCATTTCAGAGCAATAATAAACAGCTTCAGAATATCTTAATTTTACTTTTTCTTTTGATTATATTTTAAAATGAAATAAAAACTCCACATTAAAACTACCAAATATATTTCTTTAAAATATATAACCTTAGTGTCTTGTGTTGCAGATATAGAAATACACTAAAATGGCATTAAGGGTATAATGAATGTTATAATTAAAGAAATACAGTAACAGCTAAAATGTTTCTTTTGACTGAAGTTCCACCATTTCTTATTATTCATTATTGTTTGCTTTGTTTTGTTTTGTAAATGAATACACTATCAAAGAAGGAATGGTTGGTTGTTAATCCATTCGTTTTGAAATTCTACATATTTTCTTTCTTCACTGATGTCATGACCATTTAGATCAACTGCAAATAATTGGACTGGGAAAGAACTATTATAAATAACCTAGTTGTAAGGCTCCAAATCACCACATTGTTGCAAATCCTCTACTTGATCTTTTTCTAAATTGATTTAACCTACCCCATGTTAGAAAACCCTTGAGTCCAGGAGTCTGGTTCAGCTTTTGTTATCCCCACACATTGCATAGTAATAAACAAAGGAAATTCGTCTAAGTGTTTCAAAAGTACTTGTGGGATGAATGAGTGAAGCAAGAGCAAAAGAAATAAGTCTCTTCATTCTCTGTTTACCTTGTTCCAGGATTACATCTAAATGACTGAATGGAAGGAATGGATTTAAACATACTCAACCAGCTATCTCCCCCCAACACCCCCCACACCCCTTACTGTCAACCTACTGAATTGCTAATTTCTGGAAGGTGTGAGTTCCTTTGGGTATGCCTTTTTCTCTACATTCCTTTTTTTTTTTTTTTTTTAATCTATTACTACGGGTTCCCCATTTTCTCATTCTTTCTGCAGACATATATGCCCATATCGGCTCTCAATACATAAAGTCGCTGGTACAAATAGTGCCCTCTTTGATGAAGAAGACTGTACTTGACAGATTAGTGATATTAAATTATTTAATAACCTCCTATCTTTAAATAAATGATAAGAGATGCAATTATTTTTACTACTTAGACTTTGTGTCGACAGTTAATACATAGGAAGGAATTGCAGTGAACTCATTTCTGCCTCAGGAAGTAGAGTTGAGCTTTCTTCTTCCAACATTGAATATTTATTTGAATTTCCATGCAAAGTCAAGTGCCAATTACATTAAAATAATCTAGACACCTTTAAAATCTGAAGGTCTTCAGTGCGTAAACTGAACTCCAAATTTTATGGAAATAGTGATTTCATAGACGTCTGTGGTAACTTGTTCCCTTGGCTAATGTGCCCATTGAACAAAACAACACAGATGCAAAATTTTATGGGAAAAATTATACTTGGTAGCCATAAGTGGAAATATTGTCTGGATTCTCAGCTGTTTTTTCTTAAAGAATCTCAGGTAGCATGAAGTAAAATCTATAATTGTGTTTATGTCTTCAAAGACTCATTATTCCAAATTTTAGAAAACAATCTTATTTATTCATTTAAATTTATAAAGAGTGAAAACTTAGTTAAGTGCTTTCTGTTCATATCTGTAACTATTAACTTTTTGTTAGATTTTTATTCTTTTCATTTTGGGTCCTGGGCATTTTTTGAGTTATTTGACTTAATATTCTCTGAGGGTAGTGATTTTTATTTTGTTTTGTTTTGTTTTGTTTTACATGCTTCCAGATATACTACCTAACATCCTAAAATATATTTATCTACTTAATTATATACTGTTTCTATTTGTTATGATATTCACTGTCATTATACAATATATTTTTTATAAATTTCAGCAATGTGTTCCTCTCCTTTAGATATATTTTTTCAAAGTTGAATACTGTGGCAACAGGTATGAAGATTGCTACAGCCACAGAAAATACCTTAAGTCATACTGAAAGTTCTAGATGATGGTGGCTGGCTGCTCCTCACTTAAGTATGAATGCTAAAGATCATTACTTGTTATAGAAGAACAAAAATGTATATAGCACTACTTTAAAAGACGCATTTTCTGAATAATCTTAAAGAAATGAATGCCTTGGGGAAACTTATTATTGATTCATAACATTCATTTTTAATACATTTTATATTCTAGCTCATGTTGTACAACTTTCTTCTTAGGCCTAAAGCAAAAATCCTTGTGACTGCTTATCTTTGAGTGGGCAGTCATTTTCTTTCTCTCTTTAAACATCAGTTTAATCACTAAATGTAGGTTGACTGAAATACTCAAAAGCATGAGAGTTTATTTTTTTCAGACCCTCTATAACCATAGTGTGTTCCATATCACTTTGTAAAAGTAGCAGGACAAACTAATGGGGGGTCATTCTAATGAGTTGTTATGGTTTGGATGTGAGGTGTACCCTAAAAGCTCACATGTGAGACAATGCAAGAGGTTCAGAAGAGAAATGATTGGGTCGTAAGGGTCTTACAATCAGTGAATTAATCTCCTGATAGGGATTAACTGAGTGGTAACTGAAATGGTAGGGTGTGGCTGGAGGAGATTTGAATTGGGGCATAGCTTTGGGGTATATATTTTTATCTGAAGAGTGAAGTCTCTTTCTCTCTCTCTCTCTCTCTCTCTCTCTCTCTCTCTCTCTCTCTCTCTCTCTCTCTCTCTGCTTCTGATCATTATTTGAGCTGCTTCCCTCTGCCACATGCTTCCTCCATGTTGTCCTGCCTCACCTTGAGTCTTGAGGAATGGAGCCTGCTTCTATTGATGGAGATCTCTGAAACCACAAGCACTTGAATAAATCTTTTCTCCTCTATAATTGGGCAGGTCAGGTCAGTTAGAGCAGTGAAAAAACTGACTAAAACAAAAAATTGGTACCAAGAAGTGGAGTTGTCGTTGTGACTAATATGACCATGTAGTTCAGAAGCTTTTTGAGACTTTTGGAATTGGTGGGAGGAATTTTGAGATTTTTAGGAGTGCAAGCTGGAAGTGCTTTAGATTGTTGTAAGCGGAATTTAATGGCTGAATCTGGTGGGAGCTTGGAAGACCAAAATGCCAATAGGACCATGGACAGTGAAGACAGGGTTCAAGAGGATTTAGAGGAAAAGGAGGACAGTATTGGTAATTGGACTAGAGGCCATTCCTGTTATGTTCTGGCTGAAAGTTGTCTTCAGTTTGCCCAGTCCTGAGACTTTTTGTGAGGTTGATTTAAGAGTGATGGATTTCTTAATCTGGTGGAAGAAATTTCCAGGGAAGCATAGCATTCAGGCAGTGGCATGGATACTGCTGGTAGGTTTTGGCCAAATTTATTGTGAAAATCAGGAGCAGAAAGCCGAGCAGAAAGATTTGGAAACCGTGAACTTGAAAGGTCAGAATAAAACTAGGGGTAAGGAAGTTGCAGTTGTTAAAGACATTGATGCCATTAAAGAAATGCTAAAGACTTTGCTGAGGGACAATAAGAAAGATGTCTTGAGGGCTTCTCAGGAGTTGGCAAGACTACACCCATCTCTAGCTCAAGGGAGTAAAAGTGGAAATTTTCTTAAGAAGAGACCAGTGTAGGATCCTTCTTGCATGAGGGGACCTAGGAAGCGGCAGTCAGGATCCCTGGAGACTTGGCTACTGCTCTAAATAGCCGCAGACTTGGGTGTCAACCCTGTCATGCTGGGGTTGCAAGAATGCAGGATGACAAAGTTAGGGGGTCATGGAGGCTTCCACCAAGATTTCAAAGAAAAAAATGGTCTGGGAGGCTAGAAAAAGTTCAGGGCTCTTAGAAGATGGCGGCCTAGAGGGTGGCTGCATTTCATGTTGCTACAGGACTCAGGATTCAAAAGAGGAGATATTGAGACACTTGGGACCAACTCAAAGCAGCCGGGTAACTCTCACCCATTGGGAAGGCATCCCGGATGGGACGGTGGTCCCGGAACGCAGGGAACTTTGTGAAGTAGAGCTGCCGGCAAGACACCCCTCCCCCTGCTGGAGCAGGGAACTCGGACAACTGGGAGCCCCGTAAAGGAGACCGCTCGGCACAGTGCTGGGACTCGGAGCAACCACTGGGGCTCTGGTGGCTGCCCAGGGGAGGAGTGGCGAGGAGAGCTATGTGGACTCAGAACCTGCCCTGAGGAGGAGGAGGAGGAACGTGGCCACTTGGATTCGGAGTGACTGCACCAGAGCTGCAGGCGGTTGCCAGAGGAGAAGCTCTGCGGTGAGCTGATTGGACTCAGGGCGACTGCTTCTGAGCACCAGGGCCTGCCCTGAGGACGAGGAGGAGGAAGAGGAGCGCGGCCGCTTGGATTCGGGGTGACTACACCAGAGCTACAGGCGGTTGCCAGAGGAGGGGCTGCGTGGCGAGCTGTTTGGACACAGACCACTTCTGAACACCTGGGCCTGCCCGGAGGAGTAGGAGGAGGAGGAGGAGGAGCGTGGCGGGTCATTTGGACTCGCAGTGACTGCATTAGCGCTCCAGGCAGCTGCTCAGAGAAGAAAGCGAGTGGTGAGTTGTTTGGACTTAAAGTGACAGCTCCTGAACACAGGGGGGCTGCCTGGAGGAGGAGCGTGGTGGGTCGCTTGGTCTTGAGTGGCCGCACCAGAGCTCCGGGTGGTTGCCCAGAGGACGCGTGCAGCGGGTCACGTGGATTCAGAGCCACTCGGAGCGGCTGCTCCTGAACACCCGGGGGGTTATCTGGAGAAGGAGGAGGAATGGGGGGGGTCACTTCGACTCGGAGTGATTGATTGCCCAGGGCTACAGGTGGTTGGTGGGAGGAGGAGGCACGAAGTGAGTTTCTTGGACACCTAGTGACCGCACCAGAATACTGGGCGGCTGTCTGGAGGAAGAGGCGTGTGGCGGGTCTCTGGGACTCAGAGCGATTGTTCGGGGCCCCAGGTGGCTGCTCAGAGGAGGGGCCGCATAGCCACGCGATTAGGTGCAGAGCAGGGTCCCAGGATCTAAGAGGCTTCTGGGTGGAAGAGCCACACAGAGACAGGCTTAGGGCGGAGCGAAGGTTCCAGGCCTGCGGGCAGATTCTCTGAGGAGGGGCAGCCTAAGGAGATTCATCTGCGAAGGGTGAGGCTCCCAGGCCCAACACTACCGCTCAAAGCCCTAGAAAAAGAAGAACACAACAGCACCAAAAGTAGTAGAAGACAGGAAATAGTTAAACTCAGAGCTCAAATCAATGAAATTGAAACAAAAGAAACAATACAAAAAATTGACAAAATAAATAGTTGGTTCTTCGAAAAAATAAACAAAATTGATAAACCTTTAGCCACACTAACAAAGAGAAGACGAGAGAAAACCCAAATCACTAAAATTCGGAATGAACAAGGAAATATCACAACAGACACGATTGAAATACAAAACATAATTAGAAGCTATTTTGAAAATCTATACTCCAACAAAATAGAAAATTTCGAAGACATCAACAGGTTTCTAGAGACATATGAATTGCCTAAACTGAACGAGGAGGACATAAACAATTTAAATAGACCAATTTCAAGTACTGAAATAGAAGAAGTCATCAAAAGCCTACCAACAAAGAAAAGTCCGGGACCAGATGGGTTCTCAGCCGAGTTCTACAAAACCTTAAAGAAGAGCTCATTCCAATACTTCTCAAAGTATTCCATGAAATAGAAGAGGAGGGAACCCTCCCAAACTCATTCTATGAAGCCAATATCACACTGATACCTAAACCAGACAGAGACTCATCAAGGAAAGAAAATTTCAGACCAATATCCTTAATGAACATGGACGCAAAAATTCTCAACAAAATTTTAGCAAATCGCATACAAAAACATATTAAAAAGATAGTGCACCGTGATCAAGTGAGTTTCATCCCAGGGATGCAAGGTTGGTTCAGCATCAGGAAATCAATAAACATAATTCACCATATTAATAGACTTAAAGTCAAGAATCACATGATTATTTCAATAGATGCAGAAAAAGCATTTGATAAAATACAGCACCCCTTCATGCTCAAAACACTAGAAAAAATAGGGATAATGGGAACAATCCTTAACATTGTAAAGGCCATTTATGCTAAGCCCATGGCTAATATCATTCTAAATGGTGAAAAACTGAAAGCATTCCCCCTAAAAACTGGAACAAGGCAGGGATGCCCTCTTTCACCACTTCTATTCAACATCGTTCTTGAGACTCTGGCCAGAGCAATTAGACAAACCAAAGAAATTAAAGGGATACGAATTGGAAAAGAAGAACTCAAACTATCCCTGTTCGCTGATGACATGATTATATATTTAGAGGAACCTGGAAATTCCACCAGAAAACTCTTAGAACTCATAAGTGAATTCAGTAATGTAGCAGGTTACAAGATCAATGCCCATAAATCCAACGCATTTTTATACATAAGTGATGAATCTTCAGAAAGAGAAATTAGGAAAACTACCCCATTCAAAATAGCCTCGAAAAAAATAAAATACTTGGGAATCAATCTCACAAAAGAGGTGAAAGACCTCTACAATGAGAACTATACAACACTAAAGAAAGAAATTAAAGAACACCTTAGAAGATGGAAAGATCTCCCATGTTCTTGGATAGGAAGAATTAATATTCTCAAAATGGCCCATACTACCTAAAGTGCTATACAAATTCAATGCAATTCCAATTAAAATCCCAATGACGTACCTTACAGAAATACAGCAAGCAATTATGAAATTCATCTGGAAGAATAAGAAACCCATAATAGCTAAAGCAATCCTCAGTAGAAAAAGCGAAGCAGGGGGTATCACAATACCAGATCTTCAACTCTACTACAAAGCAATAGTAACAAAAACAGCATGGTACTGGTACCAAAATAGAAAGGTAGATCAATGGCACAGAATAGAGGACCTGGACACAAACCCAAATAAATACAATTTTCTCATACTAGACAAAGGGGCCAAAAATATGTAATGGAGAAAAGATAGCCTCTTCAACAAATGGTGCTGGGAGAATTGGAAATCCATATGCAACAGAATGAAACTAAACCCATATCTCTCACCATGCACGAAACTAAACTCAAAATGGATTAAGGACCTCGGAATCAGACCAGAGACCCTGCAGATTATAGAAGAAAAAGTAGGTCCAAATCTTCACCTTGTTGGTCTAGGATCAGACTTCCTTAACAGGACTCCCATAGCACAAGAAATAAAAGCTAGAATCAACCACTGGGATAGATTCAAACTAAAAAGCTTTCTCTCAGCAAAGGAAACTATCAGCAATGTGAAGAAAGAGCCTACAGAGTGGGAGAATATCTTTGCCAATCATACTTCAGATAGAGCACTAATCTCCAGAATCTATAAAGAACTCAAAAAACTCTACTCCAAGAATTCAAATAATCCAGTCGACAAATGGGCTAAGGAAATGAATAGACACTTCACAGAAGAAGATCTACAAGCAATCAACAAACATATGGAAAAATGTTCAACATCTCTAGTAATAAGAGAAATGCAAATCAAAACCACCCTAAGATTCCATCTCACCCCAATTAGAATGGCGATTATCAAGAATACGAGCAACAACAGGTGTTGGCGAGGATGTGGGGAGAAAGGTACACTCATACATTGCTGGTGGGGCTGCAAATTAGTGCAGCCACTCTGTAAAATAGGTGGAGATTTCTTAGAAAACTTGGAATGGACCCTCCATTTGACCCAGCTATCCCACTCCTTGGCCTATACCCAAAGGACTTAAAATCAGCATACTACAGAGATACAGCCACATCAATGTTCATAGCTGCTCAATTCACAATAGCCAGACTGTGGAACCAACCTAGATGCCCTTCAATTGATGAGTGGATAAAGAAACTGTGGTATATATATATACAATGGAATATTACTCCGCCATAAAGAATGATAAAATTATGGCATTTGCAGGCAAATGGATGAAATTGGAGAATATCATGCTAAGTGAGATAAGCCAATCTCAAAAAGCCAAAGGACGAATGATATCGCTAATAAGTGGAGGATGACACATAATGGGGGGGAGGGAAGGGTTAGTGTTAGGGTTAGAGTTAGGGTTAGGGAGGAGGGCAAGTATGGAGGAAGGAAGTACTGTATAGAGGGTAAAGAGGGGTGGGAGGGGTGGGGGGAAGGGAAAAAATAACAGAATGAATCAAAACAACATTACTCTATGTAAATTTACGATTACACAAATGGTATGCCTTTACGCCATGTACAAACAGAGAAACAACATGTATCCCATTTGTTTACAGTAAAAAAAATAAATAAATAAATTAAAAAAAAAAAGAAAAAGAAAAAGTTCAGCAGGATCCAAGTCCCTATGCACAACACCCGAGAGGACAAAGCATGAAGATGTGAGGAGGAAGCCAAAGCTGCATCTAAGACACCTGAGATTAAGAAATGCCATTAACACGGGACATTATCCTAGAAAAGCTGCAGGAATCAAGCAGAAACAAGCCAACAGAAAGGTCACTTGGGTTATAACCAACAAGATCAGAGTGGTGGAGCTGCACAAGCCATTTGAAGAGAACATCATGATGCCATGTACTCCTGATGTGGAAGTACAGGACATATTTGTTCAGCTGGATTTCCATCTTACTTTGGTCCTATTCCTTTTTTCTATGCCCCTATTTTTGTAAATGGAAATGTTTACTCAGTATCTTTATATATTGGATATTTGTAAATTGCTTTTAATTTTATAGGAGCTCACAATGAGAGATTGCCCTTGAGCCTCAGAGAAGATTTTCAACTTTAACTTTGAGCAATCTTGGAACTATTGAGACCATGGCACTCTTGGGCATGAACTAAATGTATTTTGCATTGTCAGATGAGTGTAAGCCTTTGAGGGCCAGGGGCAGAATGCTATGGTTTGGATGTGAGGTGTCCCTCAAAAGCTCACATGTGAAACAATGCAAGGTTCAGAGGAGAAATGATTGGGTTAGAAGAGTCTTACAATCAGTGAATTAATCCCCTGAAAGGGATTAAGTGAGTGGTAACTGAAGTGGTAGAGTGTGGCTGGCGGAGATGGAAATTGGGACATGGCTTTGGGGTATATATTTATATCTGGGAAGTAGAGACCTCTCTCTCTGTTTTCTGATCATCATGTGAAGCTGCTTCCTCTGCCACACTCTTCCTCCACGATGTCCTGCCTCACCTTGAGCTTTCAGTAATGGAGCCTACTGTCTACAAATTGAAACCTCTGAAACTGTGAACTCTCAAATAAACAAAATTGTCTGGTCAGCAAAAAAACTGACTAAAACAGTTGTTGATCAAGCAATACAAAACTTTAGTTCAGAGAAGGAATAAATTCAAAAGACCAACTGTACATCAAGGAAACTATAGTTAATAACAATTAATTTTAAAAATAAAGCCCTTATAATGATTCTAGTTTAAATACTGAAGAGTCATTTTGATATTTGTATAATTAAACTGTCCTAATTTCCTAGTTTCAAAATCAGCTTTTCCACCTAGGCACACTTGATTTTTTTTCTATGTGAATTGATTAAGGTTGTTATAAATGTATCTATACCCTTCTCTCTAGCATTTCTTTCAAGCATTCTCTCCTTTCAGCACTTTCCTTTCACCAGCACTCTGGTCTTGCAGTCTTCTTTAAGCCTTCTTTCATTTCCTCCTCTCCCCAAATCCACACAAATGTAGCTCCCATTCTCACTGCTGGTGGATTGTCAATGGGATTTGAAGCTCTCATGGAACAACTCTTCCCTTTCTCTTCTTGCCTCCCCAGATATGGAAGTTGACAATTTCCTTTTGTGTTTCATTAAAATAATCCTAATTTAAAATTTTTTTAACTGAAAATACAAAGCATAGTGGACTTTACCAGAGGTCTTAGTGTCAGAGAGGGTTCTACATCAAAGTAATACAAGCACTAGGTATCTGGTTCATATATATTTTAGCTATTTGTCCAGCCTCATCTACCACTGTAAGTCAAGATCACACCTCCTAGCGAGATTCACCTCTTTCCATCATTCCAAGCTAACTTCTCATGTAAAGTTTGAACAATATTTTAAATTTTTTTTCCACTAGTTAACCCATACTTTGAAAATTTCACCTTTAAGCCCTTGGGCAACTGAGGTTACTTTCCTTGCAAAGACAATTCCCTTCCTACAAAATCAAAAACAAACAAACAAAAGAAACCCATAGGGTCATCTGTTAAGGTCATAATTTTTATTACTGTAGGTGACATTTTTCATACCTTATAATGTCTTTAAAATAATGATTAATTACCCTTACTAACTATATGTTTTCATTAAGGAAATAACTGCATAGCGATGAATTCGCATTCAGTTGAAAAACTGACAAACTAGTGAGTTTACTTCTGTCATATGAAAGGAGTTCAGAGATGGGCTGGTGTAGCAGAGTTGAAAGTGTTTAGAACTCTGGATTCCATCTTATCCTCACTCCAAGGTCTTAAATGTTTGATTGTTTCCTCGTAGTCACAATGCCACAGGAAAAGAAGCATCTCTAAAAAAAGTGTCTGAGGAGTTCCCAGAGGAAAGAGAACTTGACTCAGAAGCAGAGGGCTCTTGGCATACGTGATGGAAAAAAAAAATTTTCAACATGTGCTGGTCAGGCAAAGACAGAGGTTTATTTAGGAAGTAGACATTCAAGAAAGAATGGCATTAAAGGGGAAATGCTGGCCACCTTGAGAGTGAGAAATGCAGTTCTGGAGTTCTAAGTGCTCCTTTTAAAGGAAACTTGGTGAGGATGGAAAGGTATGTAAAAATTATATCAATCCCATGAGCTCAACATGTATTTTGGTAATCCAGTCAATATCTATATCTTTGATTATTTAATTTAATTTGGAGCTTGCTAATTTGTTTCTGAAAAGTGATTCTGATAACCAGTTTTGCAAATCATTACATAATGTCATGCAAAGGCTGAAATATCCAACAGTCAACATGAAGCATTCCGTTCAGACATGTTATAAAGGGCAGAAGCCCACCGTGACCAGGCCTGGAAACACAACCTGGCAGTTGAGGTAAGCTACAAAGTGCAGGGCAAATGGTTTCAATTATGGAATTCAAAGACAAAGGATGCTGACAGTACTTGTGGCTGAGTAGGACTCTAAAACAAAGGGACTTCTAATAGCAGTTGTTCAATATTTTGAAAATTAATAGACAATAAATACTTTTAAAATTTTTAAACAATAAAGAAAATTATCATTTGTAGACTTATGTATTTTATGCAATTTTATACTTAAATAGAATAGTAAGAAAATAATTCACTAAATGTCAGATAGTAAAATTCACATAATGTATGTATTATTTATATATATATACATACGTGCATATATATATTCATGTAATTTTTTTTTTTTTTTTGCGGTGTTGGGGATCGAACCCAGGGCCTTGTGCTTGCAAGGCAAGCACTTTATCAACTGAACTATCTCCCCAGCCCTATATTCATGTAATATTATAAACAGTAACCAGGAATAAGACATGAAGCAAGATTCCATTTATATCAGCAATAAAAAGATAAAATATGTGGAAATTATCTTAAAAATAATCTTGAAAAAACGTACTTAGGAGACTAAAGTATTATTGAACTTAAATAAAAACATAAAAATGTATGATTTGCTCTGAGAGGGGAAGATTCAATATTATAAGGAAAAGTATTCCCCCTTAGAAATTATATAAATTTATCAGCAAACTCTCTAGGTATATTTTCCATTAATAAGAAGATTACAAAAATTGTAACAAGAACAAAGAAAGAGCAATATGATAGATAATACTAGCAAATATTAAAATATTTTAAAATTTCCATAATGCAAGGTGCACAGTTAGTGTATGAGTAAACAGAATCAGGAGGAACAGGCTAGAGTAAGAAAGTACAAAATACAAATGAAAATTAAGAGCATGATTAAAATGGCACTTTAAATCAAAATAGTAAGGGATGAAAGTATTATTCAATATATGGTAAAATCAAATATTTAAATGTCAAAAATTAGGAGTTCACAGATTTGGAAATAAGTGATTTTCAAAAATGTGAAAATTGCAACATTTCACTCATAATAAAATAACACAAAATAAAATGAAGGTACTGTTTTCTAGCACTCTACAAAGATTTCAACATTTGATAACAATGGGAAAATCTGGACTCTCATTGTTCATGGGAGGGTGACTTACTCCAAACTGTCTGTGGGAAATTCTTAGAAATCTACCAAAATTATCATTGCACTTATTCTTTAACCGAGTAATTGCATTTTCAAAATTTATTTTTCAGGTACTCATGTAAAATGATTGTGTTAGTTTTCTATCATTGCTGTAAAAACATTCCCATAAACTTAAATTTGAAGAAAACATATTTATTGTCTCACAGTTATGTAGGTGTAATAGATTTGGATAGGTTTTTAGTTTAGATTTTCACAAGGCCAAATTCAAGGTTTTGGCAGGGTTGTACTCCATTGTGGAAACTCTGGGTGAAAATATGTTTTCTGTGCATTCAAGGTTGGCAGAACTCAGTCCTTCACAGTTTTAGGAATGAGAACCCCATTTATATGATGGATGAATTGTATCATAAATGGCTGTCTGTTGGGAAGAGTTAGCAGCTTCTAAAAGCTGCCTGCCTACATTCCCTGAATCCTAGTTTACTCCCTCCATCTTAAAAGTCATAAAAATTGGTCAAGTTCCCTTCATACCTCAAATTTCTTCCACCTCTTCTTCCATGTTGTTTTACTCCAATTGGTTCTTCTCCCTTCCTGTTCCACTTTTTCTTTTATCAAGATGTCTTTTTTTTTAATCTGTGCGTTATAGTTACATATAATATCAATGTTCATTTTGACATAATTATACAAGCATAAAATATGATTTGCTGTAATTCATTCCCCAGTACTTCCCTTTTCCTTCCCCTCCTTCCATATTCTGTTCATTTCCCTCTACTCTACTCTACTTCCTGCTAGTTATATATATTTTTAAGTGATTTATAGATATACATAGAGGTAAAATTCACTGTGGTATATTCATATATGTATATTGGATAGTTTGGTCAATTTCATTCCATCGTTCCTCCCATGTCCCATCCCTGCTCTTTCCTCCTTAAACTCTTTCCTCTACTCCACTGATTTTTCTTTTCAAGGGATTCCTTACCATTTTTTTAACCCTTATTTTGACCTAACTTCTGCATATGAGAAAAAAAACATGTGACTCTGGACTTCCTGAGTCTGGTTTACTTCACTTAGCATGATATTCTGTAGTTCCATCCATTTACCAGCAAATGCCATGATTTCATTAACCTTAGTGGCTGAATAAAACATCATCTTATTTATTCATTTATCTGTTAACACATATCTGGTTCAGTTTCACATTTGAATATTCTCAAATTGTACTGTTATAAACATAAATGTGACTATATAACTATAGTATACTGATTTTGGTTCTTTTGGATAAACACCATGGAGTGGGAGAGCTGAGTCATATGGTGTTCATTCCTAGTTTTTTAAGGAATCTTCACACTGCTTTCCAGAGTACTTGTACTAATTTGAAGTCCCACCAACAATGTATGAGCATTTATTATTATTTGTATTCTTGATAATTGACATTCTGATTGGAGTGAGATTTTAAAAAATCACTGTAGTTTTGACTTGTATTTCTCTAATTGCTAGGGATGTTGAACATTTTTTCATATATTAGTTGGTCATTTGTGTGTCATCTTTTGAAAAGTGTCTGTTTAGTTATTTGCCCATGTAGTGATAGGGTAATTTGGTTTTTTTTATGATAAGCTTTTTGACTTCTTTATATATTCTAGATATTGGTCCTTTGTCAGAAGAGTATCTAGCAAAGATTTTTTTTTCCCATTTGAAGGTTCTTTCTTTACATTCATTTCCTTTGCTTTACAGAAGCTTTTTAATTGAATACCATTCCACTTGTTGATTCTTTGTTTTATTTCTTGGGTGTTAGGAAGCTTGTTAAGGAAGTCCATGCCTGTGCCAATATGTTGAAATATTGAGCCTATATTATCTTCTAGCAGTAAAATTTATGGCATAATTCCTAGATCTTGGAACCACTTTGAGTTGACTTTTGTGCAGGGTGAGAGACAGAGGTCTAGTTTCATTCTTCTACATATAGATATACAGTTTTCCCAGCACCACTTGTTAAAAAAAGCTATCTTTTCTCTAACACATGTTTTTGTACCTTTGTCAAATATCAGATGCTGATCTGTGTGGATTTAACCTTATGTCATCCATTCTATTCCACTGGTCTTTGTGTATGTTTTGGTGCCAATACCATGCTGTTTCTGTTACTGTAACTCTATAGTATAATTTAGTTCCTATATTATAATGCTTCCAACATTGCTCTTCTTATTCCAAATTGCTTTAGCTATTCTGGGCCTCTTATTCTTCCAAATGAATCTTATAGCTATTCCTTCTAGTTCTAAGAAGAATGTCATCAGTATTTTGATGGAAACTGCATTGAATTTATATAATCATTTTGGTAATATGGTGATATTTTATAATATTAATTTTGCCTATCCAGAACATGGGAGGTCTTCCCATTTTCTAAGATCATCTTCAATTTCTTTCTTCAGTGTTCTGTATTTTTCACTGCAAAGGTCTTTCATCTCCTAGGTTTGACTTATTTCCAAGTATTTTTTGAGGTTGTTGTGAATTGGATAGTTTTTCTCAGTAGATTCATTATTGGAGGATAGGAAAGTGATTGGTTTATTATGTCCATCTTATATTCTGCTACTTTGCTAAATTTGTCTATCAGTTCTAGAAGTCTTCTGGTAAAAATTTTTTTTGGGGGAAGCATCTTCTAAATATAGGATAATGTCATCAGTAAAAGAGAAAATTTAACTTCTTCTTTTCCTATTCATATCCCTTTGATTTCCTAATCTTGCCTGATTGGTTTGAGATTCAAGAATCATGTTGAACAGGAGTGGTGAGAGTAGGCAGCCTTGTCTTGTTTCTGATTTTAGAGTAAATTCTATCAGTTTTTCTCTATTCAGTATGATTTTGGCCTTGGTTTTGTCATATGTAGTACTTATAATGTTGAGATAAGTTTCTTCTATCCCTAGTTTCTCTAATGTTTTAAACATAAATGCTTGGCATACTTTGTCAAATGCTGTTTCTGCATATATTGAAATAATTATGATTCTTGTTCTTAATTTTGATTATATGGTATACTACATTTATTCATGTATGTTGAATCAACCTTGCATCCCTGGGATAAAACCCACTTGCTTGTGGCGTAGCATCTTCTTAATATGCTTTTGAATGGGGCTTGCCAACATTATTTTTGCATCTATGTTCATCAGGGATATTGGTCTAAATTTTTCTTTCCTTGATATATCTTTGTCCAGTTTTGATATCAGTGTGATACTGACTCCACAGAATGAATTTGGCAGTGTTCCCTTCTTTTCTTTTTCATGAAATAATTTAAGGAGGTTTGGCATTAGTTCTTCAATAAAGGTCTGGTAGAATTCAACTGCAAATGCATCTGGTCCTGAATTTTTCTTTGTTAGAATGTTTTTAATTTCCAGTTCAATTTTGCTGTTTGATATTGGTCTATTTTTTATGTCTTCATGGTTCAATTTGGGTAGGGCATATATGCTTAGAATTTTGTCAATATCTGGAAGATTTTTCAGTTTATCAAGTTATAAATTTTCAAAATAGTTTCTAATGATCCTCTGAATTTCAGAAGTGTCTGTGATATCTTCTTTGTCATTTGGGTTAGTATTCATTTGGGTCTTTTTCTTTTGTTTACTTTGGCTAAATGCTTATCAATCTTGTTAATTTTTTTTCAAAGAATCAACTCTTTTTTCATTGATGATTTGTATTATTTTTTATTCTCAATTTTACTGATTTCTGCTCTGACCTTTATTATTTCATGTCTTCTACTGATTTTGGAATTATTTTGTTCTTCTTTTTCTAGGGCTTTGAGGTATAATGTTAGATTGAGCTTGGTTCCCAGTGGAACAATGTTCAGAGGTGGGACTTTTGGGAAGCAACTGGATCATGAGATCTCTGACCCCATCAGCGGATTAACCTATCAGTGACTGAGTGAACTACTGGGAAGTGGTGGAAACTGTAGGTGATAGGACAAAGTTTGAGAAAGTAGGTCCCTGGGGACATTCCCTAGAAGGCTATTTCTTGCCCCTGGTCCCTTCCTGTCCTTGTTTTACTGCTTTCCAACTGCCATGATCTGAGCAATTTTACTCTGCTACTGCCTTTTGCACTGATGTTCTCCTTAAGCACACACCCATGGCAATGAAATCAGCCAATCATGGTCTGAAACCTCTGAAACAGTGAATCAATAAAAGTCTTTTCTCTTTTAAATTTTTGTCTCGGGTGTTTGTCATAGTAACAAAAACCTAACACATACCTAGTATATATACAGCATAAAAGTAATTTTATACAATATTTTTAGTCATCTCTGTCTTGACTGAAACCCATAACATGAAATCAAGTATAGAACTTTCCGCCTATGGTGCCATGTAAGCACCCAAAACATTTTAAATTTTAGCGCATTTTCCATTTTAAATATTTGCATTAGTTTTTTTAATTAATTAATTTTTTTTGTAGTTAGAGATGGACAGCATGCCTTTATTTTATTGTTTATTTTTTTGTGGTGCTGAGGATCGAATCCAGTGCCTCACACATGCCAGACAAACACTCTGTCACTGAGTTTCAGCCCCAGCCCTGTATTAAGGTTTTTAAATCTGGATATTCAAATCTTCTATAGAAGATTTTATCATTTAAAATAGCAACAGGGAAATGACAACAAACTTATTAAATAAATTATGGGTCTTCATATGATGGAATATTACTCAGTTTTAAGTAAAAATTGAAGTTCAATTTTTAATTCAAGAGTCTCTAAAAACTTAAGTGAAAAAATCAATGAGCAGAACAGTATAAGTTATGCTACAAGATTCTTTTGCTTGTGAAAACAAAACAAAAATAAAGAAAATAAATATAAAGATTTGCTTTAGGTGTGAGACGGTTTCAAGTTAAATAAAAAATATTTAAGGAGCTTATACTTTTCATAAAATATGATTTAATTCAAACAAAATTTTGAAAAGAGTTAAACAAATTTTGTTTCAAATTTTGTTATGTTGTTGTTGTTCATAGTTAAAAAATTAAGGCAAGGGAGGAAATCGTGCTTAAAATCAAAATTAGTCACAGAATTGCCTCCAAGGAAAGCTGCATGTATTGATCAGATTCTAAACAAGTATCTCACTCTGTCCTTTAGTTCCTTATGCATGCTATAGATGATATGGCTGCTGCTTCATCTGCAGGGATTCAATGAAAAAGAAAAACTGCCAAGTATTACATTAAATTAGATTATTACATGGTTATTTGGATCAAATGAATGTTTTGATGAAAGCATATTATAAAGTTGAATTACAACTTTTAAGCCTCTAATTGACTAAAATGCAAAATGACAAGTTCAAATTTCTGAAAGTGGCATTTTATACTCTCCCCAAATATGAGGAAATTTCTGCAATGTCTCTAAAAATGTCCAAATTCATGTTTATTTATTTAACTAATTTTGAGTACAACACAACTGTGTGTACTCGTATCTCATCTCTGCCTTTTTGTGTCTAACAGTGTTTCAGGTGCAATATATTCAAAATTAGAACAACATATCCTTTTCTACCCCACCCAAAATCCCACACTTACCTCTTTTCTTAATATTTCTACCTATGTTAATGTACCAATCTTGCTTTGGTAAGTCTAGCATAATAAAATACCAGACAGTTGTCTTAAACATCAAAATTTCATTTTCTCATGCCTCTGCTTCATGTACAAACAGAGAAACAAGATGTATCTCATTTGTTTACAATGAAAATGAATTAAAAAAAAATTATTTTCTCATAGCTCTGAAGGAGTTTGGAAGTCCAAGATCAAGGTGCCAACAGAGTTGGTTTTTCCTGAGGACTAGGCTCAGTCTTTCAGGGGGATATCTTCTTACTGTGATCTCATGTAGTTATACCTCTGTACATACATGTGTGTGCCCCTGATGTTACTTCTTTCTCTCTCTTTCTGTGTGTGTGTGTGTGTGTGTGTGTGTGTGTGTGTGTGTGTGTCCTAATCTTCTTTTCTTATAAGAACACCTAGATCGAGTTAGGACCCACCCTAAAATCCTCAACTTAAATTAATTACCTTTTAAAGGCCTTGCTTCCAAATATAGTCACATTTTGAACTACTGGATATCAGGATCTCATTATGTGAATTTTGGAAAACACAATTCAACCCATCACAATATACAAAAATTCTAAACATTCCAAAGCTTCAGATGCTTTCTGGTTCTTTCTTCCGCTTCCTTTTTCCATTAAAACTTATTTTGTATGAATTCTATTAAAATTTTCCCTACTGTCAAATCTACTTGATGAAGATATCTAGACTATTCTCAGCATGGTAACGATCTTTTCAAAACTGTCTTACACATTACTTCAAGATTTATCTTGCTAAAATTTAACAGTGATAATGCTATAGTAGCTCAAAAACCTAAGACTCCTGTTACTGCCTAACAAGTGCCTAGTAATTTCTTAGACAGCTTTTGTCCGGGTCTTAAACCCCCTTGCTCTTCTCGACTAGTGACAAGGGAAGGGGACACTCCCCAAGGGAAGGGGACACTCCCCAACAAGGTCAGACTGGGATAGGTAGGGCCAACTGACCACCCGCACACAGCCCTCCAGGTGAAGGACAATCAGACACATCAGGAACTCGTTTAATGAGGAAATCACACAGCCTTTGTGTGGGTGGGGGCTAGGCGGGAACCAATCAGCTTAAAGGTCAGCAAGGCATGGGGGGTTCACACAGGTGAGAGTCCCACAGGACTATATGGCAAGCGCTAGCTGATCACGTTTTCGGAACTATTGTTAACCAATCCCTGAGGTGGTCCGATTCATCGTCATTAACCTCTGAAACCGTCTTTGAGGCCTTGATCTTGCTCACTCACCAGGGAGTAAGGAGTCAGCCTGAGTTAGTTAACGTGTCATTAGTCCCAACAAGCTTTTTTAAAAGAAATTCTTATACTGTCTTTAAGGTCTTCCTTCATCTCTTTCCAAAGAGATCTCCACTATTATGTCCCATGACTTTCTGTGTCTTTAGAGTCTAGAACGATGTATTGAATATTGTGATAAAGAACTATTGATGAATCAGGAAACAGATTTTAATCAGCATTTTAGAAAATAAAGCATAGAGTAGAATAATATCAAAAGGTATCTACATATTCATGCATGTTATAAAGTTTCGGTTCAGATTGGTTTCATCTCTATCAAGTTATTCCTTGAGACTTCCCTGAGCTTTCCATTTTATGCTTTTCTTTGAATATTTTCAAGACACTATTACTATATAGGTAATTAGATTGTGCAACACATGAATATAAATTACATTTATTTCCCCAAGCAATAATTGAGTTCTGCACACATAAGTCCCTGTTTTCTGAAATCTTTCCTCTGACTCCTGACTGACAGGTGGGCTCGGAACCTCATCACCACGTGGCAACTGTGCACAGCAGCATGACAGCAGTAAAAGCCATAAGAACACCATATTTCTTAGCATTTATTAGACTTCCAGATCTTCTAAGCACCCATCACTGAGTAATTTTTAATTTAACACTAAATAGACTTGAACTATTCGTCATGTACAAGTGCTGCTGTAGGTACTTAAAAAGATTTGTTGGCTAAGCATCAACAGAGCCAGGGTACTGCAAACCAATGAACAAATGAAGACCTAGGATTGAAAGTCTCCCTGAACACTGAGGATAGAAGTCTGAATCGTATAGCAGTAGACTTACTGGGTAGGGAGGTGCTTCTTTGGCAGGATGAGTGAGAACATAATAAAAGACTGGATCAAGCGAAAGGAGGTCATGAAGGACAGCAAGTTATTTCTGTTCTTTATTTTTTAAAGGCAATAGGAAAATGAAGCAATGCCATGTGTGTATTGTCATTAGTACATTCAGGCTGCTAACATAAAACTAATGGGTTATTTAAGCAACATTTTTTTTTCTCAGAGTTCTCAAGGTTTTGTTCCAAGATCAAGGCAGATTTAGTGTCTGATGAGAATGTTCTTCCCATGCCGTAGATGACTGTCTTCTTGCTGTGTCATCACATAACCTCAAAGGGGCAAGAAAACTCTCTTGAATCTCATTGTAAGGTTACCTATTCCATCCTTGAGAGCTCTACCCTCAGAACTGAGTCACCTCTCAAAGCCCTGATCTTCTAAAACCACCACCTTGAGGAATTAGTATTTCAACACATAAATTTTGAGGAAACAAAAACACTCAGTGCATAACTCCATATTATTAAAATTAACTTTTAAACTATTGTATCTATCCATTGATGTTACCAAGTAGCTTTTGATTGGGACTTGCATGTGTCCCAGAAATAAAGTGACTTAGCAGGGTCATGTCTTGTCCTGGTAGTCCTTACTCCACATATATTTTGAGTGATATTGAGAAGTACTGAATCAGAGTGAAGTTTGTCTCCCACTCATCAAAACTTGGACACATGCATGAAGACAGTTTTTCTTTTTTAAATGATTTGAAACAGAAATAAAAGTGGTTTGAGTAACTTGTATATGTGTATTTAAGACATTTCTGGCATTGAAAGTTCAGGCCAGGCAAGATGATGATGATGATGATGATGATGATGATGATGATGATGATGATGAAGAAGAAGAAGAAGAAGAAGAAGAAGAAGAGGAGGAGGAGGAGGAAGAGAAGAGAAAGAAGAATATTCTACTTCTTTTTCTTTTTCTTTTGGAAGTACTGGACATTGAACCCAGGGCCTCGCACATGCTAGGCAAGTACTCTACTGTTGCCGCGCGCAACAACAATCCTGCGGGAAGGAATCGGAGGTGGACTGGGAATGAACTACTTCCATTATCTTTCTTAAGTGGGCTGGTTTCTTGCTTGCTTGCTTGTTCGCTAGTTTATAGAGGAAGAGAGACTTGCTTGGTTTTAGAGGTACTATGCTTTCAGAGAGACTACGCTTATCAGAGAGGCTATGCTTTCAGAGGAGCTATTTCTTAGAGTTCTGCTGCTTCTTCTTAAAGGTGTGTCCTGCATCCTGTGTCCTAGAGGTGCATGCTTAGAGGTGCGTGCTATCAGAGGTGCTTTCTATCAGAGGTGCTTCTTAGTGGTGCCTCTTGCGTACTGCATCCTTCATTCTGCGATCTAGAGAGGTGTGTTCTCGGAGGTGAAAAGAATGTCTTATATACACTAAAGCAGCCAATCAGCTTAGGATTAAGTAGCCCGATTGGAGCGATTGGAGCACACACCACAGCACCAATCAAGAAAGAATGGGGAACATCTGTTGACCGCTAGCGCAGAAGAGACATCAACCAATCAGGCCAAAAGTAGATCACACCATGTTAACACTAATTATGCGCCACCTCTTGGTCCAACACCAGCCACCATCTTAGAGCTGCTTAAACATGTCTCTACACTCTACCATTAAACTACACCTTCAGTTCTATTTTCTCATTGGTTTTTAATTTTAATTTAACTTTTTTTAGATTTATTCTTGAAAATAAATGCAAAGAAACAAAAAGGTACACTTAAAATTACAAATACATATACATGTATATGTGTATATTTAAATCATGGTTGTTATTGTCAACACAATTACAAGGCTAATGTTTGGACATCCACTTTTCTCTTTAAAAATACCTCTAAAAATCTTGCTGTGTTTTTATTGCGGACCTTAAATGTATAAGAATCACCCAGAAAGCTATGTCAAAGCCAAATAAGGGGGATCTAGTTCAAAAAGTGTAGGTGAGACCTGGGATCTACCTATATAAACTTCCTTCCTTCCCAACTGCGCCTATGACCAACCAATGATTTTTTTCTCAAAGATGGTCTACAAACTATATTTTAAAACATAACTCTGTATATGCCACTTATTTCCATCCCTAATAGTCATATTTTAGGTATACAAATCAACTTAAAATATTTCCCAGCCTGTGCATATTCTACCCAGAAAACAAAGAATATCCTACTACCCAAAGAGTACATAAAAGGTACCTAAAATGTGACTTAAAAGACATTCAAGACTAATTCTTCCACTGCCATTTTGTTTTTCATGAACTGATTGTTGCCTTTACCAAAGGACTATGCCAAAATATTGGTCATTATCTTTAAGAGATCACTGATATGATTGTATTAATTTGATTAATACAATTAATCAAAGAGTGATTCCGTATTACATTAGTTAGTATGTTCCTCGGAGCATCTGCATTAAAAGCATCAGAAAACATTGTTAAATATGAAAAATTAGGGTACCTACTTCGGATCCACTCAGTCAAAAATTCTGGGTCACAAATTAAGTATTTGAGTTTGTAACATATCCTTAGACTGTTTTGTGTACCATTGCCAATTTCCCTCTGTTGGTGATCCAGGCGATTAATGTATTTGCAATTTCTATTCAGCTATGCCTTATACAATTTTGGAGTTAATACATGGCACTAAGGTACTGATGACAAGAATGAAAAAAGAATAGGAGAATTTGGCAAAAAAAAAAAAAACAAATCTGAGGAGATAGTGAAAGGGAAATTTTATTTACTTAGGAATATGATCTTCATCTCAGAAGGATGAGATGAGGTTGCCAAGATGGACGAGGTTTACAAGATGACATAAGGAGCCATGAAATTTAGGCTATTGGCACTGACCCCTCTAGTCCCCAGTTTTAGGAGCACAGCTTGGTAAACAGTTCACTCACACTGACCAGCATGGTGGGGTTTTTTGTTTAGGTGATTTTGAGTTTTGCATGGTTGCATGAGATTGGACAAGCAGGTACTGACACTCTGAGTTTGATCCTCACTCACATGGCTGAGTATAGAAAGAGTTTATAGCTCTAGGCTTCTAATATTCAGCCCCAAATCTTGGACTTGAGCCACAGTAGGGGTCAAAATAATAATTCACAAACATCTCTGTCCTGATTGTAGGGTAGTCTCTAGTCTCCAGCGCTGTAGGCAGCAAGGGTAACAGCATGCTTAGTTTACCGTCTGCATCTTCACCTTTGTCACTCAGAGAAGTCACCTCAAACCTTCTAAGGCTACACATGCATGTCAGGTAGTCCTTCAGAAAAGGCCACCCAATATCCACTGAGGACTCTAAGATCATTTTCCTCTTTCACGGTAATGCATCACTAATGTCATACTCTCCTGGATTGATCTTAACACATGACTTACAAGGAGTAGATATTCCTTGTGTAATTGGAATCATTCTACCCAGAGACCCCTTGCTGATCCCCTCTACTATGGACATATATGGAAGGAAAGCATATGAAGAATGTCGATCCATAATTATACCATTAAATTCTAAATGACAAACATAACGTGAACAGTAAATAAATGACCATTCACAGCTTCCCGTATATTCTGGGTAATAGTTATGCTTATGGTCATCATAAACAAAGTACAATTTTGAAAAAGGCAGTGGAGGCTGGTGCTCTTGGGGAACATGATTAATGATGCAGCACCATGCATAAAAATATAAACAGTAAAGAAGTGATGTGAAGACATTGTTTCAATACAAACAGATTCTGGAGAGCATTGATCTCTTTTCTTCATGGTGGGAGAAGTAAAATTATCCAGGAATGATGCATTTAACTACCAAGAAGGTGAAGAGATGATTCCTAGACCTTAATATAACAACATGTTGCCTGGACGCGTAACAAACTTTACATGCAGTGATTGAACAATTAAAAAAGTAAGAAAAATATATAAAATGTATGTCCTGCATATCTCGAAAAGTTAGTAGAAAGTATTTTCAATATATTCACTATAAAGAAATGATAAATGTTTGAGGAGAAAGGTTTAATATGATTTAAACATTATACAACAAACATACATATGTTTGAAACATCATATGATGCCCCTTTAATGAGCATTATTTTTGTTTTATGTATCTTTTGAAAATTTTAATTTAAATTTTAAAGATAAAAATATTCATGTATAACATTATAAATTTACTTTCACAGTAAGATAATACTATATTGGAGTTTTTAAAATTCTCCTTTAATGTTTTGAAAACTCCCTTAAATTGTACCATATTTTGTTAAAACACAAACTACATCTCTGACTTAAAAAGTAATAATGGCATATAAGTATCTCTTATTATTATTTTAAATCATCATTTACATATTACTAATTTTCATACAGAACCATCAATTTTATAGTGTATTTATAACCCAATTGCTTATCTTGACAGGTGCGTACCAAAAACATTGCCCTGAACTACTCTGAATCCTAGTTGTAGCCTTGATCATCAATTTTCCCCCGGTTCATCTCTTTCTCTTTGCCTTTACTACTCCCATCCACCCCTGTCAATTTTCCAACTTGCATCTCTAGCCATCAGTAAGGCTGGGTTGGAGGATTCCATCTATAATCTTAGCTAGTGATTTATGTTTTTTGTTTTATTAAAAAAAAAAAACAACAACAACAACAGTCATTGTTGAGGTTTGAAATCTTCCCACAGGGCAGAAAGGTAGACAGGTAGAAAGGCTTTACTGACAAAGATGTCTTCTCTTTCTTATAGAGTTAATTAACAAATATATTATGTTAACATCTGAAGGTTGGGGCTGGCTGGTTGGAATGATATGGACTATGAGAGTTGTTTTTTTTTTTTTTTTTTTTTTTTTTTTTTTTTTTTTCTCTTTTTTTTTCTTTTTTTTTTTTTTATTGTAAACAAATGGGATACATGTTGTTTCTCTGTTTGTACATGGCGTAAAGGCATACCATTTGTGTAATCATAAATTTACATAGAGCAATGTTGTTTGATTCATTCTGTTATTTTTTTCCCTTCCCCCCACCCCTCCCACCCCTCTTTACCCTCTATACAGTAGTTCCTTCCTCTATACTTGCCCCCCTCCCTAACCCTAACTCTAACCCTTCCCTCCCCCCCATTATGTGTCAACCTCCACTTATTAGCGATATCATTCGTCCTTTGGCTTTTTGAGATTGGCTTATCTCACTTAGCATGATATTCTCCAATTTCATCCATTTGCCTGCAAATGTCATAATTTTATCATTCTTTATGGCTGAGTAATATTCCATAGTATATATATACCACAGTTTCTTTATCCACTCATCAATTGAAGGGCATCTAGGTTGGTTCCACAGTCTGGCTATTGTGAATTGAGCAGCTATGAACATTGATGTGGCTGTATTTCTGTAGTATGCAGATTTTAAGTCCTTTGGGTATAGGCCAAGGAGTGGGATAGCTGGGTCAAATGGTGGTTCCATTCCAAGTTTTCTAAGGAATCTCCACACTGCTTTCCATAGCGGCTGCACTAATTTGCAGCCCCACCAGCAGTGTATGAGTGTACCTTTCTCCCCACATCCTCGCCAACACCTGTTGTTGCTCGTATTCTTGATAATCGCCATTCTAATTGGGGTGAGATGGAACCTTAGGGTGGTTTTGATTTGCATTTCTCTTATTACTAGAGATGTTGAACATTTTTCCATATGTTTGTTGATTGCTTGTAGATCTTCTTCTGTGAAGTGTCTATTCATTTCCTTAGCCCATTTGTTGACTGGACTGTTTGAATTCTTGGAGTAGAGTTTTTTGAGTTCTTTATAGATTCTGGAGATTAGTGCTCTATCTGAAGTATGATTGGCAAAGATATTCTCCCACTCTGTAGGCTCTTTCTTCGCATTGCTGATAGTTTCCTTTGCTGAGAGAAAGCTTTTTAGTTTGAATCTATCCCAGTGGTTGATTCTAGCTTTTATTTCTTGTGCTATGGGAGTCCTGTTAAGGAAGTCTGGTCCTAGACCAACAAGATGAAGATTTGGACCTACTTTTTCTTCTATAATCTGCAGGGTCTCTGGTCTGATTCCGAGGTCCTTAATCCATTTTGAGTTTAGTTTCGTGCATGGTGAGAGATATGGGTTTAGTTTCATTCTGTTGCATATGGATTTCCAATTCTCCCAGCACCATTTGTTGAAGAGGCTATCTTTTCTCCATTGCATATTTTTGGCCCCTTTGTCTAGTATGAGAAAATTGTATTTATTTGGGTTTGTGTCCGTGTCCTCTATTCTGTACCATTGATCTACCTTTCTATTTTGGTACCAATACCATGCCGTTTTTGTTACTATTGCTTTGTAGTAGAGTTGAAGATCTGGTATTGCAATACCCCCTGTTTCACTCTTCCTGCTAAGGATTGCTTTAGCTATTCTGGGTTTCTTATTCTTCCAGATGAATTTCATAATTGCCTGCTCTATTTCTGTAAGGTACGTCATTGGGATTTTAATTGGAATTGCATTGAATTTGTATAGCACTTTAGGTAGTATGGCCATTTTGACAATATTAATTCTTCCTATCCAAGAACATGGAAGATCTTTCCATCTTCTAAGGTGTTCTTTAATTTCTTTCTTTAGTGTTGTATAGTTCTCATTGTAGAGGTCTTTCACCTCTTTTGTGAGATTGATTCCCAAGTATTTTATTTTTTTCGAGGCTATTGTGAATGGGGTAGTTTTCCTAATTTCTCTTTCTGAAGATTCATCACTTATGTATAAAAATGCGTTGGATTTATGGGCATTGATCTTGTAACCTGCTACTTTACTGAAATCACTTATGAGTTCTAAGAGTTTTCTGGTGGAATTTCCAGGTTCCTCTAAATATATAATCATGTCATCAGCGAACAGGGATAGTTTGAGTTCTTCTTTTCCAATTCGTATCCCTTTAATTTCTTTGGTTTGTCTAATTGCTCTGGCCAGAGTCTCAAGAACGATGTTGAATAGAAGTGGTGAAAGAGGGCATCCCTGCCTTGTTCCAGTTTTTAGGGGGAATGCTTTCAGCTTTTCACCATTTAGAATGATATTAGCCATGGGCTTAGCATAAATGGCCTTTACAATATTAAGGAATGTTCCCACTATCCCTATTTGTTCTAGTGTTTTGAGCATGAAGGGGTGCTGTATTTTATCAAATGCTTTTTCTGCGTCTATTGAAATAATCATGTGATTCTTGACTTTAAGTCTATTAATATGGTGAATTACGTTTATTGATTTCCTGATGTTGAACCAACCTTGCATCCCTGGGATGAAACCCACTTGATCATGGTGCACTATCTTTTTAATATGTTTTTGTATGCGATTTGCTAAAATTTTGTTGAGAATTTTTGCGTCGATGTTCATTAAGGATATTGGTCTGAAATTTTCTTTCCTTGATGAGTCTCTGTCTGGTTTAGGTATCAGTGTGATATTGGCTTCATAGAATGAGTTTGGGAGGGTTCCCTCCTCTTCTATTTTATGGAATACTTTGAGAAGTATTGGAATGAGCTCTTCCTTAAAGGTTTTGTAGAACTCGGCTGAGAACCCATCTGGTCCCGGACTTTTCTTTGTTGGTAGGCTTTTGATGACTTCTTCTATTTCAGTACTTGAAATTGGTCTATTTAAATTGTTTATGTCCTCCTCGTTCAGTTTAGGCAATTCATATGTCTCTAGAAACCTGTTGATGTCTTCGAAATTTTCTATTTTGTTGGAGTATAGATTTTCAAAATAGCTTCTAATTATGTTTTGTATTTCCATCCTGTCTGTAGTGATATTTCCTTGTTCGTTCCGAATTTTAGTGATTTGGGTTTTCTCTCGTCTTCTCTTTGTTAGTGTGGCTAAAGGTTTATCAATTTTGTTTATTTTTTCGAAGAACCAACTATTTATTTTGTCAATTTTTTGTATTGTTTCTTTTGTTTCAATTTCATTGATTTCAGCTCTGAGTTTAACAATTTCCTGTCTTCTACTACTTTTGGTGCTGTTCTGTTCTTCTTTTTCTAAGGCTTTGAGCTGTAGTGTTAGGTTGTTTATTTGTTGAGTTTTACTTCTTTTATTAAATGCGCTCCATGAAATAAATTTCCCTCTAAGTACTGCTTTCATAGTGTCCCAGAGGTTTTGATATGATGTTTCTTTGTTCTCATTTACCTCTAAGAATTTTTTAATTTCCTTCTTAATATCTTCTGTTATCCATTCATCATATAATAGCATATTGTTTAACCTCCAGATGTTGGAATAGTTTCTGTGTTTTACTCTTTCATTTATTTCTAACTTCAATCCATTATGATCTGATAGAATACATGCTAGTGTCTCTATCTTCTTGTATTTGCTAACATTAGCTTTGTGGCATAATATATGGTCTATTTTAGAGAAGGATCCATGTGCTGCTGAGAAGAAAGTGTATTCACTCTTGGTTGGATGGAATATTCTATAAATGTCCGTTAAGTCTAAATTATTGATTGTGTTGTTGAGATCTATGGTTTCTTTGCTCAATTTTTGTCTGGAAGATCTGTCCAGTGGTGAGAGCGGCGTGTTAAAATCACCTAGTATTATTGTGTTGTGGTCTATTTGGTTTCTGAAATTGAGAAGGATTTGTTTGACATACATAGATGAGCCACTGTTTGGGGCATAGATGTTTATGATTGTTATATCTTGCTGATTTATGCTTCCCTTAAGCAGTATGAAATAACCTTCTTTATCCCTTCTGACTAACTTTGGCTTGAAGTCCACATTATCGGAAATGAGGATGGATACTCCAGCTTTTTTGCTGAGTCCATGTGCATGGTATGTTTTTCCCCATCCTTTCACCTTTAATCTATGGGTATCTTTTTCTATGAGGTGAGTCTCTTGCAGGCAACATATTGTTGGATCTTTCTTTTTAATCCAGTCTGCCAGTCTATGTCTTTTGATTGATGAATTCAGGCCATTAACGTTCAGGGTTATTATAGAGAAATGATTTGGTTTCCCGGTCATTTGGTTCATTTTTAAAATTTTGTTTATTTATTTGTTTGACACAACTTGTTTCCTCCTTTATTTGACAATTCCTTTAGGATAATTCCTCCCTTTGCTGATTTGCTTCTTTGTTTTTCATCTCTTCCTCATGGAATATTTTGTTGAGAATGTTCTGTAATGCTGGCTTTCTTTTTGTAAATTCTTTTAGCTTTTGTTTATCATGGAAGGATTTTATTTCATCGTCAAATTTGAAGGTAAGTTTTGCTGGGTATAAGATTCTTGGTTGGCATCCATTTTCTTTCAGGGCTTGAAAAATGTTGTTCCAGGACCTTCTAGCTTTTAGGGTCTGGATTGAAAAATCTGCTGATATGCGTATTGGTTTCCCCCTGAATGTAATTTGGTTCTTTTCTCTCACAGCCTTTAAAATTCTGTCTTTATTTTGTATGTTAGGTATTTTCATTATAATGTGCCTTGGTGTGGGTCTGTTGTAATTTTGTGTATTTGGAGTCCTGTAAGCCTCTTGAACTTGATTTTCCATTTCATTCTTCAGATTTGGGAAATTTTCTGATATTATTTCATTGAATAGGTTGTTCATTCCTTTGGCTTGTTTCTCTAGGCCTTCCTCAATCCCAATAATTCTCAAATTTGGCCTTTTCATGATATCCCATAGTTCTTGTAGATTCTGTTCATGATTTCTTACCATCTTCTCTGTTTGTTCAGCTTTGTTTTCAAGGTTAAATATTTTGTCTTCAATGTCTGAGGTTCTGTCTTCCAGGTGTTCTATCCTATTGGATATACTTTCTATGGAGTTCTTAATTTGGTTTATTGTTTCCTTCATGTCAAGGATTTCTGTTTGGTTTTTTTTCAATATCTCTAACTCTTTATTGAAATGATCTTTTGCTTCCTGTATTTGCTCTTTTAACTGTCGATTGGTGCGATCAATCAATGCTTGCATTTGCTCTTTCATCTCATCATTCAATGCTTGCATTTGATCTTTCATCTCCTCGTTTCCTTCTCTGATCATTTTAATTATGTACATTCTGAACTCCTTTTCTGTCATTTCTTCTGCCATGCTGTCATTGGGTTTTATTGATGTAACATCTAGATTTGTTTGCAGCATTTTCTTTCCTTGTTTTCTCATGTTGTTCAGATATCAGTGGACCGCTGAGATATTGCAGATTTCCTCTGTTGATTTACAATGACCCTGAAGATTTCTATATATATCCCCTCTTAGCCTTCAGTAGGCTGAAGTCTTGGAGGAGGTTGATAATGCGGTGCTCCACAAGGAAGCTGCCTCTCTAGGAGTGGTGGCCTTCAGGTGGGGTATATTCCCTGCTAGTGGGCAGAGGTGCCTCCACTTGTTGACCAATGGTCATCCAAAGGGGACCTAGGCTGTGGGCTGAGGCAAGGCCTGTTTGGGCCTGAGCCTCTGGTTTTACCGTCCTTGTGGGAAACCTCACCCAGCAGGGAAGACTCACCCGGTGGGGAGGTCTCGCTGGTCAGTTTCCTCCTAGAGGTTCCCCTCAATTTACATCTACTGCCTGGGCTGGGCTGCCTTCCTCTGCAAAGTTTCCAGGGGCCCGGCCCTACCTCCTGGGCCTGGGAGCCTCACCCTTCGCAGATGAATCTCCTTAGGCTGCCCCTCCTCAGAGAATTTGCCCATAGGCCTGGAACCTTCGCTCCGCCCTAAGCCTGTCTCTGTGCGGCTCTTCCACCCAGAAGCCTCCTAGATCCTGGGACCCTGTTCTGCACCTAATCGCCTGGCTGCGTGGCCCCTCCTCTGAGCAGCCACCTGTGGCCCCGAACAATCGCTCTGAGTCCCAGAGACCCGCCACAGGCCTCTTCCTCCAGACAGCCGCCCAGTATTCCGGTGCGGTCACTAGGAGTCCAAGAAACTCACTTCGTGCCTCCTCCTCCCACCAACCACCCGTAGCCCGGGGCAATCAATCACTCCGAGTCGAAGTGACCCTGCCCGTTCCTCCTCCTTCTCCAGATAACCCCCCGGGTGTTCAGGAGCAGTCCCTCTGAGTGGCTCTGAATCCACGTGACCCGCTGCACGGGTCCTCTGGGCCACCGCCCGGAGCTCTGGTGTGGTCCCTCAAGACCAAGCGTCCCACCACGCTTCTCCTCCAGGCAGCCCCCCTGTGTTCAGGAGCTGTCACTTTAAGACCAAATAACTCACCACTCGCCTTCTCCTCTGAGCAGCCGCCTGGAGCGCTAATGCAGTCACTGCGAGTCCAAAGGACCCGCCGCGCTCCTTCTCCTCCTTCTCCTACTCCTCCGGGCAGGCCCCGGGGTTCAGAAGTGGTCAGGGTCCAAACAGCTCGCCACGCAGCCCCTTCTCTGGCAACCGCCTGTAGTTCCCGTATAGTCACCCGAATCCAAGCGGCTGCTCCTCTTCCTCCTCGTCCTCAGGGCAGGCCCCGGGGTTCAGAAGCGTCGTTCTGATTCCAAACAGCTCGCCGCGCGGCTTCTCCTCTGGCAACCGCCTGCAGCTCTGGCGCAGTCTCTCCGAATCCAAGTGGCCACGCTCCTCTCCTCCTCCTCAGGGCAGGCCCCGGTGTCCTGAGTCCACACAGTTCTCCCCGCCTCTCCTCCCCCGGGCAGCCGCCGGAGCCCCAGTGGCAGCTCCGAGTCCCAGCGCTGTGCCGACCGGCCTCCTCTATGGCGCTCCAGCGGGGGGAGGGGCGTCTCGCCGGCAGTTCTACTTCACAAAGTTTCCTGCGTTCCGGGACCCCCGTCCCATCCGGGATGCCCCCCCAGGGGGTGAGAGTCACCCGGCTACTTTGAGTTGGTCCCAAGCGTCTCAATATCTCCTCTCTTGAATCCTGAGTTCTGGAGCAACACGTAATGCAGCCACCCTCTAGGCCGCCATCTTGAAAACCCCGAGAGTTGTTTTTGACATCATTTCCAGTTAGGTTTTTTTCTTGAAGAAATGCTGAGTTTTCTAATATGCTGGATTGGCTCAGGTTTGTATGTAAAATCTATCACTTTTTAAATGTTGGACAATAACTTATTTTTTTAAAATAAACACCCTGGGACCCACCAATAAACATCTGTAAGCCTGAAGTGGTCAATAAGCCATCACTATGCAAACGCTAGTCAGGACTAATGGCTTAGCCTTTTTTAATACCAGTATCTTTCAATTGTTCGCAGTTTCTATACTGAACTTGCATCCCTATATACACCTCTCCCTTCCATTTATTTGCTGGGGCATAGTGGCCTCTTCATTATCTCATTTATGAGAAAATATCTCCAAATCCATAGAAATGTACTTCTCTAAGCATACAATCATGATGCAAAATTTTATCAAATAAAAATCTGAAAATATAGGAAAATACAAATTTTGTAAGGAGAGAAAAATCAGATACACAATTGAAAGAAAATATACCAAAATGTTCCTACTCTGTGTAGTGAGAGCATGAATAAATTGTCTTTAAAAATCTACGGTTTTAACAATAAATTTGTATAGATCCATTGAAAAATTTTCATAGTGTACTTCTCTAGGCGACAACTGGAGTGTATGAGGAGAAAAGGATTAGGGGAAATTGCATTTTTTTCTTAAAGGGAATGACAATATTGATAATATAATGCCTTTTCCAACAGAAAAACATAACCTGCCATTTTTTAAATTAAAAATTCTATAAGTATTTATAACTTAAAATTTGTAATCTTCATCGACAAATAAATGTACTACTCAGTTCTTTTTACTGAATCCATGGAAGGAAGAGATTGCCATAAGTGTCTGCAACATGTCTTATGGTGTCCCTCTTTTTAATCCTCTCTTGTGCTAAGTTCATGTGAGTTTTTGAGGTTTTGCCGAACACCAAGCTTACCTCAAGGATCATAAAAGAAGTTTTACGCACACAATCCACTTCAACAAGTTGGAAAAATATAATTTGGCTTAGAAATTCCAAAAGGAAGCCTCCATAAAATAAGCAAATCCCCAACCCTGTGGAAACTCACATACTCCAACTATCTGATGTGTCTGCCTTCCTCAGAGCTCCTGTAAGTAAATGCCACACCTTTGCCAAACAATATCATCATCAGTATTGACAAATATTTGAATAAATTAAAGCTCAGAGACACTAATGCAGATGATTCAGCATATAAACTATAAGTTTACTACCCTATCTTAAAATTGCTTCTTTCTGAAATTTACACCTTTTTTTTAAAATTTTTTTTATTTTTCTTATACTGCTGGGGATTAAACTCAGGGCTTTTGCATGGGAGGAAAGCACTCTACCAATTGAGCTACATCCCCAGCCTCCTTAGTTTTCTTTCATGATAACTCCCTTCCTTTCCTTTTCCACAATCTCTCCTTTTCTTTTCTCTTTTTTGTCTTTTCCTTCTTTGTTTTTTCTTCTTGAAAGCTTTCAAAAGTAGCTAGACTGGGAAGAAATCCACATTATCTGTTTAAATAAATTTATCATTCAAACAAGAACAAACTAAACACATACACATCATTATATACCCACATGCAACTTCTATCATTCATTTTTTTTGTTCTAATTAGTTATATGTAACAGTAGAATGTATTTATGCATTTTGATAAATCTTTAAGAGTAGATTTGACTTCAAGTGGCCAAACACCTAAGAGTGATTTAAACAAAGAGAATTTATTTTTCTCAGATAACAAGGGGGCCAACAGTGTTTCCTAGCATAGGTGTAACTGTTCTGAGGCGTCTTCGCTCTCACTCTTCTGTTCTACCATTTTAACAGGGCTGATCCTCATTGTTACCTCATGTCTGTAAGCTTCAGCTCTCACTGCAGCTCCAGAGATTCCGTCAACACTGTGAAATAAAAGAAAAGAAATATGAAAAACCAGTACCAGCTGCTCTTCCCCTTCATCAAGAAATGAAGCTTTCCCTCCAAAACCCTAAGAGACATTCACTTCACCTCATTGGTTGCAAAGAAACTAGAAAAGAGAATAAATACCTGGAGATATTGCTATGTCAAACAAGATTTAGGTTCTGGCAACAATAGGATAATAAAACTGAGAATTTGCCACAGAGACCTATTTAAATGGTAGTAAAAGCATTTCCAATCATCATATGACCAGCTCAGAGGACCCAATAAAATCCTTAGAAAGCTAAAGAATTTTTAGAAACTTTTACATGATCTCTAATTAGCATAATAATTGTTCTTTAACCCAGTGACTACTTCAAATGTGTTTTTTATCTTCTTTTTTGTTTTTAAACCTACTGAATTAGCAATGCTTGCAAATAAAAGATTTGCTTTGTAAAGGTTAACTTGAGCCTAGTCTATTCATATTTTACCAGTTCCAAACCAGCAGAGTATGAATGTTATATTATTTCATTGCTTTAAAACAAAGCATGATTCTTAATTCAGAATGTTAAATTCAGATATTGAAGTTGGGCACTTAATAACACACACACTACTAAAACGCCCATTGAAATGACAAATGATTTCATTTCAAATCCTTTATAGAGTTTTACAATGTTCTAATAGTTTTCATCAAATGGAAATAGTCAAAACCTGTGAGATTAAAAATAGTATTTATAGACCATAAACAAGTCAGAGTCGAGTCCCACATTACCAACAAAATAATAATGATGACTTCAGTGACACCTAATTCCTGATTTGAGATTCGTAAACTTTCTCCACGAAGAAATTGCTTCACTCATAGCTTCCCACTATTGCATTTCATTTCTAAATCTTCTAGAATTCACACTTATCAAGAACTCAAGAGTCTAAACCACCTTTTTTCCTAATTACAGTATACCTTTCGATTTCTCTTTCTCCAGCCCCTTCCCCCAGATCCTCTGCATGGTGTAGATTTTCCTTACCTCAAACTTGTCCCTCATCCTTCCTTTCTATTCTTCATTTTACCATTCTCCCAATTGTTTCCCTTCTAAATTTCCTTGAAGTTTGCTCCAGGTTTCAGAAGGTCTGCAGTAGAACAAGAGAAAGAGTTCTGGTTGCATAATCCCAAGCAAGGGTGCTTCCCTGTGCCCCTTGTGATTTGGAGTTGGCCTGGCGCAGGACAAATGACCTAAGTACCAACACACTTCAGAGCTTCGTGTTTCAGCGTGGGTTGTTAATTTGTTTTAGAAGCAATTTTCAGATCATTTTCTTACTCATATTTTTATTTTTATTTTTTCCTTTTTCAGCTTAGTTATTATTTTTAGATATTCAACCTAATGATCTAGTTAGACTTAATTTATGCTGAGAGGATTCTTCATTTTAAAAAATGGAAAGGTCTTTGAGTAAATGTCAGCCCCCTCTTCTCCCCACCAGTCACCCACACAAACCTATTCATCCAGCACAAAGCCACCTTAACAGATTCTGATATGAGCTATAAAAATGTGAGGAATTCTTTCAAATTCAGCTCCCGTTGATTATTTTTTAGACCTCTCTAAAAACTCAAAAGATGTGTCATTAAGTCAATCGCCAAAGGATGTGTTATTAAATTAATCCTTAAAGGACTAGCCATTGTCATTTCAACTTTTACGATATAAAATTTAAATACAATTATACAAAGAAATTATCTTTTTCCTTTGTACCTGATAATGAAAAGGTCATATGCTACCTTAAATTTATAGCTCTGAAGAGCCACTTGCAATATATTTTATTGTAGGTATTATGTGCTATTTAATGAATTAGTTTATAATATCAAGAAAGTATTCTGTTCTCTAGAGGCAAAATGGTAGTAATTCAGACCTTTACTCAAAGCTTCTTTAAAAATTATGTCTCTGGCTTGTATATGATGGGTGAATTAATTGCGTAGCTATCTGAATACTTCACCACCCACCCAGCTCTATGCACAATTCTGGGTCATGAAAGCAGCCGTAAGGCACAACTTCACCATTTTGAGAGGCAAACTGTCTTAATTACAAGTCCCAGATAAATTTTGTTTCATTTATTCACATATTCCCTCCCTTAGGTAATACAGGAATTCTGTTTATATTTTTCCTAAGTTAGGAGGAAAAAGATAATGGAAAAAATTGGTTGTCATAATCAATTCTACTAGGGCTGAAGCACAGTAATCACTTTAATGACTAATTACATTGTATTTCTGAAACCATACCAAATAATTTAAGAGAAAATAAAATGAGGAGGAACCTAATGGCATGAAAATTAGAATTTATTGGCTTTAAAAATATTTTTTTCCTGGAATTGGACATGATGTTGGAGCTAATCTAGTACAGACTCTTCCCTTGGTGTGACTGAAATCCAGAGAGGCAAAGTAATGTGTGGACAGTTCCAAAGCTGCTTCTTGCTGGAATCCAGACTGGGTGGGAGGGCCGTGATCACAGCCACCTTTGCCTGCACCTGTGGCCTAAATCTGCCTCGACAGTTTTCAATAACTACTGCTTGGACTTAATAACAAACGGTCTGATTTTTTTAAATTAGTCATTTCTGATTATGGGAGGCAAATTGAACAATATGAAAAAAAATGATTGTCTTTAGGGTTGCTTTTAATTGAAAGAACATATATACCAATATCGACGTGAGAAAATATCCGAAGCCGAGGTGTTTTCCAGAGATGTGTGTGATTAGTGTTCAAAACTAGTGAGAATGTTCCAGTCAATATTAATGTCTATGTTGGTTTATGACTTGCCAGATGTGAATTCTCTCTTCAAATACACATGTGAATTGGCTGCTGATTATTATTTGACAGGACACATTTTACCTGGAGCAAAATTCAACATTTTACTATTCATAGCATTATGTGAAAGCTAATCAATACTTTTTACAAAAGCTCCAGGCACCAGATGCTAATCATATGCAACACTGCTGAATGGAAAATATAAAACCAGGTTTACATGCTTCTGTCCCTGTTTAAAGTGGCATCAGAGTTATAATCGCCAGGTAAGATTTGCTATTGAACAATGGGATTTGGATTAGCTGTTAGGACATGGGAGTTTCAGCAAACATCGATCATGCTTCTATTAATATTTTTTATGCTTGATGAGATGGTCAATGCCTGGTTAGATAAAAGAGTGACTAGGAACTCTATTTTGGCTCAGAACGGCAGAAAAGGTTGTTGCTGGTTTTCTTTTCTTCTTCTTTTTTTTTTTTAAGTACCAATAAAAGCTTTTTAAAGCACTAAGATCTAGCTTGTGGCTCAAGTGAAAAGGAAATTTATACACTAACCCAGAAATTCAAAAACATTCTGGTATCAGCAGACTCTCAGACCAAGAAAAGAAAGCTTATGTATGATTAAATTGAAAGAATATAAATTTGCTTAGGATAATTATTTACCATCACTCACACAATTTAGACTTATAATTTACAGGTGCAAGTAACCAAGATTATATTATCTTATCCAAAATGCTTCTTCAATAACAAATATTACAGAATAGTTGATTGTAAATACCTCTAAGAACTTAAAAACTATGTCATTTTTCCTTATTATCTGTTTTGAAACTTGACTCTTATAGTCAAGATATTATGATCACATTTTGCAGAAATGAAAAAAAACAGTCAACATACAAACATGAAAGATTAATTCTTCAAACATGTTCTTCTATTGCTTGTGTATTTTTCAAATGTAGATATTCATGTTGCATCTATCATATATTGTGTAGGCTCAATTAACAATTTATCTCTATACTATTAATAAACTAAAGCATTTATTAGTATACCAGGTGAATTACATCTTAAACCTAATTTCCAACCCAATACTTTAATATTAAGCCAAGCACTAGAATAAATAACATTAACTTTTCCTTGATAAAGTGTCAAGGTTGCTTTTAAAATAAAGGCAGTTTACTCTTGTAACCTATGAATTAATGTGCCTTATAAATATGCCTTGTTAACTGATTAATGAAATGCTTATAATTGCAAATTGTAAATTAGACTGAGACAGATGGATAGATAAACAAATCTATTTGAAAAGTACTTCCTGTTGCATTAAGCTAGGCCTTATTTGAGGCTTAGCTAATAATAAATTTTCAGGTAATTTGAGGTGATTTTCTGCCCTGAGCACTGATCACACTCTCTATCAGCTTTAGTGACTGAAATGAGCCATTGTTCTCTACTTCAACCCTCAATACATTAAGTCAAAATTGATTTTTTACTCCTTCTTCCAGAGTGGTGCAATCAGCAGGTGATACTTCAAGAAGAAAACCAATGCCTTCTTTGCACTTGTTTTTATTTTTCCCAGGCTCCTAACTACGATGGCTTGTGATCACATAAGGCTAAAAACACACTCTAACAGTAGTTGGATTTCATCAATATTCCTCTCCTTTACCACTCTTTTCTTAATAATCCCCTTGAGGCTTCAGTCTTCATCCATTTATTTAGCATATAAGTAATAAATGCTGTCTACAAAAAGCCCCGACATGATTTTCTGAAAGAAAGCCTGGTCTACATGGGAGAGGGAAAAACATAAGATTTAACTGAACACAATATAAAGAGTACAGAACTGGTGCTTTGAATAAAAGAAGTAGAGAGTTGAGTTGGAAGGAGGGTAAGTCATTTGAATTGTTTTAAAATTGAGTGCAATTTCATCCAATATTTCAGACTGACAACAGTTTAGGTAAAAGGAAAAATTTGGAAAACTAACATGGAGTTAAATTCCCTGTTTTAAAAACCTAGTATAAGTCAAATTACATCACTATACCTTCTCAGAATATTAAATAGAATTAATTAAAAAACATTCTCAGTACATATAATAAATAAAACTTGAAATTAGAAATGTAAAAAAGAGATAATGCTGATAGAAAAGTTCCTCTTAGAAAAAATAAAGTAGATTTCAAAGCACCTTGGCTTTGAAATGGCAAATTCTATTTCAAATTCATTCTAAAGCAAAAGAGGAACTCAGGTCACATTCTGCAGCATTATAGTTTTGTGTCCATTGTGCTATTTTTGTTACATTCTGGAATTTTTGTAACTACATCTTGAGATGTACCTACAAAGGCATATTTAAGAAAATCAAAGATATTTGTAGAAAGAAAGTAAAGTGGGTGAGGAGGAAGATAGACAGCTTCATGTCATTGACAAGATTTTTCTATCTGGAGTAAATAAAAAATCTAGTTCCAAATAACAAAAACTTCAATAAGAAAGACTTTAGTTTGAAGCGGGCATTTCCATACCCTGTCTTCAAATCCCAGTATAAAGTACTAATTCTATTCACTAAAAAGAAAAAAAAAAAAATACCTGTCATAGTCAATGACTCATTCAACCAAGTTCTACTCATTTGTACATTCTGAGCCCTTCAATGGAGGAGTGCCATTCATGTATATACTTTTTACTAGAAACAGCGAATCTCCCACAGATGGGCAACAACCTTTGACTATTCACCAACAGTTTGCCTGATGGTCCAGGTGATGCTAACCTATTTTTACTTGTCTTTTGCACCTGTGGATCTCTTGCTCTCAACTTTGGTACTGGCACCCCTGCCTTCAAAGATTAAATAAACATGTTTCTCCATCTCTGTCCTTCCTCTCTCATCTTTCAATCATGCACTCAAAGCAGAGGAAGAAATGATCACTTCTTCTCCCCCAGACTACATTCTTCTTGGGGGAAAGAGGACTGGAAGGCTGTGGAATGGTCAGGAAACCATGGTGGGTTGCATACTTTAGGTCCTAAAAAGATCACACTCCAGGTGCCCATTTTCTAATGGGTGACATACGAACAGATAATCATGGTTCTTGACATAAGTGTTTTAAAGCTACATGTTTAGGGAGAAAAGAAGATGAATTAATCCTGGAGAGCTTCTGAGAAAAGAAAAGGGGTCATAATCCAGATTATTTACTATAAAGTATCTAAACATCAGGGCAAAGAACATGATGTGTGTGCACTCGTTCTTCTCATATGGACAAAATAGATAATTCTGATAATTTTTTCTTCAAGTAAGTGTAACTTGGGAAGGGATGAGAACTGGTTACTAGACCAAATATTACAATAAAGAATCATAGTAGCAACTCAGGACAAGGAGGAGGATGCCATCAACAAAATAAAAGATTGCCAAATGACTTTCTTTCAGTTGAGATTAAAATTTAAAGAGTGCTCACAGTTTTGTGACTTTTTCAGCATAACTTGTTCATACAAAACTCATAGCTTAAGACAGGAGACAGGAAGGCGCAATGAGGTCAAAAGACAGATTTAATAACAGACAATGAGGGCGATGTATAAAATCATAGGAAACAGAGACAGAGAATTTTATTGTCTCAAATTATATAAATATGGATACACTTACTAAACTCTAGTGGCTTGTGCAAATGATTTTTATTATTATTATATTATTGTGTTTCTTGTCTTAAGCCACTTGGAAAATGACAATAGGCAAAACCAGATTAAAAACTAAAATGCTATACATAGGACATATGCTTTCATTCTAGTTCAGAAAACTTACAATGTCTAGAGTTAAGAGCTGAAACTTGCTCTGGAGAAACTTATTATCAATTATGGAGAAAAATATGTAATTAGAGAATGTCAAATTAATATGCCAACAACTGCATTTAAAGTGAGAAGAGACACTTAGTCCAGTTTTCCTAGAGGAGATGATGCTAAGGAAATTTTGAAATATAAGTAGGATTTAATTAGAGAAATAGAAAGACATTTCAGGCAGAGGGATCTGCATTGGAAGGAGGCAGAGGCTGGAAAGAGCATTTAGCTAAATAACAAATCCAATAAAATATTCATACTATAAGATGCACAGAAGCCTAGGCGGAAAAACACCTTGGATTACTATTCAGGAAATATTCATTTTCCTTCTCCTTCCTGCTATGAACAGAGTATTAATTTTTAAGTCAGTTTTTGCATTACTGTGATCAAAATACCTGACAAGAACAACTTGAAAAAAGGAAAAGTTTATTTTGGTTTACAGTTTCAGAGTTCATGGTCAGCTGACTCCATACCTCTGGGCCCATGATGAAGCAGAACGTCATGGTGGAAGGGTGTGGCAGAGGAAAGAAGCTCAGGACACGGTGATCAGGGAAAAGAGAGAGAGCTCTACTCACCAGGGACAAAATTTAAACTTCCAAAGGTGTACACCAAACCATCTGGCTTCTCCAACCATATCCTGCCTGTCTGCAGTTACCACCCAGTTAATCCACTGGTTAAGTTACACCTCTCACAATTTAATATTTTACCTCTGAACATTCTTGCATTGTCTCATACATGAACTTTTAGGGAACAACACATATCTAAACCATAACATTCCCATCTCACAGTGCAGAATACATTTAGTCCATTTTCAAGAATACATATAGTCTTAACAGTTCCAGCATTACCCAAAAGTTCAAGTCCAAAGTCTCCTCTGAGATTAGGGCAAACTCTCAGTGCAAGCACCTAAATATGTGTGTGTGTGCGTGTGTGTGTGTGTGTGTGTGATATATCTCCAATGTATAAAGACACAGAGTAAATATTTCCATTCCACAAGGAAGAAATAATGTCCTAGAAAGAAGGAATAGGACCAAAGGAAGATAGGAATCAGGCTGGGCAAACAAGTTCTATAGCTCCAGGTACAGCTTCTGGGACACATGGTAGGTATCAATGATGTTCTCTCCGAAGGACTTGTGTAGCTCTGTCCCATGGTTTTTCTGGTTACAATGTACATGGTCTCCTTCCTGGCTTCTCTACTTGATTCTTGCAGCTCTCCTTGGCAGACATTCCATATTACTGGCCTCTTTTAATCTCAGGGGTCTCCACTGCAACTTTGGCTTCCTTCTCACATCTTTATTAATTATCCTTTCAGGAACTGCCTTCAGGAAATCTGACTTTACTCCACTTTTCCTGGTCTTCCTTTTGAAATCTAGGTGGAAGCTTCCATGAACCCCCAACTACAGCATACTGCATTCCTGCTGAAAAAGCACCATGTGATTGACACCAAGTTCTGCTGCCATCGTAAGCAGTATTCAAACCTTCTGGGACCGAGGCTGCTGTAGCCTCAGAATGCCTGGGTGACTGAGCACAGTGAAACAACTTACTAGGCCTCCCTGTGTAAGCAGGGTGCCCCATGGTTTCTGCTCAACAGCATTTTTACTTCTACACCCTTAAGCCTGAGATGGATGTGGTCTTGCCAATTCCTCAGATGCCCTCAATTCATCTTTCTCATTATCTCTTTGTAGAGAACGTAGTACTCATATCTAAAGCATAACAATTATTGATTTCAGAATTAGCTTTATGATTAACTTTGACATGGGATGTCAGCAGAATGGCACAAAGGCTTAAAATGTGCTTGCCCAATGGCTGCTTTCTCCCTTGCATTGAAATCATGACCTAACTAGCACACTTCTTCAAGGAAAAAGAAGTGGAACAGAGCTCCCCATTCAACCCACAGACCTGAGACCAGGAAACAAATCCATCTAAATGCAACCCAGATTAGCTTGCCCCAAGCTGGCTGACAGCCATGAGTGAAATTAAGTGATTCTTATTTTAAATCTCCCAATTTTATAGCGAATGTTAGGTAGGAACAGCTTTCTATAGTGTTGAACATGTCTTTGTTGAAGAAACACAAAAGCTTTTTAATTTCTTATTTTTGCTTCACATTCTTTCCAAATTTGTTCACTTTTGTAACAAATCACATATGTAAAATATATTATTTATAATGCAGGAATCTCAAAAGTTATAGTGTATGTTCTCCTTCCTCTTAAACAATTGTCATTAACTTTGTCTTGAGGGTTATTTTAAATTACAGTACTATCATAGACAATTGTATATGAGGGTGCACAGAGAGTGAGGTAAAATTCTGAAAGACTCAAGAGACTTTTTTGCAACACATTGCTCTGGTTACTATCTCAGGGAAGGATGGAACCCAGATATGAAGTGGAAAAAAACAAATTCCAAGTATGAGGATGTTTGTTTTAAAAGATAATTATATAAAAGTGCCTCACAGAGAGATTGGTACATAGTAATAGATGATCTGGTAGAATTAGGTCCATTTTCACATTCTCCCTTAGTCTTCCCATTAGCTGATTTTGGAAAAGTCTGCCTGAGGGTTTTCAAGTTCATGCTCATTTGCATTTTAGTGTTGGCCAAGGCAAATTGTGCTGTCTCTTCACTGATGCAATTAAGAGAAAAAAGTCAGGCAGGTTCTGGCCTTTTGGATTTTCATGAAATTTTCAGTGTCTGATTTGACATTTCAGTTTCTGATTGTCTGTGATCTGTCATTTATGAATGCTGCAGTGAATAAGTGAGAGCCATTAAACAGCTGCACAATTTAGGGGACTTTTCACAGCCCAGTCGTAGGACTCAGCAGGGGATCAGAGAGGATTAGGCACAAGGAAACAGAAAGGCATTTTAATTTGAGTAATATTAACATTCACATACTGTCATATTATGGAAATGTTTGGCAGTGTCTGAGCTCTGCTATTGAAGCAAAGGCAGACAAAAAAAATAAATAAATAAAACAGCAGCAGCTCAGAATTTTCAGGCTCTCCTCAATGACTGAAAGATAATACAGTTGGGTGATTCTCCAGTGTAACATTCAGGAGAAATACATGCAAGACTAAAGCAGACCAGGAGGGAAATCCCCAGAAAATTCCCAGGTTCTCCAAAGCACCTTTTTTTTTTTTCTATGAAAAGACATTTCTGTAAAGAGACTGCTATATTCTTGGTCCTGGGAAGTCAGCCAGCAATGTTTCTTTATTGTGGTGAAGACATTATGGAGACACAAGGAGGTATAATAAATCCATGGCACAGTTCCTGACTTTAGGGACTCTTGATGAAGCTATTTATAGACACAGGTATTTACACTAAAACAATAAATGAAATGCATTATGGGGGAATACCATGTACTTGAATTCAATATAGTTCTAAATTTATTTTTGAATATTGTAGCAATAAAGTTATCAACAATATCGAGCTAGGTTAATCATGAATAACTCCTTGAAAGAATTAATTTTGAGATAAATTTTGACAGCCATAAAAGATAAAGTTTGGTGTATAAAATGGAAAATGCACCAACAAGAAAATGATATTCAGTATTAATGGCAGGTCTAAAAGTGCTAAAACAAAATTAGAGGGTACAGAGAAGAAAAAACAAATGTAACTATCATGAAGTCATCCTGTGTAACCTCACAATCAATTGATACAGTTTCAAGATTTTGTAGGGACCCAGGAGCCAACAATGTGACAGTACTTTTGCCAAATGCAATCCCCGGATCACCACTCTTGAAATCAAAGACACTCATCTCCTGTGAAGTTCCACAGAATAGAACCACTTAGCAACAGAATCGAGGGTCTCCAAGTTATACAGGGAAAGTGGGGTGGGGGTGGGGTCCAAATACAATAGCTAGAGCTCTGTAGCTGGTCAGAGTCAACTAATAATAACCTTGTCCCTTAATTGTAGCTCACTGGTAAGATCATTAAGAAAGGAGAGCTCGGAACTATGTAGGATATGGATGAGCTAAAAAGTCTAACTTTCCCCAAATCCCCACTAAAAGGAAAGAAAAAAAAATCCATCTCTTTACCACTCTATCATGAAAACCAGCTTTATCCACTTGCACAGTAGTTGAGGAAGTGAAGCAGCCTTCCTAGTGGATTCTCAAAACGAACATAAACACTGCTCCTGAATTTACTGGCAACAAGCACAGACAAGTTGTAAAAAGATGAAATGCAGATTCTTTTCTGGATTTCCAATTAACTTGCATTAAAATATCGGTTATTTTATCTTCCTTTCCTATTATCTTTCAATTGACTTCCTGCATTTTGGACTTAAGGATCTTGGTGTCTTAACCGTATAGTCAGAAAATAATCATTTGGCCATGCTTTAATGAGCCTAAGGAGGAATAATTAAAGAAATCCCTTCATAATACTAAGACTCACATGTACAAAAGGTTTTCTAAGAATTAGATATGCCTTTTCTTTCCTTCCTTTATTTTTCTATTACTCTTCGTTTTATCATTGGGTTTTTCTGGCATTAGTTTTTGTTTACACTTATTAAAAGATCAAAATGTATACTTTTCAATCTAATGGCATATGAAGCAGCAAAGTTGATAAGCATATTTATGGAGGAGAACTCTGAACAGTGCTAGAACAATCTTGGAAAAATTGAATTAACATTTTTATTGTGTGTTGCAGTTTAGAGGTGAGGTGTCTCCCCAAAATTCATGTTAATGCAGTAATATTCAGAGGTCAACTGATTTGATTATGAGAGCAAGAAATGATCAGTCCATCCTAGTTTGAATAGACTGGATGGTCACTGTAGGCAGGTGGGGTGTGGCTGAAGGTGGGTCACTGAGATCCTATATTGGGTCATCTTCCCTATGGTGCCTTCCCCTACTCTTTGCTCCCAGGACCACCTGCCATGAGTTGAGCAGCCTTCCTCCCCTGGGCCCTTCCTCTGTGAGGTGCTGCCTCACCTTGGACCCAGAATAGTGGAGTCAGCTGTCTATGGATTAAAAATGGTGGAATGAGGCAGACATCATTATCCTATGAACATGTATGATTACACGAATGGTATGAATCTACATTGTGCACAACCATAGAAAAGAAAAGATGCACCCATTTGTGCACAATAAATTGAAATGCAGTCAGTAAAAATAAAAAAAAATTTAAATTAAATCACATATAGAGTTCCCAAGGTTACCTCTTATTAACTGTAACAAGACTGTGAAATAAAATGTTTTTGTTGGAAAAAAAAAAAAAAAATCCCAAAATAAATTTAATTTGACATTGGGAAAAAAAAAGAATTCTGAAACCATGAGCCCCAATAACCTTCACCTTGTCTAAGTTGTTCTCATCCAATGTTTTGGTTAGAGTGATGCAAAAGCTGACTAAAACACAGATTTATGAAAACTCATGAGCCTTCTATAACCTAGAAAAAGCACCTCTCGATGTGCAAAGAGGGGCATGCCTATAATTCCATCGGTTCTCAAGGCTGAAGCAGGAGGATCTCTGTTGAAGTCTTTAGCCCCCTTGCTCTTATGGACCAGCAACAAGGGAAGGGAGCACTCCCCAACAAGGCCAGACAGGGATAGGTAGGGCCGACTGACCACCAGCACACAGCCCTCCAGGCGGAGGACAATCAGACACGTCAGGGAGACCAGTCACAGCAAGAACTCGTTTAATGAGGAAGTCACACAGCTTTTATGTAGGGTGGGGGCTAGGCAGGAACCAATCAGCTTAAAGGTCAGCAAGACATGGGGGGGTTCACCCAGGCGAGAGTCCCATAGGACTATATGGTAAGCACGAGCTGATCACATTCACAGAACTGTTGTTAACCAATCCCTGATGGTGGTCTGATTTATCATCATTAACCTTTGAAACTGCCTTTGAGGCCTTGATCTTGCTCACTCGCCAGGGAGTAAGGAGTCAGCCTGAGTTAGTTAATGTGTCATTAGTCCCAACAGATCTCCAGTTCAAAGCCAGACTCAGTAACTTAGCAAGGTCCTAAGCAACTTAGGGAGATCATGTCTCTAAATAAAAATATGAAAAAGGGCTGAGGATGTGACTCAGTGGCTAAGCACTTCTGGGGTCAATCTTTGATACAAAAAAAAGAAGAAAAAAAAAAAAGAAAAAAGCAGCACCCCTCCTATTTTAGAGTAAAATATATGAAAGAAGAAAGAGAGAAAGTAAAAAAAAAATCCATACTGTTATTTTAGAAAACCCACCTAGGGAGGTTAGAAAAACAGCAATTTATGAGACAGAAATCATTACTCAAGACCTTTACAGTACAGGATATTGCTTAAAACATGACCACAGAGTAACAGTTTTAAATTCAAACATAAGGATAGGAGATAGAAAAAGTACATGGAAAAGTGGGGTAAAGTGTAGAAGAAAAAATGAAGAAGTGAAACAGGGAGACAATAACAGGGTTAGATTAAGGTTCTGTTTTGTGGGGCGATTTTTCACTGCCAGACTCCTATCCTGCCGCAGGAATTTCTCACTTGCAAGTGCCTCTCCCTTCAGCTCTCCCGCGCAGCACTGCTGCTTCAGGTTCTGTGCAGACCACCCTGGCAATGACACTCTCTTCTTCTGTAGTTTAAAGAGATCCTGGATTATTTTTTACTGGACAGAATTCATAGCCCTCAGTCACCTGTTTCTATGTACTCTGCAGGGCCTTATTTTTCACTGCAGCATAAATTTCTCTGCTCCATCAAGTCAGCCTTTTTATATCCCTTCTTGTCTTTCCCTTTCACCTTCAATTTCTGTACTCATTCCAAACTCTGTATGTTTGATTCCACCCTTTCTCCCATGCAGAATTAATCTGTTTTCCACAACTCTACATCTTTCATTACTTTGATGGAAAAAAGGACAAATAACAGCCAAATTTGCTCTCTTTCTCTTGATTCAAATTCCTGAGGAGGGGGAAATGATTATTTGGAGTAGAAGTAAGCCCATGCCAGACTCTGTAAGCTGGCCTATATTCCTGTCTATTGGGGACTGTCCACACTGGCCCGAAAAGGAGGGAGAAAGGTATATGTGAGTTTGTGTATGTGTGCCAGGGGAATGTCCTGTCCTTCCCCATAATTCAAAATCTCTGCATTTTAAGTTTTTCTGCATTTACCCAGGATGTCAGCTCCCTAACTGTAATTTCTTTTCAGTCAGTAAAAAAGCCCTTCCCTTCTAAATCAGTTTACCACATCAGAGTAATGATTAGCAAATGCATTCAGTTCTTTCTATGAAGTACCATATCCAGGATCATGTAGAATTTCCATAATTGGAGAAGACGTGCATATTGTTTCTAGAGATAATAAATTTTGGCTGGATATAAATCAGCCGTCAACCTTAATCTTGAAAAATTCTGGCTTGGAGCCAACAGTCTTATGGTATTGTGCCTGGTTTAATCCAGACAGGCAATGAGACAGATACATAACCCCTCACTTGGCTTTTTCTATTTTTTTATTTTTCAGTGACGCTCAAAGGCCTCAAAGGAAAGATAAGAGTTTAAAAAATGATCAATACATATTATTTTTAAAAATTATCAATACACATACTTGTAAGCATCACATACATCTTCTTTCAAGTAAACTATTTTCAGCTGCCTTTGTGTTTCTTCCATAAACTGGACTACTTGGGAGGTGCTAGTCTGAACTTAATTGTCAAGCAAATCCTGCCCGTAAATACTTTGAAAATCCAAATACTAATTAAGTCTTTCATGTTTTGCAACTACCTCACTTTATCCCAAGCAAGTTCTTCTCTCATAAGAACTATAGAAATTCCAGTTAAAATTTTTGGTCTTACATTGCTCTGCCTGTTTGAACCAATAATGGGTGACTTGTTTCCTCCCATCAATTACCTATTTTCCTTCATGTCTGTCAAATTTATGCCAATGCCCTTTTTTTTTTTTCATTTTAAAGGTAACTTTGAATTGATCATGATAAGAAACACTGTCTTGGATCAAAAACAAAATACCAAAGATTGGGAAGATTTTAGACAACACAAATTATTTCCCATAATTTTAAGTAAGCCCAAGAACAGATTACTAACATGGTTGGGTTCTGGTTGCAAACTGCTGACGTCTTGTTGTAACGTCACCTGGTAAAAAGAAGGCTGGAAAGTTCTTTGGGGTCCTTGCACAAAAACAAGAATACCACTCATTAAAGTTCTATTCTCATAACCAAATTAACTGCCATATCCTAAAAACATCACCTTAAAGACTAGGATTTCAACTCTGAGTTTTAAGAAAATCCAAACATCCATTGAACACTGACAACTAATAGAAGAAATATCTTTTTCTCTAGAAAAATTTTCTGATTTATTAGATAAAAATTTTAAAACTTTGTTTCTCATTTTTTCTTATTATTTTGATATTTTCTACAGCATAATCAACAGCATAATCTTTTCATCAATTAGATGGCAGCATATGAAATTCTGGGTACATTTTATAAATAAAATATCAGGATGGTGCTATATTATGAAGGAGAAATTGAAGACCTTGAGACACAGAATTCTCTTATGCTTTATTTATTTAAATTGATGAATAGGAGTTTCTGTTACAAAGTATCTATGCATGCTAGAAGCTATCTTTAATCGTAAGTCATATGCCAATAAATTTGGTACAATTAAGGCAGTAAAACTATATAACCGAAATGTGTAGGAAACAATATTGTTTCAACTTTGTAGAATTGAAAGGGAATTAGATTTACTCCAGTCTAGAGTTTTCAATCCTTTTTCCCTAGGAATTTTACAGGGTATATCCTTTCTTAGGGAGAGGAAGGTGATAAGATTTTCTACTCAATTAAAGTATCTGAATATTCCTCAGCCTGTATGACTGCAAAATAAAATCAAGTTGAAATCATGTTTCTCTATCTGAATATGTATGATAATTCCTAGGGCATGCTTCCTTGTCTCACAAATTTGCTGCAGTTCTTTATCACCTTCCAAATACATTTCCTCCAAACTCTTTCTTCTTTCTACCCAAATGCATCCCAAGCATGGATTAAGTGCAATCTCATTATTTCCCAAAGTAAACACTGAATGTATCAGTTAATAAAACTTCCCAAAATATTAATGGGCTCTCATTTTTCCAAGATTCCAAAAGGTAGTGCAGTGGCACATTTGCACCAATATTGAAATTCTTTTTTAAAAATATTTTTAAAGATGTTGATAGACCTTTATGTTATTCATTTATTTATTTGTGGTGCTGAAAATTGAACCTAGTGCCTCACACATGCTAGGCAAGTGCTCTACCACAGAACCACAACCCCAGCCCCAATATTGGTGTTCCTGACAAGCATGGTAAATGCCATATCCTGAAGGAGTGAAACCATAACTTTTTCCTTATCCAGCCTTATATCCCACTTCTCTTGATCCAGAATCCAGTCTCAATATCCCATTCCATGTATTTTCTATGTTCTTCCAGCCAACATGAAGTAGGTTTTATAGGTCAGTCCTTTACGATCATAATAATAACCTATTTAGTAGCCTAATGGCCAGAAGAGACAATAGAGACAGATCGCTGTGGAGGCTGTGCATTGTCTTTGGGGACAGTGTCCTTAAAGGAGTGATGAGCACTTCCGCAGAATCAGAAGGTCCAGGGAATCCGAAGACTCAGGATTTTCAAGTGCACCAAACAAATATCTTCATCCAGTATCTTTGGTCCCATTCATTGGAGTCAGGGCCCTGCTCTCATCACGGCAGTCCTAACTAGCTGGAGAAAGTAATTTTCTCTGGAACTCTGCTTATCCTTAATTCCTGAGCCTGGTTCTCAGGGTTCTTACCCATTCAAGTTCTCAGGCCTAGGAAGTGAGAAAGTTTTTATGATTTCTAAGGAGTCCCTTTAGCTTTCATATTTAACCTCTAATTAACCATTAATCTTTTATAGCCTTTCATTCTCTCTTCCCAAAAGGCCAACTGCCCCCAACAAGCACTATGCAATACCATTGCTTTAATTATTACCATTTCCTTCATGTATCTTACATACTTAATACATTGAGCCCACTATTGCATTTTCTTTCATTAGTAGATCAGCTTACCTATGTAACACCTGTAAAGTCTCCACCTTTTTCTAGGGAATCTCTGTATTCTACTTCCTTGCCCACTGAGCAATGAGTGAGCCAATTCTGGGATCTCACTTTAGCATTTTCTTTTTCAAACCATTATTAAACCAACTGTCAGGCATAGTTTTGCAAGAAGTAAACTCTGAAATGAAAATTAGCAAATTGAGGATTCATTACAAAATACTCTTTGGAAGAAATAACTTAAATGTCCATCAATAAATGAATGAATAAAGAAAAGTTGGTATATGCACAAATTGGAATACCATTCAGCTAGAAAAAGGAAAGAAATCCTGTCATTGGTGGCAATATGTAACCTGGAGAACAGTAAGTAAAATAATCCAGGCATGAGAAGTCAAATACTATGTAGTTTTATAATGGAATCTGAAAAAGTTGGTATCAGAGAAGTAGATAATAGAATAGAGGTTACCAGGAACTAGGGAGACTGCTGAGTGAGGAATTGAAAGAGATTAGAAAAGGGGTACAAAGTTACAGTTAGGAAGAAAATGTTCTAGTGTTCTATTACATAATTCAGTGATGTTTTATATAGAATAATAATATGTTACATATATTATCATATAATATAATAATATTATATATAATAATAGTATATTCTATACCTCAAGGTAGTTTATAAAACAGGATTTTTAATGTTATCACCACAAAAGGAGTGATAAATGTTTGAGATGATGGATGTGCTAATTACCTTGACTTGATTATTATAAAATGTACAATCTGACTTCCATGTCTATAATTTCTGGATTTGTGGATTCAACCAAACTCAGATCAAACATATTCAGAAAAAAAAATGCATCTGTACTGACCATGTACAGACTTTTTCCTGTTATTATTCATTGAGTAATGTAGTTAACAACCAGTAGTGTTTGCATTTTATTATGCACTATAAGTAATATAGACATGATTTAAAGTATATGGGAGGACATACAAAGTTTATATGCAAATACTATGCCAGGTTGTATGGGAGACTTAAGTAATCATGAATTATGGAATCTGAGAGGGGTTCTGGAACCAACTCTCGCTGAATATTGGAGGCCAAATGTATTCATGCATAGAAACTTCACACCATGTCTTATAAATATGGGTAATTACTATGTACCATTTTTAAATAAATTTAAAAGAAAAATTAATACACACCCATTATAATATGCAGATGAAATAAAACGCTCTTGAAATCAACAATTGCAGGAAAAGTGAACAAAAGCAAATTTGAGTAGAAGAATTCGGGCCATGATCTATAGCTAAATTCAAGGGAGCTCTGATGTGGGTATGATTCTTCAGAGATGTCCTGAATTGAAGAGAGAGGGAAAGGATTTTCCATCCCTTCACCAAGGAGTCATTGTTTGTAAGTACCTACTTTCCCTACAGGCAACTTTACTCCATTTTTAGGGAAAATGGAAGTTAGGAACACAAACATGTCTCAATGTATATTTAGCAGGACCTAAAAAGAATTTTTAGTCACTGGTCTAAAACAAAGCAGTAACCCTCTATATCATCATCTTGTAAGATCTACAGTAGAGTCGTTTTTTGTCTCTCAGTTCCTACATTTGAAGGCTTCACTATAATTCATTCAGACAAAATATATCAAAATAATATACTCATATTTATAAGCTTCAAGCCCCTAGACATGTGTGTGATCCCTGAAACATCTTCTCTTAATTTCAGTTTCAATTCTTTCATAAGTGAAGATTTGCCTTCTCCAGTGCATTTTCTGAACCAATGACACTGTCATAGAACTCAAGTAGATTTTAACAAGCATAACTTCCTCCAAGATTGTTTTTTCTTTGCTATTTAAAGTCTCTCTTCCATCTCACAAATGCCCTAACAGCTACAGTCTCATACATTATAATATATGCACATGCTTACCTATAAACCTTCATAATGTACTTATATAAAGGTGCTTCTAACACAATGCATAAAACAGGTGAACTATTTTTAATTTTATCATGGGAAATATGTGAAGTTAATGTGGAAGAAGATAAAACAGAATCCCTATTCGTTTTTTATTGGAAAAACACTCTAGATGTTTTGTGAGAAGAGAAAAAAAAATCTCTATAGGATTGAATTGCAACAGAACTTTTATGTAAAGTGGTTTTATTGGAAATATATTGTTCCAGACAGCAGCAAAGAGAACAGTTTTAATCCAAAATGCTTCCAGGCTCAGTCCCTTCTGGCCAATTAATTTGATTTCAGTAATGCTATTGCTGCCTCTGCCTAGCAATAGCTATTAAATATAGGGCTGTGCCTTTCAGAAGACTTTTACTTTACATGAGAACGAAAAGGTAAATCTGTACAAAATTGGATGAAGAGGTGAAATATGATTTTGAAATAGAAAAACATATTAGCTCAAACGCTGATAAATAAGAATAGTTTTGAAAAAAAAAAAATGAGGCACCAACCGTTCCAGGTGGCATCAATCAACCATCAGTAACATTTAGACAAGGACTGTACAAAGTTTATGTACCTACCTATCCAGAGATTGTCAAGTATTTGTCTTTTATTTATCCAAGTTTTGGGGGAAATGTCATTATTTTCTCATAACCTTAGGATTAAATTCAACAACTATCTATGGGAAAGTACTGGAATAGGCACTTGTATAAAGATGCCTGAAACACAGGTATTCCCTTTCCTTGGGGCAATCTAATATATAAACTTAGGCAAGTTTCATTAATTCCAGAAGGAATAGGGATGACTGTTATCAGTTTTCTAGACCAACACTTAGTAGTTCAAACAGCAAACAATTAGCCCAACTCTAAGGGGCAGTTGCTGATCTGAACCAGCCTTAGCTAATTTAGTCTGGGGTTGCTCTTGTGTCTATGATATTTGGAAAATGACAAATAACTCTGGTCTGCCTTAATCCCAAATGATCTTAATCATGTGTTTTTTATTTATCCAATGATAATAATAATTCCTTCTAGGAATTATGGTTGTGGGGTGAATATGATAGATACTTGCAAAAAGAATCTGGGGGGTTACCCCAACTGAACTATTTATACAATGATTCATTTCATTCCATCTTGGTCACCTCACTGTTGCCTCAAACAGCTTTTCCTCCCACAAATAAGAAAATGTTTATAGGATCAAATGAAGAGATTCCTTTACCTTCCCAAAATTTCATAACTTCTCTCAATTTCTTCAAATGGCACAGCTGGTACTGAAGAATCTACTTACACATTCACCCACATGGCTTGGCCAGGAGGTTGCAGTTGTTTCCTTCAGGGATCTTTCCATTGTGTTGTGTGCTGACAACATGGCAACCAGCTTGCTCAGTAATCTGAGGAAGGTAAAGGAAGAAGTGACCGTGACTATCACGACCTAGCCTAGGAAACTCTGCTCCATCCCTTCTTCTATATTCTGTTTATTACAATGAGTTACTAAATCCAGACCATACTCAAAGGGTGAGCAATTAAGCTCCAAGTCTTGAAGGGAGGAATATCAGGAAATGTATGTATAATTTCAGAACCATCACAGACATGTTGGGTTTATTTCCTGAGAGAGAGAGAACTGGAGATGGCCAGTAGCTAGTACAGCTTTTAAAATTAAGATCTAGAAATGCGAATATGTGTTTGGGAATTATTAACTATTTATGGAACTGGAAGCTAGAAGGGTAGAAATTATGGACCAGATTGAGATCATTAAGAGACTGTGCAAAGGTTGACAAGAAAAGAGTCAAATTTGTCTTATGGGGTTATTTACATTAAAGGTAAAAGCAGTGAAAAAAAAATGGCAATGAAGCTAAGAAGAAAATATGTAGAAGAGTTTTCATTTCCTACAACAAAAGCCAGTTGTCACCACTGGTCAACAATAATAAATCCCGAGGAAATAATGTGAAGAAAGATTTAAGTGAAGACTCTTAGTTTTGTTAGTACAAAGATTATTGGTAGTCTTTTGAAATTTCAAAGGTCTAAAGGGGGTAAGCAACAGTCTATAGTTCTGTGCTCACAGACTGGAAAATAATTGATACTATTATTCAGGTTTAGCTGTGAAGCAAATGGAGAAAAATAGAACAAGGCATATATAAAGGATTATTGCCCTTTGTCTCAGGCAGTCATCACAAAATGCTGTAGACTATGTGGTATGAAAAAATGAAATTTATTTCTAGTACCTATAAAGGCTGAAAGTCTGTGATCAGGATGCCAGCATGCTCAGGTTCAGTATAGGCACACTCTGTGGCTTGTAGATAGATACATCTTACTGTTTTCTCACAAAACAGTGTGAAAGAGATCCATTCATTTCCTCTTCTTATAAGGACACTAGGGCATCATGGAGACCCTGCCCTCATTAGCTCACTTAAACCTAATTACCTCCCCCAAACTTTGTATCCAATATCACTCTTTGGGATTTAAAGCTTCAACATAAGAGTTTGAGGGAGACACAAACATTCCTTCCATACCACCCTTCATGATTTCCTAATTATTTATCATTAAGGTATGATTATGTAACAACAATGAGACTAGAATAATAAACTCCATGCAGCAATCACTCCGTTCCTTGTCTTTCTTGCAACTACATTTTCTATAAATTCTAGGCAGATCAAGAGGCTTGAATACACTTTTGTCTTTTAATATAATCTTCAGCCTGACCACATGAGGTGGAAGTCAAGAGAAATGAAGGTCAGAAACCCAGAATAGAAAATGGATAATGAAAATTAAGTCAGTTTTCATGTAATTTTTTTCTCTTTTATCTTATACTATTCTCACATCTTTTAATAGATAAGATGTTATTGGGAAGAGGAATGACTATGGGATTTTAGGTCAAATCTCTGTATTAGGATAATGGCTACAATACTGATCAGTCTTCTGACTGTGACAAAATCGCTTGTATTACAAAGTTAAGCTTTCTTATTGTTGTTAATATTGAAAGGGGATGGGGTGACAATAGTTATATCAAATAAATGATAAATGATTCCTTTTAAGAAATAAATTAAATTATGTAAATAGAAATATTTGGAGACCTAAAGAACTATACTGACTTGACTTCTAATTTACAATATAACAAGAGAAACTGAGGTTCTGATTAAGTATGCTACTGAATACCCCTCAACCAGAAGTAAGTGAAAAGGCCTGGATGCTGATCATCCCATCCCAAATCCAGGGCCTTTTCTATTCTGCTGTATTATCTTTCTTGCTTATAGTTGATACTCATCACGGTTAAATTGAAACAAAGGATAAAGCATGCCTGAAAGAGTAAGTGCCAAGTTCCATACAACAGCATTGTCTGAATATCTGGACACATGAAGATTCTCAAAACCAAACCCCAGAATTTTAATTTAGTATTTCTGTTGGTTAAGTCAACTTTAGCTACTGTGATAAGTAAAAGCAAAATGTGAATAGTTTAACAAAGCAGAAGTTTAATACAAGTGTTCCTTATTGATAGGAGAGTATCTTTCATGTGGTAATTTAGAAACTCAGTCTTCTTATGGCTTCAATTTCCTACAGACTCATATTCTCTTGGCAAAATCTAGTTGCTTGGCTATATGAGAAGGGAAGTGGGTAAGGTGTAATGTAAACCTTGAGCATCTGTTTTGCATCAATAACTCAGACCAAAATTGCATGTTACGAATTAGCAGCTCTTATTTTCCAAAAACCTTGTCACGAGAACAGGAACCCATGATGGGAATGGCCAAGTGGACTGGAATTCATTCCCCACTCACTCCTGATGCTTCAACCATTCTGAATGCCATTAATTTTCACCACTACACCAGTCCCTTGGTCTGGATTTGATTACACCCCTTCTCTCTAGGACACCCCAATTCTCCCCATTCATCAAATGTTCCTATAAACACTGAGTTTACCATGTTACAATCGTCATTTGTACTTCATAAATTTTTATTTCACCAATTTATTTCATAAATTTTCAGAACTAACTTTAGATTTGCATGACAGTTGCAAATAAAGTCTTCATATATATTTCTTACTAAATTTTCTCTAATGTTAATATATTTAGGCATTGTTCAAAGTGTTAAGGAAGGCAGTCAGTATCAGGAGGAAGGAAATAGGTATGCCTCATTCATGGTTATATTCCTAATTCTTTTGTTATTCAATGTGGCACACAAACTCATTAATATGACATATATTTATGATGATCATGCACATGGAAATCAACCAAAATGGTCAGAAAATAAATTCGATATATCTTACTCTGGGTTTACAATAAGGTGTTCCCCCCAAACTTATGAGTGAGACAATGCAAAAATGTTCAGAGGTGAAATTATTAACTGATGAAAGCTGTAAACTAATCAGTGGATTAGTCCACTTAAGTGAATTAACTAGGTGGTAACAGGCAGGCAGTGTGTGTGGCAGGAGGAGGTAGATCACTGGGGATGTGCCTGTGGGGTTAATATTTTGTCACTTCTTCTCTTTCTCTCTCCCCCTTTCTTACTCCCTCCCTGCTTCCTTTCTGCTTCCTGGATGTTATGAACTGAGCTGCTTTCCTCCACTGTTCCGTTTTCATCATTATATCCTGCCTGACCTCAGGCCCAGAGTTATAAAGTTGGCTGACCATGGACTGAACCTCTGAAAGCAAGAGTCACATAAACTTTTCCTCCTCTAAACTGTCCTTGTAAGATTTTTAGGTAAGGTTTTTGCATAAATTAGGTTTTGAGCACTTTCATTTCATTCCTGACCACATTTGACTGGTCCCAGCACTTGAATGAACAGTTTTCTGTGCTAAAAGAAGAGTCCAGGTCAAACTCTCCTAATCCATACATTCTCTGTTCTTCTCACCTCAGGCCCAACCTGAGGTGAAGCTGGCCAACCATGGACAGAAACCTCTGAATCTGTGAATTAAAGTAAATCATTCCTCCTTTAAGTTGTTTTTCTCAGGTATTTTGTCACTAACACAGTTAAATACTAGTATTTGCCTACAGATCAATTTCACTTCAGTCCTCTTGTTATTCATTTACTCAGCAATTGAACTATAGCCTCAATATTCCACAGAAAGCAGGAGGAGAGGCAACATGCTCAGTATCATCTCTGGTTTCTATTTGGCTTATCAAGTTGAGTAGTATTAGTTTTTATTGGCAAGTTACACACCATAAAGAACAACCACAAAATTATAGTGGCATATGGCAATAAGAATTCCTGTCTCTAGTATTCCGGAGAGTGCTGCTGATGTCATTTGGGCTTACGCTCATGTATGCATGTTGACTTGGAGTCGACTCTTCTCTACATGTCCCCCATCTTCATCGGACCAGTGGAATAGCCATGTATTCTCTTTTCAGGGCAGAGCAGTGGCAGAAACTGAAGAGGGAATAGAAAACAAACATACTATCCTGACATACAAACTCACTTGGTTGCTTAAAACAAGTCATCTGAGCCAGGCATGGTGACACACACATATAATCTCAGCAACTTGGGAGGCTGAGGCATCAGGATTACAAGTGGAGGAGAGATAATTTATCAAGACCCTGTCTTAAACATCCTCTATATTTCTACCCTCCAGCCATCATTCTCATTCCATCCTAACCCAAGCTATTTATAAGCTCTGGGGCTACTATTGCCTTGGAAGACATTATGACAAGATATGATGGTTCCTAAAATTTTTGTGGAGTTTTTCATAGAGTAATGCTGAAGTAGGAACCATCTCAGAACTTAAAGAAAGCATGGATTCATTTGTAGAACAATTGAGAGTCTTGTAACTCTATAAGACTCGATGTCACTAAAAGCATCTAAAAAACTGCTAGACATTTTCTTCTGGTCCTAGGTATCATTATTTTCTTGGGTAGCAATTATGATCACTTTGAAGAATAAGTCATGTGATTATTGCCTCCTTTCCTATCTTAGCGGATACAGATTAATCCTTTTGACTTGCTCAATATGTATTATATTATTCTACTCTAGGTCTTTTAGTTTCTCATTTATTGAGCATGGTTTAATCATACTTCTTGAAGCCTTGGGACTTCCCATGGGTAGGAGAGTAGAGAACAGAATAAGTTCAAAGAAAATCCAACAATTGCCTCTATTCAGCCATGAAGAGTTACCAAAAATGAAAATATTTGAACACTTCATCTCATGGGAAGAGTGACAAAAGAGACTGCATCTTTTTCATGTTCTCACATCCTACATAACTGTCAAATGACATAAAATTGTTTCTACATGGAAAATATTCACTTTGTGAAGCCCATCAAAGAATACAAAAGCCCACAGTCTAATAAAGTACAAACACTAAGTAGGTGGGAATTTCTTTCATTTAACTGAATTCCCAGTCTCTGAGGGGAGAGAGAAAAATAATTTGAAGGAGTCAACTTGGGGGTAAGATATCAGGTTCATAACTAGTTGGGATGAATTTCCATGAGATCAACATAATAATTAGAAGAAATATACCCTGAGAAATACTACCTAGAGCCAGTATTATGAGTTTTATCTCTGCATTCAAGAGGAACAAAAAGATCACTTATACTCATAAAATCTTCCTTGTCTGAATTCCACAAAGTCAGTGAAGTTCAGAGTTCAGGTGGGTTGGTGCTAGCCATAACATACATACCACAAAAAGAGGGATCTACTTAGAGTAACGGATGATGATGTTGAACTTGAAAAGCCTGGGCTTTGCAATCCTATATCCAACCACTCTAACAGATCTTATTTGTGGAAATCAGAATGATAGGAGTAAAATCTACCTATCTTGGAATGGCAGATGTACAGATTATGAGTAAGAACTCATTCTTTACAAATAAATTGTCCTAGAACTTTGGACAGGCCACCTAATAGTTATAACCTTCTGCTTTCTCACCTGTGAAACCTAACATCTAAATTTATTTTTCATAACACATCTTAGAAAACTAATCACAAAATGGTTCTCATAATGCTATTGAACTTTGAAATGAGACCCATTTGCAACCATAGAAGTTGCTAAAAATTAAAAAAGAGGCTAAATAAGAATTAAATCTCAGTCTCTAAGTGTGCTAGATCTAACATCTTCATTAAGACATCTTTAGAACTTTTCTGGAGAAAAATTTTGAACAATTTCCTGGAGAACATTTTCTCTTTGGTATTTTAATTTTAAAAGTTGGGTTTTCTAGTGAAAATACTTGACACAAAGCTTTTAAATTGTTTTTATGAATGTTTGAAATAACAAATATCCTGCAAAAGGAAGTGGAATAAATGTTTAGAATGCCAATTTAAGAGACAGTTAAAAGTAGAATAATAATCTTTAATCGTTCATTTAAAAAAATGAATTCAAGCTAGTTTTTAAGATAACTGAAACTATCATCTGTAAATTTTTGCATGCATCTAATTAGAGTTATTTTAAGGTAAAATATTTATGAAATGAATAAGTACTTACAATATTTGAAATATATTGGGCATTCTTTGAGTTTTTACTTGTGAAGTATTATGAACACTATAAAACCACATTATTTTCATGCGGTAGTGCAGAGATGCTCTAAGACTTCTGGAAGGTTGCTTAGTAATCTGGCATAAATGACCAGGTGACTAAGTTTAATGCCTTCAGTCTTTGTCGTTTTTTGTCTCTCCCCTTGCCATTGGTCATCCTGTTTAGATGTTATGTCTTACTACTTCTTCTTCTACTCACCTTCCTTTCTAATTTATCACTATGGGCCAAGAATTTCAAAGTTAATGAAACTCATCCAATAAGATCAACTTTTACAAAAGGACAAGATTTAAAATTCAATGAGAAGAGTGAACATTTAGAAGTGTGCCATGATGAAATGAATTCTGAGAAAAAGAAAGAATAGCATGCCACACAGAAGTAGTGATGGAATAAATCAGATGACAAAGAAGTCACATGCTCGGTTATCTGCTTTAGGGACTCTAGACAAACAACCAAAATGCAAAATAGCTTGTATTTTAGGAGCACAGCAGCTGCACACCAGGAGAGTAGCAGAATCCTTTCCTGCTCAGACAGAGCAGCTGGGTCTTGACATGAACCTGATCCAGTCCTATAACAGGAAGAAAACAAAACAAAACAAATAATACCTTGGGATCAATAGGAATAAAGCAAATGTATCTGATTAGTGTCCCTTCTCACAATAATAAAATAAAAAATAAAACTTTTGAGTAAAATTATGACATGACATGAATTCAGAATTTTCCTTCTCCTCAATGGCAGAAATATGCCAAAAATAGCAAATGTAGTAAAATGTTTATAAAATCAAATGCCAAAAGGGTATGGAATTTCTAACATGAACCTTCAAGAGTGATCACTAAGGAAAAGATCAGTAGATCTGACAGAGTTGGTTCAGATGTTAACACATTATCTTTGACACCAGAGGTTCATAGGTAACTAAACGAGTCCATCCAGCTTACCATGCTGGAAGCTTTTTGCTCAGAATATGTCCCTAAACATCCTAAAATTACGTGGAAAAGAACAAACTATGACCTAGGTAACCCCTCTCCCTCTCAACCTGAATGTTGTAGATCATTCCAAGAGAAAAGGTAGGAGAGTAATCAGAGATAGCTGAGGAGTTCAACTACTAAACAAAAAACATTAAAAGGAGAATAAAAGAGTAAAGCAGATCACCGTTATTTAACAAATCTCTTCAAGAAAAGTAGGAAAGAAAACTTGCCAAATCATTTATGAATATGGTATAATCTTGATATTTCAACTAAAGATGGAATAATATATAAAAGCTAGTTCAAATCTATAAAAGTGGATATTGGGAGATATAGATATACACAAGAGATATATGCTATTACTCATGTAAAAATTTTTTCCAATAATGCAAGGATGATTTAATCTCATATATGCAATGTAATTTACCATAAGGATGAAAAAGAGAAAATACAAAATTGTCTTTATAAATTCAACTATGTATATTTTTCAAGGTCTACTTATGATTTTCAGAAAAAGAGAAACTCACAGAAAACTGAAAACAGAGGATTTCCCTGCTTTGGTAAAGACTATCATAATGGAGAAACTCCAGGCAATTTCCTTTACTGTTCACAATTAGAGGAGAATGTTCAGTCCTACCACTGTGCTACTAGAGAGAATATGAGATCCCAATGAAAGCATAAGAAGAGAAAAATCTGATGGTATAAGGATTGGATGGTAAATAATTCTTGCATAAAATAATCAAGAGGATCCTCAAGCCCTTAGAAATATTAAGAGTGTCCATCAAGCTTGTCAACTGAAAGATTAGCTTGCAAAACAAATAAATAAACATTCCTCAACACTAGCAGTTCTCAAATGGAAATATTTTGTCTAATAGACATTTGGAAATATATAGAAACCTTTTGGGTATTATAGTGGACCATATAAAGGGAAGGAGCTACTGGCATCTAGTGGGTAGAGAACACAGATGCTTCTAAACATCCTACAATGCACTGGATAACCTCCTACGATGAAGAATCATGCAATCTAAAGTGTTAATTGTAAAGTTGTGAGAAACCTTGCTCTTTACCAACAAAATAATGCATGAGAAAATATTTTAAAAATAGTAATAAGATGACCATCCAAACTAGCAGAACAAACTACAAAGAATGTAGGGAATTAACCCAACAAGACATTTATAGAAACTTAATGGAGAAATGTTAAACTCTCCTAAATGACCCAAATGCAAACCTAAATTAATTGAATAATATTTTGTTCATGGATGTAAGCAATATAAAATTATTAATTCTTCCCTAAAGTTACCAATAAATTTTAAATAATACTATTTCAAAACTCGATACTCTTCAGAGGATTGTTTATCTATTTCTAATATTTTTAGTAGGATATTAGCTGGGAAATCTTACCCTAGACTGTTCAAGTGGTCAGTAACTTCTTCAAAAGGTGGCAACATGGGCTAGGGGCATGACTGAGTGGTAGAGCACATGTTTAACATGAGGAGGCCCTGGGTTCAATCCCCTCCATCTCCTATCCCCTCAAAAAAAAAAAAAAAAAAGTGGTAATGAAATGTCAGATATAGAAACACACTGAAGTGTATTGCTTTCTTAGGCCAGTGCCAATTACAGCCATCTTTACTATAGAGAGTTAAATTGTCTGAAGACAAACCACAGTTTTTCATCTTGAAGGATAAAATTAGATATCTATACTCACTAAAGAATTAGTTTTTAAACAATATTAATGGTATTTTAATATCACCCTGGTTTAAAAGTATCACCCCTCTCTTGCTGCACACTAAGTAAAGACTACGTGATCAGATAGCAAGTTTTGAATGTCATTTTTTCTTTGTTCATTCCTAATGTGACATTTTGATAATTTTGGTACATGTTTTATATCAAAACTCCCTAACTCTAATCTCCCAGACACTCATTAATCAGCATTAATAGCCTTTCTGGGAAGCTGTAAGTTTAATCAATTCTTATTTGATAAGGTTCTCTAATGCTTTCAAGCGATGAGACTTACTGAGTAACAAACTGTTTCAAAACCATCAGCATTTTCTAAAGTCGTGTCAGATATTGATAAAGTGAAATTTCTCATATAATACAGGAATGTAATTCTCAATTCTTTATCCGCTGAAAAGGTTAATAAAATAGAAGGCCCTCAAAGTGTTATCTAAATACTGAAGAGAGATAACCTATTATAATGGTATTTCTTCATAATCTGTATACTTTTGTATTCAGATAGTGCAGGCTATTTTCTCAACAACCTGATGGAACTACAGAGGTTGCTCTCTAGCTCAGTTTTTAAGTCTATCCACCATAATAAAAGTGGTAACTGTGTGAACTATCACTCTGCAACAGATGCCCAACTCTGAACCACATCCTAATTCATTATGTCTACATAATGGTTTTTACAGTTTGCACAACCCTTTGCATCAGTCCTTTTTTTTTTTTTTTTTTTTTATTTTGTTCTTCACAACAATCATATGAACCAGGGGAGAATAATAAGGATGTTGCTTTTACTAATGGAGAAGTGAGTTCAGTGACTTTATGTGCAAACTTGTAATAAGCAGTAGAATCAGAATCAGACACTGGTCCTCTAAACCCAAGTACTTCTCTCTTCTACCACATTGTTCTGGGCAAGAACCATAATAGTTTGAGTTGAAGTTACATTGGGTTAAAAAGAAAATTAAAATCACATAGTCACAGATGAGGTTTAAAGGAATTTCTTTGTGACTATTCAATAAATTAATTGTTAAGCATTAATTAATTGTTCTTTGTATGAAAAGTTGATAGTGTTATTGAACTTAGACCCAGGTTCAGAATCTCATTCCATGGAAAAATCAAACTCTGAGAGTCTAGTGTTGAGGAGACAGGCTTTCATGAATAGCCCAAGAGGGAGCTTTGTTCACAAATCAGTTTCTCAGCTCCAAGGAATTGGAAGTTATAGTCTAGATATAATGAGGGAGAAAGATAGTCTAATAAAGGGGAAGAATATTCGCGTCTTTTCTGGGAATAGAAGCAGATCTTCTGGGAACTCTAGTCTCACCTCTTTTAATTCCTGTCATGGTTTAGTACTTCTAGTCATGGTAATGGGTAGGTGTCTTTAGCTTTGAAGAGAGGAAGAGAGAGATGAGACAAGTCTACATGAAGTTAACCCTATAGTAAAACTTTGGGCAAACCATTTCTCAGATGACCAACATGTCTTCATGCAGAGCTGAGCAAAATCTGACCCAAAGGTTAGGGTGACAAAGGAGACAGACACACTATGAAGACAGAGATGCTGAGTGTTTTCATCTCATCCCAGTCACCTTTGGTATCCCTAGGCCCAAGAGAAGAGTCAGTGTTTACAGCTTCAGGTCCCTATAAGGAAACTGAGGCAGCTGTTGTCATCAGGACTCACATCAGAGGTCTTATCTACACCAAAGCTAATGGAAGTCTGATAACATATTGCCTACTGTGTGACCTCTGAAACTAGTGATTTTTAAGTCCACTGAGAGCAAGTGAAGCTAAAGCATTTGTTTAGACTTCCTCCTCCCACCCTTTTGGGCAGCCATCAGAATAAGACATCTGCTATTTGATTTCTCACAATTCACATGGTTTTGTACTGGCTCCTGTTGTGTTATTTCTATGAATGCTCCTGCTCAATCTGTCAAAAGACACCAAGGGGCTTGGTGTGAGCAAGATGCATTTGTGTCTAGTAGACAGCAACATTCTTGAAGTAAAAGCTCTCTCACACTTCTCCATGTCCCCAGTGCTTAGTAAAGCACCTATGTAGAGAAATAGATCTTTTCACACCCATAACTACGTTCACAGTTGAGGTTCCATAAAAAAGAAATATTATCTTAGAAAAACCTATAGTTCACCAATGTAAGTTTGACATGACATAAGAGACTTCATAAGGAAATGAAGACCTGATGAAACAGGTGGATCTGGGTGTTTTTTATGTGAATTTTGATAAAAAAGTAGACAATCATGGGGAAGTATGATTGGACAAAGAGTTTTATTTTATCTAATCATAATCAGTTGGGGTAAACAGCAAGGCCTGTTTACTCAAATCCCATGTCTTCAGAGATAAGGATATTCCTTCCCTCAAGGGTCAGGGAGAGCCCTTTACACAAGAAGGTCTTAATGGCCTGCTTCATGGGAAGAGTTGGGGAAGGTTAAAGAGAGAACTTCCTGCTTCTCAAATCCCTTCAACTTAAAATAATTTGGGTTAGCACGTCCTGAATCCCATCATATATAAAATATATGATTATGAATATGAGTTCCTATAACATATGAATCCCATCATATGTATGATGTTAATGTGAAATTAATAGATGTAGATGTAGACATAGATATAGATAAAGCGAAGGAATCTCTGTATAAATATAAATACAGAAACTCATATTTATATGAATTAACTTCTGAATTCCAATGGACTGTTCCTCTGCCACGACCCACTGACCCAGCAGGCCTTCTATACACCATATACACCACCCGAATTGCATCTAGAACTTATGATGTGACTTATTTGGCAACGCAGAACTTCCAACACTGCTTCTTCCCACATCTGTATGACTTTACATCTAGCCTTCTTTCCCTGTTGGTCCTCCTGGAGAAATAAGACCTCCTCTTCCTTCAAGACATAGACGAAATGTCACCTCCTCAGAACACTTTCTCAGATTCTCACTGCAGACCAGACCATGGGAGTCAAAGGTACCTGCTCTGGTACCTTTCACTGACCTCAATTACTACAGAAGGAGACAAGATCTGTGCTATAAATGGCTGGTTTTAGGAGGGATTATAACATTGAAGTGCTTGAAAAAAAAAAAAAAAAGAATAAAACCATTCTGGTTTGACATTGTTTCAAACAGCTGTTGCAATAAAGCTTCCCTGCCCTGTGTTCAGCAGGAAGTTTTAGTGCCCAGAAATCCCTTTGTTTAAATGCTACAAGTAAGAGGTTAATTCCAGAATGTGAGCAAGACGAATATTACAACGTTATACAACCACTATTTAGTATATTGTAATTTCCATATGTAAAATAACTATAAGCCAAACATGGAATAATTGTGCAGAGAAAACCAATTAGCAAATTTATTGTCTCAAATTCTATCTAAAATACATGCTGTTATCTCGAAGCAATGTGAAACAACTAATTTCTCACTTTCAGTTATCAATATGACTAAAAATAGTGGCTCATTTTTATTTACCAAGATTAATTCCACCTGGAATAGATTTCAGTTATTTTGGTTTGTTTTTGTTTTCATGCATAAAGCCACAGCATAACCAAAGTCAATTTCGGAAACAGTAATTTTGTTTTTGTAAACAGTGGATTGCTTTTATTAATCATAGTGTATAATTAGGGCTCTCGCTCTAATCATATTTTAATACATATGAATATTTGAGAACCCTAACTTACAGTGTAAAATCAAGATTGATAAATATAAAATGGTAACTCCTGGCCTCAAATTTCAAAGGGCTGAGACACTTGGAGAATTAAGCTTTGGGAATACAAGTGCTAGAAGAAACACAATTCTTAGTTGATTGTCTGCACACAGAAATCTTTGTATATTAAAGCAAGGTGGAAACAAAGCAGTCTATGTATTTCTTAACCATGAATCATAACTCCCTTGCTAAAAGATCTTTACAAAAGATAAATTAAAACTAATTAAATGAGAGAATGTGTGAAATCATTTGAAAACGAAAAAGCAGTATGTAAGCCCAAACCACCTGAGGAACAGTATCTTCTGGATCTTTCTTTTCATCAATTCCAAACTGACCACTGGCCTACAAAGCCTTCATTGAAGACTACATCGTATATTCTAGGGACAAAAGCAAACAAAATGTAAAATATTTTCTACTTGGTATTATAGGTAAATTTTTATAGCCTCCAAAGAGGAAGTCTAATCACTTTTTAAAAAATTGTTATAAGTAATGTGTGCTCAATTTGATTTTAAGTTCTAGTCTACTATTTATTTTTTATTTTGCTTTTTTGCCCGATGCATTGTATTTTGGAAATGATATATACTTTTTTCTTGTTCATTTTCTAGAAACAATCCATAATGACTTGGATCTCTGGTCTTGCATATTGATCTTTCTCACATGGTATGCTAAGACAGCTTTACCTTTCCTGACAAAATAACAAAAGAGCAAGTTTCCAGAAAGAGATATGTTCAACATGAACTTGGGTGGGCCAGGTCAGGGATGGCCAGCAAAGGTGAGGGCAGTCAGGATGCCAAGTAGCCCAGAGGGAAGAGAACAAACATCACTCAGGAATGAACAACAAAAATCTAGCTTTCCTATTGCCTGAGAAATTGGAGTTACTATAATATTCTCTAAAATAAAACACATTTCACTTTAATTTTTTACTTTCAAAATTTTTTAGGCCCAGGATACTGTGTTTATCATTTTTTCTTTTTTTTCCCATATTTTTGTTGCATTATAATTGTATATAATTGTGGAACTCAGTATTACAATATTAAGTCAGAATAAATATTATATTTACATACATACCCATATTTACACTAGTACAATTCACAATAGCCAAAAAACAGGACCAGCCTAAGTGTCCATCAACAGATGAATGGATAAAGAAAATGTGATAAATAGAGACACACACACACACACACACGCACACACACACAAAACAGAGTTTTATTCAGTCATAAAGAAAAATGAAATGATGTCATTTTCAGGAAAGTGGGTAGAATTTAAGAACATTATGTTAAATGAAATAAACAAAACTCAGAAAATTAAGGGTCATATATTTTCTGTCATGTAGACACTAGAGAGGAAAAATGAAAAGAAAGGTTGGGGAAGATCGTGTGAAAATTGAAGAGCATCAGTAGAGTGGAGGAAAGTGAACGGGGAAGGTAGGAGGAGAGCGAAGAGGGAAATACTGGGGAATGATATCTGCCAAATTATATGGTTATATTATGTTCATGTCCAAATACTCTAAACATTTATATTCCTGCCATGAACAAAGATTTGGATCCTAAAGACATAAATATTATAAAACTCTGAAACTCCTCCTGATGGCCTCTTCTCTGCTGACACAGGAGAAAGGAAACCTGGGTTTGTTTTGACATTAAAAACTGCTCTCCTTGACCCTTCATACCGGACAAGACGATGACATTTTAGTGCCTTGCATGTGGGCACTGTTCAAACACCTTCATCAGCAGGACTTCGCTCACCTTCCTGGGAGGTTTACCAACAATTACATCATTCTCATTACTAAGAAGTGTCTATTTTTTGTGTCCCTAATGTTTAAACAAAATGTTTTTCTCTAAAGATCTTGTCTTATTAATTAGTTTTACTCCTTTGTTAAATAATTCTCTTTGCTATCTAAATTTTTCAAAGGTGGGTAGACTTATATTCTCCTCATCCTTTTCCTAGATGGTGTATATTTTATATCCTTAATTTTTCATCATAAAATTACTTCTTCTATTTAGAAAATGATTTCTTTGGCTTTTCTCTGAGTTCTTCTCCAACATTGTTTCCAAATTCAAAGTGATTAAAAAAACAATATCAGGTTTCTGAGTCATTTAGCATTTATTAGCACATTTAATCTTCACAACAGCTCTATGAGGTACAGCCAAGTATTTCAGCAGTTTTACTGATGAACAAATTAAAATTTTTATAATTTACTAAGATTAAGTAATTTGACAGCATTAGTTCACCTAGTAAGTTTCAGAACTAGGACTGGAACTCAGGCCTTCTGGTTCTACAGCCTAAATCTTCACCACTGCCACAATGTCTTTGGAAATGAAATTTGAGATATTTTTCCCTTTTTCATGATATGAGCATATTTACAGAAAACCAAAAGTTAAATCATGGTCCAGAGAGTTCACTTAAATGTTTTGTGTTGTGACAATATAATTCAGTATTCATTCCTGCTCTTATTATTTAATCTCAAACCAAATATGAATCGAATGGCCTGTTGTTCATTCATTGTCATTTTATAGAGATTCTGGCTCCAAGGGCAACCCCTTCACAAGTGTTCACACGAACAGTTGTGTCTTAGCCATTATCAGTTATCACTTATGTATCTCTTATTGCCACAAAAAGAATAATTAGAAGTTAGGTGACAACAGAAATTGAGTGTTTATATATACTTTTCTTATCAGCATTTCCTGATTTTTCCACAATTACAATTTACCAATCAATAATCTTTTATTTTTTGTCACTTTTTAAACAGATTGCTTTGAATCAGAGAATATGTTCTGAATTGAATCATATTTGCAATCTTTATTCAAGCTGGACATAGTCTTTAAAAAAATCACATATTCACTCATTTATTCACCAAAACAATATTGTAGGCATTGAAATAAGTGTGGCAGATTTAACAGGGGTGGGAGATTGAGACAGAGATCTAATGGGTGTTCTGATAGGAACAAAGTAATCAAAGAATTGAAAATTGAATTCTGATAAACCTTCCAAAGATAGGGCATATTCCCAAATAGAGATAACAAATTATACCTTTAATTTTAAATTAAACCTTACTAAATTTTTATACTTTCAATAATTGGAGCAGTAAAAAGGCAACATATTAGCATAATAAATTGTGTACAAAAAAATAGTGAAAAGTCCTTAGTTAACATCACTAATGAACAAAGTGATTAGTCCAGTGTCTTGCTAACAGCAGATATCAAAAATATTTACAGGAGGAGCAATAATGTATGTAATAAACTATGTGCACAAGTCTGTTGTTGCTTTTATTTATGTAATTGTGGTTTGGATGTGAGGTGTCCCCCAAAAGCTCACATGTGAGACAATGCAAGGTTTGGTTGCAGCATTAACCTAATCAGTGAATTAATTCCTGATTGGACTAATTCTGCGGTTACTAGAGGCAGGTGGGGTGTGGTTGGAGGAAGTGATTTGTTGAGGGTGTGGCTGTGGAGTATATATGGCTTTATCTGTTTTTTTGGAGGGTGTTATATATTTTGTATCTAGAGCATTGAGTCTCTCTCTACTTCCTGATTATGACATGAGCTGCTTCCCTCTGCCATGCTTTTCTGCCATGTTGTTCTGCCTCACCTTGAGCCCTGAGGAATGGAGTCAGCCTTCTGTTCACTAAGACCTCTGAAACTGTGAGCCCTCAAATAAACATTTCCTCCTCTACATTTGTTCTGGTCAGGTCCTTTGAGTCACAGCAGCGAAAAAGCTGACTAAAACAATAATCCATGAGCAAATCTTCCACTAGAGATCAGAGGAAAATTACATAATAAGGACAATAATGCAAATAATCATCTTACTATGGTCCATAATAAAACATTCTCTTTCAAGTAAATTCAGGTTTTCGAATTTCCTAACCATACTCCATAAATATCAAACTAAAACAAAACAAAACAACTTGAGGTCAAGATGTAGAGGAAGAGGAAGAGCCCTCATCATTCACTGTCCCCTAGGCCTTCAATGCTGTATGACTCTGGGTGACTTCCCTGGTCAGGGTCTCCAACAGCTGGTTTCTGTTCCTTTTGAAGTCTAGCTAATAAAACCCTGTTCTCTCTCTCTCAAATCTAACTGTAGGTTTCATCATACCTATAACTAATGTCTGGTTGTTGATGAATTTAACTGGTGGCTCCATTTACAGAGCAGTTCAGTGGTCTCTGTGTGCCTTGCTGGACACCTTCTGTAATCTCCTTCAGCCATCTTGTTTCTCTTACTGAATCCCATTCACATGTATCAATAGGGTATATACAACACAAACACAGCACAAAGAACCACTGATTTATTTATTCTTGGGATGACTAAAGGCAGGTAACAGTTGTTTTCCGTTACCTTCTCAACTTGAAAGCCCTGTTCCAGTTTGCTAGTGTCTCCTAAGAGTTTGGTATCTGGGAATCAGTTCCTTTATTTTAGTCTTTTGGTCTCTGTTGTTATATTTGCTTAATAAATACTATCTTCATGTAAGGCACATTAAATTCCCTAAATATAACTTTTTTTTTTAATACGAAGAGAAATTTCATCTTTTTCCACAAAGCGTGGAATGATCAACTGCCCTAATGTATTAGCTTCCTTTTTTTCCTTAGTCAGATTTATGTTGTAGCATATCAATTAAAAAGAGAGTAAGAGAAACATACCAAGACAGAGCCATCTTTACAACCACTGTGGACTTGCCCACTCCCTCATTCCCAGTTTCAAAAAAGACAGTATAAAACCTCATGCTGGCAAGTTAATCACAGGGAGAGAATGAGCTCAACAGTGTATGTAAAAACTTAGTTGTTTTTCTTTGATTCATCCGATAGCATCACACTGGGTCCGTTTCTTGTTTATGCTGTCTTTATTGTTTCTGGTCTTAGAACAATAAACATCCCTAAGTGGTTTCAATTACAGCAGCAAAACTGTGCAAATGAACTTTGGCTTTGTTTCATACTGAATGGAGGGTTTTTATGATTTTATAAATGGTGATGATGTTCCGGAATCTTGCCAAACCTGTTCTATAAACAGTGAAGAGTCACATTTGCCAGCTCTGTGCCTTTAATCACTCAAATATCTTTCCCTTGATATGGATAAAATATTTTTAACCTTGTTCCATGGAGATGAAGAAGAATGATCAAATTATCTGTGGATTCAGCAACAATTTGCATAAACAAAGTATTAGGATTTTTTTTTTTTTTTCTGGTCATGTATCTATAGGCCAATACCTGAATTTTTTGCTATGTTTCCCTTAATTGTAGGAAAATATTAGTGAGTTGTAATATTTTTAAAAATTTAACATAGTTTTATCACAAGCATAAATTATATTATGCTGAGGTAACAGACACCCACATCTAGTTTCACAGAATAAAAGTTTATATATAAAAGTAGTCAGAGAGCTATCCTACCTGTTTCCACAATCACCTGAGCAAGGGGAGAATACTTTTGGATAATCCTACACTAACACTGGAACACTCTAGAACAGTGACACAGGAACTCCATGGGAGGAGATCCAGGAAGCATAAACTTCCATTTCCCTGAGAGCAATGCCATCATGAGCACAGATTCATTTACAGAATTTGGAGGTTCAGTCTTAAGAATATTCTGAAAGCCATCACTTCTTAGTGAATGTGTTTATCTACTAGGGTTGGCATAGCAAAATACCACAGGCCAGGTAGCTTAAGCAACAGAAATTTATTTCTTTAATTTTTGAGACTAGAAGTCCAAGATCAGTTTAAACAACAGCAATTTATTTCTTTAGTTGTAGAAGTCCAAGATCACAGTGCTGGCAGTTTTGGTTTCTCCTGAGGCCTCTCTTTTTGGCTTTCCAATGGTGTCTTCTTGCATCCTCACTTGGCCTTTCTTCTGTGTACATTAAATCCTGTGTTTCTCTGTTTATAAGAACGCCAGTCCTGCTGGATTCAGGCCCACCCTTACAACCTCATTTAACCTTATTTCTTTGATGGCTGTAACTCCAATTATGGTTACATTCTGAGGTACAGAAGGATGGGACCTGAACATATGAATTTCAGGAGAATCAGTTGAGCCTCTAACAGTGAATGAACTGTCATAATCCCATCAGTGTGTCTTTGCAGTTCAGATCTACAAATTGAAAAAAAAAATTGCAATCCAAAGTAAGACTGAAAGATATTGTGAAGCCTACGTGTGAAATTTAAAGAGTCTCAAGTATGAGAAAATTTTCTAACTATACAAAAATCTTCTTTGATTCAAATTTATTTTTGGACTTTAATAGAAAACCCTGAATACAAAATTTAGAATGTTGTCTGTATTGTTCAAACTAGCTGCATGAAATTTTTGCAGGATATGTGATCTTAATTATCATTAAAATACTTTTAAAAAGGGAAAATTCCAAGTGAAAAGTATTTGATATTAAAATTTAGAATTTACTCCTAATCAAACTGAAGAGATCCTGTCAATATAATTATTTGCTTTTAGAAGGCCATTGCTTATTCATTTGACCTGTTCTTTAGCACTGTGTTTCAGCAGAATTGGGAAAAAGCATATTTACATGTACATAATGAACATTCTCAAAAATGTGGTCTGTGGAATAGCATAGATTGCACTTTTAACTCTAAGCACATAACAATTTATAATTTTTGTATATCCTTGTTCTCATCAGTTAACCTTGCCAAGCTTCAATTTCATTATGTGCATTAAAAAGATAATAAGACTGACTTTTTGCCTTTAACAGAGAATAATATTTGAAAGTAGATTGTAAATAGACAATCACATAAAATGTAATGAAAGCCAACTTCAGAAGATAAAGATCCCTAAGATATTAAAATGGAGTTTTATGAGGAACTAGCAGGGATGGTGAACCATCAACGGAGAAAGGTTGTTAATTTTTGTAAGATTCATTTATACTCTTCTCTGCTGCAGATGTGTAAACAAATTCAATAATTCAATTCATATTTCTTTCATTGGATCCTTTATTGAATTGTAGAGCTATATTTCAACTAATACAAACTACAGAAGTCAACTAATAGAGGGGCGAGTGCTGATCTCATCAAAATCAATCAATTTAAAATATTTTGTACATGTGCCAAGACAGCGAAACTTTAAAACTTAAAAGAAAAGCTTTTGATTTGCACAGATGTTTCTGCTGACAAAGTAATATGGCCATCAGAAATCCTGAAGGAATGTTAAATGTCATTTAAGAAGTAAGAAATAGAGTTAGTATAGTACAATGTGAAACTTGAGGACACTTTAATTTATTGAACTGAGATATATATAAAACACAGTGTTCCAATGCTTAACACTTTTAAGAGCATGTTTAGTTTTTTTTCTTCAAAGAATCCTTTCTAGCTATGAAAACACTGAGTGACAATTATTCATGCTGAACAATTGAAATGACATTTATTTGGCCAAACTACTCCTTATAAGAAACACTATTCTTTGTGCCCAACCATTAGTCTGAATATTTTCACTTCGGAAATACAGAGCTAGAATTTCCTTTAGCCCACCATCAAGTTCATCCCAAAGAATTCACTGTTTTTTTCCTCCTCTCAAGGCTGCATCTCCCCCACTTCCTGTGTCTCCATAGTCAAGGTCCCTGCAAGCTTCATTGCCTCCTGGTGTGCTTTGAAGTCCAGAGATCATCCCTTCAACCACTGTCTTGCCAGAATCTGAGAAGCCTCTCTCTGCCTTCTTGTTTTACTTAGCCCTAAATACTCAACGTGTTTCACAATCTGCTTTCCCACTTCAATGCATAGACAGCCAAACCTGTGCCATTCATTGATTCACTTCACCTCCATTTCTCTAAATGATAAATACCTTTTAATATATTGTTAGCAAAATTCGAAATGAGTTTACACATAATAATTCCTTTTCTTTTAAAAAATGTAGTAAAGTATACATGAAAATGACTCCAAATCCCACCATCTAGAGGGAGTTGGTATTATCATGTAAGTTAATGCCTTTCCATAGTGTTTTTTCTCTCTTCTCCTCTCTCCCTTCGAAAATATTTTTCGAACAGTATCAAATCTTTCAAATTTTTTTCTTTAATTTGAACTTTCTTTCATGCTTATAAAGAACCATCCACCTCAGGAATTATCAGAATATTCATTACTTTCATTTCCTTCATTTTTATAATTTTTTTTACATCAAAATGTGTATTAGTCAGTGTTCTCCAGAGAAGCAAAACTAACAAGATATATGTGTACAAGTAAAAAGAGATTTATTGTAAGGAAATGGCTCATGCAATTATGGAGGCTGAGAAGTCCTACAATCTGCCATCTAAAATTTGGAAACCCAGAGTACCCTTTAATTCCAATCTGGGTGAGAAGATGCATTTTTCAGATTGAAACAGTCATGTGCAATTTCCACATATGGAATAAGAAAATGATTGCAGCTCATTACTTGTATAAGGTTAGCCTTGTTTTAGCTATTGTGAAAATTTCACAATGTTACAAGGTTGATTCAACATGATATATTGAAATAATCATCTTTCCTTCTCCTGATCATTAATGTCCTCTTAATCACATGGTAATTTTTCCTATTTACTCAAATCTATTTATGAACTATGCATTTTTTGGATCATGTATTTTGACCCACCATCACTCAGCCAAGTAATGTTGTAAATCCATAATACTATAATTATTGCACCTTGTTATATATTTTAATATTGAATCAAGCACATGTTCCCTTATTATTTTTCATTGCAACCCACAATTTTTTGTTTGTTTATTTTTATTGTTGTGGTGGGCTTTTTTGTTTGTTTGTTTGTTTGTTTCAATTTCAGCCTAGGTAATTCTCTTTTGGACTTGTAATAATAGGTGTTCAGTTTTTGTCATGGTTTGGATGTGAGGTATGCCCCAAAAGCTCCTTTTAATGCAGGACTATTCAGAGATTAAAATACTAAATTATGAGAGCTATAACCTAATTAGTCCATCCTAGTTTGAGTGGACTGATTGGGTGGTAACTGTAGGCAAGTGGGGTGTGGCTGGATTGTTGTTCCTGAAGCCCCTTCCTCTCTCTCTCTCTCTCTCTCTCTCTCTCTCTCTCTCTCTCTCTCTCTCTCTCTCTCTCTCTCTCTCTCTCTGCTTTCTGATCCCTCCATGAGCAGAGCAACTTTCTCCACTGGAACTATACCCCTGATTTGCTGACTTGCCTTGGGCCCAGAGCAATGGAGTCAGCCTTCTACAGACAAAAACCTCTGAAACCATGAACAACCCCACATAAACTTCTCCTCCTCTAAGTGTTCTTTTTAGGTATTTTGGTCACAGGGATGAAAAGCTGACTAAAACAGTTTCCCTCATCCTCCACATGATCTATCACTCACTGTTTTTTATTCAGAAAATTCAGTCTCCTCCACATGTCAAGACTGTGACAAATTGAAATTTTTTATGTTCATCCTGAAAATTTGTTTAAGTTCCCAAACTCCCCCTCAGATGTCTTGGAATCCTTACCTTTTTGCCTTTCCTGTAAGAAGCAAAAGTACTTCCTTCTTGCTAAGCCTAATTCAACCACTACAACTTCAGTTTTCTTTCCTCCATCGATTTAGAAAATATTTCCCCATCTGAAATCTTTTTTTAATGTTGTTTCATAATTTTGAATTTTTTCTTTGTTTCAGCCCACAAACAAGCTCAAATTTCCTTGTCCTTAGCCATTGCTGACGTTGTCTTCTCTGAGGACTTCCTTGAGTTCTCTTCTTGCCTCTTATATCTCATTGGTATCATTCTCTGGTACCATTTCCTGTACTTTCCATATATCTATGTCCTTGATGATATTCTGTTTGGAACTCTTTCATTTCATGTCTTTACTTGCTCCCTTTGCACTCTCAACTGTTTTCACAATTTAATCTTTAGACAAACAAACAAACAAACAAAAAAAACATGAAAATAGAAGGGAAATTTTTAGGGCATAGGAAGGGAACTGGGGGAAGGTGAGAGGTGGTTAAGAGAGGATAACGGGAAAGAGGGAGGGTGAATACAAAGCACGTTAGATGCATGTATGGAAAAGAAGCACATGAATTTGTACAATCAATATGAGCTAAAAAATATATTACAAAATAAAAAATTATTACGTCTCTGAAAATGACCCCAAAATATCCCAGCATCAGAGTCACAGATGACTAAACTACAGTAATTTTATGCACAATTCATTTCAAAATAACAAATTTACAAATGAATGAGTCAAAAAAGGATTTATACAAATTAGGGGCATAATGACATATAAGACCCAGTTTTTTGATTCTATATCTTGTCCATGGTGAGTGGAGTTTCAAATCTGGGGGCACATATTTTTAACACCCTTCTGGAAAATCTCTACCTATGATTCTCTTTGGCTTTGCAAACACACTGCTTTGCCTGTAGACCCAAGTCCAAAATGTCTGAGCCCAACATTCTGAAACTCTGAACTACTATCTATCCTTTCACACTACTTCCTGACAGGCCTTTTAGTATACTATTCCAAACAGACCAGTTTATTCTGGTTTCTCAACTAAGACTTGTTCTATTTTGTTTCCATCTTTAAGGTCACATTACTCATCTCAACTGAAGCATCCTTTCCCCTGCTGCTCCTTCAGCGCTACCTAATCTAACCATCAACAAAAGCGATGACTGTGTAAAGTGACTGCTCTGATGACCTCCCACTCTGTCATCTGGAACACATCTTTTCCTACCTTAAGCTAGAATGTCACGTTGAATCTCCCTTACTGCACTTATATTTGGCTCATGTTGCAATTATTTGTGCATTTTATTTCACTCACAGATTATGAAATCCATGAAGTTGTATTCTTCTTTGTGTCATATCTTCTCAGTCATAATATTTAATATATAATCAAATATGCTTAAATTAGGTAGTAGATTAACATAAATTTGTACTTTAATAAATAAGTAGATTCATTAATAAATTCATGAACTATATTTTTTGGTTGTTAAAGGTTTCAAATACATTGATCTTATATCGTGTCCTTCCATTAGACCAGATTAGTAAAAGCAGAATCTCAGGCTACAGAAAATCTATGCCAGGATTCTAATTATTCTGTTAGTACCATAATACTAAGACTTATTTTTTAGGTAAATAGCCTATCTCTTGAGAGGAAATAGTTCCATTGCCCTAAGTATTAAGAAAAGATGTGCATCATTTTTCTATTGCTGCTCTAACATTTTTCCAAAAACTTAGTGGTTTAAAGCAACAGGAATTTATTATCTTATAGTTCTGGAGATCAGAAGTTCAAATTTAGTTTCACTAAGCTAAAATCTACGTATGAAAAAGGCTTGTCCCTTCTGGAGGCTCTAGGAGAGAATCAGTTTCATTCATCCTTCCAACCAGTAGTGACTGCCTCCATCTTTAGATGCATGGCTCCTTCTTTCTTCATCAAATTCAGCAATAAAACATCTATCTTCTCTAATTCTTCTTTTCATCTTTATCTCTATTTTTTATTTTGATTCTTCTATCTCCCTTATATAAGGACATTTGTGATTATATTGGAACCTCACAAAAAATCCAGGATAATTTTTCCACTTATGACCATTTGGGTTTGGATATATGGTGTCCCCCAAAACTCCTGTGATAATGCAGGAAGTGAAATGGTTGAATATTGAGAGCTATAACTTAAGCAGTTGTTTTATTCAGCTTTTGCACTGCTATAACCAAAAGACCTGACAGGAATAATTTTAAAGGAGGAAAAGTTTATTTTGTCTCATAGTTTCAGAGATTCAGTTCATGGCCCACCAATGTCATAGCTTTGGGCCTGAGATGAGGCTGAACATCATGGCAGAAGGGCGTGGTGGAGGAAAGTATCTCAGGCTATAGCAACCAGGAAGCAGAAAGCTCCACTCACCAGGGCAAAATATAAACTCCAAAGTCATACCTCTGGTGACCTATTTCCTCCAACCACAACCTACCTGTTTACAGGTACCACCCATTTAATCCATATCAGTGGATTAATCCACTGACAAGGTTATAGTTCTCATAAATCTAATCATTTTACCTCTGAAAATCCCTGTATTGTGTGTCACACAGAAGCTCTTTGTGGAACACCTCATTTCTAAACGATAACATCAGTCCATCCTTGTTAGTACTCAGAATAGACTGAGTGGTAACTATAGGTAGGCAACAAAAGATCTCTAAACAGGATGGACAAATCAATATAACTAAGTGGTAAGATTCACAAAAGAAAAAAAAAAAAAAAACAGGAGGGTGGGAGGTTAGGAAGTGGTATTTCTAGACAAGTTGCATCTACCACCTTCTAAATGTCTACTACTCCCATTGATTCTACTTTCTTCTTTGACCAATAAGTCAACCAGAATGAGAAACATTGGACATAGTGAATATAACAGGTGATGCTAAACAAGAATCAGAAGGCCAGAGCAAACCTATGATAAGTATATGAGGACATAGACAGCCCCATGTGGGTAAATTCTGTGAACAAACAACAGAAGTAATAATAATTGCTTAGGTAATCATTACTTAGCCTTCTTTGCCATTTACAAGATGCCACTGGGCAGAGAATTCCAGTGGACCCGTGATGAGTGAGTTCAGCAAGATTCAAGGAAAGGATAAGCATGTTTTCCTTTACTAATGATTAACTAGGGTGTTAACTGCCCAGAGAGTGCACTCTCCATTTCAACCAGCACTCCTCCAATACAGAAAGAAGGCAGTAGTTTTCTCAAAAAAACGGCAAAGGAGCCTTACTGCATCTTCTCATATTCATGTTACTTCCCCACCTTAACCACCCACTAATCCTGGGAGTGATGACAGAGGAAAAGAAAAGGTCAATCAACCATAGTCACTTCTTCTTTCAGTCCTTTCTTGCTCATCAGCAAGCTGAAAGTAGAAAGTATTGATAGATAGTGTACATAGCAAAAGGTGATATAAACAGAGTTGAGTTACTTTGGGGTAGCTTTTCTTCTCTTCTGACAGGAACAAAATACACAAACTTGTATGAGCTGCAAAATAGGAACTACATAGTCTGGTGATTCCACATAAGAATTGAGTCGTCTTTAATTTCTATGAACATTGTCATTATACAGGATAAAGATAAAAATAAAATTCATGCAGATGAGTTTACGTTTTAATATTTTTTAGCAAAAATGACATTAAATAAAAATGCCATGATATGTCAGGGAAAAGCTTGAAATGAAGGAAATAACTTTATGTTTTAGTACTTTTAGCAGGAGATTTTTCCCTGATTTTTGAACAAGAAGCTTTGTGTTTTCTTTCTGGACTGAGCCCCACAAATTATATTAAGGCCCTGTGCACCTACCAACTGATTGGTATGAACATAAGATAATTGGTTCAGAATTGGGTTGCATTAAGATCAAAACCTGGGAGAAATTCAATTACACTCTTGCTGTCCTTTCCTAAAGACAGCTTAGTTCCAAATGTGAACTGCTTCATGCAAGTCTCAAAACTTTCTTTGTTCTGCCAAGACTTAAAACTCTGGATAATTTGCCTCTTTCCATACATAAAAATTTATGTATTCTATTCCTCATGTTACCTTTACTCCACAACCTTTGGTTCCATATTACCAAGCTGCAGATTACCTTTTCTCACATTCAAATAAGAGGCCAGTGTATGCAGCATGCTGAACCCTGGGTGAAGAGCCTGAATAAATCTTTTGTGGCCTTAATTACAGGTAATACCATGTTAAATTTAACTCCAACAGATGTTCTCTATGAAAATGTGATAGCACAATCATTTTAATGGAAATGTTGAAATTCAAACATTTTCTTGATAGAAATTGTAAACTCCTGTAAGCTGGCCACAGCTTATAAGCTTGTGGTGTGCTTTAGCAGAGCTATTTTTAAGTGTTGGTAGTAGGCGGTGAGATATATGGATTTACTTCTAAGAGCAAAAGCTGTGTTGTTTTATATTTCAGATCAGTGGTTCAAATCAGATTCTCCTGGAGTCCAAGAGACATTTGAAGTTGCATCAGGGCAAACAGTAGAAATGAATCAAAAATGCCAGATGAACAACAATCCAAATCCCTTTCCTCTACCACTGCTCCAGTTAAGCAGCTTCATACCATAAACTCCACTCCCACATAAGGTTTTGAATCAAGGAACCTTCAAGGCTTAAATGAAAGTGCAACAAATAACAACAAACCTCTCCCTATCACTTCACAGAATAACCTGATCTTCCTCAGATAAAATCAACCAAAAATAAAGAGAACGTGAAGAATTTTCTAAATAAGTTTCTTAATTTGCATTTACTTTTTATTAAATCACCATTGATAGACTAATTAAAATTGTGTATTTTATACTCCTCTCATTCTAAGAGGACACACTTGTTTTAAAAGTTAAAGCCACTAGAGAATCAAGGAAAAAACTGATCTTAAAATGTAAAGTAGAGGACTGGGGCTATAGCTCAGTGGCAGATTGCTTGCCGCCTATGTGAGGCATTGGGTTCAATCCTTAGCACCACATGAAAATAAACAAAATAAGGACTTGCTGTTCATCTACAAGTGCAAAATAATAATAGTAATATTAACAATAATAATAAATATAAGATCTTTCTAAAAAGTAGAGAGTAAAGCAGTAGCTGCCAGAAGCTAAGGAGAGTAGAAGGGAATTGGGGGTGGGGTGAGGACAGGTTGGCAATATACTAAGATATAGTTTGACAGAAGGAATACATTCTGATATTCTATTGCACAAAAGGGTGACAAATGTTAACAATATTGTATATTTTAACATAGCAAGAGGAGAGAATTTTGAATGTTCTCATCAGAAAGAATGATAACTATTTGAGGTGATTTCTATCCTGATTTCCCTAATATATAACTATATAAATGATTTTCCTTACTGACTTTTTTGTATATACTCCTTAAACAAATGTTTGCCACTCAGTAATTTTGTGAACATTTTTCTAGATTATTTGGTGTTTGTTTGTAATTTCATTCAATGAATGAACAATGTGTATCATAATAAAAGATTAAAATATATAAACAAGGGGCTGCAGTTGTGGCTCAGTGGTAATGAATCCACCCAGCTTGTGTGAGGCACTGAGTTTGATCCTCAGCACCACATAAAAATAAATAAAATAAAGGCATTGTGTCCATCTACAACTAAAAAGTAGATATATAAACAAATTCTCTATTGATGGGAGTATCTCTTGTATAGAGTTGTAATGATAAACCTCATAGCTCCTTAATATCAAATATCTTGTTTTCTTTTATTAAATTTCTAGATAGAGAATTATTAGGCCAAAAACTACGAGAAAAAATAGACCATTTTACTATTTTATTGAAGTATCTGGGTAGATTGTGACATTTTTCCCACTCACCTCCTCCATTCTATTAAGAGGATTACTCATCCTGTCACATGACTTACAATGCCTGTATCAGAAGGGGTAGTTACGCTTGTCCCATTGGTATTGAGTTTAGATATATGAATTGTATTTCAGTCAGTTTTTCATTTCTACGACCAAAATAACTGATAAGAACAAGTTAGAGAAGGAAAAGTTTATGTGGGGCTCATGATTTCAGAGGTCTCAGTTCATGATCAGTCAATTCCTTCACTCTGGGCCTGAGGTGAGGCAGGATATCATTGTGCAAGGTTGTAGCTGAGATACTGAGTTCATGGAAGCCAGGAAGCAAAGACAGAAAGAAAGAGGAATAAGATATAATTCCCAAGAGCATGTCCCTAGTGACCCACCTCCTCAGACTCTACTCCACCTGCCCACGGTTCTCACTAAGTAATAAATTTAAATTATTAATCTATCCAGTGGATTAATCTACTGATGAAGTTATAAACTCCATGATCTAATCATGCCCAACAACCCCACTTTTGAACCTCATGGTATTAGTGAACATGGTTTCAAAACATGAGCTTTTGGGGTGACACTGAAGAATCAAACTATAAAAAAAAAAAAAAGAATCAAACTGTAACAACTGACCTTGGCCATTAACATAGGAGAAGGTGTGAACCATGGCATATCCAGGTAAAAGTTTTAAGAACCATTGTGGAAACTGGAGACTATCATGCTAAAATGAAAAGAGCCAATCCCCAAAAACCAAAGGTGAGATGTTTTCTCTGATATATGGATGCTAACTCACAATAGTGAAGGGAGGGACTAGAAGTTCATTGGATTAGACAAAGGGGAATGAAGGGAAGAGAGAGGGGTGGGGAATAGGAAAGACAGTAGAAGGAATTGAGCATAACTTTCCTATGTTCATATATGAATATACAATCAGTGAAAATCCACATCACGTACAACCAGAGAATGAGAAGTCATACTCCGTGAATGTATAATATGTCAAAATACACTCTACTGTCATGTGCATCTGAAAAGAACAAAGAAAAAATAGTTCAAAATAAAAAAAGAAAGAAAGAAACAACCACTGCAGTTTTGCCCCAGCTCTTTTTCCCTTTCTCTCTGACATTACAACTGCCAATCCCAGATGCGGACTGTTTCACTAGCTTGGATTCCAGAAGGAAAAGGATTCATGCACCAGAGTTATGTGACTTTAGCACCAACCCACCTACTATGGTGATATCTAACTGGTAGACCTAGCTGTGATCACAGCCAATAGGAATAAAATGAAGCGCATATGCAATAAATAAAAACACATATGCAAGCAAGAAAATACTTTTTTAAAATTCGATCTTATTATTTAGTTGATTTCTAAGCTACTGAGCTTTGTGACTAATATAACCAGAAACACTGACTGTCAAAGATTACACAGATAGTAGCACTTCTTCACATCTACCATACTGTTCTGCTACTCCAGTTGGACCCCAAATTTTGATTTTGGTATCAAGATAGATAATACCACAGATATACACCAATGAGGTATGAAAATAATTATCATGTAGATAATGAAACCATTTCCTATGGTGGTCCAAAGATGCCTCTAGAGATCAAGGAAAGAAGACTGACCCAGGTCTGTTAATGATGGCTAGGAGCAGAATTGAGTAAAGATGCCTGAATAGATAGGGCTTTCTCTAGCTTGAGCTTCCCTGCCTTCAAAAGAGGTAGTACCCAGACTTTCTTACCAGCTTTCCCAGATGTGGGGTGGAAGGAAAAAAGGTAGAGCTGAGGCTTAAAATCTGCCTTCTCAAACATCAAAAGATGAGTCAAACCTTTCTTGTGTTGTAATTATGTAACTTAGGTGGCTTGGGGTGTAGCTCAGTGGTATAGCACTTGCCTAGCATGGGTGAGGCCCTGGGTTCTATCCCCAGCACATACACACCTACACAAAAGAGAGAGGGAGAGGGAGAGAGAGAGAGGGAGAGGGAGAGAGAGAGAGAGTTGTAGGTTGATTGCTGGTAAGATAGACACAAAATACTTGAAATAGATTTTATTTGTTCAAAGAAGTATTACCTGAGTGAACCAAATTAGTTAACCCATGTTAATGCAAAGAGATAAAAATTATTTGATGTGTAGGTCTACTTTGATTCTAAATATATAAATTTGGACCCATTTCACCTCCCCTACACTCTTCATGAATGTCTCCATGAGAGTTATGAACTCATTTCTGTAGAGAGTGAATAAACATGAAGAAAGAAAGGTACTGAAAACAAATTTTGCTTCTTGAGCTTTGAAATAAGGTAAAACTGCTTACATGTACAAGAACTGACCTAAGATCAGGTAGTGAGAAAATAAATCAACAATTCCCAAATTAGAATCTAAAAGAGAGAAAGGGGAATTTGGGCTGTGAACTTAAGGTCAATGCATAGCATTACAAGTGATTAGAGTAGGAAAAGAGCTGGTGATGTTAAGGTTCATCCATGCTTTTTTATTTTTTTAATTGTAAACAAATGGGATACATGTTGTTTCTCTGTTTGAACATGGAGTAAAGGCGTACCATTTGTGTAATCATAAATTTACATAGGGTAATGTTGTTCGATCATTCTGTTATTTTTTCCCTTCCCCCCACCCGTCCCACCCCTCTTTTCCTCTATATAGTCCTTCCTTCCTCCATTCTTGCCACCCTCCCTAACCCTAACTCTAACCCTAACACTAACCCCTCCTACCCCCCCTTATGTGTCATCATCCACTTATCAGCGAGATCATTTGTCCTTTGGTTTTTTGAGATTGGCTTATCTCCCTTACCATGATATTCTCCAATTTCATCCATTTGCCTGCAAATGCCATAATTTTATCATCCTTTATGGCTGACTAATATTCCATTGTATATATATACCATAGTTTCTTTATCCATTCATCAATTGAAGGGTATCTAGCTATTATGAATTGAGCAGCTATGAACATTGATGTGGCTGTATCTTCGTAGTATGCTAATTTTAAGTCCTTTGGGTATAGGTCAAGGAGTGTGATAGCTGGGTCAAATGGTGGGTTCATTCCAAGTTTTCTAAGGAATCTCCACACTGCTTTCCAGAGTGGCTGCACTAATTTGCAGCCCCACCAGCAATGTATGAGGGTACCTGTTGGGACTAATGACACGTTAACTAACTCAGGCTGACTCCTTACTTCCTGGTGAGTGAGCAAGATCAAGGCCTCAAAGGCGGTTTCAATAGTTAATGACGATAAATTGGACCACCGTCAGGGATTGGTTAACAATAGTTCCACGAACGTGATCAGCTCATGCTTGCCATATAGTCCAATGGGACTCTCGCCTGCGTGAACACCCCATGCCTTGCTGACCTTTAAGCTGATTGGTTCCCGCCTTGCCCCCACCCTACATAAAAGCTGTGTGATTTCCTCAATAAAGGAGTTCCTGCTGTGACGGGTCTCCCTCACGCGTCTGATTGTCCTCTGCATAGAGGGCTGGGAGCAGGCGGTCAGTCAGCCCTACCTATCCCGGTCTGACCTCGTTGGGGAGTGTCCCCTTCCCTTGTTGCTGATCGAGCAGAGCAAGGGGGCTTAAGACCCCAACAGGTACCTTTTTCCCCACATCCTTGCCAACACCTGTTGTTGCTTGTATTCTTGATAATCGCCATTCTGATTGGGGTGAGATGGAATCTTAGGGTGGTTTTGATTTGCATTTCTCTTATTACTAGAGAAGGTAAACATTTTTTTCTTATGTTTGTTGAGTGCTTGTAGATCTTCTTCTGTGAAGTGTCTGTTCACTTCCATAGCCCATTTGTCGATTGGGTTATTTGCATTCTTGGTGTAGAGTATTTTGAGTTCTTTATAGATTCTGGAGATTAGTGCTCTATCTGAAGTATGATTGGCAAAGATTTTCTCCCACTCTGTAGGTTCTTTCTTTGCATTGCCAATAGTTTCCTTTGCTGAGAGAAAGCTTTTTAGTTTGAATCTATCCCAGTTATTGATTCTTGCTTTTATTTTTTGTGCTATGGGAGTCCTGTTGAGAAAATCTGGTCCTAAGCAGACATGTTGAAGATCTAGACCTACTTTTTCTTCTATAATCTGCAGGGTCTCTGGTCTGATTCCAAGGTCCATAATCCATTTTGAGTTTAGTTTCATGCAGGGTGAGAGATTGGTGTTTAGTTTCATTCTGTTGCATATGGCTTTCCAGTTTTCCCAGCACCATTTGTTGGAGAGGCTATCTTTTCTCCATTGCATATTTTTGGCACCTTTGTCTAGTATGAGAAAATTGTATTTATTTGGGTTTGTATCTGTGTCCTCTATTCTGTACCATTGATCTACCTGTCTATTTTGGTATCAATACCATGCCGTTTTTATCACTATTGCTTTGTAAAAAAGTTGAAGATCTGGTATTGCGATACCCCTTGCTTCGCTCTTTCTACTGAGGATTGCTTTAGCTATTCTGGGTTTCTTATTCTTCCAGATGAATTTCATAATTGCTTGCTCTATTTCTGTAAGGTCCATCATTGGGATTTTAATTGGAATTGCATTGAATCTGTATAGCACTTTTGGTAATATGGCCATTTTGACAATATTAATTCGGCCTATCCAAGAACATGGGAGATCTTTCCATCTTCTAAGGTTTTCTTTAATTTCTTTCTTTAGTGTTCTGTAGTTTTCATTGTAGAGGTCTTTCACCTCTTTTGTGAGATTGATTCCCAAGTATTTTATGTTTTTCGAGGCTATTGTGAATGGGGTAGTTTTCCTAATTATTCTTTCCAAAGATTCATCACTTATGTATAAAAATGCATTAGATTTATGTGCATTGATCTTATATCCCACTACTTTACTGAATTCACTTATGAGATCTAAAAGTTTTCTGAAGGAATTTCCTGGTTCCTCTAAGTATATAATCATATCATCAGCAAATAGGGATACTTTGAGTTCCTCTTTTCCTATTCCTATCCCTTTAATTTCCTTGGTTTGTCTAATTGCTCTAGCTAGAGTTTCAAGGACGATATTGAATTGAAGTGGTGAAAGAGGGCATCCCTGCCTTGTTCCAGTTTTTAGGGGGAATGCTTTCAGTTTTTCACCATTTAGAATGATATTAGCCATGGGCTTAGCATAGATGGCCTATACAATGTTAAGGAATGTACCCACTATCCCTATTTTTTCTAGTTTTTTGATCATGAAGGGGTGCTGTATTTTATCTAATGCTTTTTCTGCATCTATTGAAATAATCATGTGATTCTTGACTTTAAGTCTATTGATATGGTGAATTACATTTATTGATTTCCTGATGTTGAAACAACCTTGCATCCCTGGGATGAAACCCACTTGATTATGGTGCACTATATTTTTAATATGATTTTGTATGCGATTTGCTAAAATTTTGTTGAGAATTCTTGCGTCGATGTTCATTAAGGATATTGGTCTGAAATTTTCTTTCCTCAATGTGTCTCTGTCTGGTTTAGGTATCAGGGTAATATTGGCTTCATAGAATGAGTTTGGGAGGGTTCCCTCCTCTTCTATTTCATGGGATACTTTGAGAAGTATTGGAATGAGCTCTTCTTTAAAGGTTTTGTTGAACTCGGCTGAGAACCCATCTGGTCCTGGACTTTTCTTTGTTGGTAGACTTTTGATGACTTCTTCTATTTCATTACTTGAAATTGGTCTATTTAAATTGTGTATGTATGTCCTCCTCGTTCAGTTTAGGCAATTCATATGTCTCTAGAAACCTGTTGATGTCTTCGAAATTTTCTATTTTGTTGGAGTATAGATTTTCAAAATAGCTTCTAATTATGTTTTGTATTTCAATCCTGTCTGTTGTGATATTTCCTTGTTCACTCTGAATTTTAGTGACTTGGGTTTTCTCTCATCTTCTCTTTGTTAGTGTGGCTAAAGGTTTATCAATTTTGTTTATTTTTTTGAAGAACCAACTATTTATTTTGTCAATTTTTTGTATTGTTTCTTTTGTTTCAATTTCGTTGATTTCAGTTCTGAGTTTAACTATTTCCTGTCTTCTACTACTTTTGGTGTTGGTCTGTTCTTCTTTTTCTAGGGCTTTGAGCTGTAGTGTTAGGTCGTTAATTGGTTGAGTTTTACTTCTTTTATTGAATGCGCTCCATGAAATAAATTTTCCTCTAAGTACTGATTTCATAGTGTCCCAGAGATTTTGATATGATGTTTCTTTGTTCTCATTTACCTCTAAGAATTTTTTAATTTCCTTCCTAATATCTTCTGTTATCCATTCATCATATAATAGCATATTGTTTAATCTCCAGGTGTTGGAGTAGTTTCTGTTTTTTACTCTTTCATTTATTTCTAATTTCAATCCATTATGATCTGATAGAATACAAGGTAGTGTCTCTATCTTCTTGTATTTGCTAACATTAGCTTTGTGGCATAATATTTGGTCTATTTTAGAGAAGGATCCATGTGCTGCTGGGAAGAAAGTGTATTCTCTCTTGGTTGGATGGTATATTCTATAAATGTCCGTTAAGTCTAAATTATTGATTGTGTTATTGAGATCTATGGTTTCTTTGTTCAATTTTTGTTTGGAAGATCTGTCCAGTGGTTAAAGAGGCGTGTTAAAATCACCTAGTATTATTGTGTTATGGTCTATTTGGTTTCTGCAATTGAGAAGGATTTGTTTGACCTACATGGATGAGCCACTGTTTGGGGCATAGATGTTTATGATTGTTATGTCTTGCTGATGTATGCTTCCCTTAAGCAGTATGAAATGTTCTTATTTATCCCTTCTGACTAACTTTGGCCTGAAGTCCACATTATCTGAAATGAGGATGGATACCCCAGCTTTTTTGCTGTGTCCATGTGCATGGTATGTTTTTCCCCATCCTTTCACCTTTAGTCTATGGGTTTCTCTTTCTATGAGGTGAGTCTCTTGCTGGGAACATATTGTTGGATCTTTCTTTTTAATCCAATCTGCCAGTCTATGTCTTTTGATTGATGAGTTCAGGCCATTATCATTCAGGGTTATTATTGTGATATGATTTGTATTCCCAGTCATTTGGCTCATTTTTTAATTTTATTTATTTATTTATTTTGACACGAATTGGTTCCTCCTTTATTTGACAATTCCTTTAGGATAATTCCTCCCTTTGCTGATTTGCTTCTTTGTTTTTCATCTCTTCCTCATGGAATATTTTGCTGAGAATGTTCTGAAATGCTGGATTTCTTTTTATAAATTCTTTTAGCTTTTGTTTATCATGGAAGGATTTTATTTCATCGTCAAATTTGAAGGTAAGTTTTGCTGGGTATAAGATTCTTGGTTGGCATCCATTTTCTTTCAGGGCTTGGTAAATGTTGTTCTAGGCCCTTCTAGCTTTTAGGGTCTGGATTGAAAAACCTGCTGATATCCGTATTGGTTTCCCCCTGAATGTAATTTGGTTCTTTTCTCTCACAACCTTTAAAATTCTGTCTTTATTTTATATGTTAGGTATTTTCATTATAATGTGCCTTGTTGTAGGTCTGTTGTAATTTTGTGTATTTGGAGTCCTATAAGCTTTTTTTTTTTTTTTTTGTGGTACTGGGGACCAAAATCAGGGCCTTGTGCTTGCGAGGCAAGCACTCTACCAGCTGAGCTATCTCCCCAGCCCCCTATAAGCCTCTTGAACTTGATTTTCCATTTCATTCTTCAGATTTGGGAAATTTTCTGATATTTTCAGTGAACAGATTGTTCATTCCTTTGGTTTGTTTCTTTAAGCCTTCCTCCAGCCCAATAATTCTTAAATTTGGCCTTTTCATGATATCCCATAGTTCTTGGAGATTCTGTTCATGATTTCTTACCATCTTCTCTGTTTGGTCAACTTTGTTTTCAAGGTTAAATATTTTATCTTCAATATCTGAGGTTCTGTCTTCCAGGTGTTCTATCCTATTGGTTATGCTTTCTATGGAGTTTCTAATTTGGTTTATTGTTTCCTTCATTTCAAGGATTTCTGTTTGTTTGTTTTTTCAATATCTCTAACTCTTTATTGAAATGATCTTTTGCTTCCTGTATTTGCTCTTTTAACTGTCAATTGGTGCAATAATTCAATGTCTGCATTTGCTCTTTCATCTCATCATTCAATGCCTGCATTTGCTCTTTCTTCTCATCGTTTGCTTCCCTGATCATTTTAATTATGTGCATTCTGAACTCCCTTTCTGTCATTTCTTCTGCCATGCTGTCATTGGATTTTATTGACGTAACATCCTGATTTGTTTGGGGCATTTTCTTACCTTGTTTTCTCATATTGTTCAGGTATCAGTGGACTGCTGAGATATTGCAGATTTCCTCTACTGACTTATAATGTCCCTGAAGATTTCTAGTATATCCCGTCTTAGCCTTCAGTAGCCCGAAGTCTTGGAGGAAGTTGATAATGTGGTGCTCCACAAGGAAGCTGCCTCTCTAGGGGTGGTGGCCTTCAAGTGGGGTGTATTCCCTGCTAGTGGGCTGAGGTGCCTCCACTTGTTGACCAGTGGTCATCCAAAGGGGAACTAGGCTGCGGGCTGAGGCAATGCCTGTTTGGGCCTGTGTCTCTGGTTTTACCGTCCTTGTGGGAAAACCTCACCCGGCAGGGAAGGGAAGACTCACCCGGTGGGGAGGTCTCGCTGGTCAGTTCCCCTCCTAGAGGTTCCTCTCAACCCACAACTACCACCTGAGCTGGGCAGCCTTCCTCTGCAACATTCCCAGGGGTCTGGACCTACCTCCTGGGCCTGGGAGCCTCACCCTTTGCAGACGAGTCTCCTTAGGCTGCCTCTCCTCAGAGAATCTGCCCACAGTCCTGGAACCTTCACTCTGCCCCTCAGCTTGTCTCTGTGTGACTCTTCCACCGAGAAGCCTCCTAGGTCCTGGGACCCTGCTCTGCACCTAATCGCCTCACTATGCAGCCCCTCCTCTGAGCAGCCACCTGGAGCCCCATACAGTCGCTCCAAGTCCCAGCAACCCACCGCACGCCTCTTCCTCAGGGCAGCCACCCGGTGTTCCAGTGTGGTTGCTCCGAGTCCAAGCAACTCACTGTGCCCCTCCTCCTCCCGACAACCACCCGTAGCCCTGGTGCAGTCATTGCGAGTCCACGTGACTCGCCACGCTCCTCCTCCTCCTCCAGGCAGCCCCCGGGGTGTTCAGGAGCGGTTGCTCTGAGTCCAAGCAACCCGCCACACACCTCCTCCTCCAGGCAACCGCCTGGAGCTCTGGTGCAGCCGCCCTGAGACCAAGCAACCCGCCTCGCACCTCCTCATCTGAGCAACTGCCCAGGTGAACCTGGGTGGCTTGATCTGAGTCCAAGCGTTGTGCTGAGCGGCCTCCTCTACGATGCTCCCAGTTGTCCGAGTTCACTGCTCCAGCGGCCAGAGGGGTGTCTCGTTGGGCAACTCTACTTCACAAAGTTCCCTGCATTCCAGGACTACAGCCCCATCCGGGATACCTCCCCAATGGGAGAGACTCACCCAGTGGCTTTGAGTTGGTCCCAAGTCTCTCAATATCTCCTCTTCTTGAATCCTGAATCCTGGAGCAACATGAAATGCAGCCACCCTCTAGTCCACCATCTTGAAATACTCCTCATCCATGCTATTGCATATTGCAGGATTTTATTCTTTTTAAGGATGTTTTTCATAGCTGCTGCACCATTTTATATTTCCACCAGCATCCAGAAAGGCTTCAATTTCTCCACATACTCACTGTTACTTATGTGGTTTGGTTTGGTTTATTTAACCATCTTTCAATAGGCATGAGGTTATTCCAATAGATTTTGGAATAGATGGTTTTGAGAGAGTTTTCCACAAAAGACCTAGAAATGGCCAATTAGACACATGAAAAGAATCTCAATGGCATTACTTTTCAGGGAAATGCAAGGCAAAAGTACCTGATGTTTTTCAAGGCAAGATGGGGTTTACATAAACATGGGAGTTCTTAAACAATTTAGGGCAAAGATGTCTCAAGAAAAAAAAAGACTGGTACTAATAAGGGCAGGTTGGAAGTCCTAAGTAATTAACTAGAAAGGAAGAAAATAATGGTAAGTGACATAAATTGGAAAAGCCACTTATAACATGTAGGTTACAGATTGTGGTCATTTTCCCCAAATTGACCATGCATAATTCACCTTTCTTATCCTTATTTTTTGCTAGCTAATATTAGCATATACTTTCTCTTCATTTTTGTGAAAGTTCTTCAGTGCATTTTGTTGACACTCTAACTTTTAACTTTTATTGTTTCCTCTCTTTATAACAAAATCTTTCATTCATTTTCTCTTATCACTTACGTCAATGACGAAGTGTATCTTCTACCCATTTTTTGATTTGTGGATTTCTTTCACAGATAGAAAACAAAGGCAGACAACAAAATATAATTCCACAAATTTTAACTCTCATGTCTATTATTTGACCCCAAGATGTTGCCAAGTCACCTAAGGTGCCCCAGAAAATTCTTAACAACTGACTTGGTTCAAAGACAATGTCTTGGCAAGAGTAGAAAATGATGGAATAGAGATCTCATTTCTGCCTGTTCTATGGTGTGAAACCAAGAAAGCAGATAGGCAGCTTCTCCCCAAAGTGGGTGAACCAAAAAAAGGGGGGTTACTTCACTGGAACCTAAAACTGGACATTTAAAGCAGAGGTACATAGGAGGTTGGATATAATAAAATAAGGGAAAAATCCCCAGTCATACAACTGCTGCCACAGCTGAACCAGAAGTTCGAGCCAGAGAGGTCCCTCCATGAGTGTAGTAGAGGGATAAGGGAACTCAAGGAACCCACGTTTTGGGGAGGCCCAAGGCATGTCTGGGTATGAGCCTTTAGAGACCAAGGGCATTGTCCAATAGGCCTGAAGGACTCACAGTACAATATCCATGTGTGGGGAAAGTAAATGCCACCTCTCCAGGTGGCATGTGGAGGACAAAGGAAGGAACCATTTTGCAGCTGCATAGGGGCTAGCAACTGAGGAAGCCAATTACTGGCAAAACCACGTGCTGCATGATATAAAATGTGCTTAAGTGACCAGAAGAAAATCACACATGGAGAGAGGTTTACACAGGGGACAACTGGTCATGGAAACCCACCCAGCTCTATCCCTCCCCCTCCAATTTGACTGCCTGCAGGACTAGTTGGGAAAGATGCATCTGGCCAAGAACTTGGAAGGGCAGAAGCAGGAGAGACTGCTTGGAGCCTGAACCTGAGACCAGGAAAGGTAGGGTCCACAGGTAATGGAGGTGACTAAGAATTGACTTCCCCACCACATGAGTGGAACACAGGGGAGAGCCCTGGGGTAAAGTCTTCCAGCATGGACCAGCAAGTACTGGGCACTGGAGCTGCACTGCTTTAAAATCTCCAGACCAATTAGGATTCAGGGAAGATCCGGGAGCCCACCTAAAACTAAACTCTGCCTCCACGAATTCCACCTACAGGATTAGCTCTCTCACTCCAGCAATCCAGAGGTAAAGCACCACTCTCGAGAAAACCCCACCTAAAACTGCTGAGAAGTCGAGAATATTTTGAACTCCAATGGAAATAATTATTTAACTTGTTATCAATATTTTTCTTTTTTTAATTCTTTTTCACTGTTTAGTATTAATGGTACATGGACATTTATACAGTTTCTTATTTTTTTCTCATTTCTAGCATTCTCGAAGGCAGTTATTTTACATGGATTAGTTTTTTGTGAACTAGGATGTTTAATTGGTATATTTTAGTTTTGGTTTGTATTCTTCTATTTTTATTGCTAACTTTTTAAAATTTTTGCTTTACATATATTTTTTACTCCAAATTATGTTTCCCTTGATTCTCTCTCCTCTTCTGCTAATAGCCAATCTCTATTGTTCTCTATTTCACTCTTCCTTTAATGTTTTAACTTCTGTCTTCTCTCCTCCTAGTTCATAATCATCATATCCTATTTCACTCTGTTCTTTTTCCTGTCCACCATTTCAAAATGTAAACACACTTGCAAACTTGCTGTTTTTATTATAAGCAAAAACTGATCACATAGTTTCTATGTATTGTGATATTTAACATTGTAGACATCATAGTAGGAACTATTTGGTTTAATGCTGTAAGTTGTTTGCATTGGTTGTTATTATTTGTCTCCCCCTAAACAGTAAAGTACTGGAAACCTTCAGAGACACTATAGGTCCACAGGGTGGAAACTCTACTGCCTCAGATCCATACTGTTCGATGAATAGGCACACAAACAATGTGAAAAATCAAGGAACAAGCAAACCAAGCAAACCAAGATACTCCAATAACAGTATTCATCCATACCACAGTGGAAGAAATGTTAGAGAAGAAATTTGGAGTATACATAGTTAAACTGATCGGCAAAGTAAAGAATGATGTAGGAGAGCAACTACAGGTAGGAAAAGATCACTTCTATAAAGAGATAGAGATTCTGAAAAAAAAAAACAAACAAAAATCCTTGAAATTAAGGAAACAACAAACCAAATTTAAAATTTAATAGAAAGCATCACCAACAAGTTCTGTCTTGGAAGACAGAACCTCAAGCCATTAAGACAAAATATATGATTTTGAAAATAGAGCTGACCACAGAAAGAAGATGTGAAGAAACCATGAACAGAACTTCCAAGAATTATGAGATAACATGCAGAGATCTAATTTAAGATTTATCGGGATAGATGAAGGAATAGAGATACAAACCACAGGAAGGCATAATCTTTTCAGTGAAATACTATCAGATACTTTCCCAAATCTAAAGAATGAAATTAAATACAAGAGGCTCACAGGACCGTCAAGGGTGCAAAATTACAATGCATTCAAATCAAGGCACATTATAATGAAAATGCCTAGCATACAGAATAAGAATAGAATTTTAAAGGCTGTGAGAGAAAAAAAATATATATATATTACATATAGGGAGAAACCAGTTTGGATCTCAGCTGATTTCTCAACCCAGACCCTCAAATCTAAGAGGTCCTGGAACAACATATACCATGTGCTAAAAAAAGAAAAAAAAAAAAAAAAAAAAAGGATGCCAAACCAAGAATTCTATACTTAGCAAAATTAAGCTTCAGAATTGAGGATGAAATAAATACCTTTCATGATAAACAAAAATTAAAGGAATTCACAACTAGAGAGTCTGCAATTCAGAATATTCTCAACAAAATATTTCATGAAGAGAAAATGAAAAAAAAAAAGTGAAACACAGTGAGGCACCATACTAAAGGAATAGTCAAACAAAGGAGAAACTAATTCAAATTAAAAACTGGAACGAAACCCAAATGACTAGGATCACAAATCGTATCTCAATAATAACCTTGAACATTAATGGCTTAAACTCATCAATCAAAAAACATAGACTGGCAGACTGTATTAAAAAACAAGACCCAACAATATACTGTCTCTAAGAGACTTACCTCATAGGAAAAGACATCCACAGACTGAAGGGGGAAGAATGGGAGAAAACATATCACTCACTTGAACCACACAAACAAGCAGGGGTTTCTATCCTCATATCAGAAAAAGTGAACTTCAAACCAAAATTAATCAGAAGGAACAAAGAACATTTCATACTGCTTATAGGAATTCTATGTCAACAAGACATAACAGTCATAAGTATTTATAAGCCCAAATATGGAGTATCTATGTACATCGAACAAACCTCTCTCAATTTCAAGAATCAAATAGACCACAATACAATAATACTGGGTGACTATAACACAGCTCTTCACCATTGCATAGATCTTCCAAACAAAACTCAGTAAGAAACTATGGAATTAAATAATGCAATCAATATTGTAGACTTAACAGACTATATAGAATATTTCATCCATCAATGAGTAAATATACTTTCTTCTCAGCAGCATATGAATCCTTCTCTAAAATAGACCATATCTTATGCCATAAAGCAACTCTAAGTAAATACAAAAAAGTAGAGATAATACCTTGCATCCTATCAGATCATAATGGAATGAAAGCAGAAATAAACAATAGAATAAATAATAGAAGCTGGAGACTAATAATATGCTATTGAATGATGAATGGATAACAGAAGAAATCAAGGATGAAATTTTAAAAATGCTTAGAGGTAAATGAGAATAGTGATGCAACATATCAAAATCTTTGGGACACTATGAAAGCAATACTAAGAGGAAAATTCAATGCATTGAGCACATTCAATAAAAGAAGAAAAAGTCAACAAATAAATGACCTATAATGCAACATATCAAAGTTTCTGGGACAACATAAAGGCAGTACTAAGAGAAAAGTTTACTGCATTGAGTTCATTCATTAAAAGAATAAAAAGTCAATGAATAAAACACCTCACATTATATTTCAAAGCCCTACAAAAAGAACAAATCAACACCAAAAGCAGAAAACAGGAAATAGTTAAAATCAGAACTGGAATCAATGAAATCGAAACAAAAGAAACAATTCAAACAATTGACAAAACAAAAAGGTGGTTCTTTGAAAAAATAAATAAACCTTTAGTCACATAGCAAAGAGAGAGAAAATTCAAGTCACTAAATTCATGATAAAAAAATGAAATATCACAATGGACACTTACAGAAAATAATTAGAAAATTTGAAAATCTATACGCCAATAAAATAGAATATCTGAAAGATGTCGACAAATTTCTAGAGACATTCAACCTACTCAAAATGAACCAGGAGGACATAACAATTTGAACAGATCAATCTCAAGCAATGAAAGAGAAGATGCCATCAAAAGGCTGCCAACTAAGAAAAGCCAGGACCAGACCAGTTCTCAGCCACATTCTACAAGACCTTCAAATCAGAAGGATTAACACCAAAACTTCTCAATTTATACCATGAGATAGAAAAGGAGAGAACCCTTTCAAATTCATTCTATGAAGCTAGTTTCACTATGATACCAAAACGAAACAAAGGCACATCAAGGAAAGAAAATGTCATACCAATATCCCTGGTGAACATAGATGCAAAAGTTCTTAACAAAATTCTGGAAAATCACACACAAAATCAAGTGGGGTTTCATCCCAGGGATGCAAGTTTGGTTCAACATATAGAAATCAATAAATGAAATTCACCACATCAACAGACTTAAAGTTAAGAATCATAGGATTATTTCAATAGATGCCGAAAAAACATTTGATAAAATACAGCACCCCTTCATGCTCAAAAATCTAGAAAAAATAGGAATAGTAGGAACATACCCCAACATCGTAAAGTCTATTTATGCTAAGCCCACGGCCAACATCATTTTAAATGGAGAAAAACTGAAAGTGTTCCTTCTAAAAACTGAAAGAAGGCAAGAATGCCCTCTTTCACCACTTCTATTCAACATTGTCCTTGAAACACTAGCCAGAGCAATCAGACATATCAAAGAAATTAAAGGGATATGAATAGGAAAAAAAGAACTCAAACTATCACTATTTGCCCACAACATGATTCTATATTTAGAGAATCAAAAAAATTCCACCAAAAACTCCTAGAACTAATAAATGAATTGAGCAATGTAGCAGGATATAAAATCAACACTCATAAATTGAATGCATTTCTATTCATAAGTGATGAATCCTCTGAAAGAGAAATTAGGAAAACTACCCCATTCACAATAGGCCCCAAAAAAATAAAATAGAATACTTGGCAATCAATCTAGCAAAAGAGGTGAATGACTTCTATAATGAAAACTACAGAACATGAAAAAAGAAATTAAAGAAAACTTAGAAGATGGAAGGATTTCCCATGTTCTTGGATAGGCAGAATTAATATTGTCAAAATGATCATACTACAAAAAGTGCTATATAGATTCAATGCAATTCCAATTAAAATCCCAATGATGCACCTCATAGATGTAGAGAAAGCAATCATGAAATTCATTTGGAAGAATAAGAGATGCCAAAGCAAACCTTAGCAGGAAGAGCAAAGCAGGAGGTATTACAATGTCAGACCTTAAATTGTACTACAGAACAAGAGTAACAAAAATGGCATGGTATTAGCAACAAAATAGACAGGAAGATCAATGGTACAGAATAGAGGACACAGAGACAAATCCAATTAAATAGTTATACTAGACACAGGTGTCAAAAACATACAATGAAGAAAATATAGCCTCTTCAACAAATGGTGCTGGGAAAACTGGAAGTTCATGTGCTGCAAAATGAAATGAAAGTCCTATCTCTCATCCTGTACAAAACTCAATTCAAAATGGATCAAGGACATAGGAATCAGACCAGAGACCCTACACCAAATAAAAGGAAAAGTAGACCCAAATCTTCATCATGTTGATTTAGGACCAGACTCCTTTAACGTTGACCTCCAAAGCACAAGATTAAAAGCAGAAATCAATTAAGTGGGCTAGATTCAAACTAAAAAGTTTTTTTTCTCAGCAAAGGAAGCTATCAAGAACATGAAGAGAAAGCCTACAGAGTGGGAGAAAATCTTCACACACACTTCAAACAGAGCACTGATCTCCACAATTTATAAAGAACTCAAAAAATTTCACACCAAGAATACAAATAAGCCAATCAATAAATGGGCTAAGGAAATGAGCAGACACTTCATAGAAGAAGATCTACAAGCAATCAACAGAGATTCCATCACATACCAGTCAGAATGGCAATTATCGACAAGCACTCTACTGACTGAGCTATCTCCCCAGCCCAAACATGAAATTTTTTTTTTTTTTTTTTTTTTTTTTTTTTTTTTTGCGGTGCTGGGGATTGAACCCAGGGCCCTGTGCTTGCAAGACAAGCACTCTACCAACTGAGCTATCTTCCCAGCCCCTGCAATTATCAATAATACAAGCAAGAGTAAATGTTGTCAAGGATATAGGGGTAAAGGGACACTCATACACTGGAGGTGGAACTGCAAATTGGTGCAATCACTATGGAAAACAGTGTGGAGATTCCTCAGAAAACTTGGAATGGAACCACCATTTGACCTAGCTATCCCACTCCTTGACCTATACCCAAAGGACTTAAAATCAGCATACTACAGTAACATTGCCATGTCAATGTTTATAGCAGCTGAAATCACAATAGCTAAATTATGGAACCAAACTAGATGCCCATCAATGAATGGATAAAAAAAAAAAAAAACTGTGTATATGTACAGAACAGAATATCATTCTGCCTTAACAAACAATGAAATTATGGCATTTGCAAGTGGATGTAATTGGAGAATATTATGTGAAGTGAAATAAACCAATCCCAAAGAACCAAAGGCCAAATGTTTTCTCTGATATGTGAAATGCTAATTCATAATAAGGTGTGGGGGTGGAGAAGAGGTACTTTGGACCAAACAGAGGGGAGTGAAGGGAGGGAAGCGGGTAGGAATGATAGTAGAATGAATTGGATATTTTCACCCTATGTCCATATATTATTACATGACCTGTGTAACTCTGCATTATGTATAAACAGATGAATGAGAAGTTGTACTCCATTTATGTATGATGTATCAAAATGCATTCTACTGTCATGTGTTACTAATTAGAATCAATTTTTTAAAAAGCCAATGTCTTAATTTATTTACCTGGCCTCCCAGTTATCTGAGTTTAAGTTATTAAGAACATCTCCTTTCCTATTTCAGCTTTTCCTCCATATCATAGAGAAAATAGGAAAGCATATTGACTTGGCTTGGGGGTCAATGTGTCACAACTAGCACATCACTCAAATAAGAGAGTTTTGGGTAGAAACACATAAATTTCATTTTCTGTTTTAAAATATGAAAGTTCATTAGTTTCAATTAGTTGCATTTGCCTCATTGTGCTAGCTCCCAATGTTTATCTGTATGCCAGTCTATAAATTATTTGAAATGACCACAGATTTAACCTTTGGAAGGAAAGAAAACTACACAAAATGGGAATTGTTTATGTTTATATATTATGCCCTATTACCTTGGAGACTTTGGCTTGAAATTGCTTTTATTTTTCTTTAAAAATATGAAAAAAATTAATGAAATAATTAGAGCAATTGTTGAAAACACATGTCAGCAAGGTGTTTTGCTCTGTTTCGTGTTTCCTCCTATTTTCTCTAGAAGTCTGAGTCTTGATATGACGCCAAATCTGTACATAGAAAAAGTAAAATACCATGAAAGATTGCTGGTTATTTTTGGTATTCAGGGATTGGAGGACAGGCAGTAGCTATGGTAGGCATATCTGGCCCACTGAACCCACTTTTCTTTGGATGATCTTAAATTTGAAAAAGCATAGGACCATAGAACTTCAAATAAGTTAGGTGCTAGGAAGTTGTTTAACTGACATACATGGAAAACTGAAATTAAGTCCAGATAACAGTTTTATAACAAATGCTTTCCCTCTCTTCTCCTATTATTCTACCCTCAACTAAGATGCTTATCTTTCTCCACAAATATTCATCACATAGCATAGGAACAGAGGGCCCACGCAATATCATTAGTTTAGCCTGTTTTTAATGCATTTTTCACATTTCTTCATAATCCTAGCCCTCTCATAAGGCTATCTGTAGCACCTAGTACAATATTCTTGGTTGTGATTAATTTTCCTCATAATTGAAGGAAAAAATTATCAGTTGTGAACTGTTTTACCTTACCACCACACAAATCTTATCAACTTCATTGCCATTGTACCTTTCTCTACATTTTTAGAATTGGTAAAGCCTCCTTGTCCCATTCAAGGCTGACTTTGACACATGTGTCTGTTTTTCCGATACAGACTTCAAACTTTTCCTTCTTGTGTCATTAGTGTCTCCCTTTCCATAGAGAGAAGGGTATCCTGGTAGCATACCAGCACGCCCTACTATAGCTATTCTCCTTGGCCAACACCCACTGGTTACAGCCTGATTTCTCTCTTCTTCCCTGCATATAACCAGAAGGTTGGTGACTCGTGATCTCTTTTTCCCCAAACCCACTCCAATCAGCATTTTTTCCCTGCCATGCCATGCTACATTTGTTTTCCAAAGTCACCAATGACTATCACTTTGCAAAATCTGAACTCTCATGTTTCACTACCTCTCAGTAGTGTTTGGTGTAGGTCATCATTCATCTTTATTCATTGTTACCGAATATGTATTGATTACTTACAACCTGTGGATAAGGGCCAGGGCTATAGAAGTAATAAAAACAGACAAAATACTCCTGCCCTTCTGGAGTTTGCACTCTAATAGGAAACCAAAAATAAGCAATATACATCAGTAAAGTGTAGCTGTGTTAGATAACAATATTTGCAAAGGTCCTAGTCTAGTTGGGTGTTTTAGTCAGCTTTTGTTATCACCGCAACCAAAAAACCTGACAAGAACAGCTTACAGAAGGAAAAGTTTATTGAGGGCTCACAGTTTCAGAGATCTCAGGTGGCTGACTAACTACACAGCTCTGGGCCTGAGGTGGTAAGAACATCATAGAGGAAGGGCAGGCTGGAGGAAAGCTGCTCAGGAGATGGTAATCAGGAAGCAAAGAGAGCTCCACTCACCAGAACAAAATACGTACCCCAAAGGTACACCTTCAGTTACCTGTGACCTATTTACTCCAGTCACATCCTATCTGCCTACAGTTACTGCCCAGCAAATCCATATTATGAATTAATCTCCTAATCAGTTTACACCTCTTATGCTCTAATCATTTCACCTCTGAAAATTCTTGCATTGTCTCACACATGAGCTTTTGAAGGACATCTCATATCTAAAACATAGCATTTGGTGAAATAGAATATTTACACCACACCATCAAGTAAACCAACTTTATTGCTCACAGATATGCACAATGATTAACAAAACCTCAGATCAATGCAACTCAGTCTCCCAAGGCTCAAGAAAACCACCCATAGCAGATAGAATCTTGTCTGCATGGGCCCCACATTACAGCACAGCTGAGAGACCACAAAAGCACATCACCCTGGGTTTTATACTCTGGGTATAACTGGGCTTACAGAGGACAAGTTTTGTAAAATATCGTGTTCTGGGAGGAATGAGGACACAATGCAAGTTGTTCTGGACATTTCCTCCTTATTTTAGCATATTGCATTTGTGTACTTCCTGCCTAAGAACTGCATGCAAGAGAGAAATGAACTCGTTCAACCAAGATCACCAAGGGGCTTGTCCCTCACAAATTAAAGTTAAAAATACATAAGGTAGAAAAGAAAAATAAGGCATATAACAAAATGAACTTGAAATTTTTCGAGGGAGGAATTAGGTAAAGGAAGTGAAGATAACTATCCCAAGAAATTTTGCTGTGAAAAGAAAGAAAAATGTAATCGTAGGAGGCTGGGGCAGAAATAGTATGTTTGTATGCTGATGGGATAGTGAGGGGGAAACTCTGTCAAAGAAATTGAGAAGATATAAACCACTAAATCCATGTATTTAGGCAAAAGGAGATTTGAGACCGTGACTGGGCTGCACATGGTGGGAGAGAAGTTAGGGTGTACGGGCATCACCACAAGGACGGTATGGATGGAGAGTCTGGTGAAAGTGCTCTTCTGATTGTTCCCATTTTCTTAGTGAAATTGGAAGCAAGTTCATAAACATGGATAAAAGCTGGAGAGGAAAGAGTTGGAGGTTAAAAGAGAAAAGGGAAGGCATGCATAGATGCTCAGCAGAGGCAGAAGAAACTTGGTAAGAAAATGTATGCATATCAGCCAATTTTGTCAGGCAGCAAGAGCCCATGGCAAGTTAGTGGTCACAAATTAAAGTGAGTCCAGTACATATGACATGTTATGGGTGCCTCCAAAGTACATCCTCTGAGCCTGCTTCTAATCCAGCTGCAGTTGTGGTGAAAAATTGCCACATATCTTCACAGAATCCACTGGAAGACCCTGCTGGGTCACTCAAATATTCTCTAACAGGTTTTTCACCAATCCATGGAGATTTTCTTAGCCCTGGCATAAGATATCTCTGAAAGATGAAAGAATTAGGACCTCAAAATTCATATATGGGAGTCCTAACTCTGAAGGTCTCAGAACATTTGGTGGTACTTTGTTACAGGAAATTCCCCGGTGACAATTCCTAACCAACCAGGGCAAAACTCTAAATATTAGTCTCCAGTTCCTCAGAAGGTAATTCTCTGCTTCATCCTTGGTATGTTTTGTGAATAAGGCTTCCAGGACATCCTCCCTACTGCTTTTCTTACACTTATCGTATTTCTAAATGTTTACTCCCATTCTTTTCCTCAATCTGAAATCGGAGAGTACCAGAGTTAAGTCCTTAAAACTTAACTTCTCTGCATACTTTCATTTCCTTGGTGATTGAATTCAGTTGGAGCTTTAAGAAAAATCTGTATTATTAACAACGTTCACACTTACTTTCCCAGATACCAGATTTATATATGTACTATAACAGCTATGCATCATCTGTTTGGATGTTGTGGTGGTTTTTCATGTATCAACTTCATGAGATTTAATCTACATTTCTCAGAATTCCTTACTTGTCTGTGTGTGTGTGTGTGTGTGTGTGTGTGTGTGTGTGTGTGTGTGTGTTCCTGGTTAATCTGTGAGAGAGAGTCTCCTAAGAGATTTCCAGGCAAAAGTAAAGGAGCTGCAGCTGCTGGGTAAT